>NC_086175.1:65139739-67539739 GCF_023053635.1 Elgaria multicarinata webbii
AGGGCTTTAAATGTTAATACCAGCACTTTGAATCGGGCCCGGACCTGGACTGGCAGCCAATGAAGCTGGAAAAGGACTGGCGTGATGTGGTCTCGTTGGCCAGTCCCTGTTAGTAACCGTGCTGCCCTGTTTTGTACCAGTTGAAGTTTCCGGACCATTTTCAAAGGCAGCCCCACGTATAACGCATTGCAGTAATCCAAGCGAGAGGTTATCAGAGCATGGATAACTGTAGCTAGGCTATCTCTGTTCAGATAAGGGCGCAGTTGGTATATCAACCTAAGCTGGTAAAAGGTGCTCTTTGCCACTGAGTTCACCTGTGCCTCAAGTGACAGTGCTGGATATATTTATCTAATATAAAAACAGAAGGATTACACATGACAAAGCAAATTAAACTACAACACTTTCAACCAACCAGCAAGCCAAACAAAAACACGACTATCAACTCAATTCAAAGATAACTTCAATTTAAATTTTTTAAATTAGAATCTTAAAATGTTAACATGCCGGGGCAAAAAGATTTTTTGGGCACTGAAAAGAAAACAAAGTCTGAACCCATATTCACACCCACAGTGTGTTCCCCCCTCTGCACACACATTTTTAAGAGAATATATCTTATACATTCTTTTTCCTACTGAATCTGAAACGTACTCCCACTGAACTGAGCAGATTAATCAATCCTATTCTCCTCGACAGATGACTGAGGGGGGGTTGGATGGGAAGGAAGTGCCCCACCAGTAGAAATTTGGCAGTGGGGCAGCATATATGCCCAGGAGGACCCAGGTACACCCACAGAAAGGTCCATGAGGGTAGGAGTACCTCAGGTAGTGTTTCCACCCAAAGAGGTGTTCCAAAGCCCCCTCACATATATCAGCCTGAAACTAGTATAGATATTTTCCATCTCATTGCATTCAGTGGGGTGGGGGAGAGAACTTCCAGGAGAAAAGAAAAATGAGCAAGAGAATGTCAAATGCAATATTCTAGTTTATATGGAACGCAGTTAAAATTTTGGAATAATATCACATATAATAAAGTGCTGTAGTGTGTGTGTGTGCGTGTAAGAGAGAGAGAGAGAGAGAGAGAGAGAGAGAGGTTGAACACACACACCTAAACCCACAGAAATGGGTCATCTAATTCAAGAATTTTAAGAACTCTTCAGAAAATCGCTTGATTTCCCCTGTAAAAATTCTAAACTGACTCAGAGCACTGTGTGAGCTAGGCAATTGTTTTTAATTCTAAACTAGTTAAGTGCAAGTATCAGCAACATGAGTAATATATGTAACTATTTTTGTAAGTGGAGTTATGATAACCTGTACACAAATTTGCTTTGCATGATATAACAGCTGAAGACTGTCATACATCCCATTAACTCATCTGACCTTTTTTTGAAAACTTGAAATGTTGGCCTTTACCATAACTCTTATCTCAAACGTGTGATTGTGAAGGTGATCACAGCATCAACACGTAGGTAGCTAATTAGTAGAGATGACATTTACGGAGATTGCCAGAAAGAGTAAAATGAAAAACCAATTTCAGCAACTTTGTATTGGGTATGTTGAATGACACATGTGAAAGAAATTACAGTGAGAATGGGAAAATAGGCTGTCAAGAATCAAATGATGTTACATCTGCACTGTCAAGCCATCTAGCAGATTGCTATACAGCGCAACACTGGTAAGCGTTAAATGTGTGCTTTCTCCAACTCTGCTGGAATTGAATCTCTGTGACCTAATTTATGTCACAATATCAGTCCAGGTGTACCTGGGAGGAACTGTAGAAAGACAGTGGAGCAACTTTACCTAATCCTTCTCCACTGAGCTTCCCTTAAATTACAAAGCAAGGGAAACCTCTAAAATATATTCTTAAAAGAAAAGCATGTTTTGAAATATGTAAACTATTGCAGTCTTCACCAACCTGGTGGACCCTCCAAACGTGCTGGACTGCAACTTCTGAATATTCCTTCTGAATATTCAGTTTGGTAAGATTTTACACCAGTTTTAAAATCTCTTCACTGACTGCCAATTAGTTTCCGGGCAAAGTATAAAGTGTTGGTTATCACCTTTAAAGCCCTACATGGTTTGGGACCAGGCTACCTGCGGGATCGCCTTCTCCCGTACAATCCACCCCGCACACTCAGGTCCTCTGGGAAGAATCTACTTCAGTCAGTCAAAGTTAGGCTGATGGGTATTACCCAGAGGACCTTCTCTTCTGCTGCTCCCAGACTGTGGAATGGCCTGCTGGGGTAGACTTGTCAACGTGTCAGTCTATTAGCATTCAAGAAAGCTATCAAGACTGATCTCTTCCGGCAGGCCTATCCAGGGGAATTTTAGGATGTTTTTAGAATGTTTTTAGGATGTTTTAACAATGTATATTATGTTCTAAATTCAGTTTTATGTATTTTATATTTACTGTTGTTCCCCGCCTCGATCAAAATGGAGAAGCAGGTAAGAAATAAATATGATGATGATGATGATCATGATGATCATGTAAACATATTTTTTCCTGGCCAAATCTTATTTTTGCAATATAATTTATATAAATCCTATTGATAAAATTATTTTGGACTGTTTTAACATTTACCTGCATTATTATTATTATTATTATTATTATTATTATTATTATTATTATTATCTTTTTTTGTATCCCGCCTTTTACCCAATGCTGGGCCTCAAGGCGGCTTTACAAAACTAAAACTATACAGTTAAAAGCTATGAATAGAAACATACAAAAGTTAAAAATATAATTAAATAGGTTTCAATATTAAAACATTTAAAATATTTAAAATACGTAACAAATTTTAAAAGTCCCAGGCATAGATGGAGGTCCAGATTATTCACCAGCCTGCTGGAATAAAAAAAAGTTTTTGCCTGCCTCTGAAAACAGGGACTCAAACCAAGCATGACGGTGCCCCTGACCCAAAAACACATCAAGGATGGAGCCAGTCTAGCTTCCCTAGGAAGGGAGTTCCAATCAAGTATGTTTACTCTGAAGTAATTCTCATTATGTTACTGATAGGTTTACTCATAGGTATGTTTAATAGAATTTCAGCCTAAGACAAGGACCATGCTGTTTTAATGCTTTGTATTACAGCAATGTGGTGGCATTTATTCTGTAAATAAAATGATTAAATAATTATTAAAATCAGAATTACAGCTATGCTCAAAATCAATGTTTTACGTATCACCTTCAATTAAATGCAAAAATAATTTGCTCTTGACTTAGGTGTGGATTGAATGAAATAGTTTTTGATGTTTCCAATACCAATTAACTGTAAAAGGAAGAAGGAGGAGAAGGAGGGAGAGAGAGAGAGAAGAAGAAGAAAATCAACAATAACAGAAGTTTGGATTAGATTGCTATTCATTAAACAAAAACCCTACGGTTTACAAATCCTCCCAATTTCCCTGCTTTTTGGTGCTTGGCTGAAAACTGTAGAGTGTTAACGTTGTTTTGTAAACCATAGGTTTTTTGTTTAATGAATTTCATGGCTTTGTGTAATGGATGACCAGATATTATACAGTTGACAACCAAGCCAGCATTAGCCAGGATGTTACACCATGTTGACATCCAATATAAAATCAAAGCTAGTGTTGACCTCATTTTTCAAATTAATAAATTAACCAAAATGCTTATATCTCCCTCATTTTTAAAGATAAAGAGATGAAACTTGGCACCATGGTTGTTCTTAAGTAGAGATTTAGCTATGCCAAGTTTGAATCAGATATCTCCATGCCTTGATTTTAAGGAAATTTGTAAAGTTCAAACACAAATCTCCTAGGACCTTGAGCAGTAAAAGTTTTTTTTTTAAAAAAACTGAAATTAAAGATAGAGATTAAACTTGGCAGCATGGTAGCTCTTAAGTAGGGCTTTAGGCATGCCAAGTTGGAAGCAGATCAGTTCATGACTTGACTTTTAGGACATCTTTTTTAAAGTCAAACTTAAAAAATTAATAATCCTAAAAATCAAGGCATGACCCGATCTGCTTCCAAGTTGGCAGGGCTTACAAAAAGTTGTTAATTGTAGGATTATTGCGATAGAAAGGAGAGGAAATTCTCAGGAACGTCTCTCACTCTTCTCCTGGCCAAGGTTCCAGATAGTTTTTAAAAGGCTGCAATCCACTACACACTTACCTGGGAGGAAGCCATTACACTCTATGGAACTTACTTCTGAGAAGACACTGATGATTCCACTAAAGATATGTCTGTGATAGAGAAGGCAGGTGGCCAGTTTATTTTCAACATTCTAATCTAGCTGAGTCAGGAGGGAGCAACGCTACTCGGTGTGTGTCATACTATGCCTGAAGAAGGCCTATTCACTCTAACATCATGAATAAATATTAATTAAAAATCAACCAAAGGGAATTTTAAAAAGAAAAGAAAAGCTGTCCCACCAACTAGAAGGAAGGAGGAAGAAGACACCACCACTGGATTAAAGAGTAAGGGGCTCATTCCTCCAAATTTCATAGATAAAAAAATTGCCAACCTATAGTCACAGTGTGTGAGAGAGTATTTTTTCTACTTTAAACTGCCCTCCTTTCCTCAATCTTTCACCAATCTTCTTGAAATTTTCAGGGTATGTAAAACTAACATTTCTTTCTGGCCCATGTAAATTTCAGGAAGATTGGTGAAACATTTTCAATTTTATGTATGTCAGAATGACCACTTCCAATTACCCCTCTATAATGGTGGAATGCTTTTTTTACTGTCCAACCTTAACTAAAGGAACACTGCTGTGTCTCTTTAAATAAATCTATCATTTAGTTCTGCTAAATAGTTCATCTAAATTAAAAGGTGCCCAGAGAAGCAAAGGAGCAGTCAGAAAACATTTCCAAACTGACATTTAAGCAAACTGGCAAGTTCACTATGGAAATGAAGTGACTGAGTTATACAGTCTACAATTCTGTCTTGTAAATACTATTAGGTTTAGTAATCCAAAGGATGAGGCAACTATTGTACTGTGACAGTGAACAACTCCAGCTAAATGCCATCTCAAATATTGCTACAGAGATCTGTTTAGAGCTTAAGATGCATGCACAAGTAGATAAAGCCAGATCCCAAAGATGAAGCAATTACCACCCTCAACTGATTAGTAATTGCACAGAGACATTAATCTTTTAGTTCAGCTCAGCTCTTTACTCATTTGCATAAATACTAGCTGCACTTTTTAATGCATTTTCCCCAGTGAGGCGTTGCTAATATGTAAATCTAGATTTATGCAGATAAACATATTTAAATGTTACTGTGTTAATGAATTTACTATTGCTAAATTGTATTTGCCTTGCACAATTGGAACTACACAGTTGTTTATAGATAGAATCAGGATTCTCCTCTGCTTATTCTTGTTGGAGAGAAACTAAGTTCATATCTAGCTTCTTAAGTGGTGTGTCCTCTACGCTTTTCATGACATGATGTCAGAAGTCAAGTTTTATACCCACACATTGATAACAGATAAAGGGACTGGCACAGTTCCCTGCAGCAGAAATTTCCTGCTATAATAATCCTGCACCATGGCCTGAATGGAAGGAAAATCTGCTTGAATTTGCCTGGGTAAAAAGTGGAAGTAACAGTACAAGTACGTTTACTCAATGCTTAGCATACATACAAGCAGCTATCAGTGGAAGCTGGTGGCTTCAATGTCATTGGGCAGTGAATCTGCTCTGGGTTTCAGTCAGAACTCTAAAGGAGATATCCAAGGTTCTGAACCTTATCCTCAAAGTAGGGTCAGCAACATGGATAGTTCCTTTAGAGTTCTGACTGAAACCTAGAGCAAATTAACAGGCCTACTGATATAGGAGCCACCAGCCTCTACTGGCAGTTGTGATACAGGTGGACTGCTACTAAAACTGCAAAGGATGCCAGAAAAAAACCTCTCTTGTTAGTATTTTGGCATGCAAAGACTTTTACAAATGCCTATGTCATTTACTTTCTTTCAATACCTCTGAGACTATAAACGTTAATGAACTTAATAAAAGCAAAAGATTTGGACCAAGTACCATTACAATGGCCAATCATTTCTAAGAAGAATGATGAGATTCAACCCGATAGTCAAGTATGTTGCAGAAAAACAGTTGGTCATAGCAGATGCTTACAAGTTGGAGGAGGATGTTAAAGCTTACATTTGTGTTGTGGACACTTCTCTATCAGCATCTCAAAACAGGCTTCAACAAATGCAAAACAATGTCCTCACTGAATGTCCTCATTTACACATGTAAACAAATTCACATATGTACACGTGTACCAAAGAACCTGGAAATGTAAGTGAGTTTCACAAAAGTATGGTCCGCACACACTAGATTTTGCACTATACTTCAACAAAATGGGGAAATGATCGTTCACTGTCAAAACATAGTTCTATTTCCCATAAATTATTGCTTAGTATACTCAGCCCTTAGCACTAGACCAGCAGGGTACGCCTACTAATAGTGAAAGAGCAAGAAAAGACAGAGGCAGTCAATGATTTCCTGCGTCTGTTGTATTCTCATTGGAGAAAGATAATAACATACTTCTCTTCCAAACGAGTATGTCATCTAAGCCTTCCATGACACCCTCCAATAGCAAACTTAGGCAATGAGTGCCCCCCCCAAAAAAAATTGTAACCAAAATGGGGCCACTGACAATCAAGATGCATTTATCAGCATGCTGGGGTGGGAGGTTAACAGAAGAGGAAAAAGAAAACCGGGGGGGGGGGGACAAAGTGGGCAAAACAATTCAAACAGTCCACTGAAAACTAAGTATGCTCAGTAGCCATGTAATGTTGATTGTCAGCTGGAAAAGAAAAATGGAGAAATGGGCAGGCACATTAGAATGGTTGGCTGGTAGAAATCCTGAACAGGGATATTTCTGCAAGGAAGTGAAGATGTACTGCATCATTTTATTGCAAGTCCAACTTGTACAATTCTAATCCTTATCTTCCATTTCCTATTGCCAATCTGCTACATGTTCTGGAACACAATCAATTTGCGTTATGCAACCAGTGGCAAGCCCAATACTAGAAAACAGACATTACATACTGAAATTAATGCTAAAGAATTGATTTAAATGTTTCACCTCCTTAGTAAAAGAGATTTGTTTTAAAATCTGCATATGATAATTTGTTTTCAGCTATTTCACTGAGGTTTAACATTTTTCATGGAAATGGAAAGCTTTAAATATCAGTACCAGTAGCAGCCAGAATAATATCGCCTTTATTTCAGTTATTATTTCAATAGTTTTATTGCTTCATGCAGTAATGAATGAAATCAATGTAAACATGAAATCAACACTTTTATTTGTTTATGTTGTACAAAAAACTTAGAGTACCCAGTCCAATGCATGATTGTAAACTAAACTCATTGAGTTCAGTGGGGCTTACTTCCAGATAAATGTGCAAATGATTCCAGCTGTAGATACTTGAGTCTACTGACTATTAGCCCAAATGCAGATGTAGGAAAACTGGTAAGTTACAGATCAATAATGCTGTGGTTCTAGTATAATTACTACACTATGCATTCCAGTTTTAGATGAACATAATACATAGTTGCAAAATAAACATTTAATAAACAATGAAAAGTAACAATGAAAAAAAAAAGCTGCAAGCAAAAGAAAGGTAGGAAGACAAGGAGACAGAAGACTAGACTGGTCCACTTTGCCATGCAGATTTATACAGATTTATTTCATACTTCCATGCAAATATCAGATGAGTAAGACTTGATTTTACAAGGAAAAATCATATATATATATATATATATATATATATATATCCATTCATTTATTATTTTGTCAACTTATCATTATTATTTATATAAATAACATGGTATCCACTTCCTGAAATAAATATGCGTAATATTTATTACTCTAGTGAAATGGAACACTGTAAACAATTAGAAGTAATTTTACATCATTTGTTCTCACTGGACAAAAGAAAAGGGAACGTTCTTTCTTCATGTACAGCCTGTCTTTTCTTTTCAAAAGTTTATTTACTGAAAACAGGCACACACACAAAAACAACCACCCAACCGCCCGGCCACTTCTCAATGAACAGTATGTGATAGAAATCAGGCCTATAAAAGCTGAACACACGATGTGCATGGAATGGTGGAACATATCCAGCACAACCTTCTTCAATGGAAATGAATCAATGTTATGCAAGAGCACAACAGCACTGTTGCACAGTACCCAATTATTTAAAAAAGAGGTGTTTCCAGTGGATTCTGCAATAATACACATCCAAAGCAAAGCAAGTCAGGGCATAAATTATTCTCATCTGGAAACCACAGGATGACATATAAATCTATTAGCCTAGATTCTTTTATAAGCCACCCAAGGGAAAATAATCATAATAATCAAAATCATAATAATAATGCATGAGTAGGCAACATCAACAAATATTTTCAAGTTATCTTTTTTTTTAAGCATATCACAAAGTTTGGTTTCAACCATTCAGGCTCATTGTTTGATGACTACAACGTCAAAATTGCTTGAACCAAGCTACTTTTCTCCACATGGAGGAAAACAACTATGGCCCTGAGTCAGTAATTGAATTGGCCTGTCCTTATGGGAAGGCCAGGGAAAAAATAAACTTGCATTTTCTGGAAAGAGGAAAAGAGAACATAGGAAATAGCTAGCCACAAATGTGAGGTGAGTGGACAAATAAAGTCAGTAAGACTTAGTTAGGAACTGTGGAAAGCACTAGAGGCAATATCCCTGAAAGACACATAGGCTGCAATCCTGTAATGTATACCCAGGAACAAGCCCCACTGAACTCAATGGGAGCTCCTTCTGAATAGAAATATAGAGGATTGCATTGACAATAGGTTGTATACAATGTTAGTCCTACTTAGAGTAAACTTATTGAACTGTATAGGATTTAAGTTACTCCTGACTAATGTAAGTTCCATTTAATCTACTCTAAGTAGGACTAACATTCGATACAACCCAATATCTTACGTACAGAATTACCAGACAAGCTAATATATATATTTTTAGATTGTAAGCCTGTGGGCAGGGACTGTCTTAAGAAATATTTTTGTAAGCCGCCTTGAGAGCCTTTTTGGCCATAGGGCGGGATAAAAATGCTAAAACAAATAAATATAAATAAATAATATGTCTATTTTTGTTAACCCAAGGCTCACTCGCTTTCCTGTCAAAATGTTTTGTATTCTCTACAAAACTGACTACAGTACATATCAATATACTTCTCATAAATACTAAAATATTGGATAGTGTTTTATTGAGCAGAGTAATGCATGTACGTTTTTGTTTTTAAAAGTCCATTTAAACTAACATCTCAATAGTACTAAGCTATGTACATGATTTCTGCAGAGATTATAATGGAGAGAAGCTTGCTTCATGCATTATTTTTGTGGAAATTCTGTTAATCAAGTGTGTTCCACATAACAGCCAAATACACTAGTACTTCTAAATACGTCATTTGGCATAGAGTTTAGACTCTCTGTTTGCTGCTTATAGCTGTTTTGTTGCTGTGCAAATCAGAAGAAATACTGACCTGAATGATAAAGCAGTACAATACATACAGTTTTCAAAATGGAGCAGACTGAAGTGGTGTAATAGTAAGTAATACATCTCTACTTTGCAGAATATGGTCATCAATATGTTTGCAGCATACAACTGCTGACAATCACTTCCTGATCATGAACATTAGAGCCAACACTCTAAATCTGATTCTAAAAGCATCCTGGGTCAACAAAAATTGGCTTTTTTTACTGCAAACTCTCAGCTATTTCCCACTCACCCGAGTATAGTAGCTAGAAAAGAATTTTACCAAGAAAAAAAACAAGTAATGGATGGGGACACAAAAGAGAGCTTTATCCCATAGGTATTGCAAATACTAACATAAAGTAAGCTTACAGCCAGCTTGGGGCAGTAGCTGAAAGGAGGGAGATGAGGACAAGTATTTCATGGATCTACCTTTCCTTCATAAAAAATTAAAAGGATTATCTGTTCACTTCAGTGAGACTTCAGAGCTTTATGACAGAGATCTTTTTAAAGATACCAGACAACATGCTACCTTACAGACCTGAAGAAGGGACATCCCTCATTGTTCCATAATAGGTGATTAATTTAAGCAAGACCATTTTGTCAAAACAGCTAGTAACAATACATTTATAAAATATAGCCCTTTAAAGATCTTGAGATCTACAAGCTCAATTGCAACTTTTAAAGCTCAGCTAAAAACTTTTCTTTTTCCTAAAGCTTTTAAAACTTGATGTTGCTCGGACTTTATATTGTTAGTTTTACCCTACCCTGTGCCTGTTTACCCTACCCAGTGCCTGTTTGCTTTCCCTTCCCCTCCTTATTGCTTTACTATGATTTTAGTAGAATGTAAGCCTATGCGGCAGGGTCTTGCTATTTACTGTTTTACGCTGTACAGCACCATGTACATTGATGGTGCTATATAAATAAATAAATAAATAAATAAATAAATAATAATAAAGAGTAATCATTGGTTTAATTGCTTTGAAGTATTAAGTCCCACCAATATTTGAGGTAAGGTACTAGGTGACTGCAGACAGCACCTTTTCAGTTGAGGCAACCGATCTGAAGAATTTCTTTCTTAGAGACAGCTTCTTAGGGACGCCTGGTGTCACCTTTCTTTCCTTTTGAACACTAGGTGAAAACCTTTTAAGCTTTTAAATCTGTCTATAGATGTTTTATGGTAGAATTTTATTTTCTCTGCTGCTGCTGTGTTTTATTGTTGTTATTTGTTGTTTTTATCTTTGTAAGCCGCTCTTAGAGCTTCAGCTGAAAAGTGGCCAATAAATCATAAAAAGAAAGAAAAGCCCTAATTCGCAGAGGACATTCCCTCTTGGCTTGGGTAATGGTCTTGGATAATGCAGGAGCTCTCATCTTTATGAAGAAAATTTGAAATTGCTCGGTTGTTGTTGTTATATCTAAGATGATGTACAAACAGTCACCATATCAAATCAGTATAGAGCAAACACCTCAACTTTAGTTAAAGACAAATGAATTTGGAGCCCGTTTTTTCAAAAGATAAATATTGTGCAGACAAAGGAAAAGGCTGCATATTCAACTGTTGCATTTTAATTAAGCTTATTACTTGTATGCATTCTGTTCATCCCTGTTTGATGGACTTCACTAATATGTGGAGAATCTCCACCATTGGATTGTTTATACAAATATATTAACCCAGCTAATAATTATTTTCAATTAAAATATGCAGGTTGCTTACCTGTAACTGTAGTTCTTCGAGTGGTCATCTATGCATTCACACATATGGGCTTTGCGCCTGCGCAGAGACCAGACCGGAACCTTCTCTAGCTGAGTGGAACGTTTTTGGCGGGAACCCCTCCCCCCACGCTACCGCGCATGTCCATGGGGTTCCCGCCCTTACCTCAGTTTACAGGAGTCCGACGTTGTGCCCCCATAAACATGAGTGTAAATAAAGTAAAGTACATTCCACAATAAAACAGTGTCATTTGTAAGTCTCACACCACCAAGTGGGGATGGTGGGTGGGTTGTGTGAATGCATAGATGACCACTCGAAGAACTACAGTTACAGGTAAGCAACCTGCATTTCTTCTTCGTGGTCTCTATGCATCACACATATGGGCGAATAGCGAGCTGACATACCTTTGGAGGTGGGTTGGTGCATCATCTGAAGATCTCTGAAAGCACTGTCCTCCCAAATGAGCAGTCCTGCCTCGCACGGGTGTCCAAACTGTAGTGCTTGACAAACGTGGATGGAGTGGACCACGTTGCGGCTCTACAGACTTCAGTCAGTGGAACACCTCTGGTGAAAGCCACCGACGTTGAAACAGCTCTGGTGGAATGAGCTGTTACAGGTTTCACTAACTCTAATTTAGCAATAGAGTAGGCCAATTCTATTGTCTCCACTATCCAGCGTGACAGTCGTTGGCAGGAGACAGGGAGTCCCTTAGAAGGCTCACCATAACAAATAAACAGTTGCTTTGTCTTTCTAAATGTCTCTGTCCTGTCTTTGTAAAAAGCAAGAGCCCTTCTTACATCCAGAGTATGCAAAGAAGACTCAAGAGGTGTAGTTGGATTAGGAAAGAAAGCAGGTAAAGAAATATGCTGGGACAGATGAAAAGTAGACACTACCTTTGGCAGGAAGGCTGGGTCTGTGCGTAGCACAACCTTGTCCTTATGAAAGATAGTGTATGGAACATCTATCCTAAGAGCTTTAAGCTCACTTGCACGTCTTGCTGATGTGATGGCTACTAAAAAGACAGTCTTTAAAGTAAGCAGCCTAAGGTCTGTCGCGCTGCCAATATAATGTGATCCACAGTCAAAGTTCTAGTTGCAGAGGAGGAGTTGTTGTTATCCTCCATGCAGTCATCTTGAGGGTCGACAGATCTGCGTGTCGAACCCTGCCCTGGTGTCGAGACAGTAGCTTCGGTGTCGACGGGAGCCTGATGTAATCCCCTCTCGATAACCGAAGAGCGTGGGAGAACCACGTCTGTCGAGGCCACCACGGCGTGATCAGGATGCAATCGGAGTTGTCCATCTGGATCTTGGCTATCACTCTTGTCAAAAGTGGAAAGGGAGGAAACATGTACAGGAGATTTCCTCTCCAAGTCCTGGTGAAAGCGTCTCCTAGAGAGCGCTTTCCTTTTCCTGCCCTGCTGCAAAACTTGGCGCAGACTGCGTTGTCCTCGGTAGCGAAGACATCGACAACAGGGCGGCCCCAGTACCGAAAAAGGCTTTCCCGCACTTCTACGTCGAGCTCCCACTCGTGGTCGACATGGAAGGATCTGCTGAGAGAGTCCGCAAAGACGTTCTCCTTGCCGGCTACATGGATCGCAGTCAGGTAAGTCCTTCTCTTTATGCACCAGTTCCATATCCTGAGTGCAGAACGGTTCAGGGGGTGTGATCTTGTTCCACCCTGCCTGTTGATGTATGCCACTACAGTAGTATTGTCTGTCGCGATCAAGACATTCTTGCCCTCGATCATCTGTGCGAATGCTTTTACTGCATTTTCTACTGCCAGGAGTTCGAGATGGTTGATGTGATGCTCCCTCTGTGATCGAGGCCAACGACCCTGAGAGGTTAAGGAGCTGCAATGGGCTCCCCATCCTTCTAAGGATGCATCCGTGGTGATCGTTACCGAAGGCGCCTGTTGTTGGAATGGAACGCCTTCGAGAAGAGTCGACATCGAGAACCACCATTTCAGCGATGCCCTGACTTGCTTCGGTAACGAAAGGTAAGTTCGTCGAGCATTGAGCCTGAGATCGAAAGTTCTTAAAAACCAGGCCTGCAATACCCTCATTCTGAGTCTTGCAAACCTGATGACTGCCGTAGTGGCTGCCATCAGGCCTAATAGTCTCTGGACTGTCCAAGCCGATACTTTCCGCCGGCTCTCGATGTCGATGGCTAACTGCTGCAAGGTGTTTGCCCTGGTTAAAGGTAAGTATGCTCTCCCGTCTCGAGAGGATAGGGTTACCCCTATGAAGTCCAATCTCTGCTGTGGAGTCAAAATGGACTTTTCGTGGTTGACCCACAGCCCCAACGAGTCCAACAGGTTGAGGGTGGTTAGTATATCCGACTGGAGCGCCTCGCTGCTGTCCGCTACGAGGAGCCAATCGTCCAGGTATGGATAAACATAGATGCCTTTTTGCCTTAGGTGGGTGCATACCACCGCCATGACCTTCGTGAAGACCCTCGGCGCCGTGGCCAATCCGAACGGAAGAACGGTGAACTGGTACTGGGACACTCCGATCGAAAACCGAAGGTAAGCTTGATGCGACTTCCTGATGGAAATGTGGAAGTACGCATCCTTCAGATCCACCACTGCAAACCAAACTCCTTTCTGTAGAAGCTGCAGAATTGAAGTAACCGTTGTCATACGGAACTTCCTCGGGGTGATGAACTTGTTCAGCTGTCTTAAGTCCATGATCGGTCGAAGACCTCCATCTTTCTTCGGGACCGTGAAGTAACGAGAGAAAAATCCCTGATTGAGTTCCTCTGCAGGCACGGGAGAGATGGCTCCCTTCGATAGTAAGGTCTGTACCTCGAGCAGCAGAGGAGGGGATGGAGTCGTTGCTTTCACGCCGGAAAAAGGAGGGAGGGCATCGAGCTCGATGGCATAGCCCGAGTTGATGATAGTGAGCACCCAGGAGTCTGTTGTTATTAACTCCCATTGATGGTAATGGGGTGCTAGGCGGTTCGCAAAAGGGGGTGGATCTGGAGCCGAGGAGTCAAACCCGCTGCTTCTTAGAGAAGTCGGGCTGACGCTTTTCCTGTTGGAAACGGCTCTGATAAGGCCGCTTCCTTTGAAGTTGTTGCTGCTGCTGCCTTGGTTGCTGGTATTGGGGCCGTTGTTGTTGTGGAGGAGGTCTTATCCATCTCTTCTGTCGGTATTGAGTCTGTGGAGGAGGAGCAGTAAACCCCATCTTTTTGGCTGTTGTTCTCGCCTTGTAGATAGAGTCCAGCGTCTCGTCGGTCTTTGTATTAAATAGACCTTCGCCATCGAATGGCATGCTCTCTATCCTCCCTTTCGTTTCTTGAGTAAGATTGGCTGATCTGAGCCAAGCGTGCCTCCTCAAAGAAATGGCCCCCATCATCGACTTTGAGTGGCAATCCACCTGATGTCGAGCGGTAGACAATTGCTGCCTTGCTATGGCTGTCGCTTCATTCTGGAATACTCTTGCGAGCTCCTTCTTATCCTCCGGAAGATGTTCGCATAGAGAACCCATCTTTTCCCAAAGGAAAATCTGATATCTCGCCATCGTTGCCTCGTACACCGATGCTCTGATGCCCAAAGATGAGGACGAGTAAACTCTCCTGCCAGTTTGGTCCAATTTCCTCCCCTCTCTATCGACAGGTGCAGAATGAGTCTTTTGTGACTGTCCCTGTGCCGATTCCACTACAATGGAATTCGGCTTAGGATGTTGAAGCAAAAATTGTGCATCCTCTTCCTTAACTTTATAGAGTGTCTCCAATCTCTTTGATGTTGCCTGTGTCACTGCAGGGGTTTTCCATGACAGTTGAGCCGTTTGTTTCAAGGCTTGAGGAACAGGAATGGCCAAACGTTGGTTCGTTGTCGACTGAAAGACATCATAAATTGGGTCGACTACCGATTCATCTGTTTCCTGTATGTCAAGTCCCAATGCTCTGGACATCCTAAGCATATGGTCCGAAAAACGAACCATATCGTCCGAAGGAGAGGACGGGTCTGTATCATCGATTGCATCGTCAGGTGAAGGGGCAGCTGGAGCAACTGAATGTTCAGATTCAGAATCGGAAGGATAGTTATCCTCTGGTGAGGATAACGTCACCACTTGCAGACCATGTTGATCATCTTGCGGTAGCACAGTAGCGGATGCAGCAGATGGTATTGCTTGCTGTGCACGGTGTCGAGGCGTCGATACCGTCGACATTAACTGAGCGGATGGAGAAGGCAGAGGCAACTGGCAGACTCTTGTTGTTGGAGGAGGTTGTGCATAATAACCTTCCTGCTGGTAGTAACCTTGATCCCCTTGAAAATATTGTTGAGGACGGTATCTTTCCCAGTCATAATATCTAGGCTGGGAATCAGAGTACTGCGATGCTCTGTCCCAATCTGTTCTTGAGGTCCGTCTTGGGGAAGGCTGTACGAGTTCTTGCGGCCTCATAGGTTGCCGAGCGGACGTTACCGACACTGAATCCCGAATTTCACCCTCTGATAAACTTGGAGGACATGTCGGTATCATGGCCGTCGGTACTGACATAGATCTCGGTACCGAAGGTGACCTCGGTATCGAAGTGGTCGGTACGGCAGGAGGCGTGGAATGGCTCTTGGCCGATTCCCGATGTCGAGGTGACGGTACGGTGTATTTCTCCACATCCCTCTTTTTCTTCTTCTTCTTTTTCTTCTCCGGCTCAGAAGAAGATATCAGAGTTCTGGCTGTTTTAGGGATTGTCTTAGCCATAGAACTCGATAAAGACCGACCAGGCGTGAGGGGTATCTCAGCCCTATTTGCTCTGGTCTGCACTTCAGTGCTATGGTCTGACGGTTTCTCCGCAACAGTCTTTGTAACTGCCGTTTTACGGGCAACAGACTTATGAACCGCCGTTCTTTCCATCGAAGGGGCCTCTGTGGCCTTGAGAGCCTTCTCCCAAAGTACGGAGCGGAGTCGGTCTGCTCGGTGTTTTCTGGTTTGTTTGGTAAAAGACATACAATGGTGGCAGGTCTCTACCACATGTCCCTCTCCCAAACAGATAATGCACAAAGAATGGCCGTCAGACGGAGGGAGCTTAGCTCCGCACTTGACGCACTTTCTAAATGGTGCTTTGATTGCCATAAAGGCCTCACACGACCGAAGTCGCTGAGGAGAAATCTAACTACAAAAATCTTTTTTTTTTTTTTTTTTTTTATAGATAAAGAGAGAAAAAGGACGAAAAAGAAGAAAGCTGAAGAAAAGGTAAGTTAGAAAAGTATTTTAAATAGATCAACAGAGAAAACGCTAGAGGTAAAGTTTTTCGGTCTAGGCACAACGGCGGACGACGAAGAACTGAGGTAAGGGCGGGAACCCCATGGACATGCGCGGTAGCGTGGGGGGAGGGGTTCCCGCCAAAAACGTTCCACTCAGCTAGAGAAGGTTCCGGTCTGGTCTCTGCGCAGGCGCAAAGCCCATATGTGTGATGCATAGAGACCACGAAGAAGAACCATACACTATTAATTTGCAAACTGTTTTACAGTGGCCCCATTCCTGCATGAAACCACTGGGAGAGGTTATCCAGGGTTGTGGATTGAGGTACCATCAATATACTGATGATACTTGGCTGTACTTCTCCTTTTCATCAAACTTAGGTGAACCACTGAATTTCCTGAATTCCTGAGCAGGGTAATGGACTGGATGAGGGCCTGTAGGACATTAGATGAAAATGGAAATTGTATCAGCCTTGTTTACTTGGACTTCCCAAAGGCTTTTGACAAAGTCCCTAACCAAAGACTCCTGCACAAATTTGGCAGTCTTGGGGGAAGAGGAGAGGTCCTCTTATTGATTAGAAACTGACTAAACAACAGAAAGCAGAGAGTAGGAATCAATGGTAATTCTTGTAATGGAAGGATATAAACAGCGAGGTCCCCTAAGGATATGTATTTGGACCAGTGCTTTCTTTAAAAAAACACAGGTTTAATTAAATTTGCTTATTTTTCACACATACCTTATACATGAGAACATTGCCTATAAACAATATAAACCCTAAAACATTATCTATGAACAATATAAACACTAAATTACTACCAATCTTTCACATCAAATTATATAAGAAATACTAGCTATACAATAAAAAGGCTTACATAATACTACATACTGTATATAAATTTATCATTAAATTAAATGCAAAAAGGGGTAAGTAATACAAAGCATCACAGTTCTCTGTTTCTCATAATACAAGATCTCGGGTTAATCCAATGAATGGAGGGAGATAAAAGACAGATAAAAGAAAATAACTTTGCACACAGTGCATAGTTAAACTATGGAATCTGTTATTGGTAGTTATAGAGATGGCCACCAATTTAGATGACTTTAAAAGATTAAGAGGATAAGGCTATCAATGGCTATGATGGGTATATATTACCTCCTGTACCAGAGGCAGTATTGCTCTGTCTACCATTTACAGGGAAACATGAGCATGAAGGTCACTTTTATTGTGTTTCTATCATTGTCCAATAACTGGAAGTGCATCCTGGAGCTCACTCAATACTCTCTTGTTGCTGTAAACTGCAGAGAACAATCAGTAGTATGCAGACAAGGTGCTTTTCAGCTTCCCCTGCACCCTGCCATTCCAGATGTTCTCATGGAGAAACCCCTCATTAGCTTCCAAGGAACTCCAGGATTCCCATAAACCCTTTTTGGAATCCACAAATAATTTATTTATAAATGTACACATTGCACAGTGTTCTGTAGATGAAGAAGCAGTCATACCAGGAACTCCAGATTCACAGCAACCTGAGCTCCCCACCCCCAGAAAATGACTTTGTAACTGCCAGACAATTCTAAGGAAAAGCAGTTTTTCCTTGTGCACACACTCAGTCATTTGTTAACTGTGCTGCAATAAAATGGGCTAAAGTGAATTGATGGCAGTACCAAATGCTTGCATACAACAGCAATTCCAACTATTTTTCTCAGTAAGGACCCACCTATCGTCAGCCACAACCACATAACACGTGGTAAGGAAAGGCAAAAGTGGCCCATAGCCAACAGGAAGTGAAGATTTCCTAGTTACTCAAACAAGTAAAAGTGATCCAGAAATGTGCCACCTGACTTGCTCTGACCTGTCAGCAAAAGAGGCATCTTTACAACTATATCTCCTGTCCTTTGGCTAAAGCTCTGTGTAGGTGAGCAGGATAAATCCTTCAGCTTACCAAAAGAAAGACCGACTGCAAGTTCCAATCATGATACCTTTGACCAAGGGACAATTTAGCGTACTGGACGGAACTACAGATACTTCCTTTTATCTGAGTAAGAAGAAAATACTATCCTTTGCATGAAGGTTGGCAAAAAATTCCGTGCAGATATATGTTGAATGCTTAAAACCCTACTGTTTGGGTGAATTAAATACTCAGTTGCACAATTTTATTTATTTATTTATTTATTTATTACATTTACCGCCCAATAGCCGAAGCTCTCTGGGCGGTTCACACAATGATAAAAGCAAATTACTATACCTGTTAAAATGACATCTACCACTACATCTTCGTATGTAGGATTCCTGAAGGTTATGATGATAGAAGAATGGTGGCCAAGACAAGAACTTACACTAGCTGGCTCCATTGGCTGAGGAATCAGACCAACACCAGATAAGAAAAATACCCATTCCTCAAGCTGTAGAAAGAAAGAAAACGGATTCATATAATATGTGAAACCACCTATGGACATTTCCCCCCATATACCTGTGAAATTTAAATTTCAAACTACAGAATGATGGCCCTGGCTTTGGTAAACACATGGGAGCTGCAGTGCAATTCAAACTCAGAGCTCCATGTAAGGAGTAACGTTCTCTTACCACTAAAGAGTGCTCTACATGTACAGTCGCACCAAAGACTAATTGAAGCTTTGTTTTCATCTGGTATGCAATATTCCATGTAATGATGACATGGAAAATTATCCTAATGTTATGGGCCCCTTACACAGTTGGTAAAAAATAAAAATAACAAATTGTGATTCCATTCAGGACACTCTCTTGTGTCCATCTCAGTTTTTAACTGAGGCAGAAGGCACTGGGGCAGAAGGCACTGGGAAGGAATGAGAGTGGATGGTGGCAACAGCACCAAGATCACAAGAAGCAGCAAATTTTTTATTTACCATTCCCAACAACCCACAATGAAGTTGCCTTGCCAGGTTTGGATGTCATAAACCACTATGGGTATGAACAACCCAGTGTAGCTTATTTGTGAAAAATAAGCCACTCTGTGGAAATACCAGGGTCGCACAGGCATGGTGGGTTATCATGCCATGTGAACCAAGTCACTTACTAGGATGAAACCCTTATTGAATATAGTGAGACTTACTTCTGAGTAAAAATGTCCATAGGATTGTGCTTTTACATTGATATTTCACCATTGTGTTAAAGGTAGTACTTAAGTTGACAAATGATAGATTTGAAAGCATGCCAACAATATGGATACAAAGAATTCAAGAGATAACCCATATAAAATGACAATTAACAAGCTCTACTCCAATACAATCCCTGTTCACTTCAACAAAACATGTTTGAGAACTGCATTAGACAGCAACCCAATTTTGACAGAATTTATTTGGCCTTTAAAATTTGGCCTCTTGTATCTGTGATTTTGTGAATTGTTGTGAACTGCCCAGAGTTTTGGCTGTTGGGCAGTATAGAAATGAAATATAATAACAACAACAACAAGTTTAAAAATTATTCAGGTCTCCCATTTGTTTCCTTAATTGGTAGTAAGTTAATTAATCAAGTATTAGGAGAAGAAATTCTACTGTTTTAACTAGTTCTATGACTAGTTTTGCTTACATTTTTGAGATATATTCAAGAAGATACATTATTCTTGGCAGCATATTAAATAGGAGTGGTTGAAAAGAATCTAAGCAAAGACTACTTGACAGGATCTAATAATAGATCCTGCTCACCTATAATGCTGCTCAGTACTATTAGTCTCACGCCATTACATATGGATGTTGCTGGTTTAGTAGGAGGACCAGGTGATATAAGTATATTAACATTTTGGGTAACCATTATATTCAACTTGGCATTTCAGTTGTGCTGCCCCAACGAAGTTAATTTCAGTGATCAAAAACAAGAGCAAAGTGATTACAGCCTGAGTTTAAATTCTTATTTCAGAGAGTTTTGTGCACAGCTCCAAACCAGAAACAAATGAAGCAGATAATAACCCATAGCCGTTTCTCTCAATTCTGCAATGAGGCACAATCAGAAACAGTTAAGGCTTGTCCTATAAGTGCTGTCATTAGTTGATTTTAGATTAGTCAGCTACTCAGCTATGAGATGGCTTAAAGTGTCAGTTCAGAAGCATTTAATCAGTGAAATCAAGGGAAGAAAATCAATGCCATTTTTTAAGGTTAAAGTTTTTGCCATGCTTTTTATATGCATTGTGAAAAAGACTTCTAAAGACCTTTGTCAAAAGAACTGGGCACTGGATCAGTAAAAACAAGAAAGTATCTCCAGTGTAATTATTATCACAGTGCAAGAGTCTAATAACATTGTCTTAAACAGAGAAGTCCAAAGTTTCAAATGATTTAGGAATGAAAAGAGCAAAGAAAAGTCAAAAAGGTTAAAGCAAAACATTGAAAAGGTTGAAGTGGCTGGACATAACAAATGAAAGGATGAGATATTGATGAAAGAGTTGGCTGAGATAAAATCTTCGAGATTTGCCGCTGTTTGACAGGAGAGGCACAGGTCGACAAAAATGGAGTGCCAGGCCTCAATTTGGACCTGAAGGGTTTCAGTGAATTATTTACTTATTTTATTGCTATGGTATTTGATAAAGAATAAAGCTTTTAATTTATTGATCAGAGTTCTGTGAGCTATCATGGTTTCAGACAGAAAAATAGCACTTTATCCTCTTGAACTGTCCTTGGGTATATCTATCTATCAGAAATGCTACCACTTTGGTTTTCTTGTTCTTCCCTCCAAACAAATATTAAAGGAGAGAGAAGAATCTAAGCATCATACCTTCTCGGCTTAAATGTGAAGATGATATGGTGATTTTAACCACACACAAATGCACAAAAATGGAATTTAGGACACAGGCAAATTTCTATATAATCTTTTTTACCCTGTTTTAAGAAATTGCAAGGGACAGAATGGACCCCAGTTAGCTTGGGCATGTGGTAATTTCAGTTTCCCATTCATTTCACTGGAGGTAAATTGTAGCACTGATTGCTAAGAAAGTTAAACAGTTTGTTTGTTTGTTTTTTTAAAAAAAAACTTTGAAAAATGAGGTGGGAGATGAAACTCTACAGGACAACTGACCCCATAATCATTGAGGGGATTTATAGAGTACGAAGTGCTTCAGGTTTATTTTAAAAAGTGTTGCAGATATTTCAAACAGCTTCTGGGGTCCACAGTAGCCACACTGGTTTGTGGGAGGGGGGTTTAAAGTGAAATCAATGAAACTAAAATACACTAACTGTGCAGTCCTATAAATGCCCCACTGAGTTCAATCAGGCTTACTTCCAGGTAAGTGAATTTGGGTTTGCAGCCTAAATCCAGAATCTAGTTTAACTGAATTGTGTTATAGGGTTGTAAATTACTTTTACTTGTAGATAAGACATTGCTTTTGCTGTAGTACAAGGAATCATACAGCTAGTAATCAGCTGAAGTGTTTTACAAGTGAGAATCCCATTGGGAACCAGACATCCTGACAAGAATGAAGAAAGGGAATCATACGCGTTTTAGAAACCAAATATTTCACTCAAGCACAAAGCACTTGCTGTCATTATGGCATTTATGTCAGAATATTAGCTTTTCTATTTTGTCTCCAACTGCAATTTTTAGTAAGAAAGTAAAGTTAAGCAGATAAGTCATTTATTTATTATTTCCCTTTCAAAATTCATGTCAATACAGAGGAAAAATGCTAATATTTTTAGAAACTTTCCAATGAAAACAGGTACATTATTTTCAAGCACATATTTTAAAATAAATAGCAGACATCACCATATGGGACTTGTATGTAACTTTAAAATTAACCACAGGTGGGGTTTTTTAAAGAACAATGGCATTATAATTGAACCGCCCAGGGAGCTTCGGCTATTGGGCGGTATAAAAATGCAATAAATAATAATAAAATAATATTAATTGTACACATTTTGGAATACTTTCCTAAACATTAACCATAATCGTTCACAACCTTAGCTATTCCATGATTGCACAATCTTATTGATGTGTACTCAGAAGTCTTTGTCACTGAGTTCAATGGGACTCACTCAAGTAATTATGTATAGGATTGCATCCTGAATACCTCAATGAACTTCATTTATAGATGTAAATTTGGACAAGAATTGATGTATTGGACAAGAACCAATGCAATGCCAAAGGAAGTCATATGAATCACCCAGTATCCAAAATCCAATATACTTTTGATCAGAATTACACAACATGAGGTTCATGAGTTTTATCAGGCCCATGAGCACTTTCCTTCAGCCTGTGTAGCCCCAGGCCATTTCTGCTCTCCAAGCTACTCAATCAGGAACAAAGGTGGGAGACTTTGTCCAAGAGAAATGTTATGGCAGGCAAGATACAGCTTACCAGTCTTCCATTGCTGACGTATGTGATGGACGATACCATAATTTGTGCTGGACTATACCATAATTTGTGCTAGATTAAACTATAATTTGTTCTGATGTTAGATAATAATTCAATAATCAGATCTAGCTGAACATCCATACCTGTGGGCATGTGAAAATGATTTTTGCAGTGTGACTGGCTCTTCCTAGTGCAGAAGGACAAAACTGAACTGGTACTTCGGTAGTAGAATGTGGAGCTACAATCAGCTGCAAAAACAAAGGGTGGGGGAGCAAAAGAACAACAACAAAAAATCAATGCTCTTTTTAGAGCCAGTTCTTTTCTTGTGCCTTGTATTGACACTGTTGATGTTTACGTGATTAATGTGTTCCACTGCATGCCTTCTCCACTCTCAGCATGCAGGATCTGCTAAGACTGATAAAGTGCATTGCAGTAAACAGTGCTTAGTGGCAGTCACAGCATGCTTATTCCCCAGAAACTGAAAACATTGTGATACCAGCCACAAAGAAGGAAGTGGAGGTTGTTTTAAAGTATAGATGAAAGAAGGGGAACTTCAGTGTTTTCAGGTTATATACTGCTACTTTAGCTTTTTTTTTCACATCAGAGATTCTTTAAAGTTGCATATGTTGCACAATTAAAGAAACTACAACCCAATTTTTACAGGGCAATATGCAATATATTTTTACGTGCTTTTGTCTTTTCTTCCCACGGTAATATACATTCATATCGGTTCAAAGAAGCTACCACGCTGCGATTTACTTACTCTAAATTACAAGGGTTTGATTCACAATTACATGGTGAGAGGCAAAAGGTAGAACTGTTTGAAACTTCTAAGCAGGGAACCAATATCCAACGCCAAGAATAAAATCACACAGTACACTTGCAACCCACTGCCAAACACGCCACCACTATATCTGCTTTAAACACCTACCTAATGTCATTGCAACTTCTAACTGATGTCATGCTTTCTGAGGCTGATATAGCTGCTGAGACATACTATTTTAAGCACTTTGGCCAGAACACTTTGAATTTTAGGATTGTGTTATTAGTTCTTATGAATTGTTTGCTGAAAGGCAGTGCCTTCAAAGACCACATACCCATCTTTTCAAAATAGGACTGGCAACAACCCCTTACACTGATTTGATCCATAAAACCTCATTCTGATAAGTAACAAGTATCAGATCCTTTAAAACATCAGTAAAGATACAAGCTAGGTTGACAAATAAGTTTTGCTATTGTCTTAATCTCTGGATCAAATCAGGATGTACCTTTAACTTATTAGGATCTATCCTGACTTTGCCCCTGATCAGATGTATTCTGACATATTCTGCCCATCATGACTGGCCACGTTCTGGTCTAACCTGACCAAACACATCCTGTCTCTTGCTTGCTCAGTGGCTCTACCCAGAGGAGTCTTTTTTTAAAAAAAAAAATCAGACATTATAACACTATTACAAAATGAGCAGAAACTGGTATTTTTCATTAATTTCATGGTGTATGCTATTGGAAGGTAATATCAAACAACATAGGCAGGTCTGACCACCCAAAAAAACCTGAAAACCCATTAAACCTAATAGAGGTATTACTACTGTATTATTATAAGGGCTGGAAATGAAAAAAACAATCTATTCTATTACCTGTACATCACCGTTGAACATTAACAGCCACCGAAAACTAATTACTAGTTTTAGACCATCATCATTAATACACTAAACTAAGTGCTACTGAAAGAGAGTTCATGTTGTCAGCCAGTATTACGAGGTTTACAGTCACTTTTGGCTAGTACCCACACATTTTCAGTACTTAGAACTCCAACTTGCACTTGTAATTTCCTATGCTATGTCAAGAGATATTACAGAATTTGGCCTGCTTATAATACATTAGAAACTGATACATAGTATGCTGTATTCTTATGGAGCTATTTCCTCAAGTAATGTGCCAGAATAAAATTGATTGTTAGTATAATACTATTAAATGTAAAAAAAGAAACATAACAAACACACACACACACACACACACACACACACACAAATATTTGATCATTGAAAATCTAAGGCAAAATATCTAGAATGTCAATTTTAGTAATGAGTTATCTAGATTTTTTATTATAAAAGTAATATAAATCAACAAATTAGACTTAACATAGTCTAACAGCACTGTCCTATGCATTCTTACTCTTTTCAGTGGGATTTAGTCCCAGGAAACTGCATAAAGGATTGTAGCCTATGTAATCGATCATGAAACAAAGATGGGATTCCATTGCACAACTTTTCTAAATTTTATTTTTGTTCCATAATTATGTTACTTATTTGGCATGTTTTCCAGTTTCCAGCAAAACTGAAGGGAAAAACTGAAATCCAAGTTTTTTTTTCAATAGGATATTGTTAAAAGCCAAGACCATAGGCAGGACCATATCAGGTATACAGAATTCCACAAATTACATTTTACAGCTTTGCAGCACCTTTATTTTGGAAATGTTGATCAAGTAATGTTTCTCATCAATAAATCATTGTTGTTAAAGCAGTCTGGATGGTAATCAGTGGACAAGGGAACTACCAGGGCTTGGGCAGGGGGGTTGTGGTTATGCATCTGTATAAGGATTTGAATCAAAGTTCTCCTTTGATTCAAACCAAGCAGGCCAAACTCAAAGCTTTTATAGAAGTCAGGCCTCAGCCCATGAGCTGCTCCTGCTTATGAAGTTTCTTTACTGATCAGCTGCTTACACTGTAGTTTCCTTTTTTGGCCAGGATGTATAGGCTGATCTATAACTGGCCTCCTTCAGGCTCCTGCTGTGGGCTTCCTTACACTCTAGTGCATTGATACCCTCCCTGCTCCTTCCCTCCTTAAGGGTTTATTCCATGTACTTCTTTATTGATCATACTTGAGGATGACAGAGATTGAAACCAGCAAACTACCATTTATATTAAAGACATATAACTATTATGAGCTCCACACCATCCATCTGCCTTCTGAAATATCATGCTACAGTTAACTATAGCCAAAGGGTTATTTCTGTGCTCTAGAAAATGTCCTTCCAAAAATGATCTTCTATGTTATAACGAGACCCAACGAATATATCGAAGGGTTGAACCTCAAAGGGAATCGTGAGGCCAATACTTGAAAAGATCCCTATATTGCACTACACACATACACCTGTAAATGAACGCTCAAGGTATGGGTGTCATACGATTTCAATTAGTATCTAAGATCCTCTGCACTTTGAAGGTTCTCTTGAAGCAAAAGGTGGCAGCTGGCTGATTACTGAAAATGCTCAAAACCAAGGCACTTAAAGAAAGCGGCTGAAGTGGTAGTGTTAGAAATTCACATGCTCAGTGTTGAGGACTAATGCATTTGGGATTGAACACTTTCACGAAGTAAATTTAGGTAATTTATTTTTAATGTGCCTTTACAGATAATGTGCCATGAATAGTGGTGGCATTTTAGCATCTGGTAATGAATTAGAAAACCTGAAAGTAGGAAGGGTGTTTTAAACTGCCTGGACAGTTTGTATGCAGGCTACAGGAGTCAAAATTCATTATCGTTAAGTTTAATCAATTTCTCTGCTAATGATCTGATCGTAATATGTATGAACCCATTAGAGCTCTCCGAAAAATCTATCTGCAGTAACCTAATAATATAATGAATCAAGATCATAGTGCTCTGAATGCAAATACTTATTTGTGAAATTATTAGTAACTGAACATATCCAGCTTTTGCTTATTTAATCATGAGGTGCTTATCACATTTTACATTAAATATGCTGAATCACAAGATGTATGTACAACCATATTTGCGCGATCTGATGCAATATAACAGTAAAATTTTGAAAAAAAATGAATGGTGACTATTACCCTACAATAAAGCCACTGGTGTCTGGTGGCTCCAGTATCAGTAGGACAGTGAATCCACTCTGGATTTTAGTCAGAACTCTAAAAGAGCTATCCACACTTTTAGAGTTCTGTCTGGCTCTGACTTAAACCCAGAGCAGATTCACTGCCCCACTGACCTTGGAGCCACCAGCCTTCACTGTTTACAACAATAATAGACATTTGCTGACATAAGCCAAGAAAAAAGCAAACACCTTAAGAGACATAAATTAAATTATTTTGCTTCTCCAAATGCATGTGTAGCTTGAAAGCCATTTCCCTTAGAGAAATTTCATAGATTTCTTTGAAAAGAGTATATAGTTAGGTTGCTGATCCTTTCGGATATTTGGGATCATTTACAAAGGACCTTGCGTTTTATGTAACTGTACAACATTATTATGGGAACAATATGCAGAAGCTATCTGCCACTGATTGAGCATCAATAACACATTCATAAAAGGCCACAAAATTCAATAACCATACAGGCTTTATCTATGTCGACAGTAAATGCTCTTGGCAGTGGAGTTTGTTTTGTCTGACAATGAATAGAACCACTCAGGCCCAAATAAAAAATAATTGTCTGACAATTAATAGAGACTCACAGGTCCATACTTCAAATTTCCCTGCACTGGGCCTGAATGTCTGTAGACCATTCCTAGAAAGCCTGTTGGTTGGGATGTCTGACCCAGTAGCCCAAATCAAATAGTCTAAGAGTTGTCCTCCACTAAATCAGACCATGCTTCTTCTATTCCAGTACTGTTTACTAATGGCATGGCCCTATTGGAAGACTCCTCCTCAGAGATAAAACTGCAGGACCAGGAACCATCCACCACCAGCAATGTTCAGGATCTGCTAGAGGACCAGGAGGAACCCGGGCCCTCAGGGGTGACTACCATAAAGACATCACCTGTGGAGGAGAAGTGCTCTGCAGAAAGACCCTGAAGCCCTCAGGAGAAATGCTGCCTGAAAAGACAGGAACTCAAAAGAAATGCTAGACTAAACCGGAGGTCTCCTTGTGAGAAAAGGTCTACTCACACATAGAAGACTTGCTCACAGTGAGGACCTTTTCAGCTGCAGACACTAACAGCTGACATCCTCTGCATAAAAGCAGCAGTGCAGGGCTGAGAGAATAGCTGGAAGCAATGTTGACCAGATTTTCCTGAATCCAGGTTCTCTGACATTGACTTAATCCTGGTGTGAGTACTTCTAGAATGAAGGCTGACTCTCCTCCTGCCTGCCCCTTGTCTACTGTGTTGCCTTAGTACCTTGGACTGATGAGACCTTGCCCTGTTTATGCTGACCACCCTGAAATGCTTGGACTCTTGAACCTGCGAGGCTCAGACTCAGGAAACATGGCAACTAATAGGTAGCTGTGTGTCAGGCAGAGGTCTTTTCCTGATTTTCTACCTGAAATTTCTTTTTCACTTGAGATGCTAATAAATGAACCTGGTACTTTCTGTTTGAAAAGCATCTGTTTACCACTGACCTAAGACATCCACTGGATGGGAAGGGAGATACTTAGGGTGCATTTCAGCAGCAGCCCATCCACCACAAGGAAACAAGGACTAGTACAAACTGGATGAGATTAGTCATATTGTTTCTAGTATGATCTCATTGTAGCTGCTTGCCAATCTCTTCCCCTCACAATCTTAAATCAGAGTTAAAACCTCTCTAAACCTTATTATTATTATTATTATTATTATTATTATTATTATTATTATTATTATTATTATTATTTATTACCCACCTCTCCCTGTGGATCAAGGTGGAGAATTATATAGGCAGTCTGACTGAGATAGTTGTCTATGAATAATCCTGGACACACTGAGGGGAATTAGACATTACAAAAGGCGGTGACCTGTCACCAACATACCATCCCATATCTAGTACTCCCCTCACTCCCAAAAGATCTAGTGAAACTGGCTGCATAATAACAATGAAATGTCTTGATGCATCCTAAAGACTACGGGCAGTACCCAATAGAGCTCTTCTATGCATGGACAGGCCTGCTGGTCTTGGTCCGCAAGTGCCCCCTACCACTTGTGGCAGCAACGTAGTCCTTCCAGGAATAAGCACTGAAATGAGAGGAAAAGCTTGTCTCTGGAAGGGGTGCAACTTGGCCCTTCCAGAAATTAACATTTCCATTTCTGTGTGGTCGGTGCCACTTGCAGACCAAGATTGGGAGGGCAGACCTCGCACAAACTGGAGCCAGAGGTGGTGGCCATGTGCAGAAGAGCCCTATTGGATACTGCCCTAATATATTTATTGTAGCATGGGTTTTTGTTAACTAGAGCTCATTTCATCAGATCAAGTCCAAGGAAGTTTGTAACACAATATCTGTTTGGCTTTAAGGTGCTTCAAGACTCTATTTGGTTTTACTATAACAAACTAACCCATCTACCCCTCTGTGGGCTTCATTGGCCCCCACTGCTGGTGGCGGGGAAGCTCTAAGCATGACAACATCACATGAGATAGTTTCACTAGGGGCATGTCTACACCAGCCATTTATCCCTGGATTGTCCCGGGATCATCCCTGTGCATCGAAATGACACACAGGGGATCCTGGGAGCAAGCAGGGACGACCCCTCCATTTTCCTGGGATAATCCTTAGGTGTAGAAAGGGCCTAAATGTTTTGGAGAGAACTAGATGTGGGATACTTTTGGGAGCAGTCCCATATTTTCCACAACATGTAGTTCTCCTCTAGCTGTTCCCCCTGGAGTCCCCTTGTCATCTCTTGCAGTGCTTTGAGTGTCCCCCACCTGCCAAAGCAGCTTTTCAGGGGATATGAAGACCTGCAGAGGGACGGAGTAATCGGCAAAACCACCTCCCTACTGCTATTTTGTGGGAATGTCCTGTGAACAGAGTTATGCTCAAAGGAACTCTAGTTTCCTCCATCTTCTGCCCCCCTTGAAAAATTTTATTGCCTTTTAGAAATTAAAATAAACAAACACTTCTAATTTCCCTATGAAGTTCTTAATATTTCACAACCATACAACATCAAACTGAGCAAACAAGACAGTGTTCATTTACTATTTTCAGCATTTTCAATCTAAAGTATATTAAACAAATAAGCAAATACTGACTGCTTTCAGCAGCCCAGCATTTCACAAATCAGTATTTGTACAAATAGTCAAGCCTGAGTCAAGCCTATAAAGTATTATTTACTTTAGGAAGATTCTGGAAGAGCTCTAACAGGTCCATCCAAATTATGGTCAGATCATTAGTCCACAGATGGATTAGTGTTAATGATAATGATTTTTGACTTCTATAGATCATGAACTGTCCAGGAAGAAAAAGATTACCTCCTTGCATTCAGCTTGTCCAGTTCATTATAAGATCATTATTCATGGTACAATATGCAGAAACAAACAGTAAAATATAATTCATCTATATTTAGTCTGAAAGTTTTCTAACCCAATTGTTTCTAAAAGCTGTTGGACTTCGTAGTGGTATTTTCATTTTTTTTTAAGCTGGTTGGATCCCATTGAAATAGCAACAAGACACCTGAAATTGGGTTCAATCCATCAAATTTTGAATGACAAACAAGTAAGATCTTCAATGACAAACTCAATTCAACTGTTATGATTGGTGTTTTCTTTATTCAGAAATCCCACTGTGCTCTTACCAATAGTAGCTATCTTTGCTTGGATCTACACAGAAAAATAACTCTAAGGCTATTTATCATATTCTTAGTCTCCATATGGAAAAGCATCTCTCCACAAATAGGCAATAACTACCCATAACCCCCATTATGGTGACAAAACTGGAGGTTTGTTTTAAAATGTCCTAAAGTAGTCAAAACCCCTTCCTTCTGGGATTAAAACCTCCTAGTTTTTTATTATCTCTGGATTCATCTTCTTCTTCTCTATTCACTCCATACTCTGTTGCCAAGAGAGTTCTACAATCCTGCACATTCAGATTCATTTTGCATCATTTTTTCACATCTTTTTCAAAGATTGTAGTTGTTATTATCCATGATCCACTGAGATAAATTGACTTCTTTCCAACTTCTATGTTTATTTGAGTATTCAAAGTCACTGCCTACTGCGTGCTTTCCCAACGTCAGATTACAAAGTTCTGTCTAGATGGCTGTTTATTGAATTCAGTCTCAAATCTCCTCATTATACTCTATTCAACTGAAGTATAAAGGGTTGTTTTTTGTTTTGGTTTTTAAAAAATCACATAAAATCACTAAAACAGAAAATTTTGGCAACATATTCCTGAAGGGCACTCTCTCATATTACAATAAAACAAAATCGTTCTTCAGTAGAACTTACATGGGTTTTGAGGTCGATCTCCATTGAAAAATGGGCTGAATTGGTGTTCAGAGATTTCAGTTCCAGAATTTCATATGTTGGATTAACCAGAGGGATGTACAGATGAACCCATCTATAATAAAGTAAACAACAACACCATGATACTAAATCATTATAACATAATGGATTAATTCTATCAAGTATTTTACTACGATAGGTTTTGCTTATTTGGAAAGGAGATGGTTTGTCAATGGTCACTGTAGATAACTGAAGTTTTATCCTTACTAGTATTGGTTCTCTCAGATCTTTAGCAAATATTTCCCACTACCTTTATTATTATTATTAATAATATTTATTTATATAGCTCCATCAATTTTCATGGTGCTGTACAGAACACTACTTGCTATCTGAAATCTTTTAACTTGTTATCATGGGTTGACTGGGACCTTAAAGAGACAAACCATGTACTCTACCAATTAATTGCCTCTCCTCAAGCTATTGCGGCATTAATATTTAAATATCATTAATAGGCACTGAATAGAATTCATGCAACAATTTTAAATGTTGAACAATATAAAATATTGCAGCTTCAGTACTCCATTATTTCTGAATTGAAGCCTGATGGATTTATGATCAAGAGCTCTATTTTCTGAGACTAAACATTATACAGATCATTCTAGCTATGTATCAATTACGTAACTGTTAAAACAAAATATTTGATAGCAGAAAAAGAGTTATACACATTTTATATGTGTGTGTGCATGTACACACACACACATACACACACACAAACATATATGCATATACATATACAAAATTGTCCATAAAAGTTGCAGAGTTTACCCTCAGCAAACTGGACAAAAATTAACACTAAGCAAGTTATAAACGATGGTATATGTATTTCCCTTCAAAGTAACTTCCAAGAGAAACTTGTAATTAACTAACTGCTCCAATAGCATTTGATTTACTGCCATGGAACTGCAATTCTTCTTGATCATCTTGTAACCTTGAGCATAGAAACTAGACGACCGTTCTATGCTTTCCATTTAAAACCAGGCTGGGCATAACACCAGGGCATATAGAAAGCAGATACAAGATGAGAGAGAAAAACATGATTGTGAGACTGCACAATCCTGTTCCTGATGCCTCCTCATCCTCACAGGCTTTGCCAAGACCTCATTTTGAGAAACAATATGCTTGAATTATTGCCAGAGGAGAAGAAGGAAGCAGGAAGCTTACTGCAGTCTCCTTAACTCCACCAGTTTACCATAAAAGAATAGTGCAGCTGTTCTTGAAGGAAAATACACGGACCATGTGATTTCTGCTCCTCTATCCCCCAGATATGATTGAAGAATTCGTAAAAATGTTGAGAGTTGCAAACTTCAACATGTGAACAGGACTACTCAGAGCAAAAGTTACTGACCGCATTTTTGAAGCAACAGCAATCCTTTGTCCTTATGGAGGGATAATGGAAAATACCTGAGACCCATTCTGCCACCCTAAAATACTTCAGCTATGTTCTTATATATGGTGTATTCATAGCAGAGAGTTCCTAGGCAATCTTCCTTCATTTCAGTGGAATGTTCAAGGAGATGCCAAGTAAGTCTTTCTAAAATGAATAGAGACTGAGCACTGCAATTGCTGAAGTGGGATTTCCAAAGAGTCTTTCCTCTTGTAACTTGTCGGAATATAGTTTCAACTGAGTAAAATGATTGAGGGATTAGTCCTGACCTAGTATGCTGCTTTAAATTAGCTCACACATTATCCCAAATTTTCTTGGATGGACAGCTAAATAATCCTTTGCTCAGGATTGGCTGGCAAGACTGCTCCTCAATTATGCCAACAACTAAGCTAGGTTAGTGGTCTCAGTAGCTACAACCACCCATTTCTCTTGCAGTCACATTCAAAATCCTCTCCTCTTAAATACAAAAATGAAACAACACTATAATAGTAGTACAATATATGAAAATGTACTATGTACGTTACATAGTACATTATCATATATTGTACACTAATGTATATTGTACTATTATTTGAACATCTGACATGAACTAAAGCAAGGAACAATCCTATACTTCAGGAGTCGGCAACATTTTTGGGTACGTGGGCACATTTGGCGATTTGAGAAATGGGTGCACTGCAGGTGAAAGCATCGTTCTGTGGCCACTTGCCACCTTTATTTCCTAAGAATGTCTCAGAGGAGCCCCCACACATAGCCTTCAGACCTTCATTGGAAAACAAGATGGGAGAAGCTAGGGACTTCTTTGAAGTGATCCCAGCTGCCAGTAAGACATTTTGTTGGTTGAACAAAATAGTAAGAGGGGTTAGGGACACTTGGTGGGTGCACTGATACCCACAGACACCACCTTGCCCACCCCTGCTATACTTACTTTCCGAGCTCACACTCTACTTCAGGCAATCTGGTTGGATGAGGTTTCATTGCATTCAGTTTTAGTGCATACCAAAATTCTCCAAGCTTCTCTGACAGGAATATAACACTAAAATGAGAGGTATAAAGAAGAAGACTTTGCTATACACACCACAGTGATGACTTTTCTTTTCTCCCAGGCATTTTAACAGCATTTAACAACGTTAAGTTTGTTTTTAATAGACCCCAGAATTGCTGTTTTTAAATGGATACTGTTGTTTTTAAACTGTTTTTTATGTTTTTGATGGTTTTTAAATTTTGTATACTTTTAATGTTTACCATTTTTAATTGTTGTAAACCGCCCAGAGAGCTTCAGCCGTGGGGCGGTATATAAATGTAATAAAACAAATAAAGAAATAAATAAAATAAATAAAGAATGTTTCAATTAAATTCATTATTTTCACTAGATTTTTGAGGACTACCTTAAAATATCCCATGCTAAGTATCCAATAGAAAGAGAACACTGTCCCTATCAAGCCATGTTCTTTTTAGCCCCTTCTCATAGTATAAATATCCTAAGATTAGACAGCATAATACTGTAGCCTTTTCTCCTCTGGACCTTTATGTGGATTAGTCCCTAGAAATCCAGGCAGGCTGAATCAAAGCTGCCTCAGCACTCAAGCTGTTGCTTAGAGTCCAGAATGAACGTTTTTTGTCTGCTGCTCCATCCCTACCTGCCTATTGAACCCTGCCTGTATGTCCACCCTGTTTGACCACCATCCTCCCTTGCATGTCTGTCTGTTTGGTGATCTAGAACTGTTATCAAACTGAGTGCATGGTGTTCTGCTCCTGGCTTACTTTGGGATATAATTCTGCAAGGTCTGTTGAATGTGCTTGGGGATTTCTTTCTATTCTATTAACCAGTTTTATGCATTTTATTGTGATTTTGTATTTAATATTGTTCCCCACCTCGATACAGAGGGAGAGGCAGGTAAGAAATAAATATTCTATTCTATTCTATGTTGATTTGTTTTGGGCTTCACTCCTGGAGCCTGGGAATGTGGAAAAGATGGTTGCATCTGTTCAAGCCACCACATGCTCTCTCGACCCTTGTCCATCACGGCTTATTCGAGCTAGCCGTGGGAGGCTGACCAGGGGAGTGGTAAACGGATCATGATGGGATGGTCCTTACTCCCTTGAAGGAGGTAGTGGGGCGACCACTCCTGATAAAAACCCTCCCTTGATCCAGAGATCTATGCTAACCATTGTCTGGTTGCAAACACCTTTTTCTTGAGTAAGGTGCTTAAAATAATGGTGGCATTTCAACTACAGACACTCTTGGATGAAACTGATTATCTGGATCTATTCTAGACTGGATTCAGTCCCGGTTTTGAGACAGAATTGGCTTTGGTTGCCCTAATGGAAGACCTTTTTCAGGAATGGGACAGGGGGGATGAGACTTCTACTCGATCTATCAGTGGCTTTTGATGCCGTTGAACACGGTATCCTCCTGGACTGCCTCTGTGAATTGGGAGTTGGAGGCACTGTTCTACAGTTGTTCGACTTTTACCTGCAGGGTTGATTCTAGAGAATATCATTGGGTGAAGCTGATGACACCCAGTTCTATTTTTCTGTGACATCTGAATCAGAAGAGGCCTTGCATGTTCTGAACTGGTGGCTGGATGCTGTTATGGCTTGGATGAGGGCTAATAAACTGAAATGGAATCCCAGTAAGACAGAGCCCCTATGGGTTAATGGTTTCCAGGTCCAGGAATTGGAGTATTTGCCTGTTCTGGATGGGGTTGCATTCCCTCTGAAAAAGCAGGTTCATAGTTTGGGAGTGCTCCTGATCCATCTTTGTCACTGGCAGCTCAGGTATCCTTGGTGGCCCAGAGAGCCCATTACCAACTGCAGTTGCTACACCAACTCTGCCCATTCCTGGGCAGGGATAGCCTGGCCCAGGTGATCCATGCAGTGGTAACCTCATGATTAGACTACTGCAATGTGCTCTCTTTGGGGCTACAAATCTGCATAGTTCAAAAAGTGCAGGCAGTGCAGAATGCAGCAGGCAGGGTGCTCATTGAGACTCCTAGCTATGCCCATATAACACCTGTATTAAAAGAACTGCACGTATGAGATTATATTATTATCATATAAAGCCCTAAACAACTTGGGACCAGGATACCTAGCAGACCGCCTTCCCTTATATTTAAGATCTTTAGAGGAGGTGTTGTTGGTCATTCCAAAATGAACGGAATATCGCCATGAAGAACCTTAAGACAAGCCTTCTCTGTAGTGGCACCCACCCTCTGGGGAAAAAAACTTCATGCAGTTCAGGAAACAGATTTTTTTTTTAAAAGCCTCCTGGAAACACACCTTTTCACACAGGCTTACCCTGGGCTATAACTGCTGCTGCATTTTACTTTGGTTTTACATAGTACTTTTAAACTTAGAAGTTTTAAGAACATAAGAAGAGCCCTGCTGGATCAGACCAAGGGTCCATCTAGTCCAGCACTGTGTTCATACAGTGGCCAACCAGCCATCGGCCAGGGACTAACAAGGCAGGACATGCTGCAATAGCACCCTCCCACCCATGTTCCCCAGCAACTGGTGCACACAGGCTTACTGCCTTTAATACTGGAGGTAGCACACAACCATCAGGGCTAGTACCCATTGATAGCCTTCACCTCCAGGAATTTATCCAACCCCCTTTTAAAGCCATCCAAATTGGTGGCCATCACTGCATCTCGTGGTAGCGAGTTCCATCATTTAACTATGCGCTGTGTGAAGAAGGACTTCCTTTTATTTGCCTTGGATCTCCCACCAATCAGCTTCATGGGATGACCCCAGGTTCTAGTATTTTGAGGGAGGGAGAAAAATACCATGGAGTTGTATATTTGACTTGTCATTTTGTATTTTATGGTTTTAACTGTGAACTGCCCAGAGCACTTCAGCTATTGGGCAACATAAACATGCAATGAAATAAATAAATAAACAAACTGGCTCTGGCCTTAGCTCATGGTTCTAGAGCCTTAGCTCATGGTTTAGTCCTGCTAGCAAGTCCTAAATGAACAAGATAGCAAAAGTAAACGATACCAAGATGCTGCTATTATACTAACATCTTTTTCTTCAGGGCTGTTGTGTTTAAGAATTAGTGAATTCTTCTTTCCCCCCCAGACTATGTCCTCATTCTTGCTTAAATTGGGTACATGTTTTTTTCCAGGAATGAGAAATTCTATAATCTTCTATACTAAGTATTTGCCTAGATTATTTGTTGTACTTGAAACCACTCTTCCTCCAAAGTCACATAAGGGTCCTAGGAAGTCTCCATAGTGGCCTGTAGTGGCTGGGCCATTTATGAAGGTTATGAGCGATGGAAGAACCCATCACAAATGCATTTTGCAATTTGTTCACTCAACTGCTAGCGTAGGAGGTGGAATGGCTCACGGCAAGAAGAAATGGGGTAAAAAAAAGGGGGGGCAAGAATCCTATTTTATTCCCTCACTAGCAAATAGAACCAGCTTCACACAGGTTGGAATAGCCCTTTGTTTGACAGAACGAAGCCTTCAAGCAAACTTATGCAGCTGCCAGAATTGGACATACCATTCCCACTCCACCTGACTAAAGGAGGGCTTGTTGGGCCCCCTGGACACAGGTGCTACCATGGTCCACCCTTGTAGCTTCTTAAGAGAGGGGGTCTGTCCACTCCATTCTGCTGAGGGGAGTTTTCCCATAGCAGAGGGAAGGGGGAAGGCAGGCATATAACTATGTCTCTTGGCCTACTAATCTCCTATGCCTTCAAACTGTATGGACTGCAAAGCTATGTGCTGGTTAGGGAAGTATGCCCCTAGTGACGGAAAATGTTATGGCAGTTTTCAACTACATGGACATATTTAAATTAATTAAAACTAATTGATGTGTTTTAAAAACAAAATAAACACAAGGTTATTGCATGCATATTAAGGAACCTCCCCATGGACCCCTTAGTATGCATGCCAAGTTTCACAGTCCTGGCACTATGGTGCTGTCGGACTGAGAGACAGGTACACATCTTCTTTTATTATTATAGGTGACTGTCTGAAACTGAAATGCATTAGAGGAGATTTCAAGTTGTAACATGGCAGAAAACAACCAGCTTTCCACATTTCAATCTACTGGCACATTTCCTAATCACAAATATCCAACAAACAAGTGCATAGGTCTGCCAAAATAAGTATTCCCTACCTTGAAATTCTCAAAGTCTTTTGTTTTCATTTAAAAGAAAAAAGGGGGGGGGGAAGAACTCAGGCCTAAAATAGTCCAATACTGCAAGTATCTCTCTTACCCTCCTTATTGCTTTATTATGATTTTATTAGAATGTAAGCCTATGCGGCAGGGTCTTGCTATTTATTGTTTTACTCTGTACAGCACCATGTACATTAATGGTGCTATATAAATAAATAAATAATAATAATAATAAGTAAATCACATTGTTATTCACTTGCAGAAGTGATAAGTGCCTCTCACTACAAATTCCGCAGCCGTGTTATGAGCCATTATTTATCTGAAACTATAATCCCAAAACCAGATGTGTGTGATGCTCTTTAACAGTGAAAACAAGAATGAACAATCTGAATAGTATCTCTCAAAATAAACTGCTCCTGGTAATATCAGTAAGGAAAGTTTTAGATTGATTAAGCCTACTAATTAAGGACAGGTAAGCTGTTTCCCATGTTTGCAAAAAAAATATGCCAGTGTATTCGATGGGAACAATCTAGAATAGATGATGACGATTTAATACTTCTACAGTGCTTAAATTTTTCAAAATAGTAAAAGATAAGACGGTCTGTGCCTGCAGGCTTACAATCTAACAGACATTTACAAAAGGAAAAAGGCCGGGGGGGGGGGGTTGATGAAAACAAGTGTAGGAGCAGCTGCACTTTCACTGGATGCAGTTTCACTGCACTTTCACTGGCTGGTGGACCTTAATCCCCTGTTTGGTGGTCTAGGCCAGAGTGTGCATCCTTTCACCTCTGCAGACCCAGGGCTACTGACAATTGGAGCAAAGTGTTCTTCCTGTTAGGAAGGGGAGGAAGCAATATTCTTACAGTTGTGCCTTCTCTTTTCAATGGCTAGGGTCAGGCTGGTCTCCTCTTTGCCATGATTTCCTATTAGATATAGTTTTAACTGAGTAACCAATAATGAGCTGACTCAGAGTATGGCAGAATCCAGTGGTCTGCCTTGACTAGTCCAGCTTTGAAAATGCATTGCAACACTTGAAGCCAAGATCAAAAGGTCAACAATGTTATTGCACACTTGCTTTGCTTTCAATTGTGATTAGACATCATTAATCTAAATGCTCTCCATATTCATTACATTATAGCTTAATTTTAGTTCATAGAAATCTTGAAATGAAAGTCTTGAATCGTGTCATTTATAGTAAATAACAATTGGACAATAAATTAGTTAGCCGTCTGAAATTCCTATCTGAAAAAATGTTAGATATTTTAATACTGAGTGGGACAACCTGGAAAAAATCACTGACTAATGAAAGTGACTAAAACCATTCATGCATAAGTCAATTGTACAAGTGTTGGCATTATGAAAACAATGTTTCATGGTAAAAAGTTGAATAAAGCCAATAAAAATATTGCTAAAATGACAATTAGTGTTAGATCTAGTAAAACTATTTACTCTAGCAGCTACAACAATAGAGCTAACCTTCCATTTGTTTTGCCAGTAACAGCTGGAGAGTACTTTACTTCATAGTGCAACGTTTCTTTGGGTTCAAGAAGAAGCTTTTTTTCACCGCTAAGAGTAGCAGCATCTATTAGCACCACATCCAATGGCAGGCTGTCAACTGTAGGATTAGTTATAGGAATTCCAATGGTAACTGTATCCTAGAAAAAGAAAGAAAGAAAAAAAGAAAGACTATTTGGTCTTTACCAAAGATGTCAAGAAATTAACAGTTACTTGAAACAGCTGTCAAGTGCTATACAGCCATATTGTAAGATCCCCTTGCTAAATGCATCATCATAATTATGGGCCTGTTCAGACAACACACTAAGCCATGGTTAGGCCACTAACCCAGTAAATGGTTAGAGAGTGTGTTTAAACCATGGTTATGCAGCCACCAGTCTGAACTCAGAAATCCAAAGCAGGACCTCATACCAATATAAAATCAAATTCACTTTAATGCACCACTAGGACAAACTTGGCACGGGAAGGGAGTATGTGAAATTTTGCAAGATCACAAACATGATTTGCTTTACAATGAGATAATGGGTTTGTACATTGTGAAAAATTCTCATCCAGACATTGATGGCTCATCTAGACTTACACATAAAAAACACCCCTTGATTCAGAAAAAGCCCGGTCTTTCTGCGCTCATGGTCACTTTGAGAATTCTTTGAAATCCTAGTTAGACCCGGCTCAATCCGAATGCAAGTTCTACCCTTCTGCTGTCCCTAGGCTTGCCTGCCACCAGTTTCCTTCCTCTTTCTGAGTTTATTGATACCCAGAGTTTTAATTCCTCCTAGTTGAGCAGACTGAGCACAGGAGAATTAAAAACTATAAATCACATGGTAATGATGATGGTGTGTAAAATGTTCATAAACCTCCCTTTTGTCATGAGAATACAGGGGAGTTTAAGATGGGCCCTTACTGCTATGTATTTAAATCTGCAAATTTAAATCACAGACAGCAAAGGTGATTACAGGATAATTTGTGTATCAGGATTACCCACCACTGGCTGCTGAGGCAGTTCATTATGTAAAAGTGCCAGCATGGCAAAAGCACATAGCAATACAAGGATCAGGGTCATCCCACCCTTACCTTTCATGCTGAGAGCAGCTATGTAAAGTTTTGAGAGGTAGTACTGAAGACCTTCCATACATCTACTTTACACCCGGAGAAAATCTGGTACGTAGAAAAACATTTGCAAACAAGTACAGGAAAAATACCTATCAGGGACCCAGGATTTATTAATGTATTTCTTTAGGGATTTACATCCTGTCTTTGTATAAGCCTCAAAGAAGCTGATAAATCACAAAATAATAAAACCAGTAAAAACTACTGGCCATGTGGATTTGCCACCACATAATGTCAAAAACAGCCACCATTGGATAATAATACAACCTGTAGGCAAATCCAGGATTTTATTTCACACAGTATAACTACTCTTCAAATTATACTCTCAGCCCTCTTTGTTATTGCTTATTTGCATGCTGGCACTTTTATTGCTTATTTGCAATAACAAAGAGAAAAACGTGATTACGTCATATCTGCTTTTAAAATAGACATTTCCAAGGGAACGTACAATCCCTTCAGCGAAGTGTTGTCATAAACAAACGCAACATTATAATAACAGTAATAGAGTGAATGTTGGCTTTATGGCAATTGTGGGCCATTTTACTTATGTATGGCATAATGAAAAGGGCAGGTGGTATAAATAAATGGGAAAGATAACAGTAATAAAGTTTACAAACAAAATATATTGGATCACAAACAGTGTGGTATATCTTTGCCTACTACCTTTCACAATACTCCTTGCATTTATAGAATGTAGTGCTTTGAATTAAATATGCATAAAGATGGTGGAGTCGTATCTGTCTAAATCATTCATTGGTTCGCATCAGTAAAACACATTTTAAGTTTCTTATAAAATACTTTAAAGCTCAGATTAATCGTTTCACTTCTGTAAATAAATGGTAGGGTCCCTTTACCAGTTTACCACTAAGGGGCTTTAAAACGAAGCCTCATAAAGGTAGTTTAAACTGCGGATTTAGGAACACTTCATTATTATTTTTAAAGAAATACTGGTTTATTAACTAGGTGCTTGGCAACAGTCTAAACATCTGCTAGCATCTAGTATAATATTCTTTTTATATAAATTGCTGGGATTGCTTTCAGGCTATAGGTTTAAACTCATTCAGCAACAATAGCATGATGCCTGTTCTAGAATCAGAAGTCAACAAGTCTTACTGAAGAACCAGAGTCAAAGACTTGCAGTGCTTTTACATGGCATTTTCTGCTAGCTCCATGATAGAAGTAAAGGTTTGAAAGAGTCTAACCCAAGAAGGCAACCCCACGGGAAATTCTGAAGGTCTTTCTAAAACTCTTTCGCTTCCCTCAAAATTCCTCTTAATGTTTCTCCAAAGCAGGTCCCCACCAAATTAACTTTAAAATATTTAGACAGAATTTAATGGCAATGTTAGGCCCAGGTTTTACCAATTTGTCCACAGTGTGGAAAGTGTCTTATCCAGCCCTGGACTCCCAGCAAGGTATCCCATACTAATGAGACACAGAGTGCTTCCAGATATGGATAATTTATCAGCACCCAATCATTGCTGTTCTGCAGTAATCTGCAAGTGGAATAGCAACTCTTCTTCTAGAACTTCTAAAATCTAAGTAACATTCTTTAGCCAGGCCAAGTCACCCATCCCCCAGCCCCAAATATTGTAGGGGATGGACAATTTTCATTGTGCCCATGGTGTGGCAGAAAAGAGCTAAATTCTTCCTCTCACCTTGCCATACCTGTAATAATGATGATCCCAAATAAAATGGTGGGACAGGGAGGGAGAAAATAAATGAATTTGGAAAGAGAAAGTTTAAAGTGATAGAGTTGGGTCCTATAGAGGAGAAACATAAAGCAGGAAACAGCTACAGCAGTCAATACAGGTCATGAACAGCTAGAAAAGTTATTTTATATATCAGCACAGTGGGTCACGAAGACCTGGTGAAATTGTGCAGCTGTTCCACTGTGGTTAAAAGAAAATTGATTTTTTGAATCCTGAGGGGCTGAAACTAAACAGGGAAAACACAAGAAGAGGATGTTTTGATCACAATGTCATGCAGATGCCCCCAACAAAAGTAAACCAACACAATGTGGCTATTTCACAGTAAACAAACTGTGTCAAATAGACTGTTGGAGATATTTGCCACAACTGACAGGTTGCACATTCTCAGAAAAAAGCCGATTTCGCCTTGATAGCTTCCTCTAGATTTGAGAGTTTACAACTCCCATAATCCCTTACCATTGGCTATGCTGCTTGGGGTGATGGGAAGCGTAGGCCAAGATCTCCAGAGGCTTGCAAGTTGCCCACCCCTGCTCTCAACACTATGTTACTAGATATCCCTATGTTCTTTTCCCTATCCTAATTCCATTGCTAATTAATTACAAGAATAGATAAAAGGAAGTCCTTCTTCACAAAATGCATGTTTAACTTAAGAAATTCAGTGCTCCTTTGATTTTGAAGAAAAAGCAGCTATGTGGAGCTCCCAATCTGAAATATGTTCATGATCTGGATCTGGGACTTACGCCAATTTCACACCAAAAATCCATTGGCTGCTATTTGCAATTTCACAGCCGTGTGTGTGTGTGTGAGAGAGAGAGAAAGAGAGAGAGAGATTGACTTCCAGTTTTAAATTACAAACTTTCTTTTGTAAACTGCCACAGGGCCTTGTACTGTTTCTGCATTTAAAACAGACTAAAAGAATGAGGAATAACTTAAAATATAACTTTTTTTTAAAGGAGCATCTAAGAATTTCCTGAACCTTAACTACAGGCTTCTGGAACTACACAAACCATGAGACTTTAGGGCAATCCCTCAAATTACCAACTCCTTAAAACTAAGAGGGTGTCAATAAATTGTAAACTCTATCATTACGTCTTCCCCCTTAATTATTAAATGATAACAAAATAAAATACATCCAAGTTGAAATTACTGTACCAACTGAGTTATCCACAGAAATAGAAATATCTTTACCAGTTAATTTCACTATCATATTCTTTAAGTCATTCTGGAGGTTTTATCTTCCCGGCAGAACAGCTTTGTTCATCATAGGAATCTAGTGGGCCCTGCTCTTGATGATCATATTCCTCTTTAGAGGATAAATTATTTGTAGATTGATTGCAGCTGAAGTCAGTTCCTCCTATCACTTCTGAGGAACATTCTAAGTTGGATCTTAGATTATTTCAATTATGGTACAATTAGTTTCCAATAACCATTTGCATTATATAAGGTCTTGGATATGGCTATTCTACAAGAATAACATTTTGGACTTAAGTACTTATAGAATAATTTCTTGGGCAAACCTTGCCTCTTGGTTTAAGTTCCTGGAATAGCATGGGCTGTCTTTTTCAAAATAGTATTTTTGTTTCACTTCTGAATTTCCTTGATCCTTCTGGGAACTGTCATTGTCGTTAAGTTTGTAATAAATAATCAGTTACAGGCAAATAAGCGCTAAAGTGCCATCCCAGGAGACCAACCATTTACCATTGGAGTGCTCCTGTAAACCAACAGGGGATTGTACAAATCACCACCACCACTATTAAAGGCTTTCTTCATCAGATTTGTAAGTCTGGACAGACATGTCTATAAGTCCATTTGAATGAAGATAGTGAGGGCTAGATGTAATGTGTTGAAAATCCCAGTCTTTGGCAAACTGCCTGAATTCAGCACATGGGTACTACAGAGCGCAGTCACTGAAGTCACTGAACCGCTGTGGCACCCCGGTTGTGGAATGAGCTCCCCAGAGAGGTCCGCCTGGCGCCTACACTGTACTCCTTTCATCGCCAGCTGAAGACCTTTTTATTCACTCAGTATTTTAACACTTAATTTTAACTTAAATTTAAATTTTACTGTTCTAACTCTGTATTTTAACCTTATATCAAGTTTGCTGCATGGTTTTATCCTTGGCTAACGGCAGCTCGTCTTCTTCTTTTCCCCTTTCAATAGGGGTTCCGCAAGGCTCGGTGCTTGGCCCTTCTTTATACATGTTGCCCTTGGGTAATCTTATTCAATCTCATGGCCTCCAATATCATCTGTATGCCGATGATACACAATTATATCTTTCATCTCCGAAACTTTCTCCTGCTGTTCATGATCGTATCTTGGCATGTCTTCCAGATATCTCAGCTTGGGTGCTTCATCGTCGTTTGAAACTTAATATGGCAAAGACTGAATTGCTTGTTTTTCCTCCTAAACCTTCTCCTCATCTCTCATTCTCTCTTACTGTCAATAATGTTACACTTACTCCAGTCAAGGAAGCTCGTAGTCTTGGCTTTATATTTGATTCCTCGCTCTCCTTTATTCTTCATATTGAGGCAGTAGCTAAATCCTGTCGTTTTTTCCTGTATAATATTGCCAGGATTCGATCATTTTTGTCTGTCTCTTCTGCCAAAACTCTTGTTCATGCATTGGTTATTTCTCGGTTGGACTACTGCAACCTTCTTCTCACTGGCCTTCCTTCTTCTCACATCAGTCCATTGGTTTCCGTTCACCACTCTGCTGCTAAGATCATCTTCTTGGCTCGCCGCTCTGACCATGTTACTCCACTTCTGAAATCTCTACATTGGCTTCCAATTCCCTTCAGAATCCAATATAAACTTCTCCTGTTGACCTACAAAGCTTTTCACTGTCTAGCTCCTTCCTATCTTTCCTCTCTCATCTCACACTATTGCCCCGCTCGTGCTCTTCGCTCCTCTGATATCATGTTTCTCACCTGCCCAAGGGTCTCCACTTCCCTTGCTCGGCTTCGTCCATTTTCTTCGGCTGCCCCTTACGCCTGGAACGCTCTTCCAGAACATTTGAGAACTACAAGTTCAATCGCAGCTTTTAAAGCTCAGCTAAAAACTTTTCTTTTTCCTAAAGCTTTTAAAACTTGAATTGTTCTGACTTTTATACTGCCTGTTTGGTGCATTCTCTTACCCTCCTTATTGCTTTATTATGATTTTATTAGAATGTAAGCCTATGCGGCAGGGTCTTGCTATTTACTGTTTTACTCTGTACAGCACCATGTACATTAATGGTGCAATATAAATAAATAAATAATAATAATAATAATAATAATAATAATAATAATCCTGGTTGTGCTTTTTATACTGTATTTTGTATTTGTGTTTTTAACCTGTTGGTTGTTTTATGATGGTTTTAATTTTTGTGAACCGCCCAGAGAGCTTCGGCTACTGGGCGGTATAAAAATGTAATAAATAAATAAAAATAAATAAATAAAATTCATCTGGAATATCATGCCTGACAAAGTTCCCTTTCAGGGTGGCAATTACGGATTTACTGCTGGCATTTTGCCATGTGCATATTTCTGGATATAGAAAGTAAAGTCTGTGACCATTAAGTAATTCTTGGAATGCCATATGAATAAGTTAGTTCCTACCTTCTGGTAGCCCCTTTGAGGAACAGGATGTTGATTTAATGGCTCTGGTTGTTGACATGATTTGTATTTTAAACAGGTGAAACAACCTTCTACCGTAGCTGACAAATCACACACTAAAAAAACCGACCAGGTGTAAAATATAGGGATTACAAAAGAACAGAAAAACACACAATCCTAGGCCAATACATCACCTCCCATGCTTGCTTTTTACACTTCTCATTTCCTAGATGACCCTTTGGTAAAATACAGTATTGGGACACATAAGAACATAAAAAGAGTCATGCTGGATCAGACAATGATCATGCTCTTCTTTAGTTGAACCCAAATTATGATGTCACCCATAGAATAACAACATCTCCTACATTTTTAACAGGGCATTGGCTTTAATCTGTACTTCTCAATTAGGCATGAGTTAGTGAAAAGCATCCTTTTGACAATGATCTTCCTATTGTGACAGAACTCCTTAGCTTTATTTTATCTCTTTATTTTAATGAGATAATTTGGGTAAGTATTAGTCACAGGTACTCTACTCATCATCAAGGTGCTCAATTAACTTAGCCGAAACAATAATTAACTTGGTTAACTCACCTATCATATCCACTCTATCAATATAATTGCCTAGCTAATGTAAAAAAAATATGTGCTAGTATGTTCCTATATTTTACAAATGTATATTATGTGTGTATATTACATATATTATTGCTAGCTCTTTAGTTCCTCTAATATCTTTACGCTTCTAAATTGTGGGGCCTACTTTGGACATTTTAGGATGAAATAGGTTAATACCCCACAGAAATAGACTGAATTTTTTTTTAAGTGTATTTATCTTATGTGAACAGCCTAGAGAACTTCGGCTATGGGGAGGTATACAAATGCAATAAATAAAAATAAGTAATAATTAAAAATAAACAAAACATATAAATGAAATTATTTTTATTAGATGTTCTTATACAGATGCCTAATTTACATCTTAAATGCTTATATCATCGACTCAAAACACATATCTTAATTCTAGGGATTGTTTAGATTAGGCCACATTCAATGAGAGAGAGAAGTTCATAGAATCGTAAAGGTAAAAGGGACCCATTCAGCATTTGCAATGCATGCTGCTCCACAGCACCTGCATTATGCTTCAATGCCATTTAATAGTGATACAGTAATTAGCTTTGTACTAATGTAAAGAAATGTAGCAACATTCAAATGGCTTTTTGAAAAATAGTATGTCAAAATCAGCTTTCAACAACAGGAAATTTGCTGAATAACCAAATACTTGATGTTTGCCTCATTTTAAGAACTCCTGCTGAGCAAACACAGTGATGAAGTGTTGTTGTTTTTACAGACCCTTATTTTCATGGCATTGTCTCCCACACAGGCATAGCTGTTTTAAACCTTATGATGCATTTAATTTAGCTCTCCAAAAGACATATAAGCCCAGAGCAGTTCCAGTCACTGAAAGAGAGTTACTGCACATTTACACCAGCGAAACAAAACTTGTCTCCATTTCAACATCTTATTCAGCAAATTAGTTGTTGAATTTTACAGAGCATTTCAACACAGAAAAAAGCACGTTTTATGGATTTGTCTCTGCTACCATTTTAAATTAACCTTTATCTATATTTATTTATACACTTGGCACCAGGCTTCTAGTTTTCAGAATGTGAGAAATCAATTGGCCAGTTTTATGTTTAAAGCTTACAAAAGCAAAGAGCTATTGTGGGACGGACGCAAGAAATAAGAGACGACACAAGTGCTGGAATTAAACTGGGCCACTTTTATTTGAGATCTGCAAAGGGTTCCACCGGGCATCCAGCCAGGCCTGCGTCAGGCCTTACTAAGCGAAGGGGCAAGCTTCCAGGCCCAGCGGGTGGCACTCAGTTTCGCCGCCCTTCTGTCCATCCCCTACAAGGGGTAGGGAGGCCTTCCCTTGTCACCCCCAACCCATGCCCCCGGCTCAAGGTGGGTGAGAGAGGTCGGCCTCATAGGTGGTCCTTATCCCCCAACCTGGCCACAAGGCTCAATACTGGGAGCCCTTGGGAGTCACCTATCACTGTAACAGTGCCTTGGAAGCTCACCATTATATTCCCTCTGGATGCCCCTTCTCTACCTGCCTGTAATTAGGTGACCACCTTAACTTGCAGCCAAATTGACCTAGTTATACTCCCCCGCTGTCTTACAGTGTGGAGTAGGCGAAACAACTCATGTCCAGTTCAGAACGTGAGCAAAAAATTCCTACTCGGACCCCTAATGGCAACCAGTAGTTCACACTGTCTACAGGGAGGGAGGCGCAGAAGCAAGAGGGCTTGGAGGGGTGAGGCACCTACTTTTAAAGGGCCAAACCCCTCCCTGCCCTAGTGGCGCGAAATCCTGCAAATGCAGGATAGACACGTCTCTTCCTAGCTCTGCCCACAAATCCCTCCCCATGCCCAGGCTTTGCCGGGCATGGCAGAATGGGCCATGTTGAATTAATTAAAAAAATGTCCTGATATTTGACATTTTGGGCAACTCTTTTTTGTAAACATTAACACATATCTAACCATACACCAAACAGCTTTCTGATGACCACTTTTCCATCTTGTATTTGAAGACAGTGGATATGTTATGATCTACACTAGACCCCCAGTGATGTACCATAGAACTGATTGCTGTAATAATTTGCAGTCATTGTGTATTTATCAAAGCATTTTACTTTAGATAGCCTGCCAGACTCCTTTTGATAGCTACTTATTATCTGTCAAGATGATCAGATCCAATTTATTTGCTAAACAGAGCTTTTAGTTATAGTGATTAATAACAGCTTTCTCAAAGTTCATATTCCTAATCGGGCATCCTACCATTGTTCTTTCACAGAGCATTGCCACATACTGTGAAACCACAACTTTAAAAATCAATCTTAAGATATGGTTCACATGTCAGATTTAAGAAAGATGATAAAAAAAATCCAGCTCTGTATAATAGCATTCAACTTATGAGAATGTTCTCAATTTAAAATAAAATGGCAGAGAATGATAAGCATTATCAGTGCATATACATTCACAATTATACGCTTTTTAATTGTATTAAAAAGAAGAGGATTACATTGAAATGGATACAGCAGTAGCAGTGTCAATGGAGTTAAACCAGGAGTGGCCAAACTGTGACTTTTGGACAGTTCAGTTGTGTCTCTTAAGCCAACAAAAGTGTCCAAACGTTTTGCAGCTCCTGGCATCCTCCCTGAAATGCCAATGGACTGGGCAACCCCTGCTTTTAGCAGCCACTTGGGATGCAGTGCGACTGAGGGAAAAGAAAAAGACATGCAGGAAAGAGAAGACAGAATTGAAGAGACATGGAAAATGTGCAGGAGAGAGAGGAGGGAGGAGACTGTGGAGGAAGCATGGAAGGGAAAGACACAAAAGCAGATGCCTAAGAGATGTGAGCAGTGTGAGAGAGATGCTGAAGAGGTGTGAACAATGAAGAGAGGAGAGACACTTCGCCAGCCAAACACGAACAAGCTCAGGGCAGAGAGACAAGAGAGACGGTTACCAAAGCTTCAAGAAGAATGAGAGGTTATTCAGTGTTGCCCCCCTTTGGTTACTGGTGACCACTTTGCAAGAGTTGAGCCCAGGCTATGGGGCCTCTCCAATTTCTCCCAGATTTCAATCAGACTCTTCTTGTGCCAGGTGGATGCAAATTTGGTTTTGGTTTTTCCATTGCAAAAGACCACATTGTGAACACTAACTTTTGTAAATGTCATGGCAATGTTTAACCGTTCAGTTGATTTCAATGGGATCTTCTTGAAAAAGAAAGCCACAGTCTTGCAATTCAAAACTATACAAGCCTAGCTAATAAATGCACAAGAATTTTCCATTTTCTATGAGAGAGAAATAATCCACAAGTAAAGTGGAAAATTACCCAGGTAAGGACTGAATTTACTACCACAGAAAAAGAACAGAGATGAAAGTGGGATGAGCCTGTCCTTTTGGGCTCGGGTTCACAGCCATGAAGATTTTTGTTGTTAACTGTGGTCATTAGTAGTAAACACATATAGAATAAGCGACTGGCAATTGAACTATAAGAAAAGTGAGGTTCAAGATTATTCAAATTTCCACTGAATCAGTCCAGTCCAACAAGAGAGAGTTCAATGAGCAGAAGCCAGTTTTAGCATGCACATCCCTTTGTGCGAATAAGTATTGCATGCAGAGATCTCCTCACTGTAATTTAGTCCATGTACATTTCCCATTGCTGTATCAATGACTAATGAACAATATAACGACTTTAAATAAAACCCTTGGTTTACCTTGATAGCCTTACTGACAGAGGATATTTAGGTCTACCAAGTAAATGATCAAGGGGAAAATACTATAATACCTCGGAAAGTGACTAATGGATTTGAAACTCAGTAAATTTCTCATTTAGCATCCAATACTGAAAGCGCTGTTTGAGCATAAAGCTCCACTGAAGCAGACAGAGCTTGTGCTGGTACAGCGCTTTTGCTTTTACAATATATAACCGCATTTAAGGGGCAAGTCTGTGTGATAAAAATACTCAATAAACATATATGAACTAATCCTTTTTTACTCTTTCAAACTTAAGAAAATGACCAAAGTTTAAACATGTTGGGGACTTAAACTAGTGATGGATGGATCAGTCTGTTTCTAGCCTATGTTCATTTTGTATATGTTCAATCATAGGTTTTAACAATTTGTCCCAGTGTGGTGTAGTGGCTAAGGTGTTGGACTGGGAGTTGGGAGATCTAGGTTCTAGTCCCCACTTGGCCATGGAAACCCACTGGGTGACTTTGGGCCAGTCACAGACTCTCAGCCCAACCTACCTCACAGGGTTGTTGTAGTGTGACCACCAGTAATGAACACAATACTCCAAATGCAGCTTGACTAGCACAGAACAGAGGGGAACTATTACTTCATGCGATCTGGACACTATGCTTCTGTTAATGCACAATGTTCAATTGTGATCAACTAAGACATTTTAGATCCTGGTCTTTCTTTGATAGCACAGTCAATGCCCTTTCATTTACAAGCATTTAATGTATCAGTCAAATTCTGGAGTTCTTATAGCTTCCCTTCCCTGTATTTACAAAGGACAGACTACAAGAACGTGGTTTTAGTATTATGTTTCATTTTTAAAATCTAAACAAGAGACATGACAGAGAAAATTGTTCAGTATTATCTCCAGTTTTGTCTTGTTGGATTGTTATTATTTTTCACATGCAGGTCCATAGCTTAAGTACTAGAATATATCTATATCTATATTAGATCTAGATCTAGATATATATTGTAAAAAGGGAATAGCTATTGTCTTAGTACATGCATCAGAAAGCAGAAGCAAAGATGGTACTCCACACTGAAGGCAATTCTGATGAGGTAAATGAGGCAACCACTTGTCCAGTTTTGATGGATGAGTTTAATTTTGTTCAGCCTGAGGATGTGAACAAGTTGCTTAGAGGAGTGGGACCAACCACTTGTTCATTAGACTCTTGCTCATCCTGGCTGCCAGAGGAAAGCTGCCCAGTTGGGTCGTGGCATTTGTAGAAGCAACATCTCCAAAAGAAGTGGTTGTAAGACTTGCTAAAGAAGCCTTCATTAGATTCCATCTCCCTACATAACTATCATCCAGTTAGTTGCTTGACCTATGGACTATTGCTTGGACTCGCGGCCACTGGCCTATAGGTTTCCTTAGCACTTAGCATTTTGTCCCTTCTGCTTTTTAACATTTACATGAAGCCCCTGGGAGAGGTCATTCAGAGTTCTGGAGTTGGTCTTTTCACTGTGCTGATGGCACCCAGCTCTATCTCTCTTTTTCTACTAACCCTCAGGAAGTGGTGCAAATCCTGAACTGTTGCCTGAACACAATGAGGAATTGGATGTGGGTGGACATATTAAAGTTCAATCTGGAGAAGGCAGAGGATCTGTTGGTCAGTGAGCAAGCCAACCTGGGACAGGGAATACAGACTATTCTGGTTGGGGTGCATTCCCTTAGAAATTCTGCTTGGGGGTGCTCTTGGACCCAATATTGCTTCTGGAGAGCCGGATGATCCATGTCTTCTATACCTCTCATTTACACTATTGTAAATGGCTTCTTGTGGGGCTGCTCTTGAAAGTGTTTGGAAAGTATAATTAATGCTTTATAGTTTATATAACACTGGCTTCCAATTTGTGTCTGAACAAAATTCAAGATACTGGTTCTGATTCCTATGGCTTGGGGCTAGGATACCTGAAAGACCACTTCCTCTTGTATAAGCCTACCCATAATTTGTAATGTTAATCTGAAACCCTGTTGTATGTCCCACCACCAAGAGAGGCTAGTAGAGGGTATATGAGATAGGCTTGTTTGTAGCACAGCCAACTATGGACCTTCCATCCTAGGAAGGCCAAGTGAGCACCATCTTTAATGGGTTTTAGCTGAGCAGTTAAAGCTGCACTGCTTCACCAGACTCTTGATGGATTTTAATGATCATCTTTGGCTTGTTTTAGAGATTTTTGCTTTTTTTGCTGTCGTGATTTGTTGATTTTACTGTTTTGTTGTATTGTGTTTTAAAATTGGTGTGGCTTTCCCTATATTTTACTAAGCATATGCAGCCTCCTACATGCATCTGGACATATAAATATGAACATTACACAGAAAATGGCCCTTCTTGAAATTTGCATACTTCACTTTCAAAAGTTAAACACATCTAAACAGCCTCTCAGGGAACACAAAAATATTTTATTTGCTTTTTCACAGACAGCAAGCTCACTGACTATTAATATTTTAACAGCAGATCTCAAAAACGGCATATATTCTTAGAGAACATTTTCAAAATTACATATGGAAAGTGGGCTTTTTAGTTTTAGCTTTGCCATTTCTCCCTGAATAGTTATACTATTATTTACCCTGACTGTCAAAGAGAGCACAATAACTTTGCATATTAAAACAATCACCTTTCTGTTTCTACTTGCAGATGTGGCTGCTGGGCAGAGTATGTAAACAGGGATTATTTTTTCCTAATGCATTAAGGATTTAAGGGTGTGATTTTATCCGCATTTAGACAGCAAAAAAAAATCCAATACTTCTCATCTTGCCCCAGCAGCATGGCAGGCTGGAGGGATGCTGGGAGTTGCAGTACTTTCTTCTGTCTAAACCTGCACAGGATTGCCCCTAAAAATACTGATATAAAACTATGATTGGGAAATACTTGTAAAGAAGCACACTATCAAACAATTCGTCTGCTTATTTTGTGTTATCCAATAAAAAAACTGGTTTTGACACAGGCTTCATCTTGACTAACACAGGAGGAAAGTGCATTGCTCTCATTCTCCACAGTATGATGAAATCGGCTCTGTTCTGTCATATGGCAGGAGTAAAAAGAAGCCAAAGGCAAAGGTAGAACCAGGCAATCTTCAAAACAGAATTTTGAAGGCACTGTAAATAAACTTTTGTAAAAATTCCGTTTTGAAGATTGCCTGGTTCTACCTTTGCCTTTGGCTTCTTTTTACTCCCCCATGGGGTTTTCCTTGCTTTTGCACCTGTCATATGGCAGAGCTAGCTATCCCTAAAACCCAGATTTTCAGTGCCTTTTAGGAAAAACATACTTCTGGGGTGGGTAGGTGTGGGAGTAATAGCTCCCACCCACTCCCTGCATTATGCCCACTATTCCGAAAAGAAGCAAACATCCCAAGTTATCCGGGGCAGGATCTGAAGGGAGGATTTGTGCATTTGCTGAGGGAGCTTTTATCCTTTCCTTTGCTGATGCACTGCTGTGCATCTCCAGTTCATAAAAATAGAGAACTACTCCATTCCCTCACAGTGTTCTGGAATGGAGTAAAATGGGGGGTGTTTTCCCTATGAGAGCACCCTGCTCCAATTTTGCTCCATTCGAACAAACTGACCAAGTAACACTGCACAGCCACTGCAGGTCTTAGAAGACATATAGGCCACGGCTAGACCAGGCCTATGTCCCGGGATCGTCCCGGGATCATCCCTGTGCATCCAGATGACACAGGGGATCCCGGGAGCAGGCAGGGACAACCCCTCCATTTGCCTGGGATAATTCTTAGGTCTAGCTAAGGCCACAAACAGCCCCACAGTGAAACTGTGCCGATTGTGGGAAAGACAAGACAAACCAGCTCTTTAAAAGCATGGCATTATTAGAGGTTTGTGAAATTCCACAATCTCATTTTGCAGGATTATTGGTTTTATAACCAGTGGCTTCCCAATTCCAATCATTGTAGGTTCCATTGTGAATCCTGACACCGGTTCTCATTTGATATTATTCTCATTAGCAGGTTCTTTTTAAAATCATTTTCTAAACTTTTCATAAAGAAAAACCTGCAATATTTCTGAGCTTTTTCTTCAGGCTGACTTATCTGATAAGAACACATTCACTGCATGAGTGACTTCTTTGTCTCTGTCATATCTTTACAGTGCAAAATTTCCTGCCTTTTTTCCTAAAATATGAGCAAATCAATCAGTACTGAGAAACAACACTGATTAATATACCTTGCAAGAGCTTTAAAAGAGCAACACAGAACTAGAAACAAAGAATACATGTACAACACCTATCTACACAGCTTTGTAGTGTCTTGGTTTTGCAAAGTTATACTCATTAACTCATTACCATTAATCAGTGGATGCAGGAGCAAAACAAATACAGTGTTGCACCTCAAGAAGCACCCCATGGAGAAGCTTCAGTCTACATCAACCTGACCTACACTACAGTCTCATATGCATACATACAGTTCCACAAAGCTTTTAAACTCAATTCTGCAATCACATTAATAAGTACATTTAAATCTGAGAGGTTAACAAGAATGCAACTTGGCAAATCTTCTCCTCCATTCTGGCTGATACAACATACACTCTGGTCAGCCTCATTTATTGCAATTTGCATAGTGCTGTACGTATGTAGCTACCCAGTGCCTTCTAAGTCACATTGCAGCTTATGTTTGTGAAATACAATCATATTCCGGGGCCATTAAAACTGTGTTATTGATCTGGTCTTAGGCTAAGAAGCAGGCAATGAGGGGGAGCTGCACTAACTTGCTGATTCTCTGACTACTCATTGATACTGAGGGCAGAGTCCAATGGCGCTTATGCCCTGGCTGACTACCTTGTGCCCCACTGATGCCTTCCAGAAGCAGTGGGTCCCACCGATTCCATTGTGCAGGTGGGACACAATGCTTATGTAAGGGAGATTTAGCGCTTCATAGAAGAAGCCCTAAAATGAGCAGAAACTCCCTCCGCCAACCTGCCTCCTTCCAGAAACAAGCTTTTCCGTTCATTTTGGGTAGCCTTGGAAGCACTAAATTAACGTTGCGCAAGCAGTGGGGGTTGCTTGCACAACAGAATTGGTAGGTCAGAAGTGCCCCATTGGATTCTGCCCTGACTGAGCATGGCCATCGCTGGTCTGCCCACCACAGCCAGCCAGTTCCACCAGCACCTGCCCATGTGCCCCATTTGCTTGCCTCAAATTGCACCCAAGCAGCTCAATTATTGTGACCTGATCTAGAAACGGCAGCTCAATTCCTTGAGTGATCTGCATGCTCTGCATGCTGTTTTGCTCTGCCCTCTGCAAGGGTGATTTGTGACTTTGCACAACATCATTCTGATCATGGGGCAGGTCTGTTAAGGCATCAGAGTTAGCTTCCAATTTTGTGATTCTGTGGCGCTTGCGCCAACGTGAGATAGCCTGAACTCTGGTCTTAAACTGGCAGGTTATTTGATCATTGAATTTCCCTGGTTTTTAAAAAGGAAATTTATCAAAGCAAAACCACAAACATAAAACCAAAACAGTAACAAGTCATTACCACCCTAACTTTGCCAGCAGTTGCTGCCATAGGCTTTCATGGAGCAGAAAACCCTTAGTAACTTTTGCACAAAATGTCACCAAACAAAGGAAGAGCACATGTTCTTGACAAGCCTGAATAAAGTACATCAGTAGTTTTCACCAAAATTTGAAAGCAATATATGATATGCAAGCCTGGAGTAAAAAGTACAAATGTGTCAATTTTCAGCATTTTTAAACTTCATGTACCTGTGGCAATGTTTATCAGATTGCTTTGAAATTTCACACAAGTGTAGACTTTGTTGGGTAGATCATGAATGCCAAGTATCATGTTATTAGCTAAACAGGTGTCATTTTTACAAGCAGCAGAATTTTGAGGTTTATAACGCTGGAACATTTTTTGTGACTCACCTTAACTCCTTGTGCCACTTTAATTGCCTTTCTATTAAAATATCACATGATTCTATCCAAAGTACATAATGAAGACATATTTCTTTTGTATCATTAGTGAAAGTCATCTTACCAGAGCGGTACATTTCACATCCAGAGTTTTTTCTGGTGGAGCTGGTATACTGTGTATCTCCAGGGAAAACCACACTTTGCAGCATGATGAGTACTGTTCTAAACAAATGAAAGAAAACACACACACAACAATAAGTCTTCAGCCTCAACTGAAGGCATCTTCAGACATTGGGCTCTTCTATATTTAAACCCACCTACCTTGCTGCTTTCTATTTCCATTTACATCCCGAGAATGCAATCAGCACATTACATGGTTGGCCACATGGTTTGAATGGAGTATCTCTGCCTTGAGTTTGAACTTCCATTCAAATCAATGAAACAGCTCCACCTAGTGGCAGAATTATAGCGCAATGCCACCAATACACAGGGAAATTTGCTGTTTTAAATTTCTTAAAGCTGATTTTATCTGTGTTTTCTGACAGCGAGATAAGGGGTGGAAAGGGCAGGAGAAATCCTGCCTGGTAACCACATCATGAAATCACCCTGGAAACTTCTGTGAGTGGCCAGTCATGAGCATGCTATAAATCGCTCATTTACTTAGAGACAGCCATTAAAGCATTTCCTGTGTGTGGAAAGCATTTATGACCCTTAATGTTCAAATTATATAGCCTTAAATCCAAATTGCTACTTATGTGTATGGAAGAGATATGCACAGTGAAATTACAGATGTTTTAATTTTAAAACATTATCTCTATGCAACAATACTAACTGCTTTTGATGTTTTCCCACTGTTTCCACAGCAAATTGCCAAGTGACAGAGTGGGGTGAGAGGCTGCAGTTCAAGAAAACAACTCCAAGGCTTCCTTGGGCTTTCACTGTTATTTGGATGCTGGCTAATATATTAAAAATATGCATCTTGACTTTTAAAAGGTTTGAACCAAAAGAGTTTAAAGATGAAATGACCAAGGGACATAATGTCAAGAAACATGTCTGTACTTGCCCAATTTGCCATTTTTCATTGTTTAACGCTAAGCGCAATGCATATTACACTGTCAAGGTAACTGAGTACAGAACTTTACACCTATAGTTTATCATTTTCTTCACATATAAGGAAGACGGGAATAAAAAAGAATTCATAATCTAAAAAGCTAGTTACTCAAAGTACAGGCACACATGTTTTGGGAGACCGCCATTGCCACTCCCCCAGGGAGGCAAGCAGCTGGGGTTGGGGAAAGCTGAGAGACAAGTATTAATGACTCGCTTTGCTTCTGTGGCAATGGGGATAGTGTCTCGGTCAGAAGTCGGTAGAGATGGAGCCAGGAGGAGTGGCCCTACTACCAAGGCAACTGGGTATTTCTGCCCAGAGTTCAAGTTCCCATTGTCTCACGGGAGTTGGGAACAGAGTTCAGGTTCCTGTTGTCTCAAGGGAGTTGGGAACAGGTCTTCTAAAATCCATCAGACTAGCTAAAAGACGACTCCCCACTTCTCTCCTGGCACCCAGAGAGACTCAAGAGTGCAGGTCAGAGGGGGAGGATTGGGGTGCTGCAACTTCTTCCCCTCCTTCTAAAGCCAAGGGGAGGCAGGGCAAAAGGCTTCCTGTGCACACTGAGCCCCTGAACTGCCATTATATACAACTCTAGCAATTTCTGCAATCTCGCACTTAGCTGGATACTAGTAATCTAAAATGTTGCTAGTGAAATGCAGTTGCAGTTGCAAACATTAAAAAGCCAGAATTTTCAGAACCTGTGTTAACCAAATCTTTCAAACTGATATTTCTTAGAAAATTAAGCAAGCAACTAACAGACATCTGTCTGAAAGCATTATGCTATAATCTGCATGTTCCAGTTCCCCAACTTTGATCAATTATTTTATACCAGATACAGTTATATAGAAGTAATATTATTACTTAAATACATTCTGGAATCAGGTTTACAGTTATACAAATGTGTAGACCAGATTAATGTCTGCAAATTATGCTAGCCAGGTTGGATTAGGTGTGTTCTCCTGGTGGAATAACAAGTACAGGCTTCTCAATGTTTCTTGATTAAGAAATAAGAATTGCCTTGCAGGATCAGGTCAAAGTCCATCTAGTCTACCATTCTGTTTCCAAAAGCAGTCAGTCAGATTCTACATGTTTTCCAAGTAAACTGGTGAGTATGTAGCAACAAAGTATCTTCCACAGCAGGGAGCCAAACAGCTTGTGAATATAAATACAGTAATCTTCTGCTTCCAACACAGCGTAATCCATCATTCAAGTTTCAATCATTTCACGCACTTCCACGTACATAGGCAACAGAAATTAGAAAATTCTTAGGGCACAATTTAAGTCTTAAAAGTTGCAGCAAATGTGTTGTCAGTACCAGTACTGAACCTTAATAACTAAAGCAACCTTCCTGATACTCTCCAGATGTTTTGGATTACAATTCCCAGCATTTGCCATGCTGAGGATGATGGGGGTGGTAATCCAACACATCTGGTGGATTATCAGGTTAGAGAAGGCTGAAGTAAAGACTATCCTCCTGAAAACTTTGCTCTCTGCTGCTATTACGGGAGAACTGTATCCAAGGAAGGATCTGCTGCAGAACAAGGTATTCATAGATCACAATGATAAATTTGCTCATGTTTTTGCTGGCAAAGACATTTAGAACTGGCCTTAAATACTCACAACAGTAGTAGTAGTAGTAGTAGTAGTAGTAGTAGTAGTAGTAGTAATGACAATAAATTATTTCTTACCCACCTCTCCCTCTGGATTGCGGCAGGGAACAACATCAAATACAAAAATGCTATAAAATACATAAAACCGATTAAAAACATAAACCGCCCAGAGAGCTTCAGCTATGGGGAGGTATATAAATAAATAAATAAATAAAACTAATACATTATTAAAATAACAGCCAAACATCTTAAAATTCAACAGGGTAGGCCTGCTAGATGAGATCCGTCTTTATAGCTTTTTTAAATTCAAAAAGACTGTTAAGTTGACAAATCTCTCCCAGCAGGCCATTCCACAGTCTGGGAGCAACAGAAGAGAAGGTCCTCTGGGTAATGGTTGCCAGCCTAGTTTTTGTTGACTGGAGTAAATTCTTCCCAGAGGACCTGAGTGTGCAGAGCGGCTTGTATGGGAGAAGGCGATCCCACAGGTAACCAAAGGTAACCAAAGGTAATAACCAACACTTTATACTTCGCCTGAAACTAACTGGCAGCCAGTGAAGTGATTTTAAAATTGGTGTAATATGGTCACCTCTAGGTGTACTGGTGACCAGCCTGGCTGCCATATTTTGAACTAGTTGAAGTTTCCAGACTAGGCACAAAGGTAGCCCTATTTACAGCACATTGCAGAAGTCAAGCCTCAAAGTTACCAGCACGTGCACTACCGTCTTTAGGTCTTCCAAACCTAGGAAGGGGTGCAGCTGGCATATCAGCCAAAGTTGCAGTCTGTGCCAGAAGTGTCAAAAGCAAGTGCTTGTCACAATTGATTGGATCTTTTTAGCCTTGTTTCCCTTCAGGATGTTGACAGAGTGATTAAGCTTGTGAAGAACACCACGTTTAGATCCCTATTCATCTTGGCTGGTTAAGGGTGGTTGGGTAGAGATGAGGGGCTTCTGTCTGAAAACACCACACTTTTGAATGGAAGAATCCTTCCTCTGTTAAAATACAATCCTTGGAAGCGCTAAATCTCCATTGGGTAAGCGGTGAGTTCTGTTTGCGCAATGCAGTTGGCAGGCCACACCGTTCGTGGAAGGGAATTGGCATGGCGGAAAAGAATCTGTGGGGGCGTAAGTGCTCCTTTGGATTCTGTCCTAAAGGTATGTGAGGGGGGTGTCGTTGTCTGAAAAATCAAAATGACAGCAAACTGTGGCAATGAGGATTTGCATGCAGCCTACACTGCTTCCCCAATATGAACTATATAAACCTTATACAGAGTGTAGCTAACATTTATTGTATACCACACTCTAGGCACAAGTAAAAGGTATCTTGAGTGAGTGAGACTCAGAGTATACTAGAGACACAAAAGAAAACCCATGAAGGCATGCCATAAGGACACTATGCTTTCTCAGTGGCAGCACCAAAGCTCTGAAATGCTGTACCTGTTGATATTCGCCTTGATCCTTCCTTGTTGTCTTTCAGACAGAAGTTGAAAACATTTTTATTGAAACAGCTTTTAATATCTAATTCTCATGCTGTTTCTCATTATTTGAATTGCAACTTTTTATGGAGGCTTGCTTTGTAGTTTGTGTTTATCCTTTAATATAATATTAATCTTTTGTGTTAGCCATTCTGGCTATTTATTGGTAGAAGATATAAATATTAATGATGATGCTCTAGTGCTTTTATGCACTAGAACTCATTTCATTTAACAGATTAAAGGGCCTTTAAGGGTTAAAATTGGTCTCTTCTCTCTGTATGAGACTCTGCCCACACTTGACATTTCATCCCTATGACATTTTTCTGATTTGACTACTCAACATGTGCCAAAATCCTGTTATTGTGTGTTAGTCCCATGTCCTGAAGCTATATCTGTGTCATCATTATCATCATGTATTGGTTAAGAAGCACCCAAGGTATACTAGTCTAACTACTCTGATCAAAATAAATCTGAAACTTCCTTCTCAATCCAGGAAAGAACAGCTCCTTTCAGAAACTACTGTTTGGTACGTTCACTTGTGCCACATTTTAGAAAATTGTGATGGGAAAAAGAACTCCACAATGAAACTTTCCGATTTTGCTATTTATCTATATAAATCCTAGATTCCACCCATTCATCTCACTGATAGACAGCCCCGTCCTCATTTTTTTTATTTCTACTGACTGATATTATATACTACACCATGCTCAAATATTTATTTATTTATATACCACCTTTCAACTAAGACTGGCTCTCAAAGCAGCTTTCAATTAAAATGTACAGCAAGGTACAATATATTAGGGATATGTGGCAGTGTTTGGGGCAGTTTTGCACATTTATCCAATGATAGTTGCCATCTTTCTTCACGTTATGTAATGGACAGGCTTCAGTTATCCCCACAGCAGATTATCTCTTATCTCTAGTGAATTATTTCCAGCCAGCGCTTGTAGCTACCTTGAGGTAAATGCAGTAGTTTACCACAAGCTAGTTGCAAGTGCTGGGTAGACAGAATAACCTTTCGGCACAATAGCCAGCAGGGAATGCATATAGTGTGCCCAAAGTCCTTTAAAAACAACACTATGAAAAATCAGATATTTTAAGCAACTCCCTTAGCATTTCAAGCATTGCACTTATTTTAACAAAATTACAAATATGCTGACATTTTAAATACTGATTAATTACAAACATTAGAATGTACATATTTATAAAATGATAATTATTTATGGCTTAAATTATGATTTATACAAAAATATCATAAATAATAAAAGTAAATAATTTGATCAGTATCTGGATTTTTACATGAAATTTGAGCTTATTTATATTTCTCATCCAACACCAAATGTCAGATGTTACAGCCTTGTTTAATACCAGCTTGACTTTCCTTGTGGCAGTGAGATCAATTACATGAGTAGCATGCATGTTGACATTTTAGCCCCTAGCATACACAGACATTCAGAAAACAAAAGGCAACAGTGCTTGCTGTATTGTAGCTCATAATAAACACAGAAAGAACTTAAGCTGCAACACTATACTCACTTACATGAAAGAAGGAACTCAATGGGGCTTATTTCAGTGTAGACAGATATAGGATTGTACTGTTAGTTGCACGTAAAAGAGTGCAGGTGCTTTGTATCACACAAAAGATGTAACGGAAACATTATGTGACTGTCATCTGGTAGAAATGGTATACAAATATTTTGTTCTGTGTAAAACCCAGAATGGGGGGGTGGGAGCTGTCTTGATTATTTATGTAGTAGTATCTCCATGATTGAATTAATATGAGTATAAAGCCCTCTTCTATTAGAAGATTAATGGTAATTGCACAAGAGGTTAGTTGAACATTTTGCAGAAAAGAAAAAGCTTTATATGGGCCATTTATTTTGCAGCTACTTTTGGAAAATAAATCCTCAGATAATCCCAGCAATGGATGATTTATGAATACAATGAAATGCGACATGTGTTTAATGTTTCTCATGGAAGCAATGGCCAAAGTGAACTTGTAATAAAATTTACGAAAGCCATACAATTAATATCATCAATTACAACTTGTTTGAGGTTGCTGATACCAAAAATGTAGTTTTAAATGTAGAAGAATTGTAACAATGTACCTACCATGCGCTTTTCATTTACTAATTCATATGTAGAAGTAGAAGGTAAATACAAGCAGCAAGTTGGGGTGAGGAATAGAAAAAGAACAGAGAAAAATATTTATACTTTCACAGTAAAAAATTTAACTAAACTTTCAACTATCACAATGATTGGGAAAGACATTTTGCCAAGTCCTAATTGGCATTTTCACTTTCCCACCTATTGGTGGAGCCAGAAAACTCTGGTTGTGGGAGATTCTTAGGAGCAGATCCCAAATCTTTATAGGAAGAGGCTATGAAGATGTTTGGCAGGTCCTGAGAAGAAGCAAGGCAAGATCAAGTCCAGGAAAAACATTATGGAAGAACTCTAGGCAGATACCATGTCAAGAAAAAAAAAAGGCTTATAGTCCAAGTGAAAGAGGTCTGACAGCTTATAAGAACATAAGAAGCCCTGTTGGATCCAGTCAAAGGCTTATGAATTTTAGCATTCTGTTCCCACAATGGCCAACCAGATGTTTATGAGAAACATCCCTATCAGCTGGCATTCAGAGGTAAGCTGCCTCAGATACTGGAGGTAATATACATCCATTATGGCTAGTAGCCATCAGTAGCTTTATTCTACATGAATTTGCCTAATCCTCTTTTAATGATGACACAGGAACATAAGAAGCTGCCTTATACTTGGACAATCTAGCTCAGCATTGTCGATACTGACTGGCACAAGCTCTGCAGGGTTGGAGGCAGGATACTTTCCTTGCCCTACCTGAAAAAGCCATGCTTGCACAAATGGAACCTAAGTTGCATTCTCCTTTTACACATAATTCAGAACCTACTTTCCGATAGCACAACATTATTTGCCTTGGTGGAATGGCACAGTTGGATATTGTTTCTGGTTTATCATGTTGTCTGAACTGGCAAACTCTTCAGTTCATAGGGGAAAAAATCCCTAACTTTTTTCTATGGAAATAAAATCCTATCTTTTAAGAGTGCTAGAAAGACACATATTACAGGATTCTAAATGGAGTAACTGATCTATTTTTAAAGCAGATGTCGATATATAAACACCGATTGCAGGATATAAGATGGAACCTAAAGCTTACCAGCAACCTATAGAGGATTTACATTGCTAACAATTGCTGTATGTTTCATGAATAATTTGAAACAGGCAATTACAACCTACATGCTGAGATTTCCATGCCACCTTTTGCAGCATTGTTTCCACTGGCTCCAATACAACTAATTACTAGCAGCAAATACACATTTGTTAAAAATAAATAACACTTCTTTGAGAGGGATTTATTTATATGAAAAGAAGAATGCAGTGGGCATCACACCACTTGATTTCAAGCAAGAGCCTTTAAAGAAATGTCATAAGGCAAGAGAAAACTAAACCGGAGAAATGTGGACTCCAAAGTGTTGACCTTACACAATTTTGCAACTACTGTATTTTCTGGCGTATAAGACTACTTTTTAACCCAGGAAAATCTTCTCAAAAGTTGGGGGTTGTCTTATACGCCCAGTATGAGATGACTTTTTAACCCAGGAAGATCTTCTCAAAAGTTGGGGGTCGTCTTATACGCCCAGTCGTCTTATACGTTGGAAATTACGGTAGTTAAAAAGCTGCCTTTCAAAATAAGAATGGATTTTTTTTCAAGCTAAAGGGGGTTTCTACAAGTTTATCCTGCACCAAGTGATAATCAGTATTTTTTTATGACTTGAACGAAGGGCTCAGGAGCACTGGCTTGCGTAAAATAAATACGTTATTATTATTATTATTTATTTATATAGCACCATCAATGTACATGGTGCTGTACAGATAACACAGTAAATGACAAGACCCTGCCGCATAGGCTTACAATCTAATAAGTTGTAGTAAACAATAAAGAGGGAAGGAGAATGCAAACAGGCACAGGGAAGTGTAAACAGGCACAGGGTAGGGCAAAACCAACAGTGTAAAGTCAGAACAAACTCAATATTTGAAGGCTATAGGGAAAAGAAAAGTTTTGAGCTGAGTCTTAAAAGCAGTGATTGAGTTTGTAGTTCTCAAGTGTTCTGGAAGAGCGTTCCAGGCGTAAGGGGCAGCAGAAGAAAAAGGACGAAGCCGAGTAAGGGAAGTGGAGGTCCTTGGGCAGGCGAGAAGCATGGCATCAGAGGAGCGGAGAGCCCGAGCGGGGCGATAGTGTGAGATGAGAGAGGAGAGATAGGCAGGAGCTAGGCAGTGAAGAGCTTTGAAGGTCAGTAGGAGAAGTTTATATTGGATTCTGAAGTGAATTGGAAGCCAATGAAGAGACTTCAGAAGTGGAGTGACATGGTCAGAGCGGCGGGCCAAGAAGATGATCTTAGCGGCAGAGTGGTGGACAGAGACCAGCGGACTGATGTGAGACGAAGGAAGGCCAGAGAGAAGAAGGTTGCAGTAGTCCAACCGAGAGATAACCAGTGCGTGAACGAGAGTCTTGGCAGAAGAGACAGACAAAAATGGTCGAATCCTGGCAATATTATACAGGAAGAAACGACAGGATTTAGCTACTGCTTCGATGTGAGGAGTAAAGGAGAGCGAGGAGTCAAATATAAAGCCAAGACTACGAGCTTCCTTGACTGGAGTAAGCGTGACATCGTTGACAGTAAGGGAGAATGAGAGGTGAGGAGAAGGTTTAGGAGGAAAAACTAGCAGTTCAGTCTTTGCCATGTTAAGTTTCAAACGACGATGAAGCAGCCAGGCTGAGATATCTGAAAGACATGCCGAGATACGATCGTGAACATCTGGAGAAAGTTCCGGAGATGAAAGATATAATTGTGTATCATCGGCATACAGGTGATATTGGAGGCCGTGAGATTGAATGAGCTTGCCCAAGGGCAGCATGTATAGAGAGAACAACAACGGGCCAAGCACCGAGCCTTGCGGAACCCCAACTGAAAGGGGAAAAGAGGAGGACGAGCTGCCGTTAGCCGACACGCTGAAAGAGCGACCCTCTAGATAGGAGGCGAACCAGTTATAGACAGAGCCACAGAGTCCAAGGTCGTGGAGGGAATCTAAGAGAAGATCGTGATCAACCGTGTCAAAGGCTGCGGTTAGATCAAGGAGAATAAGAACAGAATAATGGCCTTTAGACTTGGCAGTAAGAAGATCATTGGTGATCTTGGTAAGGGCTGTTTCAGTGGAATGCAAAGGACGGAAGCCAGATTGAAAGGGATCCAGAGCAGAGTTATTAGAGAGAAAGTCAAGACAACGAGAGTAGACCAGACGTTCCAGGATCTTTGAGACAAAGGGCAAGAGGGAGACAGGTCGGTAGTTAGACAGGGATAGTCGATCAAGAGTGGGTTTTTTGAGAATGGGAGAGACTGTAGCATGTTTAAAAGCAGAAGGAAATGAACCAGAGGACAGAGAAGAATTAATGATGTGAAGCAAGGACGGGAGGATAGCGGGGATAAGATTAATAAAGACGCGAGAGGGAATCGGATCACGGGAACAAGTGGAAGGCTTCGATGAGCGCAGTATTTTAGACAGTTCATCAGCTGAGACCGAAGGGAATGCCGAGAGAGTTGAAGGAGGAGCTGACAGGTGAGGGACAGGAGCTGGAAGCGGAGCAGAGTTGGCTAGATCGGAGCGTATAGTTTGGATTTTAGCATTGAAGAAAGAGGCAAAGTCGTTGGCAGACAGGGAGGCGGGGAGAGATGGCGGATTAGGCTTCAGAAGAGAATTGAAGGACGCGAAGAGCCGCTGAGGGTGCCTAGCATTTGACTGGATCAACGTTGAGTAGTGCTGCTGTTTGGCCAGTGAAATGGCAGAAGAGAAAGAGGAGAGAACAAATTTGTAGTGGACAAAGTCCGCCCAGTCCTTGGTCTTACGCCACAGGCGTTCGGCTGCCCGGGAACAAGAGCGAAGGTAGCGGAGGAAAGAGGTGAGCCACGGTTGGGGTTGAGAGGGGCGAACTATCCGAATTGTAGATGGAGCAAGATTATCAAGAGTTGAAGATAAGGAGGAGTTAAAGGAGGAGACGGCTGAGTCCAAGGAGACGGCTGTGTAGACAGAAGGAAGAGAGGAGGCTAAGGACTGAGAAAAAGCCTCGTAGTTGATAGAATGCAGGTCACGACAAGGGCGAGAAGCGGGACGTGAAGGAGGGGGATTGTGAGTAATATTGAAAGAGACTAGATGATGATCTGACAGAGGAAAGTCAGCGATAGAAAAGTCCAGGACAGAGCAGTTCCGAGTGAGGACAAGATCCAGACAGTGTCCAAGGGAATGTGTGGGTGCTTCAGACCAGAGCTTAAGATCGTAAGAGGAAGATAAGGAGCGAAATCGTAGAGCTGCAGCATCGTGAGGGTCATCTACATGGATATTGAAGTCACCTAAAATCAGAGTAGGAGAGTTGTCAGAGAGGAGAAAGGACAGCCACGAGTCGAGATCAGAGAGAAATTTAGAGGATGAGCCAGGGGGGCGGTAGAGAACTGCAACCCGCAGTCGCAGCGGAGTGAAGAGTCTCACCACATGTGCCTCAAAGGAGGAGAAACAGTGTGAAGGTGGGATGGGAAGAGGCTGGAACTGGCACAAACTCGATAATAAAAGACCCACACCACCACCTCGACCCTCTGGGCGACTCGAGTGAGAGAAAGAGAGTCCTCCAAGAGAGAGGGCAGCAGAGATGGCGGTGTCATGGGCAGGAAGCCAGGTTTCAGTAAGAGCAAGGAGGTGGAGAGATCTAGAGAAGAACAAGTCCTGGATGACAGGGGCCTTGGAAGCAATAGAGCGACAGTTCCATAAGGAGCATGAGAAAGGCAGCTTATTGATATCTTTGGGTGAAATTAAAATAGTTGCTCTCCAGTGGAATGGGGGAAGTGTATGATTTTCATTGATTACCCCTCCGCCAACAGCTCCCCCAAAATCTGCACTGGAGGGTTGGGAGATAGTTTAGAGCAGATCAGGAGGCTGGGATGGGGTGCAAGAACTAAAACTCATGGAAGCCTTTCATTAGCAAATGACAACTAGTTAGATTCTGCCATTTATCTTTGTTTATTGGCCTGCCTACACGCTCAGGGCTTGGGTGAACCAACTTCAAAATATTAGCTCCAGTATGCTTCAGTTGTTATGTTGAGCACATATTCAGCTTCAAAGCGCTAATTCTGCCTACTTTGCATGAGGCTTTATTTTCAAAAATGATTTCAACATAAGAATAACTTAGGGATATAATATAAACCCCCTTCAATTTTAAATCTGAATCTCTTACATTGAGTAACATTTTAAAACAAGCCGTAATTTGAGTACATAAAATCAGCAAAAGGACAGTCCTAATTACATAGGCATCTCCAATAAGAAAACAAAAAGCTGCAATTAGACAAATCAGCCTCAGCCACATACTGATTGTATTTTTAAATGTAATAATAACTGATATCCATTAAACTATTCTCTTGAGCTACACAATCTCAAACATTTTCTGAAAAATATTAATAATGAACTATGGGTACATCAGCTAGCAAAAAGTAACAGTAAATACATAATCTAAACCATGTTTAGGGAATCTTTTTGGGCCATGGGCACATTTGAAAAGTTGAAAAACTGTCCTGGGCACCTTCACAAAATGGCTGTCATGGGAGGTATGGCAAAGAACAAGTAACCTACCCAAAAAGACTTGGTACAAGGCAGAGGTGGGGTTTGAGCCCCAATATATTAAACAACTGCTTTATAGCCACAGTTTTCAGCACCAACAGAAGCCTATTTCACAGCAATCCCACCTCCCAATAAGAAAGTGTGTGTGTGCGTGTGCGTGTGCGTGTGTGTATATATATATGTAAATAAACTGGAAGTGGTAAGGCAACTTCGCAAATGCCAAGGAATGTGTCCAGAAAGGATTGCTGCCCAGGGTTGCCAACCCTGATCTAAACAAACTGATTTACATTACTATTAGTGATAGAACTGGAAATATTACTAATAGTAAAATATCAACTGACCACAAGAAGAGGGCAAGAACTAAAAGATTTAACATTGCACAACTTTCAATTTAGTCTTTGAAATAGAAGTTAGAGTAAATATTTTAATTAATTAAGCTCAGTAGACTAGGTAAGAGACTGTGATTAGAATTTCCTAAACATATCTCTCTATTTTGGTCCATACACTGGAGATATAAACAGGGATATGAAGAGTAACAATAAGAGTAACAATACTAGATAGTGAAGAGTACAGTTAAAAGTGCATTGTAAAAAGGTGTTGTGCCAACATTTTAATGTGCAACTGCTATTGTAAAAAAAACACATTGCCAGCTGCTTACACATTTTTGGAAAAACTATTCACAATGTCTTACTTATCAGATTAAACATGTCCTTGGTTTGAACTTCAATCTTTAGGAAGGAATGACTGATAACCAATATTACACAGTTTTTTTAAAAAAAAACAACCCCATAGTGGGGCTCTTCACACTACATGACAGCCCACCCGAGATTATTTAACCCATGGTGAGGCTGCTGTGGATGTGGACTTGATTTTGAATATGCAACCCCTACTCAAGTGCTGTGGATGCGGACTTGATTTTAAATATGCAATTCCCACTCAAGGGTTGCTGTGTCATGTGAACCCAGTGAGCATGGGTTTTGTGAGTGTTAAACAACCCTCGTATAACCCAGGGTCTATTTTAGGGTTATGCGACGGTTGTTTAACCGTCATATAGCTCACGCTTGCTGGGATCACATGCCAATCACCAAGAGGAGGTTGCATACTCAAATTGGCACCCATGGGTGCATCAGCTCATCATGGGTTAAGTCATGACGAAACGTGATGTGTCATCTAAACTTGGTTATTAAGTGTTATTAATGGAGAGAGATGATAATAAACTATGCCTTGGATCCAAAGTTATATGAGCAGAAGTCCGCTGTCGCAATGGGATTGCTGTTTGAGCCATGGAACTTCTCCATACTATCCTCTGCCCAGCAGCTGCCCATTCACTCCCCAAATCTCCCCCCCCTCCATCCCTTCAGCAAATTTGTGCGGGGGGACACACACAGGGAAATGAAGGGAGGAAGGGAACTACATCCCACCAGCAGATTCCCTTCCTCTGAGGGAATGACAGCACTGGATCCAAGGGTGTCACTTTGTATTGTAAAAATAAACACATTTACACAAAAAAAACCATTTAAGTGTTTTGATGAGGTTTGCATTAATAGTACACAAAGAGAAGGCATAATGCATGACTGTGACATGCATGAACTCACAAAAACAAGAGATATACAAACCAACTTATTTTCATTTAAGCAGTCACAAACAGCAGCCATTTTTCACTTATGCCACAGTAATGATTTATTATTATTATTATTATTATTATTATTATTATTATTATTATTATTTATTTATATAGCACCATCAATGTACATGGTGCTGTATATATACAGACTAGCTATGATAAGATCGAAATTGGTCCCTGAAAACTAGCCCTTGAATCTCTACCTATAAAGCTGGAAGTATGTGTGTGGAATGTTTGTCTGGAAGTGTTTACCTACTTCCAAATGAGTTAGAAACTTTAAATTTGGCATGCTAATAGGTCTGATTGTACAACGTAACGGAAAAATATAAAAACATGAAATTTTGGGTTTTAAGTATTTTTAAATTATTTAATTAAAAACCTAGGCTTATACTTACAACTCCAAGTATGCCTTGGGTGGAACTCCCAGCATGCCTTGGGCAGGAGGCTGGACATACCAGCCTTTGGCGTGTGGCTGCTGTGTGCCTTTCACATCCTATAGTCCTAAGGTCGGTTTCGAGTAGTCAACCCAATTCCACATAAAAGGAAACAACCCACATAAATTACTATCTCTCAATCCTAACTCAGCTCCCACTTTCCTGACCTCTCATTAACTGTCTTTGTTCTCCTTCTACCTGACTTTCTCCAATTGCCACTAAACCCGTCCACAGTTCTATTCCAGCAGCTATCAGTCATTCCTCCATTCACTCTTCTGTTTCAATGGTATAGTTAGTGTTTTACATAAAAATCATAAACTTTATTCAGTAATTCTTGCATCTGTCTTAGAATGTTGTGGTTTAGTTATAACGGGGGAAAGCACAGCATAAAAAATCTCATCAAGTTAAAAGCCTTGGAAAATAAGGGGAAATCACACCGGGTATATTAATACATACACACACACACACACACACACACACAATTTTAATGTAATACTTGGCCAAAAACTTCAGTCTGGTTATTGCCAATATAGTTTCAAATACAAAGGAAGGCAACCCCTAAATCTAAATAAACATGTTTCACAAAACAGCAGAGGATCAGCTCTCTGAAATCCAGGCAGTATGTATTATTTAATGAGGCCCATGGCTTGGCATATAAAATATGCATTTCACTGAAAAATGAATTATGATAGGACATTTATACAGACTGATAATGAAATTATCCATAATAAACCTACCAGCATTTGCTGCATTGACTGTTTGCAGTGCCTGTGTTGATAATTTCTGAGAAGCCTGCACACCATCTGCCTTCTCCAGTAAGTTGTTTTGTTGATGTTGCTGGAGTTCGCTCTCTTCAGCAACAAATACAATTACACCTAAAATAAATCGTTACCAGATGTTCGGTTAACCAAGGCATTAGTTTTGTAAGATGGACAGCTACTGTCATGCCAATATTCATAAAGCTCTGCATATCAGACACAATCCAAATTTTTAATTCTTATTGAATGTTGATTTAAGGTATCTTATTTTGGAGAACTCAGAAGGAAAAAATATTGTTTGCTTGGTTAAAAAAAAAAGTCATACTGCAAATGTCTGGAATTGGGGCCTCCTAATAAGGATTAGAGCTGAATAAATTTTCTTTTAGACTTAATGACCACATTCAATTCAATTTTTAAGTGTGTGAGGCCCATTTTGGCCCAATGCCTAAGTGCAAACACAGTGCTACTAGTAATCTCTTAATCATGGCTACAAGTTTGGGACTGGGCTGTTGGTTGGTAGGGTACCTGTCCCTCCCTTCCATTCCGAACTGTGGCTCAGTGTTTCTTCTGCACTGATGCAAACCATGCTGAATGCTAATCAGAGTTCCCATATTGGTAATATTTTTTACCCTTTGTTAAGACTCCTCAGGAATTCTAGGAAAGACTATTTACCCTTTACAATAGAGGAATAGTTAGTGAATATGTCACCTAAGTACTCCCAAACCTCGAAGACCTTTATAGTATTCCAGGGCAGATAGTAGACTGAAAAAGAGATCTGAACTAGTTTTCCTGAAACCAGGAAAGTGGAACTTCAAATTCCCTTTTTATTAGAAGTAATCTAGGTTGAAACTACATTTGGAACTGGAATGTTATGAAATGTAGAGTGATGATTAGGACAGATAGAGAAAAGACAAGCTTTTCTAATTGATGCTCTGGAAAAGCAGAGGTCACTGGTTAGTTTGCCTTGTGGAAACTTGTTACTTATAATGTGGGGTCTCATACTGATAATATAGTGCTAGGCTAAAATTAAAAACATACCTTTAAATTCTCCACGTTTCCATGGAGATATATTCAGAGTATAAGCAGTTGTGTCACCAGGTTCTACAATGAGAGTTGAGTCACCACTGACTATTAGAAGATCTGAAGACACCTAATGCAAAAAAAGAACAAAAAAGCCAAACAAACTCAAATACAGCAACAATGTGAAGAGAATGAAACAAATGCAGCTCTTAAAAATGAGCTCAAACACAAATATTACTACATTTCTCTTAATCTTTCCTGCAGTGCTTAATTGACTATTCAGCCTGTTCTGCTGTGCCCTTTCAAATGTATCAGAGTTAAATTTCGGTACTATTAATCAAATTATGGTATATTAACTCCTTGAAATACTCTTTCTGATCAACATCTTGCAAGTAAGAGCTGCAAAATCAGGACCTACCCACTGTGTGAAGTTCATTATGTCATTCAGTAAGTATAAGGGACAAGATGTACTAACACAACTTTAAACAAGTGTCTTATTCATGTTGGTACCTTACAAATGATTTTAATTAACATTTTACATTGAAGAGAAGGAATCTGCAGAGTGCTACTTCAGATCTCTACTGTTTTCACTATGTATTTCACCTTATTACTCCTAATAGGGACATCAACTCAGTCCATTCCTATACAATATTAAAATTTGCTTTCGGACAAAATAGATTGTTTTCATAATCTACACAGATAATATCATGAAAATGTACCCAAATCTAAATGGGTTCACTGACTGGCACTGAGGTTTGTTTTATAGTATTAAATATTCTAGTATTTATTCCAGTAGAAGAATTTTACCACATACATAGGGCAATAAATTAAACATAACATCAATACGTTTTTATGTGTTTTTTATGGATAACACTGTTTAGCATCTGATTACTTGAGATTGTCATATTTTACCTCAAACTAGATAAATGGACAATACCTGTAAACATGATAATATATATAGAGACACTTCACAATAGCCTATTATCACAATATAATGTATCATTCATTGAAATAAATAATTCTAGATATTGATATAATGTAAGCCTATGCGGCAGGGTCTTGCTATTTACTGTTTTACTCTGTACAGCACCATGTACATTGATGGTGCTATATAAATAATAATAATAATAATAATAATAATAATAATAATAATAATAATTTGTACTAAAAGAGAACTAATTACAGTAGAAGCCAGATCATATGAAGCTTGATCATTCAGATGTACTAAAATGTCCATCTATAAACAGCATTTTCCACAGACATAGTAATATTAGTCTATTGCAGCAAAAGCAACAATGAGTTTTCTGCATCTTAAAGACTAACAAATTTATTTTGACATAAGCTTTTGTAGGCCAGAGCTCACTTCACCATATGAATGAAGTGGTCACCTAGATGAATAGCTAACTATAGAGAAAAGAATGAAAAAATGTTTATTTAGTGGTTTGTTGTTGTTTTTGTTGTTGTTTTACAAAGTGAGGCCTTTTGAGATATTTATGATATAATCTGCCTTTTCTTCAAAGATAAGCATGTTGAATTTAGCCACATGTTTCAAGAGTTGGACTGAGACTAGGCCAGATCTACAATTGTGCCCCAACAGTTACCAGTGCACTTCAATTCCGCTATAAAGCAGTAGTGTAGATCTAGCCCTAGATTCTAGTCCTAACTTGAAGCTCCCTAGTTGATTTTGGGTCAGTCAGCCTAACCTACCTCACAGAGTTGTTGTGAGGATAACATGGAAAGGAGGAGGATCATGTTCACCACCTTGGGCTCTTTGGAGAAAGGTGGGATATAAATAAAACAAATAATAAATAGATGTTCAAATATGAATAAAATACTTTTAAAATTTCCATTGAACTTAATTCAGCCACCAGTGTCAGAATGGCAACCTTTTCATCAAAGCAGCCATGATGCCAAGGCAGATCTAGCTACATAATCATGGGATTCAGTAGATGCAAAAGGGTTAGAGTGAAATTGAAATAAAATAAAATAAAGGAATCAGGTTCTGGAGCAGTAACTACCCAAGAATGGGGACAAAGCTCAGCCATTGCCCTCATGCAGTAATAAGGCTCCACTGTGTTTAATATCAGCAGTATGTGTAACTCATTAATTAGAGAGGCTGAATATTTGCACATATCTCCTCTACTTTTCATCCAACCATTGACAGGACGAGAAACTAGAGCCTGCTTCTTCCAGCAGGAAGCAATAAAGAAAGCAGCCAAATTCTCTCAAGCTGAGCCAAGAGCAGCTGTTGACAACAGGGAACCTTCTCTACATCACAGGCATCATCTGTGCACAGAGACAGAGACAAATTTGCTTCAGGAAATGTAAAAATACTTAGCGTTTGTGATTATACATTGTTTTACAATGTTTTCCAAAACGTTAGAACCTACAATCCAACTCAAATAGTATCTAAACTGATTTCTTCCTGGATGTGTATATATTATCATAATTAGATTGAATGGGGCGGGGGATCATATAGCTTCCTTTGGCTAAATGATGAACATCTAAAAGAATAAGTAAGTCTTCTAGCCAAACATCATTTCCATTTCTAAACACAGGTCTAGCAAACCATGTACAAATCATGTACAAAAATGATGCAGTCCCTGTGCATTACCTCTATCAAGCAAAAGCTACTTGAAAACCTCTGTGTGAAGCACTCTCAGTGATGTGGAAAAACAATGTAATAAGCTACGTTATGACGACAGCATGGAAAAGACACCAATCAGAGGCGGTGTACTATGCCTCCCTCCCAGTAGAAGACCTCAAAGCCTTGCCAGATCAGGATACCACCCTCACCTGGAGGGTTTTTTTTTTCCTGAAGGGCACCATTCCCACCCACCCCCATACACAACCCTCCCATCACACTGATGCTATGTCATCACGTAGCATTGTTCTTTGTGCCTTTGGGGGGAGGGCAGGAGCAGTCTTCACCTGGAAATAAGCACCCTCCCTAAAAAATAAAACACCTGGTTGTCTCTACGCCCTGAAATTTGCTGGGGTCTTTAGTCAATATTTCTTTCTCTCTACCTCTCAATTCATATGAGAATTTTCAGCTCAACTTTAAGTTAGCAGCTAATTTCCCATACTTCTCCCACTCCCTAGGGAAAATGAATCATTAATCAGAAATATATACAAATATAAACAGAGGGGGAAAAGCTCCTGATTTTCTTGTGTTTTCCTGTGATACCCTCCAGTTTTCTCTGCCTCTCTCCATGGGAACCTTCAGAATTCTCCACACTCACCGCTTTTCACATAGTGAGTGTAACATGTAGCCAAACTCTTAGACCCCCTTCACACACAGGCCAAGTAGCGTGGGAACCATGTCACCATGGTGCTATACCACGAGATTGATGTAATAATAACAAAAACAACAAAAACAACAACAATAATAATGATATCATTCTGCTCCTCTGCTCTTAGAGCCAGTGAGGTGTAGTGGCTAAAGTGTTGGAGTCGGGAGATCCAAGTTCTAGTCCCCACTTGGCCATGAAAACCCACTGGGTGACTTTGGGCCAGTCACAGACTCTCAGGCCAACCTAACTCACAGGGTTGCTGTTGTGAGGATAAAATGGAGAGGAGGAGGATTATGTACACTGCCTTGGGTTCCTTGGAGGAAAAAAGGCGGGATATAAATACAATGAAATAAATATCGTGCTTCTCTGCTCTTAGGGCACTCAGAGCAGCTTGCATCAATGAAAACTGTATACAATAATCACAAACCAACATATTAAAAACAATACAGGTTAAGAAAACGACAGTCTAAAAGAGCAAGCAATATAAAAGCACTTTTGAAACAGCAGCAGAAAATGCTTAGTGAATATGTATGAATAAATACATAGCATAGAGCCAGTTCATATTAATCTATTGGGATCTGGGGATGAGGGGGCATAGAAAACGGCTCGGGGCCAGGCTATCTGAAGGAACGCCTCCTCCCATATGTACCTGCCTGGACCCTAAGGTCATCCTCAGGGGTCCTTCTCCGTGAGCCCCTGCCAAAGGAAGTGAGGCAGGTGGCTACCAGGAGGAGGGCCTTCTCTGCTGTGGCACCCCGGCTGTGGAATGAGCTCCCTAAGGAGGTTCGCTTGGCACCTACATTATATGCTTTTAGATGCCAGGTGAAGACCTTTTTATTCTCCCAGCATTTTAACAGTCTATAAATAATTTTTAACTTGGTGTTTTAAATTTGTAATTTTGCATTGCTGCTGTTTTTATCTGGTTGAGCTTTTATATTGTATTTTATAGTATGGTTTTATACTGTTGTTTTATACTTTGAATGTTTTTAATTTTTGTGAACCGCCCAGAGAGCTCCGGCTATTGGGCAGTATAGAAGTGTATAAATAACATAATAATAACAATAAATATTGGGGGAGGGTTACTTTTTAAAAACGTTGGGTGAGGTGTTTCAGAGGATAGCCTCTCTCATCCTCTGCAGGACTAGGCCAGCTCATTAGCGTCAAAAGTCATGGCTTTCAAACACGAGCCCCAATATATTTTAATTACTTCATCACTGAGAGAAAAAAATGAGGAAGAGGAGGGGAGATGGAGAAAGAGATCTATCAGATATAGAAATGTAGAACTGGAAGCTTGACATTTATGCAGACAGCGACAAGAAACCAACTGTAGGAAATGTCTGCAAAACATGAATATCTATACATGCACCAATAATTTCTTTTTTCTTTCACAGATAACAGTTTATGTAAAACTCAGAAACAAAAATCATAGAGATACTTCTGTCAAAAGATCAAAATATTAGATTATATAATATATCTATACAATTCTACTGCTGCTTGGTGATATGAATCTAATTTTACAGCCACTACAGTGTATTTATGCTACTGACACTAGCCTTGTATTAATTCAGAATCGGATAACAAATTGCCCTATGGTCAGACAGATTTATGTATTTTATTGCATAGAGGTATTGTATGGAAGGAAAAAGCACATCCTTTAGTAATGCCATTTCTGGTGGTATGTCCTCATATAGATGAGGAAGTATTTGTTCTGCTGAAGTTTTCTCCTCCTGAGATAACCCCCACTACTATGAATTTTATTATTAGATGAATAAGTAAGCTGTTGTTGCACTGTGAAATTAATTTAGATGTATTCAATATATATATAGTGGGAAGATGGGTGGACCCATTGTTCAGTTATCGAACTGATCCCCTGGAACACTTTTTTCCAATAAACAATGGCCTTAGGGCAAGTCCACCACATAGCAAGTTCTTAAATAAGGAATTAATAAGCCACCTCAGCTAGATGGTTGATAGCTAAACATTGGAAGGATGGCAAAGGGTTTCATATTGATAATTGGTATCAAACAGTTTGGCAGGTAGCCTTTCTAGAAAAGTTGACACAAATATTGAGAAAATTACGAGGACAACAAAGTGAAGATAAATTTATGGGGGTATGGAAGAAATTATTAATTAATTATGTGAACTAAGAAGAAGATGGGAGAACAACCCCATCGGCATATATAGAATTATGGAAAACATAAGTGGATGAATAAAAAGATTTAGTTCCAGGGGCCCATAAATTAAAGAGAATTAAATTGAATTTAAATAGAATTAAATTAAATCAATCAATGTTAAACATCCTATACCCAGGCTTGAATATATAATATATGTATGTATTGACTCAGAATGTACATGTGTGATGTATTATTTGACCCCTGTAACCAGAACTACAAAACAATTAAAAATTTTTTTAAAAAAGATGTATTAAGTTTCACAAAAATAAGAAAAAGTCTTCTGCAGGTTGCTCACAAGATTTTAAATTCCATCACATCTAGTTAAAGTCAGGTATATAGGTATTGGGGATTCATTTTGTGTGAAAGCTAGTCTATGTTTTCTCATATGTACAGCAATGTGAAGTGGTGAGTTTTAGCATAAAATTATACTAGAAGCTTCACCTTCGTGGCAGGCATGAGCAACATGAGGCATCTCGTTCAGTTTACTATTTGACTTTTAATTGTACTTTATTCTGCTGCTTTTTGTATTTCACTATAATTGATTTTTTCTATTACTGTAAACCACCTTGGAATCCTTTTGTTTAAATATACATAGTATAGAAATGGTTTTAAAAAAGAAAATAAAGAATTTACAAAGGACATGTTTAGATTGGGTGTCTATTCAATCACATAGAGGTTACCGTAAGCGGGACTAACAGAGATCTATGGTTAACTCAACCACTGTAACAAAAATGACGAATGGGAAAACATTTACCAAAGAAATATCACCACATGAAAATGCACAGGCCCATGTGATACTCATAACATTCAAAGTTATTCTCAAAGCAAAATATCTGTGTCACATGCTAGGGAGAGAAGGAGTCATTTAATTATGGTATGATGGGAGCAAGAAAACATTGTTAGGAAACATCTATAACACATTCAGCCCTAAGCAATCACAGCTCGAACATTTATCTCTGAAACCCAAAGCCTAGAAGAAAACTTTCATATGCAGCAAGAGCCAGCAAGGGCTTGCTTATCTTTTCTGGCCTAAAAAGTATAGCTAGCAAGGCTAGGTTTTCTAAATGAAGTGCTTGGTATTTAACAGGGTTACAAAAGAGTCAGCATTACAAAACTGATTATAATATTAAGAAAATGTTTGTTGTAAGCATCTAGGGCTTCAATGAGTAATGTATAGAGTGTGTGAATAGCTGATTATTATATGCAAACGTATTTTACTATAGTAGACTTTGAATGAAAATGTTTCTTTGGATTTAGAAGGACTCTCACTCCACCTCCACCATGTTTCCATGGATGGTCCAATACTATGTCTTGTATGAATTGCTTGTACATACAAAGAGGGAGGGGGGAACATATGTAGCACAACATTGTTTCATACGTGTACATAAAATAGACTGAGTGGCTAACTAGAGGCTCAATCATTCAACACTGAACTAGAGGCTCAATCGTTCATACCTTCAACAATTCCCCCCCCCCCCCAAACTAGGGATAGCATCAAATGGGACTGTTGTGTATTGCACTACATGCATAATGAGGAATTAGCATTTTGTGAAGAAATCCTGGAAGTATTAGTTTCCAGATCAGGAGAGTTCAACTGAGCTTCGATCTCCATGCTCCACTGACCTGTCCTGGAAATGAGCATTTCCGTTCATTTTGGGTTGCTTTAACAGCTAGCTCCCTGTAGTGCTAGTAGCCCCACTGGTATATAGGAAGCATAGGATACTGTTCTATATCTTTTTAAAATTTATAATCTTCAATAACCTTAACTCATCTTGCAAATCATATCTTATGTGGTATTTTCTATATTTTTCACAGAGTTTAATCCTGGAAACCACTGCTACAAATAGCAAGCATCTGGTAATCTACAAGCAGTTACTTTTGTTGTACCATACAAGAAGTATGTCAATTTCCTCCAAACAATTCAGATGTATCATTGTTTGTTAGTAACCTGAGGAGCATATGCAGAATGTAATTAACTTTTTAATGAATGACATTAGTATTAAATTAATGGCTCTATATATCTCGTAAAAATGTTTAAATTAAACCTGAACACTAATGGCAATATAAAACCCAAATGAAAAATATCACCTAATTACCATGTTAATTGTACAGCAAAATACAGCTGTAAATTGTTACAGTTTGCTAGCTATACAAAGTTCCCATCTTGCATGTTTCACAGCAAAAGTTCTATCTGTCCAGATAATGGGGAAAATTTTCATTATATGATAGATAGATAGATAGATAGATAGATAGATAGATAGATGATAATTGAAATTTCAATAACATTTTGGGAGGGATTTAGGAAAATGGTGCTCCCTCTGATCATGTGCAGAAAAATATATGTTGAGACAAATCTTTCCTCCCTAGTTTATGAAGGGCCAAAAGTTCAAATGACTGCTACAAGTGAGTTTTGAGTTTATTGCAATGAGCATGTGAAAGTTCTAAACATGTCCTGTTGAATACAATTTTTAGAGAGTTCCAAGATGAATGTAGAAATTAAGCTGATGGCTGGGATGTCGGTTGAGAGGGAGAGTTGGAATCTGGAACCCCATCAAGATCCACTAACGTATATTTAAGAACTGAGAGAACAGGTGGGCTGACAACCTCAGAGAAACTGTCCTGGAGGAAGTCTCTTAGGAATCTCAAAAGCTGCCTGATAATGTGGAGGCTGGAGGACTGCAGGCCACATAACCAAGGATGCATTGGGGAGAAAGGGGTGTACTTCACAAATTTGGTTAAATTAACTAACCAAATCTTTGTCTGAGGATTTCGATAGCTCAATATTTCATGGGAAATCTGACTTCTATAATCCATTTCTAAAACTATACTGAATTAAAGTTATGGTGGAACTATGAAAAATAAATGATTTAACAGAAACAATAGCCCAGTTCAGTTATCACGGTAAGCCAGAATTGCAGGGAATTCTTTCTTATCGTGAATCATAGAATCATAGAATAGTAGAGTTGGAAGGGGTCTATAAGGTCATCGAGTCCAACCCCCTGCTCATTGCAGAAAAACTCTGACTTAATCACCCAATTCACACATCAATTCCTGTGGCAATTCCTGCTGGGTTGTTTAACCTAGGAATTGCTGGGATGAGTGAAGCATGTGAGCTGCACTCTCATCGTTTCTGCTTTCAATTAACAATCCAGAAATGCCCTGTTCCTGGATTGTTTCATGACATACAAACTTGGAAACTCTGGATTGTTTAAGGGTTAAACAACCCACAGTTAATCAACAACAAACCATAGGCAATTAGCCCATAAAAATACCAGACTGCCAAGTTCGCACATCATGAAACAATCCAGGAACAGAGCTTATGATTCTGGCCTGTTAGGAGAGGGGCGGGGGGGACATAGATCCATGGTAATCAAACCACAGATGGAGGTTCCCTGGTTTGTTTAGCAGTTGCTGCTAGCAGGAGGAGCCAAGCAAGAGCAATGACACAACATGTAGATAAGCCAGAATTCTCAGCAATTGTGGCTTACTGTGACAGCCAAATGCAGCTTCTCTCATTTTTAGAAAATTCTGCAGTGGCAGATCTCTCCCTTTGAATATGTTATTAGCCAATAAAGTGAGAAGACTCAAAGTATCAATTGTTACTCTGACAGCGTTCAAGCTAAAGAGCAAGATAGGAAAAGCTACGATGAAGAATAAAAATAACACATTTGTTGGCTAGAGCAGCTATTGCTATTTTGTAAAATAATTACACTTTTCTATTCAAACCTGCATTTATAGTTTTACCTTGTATTTCAATTCATTCTTGGTAAAATTGGGGACCATTATGACCTTCTGTGTAATCTGTCTAACTTGGCAGTCTATCTTAATATGATCCAGTGCCAATGGTTTTGTTGCAATCCCCTTCAGGACAAAGACATGATCTGTGCCATCTGCTTCATTTTGTAAAATAAGCTTCCCCTGTGATAATGAAAGAAGTGAACATTTATTACTGGGGTGCAAACATGTTTTGCAAAAACCTAAGAGCCTGAATGGGAGAAGAGGAATTGTATTCTCAATTATGCATGCTGATCTCCTTTCCTCATGCATGTTATCTCCTAATACCTTCTAGAGCTGAGCTCTTCCCTTCAAAGAGGTTCTGGTTCTATGCCTTAGGAAATCCTGGCTGCAATTAAGGAAAAAAGCAGGGACGTGCAGCAAGAAGCAGAGCAGATCTTATAGCAGCAAACATAGAATAAGGCAAGAACTCAGGATTATCATTGCATGTCAAAATGGCAGGAGTTTGGCAATGATTGACTAGAGTCAATCTAGTCGAGTTCACGGTGTGTGATAAGTTGCAGCAGCAATTAAAGTCACATATAAATCCAACTATAGAAGGAATTATTATAAGCTATAATTTTTATATTTTATTTTAATAAGTTTAAGGGAAGATTCCCACATTACTTTGAGATATTATGTAGTGACCATAACATAATTTTCAATATCAATTCAACATGTTGAATATGATGTTTGAAGATACTCCTGTACTGTGAGACCTTATAAATATCATACCAGAGCAATCACTAGCCCCTACCAATTATATATAAAAACTGTTTGCATATATAAAAAGTGACTTTTGTTCTCTTACCTTAGTTACACATTCAGCAGTTGGCTTGAACATGAGAGTATAAGGAGTTGTTTCACCTGGGGCTACATATATAAGAGGAGGACCAAAGAAACAGCATCCCTTTAAATTGGCTTTAAGTTTCCAATCTTGTTGACTCATGTTAGTCTGAAACAGAAAGTAATCCAAACAAAATGTCTGAAGACACAACAAATATAGGTGCTACTACAAGACTGCACAGTGTAGTGGATAACAAAAAGAATTTCAACTCTAGACTGCAACATCAAGGTACTAAAGCTCTGGGATATTATCTTAATTTTTTAGTAAACTGGGAAGTTTTCATTATTTCTATAGCACCATCAGCAAGTTAAATTTTAAAATAGACAACAGGGAAGAGAACACACACAGAGAGAGAGAAGGGGTAGAAGGGACAAGTATAGCAAGCAATTAAATGTAGTTATATGTACTTTTACTTGGTTACAACTGGGAATGAGAATTAAGTATCACAAAGTTCTCAAGGGAAATGTGAGGTTTGAATCAGTGAGAAACATACAGTACTTAGTATTGCTTGCTAGACTGAACTTTGGAATGCATAACTTCGCTTTCTCCGACTGGTCATCAGGAAAAACTTCCTGACTGTTAGAGCAGTACGACAATGGAACCAGTTACCTAGGGAGGTTGTGGGCTCTCCCACACTAGAGGCATTCAAGAGGCAGCTGGACAACCATCTGTCAGGAATGCTTTAAGGGGGATTCCTGCCTTGAGCAGGGGGTTGGACTCGATGGCCTTGTAGGCCCCTTCCAACTCTGCTATTCTATGATTCTATGACACAATATGTTAAATATGTAGTGTAAGCTTTTGGGATCCTGATCTGGATTGAGACCAGGGTAGGAGATATTTAAACCTTCCCCCCACCACTTGTTTATCAAATCACACACACACCACGAGAAGGCTAAAGAAGAAAACAAATTTTCTATTGGCAGGGAGTGGGGGGACAAATTTTGGAAAAGAAATGGTTTGTGGGGAAGGTTTAAACCTCCCTTTCACATATTATTCTATGATTGGTAAAATCATACAGAGATTGGCTTGGATCCATAGGTATCTTAAGGAAGTTCACAGAAGGAATGTTTCCTGTCTTCCCCCCTTACCCTCGCAGCCACTTATGTGTCCTAAAGTTTCTCTGAAAAGTTGAGGGCCCTTTTGAACAATGCAGGTAAGGCAAGGTGGAGGTGCTGCTGGATGAGGGCAAAATTACCTCAAATTGGGCAAAGGTCTGCCCAATTTGGGGTGATTTTCCCCACTCCAGCAGCTCCCCAATCTGACATTGCTCAGGAGAATTCTTCTGATTTTTCTAAAGAGGCTTTTTAGGGGATGTAGGTAGTTGCAGGAGGAGAAGGGGACAAGAATCTTATCTTCTATGAATATCCTTAAGCTAATTTATCATAGGATAAGCCAATGTGTTTTTAGCGCAATTATGCACATGGACAAGAATTGTACAAGATCTTCACAGTAAATGAATTTTTATTACATACTGTAGTTTTAAAGTTTTATAATTTATCCTATGTAGCATTTTATGGTTTTAACTGTTGTGAACCACCCAGAGAGCTTCGGCTATTGGGCAGTATACAAATGTAATTAATTAATAAATATTAACTGAATGCAGGAAGAATTCCCACCCCTTTCCAAACCATTTACACAAATACATTTTTTTCTATGTCAATATTTGAACCCAGTTAACAACCAGCCTTATTTCATGAAGCAAAATGGACATACTATTGGGATGTCTTGAGTCACTGTTTGATATGCCGGAGTCACAAACTCTAGTTCAGCCTCAGCAGTATGTGTATTCACCACACATTCTATCTTAAAGAGACGGATATCATACATGGACTGTAGAAGAATGTGGCAAGGATAACGGCCAGGACATTGAGGCATAAACATTATAGGAAGCTCAACTGAATCGTCTTCTGTGGGAGGGGGGAAAATAAATGTTTTAGACTGTGTATACAAACTGTACTATAAACTTACAGATACACTGGAGATGCCTGAAATCTCTTTAAAAAATAACTGGCAAAGCACACTTTATGAATCTGATGGGACACTTGCAACTATATGGAAACTGGTGCAGAATTTGTAACTTAGTCATTTTTACAACTGTTCTATAGAGAAAACAGCTGCAATTAGGAACCTGAGTAAGAATTAATAGGCTTTTGCTATTACCTAGAGGTACAGTTAACAAGTTATCAGTGCTGGACTGGGGCTAGCAGCCTGATATTGTTAGGAGGAAGTTATTCCCACTATTTAGAAAAGATTTCCTGAACACAACTAAGAGCATGAAAATGTTATATCTTAAGATGATGCAGGCCGATGTATTACCCCTGTACATAACAACAACAACATTTATTTAGGAGTCTTCTGTGAACGAGGGTTCACATACCAAAACTACTGGCTTACCATACTAACTGCAACACCACCTCTAAGATAACAAAGAGGCTTGTGGCACCTTAAAGACTAACAAAGTAATGTTGGCATGAGCTCTCAAGGATTATAGTCCACTTCATCAGATGCTAAACTAAGTCTGTTAATCTTTAAGGTTAACAAGGCTCCTTGCTATTTTTGCTGCAATAGACTGACATGGTTACCTTCTGAAGACCTCCAAGGTTGCTGTAAATGACAGAAAGATAGCAGTGTTGAGCTGTACATGCTACATATCTTCTCATAAATCATACAGAGAATCTTTTAAAGAAACATTGAAAAAGCTATAGGGATTTGTGCTCGTGATTCCAGACATGTCTCTCACTCCATAGTCTAAGGGCATGTCTACACCTAGGAAGGGAGTGGGGAGGTTCTCATGATACGCTGATTGCAAGATCCTCCCTCTGGGTTCACACGCGGCGCGCGACATACAGGGAGGAAGCAGGACATCACACCCGCCATTATTATTTTTTTAAAAAGCAGGAGCTTGAGCACACTTGCGCTCCAGCGAAAAGATTTTTAAAAAGGCCCTAACCCCACCCACCCCCGATGTCCCTGAACTCCTCCCGTCCTGGTTCCTTCCCTCTGCTGACCCCTGCTACTCGCGGGGAGGAGGGAAGAAGCCGGGATGGGTACCCACACCACCCACGGTCTTTGGGATCACTGGGGGAAAAGTGTCTGCAGATATGTAGGGGAAATGGAGGGATCATCCCTACCTGCTCCTGGGATCCCTTGTGTGTCATGTGGATGCACAGGGAAGATCCAGGGATGATCCCCAGGATAAAGACTGGTGTAGACATGCCTTAAGTAGATATGATGAAGAAGATCTGCAATTAACATTTTCTGCAGGTTATTTTTAGTTAAAAGCAGTTGTGGTGGAGTGGGCAAACCACAGTAGGCTTGGGGTAATAACTCTTCCCCCCCCATGTAATTTTCCCAATTTAAATCACATACACAAATCTATTGCCCTGAGAAGAAAAACATATAGGTACTTTAGGAGTAGCTTGTATTATTTCCTGTGCACCAAATAGCAGCTTTGAGCAACTATTTAGATTGGCAAAATCACAGAAGGGGAAAGTTAGCCCCATCTCTCACAACGACACAGCCCCAATATGATTTGGTTTCCTCTGCAGCTGCTTTTAACTTTAAAAAAGTGGGAGAGCTTCACCCATGAATCTCCCCTGTCACACCTAGTTGAGCAATGGCAGGACTGTGCCACAAAAGAAGGTCTAGAAAGCTGGAGGATGCCGCCACCCTTTTGCAAGGTAACATGACTAAGGCTGCACTTAACTAAGAGATAGAGCATCATCACAGGGGGGGGGCGGAGATCGTGTTTGCTTACCGCCACTTCTCTGTTTATCTCTCATTACTTCCTCTTTTGAAAGAGGAAGTAAACAACATGAACATGGCCTATTCAGTGGGCCATTTTGATCGCACTGCTTCTCCTGCACACAAGCAAGAGATACACCAACTTTCTTCTTTAAAAATAAGTCAGACTTATTGGGGGTGGTTGTCATGCAAAGAAGGCTAAAAGGGTTGGGAGGCGCGTGGGAGTCAGACGACATCATGAGATGGACCCATGAAAATCCATGAGTGCCCAGTAACGAGTGTGCAATAAAACACTCTTCCAAATTCCTTTGAACTGAATGGGACTTACTTCTGAGTTGGCCTGCATAGGATTGCACTGAAATTATACTGCCCTCAACAATTTTGGATGAACCTTATAGAGTGTTCCTTCTTATCTGTCCACTACTTTGTTTGAAAGTACAGTAGCTAATTCTGGAGTATAATGGCTATATATAGTGTCTTTATTAACAATGGGTGTTTTTTTTCTGATATAAAATGGTTTTCAGTGGCAATTCAAGCCTTTCACAACTGGTAGCTGGAAACTAAAGGATATCACAGTTTCTGGAGTTAATATTTCCCTTGCTTGAACTCTTTTTTTTTTTTTTTTTTTTTTAAAAAAGCTCAAATTCAGGAAAGGAATAACGCAGCATAATATTATGCGCCTCCAACATTACCAGGCTATCAAACAGATTATAGATTGCACCTCAGGTTCAAACATCTCTGAAATAAATTAGCTTGTTCTCTCATAAAGGCAAGATTAATGACCTGCTAATTTATGAATTATTACCTCTTTTCTGTTTTGTCACCAAGTTATTATCCCCATCGGCTATCTTCCACAAAAACGTCCCCCGTTTGTCAGTTATACAAGTAATAAAACTCACTCACTTATTCCTGGCTCATAAATATATTTCCTTTGAATTAGATTGTAACCATCTCTTATCATTCATGCAAGACACAGGAGCACAGAAAATACGTAAATTAAATGATATATCAGCCTTGCTGTATATAGCATAAGTACATTCAAGACCTCGGTACAAAACTCACTTTATTTCTTTTCATAGAAATATTAGCAATCTTGTCAGCATTAATATACTGAAGTAAAAGAAAAACTGTAGTAATAGGAATACTTTTTAGATAATATGCTTTTATTATCATCAGTATAGCACCAGTTTCCCTAACCCCCTATGCTCTGTCCTCCAGATAGTTACTAGGAACCAGTCTCATCTCCATCAGCATCACAATGCTCATCTGAATGCAACTGAACTGGATGAATATTGGGATGAACAACTGCTTCTAAAGTCACTAGTGGTGACATATAATTACAGCTGGATACTATTGCTAGCTAATTTGAGATTTGAATATGACTACGCATCTCAAAAAGTTTGGAAGTTAGAACAATACACCTAAAGAAAAAATAAGTATATTAAAAAAGGGAAACTGATGACCTTGTGTGAGAACCTTGCCTATTACCATACTTGGTATGTAAAACAAAATGTGCCACCCCATAGAACAGTACCAGAAGAGAAACAGGATCATGATAACACGGTATTGGCAAACAGGTTATAGCTCCAGGAAATTACTTTGAAATAAAAGATGGTTCTGATTATACTCAACACTGAACAAGTATCTGAGACAAATTTCATAAGGCATATGGAGAGAAAGATGATAATCACTTCTTGAAAATAATATGAAGACATATTTTTACATATATACTGAGACAATTACAAAATCATACTTTCTAGATAGTATTATTGAGTATGTAAATATTTATGTTTCCTAAATTGAGTAGTGAAAATAAATGTGTCAAAGTTAGGTCTACTGAGCGTAAAAGTCAACATATTATGAATGATTTGCTAGCCTAAGAAATAAATTTAGGACATGATATTCAGTCCTTTTACAATACTTTTAAACTGACAAGTTTAGTGGAGGACAATTGACTGGTTGTTTTTGTCTGTTTTATTTATTGCAAACTTTAGTAATATGAACATTACAATGTGTCACATTTATAAACCATTTTTAGCGTACTCACATTCACAAGCATATTTTGATAATCTTTATACATTAAACCCCTTGTTATCTCCAATATCCAAGGTAATAAGCCTGTGTGCACCAGTTCCTGGGGAACATGGGTGGGAGGGTGCTGTTGCACCATGTCCTGCTTTGTTGGTTCCTGGTTGTCACCTGGTTGGCCACTGTGTGAACAGAGTGCTGGACTAGACAGACCCTCGGTCTGATCCAGCATGGCTCTTCTTATGTTCTTATTTGTGATGGAGGGCAAGCGACACACAGGGGGAATGGTAATTTCACATCTAGCATGTGGGATCTCCTTGACTCTCCCCAATTGAAACATGGTGGCAAATAATGTTCCCAATAACCAGCAGGTGAGCGAGAGCGGGACCAATATGCTTTGGATTGTTCATAATCATGATAGCACTGATCCAACAGTGACCAACATGGAGACTGGCAGGATGGAGTGGGAAAGTATTGAGCAACTCTCAGGGAACAGTACCAAGGATAAGATCTGGTACAATAGTCACTACCTGTAGATCTTCTGGATTGCGGTCGATTACTTTCTTTCAGAGGTGGACTGACCTTTAACCATCTGTTCAGTATCCAACAAAAGAGCTTTTCCTATTGGTGGAATATCAGGAATGTAATGCCAAATCTTCCCATCACTGGTATTGGAGGAGAACAGTTGCTGAACCCATTGGTCACACATTGATCCTTACAACTGATTAGGTTATGAAGACCTGACTTAGCTATTTTTTATCTCCTATGGGAGCTGACATTTCTCTTTCAAGTGTGTCACTTGAAAGATTGCAGCTTGACTAGACATTTAGTGCCCAGTGTCAAGGATGCAACCATGGAGCTAAGAGGGTCAACCAGTACCGAGCCGTATACTAAAAGCAACTGTCCCAACACAGTAATAGGACCTGTAGAACTCAGAATCACTTCTACAGACAGATCCATTAATAATGCAATGGAACGTGCTGGTGTAGAACAGAGTGTCTACGGCTTGGAATATGGTGACTGGAATCTGCCCTGTCAAGTGCCTTCTCCCGAAAGGGAGCCCTCAGGTGGGATATTCTATTTCTCTGAGTTTGCCATGAGAAGTTTTGACAGTGCTTGCATGAATCCGTTATGTAAGTTTCACCTAGACACAGAAGGCAAAGGGAGCAACAATTTGCCAGTGGCAAAGGGAGTGGCTACCTGTCAGTGGCAATTTATCACAGCACAATGACACAATCTTCTGGACCAGAGGAACCCAGAGGAACCCAGGAAGGGGTTAAATGCCACCCACCAAAGGTTGAAGAAAAAAATGGAGAAAAATCAAATTGACAAATTGGATATGAGAAAAGAGAAAGACAGAATAAATAATAAATGAAAACAAAAAAAGACTCAGAAACATGTTTTTTTGTCTTCATCTAGCTGAAGAGCTTTCCTTGATGCCCCCACTGTGGCAGATGGAAAGGAACTGAGTGGGAAAGCAGGAGTCACATCCCTTTGAGCATTCAATCTGAGAGGGGGGTGGCTGCTAAAACTCTAGACTGTTCACAGAAGCTTCCTGAGCAGGCATATAATCAATATGTGGGATTGCACAGAGACCCTGACAGAGTATTTTAACATGGTAGAGAAAAGCCAATTTTGTATTCTTTTCATGCCATAGCACTGCAACAGAGCACTTATGCCCCCCCCCCCCAAAATGTCATGAATTCCAATTGGGTGCTCTGAACACTGAAAAGGCTGGACAGGCTTGAAGCCAACTCTTTTGATTGCCACAGCAATGGTTCAGTGATCTTTAAATTGACCCTTAAGACAAGGGCAGCAGTGACTAACACTGTGAAATGCACAGGCAACTATGTAAAATTATTTCACCCAGATACATGGAAAAAATGTGCTAATGTGAAAATGAATGTGGTTCATGTGCTGTAAACAAAAGGCTAAAGACTCTTTTGAGATTCATCATTTGTGAACGAATCTTGTCAGAAAGCTGGTAAGCAATTCTGAAACGTTTTATTTTGTGTTTGCATATTCAACCTGCTTGCCATATGCACTGCTGAGATTTCCAATAACCATGTTGATCATTAAAATGTGGGGATAACAAAATTAGTCATTAGTCTTGTTGTATGACCATCCCACCATACAGCTAAAAAATCTCTATTTCTTTCAGTGGGAGTCTTATTGGCACAAACATTTAGAATACTGATAGAGCCTCAGATCTTGAAAGTTTTTCTCAGGCACAAACCTTTCTGAAGGTTCAGAAAGGTTATCAGAAGCTAGTGAAGATCTCTTAGGAAAGACCACAATTAGGGGGGTCACTTACACTTCACCAAAAGAAGATTTGTGCCACTAAGAAGAGGACATGCATTTGCACAAAAATACCATATGCTAATTTATTGTGTTTGCTAATTTATATTTACACATTTAGAAACAATTACTAGAATTTAAAACCTCACAAGCAAGGCAATTAATTTCCCACTCAAAACACTCCTAATCAATCATTCAATGTTGAGAGCCAGTGCGGAGCCTGGGAGCCAGTGAGGAGCCATTGTGGGTCTGTCATTGCAGAGACCTGGGTTCAAATCTCCACTTTAGGACAGTCACTAACTCTCAGCCTAATGTACCTCACAAGATTATTGTGAGTATAAAATGGAGAGGAGAAGAATCATGTATGCTGTGCTTTGAGCATCTTAGAGGAAAAGTTGGCATATAAATGTAACAAATAAACAAAATAAAATTTAAAAAAACCGCCCAGAGAGCTTCGGTTATTGGGCGGCATAAAAATGTAATAAATAAAAAAATAAATAAATGCATTTCACTCCCAAATCACTAGAGTTCCTCTTCAATTAAGTTGTCCCCAATTAATTTCCCACTTAGAAGTTGACAGAAAGGGAATTCTTTCCTTCAAATGGGAAAAATGGAGGCTTCCATAAGCACGATAGTGAACCTAGAGCACTCAACTGAATTGCAGGATTAGGCCATCCTTCACCTGCACAAGATGGCCTGCTGGATGCTGGAGATTTTGCATACCTATTTGCACATCCAGTGGGCCATTCATGCACAGGGACATATTCTGACACACAGTTCACCTATCACTGAATGGCACATATCTCTGTGAAGCAAGTCATTTCTAGTTGACTTTGCATGTCCAAATGCAATGGAGGTTTTTTGGGGGGTGGGGGGGGTGGAATTGTGATATCAACAATTAAAATAAACGCAGCATCCCAAGACTCTCCAGAAGCTAGAGAAGATCTTTCCCGGGGGGCGGGGGCATATCAAGTAGGAGGGCCAGGGACAGATTCCACCCTCGCCTCCCCTCTGTGGAAAATCACCCTCTATTGGAGGGGGAGGAAAGGCATGAATTTGCAGGCGTGAGACTCTGCCATTCAATCAACCAGGCAAGTGTTGTGGTAGATGGGAGATGCTCTGCCAGGCTAGCTGCCTGCCAGAGGCTAGACAGGGAGGATCCTCCTTGAAGGAGGGGCTCAGGAAGCCATTCAGACTCAGAGTAGTAGCCTACAGTTAATTTAGTGGCAACCATCCTTCCTACCAGAAGTTCCTTTAACTAAAGTTGCTAATTAGTAAATTAAGCTCTTAGGGCAGCTACGGGTCTTTGTTGACTCTGATGGTTTGAAGAGACCATCAGAATCAACAAACATGATGAGAACTGTGAGAATGTTTTAAGCTGTATTTTGCTTACAGCCACTTCGTATTCCTGTGTCTTTAATGCTCTTACATCAAGAAATATAGGAGCTGCTTGAGATTTTAGAAGAAAAGAAGAAAACACATATCTGATTTCAGAGTCCTGTTTCCCAAAACACTGTGTGTTAATACTAGGAATATTATCACCTCAGAGTTCGTGGGTGACACCTTTGTACCTGGAATATACATAGGATGGTTAGCTGCTGATCCATGATCAACACCCAAATCCTGTTACATAATATCCCAAGACAAGGACAAATCTGTCACAATAGCTTAAGGGTAAAAATTTGCAATAGATCAGATGGTGTCTTTGATCATATTTGAATGCAAGAAACCCTGAGAGATGATGTATAAAGAATTTCAGATGACATACTACTGCTAATTTGGTTTAGTTTCCTAATCAGATGCTTACCTGTTTCTTCTGCAGAACAATTATCTCCTTGCTGTGAAGTATTAACCCTGCTTGATGCCAACACAGGTATATGTATTGCTGCAGGGATTTGAAAACACTCAGGCATGCTTACTTCAACACTGTACTCAGTATATTTTTCAGAGAATTTAGGATGGTGGAGCAGAACATCTTTCTGTAAATAACAGAACAGTCTTTGTTTAAAAATGTGTGCAATTGCAGCAAAAAATCAAATGCCTAACAATAAAGAAGTCTTTGGAAAGTAGAATTATTTTCATGAAGGATAAGCATTTTTATTTTTAGGTTTACATGCATATTATTTCAGAATGTTGGAGATACTTAATGCTGCTCTAGGGGGAAATACATGGTCCCTGGGAGGATGTCCCAGTGGCCATCGGGTATCACAGACGTCGCTTTCTGCAGTGATGCTGCGGTGGTGATGGAGTATCTGCCTCTGATGGTCCTCTTGTTGCAGCAGCAGAATCCTCCTGCGCCTCAAGGCAGGTGATACTTTCATTTCAATTAATGAATTTACTATTAATTAATATGAATGAATTTTAAGAATTTACTAATATTCAAGACACAGAGAATTTTGAAATATATGGATGCAGGAGGAACTGAAATGGTTTCTTTCATCCATCTATGTCCAGGGGTTTGATTGCTTAGCTTTTAAAAGACTAGATTTGCACCCCTGTGTATTCAACCATGTTAGTGCTCATCTTTAACAAGTATATGGCAGACAGCTACAACGTCATCTTCTTTATGCTGGGAATAGCTATACTTTTTGAATTTGGCCAGTGCAGAGCAATGAGAATTTTGTTTCAGTTTATTATTGATAAGAATTTATCAAAATTCACCAATGGCTTTTTATTTAGGACAAAAATAACTTGAGATTATAAAAACCGAATGCAGGAGGGTATAAATCTGACAGATCTGTCCGTCCCTACCGCTGCTATTGGTCCTCCACCATTGGTCCTCCAACAGAAATAGGGGCTAAAATGGGATGGTATATAAAGGGAATCCCTACAGGATCCAAAGCTCTTGTCATTCCCCCAACATGTCCCCCAAAAGTATAGCATTACTGAAAATGATATTTTCCCTGATTGCAGATAATTGCGGGGGGGGGGGGGGAGAGAATGAAAGAGTTAATCCCCACCACACCTTCTGCCTTTGTTGACGTGAGCTGGAATTAATGGTTTGGGCTGTAAGAAGACAGGGAGGGGAGAGGTAAGGCTGTGAATCCACAATCTTCTCAGCCTCCATCCCTATCCAGGGCCAGGTAGATGAGCTAGAGGCCCATCTATCTCAAAATAGATGGGACTCTAGCCCATAAAAGCCTCTGTCGCTCCTCTGGCCCTGCCTAGCTCTTCCCAGCAGGGCTTAGGACAGATGGAGGGCTCCAAGATAATAAAGGAAGCAAAATTATATTAATACTTTAAATCAATAGTTTTACCTCAACTTTTGACAGTCCTAAAGCTGCAACTGCAACTCGAACACTGCTGCTCTCAAGTGTCCCTGTGACCTTTCTTCGCTCGTACTCCAAAGCAGACATCTGCTGCTGTGCTGCAATAGCCAGAGCCTTCTCCCTAGCTGCATTGATTAGGGGGATCTTCAGCTTTTCTTTAAGTTTATCGCTAAGACAACATTTCAGACAAAGAACTGGCTGCATTTCGTTCTGACCTGTAATAAACAAAGCTATTTGTCTTCTGTGTTTACATCTTCCTGAAACATTTCTTTCAAAATTCAAAAAGAAAAAGGTAAAGATTCACTGAAGCGATAATGTCATATCACAAATTCTAACCTTGCATTGCTCTGATTAAAAACCTGCACCCAATTAAAATTTGGCATAATTCACAACTAAAAATCCACAGATGCCACCTTGGTACAGTAGCTCCAATTACTACTGTTTCCCAAGCATAAGGAACTGAGGCTGAAGCCCAGTGGTAGAGAAAGCAGACAAGATAGGTCTCTGGTTTACATGACTGCCATAGCTTGAACAAGCATATGCCAGGCGCTATTTGCCTAATTACCCACCCAGGAACCATAGGCATGTGCAAGGGGTGTCTCAAGCAATGAGCACTGAATTGAGGGGGGCATTGAGTAGGGATCCAAGGAGGATCCAGATGAAGTGGGAACAGTCCTCCAGCTGCTCCACTGCCCTTACCCCCGACAGCGTGCCATCACTCCTAGCAGCAGAAGTGCTTTGTTGGGAGCCTCTCTGCCAAGAGCCGCACTTCAAAGAAGCCAGAAGGAGGGGCCTCGAAGGCTAATATCACCTCATAAGCCCCTCTTCCGGCCAATGCTGGGGCTTGAGGAGTGTTTCCTCACATACACCCCATCAACTGCAACAACCCTCCCACAAGTAGGGCAAGCCAAATGCAGAGTAGGGCATCTGTGTCTACAGTGTTTAATAAATAAATGAACAAAAATAATGTCCTTTATTGTTAAGGATTAAATAAATGGCTACCTTTAAACAAAAATCCCTTAGTGCACACCCTACTGAAATGTGCGACGCACGCCTATGCCACGAACCACTTGTCATGTCATCCAAATGCAGATGGCATAGCTTGTTTGAGGGGGAAACAATCCACAAATAACTCTTGGCCTGTTGGGTTTTATGGGGGTTTGTTTCCCCCTCAAAAAAGACACGCAGCCTGGGTCAGGCAACATGACAAGTTGCACCCAGTCAGATAATTAGGGAAGCCACTGTGGCTTGTTTAAGCTGCTGTGATCATGCGAACTGGGACAGGAAGAAAAACTAAACACAGCCCAAGGGCTAATACTGCAAATGTATTGCCAACAGGACTCCTGAGCTTTTAACAACTAAAATGAAGCTTTCCACAGAATGGAAATAAAGAGAAAGGGAAAAATCTTAATTTGCTAAATTCTTAATGTCACACAGCTGCTAAAAGTACAGGAATCCTGCTAGAAAAATAGTTGGTGAACTGAATTCCCACTTCTATTATACACTGCCACTATGGAGAAGAACACTGCATTGAGCTAACTAGATTTCAAACTATTAATTAAAACATGTAGTTTAAAGGAAAAGATGAATTACAATGATGGTAAAACTACACACGCATTTTTTGTTTTTGGGATTTCTTTTCCTTATTATTATTATTATTATTTATTTATTTATATAGCACCATCAATGTACATGGTGCTGTACAGATTACACAGTAAAATAGCAAGATCCTGCCGCATAGGCTTACAATCTAATAAAGTTGTAGTAAACAATAAGGCGGGAAAGAGAATGCAAACAGGCACAGGGAAGTGTAAACAGGCACCGGGTAGGGTGAAGCAACAGTATAGAGTCAGAACAAACTCAATATTTAAAAGCTATAGGGAAAAGAAAAGTTTTTAGCTGAGTTTTAAAAGCTGTTATTGAGTTTGTAGTTCTCAAGTGTTCTGGAAGAGCGTTCCAGGCGTAAGGGGCAGCAGAAGAAAAAGGACGAAGCCGAGTAAGGGAAGTAGAGGTCCTTGGGCAGGCGAGAAGCATGGCATCAGAGGAGCGGAGAGCACGAGCGGGGCAATAGTGTGAGATGAGAGAGGAGAGATAGACAGGAGCTAGACCGTGAAAAGCTTTGAAGGTCAACAGGAGAAGTTTATATTGGATTCTGGAGTGAATTGGAAGCCAATGAAGAGATTTCAGAAGTGGAGTGACATGGTCAGAGCGGCGGGCCAAGAAGATGATCTTAGCGGCAGAGTGGTGGACAGAGACCAGCGGACTGATGTGAGACGAAGGAAGGCCAGAGAGAAGAAGATTGCAGTAGTCCAACCAAGAGATAACCAGTGCGTGAACGAGAGTCTTGGCAGAAGAGACAGACAAAAATGGTCGAATCCTGGCAATATTATATAGGAAGAAACGACAGGATTTAGCTACTGCCTCGATATGAGGAATAAAGGAGAGCGAGGAATCAAATATAAAGCCAAGACTACGAGCTTCATTGACCGGAGTAAGCGTGACATCGTTGACAGTAAGAGAGAATGAGAGGTGAGGAGAAGGTTTAGGAGGAAAAACAAGCAGTTCAGTTTTTGCCATATTAAGTTTCAAACGACGATGAAGCAGCCAGGCTGAGATATCTGAAAGACATGCCGAGATACGATCGTGAACATCAGGAGAAAGTTCCGGAGATGAGAGTTATAATTGTGTATCATCGGCATACAGGTGATATTGGAGGCCATGAGATTGAATAAGCTTACCCAAGGGCAGCATGTATAAAGAAAACAACAACGGGCCAAGCACCGAGCCTTGCGGAACCCCTACTGAAAGGGGAAAAGAGGAGGATGAGGTGCCGTTAGCCGACACGCTGAAAGAGCGACCCTCTAGATAGGAGGCGAACCAGTTATAGACAGAGCCACAGAGTCCAAGGTCATGGAGGGAATCTAAGAGAAGATCGTGATCAACCGTGTCAAAGGCTGCAGTTAGATCAAGGAGAATAAGAACGGAATAATGGCCTTTAGACTTGGCAGTAAGAAGATCATTGTTGATCTTGGTAAGGGCTGTTTCAGTGGAATGCGAAGGACGGAATCCAGATTGAAAGGGATCCAGAGCAGAGTTACTAGAGAGAAAGTCAAGACAACGAGAGTAGGCCACACGTTCCAGGATCTTTGAGACAAGAAGCAACAGAGAGACAGGTCGGTAGTTAGACAGAGATAGTCGATCAAAAGTGGGTTTTTTGAGAATGGGAGAGACTGTAGCATGTTTAAAAGCAGAAGGAAATGAACCAGAGGACAGAGAAGAATTAATGATGTGAAGCAAGGACGGGAGGATAGCGGGGATAAGATTAATAAAGACGCCTTTGAAACTGTAATGATAAAAAAAAAGATCTTAATTTTCATTCCTTTATAGTAAGCATTTCTTTTTCTATTTTTTACTTGCCAAAAGTAAATCAGAGTTCTCATACGTAACTTCCACAAGCCATGAAATTTTAAAAAAAATATATCTTAAGCTTAAATATATTATCAGGGAAGGAACATGAGGGCATGGGTGGTGATTCATGAATGGTGTAAACAGATCTAGTGTCCAATGTATATGTGCAGTCAAAAAACTCATTTCCAGGGTTACAGCTCAAATTGCCGGTTTTATTCAGAAGCACAGCATAAGTACAAATCCTGAGCAAGTAAAACTGAATGCAATTAAACAGAGATGAGTCAAGTGAACTGCTAAGAAGCTTTACACGTCCTATTGCCAATGCTGTATATCACTGACCCAATGGTACTAAACAACTGTAGCTATATTTCTCTTTGATACTATCACGTCAGTGGGTGCCCTGTTTTGGAGAAGACTGGGGTACGTTGTCTCTACAAGCATCAATTTCTTGCTGACAGGGCTGTTTGGCTCTCATTAAATGGACATGCAGGAGTATGGTTGAATCACAACCCATGAAAGAAAGGTCACTTGTGCAGTAACTGTAGCTCTTTCAAAGTAATTTGCTAGTATGGATCCATGCAATGTGAATGAAGGCTATACAAGCCATTATCTTCAAGAATTACAATTACTGATAAGTAACCTTTCCTTCTCCTTTGACTATCACCTGTAAGGATTGCCAGCTTGTGGTCATTATCAACCAGCAATAAATTCTGATGGCAGCAGAGCTAGAGGATACTAATTGAACAAGGACTGCAAATTTGATTTTTGTAAGTGAAATTAAATAAATAATGCAGCATAAATATTAAAATGGCCCTTTACAAAAGATAAACAGCTTTTCGGGCCAGAAACATGTTTGTACCTTCAAGGGTATTTTATGTGGTTTTGATAAATGATCAGGACATAACAACATATATCAAATTTGAATACTTTTGATCCAGGAACATCACCTGGCACAGTGCCTGTACATGTAGAGCCATAACCACATGCTGAAAATATACAATGCTGAGACAACTCAGAAAGAATGATAACCAATAATGATTTATGGAGAATATGGAAAATTATCCTAGGTTATTTGTACCAGCAGAGAGCTGGCATGTGGCAGGAAAAGAATTATGTGAGCAATAAGTAATTTGTAATCTGAACAAAAATGTTTGACTACCATTTGAGGAACCAGAATATATATATATACTCTCTACTACAAAATACTTGGCTTCTTTCTATATTTATTACACCTGAAAGTTTAATGCATAGCAACAACATTTTTATTTCCCTTTCATTCTTCCACTCTACCTTCTAACATACTGCTAATGCACAGAACATTTGGGCTATCCATCGGAAGCAAGCCTGAAGGCAATGGTAAACCACATGTTCCCTCCACAAGGTACACAAATTCCCCAATCTGAAACACAAGAACATATGCATTTCAATTCTGAAAGCAATTCATGCAGAACAAATTAGAAATCTCCCAGCCTATAAACAAAAAAATCCATTATACTGAGGTTTGACTTATAATAATATTTCATGCACCTGAAAATCTTTATTTTAAAGCCTCTTAAATAAACCAAAGGGAGACATTAAGGAAAACATAAGAAAATGTTAGTAACTCAACTCTGTAAAAGAACAACAATAACAGTAATAATAACAAAAACTTGAGGAATCCCAGGTGCCCTACCAAGTTGTGTGGAACTCTTTCATTAATTTCATATATGGCATGAGGAGATTGACTCTGCACATATGGCTTGGGCGTTTAATGCCACAGCAAAGCCATGGGATAAACCAATGAAAAAAGCAGCTTTTGATTATTCAGCTATTAGCTTGGCCCCATTTGTTGAGGCACAGAATTGATATAGGCAGCAGCAACAGCATGGGGTTTTAAATTGATTTTGTTTAGCTGTTCTTAGCATTTTGCCAGTGTATGCATCAGCCTTGAGTAAAGTACTTCAAGGACAGATATATCAGTCAGTCAAGTATTATAGTTGTACCCATGGTTCATTCTTAATTAACAAAATCAAAAAAGTCAAACTAATGTTATTCTGATGTTTTACACACACACAAACAGAAATTAAGAATATCACCTACAATGGCAGCCCTTTCTGGAGTTCTAATCCTTGTAAAACTGAAGCAATATTTCTGACGTTATCAGGACATATACATTAAGTACTAGACTTAAGGAAAAAAATTATAAGATGATATATAGATGGTATATGTCTCTTTCAAAGTTAGCGAAAATGTACAGGGGTTGTTTGGGAGACTGTTGGAAATGTGAAGAACAAGAACCTTTTACCACATGTGGTGGACTTGTAAAAAAGCAAAAACTTACTGGGTTAAAATTCATTCATTAATGCAAAAAATTTTAAAGATAAATATACAAATGAAACCAGAAGCTTTTTTGCTTGGACTTATGGATGAGCTATTAAAAGAAAAAGGACTGTTATTTCAATATATGACAACAGCGGCAAGACTACTATATGCACAATACTGGGGGGGGGGGGGGGAGAGAAACAAGTTCCAACAATGGAAGAATGGCTTCTCAAGGTGTTGGAGTTGGCGGAGATGGCGAAGTTGACGGCGTTGGTCAGGTTAGGCTGACCACCTGTGGCCTGGATCCATGTCCAACTTTGATCCACCCGGCTTGGTCGGTGGTGGGTCCACTTTTAATGGCAGTGGTGAATGCATCTTTGATGGAGGCTAGGGTGCCCACCTGCCTAAAATTGGCTAGTGTGCAGCCGCTCCTTAAGAAATCAACTCTTGATCCATCGCTGCTGACAAACTACCGACCGGTCTCTAACCTTCCTTTTCTTGGTAAGGTGGTAGAGAAAGTGGTAATGGAGCAGGTTCAAGAGTTTTTTCATGACTCCGATTTTCTAGATCCTTTTCAGCGGCCTTCGACACAGTGGATCATTAATTGTTGATTAGACGGTTGAAGACCCAGGTGGGCCTGGAGGGTCTGGCTCTTGCCTGGTGCCAGTCCTACTTGGATGGAAGGGCTCAGGTGGTTACCATGGGCACCTGTACATCTACCCACACAGCCCTCCCCTGTGGAGTTCCACAGGGTTTCATCCTCTCACCTTTCATGTTCAATGTATATGTGAGGCTGCTGGCAGAGTTAATTAGAGCCCATGGGCTGAGGTACCATATTTATGCTGATGATATCCAGTTTTACATCTCGGTGGGGTCTGACCTTGGCGAGGCAGTTGCTACTCTGTCTTGGTGCCTGGCTGAGATCTGTAACTGGATGTCTAGGAGTAAACTAAAGCTTAACCCAGAGAAGACTTAGCTGATGGTGATTGGCCGAGGTCAGCAGCTGGCAGATTTGAGGCAGGAGCTCGTAGATCTGCCTATTTCAGGAATCCGACCAAGGATTGTGACTGAAGTGTGGGACCTGGATGTTGTTCTTGACAAGTCCCTAACTATGTCATCACAGGTGGGGGCCGTGGTTCGGAGTTGCTTTTATCAACTACATGTGCTCTGCCAAGTTCGCCCCTTTCTGTCAGAGGCTGATCTTACCACCGCAATCCAGGCCCTGGTTCTTTCCAGACTGGACTATTGCAACCTGTTGTATACAAGGCTTCCCTTGAAGCAAATCCAATGCCTACAAGCTGTACAAAATGCAGCAGCCAGGTTGGTTAAGGGGCTCCCAAAGTGGTCTTATATCACTTTGGTGCTTCAAGAGCTCCATTGGCTGCCAGTGGCTGCTACTGTGCACTACAAGGTCTTGTTGACCATGTATAAAGCCCTGCATTGCTTAGGTCCTGGATACCTGAGCACTCGCCTTTCTCCTGTGTCTCACCATTGGCAGACTCGCTCCCAGGAGCAGGGTGCCCTGATGGTCCCCCGCTACAAATTGGAATGTGCGGGGGCCAGGGCTTTTTCAGTAGCTGGCCCCCGGTTATGGAATAATGTGCCACTGGAGATTAGACAGGCTCCCACTCTCAATTGCATCAAATGCCTTTGTAAGGCATTTTTATTTTCACAAGAGTTTGGGGAGGGGGTGGTTTAAATTGGGGTTGAGGGCTTTTAATGGTTTGAGGGTGAGGGTTTTAATGGAATTGTCTTAATGTGGGTTGAAGGTTTTAATGGAATTCTTTTATATGTTATTGTAAAGAGCCTCGATGCCAGAAATGGTAAGGCAGCGCTATAAAAATGCTTTAAATAAATAATAAATAAATAGTAAGAGAAAAATCAAAAACTTCATTTGCAATGGACTGGAGACCTTTGATAGAGTATATACAAGAATTGCAAAAGAATGATTTGTTTGTATGTGGATTCTATATCTAATTTGTGTTTATCTGTGGTTTTTGTTTTCTTTTTTTATGTTTATGCAATTCTGAGCTGGCTATATAGTAATAATTGACAGTCACCGTCTGATGCGAAGTCTTCTTCAAATGGTGTATAGCCTTACATATATGTGTGTTTTTTATTGGATGTGATAGGTGTGAAGTTGCGTAATCTGTATTGTTTCCCCTTCCCTTATGAGTTTTGCTTTTGTAGAAAATAATAAAAGTATTAAAAGATTAAAAAAGAGGACAATCTTGTACCACTCATTAACTTTGAAATGAAGATCCCATTTAATAGAACCCAATAATTTATGGTTCTACCTTTAGACAATCTTGACACCAAATTATGCAAGAGATAGTAGTGCCATTTTCTCCTCCTCAGAATGTTTATTCTTGCAGCAAAAATAAGGGTTTTTTTTCAAAACGAACTGCTTAATATGGAAACCAATCTTATAAAATAATAATCTCATAGATGTACTACTTCCTTTGCTGAAAAATACAAAACTGCCCAGAGAGCTTCGGCTATTGGGGGATATAAAAATGTAGGATTTCAGCCTTATATTCATAATTTTAAAAGACTACAATGTAACTGTAAGTACAGTGTACAAATGTACAGTGTATGGGAATTGACCAACGTGATTTTATTATGCCAGTTCTTTTCCGGCGGCACTGGCTGCCAGGCCATGTTCGGGCCTGATTCAAAGTGCTGATATTGACATTCAAAGCCCTAAACAGCATGGGGTCAGGTTATGTGAAGGACTGTCTTCTCCATATGTATCTGCCCAGACCCTAAGATCATCTTCAGCAGTCCTTCTCCGGGAGCTCTGCCAAAGAAAGTGACACAGGTGGCTACCAGGAGGAGGGCCTTTTCTGCTGTGGTACCCCGGATGTGGAATGAGCTTCCTAGAGAAGTTTGTCAGGCATCTACATTGTACTCTTTCCAGCAACAGCCTTTTAATTTTCCCAGGCATTATCGTACTCTAGTCTTTTAGCTGCATTGTTTTAAATCTGCTATTGTATTTTAAATCGCTGCACTGCTGCTAGGTTTTATTCTGGTTATACTTTTATGCTGTAGTTTTAAGCTATTGTATTTTATGCCGTGTTTTAATTTTTGTGAATCACCCAGAGAGCTTTAGCTATTGAGCAGTATGGAAACCAAATAAATAAATAAATATAAGTTCAATGCAGTTAGTCTTGACATCATTATTCCTCTTTAAATCGGTTAAAATGAACTGATGTTGCAGCACAATAACGGATTTAATCCACTTCAGGGTATGACCAAAATAAAATGTATTTACCTGTTCATTCACAAAAATTATAGCACAATAACGTTTCCCCATGTTAAAAGGAAGATAGTGAAGGCTGAGGGTTGTAGTACTCTCTCTGTTCAGGAATACTATATTCACTGGGCTGAAGAATTCTTGTAGATAGCGGGATTCATTAGCTGCAGAACATAATTTAGTATAAAATATAAAAACTGGTAAATACACCTGCTTCAATAAAGAAACTTTGCAAACTATAATCCTAAAACTGCAAATAAATAATATATTAGCTTCTAATGCCTAAAATCAGAATGAAACTGGATTCCTGCTATAAGGAAGTTACATAACTGAAAAATGTGAATTAATGTTTTCATTTTTATCACCTCCAAAAAGCAGGACAATTTTGAATAAGGCACTTTCTAAAAGGGGCCAAACTACACATTGGGTTGTATCTAGATTTAAGTTCTGCTTAGAGTAATCCCACTGAAATCAATAGGACAAGTTAGTCATGACCTTTAAGTTTCATTGATTTCATTCAGTCTATGTTAAACGTGGCTAAAAATGGATCCAACCCATTAGTTCTGTGACTGGATCTCCTGACACATTTTTCTTCTTCTGAAAAACTCCTGCAAAGGGGGAGGGGGATTTGGATCACAGCAGCAGGGTGGGAACAGGGAAGGTTAACCATTTCCCTCTGGGCCATTCTGTCATGGAAATCACCATGGCTCCCACAGTTGCCAATATGGGCACTGGGAAATTTGCGTTAGGGTTCTGGTGCAGGGGATATAGTCCAGGGAACCACACAAACAATTTAATCTACACAGTGAAACTTCTTCCGTGTCCAGAGAAACGTTATTCCGTGTCCAAAGTGCAAGACATGGATTAACAGGCTCAAGTTAAAGGAAGCCAGATTCCAGCTGGACATCAGGAAAAACTTCCTGACTGTTAGAGCAGTACGACAATGGAATCAGTTGCCTGGTGAGGTTGTGGGCTCTCCCACACTAGAGGCCTTCAAGAAGCAGCTGGACAACCATCTGTCAGGGATGCTTTAGGGTGGATTCCTGCATTGAGCAGGGGGTTAGACTCGATGGCCTTGTAGGCCCCTTCCAACTCTGCTATTCTATGATTCTATGATTCTTCCCCCAAAGCAGACCTCTGCACTATGGTTAAGTTTAAAAAACAGTTTACAGCAGCGCAAGAGTAGGAGTCGAGAGTATTATTTCAGTGGTGGAAAAAAAAATCCTTTGGATGCATGGAAAGTCTTGAAAATATATAATAATACAATTTGTCTCCACTGTGAGATATTTAAACCAATGTATCTGTGAAGTGTTCAGCTGCCCAATGAATCACTAAGGAATGGGGACTATAATAATGGGCCAAGATCCATAACCTGATTGGGTAGAGGAGGCTCCTGCTTAATTATCTGTAAAATTAATCTTAAAGGGCAGCATCCAATGCAACATGCGCGCTAACATTAATTAGGTTGCCTTAGTGCTTGTGCGACAAGTTTCACATTGGATATTGCCTCTACTGGAATGCATTTTAAGAAAGAAAGCACGACAGGGTTGAAGACATGGGAAGACAGGACTTGAAGTCTATTGTGCTTTCCCTTTTGCTCCCTCCCCGCCCCCGCTTTCTACACCGATGCATTGCAACCCCTATGCTAGAAGTGCTTCAGACTGTAATCCAATACTTGCCTACTTGAGAGAAAGTCCCATTGATCTTAATGAGACTTACTTCTGAGTACACACGCAGTTGAGTTGTTCATGCTAACATACACAAGTGCACTATAAGCCATAATACCAATCAATCAATATGAATGCATTTAGTGATTAAAAAGGATAATTCACACAAGTTTCACATGTACTCTAGAGAAATAATAAAGTAAATTGTGAGTCCATGCAGAAACACATGATTGTCAAAAGTGCATACCAGTGCTTGAATTGTCCCCTTGACTGTGAAATCCATGTCCATCTATCACGTCATGTGTATTCTTCAAGATGTCAGTTTCAGAACTAATTAAAAAAAAGAGCTGATGTGTTTAAATGACTTGCAATTTAAATCTTTTTGCATTGGTCTTTTACTGTAGTGGTACCCAGATTACCATTTTAAGAGCCATTTTGGGACATTATATAGACTCAGAACTGCACATGAGGAAATTAAGTGTAGCCAAATACAGGGTGTTTGATCATATTTTCCTTCAGATAAATACTGTATTTCCTCTAGATAAATACTTATGGGATATAATATAGTATATAATAATTCTTCTAAATAATGTTTATATTAAACAAATTGCTTTAAGAAACATATCAATAAGTACCATTAGAGGGCCATGTTAAACTCATCAGAAATTGTATCCAGTAGTTGTATCCCCTTCTTGTCCTTCCAGTTCCTGTAACCCCTTGCAAAGCTTCTCTGGAGGATGTGCTGGCCCTTCTGAACAGTGTGGGCCGTGTTGCTGAGCGATAATGGAGATGGAGGAAACACTCAAAGTGCCTCCACCCAATTTTGATCAGTTTGCTCCTCCACTACAATGTACCCAAGATACAACCCATGCTGTTCAGGAGGGCAACCTGTCATGTTTTTTTAAAAAACATCATCATCATCATCATCATCATCATCATCTCTGGCTCATACACCATCCTCACAAACCCTTGACAAGCCATGCCCTCATTATGTATCCAACTGGATTATAAAAGTTATCATATACCATAAGCCTAAAGGAGCCAGACCCTTCCAGTCCTCTCCAAGACAATGCAAATCTACTTTGAAGGAGAGGCTAATGTGTCAAGAGGCTAATGTGAGGCTGTTGGGATGGTACTGAGTAAGCACTCGCTCTAAGATAGTATAGGAAAAATAGTTTGACATGGGCTAAATAGTAATAGAGATGCACACCCCTAGGATCACCTTAGCATGCATGCCAACATTCAAGTGTCTAGGTTTTACAGTCTTGGTGCTATGGCACTGACAGATTCACATACACATACCATAGATAATATGGTCCTTACGTATATTAAATGGAATACCATATTCCTGGGCCTGCATATTTCTAAGACCTTTACAATTCATAGAATCATAACATCATAGAATAGCAGAGTTGGAAGGGGCCTACAAGGCCATCGAGACCAACCCCAATTAATTAATAGTCACTGGGAACAAAAAACAAATACAAATAAAAGTTTAAAGAAAAATTACAATTATCTGCAGATTAGCATATAATCGCCATTTTGAAATACAAACGGATACATTTTGGATATATTAATCAGTTATCATTTCTGAATGAAAAACACTTTCAAGCATTTTTGTTACAATTTTGCCCATGTTCAGTTCTTTTTTCCATATGTTTCTTAGCCTATGATATTCCTGAGCAATGTCTTATAAAAATGCCTCTACTTGATAATGTTTGTAGTTCAGTCCTTCTAGCCCCATGCTACATTTGCTTATCAGTCTCTTTATGCTACTAATCTTCTACTTGGTCCATTAAGACCTTTTAATCTCACCCCTTCGGGCTCCTTCACTCTCCTGATTTAACTTCCTAAATGATCTTGCATGGAATGTAGCAACGTTTGTAACAAATGTGAGGTAATTGATCTTGAGATCTGACCCTTAAACCTCCAGTAAATTGTTTTAATCTTAGACATTTGCCTGAATGTCTAAATTAGGTCACAACATCTAAGAATTTCTATTTCATTAACTGCTATAAATGAGTAACCTTGAATTTGAAACTGTCTCCTCATCTGCAATTCTTAAACCTATTTGGAGTCTCACAGGAATCCCCATAGCCAACATTCTATTCAGCCATTCTAAACTCTTTCAATTACAATTCCATATAGTTAACTTACTTATTTTAATTTGAAATTGTATATTCAAATCACTCCCTTGAGATTATTACTTGCTACTTCGTATTTAGCCCACCTGTTAATGAACTATCCTACTGGATAGTACTGGCTTAGTAGGACAAAATCTTTGGGGTATTTTATTTTCCTTTATGGCATTTATTTCTCTGTTTAATGACATATATGCCACCTAACTTCCATGTAAACTGACTAAAGAATATACCACAAACGTCAGAGTGCAACCATTGAGAGTTCTGTGCTTGATAGCCTGTATTCCCAATGTTCATATCTACTTCTACCTTAGGCCCAATCGACATGCGTGATTTAGTGAAGAGCCAGAGCACATCCGGGTTGTTCATGACACATGACGTCATCGCCACTCTGAAGCAACCATGCAGCTTCAGTCTCAAAAAGGTGCCTTTTTACAAAGTCCTTTTTGTGTGTCTTTTCTCCCTAAAAGCGGCTCCCACATGGTTCTGCTGCAGTGTGCCCTGAATTAAATCATGCATACTGGGTGTGCCTAGGGGTGTGTCTGTGACGATCCAGAAGGAGAGGTGGGTAATAAATAAATAAATACGATGATGATGATGATAATGTGACAAATCTTCAAATTTCACTGACTTCAGTTGCTTACTTGAGGGCTCATTACAATTAATATGGTAATTACACAGCAAACAGAAAACAAACTTACTACCCCTATAATTAAATTCCCCCAATTATAGAAAAGTCAGAAAATCAGACATTTGTATCTATTTCATAATAGCAGCCAGAAAATCAAATCATACATGAGATATGTGAGTTCACCCCTCACAAACTTTACACAGCTTAAAATGTGAGAAGGAAGGTGGATTTGCAGTAGCAATCAAGATGATATTTATGCTTGCAGATTCAAACTGCATTTACTAATAAGAGTGGGCACAATTAAGGCAATTTTAAGCACTTTTAAGACCCATTTATTATAAAGAGACCACATGCTCAACTGAATGCAATGGGATGCAGAGTGCTAAACTTTGTTTAGATCATTTGCAACATCCATAGATATTTTAATTCTGCCCCTGACTTTATAAGCTAGGTTTAAAGTTTAGTTATGTTTAAAACAGATTGCACACTGAACAGACCATTTATGTTTCTTTTTTAATTCTTGAAAAGTTGTTATAACTGTTTTCGTCAATAACTTGTGATAATAAGTAATTGAACCGCAATCCTATACACTCTTACCTGGGATTAAGCCTTGACAAATCTATTTATTTATTTATTTATTTATTTATTACATTTCTATACCGCCCAATAGCCGGAGCTCTCTGGGCGGTTCACATATGCATGTTGTACAACTAACTGACAAATAGTTTAGTTATACAGTGCAACAGTACATAAAGGATTAACACAACAATGAGATCAGTAAAAATGAAAAGTCTGCAAGTCTGTTAGTCAACACGCGAACAATCTGCAGAACATACAGGTCACACCAAGTTCTTACTTATTATCTCTCTAACTTGGTGGAACAAAATTACATTTTCTGTAATTAAACCTTGCAATCATTAAATTAGGTAATGTGAGGCTCAAACCAAGCTCTAACAACTGAAGCCAGAAAAGAGACATAGCCATTTTTTATTCTAATGGGGAAAAATCAAATAAACATCCATTTTGATTATAGATGCCAGAAAACCACATCAAGGAATTCAGAGTACAGCAGGGATACCAAGGGTGCTTCGAAGTGAGGGTTTTTATCATGTCATTGCCCTAGCTATTCAGGACATTTTATGGGGGTGGTTTCATCTTCCACTCTTAATCTTCCCATGTTTCCCCACCACTTTTTCCAGCTATTTTCTGTCCACAGACAATCCACTTGGGTGAAAAAGATGGAATGCCTTCTAAATGGTAATGCTAGGAGCCCTCCATCTGAAAGCACTCCTGGATATTTGTGCTCACCCTCCTCCCTCTCCCCCATTCTAGGAGGATTGCAAAAGCACATTTGGTGATCTTTCAATGAGATTTTTTGGGTCCCACCTGTTTCCTTGACTTGTTATTGACCAATAGGGATGACTTAGTGGATAAAGTGGCAGTTACGGGAACTCTGGGGGAAAGTGACCACGTCATACTTGAATTCTTGATTATGAAGGAGACAAAAGTCGAGCGTAGCCATACACGTACTCTGGATTTTAGGAAAGCTGATTTTAATAAACTCAGAACTATAATAAGTAAGGTCCTGTGGCAAGGGAGCCTAAAAAGAAAAGGAGTGCAGGATGGGTGGGAGTATCTAAAAAATGAAATTTTAAAGGCACAGTTACAAACAATTCCAACAAGGAGAAAAGATAGAAGACAACAGAGGAAACCAATGTGGCTCCACAAAAAGCTTATTGATGAACTGAAAACAAAAAGGGATACATATAGGAAGTGGAAGGAAGGCCAGGCTACAAAAGAAGAGTACAGACAAGTGGCGCAGAAGTGCCGAAATGGCGTCAGGAAGGCTAAAGCTGTGAATGAGCTGAGATTAGCGAGGGATGCTAAAAGCAATAAAAAGGCTTTCTTCAGATACGTGAGTAGTAAAAGACAGAGGAAAGAAATGGTGGTTCAACTGCTTAATGAGGATGGCAAATTGATAACAGACGACAAACAAAAGGCTGAAGTGCTCAATTCCTACTTTGCCTCGGTCTTCTCCCAAAAGCGGATCTATGACCCCCCTGGAAAAAGTGAAGCAGAAGTTGAGGGGGCAGGATTGCAGTTTGAGATTGATAAACAAATGGTCAAAGAACACCTAATTTCCTTGAATGAGTTCAAATCCCCAGGGCCCGATGAACTGCATCCAAGAGTAATGAAGGAGCTAGCGGAAGAACTCTCAGAACCTTTGTCTATTATCTTTGCAAAATCATGGAAGACGGGTGAGGTGCCGGACGACTGGAGGAGGGCTAACGTTGTCCCTATCTTCAAAAAGGGCAAAAAGGAGGAACCTGGGAACTACAGACCAGTCAGCCTGACATCCATCCCTGGGAAAATTCTGGAGCAGATTATAAAGAAGTCAATCTGTAAACACCTTGAAATCAATGCAGTGATTACTAGAAGCCAACATGGATTTGTCAGGAACAAATCCTGTCAGACTAATTTGATCTCATTTTTTGATAGGATAACCTCCCTTGTGGACTGTGGGAATGCTGTGGATGTCATATATCTTGACTTCAGCAAAGCTTTTGACAAAGTACCACATGACATTCTGATTAACAAACTAGCTAAAAGTGGGCTAGATGGAACAACTATTAGGTGGATCCACAGTTGGCTACAGAATCGGACTCAAAGAGTACTTATCAATGGAACCTTCTCAAACTGGGGAGAGGCAACGAGTGGGGTGCCGCAGGGCTCAGTCCTGGGCCCAGTGCTCTTCAACATTTTTATTAATGATTTGGACGAGGAGGTGCAGGGAACGCTGATCAAATTTGCAGATGACACCAAATTGGGTGGGATAGCTAATACCCTGGAAGACAGAAACAAACTTCAAAGTGATCTTGATAGGCTGGAGTGCTGGGCTGAAAACAACAGAATGAAATTTAATAGGGATAAATGCCAAGTTCTACATTTAGGGAATAGAAACCAAATGCACAGTTACAAGATGGGGGACACTTGGCTCAGCAATACTACAAATGAGAAAGATCTTGGAATTGTTGTAGATCACAAGCTGAATATGAGCCAACAGTGCGATATGGCTGCAAGAAAGGCAAATGCTATTTTGGGCTGCATTAATAGAAGTATAGCTTCCAAATCACGTGAGGTACTGGTTCCTCTCTATTCGGCCCTGGTTAGGCCTCATCTAGAGTATTGCGTCCAGTTCTGGGCTCCACAATTCAAGAAGGACGCAGACAAGCTGGAGCGTGTTCAGAAGAGGGCAACGAGGATGATCAGAGGTCTAGAAACAAAGCCCTATGAAGAGAGACTGAAAGAACTGGGCATGTTTAGCCTGGAGAAGAGAAGATTGAGGGGAGACATGATAGCACTCTTCAAATACTTAAAAGGTTGTCACACAGAGGAGGGCCAGGATCTCTTCTCGATTCTCCCAGAGTGCAGGACACGGAATAACGGGCTCAAGTTAAAGGAAGCCAGATTCCAGCTGGACATCAGGAAAAACTTCCTGACTGTTAGAGCAGTGCGACAGTGGAATCAGCTACCTAGGGAGGTTGTGGGCTCTCCCACACTAGAGGCATTCAAGAGGCAGCTGGACAACCATCTGTCAGGGATGCTTTAGGGTGGATTCCTGCATTGAGCAGGGGGTTGGACTCGATGGCCTTGTAGGCCCCTTCCAACTCTGCTATTCTATGATTCTATGATTCTATGATTCAAACAGCTATCAGAGACGACGACGACAACAACAACAACAACAACAACAACAACAACAACAATACTCCGTACAATTTGATAGTGTCTTTCTGCATGTCTTCCCATCATTGCTAATGGGTAGTAAACATGGACAGTTATTCTTAATGGCTGGTAAACATGGACACTTATTCTAATGAAAGGGACAGTTACACAACACACAGCAAGAATTATTAATATTAAAATGTATCTCAAGGAATTATGCTGGGTCATTACAACTCTAGACTAAGTTTAATTTATATGAAATTATATTACGTTTTATTTTTCCTTGTTGTATTTGACTGACTTGATCTAGCTTCTCAAGCTCAGTGATGCAACTTGTTGATTCACACACACACACACACACACACACACATGAATAGGCTTAAAATAATTTTATATTCATATTTTTAGACATACAGGGTTAAAATACATAGTCATTCTAGGCTGAAGAAGCAAACTAAATGAAAATGAGTTACATAAACTACAACCCAAAAGTAATGCAATGTATCTAATCCTTCCTCCCAACCTCTGAAGCTGGGTAGGGAATGCCATGCATGTGTACACACTCATGTGCACTCAGGGTCAACATTTCCAATATCTTAAATACGTAGTGCACAGCTGATCCTGCCCTTCTTTCTTCCTCTAAAGTAAGTGGGCGACCCACTGACCTCGATCAGGGTCACCACACATGTGGAAGGGAGGTTTAAACCTTCCTCACAAACCATTTCTTTTCCAAAATTTGTCCCCCTTCTTTAGCCTTCTCGCGGTGTGGGTGTGGGTGTGATTTGATAAACAAGTGGTGAGGGGAAGGTTTAAATGTCTCCTACCCTGGCCTCAATCCAGATCAGGGTCCCAAAGGCTTACACTACATATTAAACATATTGTGTCATTTGCAGACACGCAACATCCCTGTGTTTAATTTCTTAATATTAATTTCTATGGTACTTTTTTTGCTACTACCGCTTTTATAATGTAAGAACTCGTTTATACCAAATAATAATAATAATAATAATAATAATAATAATAACAACAACAACAACAACAACAACAACAATAATAATAAATTTATTATTATCCGGATCGAGGCAGGGTACAACATAAAGTATGAGTTAATAAGTTTGAAAACTTACCTTTTGATTTTTCCTTGTTTTATTTGGCTAACGTGATCTAGCTTTTCCGGCTCGGTGATGTAACTTGTTGATTCAACTAAAATGACACTAAAAGCATTGCCAACTTATCAAAAACCCTATAGTTTTTTAGGTAATGAAATATTACACCATTTGCAAAAACATGAATGAAGCAAAACATATTTCAATTTTTGGAGAGACATCCAACATTATTGCTGGCATGAGGGAGTTCATACAAGCTTACTTCCCCGCCCCCTTGTTCCTCCAGAGCTCCTCCTAAATAGTGGGATAGGTTTGGTATGAGGAGTTGTGGGGGGAGGATTCCCCAAAATCAAATGGAGGGCCAATCACCAGCAATAAATGCCTCCCCCTAACTTTAAGTGCTACCACAATTCCTTTCTAGCAATGTGACACTGGATGGCACCCTTAGATCTTAGACCTAGGCAGGATCTACACTACAGCTTTAAAACAGTTTATGTTTTGACAACTGTTGGGGTCCATGACACACACTCCATATACAGTTTTCAAAATGTTTTCAAACTGTTTTATCTTTCTTGGTGTAGATCTGGCCCCACACTTCTCAGAGCCTTAGAATGGTTAACAATATTTTAAAACCAACCCAAATATCCTATTTTTCATATAATTTGCATTTATAAGTGTGATCTGGAGAACCCAAGCATTTATCTGGAGAATCTCTGATCATTTTTGAGCAAACTATTACTGTAGCAGTATCAGAGATCAGTCTCAAAACTTAAAATCTGAAAGCTTCCTTTCCAATATCAGTGCAGCCTCTAACTCCTTAAAGATAAATAAAAGGTTATAAAAGTCTGAAGCCAGAAAGGTTGAATGCCCAGAAAGGTTGAATGCCCAGGGCCAAAGATATTGGTTTGAGGAAGAAAAGCCAAAGGAAGCCTCCTCCCATATGTACCTGCCCGGACCTTAAGATCATCTACAGGGGCCCTTCTCCGTGAGCCCCTGCCAAAGGAAGTGAGGCAGGTGGCTACTAGGAGGAGGGCTTTCTCCGCTGTGGCACCCCAACTGTGGAATAAGCTCCCCAGAGAGGTCCGTCTGACACCTACACTGTACTCTTTTCGTCGCCAGCTGAAGACCTTTTTATTCTCTCAGTATTTTAACACTTATTTTTAACTTACATTTAAATTTTACTGTTCTAACTCTGTATTTTAATCTTATATCAATTTTGCTGCATGGTTTTATCCTGGCTGTGCTTTTTATACTGTATTTTGTATTTGTGTTTTTAACCTGTTGGTTGTTTTATTATTGTTTTAATTTTTGTGAACCGCCCAGAGAGCTTCAGCTATTGGGCGCTATAAAAATGTAATAAATAAATAAATAAATAAATAAATAATATATTTGGAGCATGAATTCCTTTAAAACAATTGAGAACCTTAGTGCATATAAATAAAATAAATAATACATGCCTGGAAAACAATTCATTTCGTCACAATTCAAGACATTTCCCTACACATCCTAGTAAATTATAATAATGACTAGGTTTAAATGAGTAGAATGGGTAGACCCATTGAAATGATTGAGATTTAAGTTAGTCATGACTAATTTAAGTCCCATTCATTTCAATGGATCTACTTTAATTAGGACTATGTTGGATTTCACCTTTCTCTGCTGTGGCACCCCGGTTGTGGAATGAGCTCCCCAGAGAGGTCCGCCTGGCGCCTACACTGTACTCCTTTCGTCGCCAGCTAAAGACCTTTTTATTCACTCAGTGTTTTAACACTTAATTTTAACTTAAATTTAAATTTTACTGTTTTAACTCTGTATTTTAATCTTATATCAATTTTGCTGCATGGTTTTATCCTGGTTGTGCTTTTTATACTGTATTTTGTATTTGTGCTTTTAACCTGTTGGTTGTTTTATTATGGTTTTAATTTTTGTGAACCGCCCAGAGAGCTTCGGCTATTGGGCGATATAAAAATGTAATAAATACATAAATAAATAAAATAAATAAAATGTTTAAAACTAGAATAGATGATTATGGTAATAAAGATACAGTATCTAAGAAACTAGCTATGAACCAAACAATTTTCATTTAACTTCATACCTGAACGGTCCATCAGTTTTAAAAGGGCTAGTAACATGCAGACTAAGTTTCCTCAACTCATAACATGGAGATTTGCATTTTAATATACCCTGTAAATAAATGGAAAGAGGTATTAGCCATCAAGTTCACCGTTCATCTTTTTTTTAAAGACTGCTGCTTTTGAGGAGTCAAGTTCTAAACGTATGCAGGACAGTATCCCAGAGTATCATTTCACAAATTCAAAAAGCATTAGCGGAACTCCGCCAAATCTTTACGTTGCGCAAGTGGTTGTTCATTATGCTACTTGTTGTACAACCACTTGTGCAATCAGTTGCACTAGAGAAATGCACAGCTAGTTATACTATGGGTTGCACAAGCATAATTCACAACCACTTGCACAACAGGTTGTAAAACTGCATGCGCAACCATGCTTCTACAAACATAACTTTACCTGGATTCTCCTCTTGTGCGTAGTTTGAGATCTAGTTCCCACTAGCATGATGTAATTTGCACTAGTGGAATGACACAGACGGCACTGCCCTACAGTGTTGTGATTTGACCTGGCCCAATTAGACCCTGCAACATCTGAACCGAAGTCTGTTTTAGATTTAAGCATAATGTAAAATCCAGTACAGCTGTGGGAAGTTAGTGGCTATGCAAACTTTCTCTGCCCAACGTCTCAGCGAATTACTGGAAAAGGAGGGGCGGGATAAATGTTGGAAGAGTAAGATGCCTTGAGCAACTGCAAACGTTGGCTTGGAGCTTGATTCTGATTTATTACCGGAGAAATTTTCTCTGGTAATTGAGCATGAGAGAAAGAGGGCTGTTTAGAGGGGTGTCCAAAATTATGGGTCCAAAATTCCTAGTCAGAAGATAGTAACGGATGAGTTGGCAACACCACCCCTGTTTATAAGCTGATACACATATTTTAGTGCCTAGAATCCTTCTTCACCTGCACTGGTCTGGTCTGGTCTGTTCGTGCTGCCAGATAATCTTGTAACATGGAAACTCTAAACTGAAAACCGTTGTTACGCAAGGACTTGGGGACTTTTTCAGGGTCTCTGCCAAAGAACAGCCACTCTAACTTTACTATCTGAAACTAGGGATGCTGGAGAAATTCAAGATGGACTAAAATAAGTTTGGATTTCTAAATATCTGACTTGCAGAATCCGCTGCAGTCCAGAATCCGCTGCGGACCGTGCAGACTCTGCAGACCTACGGATGGTTTTGTTTTGTTTTTTACTTTCCCAAAATTTACGCGAATTCATTCACAGGAAAAGACGCATGTTTCTGCTGAGACATATGTCATGCTAGAAAATATATGAGGGGAAAAGTTGAATGGAATGGGGGACAATGTGTAAATGTTACATACTAACAAAAGTTATGTAAATTTTTGCAAAATTTCTTATGGAATTATTTGTGTATTTTTCTGCATAACAGGGAAAAAATCAAATCCATCTGTGAATGGACACCAGAACAAATGACACTGCACCATCCATGAAAAACACGTGAGACAAATTTCACAAAATTTGCACATTCCTAAGTGAAACACATCCTGCTTGGTTTTCTATCACATCAGCTGTTCAAACACTTCCTGCTTTGGACTCCCCATCCCCTTTGACCCCTCTGTCAATTTAAACCCTTTATTATTAAACGTGCCATAGAAAAGTAAACCCTTTCTGTGCATGCAGTGAGTTTCTTTCTTTTATATCTCAACGGCAGCTACCCAGGTGTGTGATATGTGTTTGTGTGTAAGAGTGTATGTGTATAAAGATGAGAAAAGCTCTATTGCACTCAGATGGTTTCAGTAGCATCATTTACCCAATTTAGTCGAAAGATTACTGGAAGAGAGGCCTTACTGTCCTATCTAGGGTTTTCAAAATGTTCATCATAGATTGCTTCCTCACATGAGAAATTAATCTTTTAAACAAAAGATATTTCAACTTCATAAGAAAAACACTGAAGTCTAAATATGGACTTACTATATAATATCTTAAGAGGTTGCCACCAGGGCAGGATCTACACGACTGCTTATAACGGTTTATAATGGTTATGACAACTGTTCAGACCCAGGACACATTACAAATACCGTTTTCATACCATTTTTAAAGTGTTATATCCTGCTTGGTATGTAACAAAAAATACAACTGATTATTGAAGAACCAATTATAACTGAAAACATATTTCCGGAGTTTCACCATTAAATGTAGAATACTTACAGCAGGTTTAACATGGCTAATCTTAGTCTTCAGAGTGAAAGTCATTGTAGCCCCACCCACTCCAGATAAAGCCTTTGAAACAAGCAACAGCACAGCTTCAGCAGGATACAGGAAGCGGCTTGTAAATTCCACCTTTACGCTTACTTGGCTCCTAAATTGAGATATAAAATAATATATTATGTAATGAAATTGCAGCAAAGGCTACAAAAATCGCAGTTCCTCTACATATCTGATACTGAGCTTCTTTACCCAGGTGGCAAAAAGTGGTAAAAAAAATGACTAAATTTAAATACTGTGAATCTAGTAAACTTATATGTTAAATCACAGGTTTTTATCACTTGTATAAGTTAAAAGATATGCCTTATGGTATAAGCTGAGATCTGGTAAATTAAATCATCCTTCCCTAGATTGGTAATTGTAACCTCCTAAGAAAAAAAAATGGGGAGGAGAACCCCCCTCCAATAAACATCTGCAATGTATAAAGTATTTGAAATACATTTGGGGAATTCATAAAGAAATATTATGCAATGCATAAATTGCCAGTGGCAAAACATTAAACTTGTTAAGCTTACCTCAAGTAATTTACTTAAGTGATGCCCATCTTTCCAAATCAAGAGTTATTTCTGCCAACAATACACTTAAATTCAATGTAATCATTTGAAAAGTATCTCTAAGCACTTATAGGTTCTAGACACTAATAGAATTGTCATTTACAAATGCACTAGGTCACTCGATATCAACTACAAGCACTGATTCAGATTCTGACCAATTGATAGTATAATCCAAAAGTGTGCCAAAGTTATATAAGGTCATTTTTATGTTCAACCTGCTCATATACAAATCTGTAAATTTCTCCACTCAGCCTAACTGCACATGCCAAGGGTTCCAAGCACAAATCAAATATCAAAGAAGAAAGAGGACCACACTGCTGCCTTGTACCCCTCTCTAAACAAAGGAAACTTGAAAGAATTCCATTTGTCATCACTGATGACATAAAAGAGAGATATAAAATTCTAATCCATTTTTAAAATTACTGTAGGAAACCAAATTTTATCAAAGTAACAAGCACAAATGGCCAATATATTTTGTCAAATGCTGTCTTGGCATCAAGTGAGATAATCTTATACAATCTCCCTCCTACCCAGTCCTCTTCTCACATGCAGGAGAGGAAGAGGGAGCAAAGTGGTGGTGTCCACAGATTGTTCCTAATCTGTAGCTTGGATTGGTAAAAGTATGTCTCATTCAAATATCTTTTGTTCTGCAAAATTCCCTGCAATACAAGAAGAGAAAGGGGAGACATTCACATTTGGTAAAACAAAATTAATGACTACTTACTTTGGGGAAATGGTGACAGTATTTCCTTTAGGTAATGAAAAATCAGCAGATTCTCTCCCTAAAATGGTAGCATTGTATACCAAAGGCTTGATACTTGGGTTTTTCAATAGTATCTGTTGCAAAAATATAACACAATTTAATTTATTTCTACTCAACCATTTAGGACAAGCTCTCACAAGGGGACTTCTAATTACAGTGGAACAAAAAATTATGCAATAAAAACAGCATCGGGTACATAAACATACACATACATCCCCACGGCCTGAGTTCGATCCCAGCGGAAGCTGGTTTCCAGCAGCCGGCTCGGGTCGACTCAGCCTTCCATCCTCCCGAGGTCGGTAAAATGAGTACCCAGTTAGCTGGGGGAAAGGTAATAATGGCTGGGGAAGGCAACGGCAAACCACCCCGCTATAAGGCCTGCCAAGAAAACTTCAGCGAAAGCTGGTGTCCCTCCAAGAATCAGTAATGACTCAGTGCTTGCACGAGAGGTTCCTTTCCTTTCCTTCCAATTTTACTTCAATTCTGAAACAGAACTATCAATCCCAGCACATTCCTGTTTTCCCACAACTGCATTGATCTGGGGAGGGTCCATAGCTCAGTGTGATGGAGCACATGCTTGGCATACAGAAGGTCCCAGGTTCAATGCAGGTTCAGCAAGGAAAGAATTCTGCCTGAAACCCTGGAAAGCTGCTGCCAGTCAGCGTCGACAATACTGGGCTAGATGGACCAAATGTCTGACTCAGTATAAGGCAGCTTCCTATGTTCCTATGTTTCCGCTTGTGGTGATTGGAAACATAAAAACAGCCGTTCTGGATTAGACCAAAGGCCCATCTAGTCCAGCATTCTGTTCGCACAGTGGCCAACCAGATGCCTTGTGGGATATCCATGAGAGGAGATCAATGCAATAGCAGTCTCCCACTAACAATCCCCAGCAATTGGCATACAAAGACGTACTGCCCCCAATAGTGGAGGTAATAATATAAATTATATTATCTATTCTCTCCAAGACGACAATTTAGTAAAAGTTATCCCCAGATCCACATTGTACTCTCATTTCTATCAAGAGCCATTTAAAAGTAAAAACCAGAAATATCAATACCTTTCTAACAATGGTATCATGAAGTGGGCCAGCAAACTCAAGAGATTTCTTGGATAAATACTGAGGAAGCCGTTCATATAAATAGACACAAAGCATAAGCATCATGATTGGATTTGGATCACAAATGTCAGTAGCCTGATTTAAAAGAATAAAGCCATGTAAGTTCACACTAAGGGTAAATCCTAGTTACCAGAACTAAATCTTTTAAACACCAAGACATTGGTAAGAGTAAATGTTACTTTCAGTCTGTTGTAGTGAATTGTCTAACCTTTGAAAATAAGAGAGATTGTAAAACTACTTAAATGCAGGTTATATTTTCACTAAGTATTAATATATAGCCCTATTTCTATTGCCATCAATATGTGTCACTTATATTTTAATCTTTATTAAAGCTGAAAAATACAGTACAACATAGGCATTCAAAAATTCACTGCATGTAGTTTTGCAGGGATGTTGACTCCTTCATTACTGTATCCCAATCATGTGGAGTTCCTCAGTAAAGGAATAGGATAAAACATTTCAAAGAATTGGTTCATTCATAATCCCATAAAAACATGGCATTATTCATGGCAGTAAAAATATAATAGAACTTTTCGCAATTAGAGTGATGCAGATTAAAGAACACAGTTAGCAATGCAATTTCTTTAGACAGTCAGATTTTATGGATAAAGGGGGAGGTGCATCTACCAAATTATCAGATGCAGCACCAAGCACACTTGAGGGGCAGGGAGGAGGGCCACCCTTTGTGTACAGGAATTCCATTTTAATTGCACTTAGATCCCTTTGAAACATTTCACTTTGATTTCAGCAGGACCTACAGTAAGTACAACTAACCATTTATGGATTTAAATGGTTCTTTTTCAAAGAACTGAAAACACTTCTTGCAGACACACACACTCTCCATAAAACAACAGTTAAAATAGGTTACGATTATGATTACAGAGAGAAGGCTGAAACTAAGGATGTTAGATGTTTGCCAATGGCCACTGTGAATTCATAGCTGAGCTAAGATTTCAACTACAAGTTTTCATGCTCCTAGTACCTACTAACACTATATCAGCCCTCACTCTAGGATTTAAATTGCTGCCCTGTATAAGAATCTATACTGAAGAGGCTCTGATCCGCATGACCTTGATAAATCAGAGCCTTAGACAAAAAATGCATTATCCTGAAGTTCAGCTTAGGATTCATGTTTGCTGACAGACTAAAGTCTGTTGAAACACAACATTCTTTCAGAGCCTTTTGCTAACAAATAATCTTTAGTTGTGAGCTCTTCTACAGTTATCCTCCTGTCTTTTAAAAAGAAATAACAAATTTACCTGAATGTAAAAAGAAATTTTCATGTCTGAGCATGTATAGTGCTAAATTCTCACACAATAAATAATTGTTTCCTTAAATGTTAGCACCAGTCAAACTTCCTTTAGGGAGGGTGCCACTAAAGAAAAGTCCATCATCTGAAGATCTTAGCAGACCATTAGGATAATTTAGGAGGAGGCACAGCTTAGGGTATTTGGTTCCTAAGCCATTCAGTGACTTTAAAGGTAAGCACCAGCACCTTGATTTAGGATTTGACACATATAGGAAGCCAGGGTGTTTTTTTCCCTACGAAGTGCCTTGCAAACTTGTTACAGCAAGCCTCCTAGAGTTCTAATATACCTTTTGAGGATCTAGATATACACTCTTTTGGACAGCTACTTGAGGATGCAATGGTGACAAAGAAATAAGACTGCAACATTTCATGACTGGCAAAAGTAACACATTATTCAGGAAATAAAGTTAACAAAAGTAAAGTGTGTGTTAAGTAGGATCTCCACATCAGTTTCAACCATGCTTTTATTATGTGGTTCTATTATTATTATTATTATTATTATTATTATTATTATTATTTATTTATATAGCACCATCAATGTACATGGTGCTGTACAGATAACACAGTAAATAGCAAGACCCTGCCGCATAGGCTTACAATCTAATATGGCCTCGGTTTTGCTTCAAGCTGTCTACCAGAAAGGAAGAATTCTACAATACTAATAACAGTTTTTGTGCAACACTGCACTAAATAAATAAATAAACAAAATAGCAAACTGACCAATTTAGAGACAATGTTCTGAGCCAGATTTTTTCTTTTTTTAAAAAAAAAATCCTACAACAATGTATTGACATACCTATATAAATATTCTAAATAAATAATAAATAAATAACAACAACAGAACCTTCAAAAGTAGCCAATTACAGAGTGCAGGGCACAGAATAACTTTTTTTTGTCCCCCATGCTTTAGGGTGGACTCCTGCATTGAGCAGGGGGTTGGACTCAATGGCCTTGTAGACCCCTTCCAACTCTGCTATTCTATGATTCTACACAGATTTTTTAAAAAACATGGATGGCACCCCATACTACTCTTGTGAAGGTATATTTCCTGCCCTTCCTTCCCACTGCAGCCTACCTCCCCCAACCCCACAAAAAGCCTCTCCTGGAAGTTGGGGGATTCTGACGAAAGGCCTGGGTTGTGGGGCAGGGAGCTGCAGGAGGAGTCAGTAATCTGGGGAAATTGGACACAGGGAACTTGTGTGAGTGGAAGCTTCCACAACTATTCCTCAACTCAGGTGGACTGCTAGCATCTTGCCTGCCAGTTCATGCTGTCTGGTTATGAAACCAACCCACAAACAAATTAAGATTTTATTACTTGGATTTAAAAGAACAAAAGATTTTGGGACTAAGATATGGTAAGCACAGAACCCCTTGGTCCCTTTTTTAAAAAAAAACTTCATAAATGAGTACAGACAAAACCTGTTGATAAACCAAGTTCAAATATTTCATGCTGAAGACTTCCAGATTTTAAAATGCTATAATCCTCTGTGAAATTACAGTATTCCTATTCACTACCATATTTTTTTAGTTCAAGGAATTATGGTAATAGGATACTGTTATATCAAGCAGTTTTACTTATTACATTCCAATAGGGCACTATGAAAAGGTAATCCAATTCATCCTCCGGTATGCAATTGTTGCAATAAAATAAAAGGAATGCAAAATATTATAAATTAAAAAAGAAAACTATTCATAGAATATTTGTAACTACTTACCAGTACATCTATATCAAGGCTTATTGCATGAAAAGCATTTACAAGGATCAAGCAATTATGAAGATATTGTTCAGAAGCATTTGGATTAGTGTACATATTCACAAAGTGAGTAGAAATCTGCAGATGAGATAAAGATCAAACTCTTTCTGAATATATTTGCAAACAGGTCATGGGCCAAGATTTTTAATGTGATCCCAGGCAATTGATTCACAGCCCCATTTGATAGATTCTGAATTTCTTAACACATCTGGCTCTCCGCTAACCAGTTTCAAAAATTCACATTGTTCCACTCAGAAACAGCTGGAGTTACTCTCTTTCTTTGTACCTTGAACATTGTAGCTCATTGTAGCTTGTTAACATCTTATCCAAATGGTATCATTCTATTTTGTACACTAAAGTTGGGGGGGGGGATCTCAGATAAAGGAGACAATTAAGTGATCCACTTGAGCACAGTGAAGGAAGTAAGGATGGAGAAGATTAGAGAGGAGATAAAAACACCAAAGCCTTTAAAGTGATAAGCCCAGGGATAGGCAACTTTGTGCCTTCTAGATGCTTTGAGCTACAATACCCATAATGCCTGACCCTTAGTCAAGCTAGCTGGGGTATACGGAAGTTGTAGTCCTAAACATATGAAAGGCACCAAGTCGTCTACAGGTAGCTGGAACAGGGACAAAATGAGAGGATAACTTATTCTTCGTTTGTGTTCAAGCATTAGTGAGCCACCACATGGACCGTTTACTATTAATTGCCTATTAATACACTAAAAATCATGTCTTTTATACAATAAAAGCAAATAGTACTTACAACAAAATACTGAACAATGTTCTTACCAAATAAGGGCAATAGCTTGCTACTAGCGCAGCAAGGACAAGGCCATCAAGGAGATTTCTATCGAAGTTTACTATCCATCTTGTAGGTGGTATATCACCTGTTTGAAATAAGATTTTAATGTTTCATCCTGCAGAATTTGTGAGCCTGTTCTGATAAAACTTCTACATTTTTTCCTTGTAGAAAACAGTATCATGTGTGAACTTCAATAATTCAAGAATGCATACACCATCACATTTCTTTTAGGAGTTCTTGAGTGAATAGTAGTGTTGTGATTCCAAGCACTTCCACCCAGATGCGAAACAATAAAGAGGTCCACCGTGTAATCTACAAAGCTTTATTCAACAAATAAGCATCACTTCACACCTGATGGGAGTGTGAATGCTATGAGCTATCCTCTACGCCTTTCAACTAAAGCTGGGCAGTTTCCCCACAGACCAAAAGGCACTTTACCTCAGGAAGGGTCTTTTTGGAGAAACCTCTGACGAGTAGCTACCCTGAAGGACCACCTTCTCTCAACTCCACCCACTTGACCCTGAGGCAGACTCTGGGATCTGTCAACTTTGATGTCCCCATCCCCTTCGAAAGAGGCAGAGTTCCCAGGGGTGGGGGAAGAATGGTCTTTAAGTCTTTGGCAACCTGTCTGATAAGTTCTTGGGAAGATTCATCCTTGACTCCTGAAAAGTCTTAGAGAATCTCTTCTCCCTCTTCTTGTCTTGGCTGATGTACTTCTGGTACTGCTTCTAGATTCTGAGCCTGATTCAGCCCCCGAAACCCCCTCCCTCACACTAGGGAGAAAAGGCCTGATCCTGACAAGCTTCATTCCCTCCCACAATATTCCCTTATCAAATTATATTGGTAGGTTTTCAGCTCTCAGACATCTTTATAGGATGAAGATCACATTAAGTCTAATGACATCAGATCCAGATGATGGATATAGAGATTGACATGCTGTGCAATTAAGCACATGACAGTATTTACAAATGAACATTTAGGTACAAAGGATCAATGCATGTTATCTTAAAATGTTTTGATGGCTTGTTTATGATTCTCTAAGATACTACACACAGAAAGCATGGAGGTAAACCACATGTTTACATTCTTATATGTAACTGCACTTAAAGCTCAAAGTCATTATATTGTACATTAAAGACTAACAAATTTATTATGGTATAAGCTGCCACAAGACTCTTATTTATTTTTGCTGTGACAGGTTAACATGGCTACCCGCTGTAGATTGTGTTTTAGTACTTAAGGTTCCAGAAACTCTCCTGCAAATTTGCTAAATATGTTAAATAATTTGGAGCTACTTGTCTAACAAATAAAATGGTATTTTATTAAGTAAATGAAAACAGACTCCATTTACTGATACACAGCTGAGCTGACTCATTTTACCTCTGCTTAAGTATGTGCTATCTCAAATCCTGACAATTATTTCCTGATGCATTCGTGTAGTGCTAATCCATTAATTAAGACACATGTGTCTTAATTGATAATTGTTACTCAGCTTTAATAATTAATACATCAGCACTTAGAATATTTACCAACCAACTTTGCATCAGCACTAAACTCATGGATAAACAACATAATGAATTAAAATGTAACCCAGTTCCAAAACATGACCTTGGAAATTTTTAATATTTAAAGTAATTAAAGAGTTTCAGATGTACTAAAAGCCTAAGACAGAGCCAAGACAACATTAACAAGTGAACATGATAATTCATGAATGTTTCAAGCGATTGAAGTCTTACCATGCTGGGCCTGTCATTAACTTGTCACTGGTAGTAACTGGCTGCCTGAAATTGCCCTTAGATAGTAGCTCAGAGATTCTTATTTGCAGCAAGCTAGCCTTCTAAAATTAAAAGGAGTGTGTGCATGTAATTTACTAGCTGTTCTGTAAGTATGTTTTATATGTATTAGGTCAATTTACTCTCGAGTTTGTGTTATAACACTGAAGTTGTTTATATAGACAACTGCAAAATTATATATTTGTAAAATAAATAAATAAAAGTCAATTGAGCATACTCAGTTCAATGCTAATAGAACTCATCAATTATCAAAGCTACTCTTTCAAAGGAACTCTTAGCTCTTTCTTCTCCTGAGGTTGTCATGAGGAACAGTATAAAGTGATTAAACTAGCTATTTGCATTTAATGCAGAAGCTTCAACTCCCTCAGAAGAAACAGCATGGAAACCATTTTTGTACGAAGTTTTTGGGCTATGGTTACTCACTAAGTAAAAAAGACACATTACTAATACATACAAAACATTCAGTCCAGGGGTAGGCAACCTTCTGCGGCCTGTTGGCACATTTGACAATTTAAGAAACCATCATGGGCACCAGAACAAAATGACAGTCCCAGCAAGTGTGGCTAGTCATAAAAGACAAGTCACCTGCCCAAAAGACTGAATACAAGGCAGAGGGGGATCTGAGCCCCAACAAACTAAACTACACCTTTGAAACCAGTTTTCAGTGCCAAAAGAAACCTAAACTCTTTTTCTCTCCCTTTCCCTTTTAAAAGCTACGTGTTCCCCTTTGAAAGGTTTCTGCACAACAATGGCCATGATTTTTCTGTTACGTTCTTTTATGAGACGTTGAAGTCAAGTTTAGGTTAAAAAGACATTAAATCACACAATGTTTTTCTCTTTGGGTTTCTTCTTTAAAATGTGATTCCAGAAAAGCTGGGAGTTTAAACCTGTATTCTAACTTCTGAAATAAGAGGATTTGTTTTGAAATGGTGGTTTTTAAATTCATGGAGGCAGGCTACTGAACAATTTTGTGGGCAAGCCTGCTCCATGCTCTTCCATAGCATCCTATTATAGCACTGCTATTCTTTGCCAAGATCATCTGAGGCAATGTAGTAAATATGTGTATAGAATCACAGAGTGTTTTTTTTTTAAAATCTGGATGCACAGGTAACCCGGCTCAGGCTACTCAAGTCCCTTTCTTTTCTCATGTAGAACCCTTGGCATACGGGAAAGACTTTCTTTCACCAAAATCAGATGAAGGTAGGGCTGGATTGCTGCCTTCTTGTTTTCGAAACTGCCTTCTCGCCATCATTGCTGATGCTAACAGGTGAGATGGCAGTGAAGAGGAGAAACAGCAACTGCAAAAGCTGCCCTCCTTTCCAGTCCATCTGGGGAACTTGTCTCAATCCTCACTGTTGCCCAGAGGGAGAGGGCCAGTACACGGCACCTGCTGGTCTTCACCTGTGCTGTTGCTGCCCAACTGAGTAAGTGGACCAACGAGCATGTGGTGATGGAAGTAAGGAACAGCAGGAACCTCTCGTCTATAAGGAGCCCATTTGATGTGCTGCAGCCTTGGCAGCTGCCCAGCAGTCCCAAACCCTGATGGTAGTCTAGTTACCATCTGTCAGAAATACACCAGTGAATGCTGACCACCACATCTGGGTGCTTGTCAACATTCCTGGGTGCATCCCGATGTTTTGGGTCACTGACTAAATGTGTGCTATTGAATGCCCCCAATAAGGTGAATTTTGGTGTTAATATGAAGATGCTGGCAGCACTAGGTAAATTTTCTGAATGTCTGAAAATAGATATGTATTTCTCCATTTTTCAGACATTTGAGTGGTTGTCAACATTCACTGGTAAATCTTTGAGCTCCTGGGGATTCACAAAAATTAGTCAGGATCATCAGCAAATTTCAGGCATTAAATGGACCATGTATAATACAAACACATGTGCACACAGCAAAACCCTAAGTCACACCTACTAGCTCAACAAGAATTTATCTTTCTCTCCTCCATCCTTCAGACTCTCCGGTGCTCTCCTGAACTCTGCTCTTTTAGGGTCCTCCCCCTTGGGCAGATTTTGAGATTGCACGGGGGGTGGGTTTGCAGGGAGAAGGGAAATCATCCTCTTCCCATTCTGCTGACGGACATTGTTATGTCAGCAGTTTATGCTAAAATTGGATTCCATCCATGCATATGTGTGTGTGTGTGTGTATCTCTTTCTCTACATATGTATACACAATATATTCAAGGAAGGTTGTACATACTTATACCCTCTCTTCTCCAGATCTATTTAATAAAAAAAAATTAACTACTAAATTTACATCACAAAGAGGTACATAATTCATGGTAGAAATGTCACTTTGCATTTAAAGATTATCTCCTGCTGATTTTTGATGCGAAAGACGGTGAAGGCATAATTAAGTCTTCCATTAGTAATCCAAAACTGCATTTGAAGCATAGGTCAAAAAGAATTATTTAAACAAGTTTCTACAAGCATTCTTATCGCCTGGATAAGTATCAGAGCTTAAGAGATTACCACTGTATGATTGATATATATATATGGAAAAAGTACTTTACACAATGCCCTTGTTCCAACAAAGACCCTGAGGATATCGTTTAAGATATCCTCAAGAAAAAAGGTACAGCACATGCAAGATCAAACTTTTCAATGGCAGCCAGTTCAAAGATTTTATTTCAAATTTATGCTACAGTTCACTTGTATGGAACTAAAGGTGCTGTTTGGTCTAACTTATCAAATACCAAAGCCATCCCACTATTCTTTACGGGAAGACTTCCAGGTAAAATTGCCACCTGCCTGGTTTTAACAGGGTCTTAAAGATGACAGTTCTGTAATTCCATTATTATTATTATTATCATTATCATCATCATCATCATCATCATCATCTTCTCACTCATGGTGGGTTTTTTAGACACACATGATGGGCTTTGCCAAGTCATGCTGTCTTTTACAGATTCAGGAATTTCCTGACAATTGAGCATGTTTTAATTATGACTGCTTTCTGGATGTTGGTATGGATGTATTTTGGTAGGCCTAGTTTCTGAAGATTTTCTGTATAGTTTTTTGATGTGATGCCAGTGACTGAAGTAACAAACTGAGTAATTGTGACCTTTTCCTGTTGCCATAGTTCTTTGACTTTCATGGCCAGTGGACTATATTTTTCTCTCTTTTCCTCTTCCTTTTCTACAACATTTTTGTCATTGGGTATTGTCAATGAGGGATGTGTGTTTTCCCTTTTCGTCTATGACCGTTATGTCTGGTCAGTTGCAAGGCATTGTCTTGTCTGTGTCAATTGTTCTGTCCTAGTATATTTTATGGTCTGTATTTTCCAAGATTGTTTTGGGTGAGTATGTATAATATGGTGTAGGTTGTCTGATGAGGTTGAATTTGATGGCCAGTTGTTGGTAGATTATTTTTGCAACTGTATTCTGTCTGCCCGTATAGTCCATTCCTGCCAGAATTTTACATCCTCCTGTTATATGGTCTATTGTTTCTTGAACTGATGGCATTTGTTACATAAATCTGTTATTATTTCCTACATAAAACTGTTGTTGTTGTTGTTGTTGTTGTTGTTCCATGGCTCATTATTAACCCATAAAAATAAGAATGAAATTATTCAGGCTAGAACAGTGACTAGTACAGGGGAAAACTAAATTTGGAGGAAACTGGTGCTTGAAGCAGGTTGGAGGCACTTTATACATTAGAGCAGCACATAGAGGCTGCCAGAAGTGCTTCTACATGGTGATAGTTTCCCACAGGATCTATTACCTAAGTGTTGTCATGTGGCACCAATGGGGGATTTACTCCCAAAGCTCTAATTAAATAAAGTAGTTTTAAGGAAGTATTTAAAGAATTTCACACTTTGAGGAACAGAAAGATTCAAAAAGAAAGAAGTGGAGGACATGAAAAATCATATATGCATATAGTCCTAGAGGTGTCAAAGGTATCGGTGCATCTGTTGTAAAAAGAAAACTGAAGCAGTTAATTAAACATGGCATTTCAAAATCTTCAACTACTAGCCATAATCATAATGAAAATTACTGTATTTGTGTCACGAGCCATGTGGTAATTCTGCATCAGATGCACCAAAGCTTTAGTACACCCTTAAATATTAATTTCCTATCAGAACATTGTACACATTATTTTAAATGTTAATGCTCTTCTAACTCAGAGTGCTTTAATCTAACCACTAAGAGATCAAATTCAGCATTGCAGCCACAATCGATGCCATGGGAGGAATTGTACTAGCATTCATGGTTCTTACATTTTTACTGGTGTAATAAAATAACTAAAATTTGAGCAATACATAGTACTGTTACTTAGGTGAATAAAGTCACATAATTGACTTTAAAAATGCTCTTTTCACAGGATGCTTTGGTTTTCTAAGACACAGAAAAACCCCTATTTTGGTTAAAAGCCATTTGCTTCACAAAGAAATATCTAAACCATTAAGTTTATAAATGGTCTTAAAAAGTACTTTTTCTTGGGGAACAATGAAATTTCAGAAAGTGGGAGTCATCTGTCACAGCTTCATATTTCAATATATGAGAAAATTAAAATGTGTTATAACCAACACTAAACTTATTATAAAACTGCCTTTGAAGCCCAACAGTGCTACTATATATAAAAAAGCTTTTACTGAAAATTTCCTACACATGAAAAAAAGGACTAGTTAATGAATTCAATAGTTTCCCCCCACCTTTCTTGCAGTCTTTCCACACGATTTTTCGTGTCTTCTCAAAATGTCTGTTCATCCAAGTAAGAAGACGTCTTTCAGATGAAGAATATATATTACTAGACAAAGGGTTAACACTTATTCTTGGAATGTGTTCTGTGTCTTCTGGATCATACCAGTTGTTGTCCTCAAGAACAGAAACACGCTGGAGAACCAAAATCTAAAACAGGTGAATTATTATATTGTTTCTTTTAGATAAACAACACTCACACGTTTAAAATGTTTATTATATTTGTTATTTTAAATCTGTTTTTAATTTTTTATTGTGTGAGCCACCCTGAGAACTTTTTGTTGTAGGGCAGCATATCACATAAAGATGCATGTCTCAAGCAAGCAAAATAACATTAGCTATGATTTTGCATTATGTCTGAATCCTAGCCTGCCTGCAAATTGTGATTTGTTTGGGGTCAACAAACCAGGATCTGAAACCACAGTTGAAGGTAATTTGCAAGTCAAAATTTATGCTAAGTGTGGTTTGCTGTTCTAAATTCACAAAGAACTGACAGATTTGAGTAGGGATCATTGCTCTAGCTTAAGAGACTACTGCATGATGGAAACAGGAGTTGCTCCATCTCATGATGCTGCTGCACCATGGATACTATTATGAACTTATGAAACTAACTGCTGAGAAGTAGGGAAACAAAACCAGATGAGAAGTTTTAAGCCATGTCTGGTGTTGTATGTCTAGAAGTTTCGAACTATGGTGTGGGTTCTTAACTACGTTTAGCAAAAAACATTTTTCTGTGCTATGTCTGAACCCAGCCTAAATGAAGCAAAGCCATATTCATCTCACCTTGTATATTTGAAGCAACACATCTGTCCATGCCCGTTTGCTCATAGCCTCAAATACAGAGTCATCCAAAACATAAATACAGCTGTCATCAGGATTAAGCTTCTGAACCGCCAAAGAAAGATAAAAGTGCTGTGATTTCCATTTTGGTTTTGTTCTAACTTGTACAATAGTGAATTCTAAATAGTAGCTACCAATTTCTAAAATAATCATCCCAAATAAAGTCGTTCAGCATGCAGAACCAAATCTGCAAATGTAGGAGGTACTATGTACAATATTTTACATGGGGATATGCAAATTCATGCTGCCATCTGATCCCCATTTACTTGAGAGTTGGAATTTACTTGTAAATAAATGTTTGTCATCCACAAATCAACAAATGCCATGCTATATCCCCAATGGGCAACCTTATGCTTCACTATACATTACATCCATTACATGTTTATAATTAAGCAAAAAGCATGAAGTGCTATGTAGTGGACATTGTTTGTATAGAACGCACAAGCAAAATAAGAAAAAGTGCAGGTGTTGCATATTGAAAGTTAACTATAGCATTACAGGTGGTCAATCCACTGAAGAAAGGCCTTATTCATTTCACATATAAATTAAGCCTAAAATCAAAACTGAAATAGATACAATTAAGTTAGTTAAATTACCTTCACCACAAGCTGCAAAGAGATCCATTTCTTATAATCCTCAAAGTCAAGAAGAAACTGGGGCAAAATGTGAGAAAGGCATGCTCCTTGACTTCTAACATTAATATAGAAACAAGAATAGGACAAATAATAAATGAAAACCTGGAAGGAAACATTCCATTTTCATGTACCTTCTTTCCATAGCCACACATCTGAAATACATAGGTACGACATTTTCTATAAGGAATGTACTAATAGTGGCACTTAAAAGATTGTGTCATCTCATATGATCCTACCTGTTCCACTCAGTTCATCAGCAGAGACTGTGCTCCATATCCAACCATCAGAAGTGTGGAAGGTGGGAACAGAGGCTACAGTATTCACTGCCCTGAGAGATCTGGTTGGCCCCTTCTTGATGGTGGCTGCATGCCGAGTGAAAAGTTTTTTATTCAAGCAGGCCTACAGCTTGGCCATTAAGAAAAGAAAACAGATATATATATATATATATATATATATATATATATATATATATATATATATATTTGTATGGTTGTTTTTCATCTTTTTATTCTGTCTGTGGTTTACTTTTTTTAAAAAAAAAAAGTATTACCAGTATATGCCTGTTTTTAATGTTGCTGCTGTGAACAGCTTTGAGCTCTCAGTGAAAAAACAAGATATCAAATAAATAAATTAATAAATAAATGATATTATATGCCACCTTTCTTCAATTGAACTCAAGGTGGTGTATTTATGTGGTATTCCAAGGCAGTCCCCCATTGAAGCACTGACAAGGTCCTGTTGTGCTCAGCTTCAACAAGGTTGCTGAATCATGCACTTTAAGACCTAATTCTGCCAATTTTCCAACTTCTGTTTAGTAGATCCGAATCAGATTTAAATGGCCTGCTAATTGCATTCTACAACTTTAAGTTAAATCATCCATGAGCACTCATTTTTACAGTAAAAATGGGCATGTTTCCATAAAAAATAGTCCAGAAAAACTATGGTTTGTATAATAAAGGATAAAGTGGATGATGATAATCCATTTTAGTCTTTGCAATATTAATAAACCACCAACCCTTTTCTTTCATCCCTTGAAAAACGGTGATGGCTAGCCCTGCCATTCAGGCAGATGAAGCATCCACAGGCTATTTAAAGTGTTGGTTCTAGTGAGGGACAGCTTCATTTGAACTCTGCTTCACACAGCAAGATGTCTTGGGCCAGCACATGGGGTAAGAGATGGGGGAAATTTGTCAATTTTGTTCAATGTGATCCTGTGAATCACTATACCAGGCACAGCAGCTCAGTAAATCTAGGATCCTTCACAATGGTATTAATGTTCTCCATTGAAGTTCAGTTTTTGTAATGCACCGATATCACACAAGACAGCTGTGTGTAATATAAATGTGTCAGGCCAACAAAAAGCCACTGGGCTCAAAGGGAAGGTATTCTGGGCCCAGCTCTCCTAGTAAATGCTCAGGGACAAGGATTACACTGGTAGAGATTCAGACCAGTTCTGTCTGTCCCACTTATCAGGTATGAAATTTCACTTTAGTACTGCTGCAGGTAAAGCAGATCCAAGGTTGGACCAAGAAATTTTGCTGCCAGAGGCAAAAAATGCCCCCTCCCCAATTCCATGTCCAGAGTATCATTTGAATCTTATTTCAACACTGGCAATGGTACAGAATCCCCCACCATACATGTGGGCAGCAGGCTAGCTCAGGGAGCATAGGCCAGACTCCATAATACACAGAGCTCTGTTCGCCAATACTTCCCAACTCCAGCATCTGCTGCTTGATGCAGCTGCTTTACTCTGCTGAATAGTAGGACAATCATGAAGAGCAAATTATGTGTAGACGGAGAATGCTTAGCTGAAGGATCTGTTCTTCATTGCTGCTTCTGAACTGTTCCACCAGTCTCTCTTCCCATGTATGAAGCCAGGTAAGGGGGAGGAAAACCACCCCTTTCCTAGTCCCAGTGATTATTCCAGGGCTTGAGACAACGTCGGGGTTCACAGAATGTGATAGCCCACACTCAAAGTTGAGTATGGGTAGAGTGTAGGTTGCCATTGAACTGTGGGTTGTTGTTGAAACTAGGATTGTTGTGTTGTGTGAACCCAACCACACTATCAAACCATGTTTATTAACCATAAACATCTGATGAATAGAACTCATGATTTGCTGTTGGGTTGTGAACTGTGGGTTGTAATGATGAACCACTGAAACACCTCTGGAAAAATGCCTCATCTCATATTTAAATGTGCTTTCCAATTCTCTTGGTGCCAAAGACATCTAAACTAATGTTCTCCATTATTCTGATTTCTTGATCTTCAATCGTCATTCCCATCACACCAAATTCTATTTCAATCTCATTAACAGCACAATCCTGCATGATTACTCAGAAGCAATGTGTTCAATAGGGCTTACTCCCTGGTAGGTGTGCACAGGATTTCAGCCTTAAATAGAAATACAGTGTCATTTTAGTGTGGAAAAATGGTTTTCGGATTGCTTTGTTTTTTGAGGTTAGGTTTGCGAGATTGGTGTGGGGACTGACAGATTTTTAATGCAGAAAAATGGAATGAACATCTGTTTTTTAGAATTAAGTATTTATTCACTTATTTCCTTGCCACCTTTCCCAAAAACATGGACACTACTCATTAAAATAACCTCATGGCAAATTTAAGAAACTAAAATATTAATTTGAGTATATTTCACTTGTCTGTGGTGAAAAATATTTTTCATTCCATATGCACAGACTTCTTTGTTTAAAAAAACACTTTTTTTTTCTTTTAAAGGAATTGCTTAAATGCCCTGTTCCTCTGTCTTATCCAGTCAGCAGTCACACAGTTAGAACTAAACATCCTTATCAGCACTTCCAGCCAGGGTCATTTTGCAATCTAGTTCATGGCCGCTGGAATTTATATTTGAGGGGAAACTCAGGGTAATGAGCCAATTTTATTAACTATATTGGGCAATTTCTATATCAAAAGAATTTAATGTAAGCCACAGTGACCTATGTTTGATGCTAGAAGTTCATATAAAACTTAGCATATTGCCTTCATTGCAAAAACTGTTCTTCCACACTTGTTATTTTAGGAAAAATCACATGTGCCCATAGAAGGAAGTGGATTCAGAGACAAAAATAATGCTGTATCCATCACTTCTATTTGCAATAATAAAATGCAATGTTGCTACAATTTGCCTTATGTTACAGACATGCTGGTCTGAGGGCATTACAATCTTTTCAAAAACAGTTAGCCGTGCTTGACAATATATATGGACTCTTGTGGACATGCATACTGAAATGTGGCATTTTTTTCAATGCCTGGCGAAAAACTTAGGCGGAGCTTAATAAAACCATAGAATTCCCCATCTCTCTCAGATGAAAGAAATTGTGTGAGAACAAAGACATTAACCATATTCAAAGCATAGTTGACCGAGAGAAGCCATCAGGCTATCGTTCTGCACTTCCAGGCTGCTTGTCTGCCCGTCCTGGGTCACCTGCCTGTCAGCTACAGGTCCTTACTTGCAGTCTGAAAACAGGGAAGACTTGTGAAGAGGAAATTAATGCTGTGCTCATGGACCTCCCCTGCAAATCTGTGGGGATTTTTCATTCAGATATAATAAGTTTCCCATGGAGGAAAAACACTGGAATCACCCCTAGACATTAGGTTCAGAACTATTAAAACTGTATTAGCACTGAAGTAAAATACAACATTGCTAAATGACAGGCCTCCATCAGTTCTGTGTAATCACTATTGCTTCCAGTCTATCTCTATCAAAATGTCATCAAGGGGAAAATAAAAGGAAGCAATAGAATGTATTAAGTCAGGTTGTTGTTTTCCCAACATTTCATTGATCAAATATCCACCATGCTAGACAACAATTATTTAATGTTACCAGAAATGTCAAAGCAAAAAAGTCCCTGAAAGTGTTTAACAAAGTAGAAAGCAGGTTGCAAATTCTTGTAAACTTGATGTCCTTTGATCATGTGAACCAGGTGGTATACATAACAAATTAGTGCAACAGGGGAAATAATATTAATCTTGAAAGACTTTTAAACTACTTCAAGAAAACTACAGACAAAGGAAAATAGTAAAATATTTTCAAAATACTTACTTGAGAAAAGTGATCATTGTGGCATGTTGCCAGTGGAGTTGCACCACTCGGTCAATGGGATCAAATGGCAAAGATTGGCTCGAACTAATCCCAGGCAGTAACTGCCCACACAGATGGAGCAGCATGTCATAAATAGTCTTGATATCTTTACCCAGATTTAATTTAAGCTTTTCCTCAGATGAAGTCATTTGAATTTTACAGACATCGCTGGGTAGGAGATAAAAATTACTCTGTTTCATTATTAAAAGCAAGCTAATATTAAACACGTTAATGTGATGGCCCTCTTACTGGAGAACTAATTAAAAAATGTATGTGCCCCATTAGAGTGCTTCGAGTGCTTATCTATTCCCAGGAGTAGGTAGCCATGTTAGTTTATTAATAACAGAGTCTTGTGGTACCTTAAAGACGGACAAGCTGATTTTGGAATAAGTCCATGAAACAATATGCTAAAATAACTATATTAGTCTTTAAGGTGTCACAAGGCTCTTTGTTCTTTTGGGTGTTATCTAGAGACACTAGTTTATACATGGAGTTCTGTATAAGTCCCATAATACTTATATAAACACTCTATGCAAAACTCAAAACCAACAGACTCAAAACCATAATACTTATATAAACATTCTATCCAAAGCTCAAAACCAACAGACTATTGATTGAAACCCATTAATGTTGTCTTAGAGTGCAATCCTATGGATGTTTAGACAGAAAAAAGTCCTACTACTCCCAGCATTCCTCAGCCAGAATGACTGGCTGGGGAAAGCTGGGATTTGTAGGACTTTTCCTATCTAAGCATGCATCCTTATTTATTTTTCTCTTCTATGGGCAGTTAAATAAGCACCACGGAGTTGAGTGGGACTTACTCCCAGTTAAGTATGTATAGGATTGCAGGCTTAAACTCTTTTGGCAGGTATCTAGTAATAAATCCATCAACAAGAGAGCTTATTTCACAAGAATTTAGTTCCTTCCTATTCTCATCATTTTTCTAGACCACATAATTTGGACAACAACATTATAGTGCACTCCTTTATATTAGATTTATTGGTAAAACTGGCTTTAGTCGATAGGACAGTTTGAACACCACCACTATCAGTCTCTGTTCAGATAGAAAGGTAGAGTAGAGATTTTATGGCATATGCAGCATCTAGACCATTCAGTTCACGCATAAAATTTTCTTCTGTCAGCTTTCAGGACACATTACTTCCCAAGGTCTTAAAAAGAGAATATTAGTCCAATTGTGTTTTTTAAAACACACTGAAAGCACGAATGAATAACGATTCATAACAGACATAAATGGTATGTATTAATATTTTCAGCTATCTTTTCTGTTTGATGAATAAAATCTGTCAGGTCTTTATTCAAATCTCATTGCCTTTCATAGCATTAATGCATCAAGATATAAGTAGTGGCAGGATGCTTGGTGGAGCTGGATATACCCCATACACAAATAGGGCCACATTTCACGTTTCCTGTTTTTCTAACTTATTGTTAGAAGATGCACCTGAAAATATTTTATTCTATTTCAGAGATTGCCTGTTAAGCTATATATCAAGAAGTTAAAAACAAACCTACAAAATACAGCCTTTCCACATTTATAGCTAACAGAGAGCAAAGGCAAGGGAAAAAGATATTGCTTCCCATTGTATCCTAGTCATACACGGAACGTTCCCTAACAGAGTTGTTGACACAGTAAAGGCCTCCTGAAAGTTCCATCTCAGATTTTACTGGAAAGTGAATGGCTTGTATGAAAGTGCCTAACCCTATCAACACCATGCTTTTTGTGAAAAGCTACACCAAGAAGAGAATGTGTTATGTTTGGGACTACATATTTAAGTAGACCCACAGATCAAATAAAAAAAGAGATAATGGAGTTATCCAGCTTCTATACTGTTTTAATAATTGGGAACCAGATTATTCATGGGAGTAATCTCAAGGAAGCGTACAGTTTGTGAAAACAAAATGAGGGGATTGGTTCACTGATCTCAGTAATTTATGAACATAAGAACAGACCAAAGGCCTCTCTAGTCAGGCATTTTGTACACAAAGCAGCCAACCAGCTGCCTATGGGAAGCCCACAAGCAGGATATGAGTGCAATATCATCTTCCTATACATACTTCTCAGTAACAGGCATACAGAGACATATTCCCTCCGATACTGAGATAGTATATAGCCATCATGACTAGTAGCCACTGATAGCAATTCCCATTGAGAGCTTTTCAGTCAACATAACTAGTGGGAGTTAAGCATGTCTTATACACTTCTGATTTTAAAGAGACTTGGTAAATAGTATCTCTGTCCCTTGCCAAACCCAGGCATGCATAAAACTGTGTCCCCCTTCAGCTGTGCATCCCTTATTAGGTAGGGCTTTTAAATTTTGTTTAAAGCTATAGATTTATATTGTGGCTTGTTCCTCCAATGCTGGATCTCACACTAGGATTACAGTAAAATCCTACTGCAAATAAAGAAGTGAAAATGCTAATTAAATTAAAAAAGCATACATTTTTTAAAAAACAAAACTAAGTAGTCTGAGAAAACAAACAGTTAGTACCGTCTTAAAGAATGAGGAATGGAAATGGGATTTGGTCCTTTAGACCAACCATAGAGAGTAAACCAGTTTTGAACTGCTGTAATAACTTTCTGGAAAAATGCATATTCTTCTGTGTTTTCAATAGGAAAAACTGATTGCAGAAATGTGCACTTAACCCATCCACTCTGGCTGGTAGAATCAGTCTTCTTTATCTTTTCATTTTCAAGCATCTTTTCTAATTCTGCACATAAGTAAGTGAAGTTAGTTGTAATTATACCACCTTTTACCAAACAAATAAGAAGTAAAGTACTTATTTCTTTTACATTCAATTTTTGTTGGAAAGGAAACCAAGCATTTCAGGTATGTCCACAGACTGTGATGACTGGCCTGCTAATCAGTAGTTTCTCTCATCTATAGCATGGAGAAATCATTAGCTATCAGACCAAACCCAAAAAATTAAGAGCTTCAGACTGGAACTTGATAAATTAGACTAGCTGATTATGAATGTATAAACATTTATCCAATGCAATCAGACAATCACTGATGTGTTAAACCCCCAACATAAAATTGATACTATGAAACACATTTACTAGAAACCAAAATGTATAATGTTATTGAATGGATCAAAAAATATTTCAGTAAATAAATCATTACTTTTTCACAAGTGTTTCTCTATTAATATATTAATTCCCATCCCACCTTTCAATCCAGAAGGCTCCAAATAGCAGCGTATATAAATAGCTTGACATCTATCACAAGAACATCAGAAACACTTAGCTGAATAAGATTAAGGGCCCATATAGTCCAGTATCATGTTTCTAACAGTAGTTAGCCAGATATGTCCAGGAAGCTCATATGCAGGTCATGTAGGTAACAAGCCCTCCCTCATGTTTGCCACTCAGAAACTGGCATTCAGTGGCATACTTAACTTGGAAATTCCAGCTAATTATCTTGACTAGTAGCCAGTGATAAATCCACATACCATGAATTTGTCAAATCACCTTCGAAAGTGGCTGTAGATAATCCTACACCCATGCTTGATGTCAATAATGGGATGAATGAGGGCTAAAAAACTGAAACTAAATCTGGACAAAACAGACATGCTTCTCATCAGTAGGAAGGGTTTTAGTTGAATATTCAACCAGTGTTAGAAGGGCTTGCACTGCCTCTGAAAAATCAGGTTCACAATTTGGGATGCTCTTGGACTCAGCCTTAGATCTGGATTTTCAGCCCCCAGCCGTGGCCAGAAGTGCCTTTTCACAATTAAGATTGGTGCACCAGCTGCATCCCTGGGGCAGAACTGGTCCCTGGGGCTTTCCTGGCAAACTGTGTCCTAAGGAGATGAGAATGTCATCTGTATCTAAGCCCTGTACCTGATCAGTATCCTTGCCCTCTAAGGACGAGGATTTGGGGTCTATGATAGGTTATTGCTTTTTCTTTCATTTTTTTATAAGGAACACAGGAAAGAGTAGCAGGAAATAATATTTTTAAACAATAATTAATAACAAAATTCAACTGGCCATACTAAAGATATCTAGCTAATATTCTCTTCCTCAGCAACAGCATCTATTGAACTCTGATATTGTTTCCCAAGAATGTAATATTTCTTTTGAAAGCTTGTCTATGAACTAATATAAAAAAATGGATCAGCCTAGTTAATTCAGTTTTGTGTGCTTTATAAATGGGATCATGGCCATTGCACAGCACATCTTCGAACAGATATATCTGTTATACTGATAGACCTCTGAAAACACAGTTATAGCCTTTCTGCAAACTCAGAAACTAACACATAATCTAGTATCTTCAGATAGCTCCTGAAAATCTCAATTGCCTTTAACAAACATTTCTAGTTCTCATTGTAGAGAACTTTTGTGCATTATACCTGCAACAGAACTGTCATAGGCAGAGTTGGTAACTGTGTCAAAGGTACTGGAAGAAGTTTGTGAACATGTTCCTGGAATGTAGCATGAATTCCGTGAAGTTTCTCCAGTGCTGTAAATTATCTCAGCAGTATCTATACATTTGATGAAAACATAAATCAACGACATCATACAGGTTTAACATTAGTACCTTAGTACCTTCAATGAACAAATGAACAAATACAATGAACAAATACAAAAACCTCTGCATTTCCCCCTGCTAACTACATACTATCTACAAACGAAACTATGGTCTTTAAGTAGAGGACAGCAATGCATTAAATGCTAATGCTGAAGTGCTTAACCTTAATTACTAGTAAAACACTTTAAAGTTACATCAAAATTCATCTAATCCTTACCTTTAACATCTTTGAAGTAGATCTCAACATCTTTAGATAATTTCTTTGACTATTGCTGTTAATACTGACAACTTATTCAGTCTTTATTTAGCTATTTTATTTCATCCCTTTGCTTCTCCCCAATCTCTCAGTCCCCCACCCCACCCCACCCAGGTCTTCATGTGCAGTTTTAGACAGTTAAAGTGAGACTATGACAATATGTGTTATGGGCTATCCTAGGGGAAGACAACCTGTGTTGTCTTCCCCTAGGATAGCCCATAACACATATTGTCTAACTAGGGGAAGACAACCTGTGGTCATCCAGAAGCTTTGGTCCATATCAGCCTTAGCCATCATAGCCAATGGTGAGGAATGATGGGAGTTGTAGACCAAAACAGCTGTGGGGGTCACAAATTGCTCACCCCTGCTTTAAAGTAAAACTACGGAGTAGCATATAAATAGATAAAACATTCTCTGCTCACCACTTCTTAGGATAATTTGTTGGTCAGGAAGGTGGCATGCCAAGTAGGGATACACAGTAAGGATGCAATTCTCTGCTGTTGCAGACACCTGAAGTGGGAATCTAAAAACACAACAATTCCCATTGAAATTACAATATAGTATTTTCCAGCCAATAGGGGGTCCTTTCCAATTAACATTCTCAATTTCTACACAACGAAGGCACCAGATCCAATGTTGCAACTGTGTTTGCACATAATGCCAAACCATGGTTTCTGTTAACCATGGTTTATTGCTTTAGTCATGAATTATCTTGCAGTCAGGCAAATGAACAGCAGCCTGATTTCCATGTTTCAGCTTCATTTCTCTCCTGCCCACATTACCAATCTTTAGACTGGTTTGATTTTCAGGCTGCTCTTGTTGGGCACCTCTGTTTCAAGGCAGACAGTGGTGTAAACAAGCCAGTAATAAACCACAGTACTGGGTACAGTCCTCACAAATGACAGGTCATGGTTTAAACAAACCAGATCTCCTAAGCCAACAACAAACCTTGGCTTCTATTTATGGTTGGTAACTGGTTAACAAATCATGGTTTGCTTGCAGGATGGGTTCAGACACAGCAACAAGCCAGATTTCAACCAGACCATTGCTTAGTATTATGTGCAAACCAGGCTACAGTAATTCATACAGCAAAATGCCTACGTAGAAACACTTTATTTTTGCAGAAGGGGCACAATGAGCACATGAAGGGACACAACTTTGTGTCCTTGATACACACAGTGTATCACAAGAAGATCCAAAAGAAGGGGTGCTGCAAATGTACAAAACTTTTGCATTAACAGGGTATCACTTGATAGATGCATTAAACTTTTTACTTGCTTAAAAGATAGCTACACCCCAAAGCAATGGTATCACCAGCTCTTTTAGGCCTTATGCCTTCATAGTCTTTTCTGTTTCTTTTTAAACCTGTAAGACCATGAGTTATGAAAACATCTCTAGAGGACATTTGCGGAATAATTGCTGGTGGTTTTATTATTCTGCTGCCTGACATTATTTCACAGGAAGGGTTTTTAATGTTTTCTAAAACTGTTTATCCATTTTGTAAGCCATTTGGGCATGTTAAAAAGAGGGAAGGGTGCAATATAAATTTTATACTGTAATTATGTATTATGACTATACAAAGCATATTTTGAAATGACATGAATTCAGCAGAACTTGCAAAATAGGGCGGGCATAACTTGTAGAGTATTATTTTATTTTTTCCAGGTTAAAAAAGTATTTACCATCTGCAACACCAATACACCAAGATTCACATTTTTAAATCATTCAGAACATTTAGATGAGAAAGACAGAGTCAGTGCCAATGTGGTATAGTGAATAGAGTGTCAGATTTGGACCAGGGAGCTGCTGTATGGGTGAAAAACTGCTACTCAACGACGAGGAGCACTCAGTAGCCTTAATAAATCACTATGGTTGCTTCCAGATGAGGGTCTCCTAGCACTGCCAATCAGAAGGCACTGAGCAGCAATTCTATCTTTTATTCCTTAACAGATTTTCTGCGGTAAGGAGAAAAATGGAAGAAGTGGTGGGAAAACACGAGAGGGCTACAAGTGGAAGATATCACCATCTGAACCCCCTATAAAATTCCATCAATGAAGCAGGGCAATAGCATCATAAAAAGCCTCATCTGGAAGTACCCTCTCAACCTAATCTAGTCACAAACTTGATGTGCACTATCCTGAATTCCTCAGAGGAAGAGCAGGACCTAAATAACAAGCAATTATAGTTGACAGTTTTAAATGAACCAAAGACAATTTTTTTTGTCAAGAATTATGTCCCAGTTTTACTATTTGATATTGCCAGCCTTTACTGGAAAGATTTTACATAGTAGTTATCCAATTCTATGCTCTATTGGAGTCCTATGAAAGCAACACCTGCCTTTTCACTTCAAAGTCAAAGATGCAGGGCAAATTCACTAATTGAATGAAAAATTCCTCTCATGAAGTTCTGTTTATGCATTGAGCTCATGCACACACAAGCACTTCAATATCAAAACCTACTGTAATATTTAGTGTTTCATTAATACTAGGTCACATTGCCCACTCAATCAATTACATAATGCGTCAATGAAGGGTCTCACCTCATGTCACACACAGGTCTATGGACTGTTGGAGCTCATGCCTTTCTAATCACAAGGAGACCTCAATATTGCAATGGTAAGAAGGAGTAGCAGCCAGCTTCTTGCTTGCTAATCTCCTTTTCTATCTTCATTACCGCTCATGCAGGGCTTCTTCCCATGGTGGCAAGGAGGCAACGAAAGGATAGCTGTAGCTCTCAAGGCCCAACAGGTCAGGCAGGACGAGCTCAGCCAGGATGAAGATCAGCCAAGATTCCTGGGCTAGGCATCACCCACTCCTTGCAGCCTCTTTGCCTTTTCCGTTCCCTCTCTCCCCATCAGTCCTGCTACCTTCCCTGCCTTCTCCCGCTCTTGTGTCTGTGTTGGATTGAGGATCTAAGCTGCCTACAAGTGCTTTAAAATAGAAACACAGCCTCCGTATTCTGCTCCCCTTCAGTCCTTCTTCTTCAGATAGGTGGGAAAGGGAAAACACATGATGAGAAAAGTGGAGATCCATTGCCTCTTCCCCCAACTGTATGGATCATGAAGCCACTTCAGTGGACCCACTGAGGGCATCTTTGCCTCTGGGCCACAAAAATCCTAGAGCCTATATTGGGTCAAACATTCTACACAATTCTCTATAGAGTGCCAACACACCAGTTTAAGCTTTTAGATTAGATGGTTTTAGATGAGATTTGGCACCCAGATATAAATTAATTACATCATTTTCAAATGTAATATTTTACAGACATTTTCCTTCTGCTAGTTCATATCTTTTAGCGGTCTTCTAAATTACTTCAGCACCTAGTAAAACATTAGTATACATACCTGTTTTCTTCTCTATCCACAAAGAACAAATTCTTTAAAAAAGACAATGGCTTTGAGGATTTAAAACTAATATGACAGGTGATTCCAATATTGTCTCCTATTTCAATTACATTGCCATTCGGAAAGTCAACAGTTAAGGGATTAATCCACTCTTCATCATCTTCTACAGGGTCCAATTCTGGAATTTCAACTCGCAAAGCTGATGGCCTATAACACCAAGCGAATAAGACATGAATTTCCAAAGGATCAAAGTAACAACCTTGAAATATACATGAAAAATATATGCTTTCAGAGAATTACTCTGTAGTTTGGGCTGCTGCATCTATAGTAGCATCTTAAGTCAGGTATGTGAGGCATCGCCCTTTGAATCATGCACCATTTACTACTGAACAGGTCTAGCATGTCCTTTACTAAAGCAAATTCTTGGTTTAGTTTTGTGTCCAAATAGAAGATTAAAAGTTCTGCTGGTGGTCTTATGTTTGCTGAACAAAGAGCCTTTAGCTTACTAACTGCTCTTTAGCTTATCAACCCAGCCCAACCCAATTCTAAAAAAGCCTTATGTATCAAAGTTGTGCAGCACAATGTTGGGTGTGTGTATGGCTAGTGCTAAACTAGCACAAAAAAGGGGTTAACAACTATTAGTCGAAGTTCCCACTATGCTAGCAGCCCAGTGCCAAATCTATATGCTACAGTGGCTCAAAGGATGATTGTATATGTAACTACTCTACAACCATGGCCTTACAGCAAACTTTTAATATAGAGTAGGGTTTAAACAATTAACCCAAGATCCAAAAAAAATATTATTGGAAGACTGGAGAAAAGTGATTTAGATAAGCCTTTGTCACTGAAAAACTAGTTAGTAAGTATCTTGCAACTTCATTATTTGTTGCAATTATTTTTATATTCATTTATCAGCAGCATAAAACCATCATTTTTAAATGAGTAGAGAGAAAATAATTTCTGTGCAAAATGCTATTTTCTGAAATGTAAATCATAATTTATGTGAGGATTTACCTTAAATAATCCTGGGGAATTACACAGACATCTGCTCCTGTTTTCACATTGAGAGGAACAGGAGTCAGTATCAAAAGCTGAGGTTCAAAGTTGATCTTGGGTGCCTTCACAGCCCCAGATAAACTGACTATTCTGTAAACAATTCTCTCATCATTCAAAAACACTGGCACTTGAGCTGTGTATACTCCACGCCAACCTGGAGAAAAATGCAATAGTCAACTATATTAACATAAATGAAGTGTGTTTCTTGAGGCAAAAGACTAGACTAGATTCTTAAAAATGAAACATACTACTTTCTTTTGAAAACCAAGCTGAGGCATGAGGACAGCCTACAGAACTCAGTAGCATTTCTAAATAGATTTAACCATTTTTTCTATAAAATTATTTTTAAAAACAATTTAAAAATTACTATGAATTTTACTAAGTCCTACAACCCAACAATGTGTGAAATCCAATAGTCAAATCACATGCAGGATTTCAAAATCACATTTCAAATTGTGTTCCTGGTTACACATATCACTGCCCTGAAGCTCACCTTTAATAGCACAAAAGATACTGGCCTGGTTCAGACAACACACTAAACCATGCTGCTTAACCACAAAATGGTTAAGGGAATGCATAGGGTGACCATATGAAAAGGAGGACAGGGATCCTGTATCTTTAACAGCTGTATTGAAAAGGGAATTTCAGCAAATGTCATTTGGATACATGCAGCACCTGGTGAAATTCCCTGTTCATCACAACAGTTAAAGCTGCAGGAGCCATGTCCTCTTTTGTATCTGATCACTCTACTATAGCTTTTGCAGCTTTAACTGTTGTGATGATTAGACAACTGCACCAGGTTCTGCAGGCATACAAATGACACCTGCTGAAATTCCCTTTTCTATACAATTGATAAAGGTACAGGAGCCCTGCCCTCCTTTTCATATGGTCACCCTAGGAATGCATTAAGGTTAATGTATTCCCTTAACCATTTTGTGGTTAAGCCACATGGTCTAGCATGTTGTCTGAACCAGGCCATTGTTTGACAGACATAAAATCATAGTTTTGCATCAACAAGGCAATTCTCAGCAAGCAATAGCCTGCCTAACCAGATTTTCAAGATGTGGTGTTCAAACTATCATAAAGAAATTTTAAGAAACTGGGCAAGTTGAAGACAGAAAATGCAGTAGAAGACCCAAAAAGCTGTCTACATCTGATGAACAGTACTTAAAAGCCACTACCTTGAGGGACAGAAGGAAATCCAGTGAAGTGCTTGCTCAACATCTCGCAGAGTCATGTGGCACCTAAGTACATGCTTCAACTTTGAGAAGAAGTCTTACAAGAAATGGTCTTATGGGGCATGTTTCAGCTAAGACACCATTCTGGTGGAAAGGCAACAAGCAGAAGGGATTGCAATATGCAAAAGACCATAAAGCATGGAGTGACAACCTGTGGCAAAAAGTCTTATGGAGCACCGAGTCTAAATTTGAAATCTTTCATGCCCAAGGACACCAATGATCCTGCCCAGACAACACGCTAAGCCATGGTGGTTAAGTATTTTGAACTAAACATTATATGTGAACCATGACTTAGTGTGTTGTGTGAACCATTTCTAACAACGGTGGCTACATAACCAGTTTAAACACACTCACTAACCATTTGCTGCAACCTAACCATGGCTTAGCGTGTTGTCTGTACAGGCCCAATATGTCAGAAGAAGAGTTGGAGAGAAGTATATTGATGCCTGTTTGCAGCCTTCTGTAAAACATGGTGGCAGCTTAGTCATGGTCTGGGGGTGCATTTCAGCCAACTCTTTAGGGAATCTGGTCAAAATTGATGGAATTATGAATGCTGTGAAATATAAACTGATCTTGATTCATCATACTATACCTTCAGGAAAACAACTGACTGGAAAAAGCTTTATCTTCCAGCATGATAATGACCCCAAAAACTCAGTAAACACAATTAAGACCTAGTTAGAGTGAAAATTTGCAGATCGAACACTCACAGTATTAGATTGGCCATCTCAGAGCCCCAACCTCAACATAATTTATTATTATTTTATTTATTTATTTAGAATATTTATATACCGCTCCCCATTGAAAAATTTAGGAGCGGTGTACAAGATAAAATGAAAATAACAGAATAACAGAATAAAACAGTTAAAACAAAATTTAAAAGAAGCAAAAACAGATTCAAGGCTGCAAATTAAGGAAAGGCTTCTTGGAATAAAGATGTTTTCAGGAGACGCCAAAAGGAGTACAAGGTTGGTGCCTGCCTGACCTCCAGAGGCAGGGAATTCCACAGGAGGGGCGCCACCACGCTGAAGGCTCTTCCCCTGGTGGATTCCAATCGGACGATGGATCTATGTGGAACCACCAGGAGCAGGCCCTCGGATGACCTCAGTTGGTAAGGGAGAAGGCGTTCTCTCAGGTATCCTGGTCCCAAGTTGTTTAGGGCTTTGTATAAAAGTACAAGAACCTTAAACCTGGCCCGGTAGCGAATAGGCAGTCAGTGCAGTTCCCTCAGCAGAGGAGTTACATGCTGGAAAGGGGCAGGTCCAGACAACAGCCAAGCTGCAGCATTCTGCACTAGCTCCAGCTTCCGGAGCAGCTTTAAGGGCAGCCCCACATAGAGTGTGTTGCACTAATCCAATCTTGAGGTTACCAATGCCTGTACCACCATGGCTAAGCTATCCCTGTCCAGGAGAGGCCATAGTTGGTGAACCAAATGAAGATGGTAGAAGGCACTCCGAGCCATGGCGGCTACTTGAGCCTCCAACGACAGAAATGGGTCTAAGAGTACCCCCAAACTAATGTGTGGGACAGGGAAAAGAAAAAAAAGCAGCAAAATCAAAAGAAGAGTTATGGCAAATCCTGCCATAACTCTTCTTTTGATTTTGCTGCTTTTTTTTACCAAAGCAAATTGCTTCAGTTTTGCATTCCTGGGGAGGCCACACATTCCTGAGGATGGACAACTTTTCATTGTCTTAATATTTCTTTGTGTTTACTTCCATGCTATATAGTGGTTTTGGAACAAATAAACAATGTCTGCTCAGATAAATTGCTTTAATTTGGCCTAAGACTTTTGCACAGTACTGTATTTCTTAAATGAATTAATATAACTAACTATACAACAATGTAAGATAATATCATCAAAATGCAAACTTGATTTTAATAAAGTGAATGTAGTAATTTTCATAGAGATAAATTACTCACTCTAATAGCAAATGGAGATGGTTGAGTGCCTATGAGTTTGGTAGTGAAATGAGGCCTCCCTAAAATAAGGTAGTGATTTGATTTCTACATGCTAAGAGGATTCCATAGGTACCCAGACAGAAATACATGTGTTCATGAAGTAAAACACAAACACACACACACACACAGTATGGACCAACAAGGACCCTGAACTTCCACACTTACAAAAAAGAGTCTAAAGCAACCAGAAGTTGGGCCAACTGAATGACTTGATTAAGCTATGGTTGAGAACAGTTGATAATGGAACATTAATAAGTCAGTTGAAACTCTATCCAATCTTCTCCGGCAGCCTCCTACCAACCCCCACATTTGCTTCAGCCTGAACAGCATTACAGTAGGGATGGCCGTCACAGGGAAATCCAGCCCTTTTTGGGATCATCAGAGTAAACTTATTAGATCATCATATTTTAGGAAAGTATTATGATTTTCAATAAATCTATAGGACAAGAACACAGAGGGTATTGCACTGGCTATAAGACTTCCAATTATGTTCCATTGAAGACAATGGGTACTGAACTACTTTAAAAACTTAATTGCTGCACGTAAACGTTCTTCATTAACTTCCTTAGATAGCTGCTTGTTTATTTGTAATCACAGGATCTACTTTCAGAACAAAGTCTGAAATGACTTCTTTCACTACTTTGAAGAGGTACACATAGCATGCACTGTGCAGTGTGCATGACAAACCGTGTGTGTTTCCATAGGATGGACCAAAGCATATCAGCCTCTTCCAGCAATGCTTCCAGATTGGTGATGAAGTGCCAGAAATGTTCAAGAAGCTGCTACATAGACAGTATCCAATCTTCTGAGCTACACTGCTGTATCAAGGAGATAACTATCAATTTTAAATCCACAGAAAGAGCTTTGAGGGATGATTTGAGATTAATTAAAAAGGGCAAGGTATACTGTGAAGAGTCAAAAAGAAATATGCTACCCACTGCAGTACAATCTTATCCTGCACCCCTGCTTCCCCAATTATATAATTTTGCTTCAATTAAAAACCTGGAAGCACCACCACCAAAGGCAAATAATTTGATTGTGTCCTTTTGGCTATTTGGTCCTCTCTACTGCCAACAAGGTTAGAAAGATCTGCCCATAATAGAGATAACTGTGGAAGGAAAATCTGTTCACTGAGGATTAGAAATAAATCAGAATTCATTTCACTCGAGATACATTTAATTTCATTTGGCTAAATGTGTTTGTATAACCCAAGTTTCCTGTGACTTTGACAGCACAATCCTATGAATGTCTATTTAGAAGTAATTCCCACTATGTTCAGTGTAGCTTATTTTTAGCATGCCTGAATTAAAACTACTCAAAACCCTTCAAAAATGTCAGGTCTTCTCTCGGAAAAAACATATATGTTCCATAGTTATTTCCCTAGCAATGTTTCCTAGATTGACAGGGGAAAAGCAACTCAATGCTGTGCTTGGGGCTGGAGAAAGATACTGTTAAATTTTGCAGCCAACATAGAGTAAAAGGAAAACTCCATAACCTAGAATAGTTTTCAGACACTTTTCCAGAGCAAGCTCAATGTTTGCCCCTGAGCTCAGAGAAAAACTCTCAAAACTAAATAATTTCTTTAAAGCTTTTCAAAGTAAAAAATGAATGTATTCTCTCCCAAGTAAATGTAAGAAGTGAGGACCCATTACAAATACATCTTTCAGAAGACAATAAACAGTAGCAATAATTATTATTCTGATATCTGATCGTCAAGAAATTCAGTTTGGTTCAGCCTCAAATCAAGCTCGCTAGCACATGATTGTTTAGACATAAGAAATTTACAATATTTATCTTCTACTACTTTAGATATTCAAGTAAAATTGTTTGCATTTATTTTAAAAAGAATCAATAATTTCATCAAACACCTAAGAAGAAAGAAACTGAGACAGTTCACACATCATGGCATCAATTCCTGGGTTATTTAACTCAGGAACTGCATGAATAAGTGGCATGTGCAAACTGCGAGCTCATCATTTCTGCTTTTTATTAACAACCCAGAAATCTCATTCCTGGATTATCTTGTGATGTACAAACCTGGAAACTCTGGGTTGTTTCGGGATTAAACAACCCAGAGTTAACCCAACAATTGTCCATGGTTTGTTGTTGAATTAACTCTGGGCTGTTTAACCCCTAAAAAACTCAGAATTTCTAGGTTCACATGTCATGAAACAATCCAGGACTGGGGCTTTCCTGAGTTGTTAATTAAAAGAGGAAACAATGAGCATGCAATTTTTGCACTCCGCTCATCCCCACAATTCCTGGGTTAAACAATCCAGGAATTGCTGTCATGAAGTGTGACCAGGTCTCTTGTGCTCTTGCTTTTCATAATAAAACTTCTATAAAACCCTGCCCAAGGTGGAATCTTAAATATGCAATATTATTTTAAAACATTTATGTAGAGCAGACCAAGTCAGAAAAAATACTTACATGGACAGAAGCATATAGTAACAAATGTGTGTTGACCTGGGTAGAGAACCCCAGAATGTAAACTAAATTTGAAGATACCATCATCTACTGCTTTGCCTGCAGCATCAAGATCAAATCGCCATGTAATCTGTTTCTTTGAGATATTGTTCACCTGCAGCTTCTGTAAAAGGATATGAAGAAAACCAGCATCAGTATCATAACTGAAACAAGACGGACTTTCATGAGTTCAAAAGGTCCATGTCCCATCCCCAAATTTCAAACATGTTTCCCCAAAACTTTAGGAGTGTTGCTGAAAGGTAATGCAGAGCAAGGATAATATAATTAGAACTGGACAATGGCAAATACAAAATATATGTTTTGGTAGTAGTTTTGAGTAGATAATAAATGCATAAATATTGGTATCAATCAACCAAACTAATAACACTATTGGTTGTTGTTGAAAGGCCAAATAATACCATAAATATGAATTACACAAAACCTTTCAATTAGAGAGTAATCCTATGCCCACCTGACATTGTTGGGCGGGGGGAGGCATAGGATACACTGGTTTCCTGGCTGTGAGCCAGAAAATCATGCTCCACACCCCCTCCCATCCCTCTTGTAACTGGTGGGGACAGAACTGCACCAGCTACCTCTCTGCACTCAGACAACAGAGCATAGAGATGGGGAAAAGGAGGAGTTTCTGGGGGAGGAGAGGGGAAGAGACCGAGGCGGCTGCATTACATGTTTCTTATGGTTGCCCCAGTCTTCTTTCCTCCCCCTCAGAGGTACTGCAGCTAGACAGGCCTGTCTAGAAGAAATGCAGGGTAGCTGGAGGGCAGGGCCACCGCTCTCCTACCAACCTGCACTGGATAATTGGCAGCCTGCGACTTCGGGAGCTGCCGACTATCTGGATAGAATTGAGTCCTTAATGGCCTAGAATCCCTACCCAGTGAACTTCGTTGTCTGGATATCAACAGTGATACATTTATGAACTTCAGCTATGGGGCAGTATATAAATGTCATAAATAATAATAATAATTTCCTATGATGCATGCCAGGGCCAAGGTTTTAGGAGTTCTAATGAAAAAATCCCTAACAAACCATAACTTACCATCCATCACAGGCACCTACATCTTACAAAAGAATATCCCCCATGGGGGTTTATTTACTTTCATCAACACTTCTTCCACATGACTAGCTAATAGTGAAAGTGGCCTGGGAGCCTTTTCTGAGGGAAAGGAAAGCACACATCCATTGTTAAGCAAATTTAGGATAAACACTTCAATATAAAAAGGACACAGCTTCAAAGTGTAATCTACTCAGGTTGCTTACAAGATTCTGCCCAACAGAATTTCACCCCAGATTTGGGGGTTCTGAATTAATATTTTAGTGAAGCAAAACCTTCCCCTCATCTCTCATTCTCTCTTACTGTCAATGATGTTACGCTTACTTCGGTCAAGGAAGCTCGTAGTCTTGGCTTTATATTTGATTCCTCGCTCTCCTTTATTCCTCATATTGAGGCAGTAGCTAAATCCTGTCGTTTTTTCCTGTATAATATTGCCAGGATTCGATCATTTCTGTCTGTCTCTTCTGCCAAGACGCTTGTTCATGCATTGGTTATTTCTCGGTTGGACTACTGCAACCTTCTTCTCACTGGCCTTCCTTCTTCTCACATCAGTCCGTTGGTTTCCGTTCACCACTCTGCTGCTAAGATCATCTTCTTGGCTCGCCGCTCTGACCATGTTACTCCACTTCTGAACTCTCTTCATTGGCTTCCAATTCACTTCAGAATCCAATATAAACTTCTTCTGTTGACCTTCAAAGCTTTTCATGGTCTAGCTCCTTCCTATCTCTCCTCTCTCATCTCACACTATTGCCCCGCTCGTGCTCTTCGTTCCTCTGATGCCATGTTTCTCACCTGCCCAAGGGTCTTTACTTCCCTTGCTCGGCTTCGTCCATTTTCTTCTGCTGCCCCTTACGCCTGGAACGCTCTTCCAGAACATCTGAGATCCACAAGTTCAATCGCAGCTTTTAAAGCTCAGCTAAAAACTTTTCTTTTTCCTAAAGCTTTTAAAACCTGATGTCGTTTGGACTCTATACTGTTAGTTTTACCCTACCCTGTGCCTGTTTACCCTACCCAGTGCCTGTTTGCATTCTCTTCCTTATTGCTTTACTATGATTCCCCTCCTTATTGCTTTACTATGATTTTATTAGAATGTAAGCTTATGCGGCAGGGTCTTGCTATTTACTGTTTTACTCTGTACAGCACCATGTACATTGATGGTGCTATATAAATAATAATAATAATAATAATAATAATAATAATAATAATAATGTCAGAATTCATAGTTGTTCCAAATTAATATTTTTGGAATTACTTCAGTTTCCTGAACAAACCCTAAACTGCGCTTAAGCTTAAATTATGGTGTATGGAAACAAGCAAACTTCATAAACTACATGCTATAGTTATATACAGTCTGTTTGGGTTTAGAGAAAACAACCTACAGTTAGGAAAAAATTGAAGCGAAAACTTCCGATCTTCTAGCATAACCAGGAGGGGAGGGGGAGACATGTGAGCTACAAGCTCAAGCTCACGCAGTCTCAATCATGTAATGATAAACAAATGATGTAAATGATTCTTTTCCTCTTCATCCTATCTTTTCCTCATATATCGGTTTACTTAGGTTTTAAACCTGCAAACAGGGTTTTTAATTTTATGTTATATACTGTATAATATCTTGTTTTCTTTTCATATTCTGCTAATGTAGAAATACAAAATGAATGAAATTCAAAGGGAGAAGATGTGCAGCAAACAGTGTGAGGGTACATGTAGCAAGTTTGTTATCCATATCCTGAAATTCTCCTTTCTTGCCTAAAGAATGGAATGCAAGCATAAATGAACCACAGCATAATGGTAAAGCAGAAGTTAGAGAGATGAGGAATCCACTCATCTCTACAATATACCTACCCTTATGTTACTGCTGTCACTTATAACACCCAACTTGATACTTCTAAAATTATACTGAAATACGAGCTCCACAGGAGAAAGTTGCAATGGTGGCTGTAATACTGTAGATGAAAGTAAACATACACATTTTTATTTAACCTCCCAACAAATGCTTCTGAAAGTATTTTTTCGGTTAAAGCCTCTTACTACCTCATAAGTTCCTGTAGCCGACATACTTTCACTCAACCAAACAATCCTCCATCATGGAATACATAAACTATTGATATAGTTTATAAAACTTAAATTACCTGTTTGATTGAGACTATGGCTCAATCCAAAATATCTCCCACATAAATCCAATCTCCCGAACCATAGTTTGGAGACTCAGGAGGCTTGAATGCTCCTTTCTCTCCATTACACATAGGCTCGAATTACCACTTCCTTTGTTTTGTTTTGTTTTAATCACAGTTTCTGATGACATCAGAATCAGCAAACTATGGTTAGTGTCTCGCTTCCAAGCTATGATTTGAAAAAAAAGAATCTGAAGTAGTTCTCCAGACCATTGCTTGGAGGCAGTCCTAACAATGGAGAGTATGTAACGCTGCTCATGTGCTAGTGGATCCTGAGGTAAATAGAAATGAGCTAAAACCACTGTTTCTGGAATAGGGAAGTTTGACCTGGCCCACTTCAGAAACTAGTGTGTATACTCATTTCTGGTGTTGCTTTAGGAAGTGCTAGCTTCCTGTTACACTAGTGATGAATCCCACTGGCACAACAGAAACAGGGTAAGTGCAGTGGTAATATTGGATACTGCCCTATAGTTTGCTGATTCAGATATCACAACAAGCTCTGGTTTAAAATAAAGCAGTAAGTAGAGACAGGTACCTATGAATGAGCTGGGAAGGAGAAAGGAAAAGAGATTTTGTGAGCCTGTGGCATGCTCCTGGGCTCAGAAACATTGTCTGGAAGGCTGGGATCATAAAGCCTAAACTGAGCTTATGTATTCTGAGCTTTAAACTTTAATCTTACATCCAGAACTTCTAAGAAGAAATCAACTTCAAAGCACACAATAAGAAATGGGATGTCTTTTGCATACCTCCCACATAAATAAGTTAAACCCAATTTCACTTTTCCTTCCAAATGAATTCAAGCAAGAAATATTAGGTTCTACCAGGACAATGTGAAGTGCTGTAATGCTGCAACTAATTAAATCAAGCTGAACTAAGGTAACATTTTAACCCATCTATTTTAATTATAGTCAAACAGTAATTTTCACTAATGATGGAAAATTCAAGCCATACTATTTCCTATGCAACCACTGAATTTCATATATCTATTATTAGCCTCTTTATTATTATAATGATGCTTGCATTTTTACATAAAATTGTATTGATTATGCTTGCTGTTCAAATTCAAGTACAGATAAAGAAATAGTAGCATTACTTCTTGCTTAATAGAGTAATTGCTACAATGAAATAAAGTAAGAGAAGTATTAAATACATGCTAAACTTTAGTTAAAATATTTCAAGGCTTTAATGCTATCACACTTAGAAAGGAATAAATCCCACTGAAATGAGCATGACTTTCTTCTGAGTCAAGTTGTGCATGATTGAGCTGCATATAACTTGTGATCATTACTAAGACTAGCTATTTATATACCAATACACAAGTATGTGGGGATGTACACATTTTGTTCAATCTTTTCCATCTTGGTTTCATGGATTGTCAGATGCCTTTCATTCCATCATACGCTCATTCACAGAATCAGATTTTTTCCCATTTCCCACATTTGAGCAAATTTGCACCTGCAAAATGCGCAAATCACACACACACCCCAAAAAATGCCCCAATCCCCTCCCCAACTGTGTGTTTTCATGTTTTGGCCTAAAGGGAAAATGTACATTTTTAGTCCGTTCTTATGTTCTTATCCCTACATGATGCTTCAACTGATTTGGTAGAGAGGTACACATCCAGATTGTAAATCACTGGCCATAACCCACAAAGTCAATTTTAACAGATCTAGAAGAACATCACTAGCACCAAGAATTTTGAGAAGCCTAGCCAAATTAGCCTCTCCCATACAAGATCTCCTGTTGTATTTTATTTTAGCTTTGTCCTTCAACATTCTGGTAAAAAAAAAAAAAAAAAAACTTTGTTTTTCCTATACAAAAATGCTTCCTCAACCAGAATTATAAACCAATGTTCCAGAATATTTTTCTTAATAAAAACTGAATAAAAAGATGAAACTAGCAGGATCCCTATTAAACATGGTACATATGCACTGCACGGAAATGCTAAGGCAGTACGAAGAGGAGTAAGAAAATTCAGCGTTTGGAACAATCTGATAAATATTTGCACCTCTTTAATAATCAGGTACAAGTTTCTACACAATTTATGCAGATTTACTCAAAAGTAAATGCTACTATGTTCAGTGGGGCACACCCCTAGGTAGATGTGCAAAGGAGTGCACCGTACACAGAGAGAAGTAGAGCACAAGCAATGGTAGATCACTGAATGCAATACACGCTGTGTAAATCTTTCGTATTATTTTTGGTAGCTAATCCTGTGTAGAATTGCTAGTCTGGATTCACCCTTAGAGACACATGCTTCTTTATAACATGCCTTCTTTCCTGTGCCCAGGCATAACACATCAGTCTTTTGTGTCATTTTAAAATTCTTAACTTTCATTATAGCACTCAAAACTAAAATACAGTGTAATGTTGTTTCTTTAGTTGCTTTAGGGACGGATTTTTCCCCACTTAGTAATTTCCTTTAGTTAACTGAAGTTTTGGAGGAGGAGGAGGAGGAGGAGGAGGAGGAGAAGAAGAAGAACTACTACTGCTGCTACTGGGAAAGGCTACAAATTAAGGAAGTGTACAGTGTTTTCTGTACAAGAAAAAAATCCAAAGATGCAAATTTTATTATATTTTAAATGCCTCTAAGATTTCCACCAATATTTTATTTCCAATGCAAATTATAGCACTGCTTATCCAGGGCCGGCACAAGACATTTTACTGCCTGAGTGGATCAACGAATGCCCCCAGCCCATCATGGTTACATAGGCCTGCCAAATTTTCACAAGAGAACTATGAGCTACCAAAGTGACATGATTATCAAAAGATAAATTCAATCCATGGATGTGTTAGACAAGACGTTTCTGACAGAGCTAGAGAAATATTGGTGTCCTTATTATATACAAAGGACTGGTGAGGTTGCATTTACTGTGTTCAATCTTGATCATCAGACTCAAGAGGTAAATCTGAGCAGGATCCACTGAAAAGGGGGCGCAGCTAAGAGTTTATTTAAACATTCAAACACATATGGTACATTTTCCCCATTTGTTATTTCAAACAAGTTCCCAGGGCAGCGTACAGAAAAGTAAAGTACAATAAAACAACATAATAGAAGTAGGTGGTATTAAAAGCAGCATAAAAATCCTCAGCCAAGATAAAACAGCCTAAGTTGAAAAGGATGGCACCATTTCAAAACACGAGTGAAAGATTATATATTTTGAATATTCCCAGAGGTTTGTTTGTTTTAAACTCCCTGCTTTATTTAACTCAAGAGAGAAAGCTGAATTGGAAATCTCTTTCCTAACATGCTAGCTTTCCAATGACAGGGAGTTTTGGGCAAGATGGGGCATTTAAACACACAATTCCACATCTAGGTTCTGAAGTAGTACAGCTATATTACACACAGTTTTCCCAAAGGTGCCCTCTGAATTGCAGGAATGGACTATATATGAGCAGAAGTTTGAGCTTGGCCTTGTTAGCTTAGAGAAAAGGAGACAGAGAAAGGACATAACATGTGATTGCCCTTTATATCAAAACTAATAACAGACTGAACAATCAAGAGCAATTTAGATTAAAGATGGCCCTGCAATATGGGAATAAATGTAAACAAATTTAACACTAGTGAGAATAAAACAATAACACAGGGAATCAGAAAAGAATATTTAGTTACCGAGGTATGAAAATCTGTAAGGGTTTCTTTGGAGTAGCTGTAGGAATTAAAAGATCAAAATCCACAGGACTCCATTCACTAATGCAGGGGGTGCACAACCCACATCGACTCCCAGTGCTGCCCACAAGCCAGCGGCATCCCTACTATGAGAGCTTCAGCTATTGGGCGGTATAGAAATGTAATAAATAAATAAAATACCCACTTTTCCCGCACAGCCTAGCTGATCTGCCTCCCAGCTTCTTTCCCTGCAGGGAAGGAGGAGAAGGGTATGGAGAGGAAGCTGCTGAGACCTGCTTACTTCTGAGGCTTATCTTGCTTATGTCTGAATGGACATGCAGAGGCATGCCTTGCTTACTTGTGAGTAGTCATTTGATTAGTGCATCCCTGCACTAATGAGTGCATGATGCCTAGCCTATGGTCTACTGAAGTCAGGAAAACCTTCTCTCCCCCACATGAGATTTTGCCAGTTTCCTTCTGTTACTTGGGCCATCGAGGATTGCCACAATGAAGGACAGGATGTTTTCTAACGCTATTTTTTTCCACAGGGACTTTTCTGCAGTGCATCTCATCTGTACTTGTGAGACTGTGGCCCAATTTAGAGGTAGTGCTAAACCATAGCCAAGTAAATCAGAGTAACAGACCACAGTGTGTTTTAACTAAACACAGACCAAATCACAGTTCCCCACATTCAGATGTAATGAGGAATTGTCATTAGTTCAAAAGCAGAAGGTTTCCATCTTCTTTGCGCATGAAGGATGGAGAAAAGGTAGGGAGGGGCTCATGAGACTGAGGCGCATGCACACTTGCTCTTGGTTTCTCATTACATCTGAACAAGTCATTGTGTGTCATTACACCTTAACTATGCCACTGTTGCCTGGATTGCAGGAATTTATCGGTGATGGATAGGCCTGCCTTTGGGCAGAGCATTGGATTAGAACAGCGGTCTTCAACTGGTCCAGACCCAAGACCCACCTTGTATTCCCAACCTGCAACATGGGACTCACTTTCACAATTCTCTCCATGCCCAACATAGTGCCAACAGCTTCGCTGCACCCCATGTGGACTGATCTTGTGACCCATTTTTGGGTTGCGACCCACCAGTTGGAGACTACCAGATTAGATGACCTTTTGGTGTTTTCCAGATCAATCTTTTTTGATGTCATAATGGATTCACATAGCAGGTCTTGATGGAGCAAATGGTTACAGTGACCATCTGGGTTGAATCCAGCAGCACTCCAGATGATGGAGCCAGTAGAAATTTGCAGGATCATCACACGACAAGAAGAACGGAATAGAGTTTTGTTTGGATAATTTTAATGCTAGGCTTCTGTTTCATATACTGTAACTGTCAAGATTTTTTTAAAAACCTCGTTTATAATACAAAAATGTCCTACATGTAAGTAAACTCAGTGTTACAGCAAATAATGTTCACTTCAATATAATATTGAGATTTAAAATTTGAGTCTAATGCAGACTCCCATAAATAACTACACATGCAAGTGTGTACTCACATGAGCAGGGTAACATCTGAAGGAAGGGGGACATATGGAAGATGCATTTTTTTCCAATCAAAAGAAGTAGCTGTGTGCCTCTACTTCAAACATTTATCCATTATTTAAAGTCTTTGAATATGCTGGCACTGGTTCTTAAACAAGGACATACACACATAGTGATTATTTGATTTGAGAAACTGCTGTGTCAAATCACAGGTCTATCCTCTTTAGTTCTATCAGCTAATTTACCCACCTTTATCAAGAAAAAACTCAAAAAAAATATTATATACCAACTTTCATAAACATCCACCCATGCTTACTTCTACAGTTTACATACCAGTTGCTTGAACTTTGCATGCTTGAGTAGGTATACTTAATGACTGAGGCCGTGGGACAATGATATGCTTTGCTGAGCCAGGGGGAATCATAGTTTTCGTGATGTTCGATGAAGATGCCATATCATCAATGTTAATGTTTATTGGAAGACTGAAGTCATATGCTGCCACCTAGAGGGCAAATGCAAAGCTGTCACTTGCTCATTACTGGCAAGAAAAGTGCACAACCATTTATTAAAACATTATTTGAATGCCTGAAGCCACCAAACGTTTCGTATGTGGTCAGGAGCCAAATCAAACACCCAAAACACAGAGAAAGGGGGATTGCTCTACATAGCATCAGTGAAATCATTGGGAATGTGCTTTTTTGCATAGCAAATAGGGCAAAAGGAATGAAAATGTTAATACAATTCTAGAGCTGTTAATACAATTCTAGGCCTGAGGAAAGGTGGGAGAAATTAATACATTTGGAGCCTTCGTTTCTTCAATCATTCAAAACATGTCTGGCAACTTGTCTTTCTGAATGGAAGATTCCCAGAACAAGGTATGCAAAAACAACCTCGAAAGGCAGGGAGGGGGGTGGGTTCATATGAAAAGAGGTACTTTTCAAGATGTGTCAGACCCATGCCATGGATGGTTTCAAAGATAAGATTACAAGCACCTTAATTGGGACATGGAAGCTCATGGCAGTAAGTGCCATTAGATTAGAACCAGTTAGACACCTACTAAGAGCTGGGCTGCAGCATTTTGTACAAAGTACAGCTTTCAAACAATATTTAAGGGTAGCCCCACAGAGAGTACATTATAGCTGTCAATCCTCAAGGTTACAAAGGCAGAACTGTTTCAAAGTTGGCTCTCAACCAAGGGATGCAGCCAATGTATCAAGTGTAGTTGAAAGAAAGTACTCCTAGCCAACGTCTATCCAACCACTGCAGTAAATCCCACCCTTATCCTACCCACTGCAGCAGAACCTGCCCTGGTAAGTGAGAAATATATGCTTCTGGCCTCCCATACAACATTCACCTCTATCTTATCCAGATTCAATTTCAGTTCGTTCTCCTCCATCCACCTGACAACTGCTTCCAGCCATGGCTTTAGAACTACAGGAACTGTTCCTGTTTGCGCAGCTAAAGAAAGCTGAAAGTCGTCCATATATTAATGATACCCAATCCTAAATATTCAGATGTCCTCTCCCAGCAGCTTTATAAATGCATAACAATATAGGAGCCAGAATATATATACTCTTGGGGAAACCAGCGGGAGGTGGATCAGGCATTTCCAATAAACACCTCTCGGGACGTCTTTCACCAAGAAAAGAAAAGCGAAACTAATCCAGTGCCACGTTCTGTGGCAGTTATCTTAGATGGTGCAATAAGATGTCATGGTCTACAGTGCTAAATGCCACCCCAAGGTCAACAGGTAAGCTTTTGCCCTAGAAAGATCATTAGCCAAGGCAACTAAAGTGGCCTCAGCTCCACAACAAGGTCTGGAACAAGGGTCCTAAGTGCCATAAGAAGAGCCATGCTGGATCAGGTCAAGGACCTGCATTCTGTTCACACAGTGTCCAACCATCTGTTGACCGAAAACCGACAAGCAGGACATGAGTGCAACAGCAGCCTCCCGCGCATGTTCCCCAGCAACTGGTGTACATTGGCATACTGCCTCTCATGCTGGAGGTCAAAGAAGAATGTGTCATCCAGGATGCGCTGGAGCTATTCTGCCAACAAAAAGGGTACATGCTGCCCCGTAACTAGCATCACTACTCTGTACAGCACCATGTACATTGATGGTGCTATATAAATAAATAATAATAATAATAATAATAATAATAATAATAATAATAAGTTTTGTTTAAAAGAGGTCTAATCCCCATTTCTTTATATCTACCAACAGACATCCAAAGTCACCTCATCAAGGCCTCCTAACAATGATAGCATGTTCCAGACTAGATATAGGGGCCTTCATATACGACAGAAAAGGGAGGGAAGACTATAAGAAAACAACCACTCCCTAGGATAATTGTGTTGAGGAGCCCTCCCTCTTCTGGTGGGTGAATAAGGTGATAATGAGGTATTTACTGGTGGCAGTTAAACTCAACTTTTTAGAAATGTGAAAATAGAAGAAACTGAGTAAGTCTCTTGTTCATTATCCATGCTAACCAACTGAAGCAAGCAGAGAACCCGCATTAAAAAATCACTGAGGGAGCAAACAGTAAAGCTTGATTAAGTTTTTTGGTCTGCAACCACTGGCGTCACTGAGGGAACTGAAAGTATTTTTTCTAACTGTGACAAACTATGTACCAATAAAGAATAAACAGAAATAAACAAGGACATGAGAAGCAGAGAGTAAAGAGGCCAAGCCCTGAACCGTGAGCTCCTAGTTTTTCCATTCCAGAATATAAATGAACAGTGTCTTTTCAGTGCAGTTGGGATCCCTTTTGAATCTGATTTTTAGTTTAATAGTGGACTGCTTTGAGCCCAACAACCTGCTCGGTTACTGAGATCATTAGAAGTCATGCTCCTGGTGGTTCCACATGGACCTTTGGCCTGATTGGAGTCCACCAGGAGAAAAGCCTTTAGTGTGGTTATGCCTTTATGACGTTATGCCTGCAACTCAGTGAAATCTAAACAAACAACTTCAGACAGCACTTTTCTGTTTCTCATTTGAACCAACAGCTTGTCTGCCGGGAAAAAGAAAGCATTTTAAAAGATCTTTGGAACTCCCTGCCCCTGGAGGTCAGTCAGGCACTACCCTTATTCCAGGGCCTCCTGAAAACAACTTTATTCCAGGAAGATTTCCTCAACTGACCAGCCACTGTTTTTATTGGTCCTTTGTTTTAAATTGAACAGTTTTAATTTGCTCTTCTAAATCGTCTTTCTTCTTATGGTTTTATTTCTATGTGCACCACTCCAGAATCTATTTAAGATATAAATATTGTAAATAATAAATATTATTATTATTATACATCTTAAAAACACTTTCAGGATCCATGCTAGAAGACAAATGAAAAGTTATACTTTTAGGGAAAGAGTTCTGCCACTTGTGAAAAAGTGCTGCTGCGGTTGTATTTGTGCCTGATGAGTTAAGGGCCAATGACAGAGCAACATTTCAATCACGAATAGTCAACTTCACTCTGAATGTTGACAGCCAATAGGTTTCTGAAGCCAGCATCTTCATGGATTAGGAAAGGATTGCAAGTGTTTCTCCCCATCCCGTCATTCTTTACACAAGCCTATAAGGGAGCAGCACACATTCCCAGAGGTTTCCATCAGTTATGCCATATCAAGCAAGTGTATTTTGTTTGTGAGAACTATTCAAATATGTACCAAGTCAGCATGGCTCCTGGCAATCAACCATTACGTTCTCTCCCAGAGATACCAAGCTTGTGGCCACTAGAAAGTGACCAGCTTTAAGCCTATCCTGGCACACTTTGCCTTGGAATGAGCCAACTGTTCCCTGAGGTGGTGAAACTTTTGTGGCAGAATGGCTGATCTGGTGGTGGTGTAGCCTGATGATCCAAGCAGACTAACAAAAGAAAAATCACACACTTATTTTTTTTAAGAAAGGGGGTGGGAGAAGACAAACCTGAGCAGAGGGAAGATGTAATAATATTCACAAGGAAGTACCCAGGAATTATTTCTGCACTGCAAGATTCAAAGCAGTTGGGCTCTTTTTAAAATAATTTGTAAAACATCACTCATTGTCGTGTCCCTCCCAAGCCCTCGTACTTTCAATGGGAGGCAAATGATGAGGCTTGCTAAGTAATCCACAAAGCTTTTATTAAGCAACAAACGTCTCTTTAACCTGAATAGAGTCTACCTCTTTGTAACAACGCCCTAAGCAATTACTATGCAAACTAAGCAAGACAATTGTCCATTCAAGGAGAGAGAGAGAGAGAGAGAGAGAGAGAGAGAGAAGTTACTTCTCAAATGCCCATACTTCAAAGGGCCTGGTGCAGTGGTAGGTTCTGGCGCAATCTCTCTGACTTTCTCACGGCCTCTTTACGCGCTGTGCGTTTGAGCTTCCAGCAGATTCTAACATCAGTTAGTGTTTCAGAATGCTCACCCCTGAAAGCTCCCTCATTTCCCTCTGAGAGTGTAGGATTTGGCCTTGAGGAGATAAGCTCTGGAGTGGGCTGATTTCCAGCTGAGGAATCTCCTGTGAGAGCTTCCAACTCCACTGGTACAGCCTGGCTGGTGTCTGACGCTGTGTCTTCTAGTTCTGAATCTGATTCTGATTGATTATCTGAAACCCCTTCACCCAAAACAGGAGCAGTAGGGTTAGACATGACATTCATTAGTTTCCATGTTCTGTAGTATTTTATTGTCAAGTGTTTAACAAAACGTTTAAAATAGTCAAGTTAACGTGTATGATAGGGGGGAAATTGTGGGGTTTGATTTTGGGGACAAAGACTGTTTGGGGAAGGTAAAGTTCCCAGTAAAAGACAAAACACCCTTGGGAAAACAATGCAGAGCACAACCCCTCCCACTTATTTTGCCAAGAGGGATTCCACTGAACCTTGTACTACAGATCACCCCCTTCACTTTAGAGGAACACAAGGACACAATTTAATCTGTTCTTCTTCTTTTTTTTATGAAGTTATGCCTACAACTCAGTGAAATCTAAACAAACAACTTCAGACAGCACTTTTCTGTTTCTCATTTGAACTGACAGCTTGTCTGCCGGGAAAAAGAAAACATTTTAATAGATTGCTGAATATTTATGATTATTTTAAAATGGAAAATTATATCGAGGAAAAAATGCTCCTGTAACATTTACCTCGATATAAAACAAACATTTTAACTCAAGGGATCTGAACAAAAAAAATTAACTGTATCTCTTATTAAATTCTGTATTCTAGTTGCAGCTACATTCAAAATATATCCCCACTCAATAAAAGTTCAGTCATCCAATACTTCCCCTATTGGTTTAAGTGATCGGTCTTGCCTACATTTTAAAAATATTTTTTTTAACACTGTGTCTTGTTCATACAATAATCTAAACAGTATTTCTCAAAAATAGGGTCACAACTCACCTGTGTGTCCCAGCATTTTCTGGGTGGGTCACACAAAGAGGGGTACTCCCTCCCCTCCACCCCACCAAGGCCTTTTTACTGTCAATGGGCTAACAACAACACACCAAAACTGTAAGGCTCCTTTCAGAGACAGGCTCACTCCCACCTCTCTTATATGTCTTGCTTAAATTATATACAAATATATACTGCCTACCTACTTATGCCTGTGTTAACATTTAAAGTGAAAAATAAAATATATACTTGGTTAGTGTTAACTATTGATACGCTTGCTAATTTATTTATTTTTCTTGTTGATAGAATCATAGACTATCATAGAATAGTTGAGTTGAAAGGCCATCAAGTCCAACCTCTGCTCAATGCAGGGGAAAGTAGGGCTCAAAACAGTGTTAGTTTACAACTGTGTCTCACTTTAAAACATTCAAGAAACACTGGCCATGGCTAGACCAGGCCTATATCCCGGGATCATCCCTGTGCATCCAAATGACACACAGGGGATCCCAGGAGCAGACAGGGACGACCCCTCCATTTGCCTGGGATAATCCTTAGGTCTAGCTAAGGCCACTGATTTAAACCATGGTTTAGATGACTGAAAACAAGCCAGCATGCGACTCAAACATTCCCCTTCCCGTTTTCCTCCTCTGATTGTGAGGAGAAGAGATAGAAAGCTTCCACTTGCAGTTTAGAACAAACCACAGTTCTGCATTATATATGAACTAGTTTGTTAACTAATTGAGATCAGTATCGACCACAGTTCCAAATTCATCACTAAGATGGAAATTTAGTTTGTTCTAAAATGAACATAAAATTTACAGTGAAAGTGAAGCTCCTTGAATGTAGAGGAGGCGAGGGGAGTGTGCAGCCCTGAGGCTCATGCAAGCTCTTTTGCAAACATCTAAAACTTTCTTTTGATCACCATCTGGGCTAGGCCTTAGAGCAGCCTTAGAAAAGTCTGTGTGGTAGTACTGGACCACCCGAAACATTAATGAATTAGTGGGGAGAAATCTTAAATATTATACTAAAAGAATATGCACGCAGGCTCAAAGGCCATCAGCATTCTGTAACCTCAAAGGCTCGTGACAGATAGTTTTGTGAGAGGGAGGGGAATTATTTTTTCCTTTTAATTTACACATTTCTATATTTCTATATCCCTAAGTATGTAGAAGCCACTAGCTTATTTTGGAGTGGAGTGGCCCTATTTCAATTCAAAACCGACAGCCGCTCAGTCACCTGAGATTCCTATTATAGGTAATAATATACCTATAATAGGTATATTTGGAGAATACACTGTCATATTGTACAGGTTACTGCATAGCAATTTAGGGAGTTTTTACATGATGCATTTGTCGGTCTCATGGAAGTTTGCAGGTCCTTTTCAAGATGCCTCTCAGCGTTTTTTAGGTTGATTCTGCCATTTTATAAAATGCCAAAATGCAGTAACAACCCCCCGCTCCCCAAAACCCGCCATCAAAGAGATGGTGTAATTCAAGAACTGTGTATCTGTAGAAATCTTGCAGTGCCATCGGCTGGCTGTATAAATGAAACATCTGGAATGTGCCCACAAAGAACATGGGGGAAAACAAAGTTGGACTAAAGCACTTGCAATGTGCTGAAGGTAAACCCGCAAAGATTCCAGAATACAAAGCCCTAGTAAGGCCACGGAGGTTTTCCTTAATGTAGATGACATGCAGGTTTCTGTAAGCATAGCACAGAGCAAATCCTTTCTCGCCATAACAACAACTGGTGTGCCTATTATTATCTCACAGACTTACCTCTTTCGGTGTGAAATTCAGTGAACATTCCAAAGTTGAATTTGCATCTAAGGTTGCAGAATACAAACGAGGAGTCTCTGGTGTACTGCCCATGTCTGTCAGAAAACAAAGTTGTAGATGTTATCAGTCATTTCTACTGACTGAGTTTGGTAGAACTATGATCCTACCGACCAGTATCAAGAAGAAGGGGGGGAGGGGTTACAGGTAACTCAGGGAGGTGTTTCACACCCAGTTCCAAAACTGCTAGCTTAGGTGCATTATTCAAGTAGGGAACAAGCCTCTATTTGAAAACCTGGATACTACTATACTAAATATACTTATCAGGAAACATACGTACTCCCAAATAAACATTAAACTCCTAAACCTTTCATAAAATACTGAAGGCATGATTCAAAACCATGTTGTGAATAGCTACAACTGCTACAGTATTTTTATGTATTTACAGTCTTCTTGCTTCTTACATATCTATCTCAGCCATCAACAACAGTACAAGCATGTTCCCTGTGGTGTATAAACAGCAATGAAGCTTACAGGGAAAGACAGAAGTAAACAATCTTAAATGATCTTGATGTAAGCTGTTCCTTTAAAAAACTTCAAAGCTCACCAAAATATATAAAAATAGAACAACGGTATATGCCTTTCTATAGCAGTAGTACCATTTTGTTGTAAATTCTTATTGGCTAGTTACATGGCCATGGTTTCAGGCTAACATATTTTACCAGGCAAAAATGGGATAGTTTCAAACAACCATAGCGGGCTCATTTCTGTCATGGAGAAGACAATCCAACTTGACTTTGCCATGTGATAAATTAAATGTGCAATTATTTCACCAGTTTCCAAATTGCAAGTCCACATGTGCAGGTGCAATGATGTCATGGAAGACTTGCAAAGGTGTGTGGTCTCCCAGTTTGGAAAGTATCGAAATAAAACCAAATCAAACTATTCATCATAAAATGAAATCAAGTGGGTTTGATTCCCATATCAAAAACAAACCAAAACGATTGTATGTTATTTACAGTAAGGCTTTTCCTAAAAATTAGACTGAACTTTAAATTATACAGCAACTTAAAATGTCCGAAGGATATCTGCATCATATATTGAATAAACATATTTGTCACAAATGAAAGACAACCTTGGATATAAAGAGATCTCTGAGAGAGAAAGATGTAGTGTAGGACCTTAAAGGTAAAAAATACAAAGAAAATGATCACAGAATATGTCAAGTCATCTCACCAGAAAATACTGGCAAAATGATTCCAATATATTCAAGACCAGAGCACAGTCTCAAGAACACTGTGGCTGCATTCAGACAATGCAATAGTCAACTGTGGAGTAATAATCAACTTGACAGTTGTTTATTTAGTGGGTACGCCCCACACAACATGATAGTAATCAACCGTGGTGAGGATTAGGATCAGCGTTAAGTTGACTGCGTCGATTCACTCATCCCTCACCCTCTCTCCCCACTCAGTCCTCCTGCTAATATCCCATCAGCCATTGCTGCTGGAAATCTATCCTGCCAGCTGGACTAGAGCGGCAGCCACTGCTTTGACTGCTCTTGCCTTGTGACTCTGTGGCTGATGAAATAACCATTATTTCGTTTGTGCAATTAGTTCATGGGAAAGTCCTGCATATTTTCATGTTAGGTGTTGCTCTACTGTGGGACACAAGGAGTCAGAAGTCTATGCACAGGCCTAAAGCTGGTTTGCACTGGTTTTAATCACATTTAGGATGACAAGCTTTAACAATTTTACTAAATGAATGCTAGATGTATGTTTACATACCTGACTGAAGTTGGGTAGGACACTATAGAAGAGTTTACTAGTTGCTTCATTCATGAAGTAGGTTTCCTTGCTTAAAAACTAAGCTATTTACTAGGGAACCAGTTACATTTAGCCTTTCCTTCTTTTACCCAACAACCTTTTCCATTTAATTATAGTTCATAAACAAAGAAATACCTGACTGGAGAGCAAAACGTAATGTAAAGTCATCATGTCTTGATAAATCCATTGTCACTCTGGCACGTGCCTTTCCTTTGTTCTCAATAGAAAATGGAATTTCTTGGGTAGAGCCAAGATAAACTCCAGGGAAAATAAAGGAGTGCTTTAAAAAAAATAAGAAAGGAGCATGTTAATGATTTAGGACAAAGATACGCGACTAGATCTGCTAACCGCCATACTAAAAAAGCAGAATAGGGTGAGAACAGAGAGCAAATTGACCATATAGAACATATGACAGTAGTGTATCATTACTCTATTCACTGTCTCGAGTCCCCCCAGTAGTGTTTTAAATGTAGCAGAATCAAGGTGCGGATTTAGAAGCCCATATCAGTCCCATCCTGTAGGAACCAATAGCTGCAGGAGAAGGCAATGGCCCTTTAAAGACATAATCTCCTCCAACTGGGCGAGGCCAACGGATTAGTCTGGCCTGTGCACCATGCTAAAGCAACAGCTCACCTTTCATGGGTGAGAGCATTCTAGCCATCTTCATCACAGTGCTCTAGCCAACATTCTGACTGATTCTGCCTTCTCTAAGGCAGACCCTGCTGCCACCGGCCTTGACCTGGCCTTCCCAGACATGCCTCTGCCTTATCTGTCACAATCTGACCTGACTGGCTATGCCTCTGCCTTACCTGCTGTAAGTGCCACTGTTACAGGCTGCTTCCTCTGTGAGCTTGGGACCCAGCCTGAACAAGACACCAGCTGCAAAGGTAGCCCAATCTTGGAGACTCTCTAACAAACGGTATTTGAGGCTGGGCTTCCTTTGCAGCCAAGGACTGAATGTGCTGACAGCATGTGCCACCCTCAGCTGCAAAGACAGCCAATCCAGTCTCAGACACCCACTATGCAGTACCTCTTAGAGAGTGGGCAACCTTTAGTTCCGCTGAACAAATGTGTTGACAACTCTGCCAGCATAAATTATCTTCTTTGGCAAAGACAGCAAGTGCAGGTGTTATTATTTATATTGTCTTGCCAGGATTAAAAAAACTCACCATCCTATATTGTTTTTGGGGGTGCAGCAATGCAGCCTGGAATTGAAAACTTCCCACAATCCTTGGCTGCCTTTGACACAGGCAAGAGAGAAACTGGAGCACCTTCTGGCCTAATACTAAGGGCTAGGTGGGTGGGAAAGAATTTATACTCTGGCGGGAGAAGGACTTGGGGGACTCAAAAAAGCTTGCCTCTCCATTGAGAGAGGTTTTCAGGAGTTCCAGAAGTTCTTCTTCAAGCTCAAGCTTTCAGACATTCACCAACACCCCTATTCGTACTATTTCTGTAAGTACTATAATGTTTTAGCAACAACACACCACTATTTGTTTTCAGCCTAAGGGTACATATGTGAGGGTATCCAGCCAAAGATAAAACCCTTTTTAAGCCTATGCTTACATACCCTCCACTGAAAATAAAAGGACTTGTGGGGGGGAACTGTTTTTCCTGGATAGTGCCCTAGATCACCTACAGTAGATATACAAAACCTAGTGCTATAAATCTTATAAATGTAAAAGTCAGCATAATAAAGAATGTCACATATTTACCACACTGATATCTATGTCAGGAACCTCGACAGATCCACCAATCCTAAGTTCCAAAGATTTTGCATTCCGTACTGCTACCTAATTAATGGGAGGAAGTGAAAACATATATCTATTTTGCCACTACATCACCACTGCAAAACACTATTTCTAATGTGGAAGTTCCTGGGTTGCTGTACATAAGAAATCAAAAGTATTTGTTTTCTATAATACAGCAGGTGACATTGACATAATGCAGATTTACATGTGACTGCTTAGTAGATAACGAACATCAAACACTGGCAACTATTGCTGGACCAAAGTTGTCAAAATATGGATGTTTATTGCATATTGAGAATACAGTGGAGAAGAAGAATTATACACCTGGTCTAGAATAAAAAAACACAACCATTAAAAAGACGTTCAAAATAAACAAAATAGTACTGGATTACAGGGTTTCAAAATTTTCCCTTTTAATTTGTGTTTTGACACCAGCAGAATCTGGAAAAAAATATCCCTTCTTAAACAGGGCCAACAGATATTTCAAGCACAGAGTTTGCCAGAAATGGACTGCTGGACACAAAGTACTCTTTAACATGAACATTTAAAATGATCTCTAACAGTTCTCAAAATGAAACTATTTTAAGCCTATGGGATTGAGTCAGCCTAAATCCAAGTACCTCAGCATAATATGGCCATAGATTTGTCATAGAATCTCATTCAATCACATTCAATGATGCAGTAGTTACACGAAGAAACAAGTATTCTAAAAAGGCAGTACATATTCAACATAGGACACAAGGATAACCATAATAAATCATATCGCAACCCATCACAGTTAGAGTCATGGCAAATTTTACTGCAAGTAGGATATCCATAGCAATAACTACTCAGATATGTGATCTACACCATCTTCCATTCTCTCCTCTTGCATGAACAGTTATTTGAATAGGAGAATGGGCTGCAGTAATTAATGTCTGCGTCAGCTGCTGGTAACATGCAGCATCCACGTTTCTTCCATCCCCATCTTGCTGTGTTTACGAAACATGCATAAAATCATCCCTAGGATTCCCAAGAAAGATGTATGCATGAGCTACCCCATTGCTATATCAAAAACTGCTATTAAGCTGTTTTGGTATAAGCTGAAATTATAATCAGAGGCTACTTGGTCCAGTTACAGGCAGTTGCTCAGGAAAAGTGTGAATAGCCTAAGCCCCATCAAGCAGTTCCTCTATAAAAAAAAGGCTTGAGTATTAATAACAGCTTGACTGAGGAACTGGTTTTAACATCTCTGAAAGAAACAAATTTGTCCCCAAATCAACTTAAGAAGGCTGTTCTACTTAACACAGAGATATCATTTAACCATAGCAATAATTAGAAAGAAAATGGAGTTCTACACAAGAACACATCCAAAATTCTAGCAAGACCACATAGTACATACATATTGCTGTGAGAAGTGAGACTATTAACTTGAACTCTAATAGGATAACAATACATTTGTCAAAGAATTAATGGAAGTCAAGCTGAAATGGTTGGGAGTATTCACTAAAAGATAGATTCTTATTCAGTGGAACCCTCGTGCAAGAAGTAGAAAGTCCCTGTGTTTTCACAGATTCCATCTTTACTTCCCTGCCCCAAACACACACACATCCCATGCTGTTCTGGATGGTCCCCCAACCCCCAGGAGTAGATTTCCGGGGTGTGTAGGGGGCTATAGAGGGAATTGGTGAAAATAAGTTCCTACCTCTTTTGTTCATGGGAACAGAAATTCTGTGAGCAGTACTTTACTCACAAATCTCTGAATTCAATAGATCCTTGCCCTATGCCAATCTGTAGTCAATAAAAACTGTGGCGATAATTAACCTACTTCTCACTATGATTGGTCCCTGTGCCATCCTCGCCACCTCCAGCCAACACTGCCAACGCAATGCTCCTTGTCTGTTCAGCAGGTTTGATTCTACTGTTGTAAACCGCCCAGAGAGCTTTGGCTGTGGGGCAGTATATAAATGTAATAAATAAATAAATGCTCAGCTGGTTTGGTTATTTTTTTACAACTGATTTTATTGTATTTGGTTGTTTTCATATCTATTTATTTTTATTTATTATTACATTTATATCCTGCCTTTTTTCCCCTCTTGCAAGGAACCCAGGACAGCTTACACTGTCCTCCTCCTCTCCATTTATCTTCACAACAGCCCTATGAGGTAGGTTAGGCTGAGAGTCACTAACTGGAACAAAGTCACCCAGTGAGCTTCATAGCTGAGTGTGGACTAGAATTTGGATCTCCTGAGACCCAGTCCAACATTCTAACCACTACACCACACTGGTTGTTTTATGTGTATTTACTATTTCTTTTGTTAGCTACTTTAAAAGTTGCTGAAACCAAAGCACGTTATAAATATTCTTATAGAAAGAAGTCATCCCCAATAGGGGCCAGTGCAAATCTAACACCCCTGATTCCTTTAAGATGATTAAATTATCAGGAGGCAGTGAAACTGAATGCTTTTGCCTCTCCAGTCATTTTCTCTATGGTGTTAACATATCCCATTGAGAAAGGCTGCATGGAGCAAATGAGCTCAGGGGACATCTCACCTCTCTCTCTCTCTCTCTCTCTCTCTCTTTCTCTCTAGTGAATTAGACCAGCTGCTTCAAAACAATTCATGAAATACAGTCCATTTCCTTCTGCCTCTGGGGTCTCGCTGCCTGCGAAAAACTTCACCGTCTGTGACTTCCTATATTTTTTCCTGATATTCCAATTTTTCAGTCCTTCTATCAGCAAATCTAGTCCTTCCATATGTGTGTGTGTTTTGTCTGTTTATATATTTGGATATTTCTATGTAAATGTTTTTATATTATATATAAATATTATTATATTTTTAAGGTTTTTAATCTTTGCAAACTGCTCAGAGAGCTTTGGGTAGTATAGAAATGTAATAAATGAAATGAAAATGAAATGGACCCCTTGCCTTTTGAGATCTTTTCCTATCCAACTTCCCAATCCTAAACCTCCCTTCCATGTCCATGTTCTTTCTATACCTAGAGTATTTTGAGGTTTTTCCGGGCAGACAGATCATTACCCTCACAGAACCTGAACTATTCCAAAGATTCTACTGCTGTCTGTTTTAGTGCCATAGCACATAAAACATTAACAAGCTTTTCATGACATCACAGAAGCTCAACCAATCACTGGCAAAAAAAGGAAAGCATTAGTGTATTAAAATATAAGTATCTTTTCAAGGCTAATAAAATCTTCAAGTCAGCTGTTCAGATTTGAATACCTCCACTCTGCTATCAAATTTCATTAATGCATTCGGTCTGAAGTAGATTTTTATTTCAGTGCGGGCTCCCACAGGTACTACACCCTGAAAAGGAGTGATAATCATTCCAGGAAGAGGGTTGGCATCAAGGACCTGCCAGTAAAAACAAGTATTATAAAATCTATTTCCTAGGAGGTCTGCTGCAAAGAAATAGGCCTAGCTGTTTCCTGATAAAATGTAACTAACTATGAGCTAAAAAGACATCTCTCACTTTCATGCAACTTTAACTTTGCACCTTTGATTTCTATGTGACATCTTTTTCATGTATTGCTTTAATTAGGGTGCAATATTATGCATGTTTAGATTGAAAAAGGTTCTACAATTGCCAGCATAGCTGGCTAGAGGGATGCTGGGAATGGTAGAACTTTTTTCAGTCTAAACATGCATAAGACTTTCTATCTAAATATGCATAGGGTTGTGTACTTAAATGATTAAAGTTAGACTTTTAACACAAATTAACAAACCATCTTACAAAAAACTAAAATATGTGAACAATAAAAACAGGCTAAAATATATTGCATTGAAAACATAGCAGCATCAAAACTAGCATAAAACATATGATCCATTTAAAACAGAAACAATTATAAAATGCCTCCTAGAATAAATAGGCTTTCAGCACCCATCTGAAAACATTCACAATCCCTTTGTGTTTTAACAACCTTAAATAATTTGGTGTCGTCAGCAAACTTGGCCATTTCTCTGCTCACTCCTAATTCCAGATCATTATGTTGAGCATTCCAAAAGCAGTGTTGGGGTAAATTTGGGGCAGGGTTACACAGCTATATGCGCACTGTTAACCACACTGTATGCCTCACCTGGAAGTATGCATGGTTATGCCCCATGTTTTGAAGAATAGCTGTTCTGCAGGTAGTTAAATGTAGAGGAGCATGATTAAACGTGATCCTTTGTTCCTTAAACTGAACACTAGTGGAGCCAAGCTAATAGTGAGAACAAATAAAAATAATGCATTAGCATCAATTGACATGTTCCAGCACACGCTCAGACTCTCTTTTGATTTTACAGAAACCAGGCAAGGATGGGAGCATGAATTGTCTACTAACCAACACTCAGAAATGCCAAAACAAACATAGCAGGGATACGGTGCTTTGGGAGGTGAGATGCAAGAGGCAAAGGCTCGACTCAGTTTGCAGAAGCAGTGAAGGTTGGAGTAGAAGTTTAGCAAGCTGTATGTTATGAAATGGAAAGAAAATAGCAAACTGCAAGATACTGTAATGGTTAGAAGGAGAAATAACAAGAAGGGAAAGAACCGATGGTCTCTGGAGGAACAAGGAGATGAACTAGACTCATTCAGCAAGTGGCCTGGAAAATATCAACTGAGCAACTCCAAGACATTTCTAAATTGGAGAATAAACAATCAAAGCGACAACTACTTCCCATTTTACCACTGTAAACCATGGAAGTGTTCTCACAAGTCATTCTAGAGAATTGTCAATATGAGAAAGGGCTGCACAAGTGTCCCTCACCCAAGGCAGACCTGACATGAATAAGTGGATGGCTTGGCATGCACATAAGGAGCAGAGATTTCTCCTACTGCTCATCCACTGGACAGAGGGCAGGTGGCCAATTCTACAAAGAAAGCCAAGCTACCAAGAGGGCCCAGTCCCACCACAGCTGATCAGAGAAAGAGGGCAGGTGGTGGCAGTGGCTGCAGCCAGTCCACAGCAGCTCTCTGGGATTTTCTCCCCTGACGTCTATTAACCTGGCCAGGTTACTAAAGGCCAGAGAAATGGAAATTCTGCACTCACCAGTGAATTTATGTTCTGAGCCACCCTGCCCTGGCAGGGAGAATACCTGCCAAAGGCTTCATCTGCTGATGAGAACATATCTATCTTCTAATGTCTGGTGTAGGTACGGACCAAGTGGCTGCCCTGCATATCTCCCATACTAGCTGGCCTCCTTCCCTTTGAAGGGAGAATCAGAAGACTCACTTCCACAGCAGCCCCTGTCACCACCAAGCTGTAGGAACCAGAACCAGGCAGTAGTGCTTTAAGGGCACAGAAGCTCCTCAGAATGGGCAGGGAAAACAGTGGGACAGGCCAGCCATTGTAAGACTTTGCTGAAGCAAGGCTTTACTTCTAAAGGTGAAAACACCCCAGCCAGTTTTCCCACAGTGATCTGTCCAAGGTCCTGAATGCTTTGCCTGTCTAAACCAATCCCTGCTATTTTTGAATTGACTTGACCTAACTTGACTTGACCAGGTATAATAGCCTTGCTTGACTTGACCTGACTTTGCCAGAAGTAACTCTCCCACTTGCCTTTACAATGCGGTAACTATCACTGCTGCAGTCCACTTCCCCTGTGAGCTTGGGGCCTAGCCCAAACTGTATAATCTGCACCACAGACTGCCTAATTTTAATATTCATTCTGCTTTAACAGATATTTCTTTTACTTTGCTTAAATAAAGTTGCAATGTTAAACCACGTTAGTAACAAAAGGAGACAGATTTTGCCAAGGCAAACTGGAAAAAGCACAAGCCATATAGTAGAAGATTACATGATTACCTTTGCAAAACATTTAAGTTTAAGTGTTTTTCCTTGATGCACGCACAAGTCAAATTCTCCTGTTGATGGAGAGGAGAAACTTGGATGCCAAACTACTTCGCATTCTAGGTCTTTACATGCTTCTACAACACCTAAATTAATAAGAAGAAGGAATAAGAGTTTACAGCTACTAAAAATATAAAGCTTATGGAAGATGAAAAGTGATTAGAATTTTTTCTTAAATTATTCTCTCCAAATCTCCAGTTTATGAATAGATTTTGTTGAAGAAATGCTAGTTGTGTTTGGGCTACAAAACATAAGGACTGATTACTGTACAAAAGTGTGTGTGTTTTAAATAGGACTGCAAGATTAATCAAGCCAATCAGTTAAATTCATCAAACTTCTCCACACTGATTAGAAATAGGACTCTCATCACACTAACCCAAAGCCAATCTGCAATATTTCAAAATATTCTCTGACTGGTGCATTTTTGTTTGCAGCTAAGAAATGCTTACAGGTCTCGGTGGTTTCTCGTCTTTCCTAAAGTTAATTGTCATGCAGAGGTTGTGATATTTGCCGAGACTAAAACTGGGAAGGGAACGATTACAATCACCATTACCCAGACAAGTACACAAAACAACAACAAAACTCCATCCATATTAGGTGGCTGCCTACATCACTTTATGCAAACCATCCAGTCAATGACATCAGACATGCCTTTGTTTGGGTGCCTTCCACAAGATATAGTTCTTGGTTTTCTAGTGCCTAAAAAAGGTTCTTGTTGAGCACATTTGGAAGAGGGGGAAGGAAAAGAAAGTAGGATAACCATACAATTCTGCCTGGCAACACAAACTACATGAGAATTACTATTTGATGATGGATCACTATCTTAACTAACCGCTCCAGGGAGATACTGAAAGGTTGCACAATGTATGGAAATGGTGCAGTTGCACAGAAACAACAGGTTGTTTCTTAGCCTTTGGCTAATCCATAGGCGGAGGAAATTCTTTAATCCTGAATACAGAACAGCGAGTAAATGTTGTGTTACATATATTGTTATTTAACGTTTTAAAAACAAGTGTACCTACAAATAATTAAAACACAGGCTCTTTAAAAATCAGAAATCTCAGTTTTATGGAAATTTAATTAATCAACCAATCCCTTAAACAGCTCCAATAAGTTGTCTTTAAACTAGATTATCAAATTAATAACTGACCCACTATGGAATAATAGTGTCAGACTGAGACTTGGAAGATGTGGGTTTAAATCCTCACCATGAAGTTCACACAGTGTCTTTGGGGTGTGACCATCTCTTAGCCTAACCTACCTGACAGGGTTGTTGTGAGAATAAAACAGATAGAGTGAGAAACATGTATGACACCCTGAGCTCTTTGGAAGAAGGATGTCATAGATAACTTAAGTAGCTGTAAATATATAACTGATCAAAGGTTTTGAGCAACAAACCTATTCACACCTCTCTGTGCACTTTCTTTTTGAGGAAGAGTGGCCCTGTGACAGATGTGACTTTTCCCCTTCAACACTTTAAAATACTAGCCTTACTTTAAAATACTAGCCTTACTTAAACCACACATTTCATTATCTGCTCATTGCTTGAAATAATCTCATAATATATGTTACCTTTGTCTGGGCATATAGAAAATGTCATTCCTTGATCAGTGATTACAGGCTTCCAGGAGAATTCTGCAGGGTAGTTTTTACGATTGTATAGAGTGACTGTTGCTCTAAATCCATATTCTGCTAAGAAGTTATAAGCAGAATTTAAAGTCAATTCCCTTGTAGATAACTCCAAGGCAACAGGTACTATTTTTGCTACCACTAACACGTGTCCAGTGTGATGCTGGTTTATGGAGTACATAAAAGACCTGTAACACAGAAAAGATTTTCCTCATCACATGAGCCATTTTAGTATCAGTGATGTAATCACAAAAAGGACAATTCAAACATATTATTAAACACTCTTTAAAAAGCTTGATATGTTAAGCCATCACTAAATATTTGCCATATCTTAAAATAGCCTTGAAAAATATTGTACGCCTTTCTTCTGAAAACGAATAATCTATTTAAAAACCTGAGTGACTAAAGAAGCTGCCTCAATTACTGGGGTAGCAGATTATTATTTTAAAAAATTTAAAAGACATACTTAAAACTATAGATGGCATTCCCCTTTTCTCTCACATAGGTAGCACTGCCTCTTCTGAGATGCCTTATAAATGCATGTACATCGTCTGAATCACTACTACTTCACAACGAGGCATAAGTGTTCCTCCCACCCAGATTGCTTTGCTCAAAGAATTCTCTTTATAGATTTTAAGCTATAATGACCACTAGATAGAGTCAAATAAGAAGTCTTACTTTTGAAACATTCCCAATTTGTCATTCTCAAAAACAACTGGAATAAAAGTCTTTGTAAATGGTGGGATGACGTGAGACAAAGGACTGGTCTGTTGCAGTTCTTCACTCTCAACTTCTATTTGTATCCAAACATGCCTGGGAAGATTATTTATGATATACAATTTTCTGGTAGATGTAGAATGCACACAAACGTCTCCAAAGTCAATAGTGGAGGGGCCTGGAAACAATGGAAAGCAGATGGTTGAGTTACAAAATAGGGAAACTCAGCTAAGAATCACAAAATGTATAGCATTAATTAATTTTTGTGAACCGCCCAGAGAGCTCCGGCTATTGGGCGGTATAGAAATGTAATAAATAAATAAATAAATAAATAAAATAGACTTTGGGGAGGAAGATCAAATCACAATAAGCTACCTGACACTATTCCTTAGGGAGGAGGCTTTATTTGTAGACAGGTGAAAGAGAAAGAGGTGAGGTGGGAAACTGATGGTCCTGGCCTCTTGTAGTCCATATCACCTGGCCTTTTAGACTGGAAATCTGACTGCAGAACGTAGTTGTTCTTCAGAGTGACCCCACCCCAACCTCCATCACTGCAGTCTGGGATTCCTCAGTTGTCCTTCTCATTGGCCAAGTAAGAATTTCCCCATCTGAGCAATCTGAAGAGCATTGAAGTGTCTTACATAGACCAGCATCTTAAGACAATTTGGCTTGAGACAAACATGCACCAAAAACCTCTGGGGTTTCACCTACTTAGGATTCATTGGCTTGCTGGATAATTCAGCCAGGTCTCTCTCAGGACACCTTTGGATGTGTAGATTGGAAACAGCCAAGAACAGTACTAGTAATTTTTCTGGGGCTTTGAGCCACATTGCCCAGATATTAAGATAAGGCAGTAGAAGAAGAAATTTGTGCACATTTGGGAGGCTAGAAAATAATAGTAATGGTTTTAGCGACTAATAAGAGATTTTGATGGTTTCAGTGATATTTTTGCATCTTGATTTACACAGCAATCTTATGCATGATTGCTCAGGTGAAAGAACTACTATGTTCAGTATAGTTTACTACCAGGTAAGTGTGCATTCCAAAAACCTTTCCTTTGAATTAATTGATTAACCATATCTAATCTTTTATTACATTTTTGATCTTCAGGAGAGACTGCCTGGGGTTAAATAGCCAAAATGGCAGCACCCATGCAAACCAGGGAAGAATGGGCAGACTTGAGGAAACCCCAAGATTTACAGAAGTACAAAAGATCTTTAGGGGAAAAACCCTAAGGGGTGGTGGGAGAACCTCCCAAAACAGCCCAATGAGGACTGAGCATGCTCAACCTGCATAGAATGCTGACTAAAGTTAGGGGGGGGGGGAACCCTAGAAAACCAGATGGGAGTGGGAATGGAATACAGTGGCTGATGGAAGAAGAGATACACACTGTATCACTGTCTGGATCTTGTTCTCACTCAGAATTGCTCTGTTTTGGACTTTTCTACTGCTGACTTTCCTTTGTCAGATCATCATCTAGTTTCTTTCAATATTACTCACAATCCTCCTCCTTCACGTCCCGCTTCTCGCTCTTGTCGTGACTTGCAATCTATCAACTATGAGGCTTTTTCTCAGTCTCTAGCCTCCTCTCTTCCTTCTGTCTCTTCGGCTGTCTCCTTGGACTCAGCTGTCTCCTTCTTTAATTCCTCCTTATCTTCAACTCTTGATAATCTTGCTCCATCTACAACTCGGATAGTTCGCCCTTCTCAACCCCAACCGTGGCTCACCTCTTCCCTCCACTACCTTCGCTCTTGTTCCCGGGCAGCTGAACGCCTTTGGCGTAAGACCAGGGACTGGGCGGACTTTGTCCATTACAAATTTGTACTCTCCTCTTTCTCTTCTGCCATTTCACTGGCCAAACAGCAGTACTACTCAACGTTGATCCAGTCAAATGCTAGGCATCCTCAGCGGCTCTTTGCGTCCTTCAATTCTCTTCTGAAGCCTAATCCACCATCTCTCCCCGCCTCTCTGTCTGCTAATAACTTTGCCTCTTTTTTCAATGCTAAAATCCAAACTATTCACTCTGATCTGGCCAGTTCCTGTTCCTCATCTGTCAGTTCCTCCTGCAAATTTCTCTGCGTTTCCTTCGGTCTCAGCTGATGAACTATCTACAATACTACGCTCTTCGAAGCCTTCCACTTGTTCTCATGATCCGATCCCTTCTCGCGTCTTTATAAATCTTATTCCCGCTACCCTCCCTTCCTTGCTTCATATTATTAATTTTTCTCTGTCCTCGGGTTCATTTCCTTCTGCTTTTAAACATGCTACAGTCTCTCCCATTCTCAAGAAACCTACTCTTGATAGGCTATCTCTGTCGAACTACCGACCTGTCTCTTTGTTGCCTTTTGTTTCAAAGATCCTGGAGCGTGTGGTCTACTCTCGTTGTCTTGACTTTCTGTCTAGTAACTCTGCTCTGGATCCTTTTCAATCTGGATTCCGTCCTTTGCATTCCACTGAAACAGCCCTTACTAAGATCACCAATGATCTTCTTACTGCCAAGTCTAAAGGCCTTTACTCCATTTTTATTCTCCTTGATCTAACTGCAGCCTTTGACACGGTTGATCATGATCTTCTCTTAGATTCCCTTCATGACCTTGGACTTTGTGGCTCTGTCTATAACTGGTTTGCCTCCTATCTAGCGGGTTGCTCTTTCAGCGTGTTGGCTAATGGCAGCTCGTCTTCCTCTTTTCCCCTTTCAGTAGGGGTCCCGCAAGGCTCGGTGCTTGGCCCGTTGTTGTTTTCCTTATACATGTTGCCCTTGGGTATTCTTATTCAATCTCATGGCCTCCAATATCATCTGTATGCCGATGATACACAATTATATCTCTCATCTCCGGAGCTTTCTCCTGATGTTCACAATCGTATCTCGGCATGTCTTTCAGATATCTCAACTTGGCTGCTTCATCGTCGTCTGAAACTTAATATGGCAAAGACTGAATTGCTTATTTTTCCTCCTAAACCTTCCCCTCATCTCTCATTCTCTCTTACTGTCAATGATGTTACGCTTACTCCGGTCAAGGAAGCTCGTAGCCTTGGCTTTATATTTGATTCCTCGCTCTCCTTTATTCCTCATATTGAGGCAGTAGCTAAATCCTGTCGTTTTTTCCTGTATAATATTGCCAGGATTTGATCATTTTTGTCTGTCTCTTCTGCCAAGACGCTTGTTCATGCACTGGTTATTTCTCGGTTGGACTACTGCAACCTTCTTCTCACTGGCCTTCCTTCTTCTCACATCAGTCCGTTGGTCTCGGTCCACCACTCTGCCGCTAAGATCATCTTCTTGGCTCGCCGCTCTGATCATGTTACTCCACTTCTGAAATCTCTTCATTGGCTTCCAATTCACTTCAGAATCCAATATAAACTTCTCCTGTTGACTTTCAAAGCTTTTCACGGTCTAGCTCCTTCCTATCTCTCCTCTCTCATCTCACACTATTGCCCCGCTCGTGCTCTTCGTTCCTCTGATGCCATGTTTCTCACCTGCCCAAGGGTCTCTACTTCCCTTGCTCGGCTTCGTCCATTTTCTTCTGCTGCCCCTTATGCCTGGAACGCTCTTCCAGAACATCTGAGATCCACAAGTTCAATCGCAGCTTTTAAAGCTCAGCTAAAAACTTTTCTTTTTCCTAAAGCTTAAAACTTGATGTTGTTTGAACTCTATACTGTTAGTTTTACCCTACCTGTGCCTGTTTACCCTACCCAGTGCCTGTTTGCATTCTCTTCCCCTCCTTATTGCTTTACTATGATTTTATTAGAATGTAAGCCTATGCGGCAGGGTCTTGCTATTTACTGTTTTACTCTGTACAGCACCATGTACATTGATGGTGTTATATAAATAAATTAATAATAATAATAATAATAATAATAATAATAATAATAATAATATAAAAAGGGTAGAGGCATCTCATTGTTCGTGTAGATCATTTCCTGGTTCTGAATGAGAAGCTATTTTTTAAATAGCTTAAATGGGGACATATAGAAATCAATGGAGAAATCCAAGATTTTAACGTACTACCAAAAAAATCCCCAAAGGCAGCAGCAAAGAGGAGAGTGTTTACTCTTTTTAACTCAATACTTATTTAGTGTAAAACATTTTAAAATAACCCTGTATGTAGGTAATGAAAGGAAATTGACCTGCCCCATTTTCAGTGCTTCTGAATTGTGCTACTGGGTCCCTCCTTTCTCTTAGGATTATTTCTTCCCTGGTCCTTCACAACTGTGCATAAATTAGCCTATATGCAGTCTCTTCTTGTCAATTTCCTTGTATTTTTCATACTCCACTTCACTGCTCCCTTTTGCAGCTGGAACATATAAGGAAATTGTCCAGGCAAGACTATACATATTGGACAGCCATAAATGTGCATTTACACACTTGCAAAAGACAGACAAAAAATAATTTAAAAAAATTATGCCCCCCTTCGTTCATTTTTGAGGCACCAAAATATATAAAAAATTAAAAACCAGGGGGAAAAGGGGGGTGATCAGAGCAGAGGGACATAACAGGTTCTGCTGGTGCTTAGGATATGTGCTGGAGCCAGCTGGAGAACGGTAGTAGAAGGAAGGGGAGACAAGCCACGGTAGGCCTGATTGTCAGGTGGATCATGGGTTGTTCTGCAAACAAACAACTGACCATGGCTTATTCGCAGGATAGCTTAGCATGATGAGTGAACCCACCCCTTATTTATTCAGCTATTTGTGAAAACTTTAAAAATGTTTATAAAACAAACAAACAAAATCTTCAGCTAGGATGAGCAGATAAAAAAATACTTAGCTAACCAAACTTTTAACATTTAGCAAGAGCTTCGGCTATTGGGCGGTATAAAAATGAAATAAATAAATAAATATTCTCCAGGGAAAACTTCTAAATGCTAAGAATCAGACATTCAGAAACTGTATGCCCTTGGCCATTCAGAAGCATTACACTTCTCTACCTTGTGATGTGTGAAGCACCGTCATAGGTTTTCACCACAACTAAGAGGGCAATCCTAACTGTCCCACTGCAGGTGGGCTGAGGGGGTGTTAGGAGCAGTTGGAGGAATCCCTCCATCAACAGAGAATAGCTCTGATGGTGGGGCAGCACGTACACCCCAGAGGACCCTGGTAACGCCCATGGAAATGTCTGCAGGCATACACTACCTCTGGCAGTAGGGCCCAATCCATGATATTCTGTGGATGTGTTCGTATCTACTGGATCCAAAGCCCCCCTCAGTCCTAAAACTTCAGGTTTGTGTGGCCATTTTGCTTCCGATTGCTTTCAATGGTGCAGCGATTTTAAAAAGCTAAAATCTACTGGAAAAGGCAGAAACACAAACTGCCCCCTAATCTTCCACCCTGGCTAGAACAAGAGCTTCCTCCATACTTCTTTCTTCCGGGATCATCCCTGTGCATCCAAATGACAAACAGGGGATCCCGGGAGCAGGCAGGGACAATCCCTCCATTTGCCTGGGACAATCCTTAGGTGTAGAAAGGGCCGTAGACTCATAGAATAGTAGAGTTAGAAGGCGCCTATAAGGCCATCAAGTCCAACCCCCAGCTGCATTTATTTTTATGTAAATATTTTTTAAAACTTTGCATATCACATCTTTAATGGTTTTTAGTCTTTGTAAACCACTCAGAGAACTTTGACTATGGGGTAGTATAGAAATAATAATAATAATAACAACAACTACTACTACCACCACCACCACCAATACTAATACATGTTTTTTCTGCAAGAAAATTGAATGTTTTAAGAAGGAAAAGCCTTACCAGCAGATCAGAGCCTTACCAATTAATATTTGGTGAAGCTGCTTCGCTGTCAATATTAAACTGCAATCTTCAATCTCTTGTGGAGAAGATGGTACAGGATGAAACCCGTCACTAATCTATAAAAATGCCAAACAGAATATCAGCATACTAGTACCAAATAGTCTTTCATTCTAATATATAAGCACTGTACACAAGCTATTCACCATCCATAGAACCTGGGTGAGTAAGTAAAGAGGGATGGAGGTTTGTGGAAGAAAGCACATGCCAGGAAAACATAATCTTGGCACCAGCCAGGTGTGCCAAAGGCCCAAACTCCCCAGGCTTAGGACGCTCTGTAACTCCTCCATTAACTGCTTTATTCTGTCTCTCCTTTCGTTCTACAGATCTCTTCTGTTAAGGGATGCATAAGCATCAAGGAGTTCAACCCAAAAAGAATTGCACTTTTGCAGGCACTTGAACCTAGGGCTGCAAAATGTTTAAGGGTCTCACAGAGTGCCTACCTCTGCAGCTCCCCTCCCCTATTTGCCAAGGACCCAAAAGCTTGCTTACGGCAATAAGAAAAACAGCAGAGGCAGGAGCAGGTATTCCAGCTCCCTAGAGGAGCATCCCTTCCCTGCAAGGAAAGGGTCAGGGTCAGTCTCAGCATCTCCAACAAGAAAAAGACACTATTAACATCAATTTCTGCTGGAGAAAACCTCCTCCATGGGTAGATCAGCCTTCTGCCCAACAGAAACAGACATGAAGAAACCTGAGCTGCCTTTCCTACCACTGCAAGTAGGTCATTAGGCTCTAGGGGTGGGGGTGGGCAGGTGAAAGGGTTATGACCACTGGTGCTTGAGGTTCAAGTTGAGCAGGCCCTGCTCATAGACTGCAAGCAACAAGTTACCAGCAGGGTACTGCTCAACTCAAACCTACTCATGGGAATTTAACAAGCAGTTAAATTTTTCAGTTTCTCATGACATCCTTCTTCTGTTTAATCTTGCCTCTTTGTGCTTTTACAATACTCTTCCCTAATTAATCCAAGAAGACAACCTCATCTTCTCCTGGAGCTCAAACCCAGCTCACTAAATGTTTACCCATTCTTTGCCACCTGCTCCCACTTCTCTCCCTCACATTTTTATATAGACATTGCCTCCCAGCTTCACTTTGCCCCACCACTGTTACTTAGGTCATAGCACCAAAGACATCCTAATACATACAGCAAAGTGGGGCATTTCTGGACCCCAAGTGAAGTACTGTTTCATTAGCATTCAAGAAGGATTCATTTAAACTGCAACTAGTACATAGATAAGTAAGTAGAGAAGTTGTAGAAATGGGAACACCATTTGATAAGTTGATATATATTAGCCTTATTAGGTTTGATCGTTTGTATAAAATCTATCAGTATATGCCCCGATCCCTTTTCACCATTTTTGCAGGAGGAACGAACAAGAAGCTGTGGAGAAGGCAGCACACATATCCATGACATATAAATTGGGCAGTGTAAACACTACCCTTTTTAAACTCTTTAGACTCTTTTTAACGTTTACAGAATGCCATCAGGGGCGAGTGGAAAAGCAGGGTTTTTCCTTGGTCAATATTCATATCTTAGACCCTGCCCAAAAATCTTTTTGAGCAACCTTTCGACAAATAATTGCCAAATGTCAACTGTATTACATAGCTGGAGGTGGTGGGACGTGAATTTTCTCCAGGGACACATTTTGTGGATTCAGAGCTGGTAAAATAATGTATCCCTACAACAGAAATACTGCAAGCTACTTGGAAGCCTACAATAAAATAGCAACAATGGAGCAATTAGCATAAAAAAAAATTTCAGCAGTTGTTTCCGCTTAAACACAGTTCATGGAGAAAAATCAAATCTAACAAAAAGCTTAACTAAACTTAAGGTGTAAAGTGAATTTTAAATGTTATTTTGCTAAGTTTAACAGCTGGGGACTTCCTTTTTGAGCAATATCTAAACTTTGACTGGGTTACTTTGAATTATAGGTGTCTCTTAATCCCTTCGTGATTTGTTTACTGGCCATATGTTATTGACATATCATTGTACTCTTGCCTACACCTATATTTATAAGGGTGTACAGAGACTTTTTTGGGTTCATATTTCATTTTGATCCACTTTGCAATTAATTAATTTTTAATTATACCTGACATTTTTGATATTAAAAATAAAACTTTATAGGGCATTGTTATAGGTAATTCCCTAACTTTTTTTAAAAAAAAATGGACATAAATAAACTCCCAACTTTGAATTATAGTGAAAACCGCTGTTATTCGTAGAATCTGCATGTCAACAGCATTCCAATGAAGTATGTTTCATAAGAATCAGCCAATGCGAAGGCAGTGAAAAAGGGATGACCAACTAACTCCCAACTTTGAAGATCTGTAGAGGTCATTAGACAAAAGGAAACTCCAGGTTGATGTGATAACACTTTCAGGCTGCAATCCTATTTTTATGAGACTAAATCCCACTAATTTCTGTGGGGCTTCAGCAAACTTACATAGGACAAGGCTGCAGTTTATCTGAGGGAACATGGCAGAGAGGTATACATTGCAAGCCTATCCTGTTTTGAGCAGCCATCAGCAAGCTAGACCATATTCAAGCATATTAACTTACCTCTTTGGCTATGGATTTAGATTCCATTTCTGTTAGCTGCTGGCTAGTTAACAGGCTATTTCCACTTATGCAAGCAACTTCTCCCTCCAATATTTCTTGCTGTACAACCTTGTCCCTCGGATATTTCAACCCTGATGCTGGCTTTAACCCAATATCCACAGAATTATTAAGCATTTCAAAGGTCCTAGTGGGTGGGAATATAGAGAGTGAAGTCACATTCAGCTATGTAGCAAACTCACTTTAAAATATGGAGTAAATATTTTGATTAACATTTCAAATAGATATTTTTATTAACTTAATTCACTAGCGAGAAGGAAAAAAACATTTCCTAAAACAAATGTCTTTCTAAAGCCTTCTAGACAATACTTATTGACACACAGTTTTCATTTTTAATTATAAAACCCATCATGGAACATATAAATGAAATGTCTCTTCTTCAAATGACTTGTGCCATACATATCCCAAAGATATTTTTCCTATATGTTCTCTGTGATGCTGAAGGCAACGTCACCTTCTCAACTATATGTGCATTGTTGACATCATCCTCTTAACTATATCATCTGTGCACCATGTGCTTATAATGTGAGCCCATAACTAGGCTAAGACTGTTCTACACCTGTGGGACATTTTTCCATGAAGACTGGCCAGCCCAAGGATTTAAACACAGTCAGGCTTTCCTGTTTGAAACCTTTATCTGGACTGGGGGTGGACAAAGGATGTCCTGGCTTCTTGTTAATAATATCAGGAAATATCTGTGTGAGTCACCCTGAAGTCTGCATGATGCTGACCATTTCGAAAGAAATAGAAGGTAATTCCTTCAGAGTAGAACGGATAGTTCTGACTCACTTGAAATCTGAGATTTAACGTATTTATTTTGCTGATTGGGGTGTGTGAATAGGCTTTCTCCTTGTCTTTTATTCAGGTTTAAAATTCTAGAGTTGTCAAATCTGGACTTCCGTGTATTTGCAGCACAAAATGGTTAAGAATCTAATGAAGGTTTGGGTGGGGAGTGGAGGGATGAGTGAAAGAGATACCACACAGGTCAAATCATTTAGCTGGCACGTCAGGTCACAGCCATGGACCAAACACAAACACACACAGACCCCATTCAGAAGACACTTTAAACCATGGCTTTAACCATGGTGATTAAAGCAAAAGGCCTTATTCACCATGGTTAAATCCATGGTTTAAGGTGTCTTCTGAACACGGCCTGGCTTTCTGGCTTAACCACCATGGTTAAAGCCGTGGTTTAAGGTGTCTTCTGAACACGGCCTGGCTTTCTGGCTTAACCACCATGGTTAAAGCCGTGGTTTAAGGTGTCTTCTGAACAGGCAGGCATGCATGCACACACACACACACACATACACAACCAGTAAGATCCGAATCTCTGAATGTCACCCACATAGGCTTCAATGTTCTCAGACCCATTCAGGTACACAGAACTACTGTCCACATTAGCCATACTAGGATGTGTAGGTCATTTAAAAAGTGGAAAATAAAGAATGAAACACATAGCTGAGAAATGTGTCAGCACTCTAGCATGTGGGCAGTTATTTGGAAACAGTCATTACCGAGCAGCTTTTTTATGCAAACGACGCTGTCTTAAACTTCGGATATAGTCTGCATAGTAATCTTTATTTGCCTGTTTTTCTAGTTGTTCGTATACAGTGTAAGAAAACTCTGGATCCACGTAACGATACCTGGGAACCTTTGTGAAAATAGTCCTAGATATGTAAAATGAAACACAGCTTCATTAGTGCATGGACAATTTAACTATGCACTACATACCAAAAATATTACTGCTTTTGCTATATAAATGTTTTATATATGCCTCCATTATTCCACTCATCATTACCACATTTGACCTTGTAAAGGCAATCATAACACAGAATAGTTACAATTTGATTAGAAAAAAAGGAAACTATTAGGAAAACATCTTCTTTATACAAGTAAAATAATTTACATCTGAATGCATTTACTATATACATATTCTCTGTGACATGCATTAGAATATCATATAAAATATTTAACACTATATCCAATGAATCATTCTAAATCATTATTACTTGTATTACTTACCTGTAATCCTTATGCAATTCAGTGGGTCTTAAACTGGCTGGACGATCATTAGGAAGAGCTACTATTGCATTGCTCAAATTCCTATTAATCCGGTGGGCATGAATTTGTGTCTGATCCGATTTAAGCAATGTTACTGGTGCGACATCACTGTGTTGGTCCACCTTGTTAGCTACAAATACTCCCATTGCATTGGTAATTAATGGCGTTAAACCTTGGTTAGAATTTATATAAAAATAAATTACATGAGTGTCACAAAGAGAAAGTAAAAATGGCTATCATTTATTCTTTCAAATTATAGAATACTTGATTTTTAACAAATATATATACACACACATACCCCCCTGCCCAAACAGTCACACTTCATAGTGCAAGAAGCATTTTCTTTTTCAGAAAAAGGAGGGTATTAGGAACTCAAAACTAAATTTCCAGATTTGCTTTATATATATAAATGGATTGATGCTTGGTGAAACAAAAAGAAACCAAGAATGAATAAAACAAATTCTCCAGATAACTGGACAACAAGTATTACAGAAACTCTAGATGAAAACGAATGTGCCAGTTATTGATATAAGATTTGGTTTATATTTTGTGTGTAATATGTTATACTATATTACAAAATTTATCCATAACATGTTGCCCCACTTTTTACCCTCAAAATAGGGGCCAAGCCACAAAGCCAGAAACAAAATATAACTCATTAAATCACAGTGTATAAATTGTACACAAATTTCCATAACTATCATAAATAATTAGGGCTATTATAACACAAAGCTATAAAGTGCACTCAAAGATATTTTGAAGCAAACAGGGTTTCACTTTCCTTCTAAAACAGCTAGTTGTTCAAATACTAATTTTAATGGATTTCCTCTGCTCAGTTTCCTGACAAAAATATGAAAAACCAAGTTCCACATAACATAAAGACCCAGTTCACACGATCAAACAACCCATGGTTTGTTAGTGAGGACACAGTAATGAGCGAGTGAGCAAGCTGGTTCCCACCTGTTTATCTGCTTCCGATTTCAATTAACTTCGCAGGAACGTACTGTTCCTGGGTTGTTTTGTGATATACAAACATGGGAACTCTCGGTTGTTTAGGGGTTAAACAACCCAAAATTAACCCATGGTTTAATTTCCAAACAATCCAGAGACTGAATTCAGACGACACGCTAATCAACTGGGGGGAGGGGAGTAATAGGAATAGAATGGGAAACAACCGTTGATTAGCGTGTCGTCCAAACTCAGCCAGAGTTTCTAGATTCCTATGTCACCAAACAACCCAGAACAGGATTGTTAATTGAAAGCAGAAGTGGCAAGCAGGTGCGAGGCAGTACACCCACTGGACCCCTTGCACCCCCAACAATTCCCTTGTTAAACACCTCTGTTACATGCACACTGGATGTATCCAAAATTACATGTACATTCAAATCTATTCCAGTGCAGAATCTGTTTTCCCATCACAAAACATTAATCCTTAAGGACTGAATGTTACTTCTCCTCCATCAAAGTATAATGAATAATAGTACTGTTTATTTTTATAGTAAAAACAAACCATGGAAATTAAGAGTTTGATCACAGCTGTATACATCATGTTAAAGTACAGGAAACTGAGTACTAATCTAAATGCTTTATCAAAACTGAGTACAGTATTTAGCTACTTTGCATTGACTGGGATTTTTTGTGGAACCCACCAGAATCCACAAACTGCTATTTAAAAGCCTCTACTCATCCAAGCTCAGGAAAGAGCCTGATAATTAGGGAAAAGAGCTTTTCTAATAGGAAATTAACATGCATGTCTCGGTCACTTGTCTTGTTTTAAAAGCTCTAATGCCTAATTGCAGAACTACTTTTTGATCTCAGACATTCAAAGAGCAGTTTGGGACTTCAAGGGAGACATCTTTAAAAACAGCTCAGAAAATGGTGGGTGCAAATATGGAATATGCACATGCATCCCTTTGAACTGCAGCCAGAAGTTGCATTTTGAAAAAAAGAATTTCCTGTACATTCTGCCACCACTGGTTGTTTTCTACTTCGTAAAGAATAATTCAATACAAATTGTTAAGCCCTTGAAACCAGCAGAGTCAAATATCTGGCCCAGTAATTGTTGGCTTGAATGCTCTGACTATCTGACACAACACCAACATGCAGGGTTCACAAGTCACCCTTTACAGGAAAAACACACTTAATCTTAGAAAACCACAAATAGGGCTACTCCCATAGATGAATGCCCCAACTTAATTTATGTGAGCAAAATCAAAGCAGGCAGCATAGCCCACCTTGAGTGAGTTGCTAACCCAATTCTGCTCATACACAGCCTACCTACCAAGTCATCTTGGTCCCCATTGGGAGTGGGGGGCAGATGGGACAGCAGGAAGCAGCTCCTTGGAAGATTGGAGAGGCACATTGGGCCTTTCATCTGTACATTTTCCCATAGCTGGGGACACTAACAGTGCCATTAGCATGCTGCTAATGTCTCCTACCCTCTGAGACCATAGGGGTTGAACTACATGGTCAACAGCAGAAAAATATCACCGGATGAGGGCCATGGGAGTTGTAGTTCAACCCCCATGATCTCAAGAGGAAAATGACACTAGCAGCATGTTGACTCTAAGCGTGTCCTGCTTTGGAAAAAATGCTGGGAAACATGGATCCACTGCCACCACCTAGTATCCCATCCTTGTTCTCAAGTTAAGCTTTTTCGCCTGGCCTGGGGAGGGCAGGAGAGTGTTCAGGCAACTGGACTCATTTCTGATGTCTATCTGAATTCTCCCTCAAACGAACTGATGGAAATATCATTTCAAACTCATTAAAATCTTAACCTCTTCTTCTTAACATACCAGGATTGATTTTCAGCACAACTTTATTAGTTACAGGTTTGCACAGGCCAGAAAAAATTAACTGTATTTGATGGAAAGGTTTCATCTTCAGAGCTGATAAGCTCTCTCTCTTTGCCACTGGACCAATGATATCTACCACCTGCTTCACTGTAAAGGTTCCTATGTGATGAGGAACAAATGAAAATACCACATCCTAAAGATAAAAACAGATACACATTAAATCATTTCAGGAAAGGGAACAGAAGGCTCTTAAAGGAAAAAAGAAAAAGAAAAACTGTAAGTGTTACATAATGTTTGATCTTGTTTCTTTATCGCCTCAGCCTGTAAAATCCCCAGCTTTCAAATGACTTTTATTTCACGCATTTTAAGAAGGGGAAATTTCTAGGTTTCTAACTGAGTGATGTAGCAAAATGGAGTTATACATTTTCATCCCGCTGTTCAGCTTCACAGCCTGCTAAGTGCTGTATAAAATATAGAACAGACATGGTTCCTTACCATTTAGATTAAACATGTAAACAGGTGATAGCAGGCTGAGGCAACAGAGGCCAATCACTACTAATACGCAAAGGAATGAGACAGCTGAGGTTCCAATGGCAGTGGGACGGGTAGCATTGCTTAGAAGGTTCAGCAAAAATCTTCTATAAAGGAATGCTCTGGCAAGAGACTAAAAATGAAGGGGATATTCTGGAGAGAAAGAACAGCAAGGATGAAAACATCAAGGTGTAACTAGCAACATCTTTCTCTTCCCCCTCTAGTTCGCGTATTTATTTATTTCTTAAAAGTATTTTGATACAGCCGTTTAGTCAAAGACTCATGGCATGAGCCTTGGACTAAAAGGCAGTATAACAATACGTTTAATTAATAAATAGACGAACTAGAGGGAGAAGAGAAAATAAGGGAAGATACAGGCAGAGGTACACAGCTTTAGAAGTAGAACCTTGCCTGGCAAGGGACTCAATATAAGGTCTGGAGTAATGTCCACTACATATGAGAGAATACTGAGTTATAGTAGACGTATTCTGAATAGACAGCATTGGAGAGATACAGCAGAGTGGATGGCAGCATGTAACAATAGTATTTTAGCTTGAGAGAGGAAAATAGAAGAAAGTTTTAATACTATGCTCACAAGGAAAAGGTGCATCCTGAGGATGGTGGAAAAGACTGTATTTTGCACCTGGATCATAGGAAACTGTCTTATACAGAGTCAGACCGTTAGTCCGTCTGGCTCACTGCTGACTATTCTCCAGGGACCCAGATCAGAATTTTCCCCTACTCTAACTGAAGATGCCAGGGACTGAACTCGGGATCTTTGGCATGCAAAGCAAATGCCTTTATTACTGAACTGTGGTCTTAATACTTTGATGTGGGAATAGAAAGAAAAGGAAAAAGCAAGGATGACTAAAGTTTCATGCAGCTGAAGCAGAGGAGATAACTGTCTCACAATGACAAGGGGGTGGAGGAGAGAAGGAAGATAATGTTAAGAGTCTGCTTTCATCATATGGAGCTTGGAGACATCAACGACACATAAGATCTTTGCACAGTGAGAACCATAATGTAATAAAAACTGCATACACCAAACATATGGATTTATTATTATTATTTTGCTTTAAGTGACAACATTGATTTATGCCAACATTTTTAATAATAAATCACATTAAATTTATGATACTGTACTACACAATGCATCATAATTTAAAATACTTTAAAAGTGAAGTACACATATAGTATGAAAGAAAAATATGCAGTACCTGTGTAGCTTTTGCTTTTAAATTTCCCTTTTCAGGACAAATATTAAAATGCGCAATCTTATGAAAAACATATGATACTGGAAGAATATCGCACTGATTTTTGAGTGAGCAAATCATATCTGTATGTTCACCCATAGAACACTCCCCAAAATTAACCATTGGTCCTGGGATGAATCTCAACCGAACCGGAAGCCCTGAGCCTGTCAAACCCAGCTCAACTTGATGGGGATTATTCTCTGTAAAATAAATTGAGAGAATAGGATATGTTATCATATGCAGTGAGAAGACTGACCATATAGCAACTAATATAAGTTCAACATAACAAAAGATAGTCTTCATACAATTTGCCCTCCTTTTCCAATTAATATTGGACTAATATAAATTACTTGCACACATAGTAGATACATATAGGAATGTATATAGCCTGCTACCTCCTGAAGGATGAGGTAGGTACATGCAAATAAAACACCAATTAGTTTTTTTAATGCAACGAAATTACAGTGTTGCAGTTTCAAAGTTATGCTAGCATAAATAGTCATCATTACATTCAAATCTGATAAAAATGCCTAGAAGCCCAAGTTGTGGTGTTAAGCAGTATCCTTTAGCTCCAAAGGCACTCCTATCTAGGACCACAACTTCAGCTTCCCAGGAGAATGATGAATATAGGTTCCACCCCAAGCCTGCAAAACTAAATGACCAGGGCAAGTCATACCATCCATAAAAGGCAACCCCAACCCCAACCCAGACACACACATCTCGAAATCACATTTTGTTCAGAGACAACTCCTTAAAGACAGGGGCACAAAAGAGACTCTTTCAGTGGTAACTTTGCAGAATCTTGTACAAGCATAAATTATCAGGTGATGTATTATGTGATATGTGTATTTGCAATTGAAATGTGTTTTCAAGAAATTCAATAGGCTGCAATAATCATAAAAAATACATAAATATACATGGTTTTAGTGGGACAGAACTTAAACTATGTCAATGAAAAACTGAAGGTATGATCTGAACCTTCATATTAAAGTCAGAGGTGAGCATTTTCGTATTATTTAGAGATGTTGATAATGAAGATTATATGGGCAATATCCAATACTGCCACTGTGCTCCCACTTAATCTCTTGCACTAACAGAGCACACTGCTTGTGCAACAGAAAGCTAGTAATTCAAAAAGAAACCCTGGAAACAAGTGTGTGTGCAGATAGATAGATAGATAGATAGATAGATAGACACAGAGAGGGGGGAGGGGGAGGGAGGGAGAGAGAGAAAGAGAGAGAGAGAGAGGTTTGTGTAAAGTGGCACAACAGCAAAGCAACAAGGAGGCGCTGGATCCACTGTGGATATAGTCAGTCTTAAGGTAAAATGTGTAAGAAAGATAGAAAGCCTAGCCTAAAATATATGTTCTAATACTGTTGTTAGTCTTTCTATCTTTAGGACAGTATCTAATCCTTCTCGCAATGGGAAACTAGCAGTTCCAAAAGCAGCTAGAAACAAGCAGAAACACTGATTTTCGGAACAGGGCAGGTTAATGGAGCTTGCACGTACACACACAAATACACACACACAATGCATTTCTATAAAACATATACAAATCACATTAACCTTCCTGGGGAAAACGAAGAGGCAAAAGCACAGTTCTAATTTCTTTACATTTATTTCATATTTACCAATACCATACCATTGGTGGGTATATCATCAGCAGTCACACTGTGCAAAAAGTCATTTTTACTTCCTACAGCTTCAAACTTCAGAAAGAGAGCATAATCTTGTCTTGGGGGGGTTCTTTCAAAGTCCCTGTCCCTTTTCAGCTGCCTGTAAAATTCACAATTAAATTTATACTCCTATGGAGGAAAATATTATAATTTAATTGTTAACGTCTAACAGGTATAGCAGAAAAATAAGGACAGCAAACACCAACATTTTGGGAACCAAAGGCTGTAAATTCAACTGATCCTATGTTAGAAAAGGCATCTGCATTCTCTTTAATTATGAGACCACATATGGCTGTTTCTACTGGATAATTACCTTACTCCCCATGCAAGATAATGACTACTTCAGGTCTTTCTTGACTAACTTGTCACCATGTTAAGGTTCCTCCAGAAAGTTCCCAATGTATCACCCAAACATTTATTTTATTATTTATTTAAAATATTTCTTGGCTGCCTTTCTTGGGAGTTGTCACGTCATGAGAATGTGGTGAGTGTGGGTTATGCGAGAGTTAAACAACCCTCACATAACCCACGGTTGCTGGGTTTGCGCAGCACAACAACCCCCAAGTTGAGGTTGGATATTCAAAATGGCAGCCGTACACACCCCACAGGCTGTCACGTCATGCGAACTGGCCCAATGAATCTTGTATCAAGGGGAAAGGATTGCATATAATCTTTACAGTCAATTTCTAATGGTTTTTTTCATCTTTTATTATACTGTTCATTGTAGTTAAGTTCACATTGCATGCTTACTTTGGACTAAAGCAAAGCGTAACTACAATTTTCTGATAAGGCTGTAGTGTTCCTTCGTTAGGAATGCAGGCAATCAGAGTAGAAACATCTACCCCAGATTTTCCATCAGTATAATGCAAGTCCCTTAAAATAGCATCTGTACTCTTCTGAATATCTGTACCCTATAAGGAAATATGAGATTTAAAACATACTAGAAGTCACTCAGTTATCCATGTTGAACTTTCAAACAAAAAACACAAAAACACAAAAATAATATACACGGGATAAGATAGAGTACACTACTAAAACAACAGCTAAGTAACAGCTATAAAACATTGGATGAATCTTGTCCCTACTACTAGGTCCCATTTACATGTTTATTACTTTTTGATATAACACACCTATCACTAAAAAAGAAAAAAGAACTTTCCACAGTATTACTATACTAACCGACCAGCATATGTCCATTGTTATAACAAGCAGAGTACATGTGGCGGGAAGGCCCATACATTGCAGGAACCCCAGGGGGCTTGTAATGTGTGCCTTGTGTACAGAGTTGTATGGCAGCTCTCCCATGGAACCCTCGTTGGCAGATGCCAAGCTACTCAGGCGTCATAATGATGGGCAAGCTTTGGTTTCACTATATTGTGCCCAACTGCAAAGTTGTTGTTTTTTCCCCCAGGAGTGGATGATAGCCATTCTCTTATTTGGGGGTGAATGGAGAGACACCATTGGGGATGAATAGAAAGACACTCATAAACACTGTTGAAATGACGGCCAAATCGACCCCTGGGGACCTCAGTGACTGGAGCAGGGAACAGATTTCAAACCTCCACCTTCAACTACGTTCCAAAGTACAGCCAACTCAAACTTGCCATGCAGCTTCTGTTCCTTGATCATACTAGAATGTGAAAATGCTGGGAGACAGCATTTATATACATGTTGTAGCACAGAATGTAATCATCCCTCCTCCCCCTAAAAAAAAAGTCCAAACATTCATCTTGACTTGGACTAACCTCCAAGTACGCCACACTTGAGGAAGGGAAACCCTGCTGAAAAACACACAGTCACTGGAAAACAGGGCTAGAGTCAAGAGAGGCTTCCTTACCATCTCTGAGCCGACAGCATTATCTTGCAGGATTGCCACCCAGTCCGTAGACTCTGGACTTTTATTATGAAGAATAACTTCTTCAGTCTTTGAGGTTCCAAAATAGACACATCCAAAATTAACACACTGTATTGTGTTTGAATGAGGCACGCCTAAAACCTCAAGCATTTGCTCCACTATATTAGCTTTGATCATTATCTCAGTACTGGGCCGCCCCTGCAATTCCACACTTTGGGTAGAGTAATAGGTAAGAAAGAACAGAGGGAGAAATATGCACAGATGTTACAATAGTGTATTAATCTTATGTATGTTACAATAGTGTGTTAATCTTAAGGAGCTCAGTATTTTATTAGAGCATTTAAGTAATCACATATTTATAGTTGAAATTTACAAAAGTTGTCTATTCCTAACTTTCCACAACAGGCATGAGATACAGAGATTATTATAGGGCACACCAATGGTAGAACCTGGCTATGTCCCAAATATATTCATCATATTTACAGCCCCAGTGCTTCCTATTAAAGTAGATGGAAGTTCCAATGTCACATAAGATTCTGGGCAGAAGAAAGAGTTATGAATGTACTTATTCCTTACACCCTTTTTGTAACAAGAAAGGGTACATCAAACTCCAAACAGGGTTTTCACTGAAAGAGTTGGGGTTTTGCTAGCTACCAGCTAAATGAATTGACTTTAGGGAAGAGAGTTATTTAAACAGAACCATTAATTCCTTTGGATAGGCAATTGAGCCATTTGAAGGAAAACATTCTGCTCTCCAGTACAGCTTGCTCTTCTTGCATAGGTTGCAACTCCGGCTGGCAATATTTCCATACATTTGACTGATATACTATCTGAGTATAATGAGATTGGAGAGCACTGTAAACTGTAAAGCACAAACTTACTTATAACTGGGTAGACTGATCATTACAGTAAAATCAAAAAGCAATCCAAACAAGAGAAAGTTTCCGTTTAAAAGCACTACACTTACATGGCTGATTCGTTCATTATTCTGGGAACATCGGTACAGATCTCTATTTTAATGGACTGTGCTGTTTGAGGTTCCACCACTCCACTGGTTGGTGCCACAACAATGGCAACACTTCCTCTATATTTTATGTCAAATGTACCTAAAAATATAAACATTTTATGCACCACATATAAAATGCACTGACAAAACTTTCTCCTACTCCTACACAGGATAGCCTGGCCTGCATCTTCATGGATCCCACAGATAGCACAACAGGCAAACAAAGATGCACAACACCTCTCCAAGGGTTCCTGCCACCGACAGGTCCTCCTCCGTGCATGTCTTCTCATAATGATGGGTACTTTGCTAATACGTATGGGACAATGACTAACAGAAGAGAAACAAAGTTCTTTCCAAAGAAGATGACATTCTAAACATAGGACAAAGAGAACTTTATTGCAATAGAATTAACACAACCAATACGCAAAACGTTTATATTTTCCCCCATTGGTCACAAAAAAGACTAGCTCTTGAAAGACATAATTCTGACGCCAAGGCAGGGTCATGTGCTTACAAGCTCTCTGCTACCAGGCAGGGCATCCACACATGACCCCAGACCAACACAGATAAACCTAACCCAACCTAAACTCCAACTGTGTCATAACCATAAAGCAAGAGCTACAAATCACTTGAATCTGTTTGTTTTTAATGCATTTTATGAGTTTTGTCATTATGTAAGCTGTCTTATGAAGCCTATGTCCTAAAAGGCAATCTAAGAATGTATAAATAAATACCCAAGTCATGCATTATAACCATGTATTACTATAGAGAAAATTTGCCTCATTTTACAGATGAAAAATAGCAATGGCTGAGACAAGCAGTAAATCTATGGCTGACAATTCAAAACCCATGAAAAGCATATATCTCAAGAAAGTGATCCAATTTAACCATAGACTACAAGTCAAATCACAATAGGGAAGCCTGAGACAATGGCCATACGTGCCCTATGCAAGCAGCGATTTGAATTTTGCACAGTGGTGTATACGCACATACCTGCTTTGGGGGTCTCCCCTGCCCCAATATGCATGCATACACAATGACAAGATCCCTAAATCTGTAAAGGTAATGAATAAAAAGGCAAAACCAACAACGTTTGCTTCCCCTGCCTATAATGTGTGAAACCAGGCAGGCCAGTAGTTTTCCAGACTGTTGGAAAACCTAATTTGGAGAGTCCAACAGCTGTGAGAAAAATATGATTTTCAGGCTATGCCTTAATTAGGAAATCTACCTACATTCTGGCCATGATCAGATGCTCAGATAGTATGAATGAGCTCTATGTGTAGCTAAATGCAAGCCCTTTGCTGATGCAGCGATCCACCCTTCATATGAGTGGTGAAATAAACAAGGAAGCTACAGTTAACAATAGCTTGCCATTATGTGTCAAAGCCTGTCTTGTTTGCAAGTCATTCATTATAGTTCCTGGTTCACATATAATGGGAAACTATCATTATCTACAGCTTCCTAACGTCTTTGCTCCCTCAAACGAAGAAAGGAGCAAAGCAGCAGCAAAAGAGCTACGTACAGACCCACGGAGCTCATGCATACTCTGGCTTAATAAGCCAGGAGATGATTATCAGAACCAGGCCATTATGTTAGCAGAAAATGAACTTGGTATAATCACATACAGAGACAATATTTACCTGGAGATGATCCATAGTTAGTAATTCTAATCTCTGTATTAATGACTTTGCTGTTTGCAATCACTGTGCCAAAATTTATCTCCGGTTCAATATCTAGGCAGCAGCATGGGATTAATCTGCAAAAAAAAAATGCTTCTCATTGATTTTATGGCATTACTTTATTAGTTTTATTTTTTATAAATGTTTTAGATAGAAAAACTTATTTTCCTCCCATTTTTAACAAACATTCAATTTAATTATGTAACCTGATAGTGGACCTGGCCACGGTGACACATGCCTTAGTTATATCCCGATTGGATTACTGTAACGTGCTCTGCGTGGGGCTGCCTTTGAAGAGTGTTCGGAAACTCCAGCTGGTTCAAAGAGCTGCAGCCAGATTGTTGACCAGGGCTGGTTACAGGGAGCATACAACTCCCCTGTTAAAACAGCTCCACTGGCTTCCAGTCTGTTTCCAGGCACAATTCAAAGTGCTGGTTATGACCTATAAAGCTCTATATGGTTCGGGTCCAGGTTATTTGAAAGAACGTATTCTCCCTTATGAGCCTGTCCGTGCTTTTGAGATCTTCTGGAGAAGCTCTTCTTTCAGTCCCACCTTCTTCACAGGCACGCTTGGTGGGAACATGGGAGAGGGCCTTCTCGGTGGCTGCTCCGGTGCTCTGGAACTCTGTTCCCGGGGAAGCTAGGCTGGCTCCCTCCTTGATGGGCTTTTGGAAGCAGGCTAAAACTTTTTTGTTCAAGCAGGCCTTTGGAGAATAATCCAGCCCTCCATCTATGTTAATGTCTTATAATTTTGTTGTGTATTTTTTAATTGTTTATGGTTTTGTTTCCCTCCCACCCCCATGTATATTTTAAACTTTGTAAGGCCGCCTTGAGGCCCAGCATTGGGCAAAAGGCGGGATACAAATAAATATAATAATAATAATAATAATAATAATAATAATAACAACAACAACAACAACAAAAACAACATCGGCAGATAGAAGAGATTGTGTTTTCTTAATTATGGGAAATTCAGACAACTTAATCACATTGGATTTAATCATGATAGACTGCAACTACATTTTTAATTAGTTTGAAATTCTTTGACGGGTCAAAAATAAATTATTTAAATAGATCTAGTCTACTTGTGTTAAAAATATAAACATTCAACACAATTTAATATACAATGAGTAAGCTGGAATTTCCTAACAATTGTTATATTATTATACAAATTTCAATATAATGTGAAGACATAATGTCTGGTATAAGAAACACTGGGTACAATATAATGAGAATTAGACAAAGCTAAGTCTCATCAAGCTAAATATGCTTTAGGCTGCAATTCTAAACAAGTTTCGTTAGAGGTAAGCCCCACTGACCTCAGTGAGACTTAACTTTTATTAAACTTGAATAGGATCGCATTACAAATCATTTATTTATTCATTTATTTATTTATTTATTTATTACACTTATATACCGCCCCCATAGCCAGAGCTCTCTGGGCAGTTTACAGAAATTCTAAAATTGAGATAAAAATGAGTATACAAAATTTAAAATTCTAAAACACAGAACATACCTGATGGAACGCCTCTCCCGACATGAACCTACCCGTACACTGCGCTCAACATCTAAGGTCCTCCTCCGAGTGCCTACTCCAAGGGAAGCTCGGAGGATGGCAACAAGGGAGAGGGCCTTTTCAGTGGTGGCCCCCCGACTGTGGAAGGATCTCCCCGATGAGGCTCGCCTGGCGCCAACATTGTTATCTTTTCAGCGCCAGGTCAAGACTTTTCTCTTCTCCCAGGCATTTTTAACAGCATTTTAACAGCATTTAACAACGTTAAGTTTGTTTTTAATGGACCCCACAATTGTTGTTTTTAAATGGATACTGTTGTTTTTATACTGTTTTTATGTGTGTGTTTTTGTTTTTGTTTTTAAATTGTATACTTTTAATGTTTACTATTTTTAAATGTTGTAAACCGCTCAGAGAGCTTCGGCTGTGGGGCGGTATATAAATGTAATTAAATAAATAAATAATACATAAAGCATTAAAAACCATTAAAAAACTAAACATGTGGGTGATTAAGATGTGCTGCCATATTCCTGGGCAAAGAGGAAAGTCTTAACCTGGCGCCGGAAAGATAGCAGCATTGGTGCCAGGCGAGCCTCGTCAGGGAGATCATTCTATATTCTGGGAGCCACCACCGAAAAGGCCCTGTCCCTTGTTGCCACACTCCGAGCCTCTCTTGGAGTAGGCACCCAGAGGAGGACCTTAGATGTTGAACATAGTGACCGGGTATATTCACGTTGGGAGAGGCATTCCGTCAGGTATTGTGGTCCCAAGCCGTGTATAACATAATGTGTGTGTGTGTCAGTTATAAATAGCAGCCTTGGCTGTTCCTTAACTTTTTTGAAGTACTGAACTAAAATAAAGGATAATTTAAGAACAAACAAAAAATTGAGACCTAACTATGCATTCATACACTGTCCTTATATATTTCACTATGGAGCCAACTAAATAAAATGGAAAAGATTAAGAATTGAACAGTTAGTATAATATGTAGTTTGGCTCCTCAGGCCACTTTCCTCATAAGAATTTTAAGGAACAGAAGTGATGTGGGGAGAAACTTCACATTATTTTAAATCTTAACATTGTGAGGTGCTCTTAGATGCTTGCCAAGGAACCTGTCAGACTTGTAAGCCAGTACTTAGTTTACAAAGTAAATGTATTTGTGATGTTCAGCTGCCTTAACATGCATTAAATATAAATATATGTAAAGTTATGGTTTATATTATGTATAAAGTTCCAGGAAGTAAGTATGAAAGTAGAAGAAGGGGGGTGAATGCCTGAGTGCTGATTGGACGGTGGAGGGGGAGTGCTTGGATTGGCTGTGTGAGAGGGGGAGGAGCTGGAGAAATGTAGCAATATATATATAGTCTGAGCTGACAGGAAGACAGTGGGTGTGGGTTAGGATTCTAAGTGTATGATTTGGTGAGAGGCAGATACTGAATAGGAAGATTTGGTGTGGGTTATAGTGCTTGAGAATCGACAGTAGAATTATACAGTGGAACCTTTAAAGAAAGAACTGATAGAAACCAATATGCTTAGAACCTTGTAACCGTACACATTTCAACTGAGGAAACCAATAAGCTTATGTACACACACTTAGGTTAATAAATTCTAATTACTTTCAAACAACTAGTGTAGTCTGTGGAAGAGTGAGGAGAAAACAGTTAATGGTGGCAGCAGAATGGGAAACTGAGGGCTAGGTTGCTGGGCTGTGGAGCAGGACATCACAGCATTATTATGAAAACATGCAATCAAAAGTTAATCAGTAGAATTATATGTTGAAATGCCATACCCTATTAGAGGAATCTCAACTATCTTTTTTCCTACATGAAGAAGTATTCTGTCCTGAAGGTCTTCCTCAGTGTCTGGATGATATTCCACAGTGGCTGTTATGTGAAGACCAGAAGCAAGGGGTTTCTTTGGATTTTCCACAATTAGCCTGAACTGCAAAACAATGAACAAATCATTCAGTTCTCAATTCAACAAACTAAGGGCACAATGTTTTCATGTTTAGACAGAAAAAATCTGGTTCAGGAATGCTGGCAGTTGTAAGACCCTTTTCCGTCTAAACGTGCAGAGTATTGCACCCTAAATTATTTTGTTTCAGCATGAGAATATTCATTGCCCATCTGATAAATATTAACAAGTGATGGGCTTTGATTGGAACTATTAATCAGCAACTTGCCAGTGGTAAATAGAAGTGTTAGAACTTGGGGTTTCTGTCTGTTTTAGCAATAACTGAAACTAAAGGGGAAGGAATTGCACTGGGGACATAGCAAATAAATAGGAACCTCAGAAATAGAGGTGTGGAGCTAGGTAAAATACTGATGGGGTAATTCACCTTTTGCAATCTTACTCCGCTGCATCAGAAGACAGAAACACTGCATCTTGTTTTATGTACATAGTAAAGAATATCCTACGAAAAAGAGCATTGCACTGGGCATTGGACACACACAACCCCAACAACTATACATCTATCACCTTTGCATTTTAACTTTGTTCTTTGCATTTGTGTTTCAGGGTTGCATCTTTCCTACTGGTATCAGCCTCACTCCGGACTGCAACAAGGAATTAACTTTAGCCTATATAAATTGGGAGAAATTCAAACCAATCCAAAATATATAGGGAAGATGCTGTGAATGGACAACCATGGCCATTTGGAAGGAACCAATGCATTTCAGTGGCTATTTGCGATCTTCTGCTTTTCTTTTCAATTATGTCCCAGACAGTCAAGGACAAGGAAGGGTGTGCATGTATGTTGCGCATGTATGTTGCTAAGTGTGAATGTGCTTAGGACTTATTTTTATGTTTTACTCAGTTTCCTGCAACCTACTCCAAGCTGGTGACTGTCAGATATGCTGGACTACAACTCCCATCACTCCCCCAGCCAGCATGGCCAACGGCTGAAGATGATGGGAGCTGTAGTCCAATATATCTGCAGGGCATCGGGTTTGGGAAGGCTGGTTTCCTAGAACAGAACAGAACCCGTCCAGTTTGAACACTCCACAAACGGAGAAGATCGCCCTGGCAGAAGGGGAGGGGGCTTGCACAGAGGGCTATTTTCAAGGGGAAGAAGCGGGGGATCCCACCACCCTCACTGACACCGACCCCCACGCCGCCCACGCCCCCGTCCCACCTGAGGCCGTTCAGGAGGCACTAAGTGAAGGTCACAGCTCTGAGCCCGCAGGTTCTGGACGCTCAACAGCGCCCGGTAGCGTCCTCCGGGCACCGCGTCCACGAAGCGCAGCTCGGGCGGCGTAATGCGCACTCCGGCCACGTCCCAAGAGGCAGTGGCGATCTCCATCGCCCCGACGCCGCCTCCACCCACACTCGGGGGATGCATGCGACCCTCCAGCCCAGCGAGCCTCCAGCACGGAGCGTTCCGGTCTCCAAGGCGACGCGAACTTCCTTCCGTACATAGCCGCTTAGGAACGGTCGCCAGGCAACGGAGCCGGCGATCTGATTGGAAACTCCGAACCAGCGAACGACGCTCCAGCGCACGCGCGGAGAGGTGCGGCTCATGCTCTCCAGGAACCGCTGAGGGTGCGGAAGAGTGTAAGGCAGGCAGGCGCAACGAAGTAAGGCGGGAGTTGCTGTTGCTGCTGAGTGGATGGCCAAAAGGGCTTCGTCGTGTTGCTGTTCTTGTTCCAGTTACCCTGCCATTCTCCTTTCTCGAAACAGATGAGAGTCTAACAATGAACTGCAGTCATTGCTGTCATGCAGTACACACGAGTCTTGCTGGATCCAAGAATAGCCAGCCAAACACTTCTGGGAAATCCACGGGGAAGGCAGATTCCTAACAAGGCTGTGCTGCGTCTGTTTGCACAAACAAACGAAAGCAGCCACGCATGCGTCTATAGGGCGCAATCCTATGCATGTTTAGACAAAAAGTCCTATCATGCCCAGCATTCCCATGTCTAAATATGCATGGGATCGCAAACGTGTGTCCTTGCCCTGCTCAAATCTATGAGATTTACTTTTGAGTAAATGGGTTCAGGATTCAATCCACTGAAACTCAACCAAACTGATTTGGAGCGTTTGTGTAGTGGACTCGAACCAAAATTAAGATCTTTATTTAGCCCTGAATGTCATGGTGTGACAATGGGCCAGTCACCCACCACCTGGGTGTTTTATACTGATAACGTTGAGGTGGAGGTGTGGAATATATATATGTGTGTGTCCCCAGTCCTTGGGGGAATGTAATACAATTCATAATAATTTGTTACACTGGGGACTAGCCATAGCTCTGGGGAAGAGCACCTGCTTTGCATACAAAAGATTCCTTGTTCAATCACTACCATCTCCAGCTAATCAGTGACTGGATTCAGACAACATGATAACCCACACTGAAGGGTTGAGTGTGGGTTATCGTTGAATCATGGGGTTGTTGTTGTGGATTGTTCATGGATATGGTTTGTTATGACATCTGGATTCAGACCATGACAACCCACATTTCAACAACAACCCACAGTTTAATGACAACCCATACTCAACCCTTGAATGTGGGTTATCATGTTGCCTGAACTCAGCCTGTGAACTGTGAAAAAAAATATTTTTTTTTATTATAGCATTTTTATCCTGCCCTTTAGCTAAAAAGGCTCTCAAGGTGGCTTACAAAAATATATCTTAAAAACAGTCTCTGCCCACAGGTTTACAATCTTAAATACATGACACAAAAGGAAAGTCGATTGGGAGGGGGGAAGCAACTTTTGGTACTAGATTCTTAGTTGCAAGGTTCATTGATGATCTGACATGGTATAAGGCAGCTTCCTTTTGTCCTATGCATGTTGATTTTAAAATAAGTCCTGCCGAGTTAGGTAAATACATGTAAATTGTGATTCTATGTATGCATACCTGGGAGTAATCAACATTGAAACTATGGAAATTACTTTGGACTAAACATGCATAAGCCTGGGCTGTAATTGTGCCATGATCTTTTTCATCAGATGCTCAGTGTAGGCCCAAGTTTAAACATTCCTCCTGCTCTGAATCCTAACATTCAATATTTGAATGCCATTGTTTCTTTGGTGAAAAGCTGGATATGAATTTAAGTGTACAGTGTAGGTAGCTGAAGGGGAAACCACATAATAATTCTTTAATATCAGAAAGTCTGTATGACAACTGACACTGAAATACGAGTCTACTCAGGAAAAGATGCAGAATATATGTATAACAGTGCCACCTGCTGACTTGTATCTAATATGAATAGCTATGTGCTTTGGCTGTGAAGGGCTATAAATCAGGGATTTTCAAAATGTCTTTCTGAGAAAACTAGGGAAGCTCTCTGAGGTTTCAGAAACAGGTCTTCTGAAATCTGCTACTTAAGTTTCTTTTTCAACTGGAAATGACTGGCGTCATTGGTATGCAAAGCTTAAGCTCTATCTCTGAGCCATGGTTACTGCTCTTACTGTTTTCTTGAACAATATTTTGTCAAATATCTGTGAGCAGACACACAAATATGCTCTTCTAAAAGTTCTTACCTATTATGTATAAATCCACAGTGTGCAGTCTTAGGTGCATAACAATAAAGTTACAATCCTATGTACACTTACTTGGACATAAGCTCCATTTACCTCTCTGAGACTTACTTGTGAGTAAACATCCATAAGTTGTGAATGTGGTAGTAATTGTATTCATATTGGTTTCATTGGCAGCTCACTGGTGTTAATGGCCTGGGAACCTCTTTGGAAATTATTTATTTATTTGTAATATTTATATATAATGAAATATGAAAAAATCTGTAAGAAGTTTAGATATAAATATGAAAATCGTATTTAAAATACATTATTAAAAACACTTCCAATGACAATAAGAGCAATACAAGGAGCCGTAAAATGGATGAGCATGGTTAATTAAATTACAAGCCTGGGTGAACAAGGGTGTTTTGAGGAGGTGTTTGAAAGATGCAGCTGGGACACCACCACTCTCTCAAGCACCTTACTCAGAAACAGGTGTTTGTGACCAGATAATAGTTAGCATAGATCTTTAGATCTAAGGAGGGCTGTTTCAGTAGCAGTCACACCACTGCACTAGGTACCACACCATTACACAATGATGCATTCATGACAAGGGTCAAGAGAACATGTGCTGGGTTATACAGATGCAGGTGTCTTGTCCACGTCCTCAGTCTCCAAAAACTGTACTTGATCCCACAAACCAGATAGGACAAGCACTGGTCACCTCAACAGACACTGCATCAATATCTGTGTTCTAGTCAGCATGAAAGTGAGCTATTTTATCCTTGGAGTGTCTTGCAAACTCATCACAGTGCGTCTCCAAAGATTCCAGAACTGAGTTTACTGGGTTTGATGAAAACAACCCTCAAACCACTCAGAAAAGCTCAGCTAGATGGCTACTCAAAGATGCGATGGAGGTGGAAAAGTAAGCTGTCTTTGCTGCTTTCACCGCCACACGGTAGGCATGATTTTTCACTCTTACATGTGCTCAGTCAACTTTATGACACCTCTTATGCCATTTATGCTCCAGCTGTCTTCTGACCTTTTTCATTCTCTGGACCTCCCCAGTAAATCAGGAAGCCTTCTGAGCTCCATAATATCAAAGAGAGCCCTCAGGAGTGACCATGACAATAGTGCATCGTGACAGAATTGCCGGTTCTAACTACTGAAAAATCTCCCAGAGAATTCAAGAATCGCTCAGATTCCATAAGCTTCTGGGGGAAGACCATTTTAATACCTTCCCCTCTTTGCAGGAAGGGAGTGGCAACATGAGACCAAATTTCACCAGGAAGTGGTATGACCATGACAACAGGGTGATTTCCACCTCCCTGTATTTTATAAAGAACAGATAGCTTCTGTCTGTTTATAAAATACTGTAGGTGAAAACAAGAAATGGTACTAGATTAAGTAATTACAATACTACATCAACACAAAACATCTAGGAGTTAATGTTAAAACTGAAGGGGAGAAAAGAGTACAGAGGAGAAACGTCAAATCTGTCAGGAAAAATGCCTACGTGATATGCAAATTGTTCACCAAAGCCAACATAAGCAAATTTCAACCTTTTAACTTGCCCCCTTCTTAAAATGGTAATACTTGTTTCTTTTTGAAAGGTTGTGGTCCTTAAGAGAGAAAGCATTTGCTGTCATTCAAGCACAAATTATTTTGAGTGCTTCTGCAGACAACTGAACTGAATTCAAACAGATACAAAAAATAATAATGAACACCTTACTTCTACTTTTCACCTGCACTGTCTTATCTTTCCCAACTCTGCTGGTTTTCATATGGCTCTTGGGAAATTCATTCTTTGTTTCAGTTACAACTCTCTCTGCATCAGATGAATTCCATCTTTATGCCTTTCCTTCTATAAATCACTTCAGCTTCCATTTCTGTCAAGATTACATCCTTTTTTACCGTTAAGTTGTTCTGTATCTTCTACTTTGATTCACTTTGTCTCTCATCTTTTTTATTATTATTTATTTGTCTGACTTTGTTCTCACTTTTTTATGATTGCCTCTGACTGGCTTTACTTTTTGTTGCTTTCATGATTTACTGCTTTCCTGCCTTCTGGATCTGGCATCTTTCAGATTCACATTTTCTATTTTTGTTACTCACTCCCCTTTTTGCATGTTCCCACATCCTCTGTAATTTTTTAGAGACCTACAGTTGCAAGAAATCTGATTTGGACTTTGTAAATGTTTCCCTGAGGAGGACCCCAGGTTCACCTTACCATTTTTCCACTTCTAATTCAAAGTCCCTGCCTACTGCAGTAGCACCATAGCAAACAGACCAGAGAACAAAATTTCCATCCTACCCAGGTCCTGCACCAACGCCACAGCATATGTCACCCAAAGGAGATGGAGGCTGTCTACACGGCATCACTTTCACTGCTGAACCCGCAGCATCGCAGTTGCAAAGTGACAACCACTGCAATTTATGGACAGGATTCAACATGAAGTATCCTGCCCCCAAACTTTGCAGGATTGGTTGCACGGCCATAATGTGCAGCAAACAGTACCTAATGATGAGGCTCTGAAAGTTTTTTCTTCTGCTACTCAATTCCGTAGTGATGACAGGATGCCTCCACACACTTACACAGCTTTGAATCAACAGATGTTCCCGTCACTGCAGATTCATTGCAGTTTGGGAGTCCATGTGACCTCAGCTGGCTTCAGTTTGGGCTGGTGGAAGCAGCACTGATTGGCTGAAGGGAAAGTTGCATGGGGAGCAGAGGGCTAATGATGGCTACCAGAAAGTAACTCATCACCTTCCATTGCATTTTGCCTCCATGCACCTACGCAGCTTCAATCAACAGGCACCCAACCACTCTCAGCTGTGGCCCTTCATGGCTGTGAATATTTGAATCAACAGGCTGCCCCTCCCCTCCCAACAACTTGCATGCTCATAAAGTGAAATGGAGAAGTGACTTCTGCGTAGACATGCAAACATCCACCCTCACGTCCCTCTCTCTTCCTGTGGTGGAAGGGGCAACCCTAAATGGACAATTGCACAACTACACGACTGTGAAATAGTGCAGCAATAAAGAGTGGAAAGGCAGCAATTGATCCCACAATCGCAACAGTGCTTCAAAGTTGCACAGCTGACTCCCCTCCCCACTCCTGTACCCTGAAAAGTGCATCAGAAAGCAATGAGTTACTTCCAGGTAGCCATGTTTAGCCCACAGCTCTCATCCCACCCCACGCAACTTTCCCTTCAGACAATCAGCGCGGCTTCCACCAAAGCAAGCTGAGGTCACACAGACTCCCAAACCACAATGAATCCGCAATGAAGGGAAAATCCATCATGAAATGAGCTTGCGGGGAAAACTGGATTAAGGGCATGAAACACCGCGCTAGCTACGGAGAGGGGCATGCATCAACTGACTCGATGGACTTAGAGGTGGAGTAGAACTTCAGTAAAAGCTCTGTGTAGATACCCCCATGATGACAAAGTTGGTGTCTATCACTTAGTCTACACATTTTATTTATTTATTTATTTATTTAAACATTTATATCCCACCCTATATCACAAGGATCTCAGGGTGGCATACAGATAAAATCATACATAGAACATAGAACAATAAATATACAGTTCTAAAACAAATCAAACCATTAATATGTTAAAACCGATTTGAAATTTTAAAACAGTAAAATCCAATTAAAACAAGACAGTGTGAAGGCTGGTGGATTTAGCCATCAAAGGCTTTGTTTATAAAATGTTTTTAGGATGTTTTTAAGGATGTTTTTAACAATGTATATTATGTTTTATGTATTTTATCATTTATTGTTGTTCCCCGCCTTGATCAATATGGAGAGGTGTGTAAGAAATAAAATTATTATTATTATTATTATTATTATTATTATTATTATTATTATTTGTTAAGAAGCCATGTCTTAACCTGGCACTGAAATGAAGCCAGTGCCAGCACCAGTCAGGCCTCCAGGGGGAGGGCATTCCACAGCCAGGGTGCCACAACAGAGAAAGCCCTCTCCCATGTCCCACCATAGTATATATCTCACATTGGTGGGGCACAGAGAAGGGCTCCTTGGACAGATCTCAGGTCTTGGGCAGGAAGATATAGGGAGAGGTCCCAAGCCGTTTAGGGCTTTAAACGTCATTACCAATAACTTGAATTCCGACCGGAAACGTATTGGCAGCCAGTGCAATTCCTTTATTATATGGTCTCTACGAGGTGTTCCAGTCAGCAATCTAATTGCTGCATTTTGCACTAGCTGCACCTTCCGAGTTGTCTTCAAAGGCAGCCCCGTGCAGAGTGCATTGCAGTAGTCTAATCAGGAAGTTACCAGTACGTGCTCTACTGTGGCTAGGTTATCCCTGTCCAGGAATGGCCGTCCACCTGGGCCTCCAGTGACAAGAATGGATCTAGGAGTACTCCCAAATTATGCACCTGCTCTTTCAGAGAGATAGTGCAACCCCATCCAGAACAGGTCGCTTACCCAATTCCTGGACTCGGGAACCACCAACCAACAGAGTTCCTCTTCCTGTGCCCCTTAAGCACAAACTGGCCAATACTTCATGTAATGGCTATCAATGCCATGTCTGACTTTTGAGTTTATATTTCTTAGCTGGCTTAGATGTACAGAAAGTAATACCGTACATATTTTTCATACATCCTTGTTTGGTATTATCAGTGGATTCTTTCTTTCATTGTTTACAAAATGTATTTACTGATTTTCAGTGGCTGTTTACAAAGTGGTTTGCAACATAAAATCATGAAGTACTAATAAAACTAGTTGTTGCAAGTTTTGTGCCAGGAATTCTACCCGTTCATCCCACAAAGAGAGAGAGAGAACGTAGAGGCGTCCTTTACTTTCAGTGTATTTATCAGTCAGTGATAACACAGTTTCGCAGCACTCAGGAGTCTGATTTTGCGGAGCTGAGTGCAGCTTGACTCAACTCAGAAGCCTGCTGTTTTAAAGAGGAATAAGTGGCAGCAGGAAAGAGGCAGCCCTGCTTTTCCCTACTACAACTAATCAAATGAAACTAAAAACAAAATCAGTAAAAACAACCCAATGAGACGGAATAAATAAAACTTTCTCCGCTGTGGCACCCCGGTTGTGGAATGAGCTCCCCAGAGAGGTCCGCCTGGCGCCTACACTGTACTGCTTTCGTTGCCAGCTGAAGACCTTTTTATTCTCTCAGTATTTTAACACTTAATTTTAACTTAAATTTAAATTTTACTGTTCTAACTCTGTATTTTAATCTTATATCAATTTTGCTGCGTGGTTTTATCCTGGTTGTGCTTTTTATACTGTCTTTTGTAATTGTGCTTTTAACATGTTGGTTGTTTTATGATGGTTTTAATTTTTGTGAACTGCCCAGAGAGCTTCGGCTATTGGGCGGTATAAAAATGTAATAAATAAATAAATAAACTCAGTCCTCAGCTTCCACTCCCCTGCCTTTCTTTTGAGCTACTTTCCCCAATAGGAGGATGTGTGTGGCAGACAACAGCCCCAGCTGATGTACTGGATGGATATTCACCCAGTGTGTCAGTTGGGGGTGGCTTCACGGCGTGTGGGTCTTTCCCAATGTTTTAAACTGCCTTGTTTCTTTGTTCCTTTTTCATGGATTCTCATGGTCAACATTCAGTGACAGTTGAGTCTTGTAATAGTATCGAGAAAGAACAAGCATAGATTGCTCAGAGATGGCAGGATCTGATGCCCCACTAGATCCACAATTGCAAAGATTTATCATCGTTGTTATCATGCTGTTGGATTTCATACATGTATTGTGGTTACATTACAAATATTTCCCCATTAGTGCTACTTCTTACTAAACAAGTAAAAGTGCCAACCACCTGGCAGTAGTCTGGGGCATTCAGTCAAAAAATATGAAAGGTTCTTGTTAATTTCATAGTCATTCCTTTGAATTTCATGGAAAGAAAATCCATGGTTGGCTCAGAGAGATCAAAAGCCTGAAAAATTAAATTCTTAAAAGACAAGCTGAGCTGTAACAAAGCAGGCACACTCAAGTGAGACAGAGTTGACTAGACAAGCTGTTAATGATATGGATGTTTCAACTCTACATCAAGTTTTTCCTTTGGCATCAAAATCAATTTCACTAAGTAGAGTAAATGTTTTCACTCAAGTAACTAAAAACCATATTGACTCTATGTATTGAAAGAAATGTTATCACTTATAAGCACACAATATTATATTATGAACAAACTATATGAAACTTTGGCATACTTGTGCTAACTTTTCTTATAAGCCACTAAGTGTAGCATACATAGTTTTGGTTTCTTATTATTGATGTCTATAACCATAGCTGTAACAAATTGTTTTATAGTTTAGCCTTGCTCTTCAATTTTAGAAAGCATTCTCCCTAGGCCCTCAAAGTTCATTTAATGCATAATATACAATTGAGTTATGTAGTATTTTATTTTTGGCTTGAAATAATGATAAATGTTTCCAAAGTGGTAGATGAAAAGACAATCAGTGAGACTGATGCCCTTTCAGCTTCTCATTGGCCCTGTGCCTGGAGCTTTACACAGCAAAGCACATCAAGCCAGATTATCACTAGCGGGGGAGGACACAATCAGATGCATGTGTCTCTGGCCTGCTCCCACTGATTGACAGCAGCAGCCTACGGGGGGGGGGGGCGTCATAGCTCCTCAGCTACTCTACAGTATGCTGCAGGAGCAAGCTATCTGAACAGCAAGACTTTTGGCATTTCAGCAGAAGTAAAGAGCCATTGCTGAGTCATCCAATACTTTGTCAAATACATACATGCACACATGCATATTTATTACCCCTGGAAGGTGTATATTTGAATTTGCGTGGAGCTACAACTCGAGTCGGGGGGGGGGGAGTAGACAACTGGAAGCCATCCCTCATGTAGAATGTACAATTATGGCACTGTGAGACAAGCTCAACCAGTGAAATTTTCAGTCCGTGTTAGGGAATCCAAGAACCTTCTGATCTTAGCCTAAAGTTTAGCTTAATAAGCTTCCAAGTTCAGCCACGGATAATGTCAGTGAAGGTGTAGAGCAAACCAGTTAATGGATATGGACAAGATCTTTGCATGGGGAGGGATGCCTGGTCCTATGGCCCATTCCTGATGAATTAAAGATGGTTATTGGTTGGGTAGTGTTGTGAATTGCCCAGAGAGCTTTGACTATTGGGTAGAATAGAAATGTAATAAATTAATATATAAACTACACTGTCCCACAGTCTGAGTGCCATAGCTCAGCTCAACATGTATCTACAAACATAAGGCAGATAACCTGGTTTATATGATTTCTCCTTTGTCTTTGTTGTTGTTTATTCGTTCAGTCATTTCCGACTCTTCGTGACTTCATGGACCAGCCCACGCCAGAGCTTTCTGTCGGCCGTTGCCACCCCCAGCTCCCCCAAGGTCAAGTCTGTCACCTCCAGAATATCATCCATCCATCTTGCTCTTGGTCGGCCCCTCTTCCTTTTGCCTTCCACTTTCCCTAGCATCAGCCTCTTCTCCAGGGTATCCTGTCTTCTCATTATGTGGCCAAAGTACTTCAGTTTTGCCTTTAATACCATTCCCTCAAGTGAGCAGTCTGGCTTTATTTCCTGGAGTATGGACTGGTTTGATCTTCTTGCAGTCCACGGCACTCTCAGAATTTTCCTCCAACACCACAGTTCAAAAGCATCTATCTTCCTTCGCTCAGCTTTCCTTATGGTCCAGCTCTCGCAGCCATAGGTTACTACGGGGAATACCATTGCTTTAACTATGCGGACCTTTGTTGTCAGTGTGGTGTCTCTGCTCTTAACTATTTTATCAAGATTTGTCATTGCTCTCCTCCCAAGAAGTAAACATCTTCTGATTTCCTGGCTGCAGTCAGTGTCTGCAGTAATCTTTGCGCCCAGAAATACAAAGTCTGTCACTGCCTCCACATTTTCTCCCTCTATTTGCCAGTTATCAATCAAGCTGGTTGCCATAATCTTGGTTTTTTTTGAGGTTTAACTGCAACCCCGCTTTTGCACTTTCTACTTTCACCTTTGTCATAAGGCTCCTCAGCTCCTCCTCGCTTTCAGCCATCAAAGTGGTGTCATCTGCATATCTGAGATTGTTAATGTTTCTTCCTGCGATTTTAACTCCAGCCTTTGTCTACTTACATATAATAAATTAGGTCACAATCCTATGGGGATAGTCAGCAATCACCAAAGACAAGAGGCTGCCAAGTATCAAATGTAGGGGTGCCTCCGTTATCCAGTTGCCCTGCATTTTTGCTAGACAGACCATTTCTCCCATCTAGCTGTGAGGCTTCCAAGCAGGAAGGAAAGAGGCCAGGGCATGCATAGCATAGGGGAAAATATTGATAACCTTTTTGTTTAGAGGTTACTGAACATAGGCTGCCTGGAAGTATAGATTCTTGCAATACCTTTCATCAATACCCCTCAAGATTGCTCCCCACCCACAATAGTAGATGAAACCTCTAGAGTAGAAAGATTGACTTCACTCAGACTCGCAAACTCAATGAAACAGTTATAACTTTAAAACATTAAAACAATTTAAGGAAGTTAAACAGACACACAAAGCAAATTAAAAAATATATTCACAGTCTGACAGGTTTCTGGAGAACAAGATCTTTGCTAAGACAAACACAAACACAGCCAATCACACCCCTAATGACAACACCAGTGTTGGACTCTTCTCCCTTTTCGAGAAAGACCATAGTCTTAGGCCCAGCAACTAGTCTCAAGCCAATGCTGAAAAGTCAGCTTAAGTCTTGATGGTTTGAGAGAATAAAGAAGAGTATCTGTATACCCACAAATTCTGCATCACTCATACTGACTTAGCAAAAGAGCTCTTCTCCGCAGAGGGACTTCCATTTCTCCCAGGCAAGACCAAGGAGTCACTGAGGCCTACATGCTAGGCTCTGAGCAACATCCTGGATGTTATGCCTGAGGGAAAAGAAAGACCTCTTTTTCCTCTGTGTTCAAACTTAAATACCCTTCTCAAAGACAAGGACCTCCCTCTAATACATATTAATTTATTCTAAAGCATTTAAGTCTATTGGTCCACATCATCAGTTTAGACCATCCTCTTCCCAGTATGTTCCATTCCTTTTGACGTACTTATTTATCCTAAAACTGCAAATTACTTCTGAATTTCATGTGGTCAACTGGTTTACTTCTCTGTTCTTTTGAACATGGGGATATTCTAAACTGCAACTCTACTTTTCTATCATCCTGGACCATTCACCTAGTTCCTTTAACAGGAATACATACAGTTGGTACATATCTCAAGTTCTTATGACTAATGTCTGAGCAATATCAAATCATATTTCATCAGGCCTTATCTAAACCAAAGCACCTTGATACAATGTTTGCACTCCTATTTGCCCTCTTAATAGTAAAGCATCACTTGTACATCCACTTGAACCCATTCTGTGCCCCCCCAAAAAACTTCTTACTCTGTGCTATGCCAACAAACTCTTAAAACCCCACTCTTACATGTATTCAATAAAATTGTAAATGAATAAAAATCCTATGATTTTTAAAAATCATGTTTATGAGAACATCAGAACTTGAAATGGTGTTTGGCCATTTATCTACATAGACACAATATTCCGATACCAAAACCCAAACAGGCAGTTTGCCAGCTTCTATAACGCAATCTCTTTTTCTTATTCAAACACTATAAGCAGCTAACCACCTATAATGAGCATGGTAAAACAGGAAGAGCCTTTATATACCCAGTACGTGACATCTCCAGTTGCAGAATCTATTAGATACCCAATTTCAGCAAGATTTAGCTGTTCTTCATCCTATTCAGGCTCTCTTAACTCAGGCTACAGCTCAGACCAGAACTCCCTGAATACCAAATATGTAATTTTAGCATCACCTTCTCTTATCGGTCTCCAACACTTGTGGTCTACAGTATAAGTTATATCCCTTAATTAAACCTAATTCCTACAGGAGAGAAATTAATCCCTGGGAGTCCATAGTAGGGCACTGATATATTTTCTTGTAATAATGATTCATGCTCTCTCGGGGAGATGCTATTTAGTGCACTAATTACCCAGTGATTGGGAGATCAGACAACAATGGGAAGCATCTGGGCAATATAAGAAATATAACCATAGCAAATTGCCACATACAAAATTGAATGAAATTAATTTGTATGGGTGGAAGATGTTATAAAATGATGACAACCTAATTACTGGTGGAAAGGGTATAAACATAATTTCAGTAACAACATAAACAAAGTAGGAGGGAAGGGATAACCTGATAGGGTCTTGGGATCTTAATGAAGTTGTCCACAAATATAGTGATTAAATACAGGTATTATGCATAAATACATAATCAAGAATTATTTGCATCAATGTACTAGATACATCAATAAAATATGACTATCACTGATCTTTCATGAGTGTGTTCTTGTTAGAAACATCTACAAAATTCACACAAACATCCACACAAAACAATAGGACACAGCACAAAGGAAAGGCAAGTATCATGACATACTATCTTAATGAAGTTGAAGAGGAATATGACAATCAAATATGGTAATTTATTTGTATCCAAACTGTTAAGTTTTACAAAACTCTTCATGAGTCTATAATGGATTTTAATATGTTTAATGGATTTTAATCTACTGTTGTATGTTGAAGTGTTTGTTACCAACAATTGTAGTAGAATTCCTAAGATGGGATTTGTAGTTAGAATCTCTGGAATGTTGGAGGCCCCTTCCTACAAGTTGGAAGAATGTGTGTAACCGTGGCAACGAAGGACACAATGAATTTATGGCTTATGAGAGAGATAAGGGTTACTCTTTCTAGAAACTTAAACCACTAGAATATACCTTCGAAGACAGAAATAAAGGGGGGTCATTGGGGGATAGAAGCTATTTGCATAATACTATAAATACAGTGACCCTTGAGGCGGAGACTCAGTTTCTCTTTTCTCCTTTTGAGAAGAGAACTCCGCTGCAGTGTGTGTATCTGACATACAATTAAAAGCCCTTTTCGGCTTGAGAACGTACCTGTGTTGTGTCAATATTTGGCCAATAGAATAAGGAAATCCACAACAGTTCAGAATATAGAGGTAGCTAATTATCAGCAAGTTTAATACTGCTCATTGTCTTGGAGTTCAATTCTGTGTCAAGTTTAATCAGAAAGAAAAGACCCACCATGGTCATGGAGACTTAGGGCCTTGCTAGACGAGGCGTTAGCGCGCTTTGAGGCCCAGTTTCCCTGCTGTGCGTCCACATGACGCACAGGGGAATCCGGGCCCAGGCCGCACTAAAGCCTCCCCTAACGCACCATAAGCGAAGTCGCTTATGGCGCACCTTTTCCGCAGCCCCGGCCTGAGGCCGGGGCTGCGAAACGTCTAACAAGGTCCGTGGCTTTTTGTGGCTACTCGCTTATGAGTAGCCGGGAAAAGCCATGGACTGGCACAGCGCTGTGCCCATCAGGCCAGGGGGGGATCCCGGGGGTGGGACATAGGGGGGGAAGGCCAGACCGGCAGGAGAGGGGGCTGGCAAAGGGCGACAAGGGACAGGGAGGGAGATGGCGAAGGGCGACACAGGGGACGGGACGGGGAGGGAGATGGCGAACGGCGACACGGGTCAGGGAGGGGGATGGCGAACGGCGACACGGGACAGGGAGGGAGATGGCGAACGGCGACACAGGGAATGGGACGGGGAGGGAGATGGCAAACGGCGACACAGGGGACGGGATGGGGAGGGAGATGGCGAACGGCGACACAGGGGACGGGATGGGGAGGGAGGGTGGGGAAAGAGTGGGCAGGGGGCAGGGGGCTTAATTTAAAAAAGGGTGGGGGGCTTAATTTTTTAAAAAAGGCTCCTACCTTGTCCGCAGTCTTCGGGGCGCACGTGGCCCCTTTAACAAAAAAAAAAAAAAAAAAATGGCCGACGCTGCAGGGCTTCCGTAGTCCCTGCGCGTCGGCTGTCTAGGAGGCGGGGCGGGGCGCGCTAAAGTTAGCGCACCGTCGCCCTGCCTCCCTGCCGGCTTATCCGGCAGGTTCTAGCAAGGCCCTTATAGTAAGTATGTTAGGATTGTAATATCTGTGGCTTCAGTAATCCAGTGATTTAAATAACAAATGCTACAATCCTGGGAGGAATACAGATTAGATCAATATACCAACTAGCAAGGCATAGGGTAACTGGGCTACAGCCCAGGTCCCATTGGCTCAGGGGGCCACCTCCCAAATGCCATACATGTATTGATACTCTAAAGGAGGAGTGAGGAGCTGGTGGCCCTCCAGATGTTTTGGCCTGCAATTCCCATCATTCGTCATCATTGGCTATGCTGGCTACGACTGATGGGAGTTATAGGCCAAAAGAACTGGAGAGCCACACGCCATCCTTGCTCTAAAGCATAGCATTTTGTTTCTGCCATGTCTTAGCATGTGCTCTTCTCTCCATTTATCACTCATGTGCACAAAAAACTTAAGAGAGATAGAATCCATACTGTCCACTCGGAACCCATTGCCCAGAAGTAGGCTAGATAATATTCCAGATGCTTTTAAATAATGCTGTCCCTTGTAGGAACAGTCGTTGGTTTATTCAAAATTGGGAAGGGGTACTTATTTGCAAATGTATTCACTTCCCCTATGCAGACATCCACACTTGTCTTGAAGACATCTGGTGTGGAGTCTGGGAACCCGTGTGACATCAGGAACAGGAGCTGCAGGGCAAGCCTGTGGTCCTTTTAAACCACCTAAAGAGCTTCGGCTATGGGGCGGTATATAAATTTAATAAATAAATAAATAAATAAGGAGACCATCCACCCAATTAATGCATGAAAGGGCCTTAAGACTCCCTTGCATGTCGGAAAACATGGAAGATCATGGAAGTTCACATAGTTTTCTTTGACTGCGTTTTAAAATCCTTTTAAATCCTTTTTAAATTCTCAGGTGCCGTTGCACTGCGGTATCTCACTGCATCCTTGCCATTGCACACTTACAGATTCGCAACCTTGATCTCTGCCAAAATATTTAGACGTTCATAAATCATAAAAGGCATCACAAGCAAGGTTACAGAGTTGTTGTTTTCAAACACCCCTTTGTGCTGTGGCACAATCTGCTTTTAAAATGTGATGGGGGACTTACAAAACAGAGAAGCTGTTGGTCTATAAAAAGAATCAGTCAAACTGTTTTAAGCAAGCCTACAGGGTGTGCCTGATGGGGCTTTCTGAAATGCAGCTTAGGACCTTTCCAAAACACATTATATGTCTATTTAGAGAAAGCATAACTTATAATGGCCAAATTAAATTAGTAACTTCTACAAATAAATATTTAGAAATAGTGTATGTTTGCTAATTCATTTAATAAAGAATCACAAGAATATCTTGTGTGTGTGCATATTACACTTCTTAGGACAGAATTTCTCAGTTTGTCCACAGTCTTTCTACTTGTACAAGAGCCAAGTGACTATTGACTGCAACTCTCATATTTGCAACTGGATCTGTTAGGTTTGCTCTTACTGAAGACAATTCCAGTGACACTTGGATGCTGAATGCATTTATTTCATGGCTTTATTGATTTTGCAGTAGCTTGGAATCTTATATCAGAGAGAAAGTCAGTTCAGAGGTGACCTACTGGATAAGCCTAACATTATGAAAGATGTGTGTGTATCTTTTGCTTTTGAAGCAATTGTGGAGAGGAATAATAATAATAATAATAATAATAATAATAATAATAATAATAATAAGCAAATCATTCAGCTAATAGTAAAAAGCATCTCACATTCTCTGATTTAGCAAGTTTATATTGTACAGATCAAAACACTTGCCACAATATTAAGGTTTATATATAAATTTAGATTGACATGGGAGATGAGCACATTCTAAAAACCACTAGTTATTGCTGTCACAAAACCAACACAAATCACGTAACCATCAATTTTGTGCCAGTGAAAGAATTAGTCTGTGTAATTTATACTGTGCCCACGTTGTTCATGGGCTGCATATTGAGGGATCTCATACAACGACATTAGAACATAAGAATGCATTTGTTGACAAACCACAACTGGGAGTAATATAATAGTCTCAAAGAGCTTTGAAACAAATGTAATTGGACCCCAACTGTTTGTGGTCACCTACACTGAGATTTGTCACAGTTTTGATGTGTGTAAAAGGGAATGTCATTCTGTGAAATAAGTCTATGCTCCAGGTGAAAGGTTAAGAACTGCCCTGCCCCCAACATTCCTTCATGGCGGATGCTAAGTGCATCTTAGACAAAGGAAAAACTTTCAACCAATCAGTGTCGAATGTAAGCTATGATGTATGAATTGTATTCACCTTACCTTGTATTGGCAATGTAACCTAGTTTGATTAACAGAGCATGGGCCAGTAAAGTCCATTAGAGATAAGCAAACTGACCAATTATGTCTTCTAACAAGTGATGTAATCAGAGTCTATATATTCTAGAGGATCCCTTTGTTCGGGGAGCTCTTAATTTGCATTTCCCGCTGGAGCTCCAATGTTGCAACATTTACAAATAAACTTTAACTTGCAATCTCCAACCCGGTGTGTTTATTGGCAAAGTATACACTGAGGGAGTGGCCTGTCCAGCCCTTGGGTTTGAGGGCTAACAGTTTCACAGACGTGCTCATCTAAAATGGAGGGCTGCAGATAAATTCCCAGAGAATTTTTTTCTTTAGCAAACTTGCATTCTAGTATTTCGTCACAAAAGCCAGTGTGGTGTCGTGGCTAAAGCGTTGGACTGGGAATTGGGAGGTCTGGGTACTAGTCCCCACTTGGCCATGGAAACCCACTGAGTGACTTTTGGCCAGTCACAGACTCTCAGCCCAACCTACCACAGGCTTGTTGTTGTGAGGATAAAATGGAGAGGAGAAGGATTATATATGCCGCTTTGGGTTCCTTGGAGGAAAAATGGCGGGATATAAATGCAATAATAAAATAAATAAATAAAAGTTAACTCAAGTTATTGTGGAGAAAAAGAGGCTTTGGACCAGCCTAGAAAGTGAAACTTCTCTAAATCATTATTCACACAGAACCCAGGTTCCATGGAATAGAATGGGCTGTAGGCTGTTACTTGCAGTTTAAGAAACTCCTATACTATTATCACTGTAGCATGATTTTACATGTGATGCCTGGTGGGCAAGAACTTAGGAGTGTGGTATTTCACATGTCCAGTATTTATTTTAAAATGAGCTCTCAGCTATTACACGTGTAATGTGAGCATGCTAGTGAGCATCCACCTAGGTTATATATCTCTGACATGCTAATAGTGCATGCACATGTGATCTGATGCAGTTTAAAGAAGGCACTGAGCGTGTGCAATAGCACACAGGGAAGTTCTTCTTCCTCACAGTGTCATGATTAACTCTTCTACCAGACCAGATTTAAAGTGGAGAATGTACTATTGAAGTACAGCAAAGCTTGCATTTCAGAATTATTTGATTATTAGTAGAAACTAATTCACTCCCTCATAGGATGGCTCTATCTACCAATCTTCTGTAGATAATAAGACAAAGGAAAATACTTGAATAAACTCTCATGATGCATTTCAACACAATTTTCTTTGTGAGGAATATATTCCTGTTCATACATGAAGGGTGTATGAACATCATAGAAGCAAGGTGCACATACTATGAATAAGGACTATTAGAATGCCTAATACAGTTTGCCTTTTTCCATGAAATATCGTTCTGGGTATTTATCTTATTTCTGCTCTTCCAACACACCTGTTGGTAGATTAATAATGTACTACATTTGCTCAGTAAACACTATGGAACTTTCTTCCAGTGGTTGTCTTTTTGGGTAGCACTAATTTGTGAAGCAGCATGCCACATGTTATTGAAAAAGAAAATTCATTCCAGCATTTGTCTGTGTTTTTGCAAATTACTACATTCATTTTGGCCAGTTTATGCTTGGCTTACACATGCTAATTAGTTGCTTTGAAGATGTGTCAAAAATTAACATGTCAGTGTATTTTCTTATGATTTCATTTCCACTGCGGTGCTGGAATATTGCTGCTCTTTGAAATGAATGTTGGTTCACTTTAAGTTGTTTTTACAACACACCAGCTATTGAAAGGGGTTTCTAATAGCAATATGTTCAGAAGGGCAATATTTAAAGAGGGTTATAAGGGGTCACTTATGTATTAAATATACTTTAGATCGATGAATTCTATTCATATTTGCTCATACCTGGCATTGTTCAAAAGGACATGAATCATTGTTCTGTATTCAGTGAGGCAGAACTACAATAATGTGGAGCTGTAGCATAAATGCTCCTGAGGCACAATTTCTTCAGATATTGATAGTAAATAAATAATAAATTTATAACTGTAAAAAAAAATGAAATTACTATATTTTGTAATAATGGTAGACAAACATTCAATTCATATCTTGTTGACCTGTCAAAGGCCATAGTGGAGCTCAGGGGGGAAAAGTTAAGTGTTTGTTAAACTGAATGTGCTTTAACTCTCACTGAAAGAGAGGAGAAGCAGGAGAAAGTGTATGTGTGTTTAGTGAGAGGAAAACTGCTGCCTTGGTCTGGTTTGCTATGGAGACACCTTTAGACCTTGATAGTAAATTCTTTTCATCTAGGCTGCAATCCTACTTACTTGAATGGAGGTAAGTCTCATTGAATTGAGTGAGGCTTACCTCTGAGTATACATGTATCGGAATGCACTGTCAATGTTGCTGAAGAATTATATTGTTGTAACCAACGTAAAGCTATAACGATGTGCTATTTATGCTTTCTTGCTTCCACATAATATGCGTACCAGAAATGTTAGGAAAATCAGTATCTTGAACCAAGTGTTGCATAATATATTACGTTTTGTGTACTCTACATTTTAAGCTAGCTTTTCTGAACTGAAAATGCTAGCTAAACCAACTATGTCAGAAAAGGCCTGTTCATTTACAGGGAGGTGTCTTCATGGAGACCAGTTGGCACCACGTTCCCCCCAAACCCCCGTGCTTTTGCTCCTGCAGGGTTGTACCCTGTTATCCCCATGAAAAGGAGCGAGTGTGGGGCTAATATCGATCTAGGAGGGGAAAGCTGCCACTGCTGTCCCTCCCTGGCTTCCCCCCCCTTATCTTGAGGGGATTGAAGCCAGGGAATGGGGGAACCTTCCTCCCAGCAAAAGGGAGACTCTTCTCCCCACGGAGGCAGCGCAGGGACATTCCAGAAGCCATTCGGCTCGCCCCCTCCCCAGGTAGACGGCAACAAATAAGGGGTCGCCATCCACTCGGCGACACCTCCAACACGACCCCGGAGCAGTGGCGACAGACGGCGATACACCGTCCTCACTGTGCTCCAGACAAAAAAGTCAGGATAAATCCCCAACTTTTTTGCTTCGGAGCTTCAGGAGAAAGCCCCAGGATGCATGTGAGGTGGCTTCTGCGTCATATAATCGACCCTGTGCCACCGCACAACCACCCTGGGGCTTTTGTCATATATAGACAGCACCCAGGTCTACTGACAGCACCATGGGATACTTCGGATTTCTGGATCCAAGGTACTTTGACATTGAACCCAGGAGTTTGAGCTCCCTGCCCATCTGGCATGGAATCATGCTGGCTGCCTCTCTGAGATCACAATTGTGACCTTAGAGAGGACAAAAAGGGGATGTATCAATGGGCAGGGAGGGGGAAAGACTGGGGAAATGGGGGTATAAGCTATCCCCAGCCTCCTTCCCTCCCTGATGCATCTGCTAGGTGGGTGAAAATGCCCATCTAGCTGAAATAGAGCTTGAGGAGTGTAGGGATGACTATGGCTTCCATTCTCCTCCCACTCTGCATAGGATTCCTGTCAGCCTCTGAATACGGAGGCTGATGGGCATCCCAATAGGACTGCACCCTAAGTAAAGAGCAACCTTTTCTTAAAGATACATATATCCCTTTGGTCATCAGATGTGGGGCAAACTTGCAATAGTATGTGCAGACTCCTACTCCAAATTCCTAAATTCTGGATTCCTGTCAAGTAGCGTCTTTTCAAACTCAGTTGTCTTCTTTTTTTAACTCAGTTGAAAGCAAAGTCTAAGCAAAGACATCTAAGCAAAGTCACATTGGCAGCAGGACAACTTCACATCAGGTTGATATGAAACACAAATCCACGTATAAAATCACAGTATTGTGTTATATCTAACAGTGTCCTTCTGCCAGCAGAATGCACACTGGTTTACTAGATACCCTCTGCTCCCTGCAGCCTTCTCTCAACACCCCCACAACACCCCACACATCTGCTCTGCATGATTGGAGGACCCCCTGGAGAAGATCTGGTGGTGGGGGAAGTGGACAGAAAGGGAACTTCCCATTGCATGAGAAGAAGTCTGCTTGTGTAACATTGGATGTAGCTATTGGCTTTACATATCAGTATCTTTTAAACAACAGAAGTCCTGTTTATCAAGTATAACAGATTTGGACTATAAACAGATATTTAAAATATTTCAATAAATTATCTATCAAGAGATGGTGGAGACAGCATAGGGTGTCACAGGCTATCAAATCATAAGAAAAATCTTCTTAAATACGATTAATTTTTATATATATAAACACAGATTTTTGCAAAGACACCTATATTTTTATGAACATTCTCTTTTTGAAAAGAAAAAAAACACCCTCCTCTTGGAACTATCTTTCAATATTGCACTTTAAATGGCAGAGCTGCAGCTTTTTCTCTTATATTACAGCAAAAATAAAATACTTTTCACACAATTGCCCCAGGCTGCGGACATTTCACCTATCAGGTCATTTTAGTCACACTGCCATGGGCTACCTGAGACTGTCATCCAAGCTATAACTGTGATTAAGTGTAGAAATAAACTAAATCTTTCTATCTCTATTTCTGACAACTGAGCTCTTTTTTAAAAAGAAAATTCTGTACATATATTATATTGTACTAGCCTTGGAATTAATTTCATTAAACAAGAAGAATTTTATTTGTCAAAGATGGCCACACAGCTTACCCTATAAAGAAGCTGAACTGTAGCACTTAAAGTATGCTAATTCTGAATTGCTGGCCCTGCCCAGGAATGAGGTCAGATACCTGCCAGTTAATTTTTGGTAAAGAGAGTAGAGTAGGCTCCTATACAGGTTTGTAGGTCAGAGACATAGGCCGTAGCTAGACCTAAGGTTTATCCCAGGATTGTCCTGGGGTCAAACCTGTTCATCTAAGTGCCACACAGGGCATCCAGCGCTCAGGCAGGGACGAACCCAGGATGATCCTGGGATAAACCTTAGGTCTAGCTATGGCCTTAGAGAGGGAGAGAATAAGTTCCTTCTGCTTTCTTCCCAACCATACCTTTAGCACTTCCTTTGCTTCCTTCTCTCCATCCCTTATAGGGAAGTTTTGAATGTGTATGTGTGGAGTGGGCACTGCTTGATCGAAAGTGACAGAGTGCATAGAACTGCAATCCTATGTACACTTACTTTGGAGGAAACCCCAATGAACAAAGTAAGAATTAACATCTGAGGATTGGGTTGGGCTACATATCTTTCCTTTCCTTGTGAATTTAAATGCAAATAATGCATACCTTTAACATATCATTGTCAGGCCAAAATAAATCAGGTCAAATTAATAACTAGTAGCCCTAGAAAAAGAAATTGTAATGACAACTGCAGCACAGTCAGCAGCATGATAAATATCTAACATATAACACTAAGCTAGATCCTGTTTAAGAGGGATTGTGCTTAGTCAAGATAAGGTAGCTCATACCACTCAATCTCCACCTGTAAGGATACTAGTTTTGTTATCCTGTACTAGTATGCTTCACGCAGTTAAACTATGGAATTCACTACCACAAGTTGTGGTGATGGCCACCAATTTGAATGGCTTTAAAAGGGGGTTGGATAAATTCCTGGAAGAGAAGGCTCTCAATGGCTACTAATCTTGATGGTTAGTGCAATCTCTAGTATCAGAGGCAGTAAGCCTGTATACAGTAGTTGTTGGGGAACAGGGGTGGGAGGGTTCTGGTGCACCATGTCCTGTGTGTGGGTTCCTGGTCGACAGCTGGTTGGCCACTATGCGAACAGAGTGCTGGACTAGATGGACCTTTGGTCTGAACCAGCATGGCTCTTCTTATGTTCTTATGCCTAAAGTGTTGAAATCCTCAGTCTCTTTAAGTTAATAAGGGCTTTGCCATTGGCTTCAATTAGCTTAGAGCCAGAAAAATTGCCTGCAATTAGGCCAAAGTTGGCCTCTTTAGCTCTGTAAACCAAACTTCCCTCCCCCTGCACCACCCATGCAAAAGAAAGAGATATCAACAGACTTGGCTAGCCTAAAAAAATCCTGAGGTTTGCAAAAATCCAAAACATCTTGGGGGAGGGGACTCAGAGTGTGTGGTGGTACAGCCCCATAATAACTTAGTAGCCTAGTTTCACTGAGGGGGGGAACTAACAGTGGGTGGGAGGTGGAATAGAATGGAGGAGTGGATAGAATGGGACAAGTAGTCATACACATATGCAAAAAGGGCAGAAAGAACTATATCATTTTCTGGATAGGTCAGTTTCTGGTTCAAAATGAGAAGCTATTGTAAAATGTTCCTAGGGACAGAACACTGTACTGTCCACAAAAATCAATGGAGAAATTAAATACTTGAATTTAGCTGGAATTGGGCAGAAGAATGTCTAACACCCCCACCCCAGCAGATTGTAAAATGGAGAGAAAAAAATGCTAAAACATGGCATTGACGACTGAGCATACTCAGTGGGCACAGAATGCTAACTGACAGATGGAGATTTACAAAAAGGAACACAAGGGAGTATGCAGTGGGTGGGACACTGAACAGTAATACTTCAGACGCTGCAACATGTTGATACAGGGCACCACTTTTTCTACTGAGAAAAAAAGTTACCATCTTTAACTCTATGTTAATAAACATGTAATTAACTTGAGTGTCTTTTCACACAGCAAATGAAGTAGGAACAAACCTTAGAACTGTGTGTCCAATGGTGTCATGTTTTTATCCTTGTGAAAGTCTCATATCCAACATTCTGATTTTGCTTGCACAAACTGTTGCGGATGCTTTGCACAAGCTGTTACGCATGTGTTTCACAAGCTCATATCCAACATTCTGATTTTGCTTGCACAAACTGTTGCGGATGCTTTGCACAAGCTGTTACGCATGTGTTTCACAAGCTCATATCCAACATTCTGATTTTGCTTGCACAAACTGTTGCGGATGTGTTGCACGAGCTGTTGCACATGTGTTTCACAAGCTGTTGAGCATGTGTTACAAAAGCTGTTGTACAAGCCTTTGTACAACCTGTTGTACAATTTCCTCATTGCAAAAGCTGTTATGCAAATCATTTCACAAGGCAGTGCAGAACTCATCAAACTTCACTAGACTAGGGCCTTAGCTAGACCTAAGGTTTATCCCGGGATCGTCCCAGGGTCATCCCTGTTCATGTAAATAACACACAGGATATCCCGGGAGCAGGCAGGGACGACCCCGGGACGATCCCGGGATAAACCTTAGGTCTAGCTAAGGCCTCAGTGTTGCTTGCACTAGTTGTGCTAGTTCTGATAGTGGTTGTGTAACAGCTAGCAGAACAATGCCAAGTCTGTAATTTTCCCTGTAGCATAAGGTAGGATATAACCCAGAATTAGCACAATTAGCCCAAGGAACACCTAGTCTAATGAGGTAATGAGTTTTGCAACGCTTTGTGCATTAACTTACTCAAGCAGAATCTAAGTTTTGGATTTTGCACTTGCGCATAGATGAAGAAGCTTTGGACTAGCAGAATGACACCATTGTATACAACCCTGAGGATCTGGCAGTAGAAGGGGACAAATCTTTCTGTATTGCATCCTGGTTTGTTTGAGGTCTTATATCTATGCACCATGGGACAACAAAGAAAACAGCTGCTACAGATCTAAAGCCAAAAAAAAAAATGTTTTTCATGGAAGATCTAAGGAGGTGGGGAATATCTGCAGCACAATCAGAGCATAAATGCATCTAGTCTAAAATGTCTAAAGTTATTTAACAACAGGCTCATAAACTTCCATGTAATGAGTTTTGGACAGGAAACAAATGACATTGACTTAGAGTTAAGAAAGTAGTGTGATAGCAGTTATCAAAACTGGAGTTCTGGTCAGGATACAATTTGGGGAGGGGGGTGTTTTGTGACCTATTTGTTTCTTGCCACATGTCAGGGCTGCTGGGAGACGTTTGTGCTGTGTGCAGGGACTGTGCAATGCTGTTGCACATTTTGGTAAACCGCCCAGAGAGTTGCAGCTATGGGACGGTGTAGAAATATACTAAATTAATAAACATTTTAAGGGTGATCTTTTGCATAGGTACTATGAGGGGAGAGAATTCCAGCTCTGATACTTTGGATAGAATGCCAACTAACGTCACTTCTTTCCAGTATCACCTTTACTATGTTGTCTCCACCCACTTCGGCTCCATATAACATTTTGCATGGATGTACCAAATCCATTCTGCTGCACAAGTGCAGCTAGCTCACCTTACTGCCTGATCCTGTATTTTCTCAGGTCATTGTGAACTCAGTGTAGTTTGCTCATGAGTACACATGCACAGATTTATGGCTGATGTGTGTATATATGTATATAAAATACGTGATTGTATTGTACTGTTATTCTTTTATGTATATTGTAGTGGCCTACTACTACTACAGCCTAAATTGTTACATGGGTGCAAAAAACTGGACATCTTGCTGCACCAATGCAACGTGGAGACCAGCATCCTTGCTTTTCTGCAAGGCCATGTATTTTTAATACACAAGCTCCACTAAGTTCAATGAGACTTACTCACTAGGAAATGTGTACAAGGCAGTCCTTAAGCCACTTGCAAGACAGTAAGTCTTGTCCAATTTAGTAAGGTTTACATTTGAGTAGACATGCTCAGGATTACTTTATTATATCTAGTTCACACTAAAAAATAATTGGGCCTGTTTATAGGCGCACGCAGGGCTCTCCTGTGAGCACTTATTTACAAGAATGTGTGCTATCTCCAGTATTCGAGGCAGTAAACCTGGGTGCACCAGTTGCTGGGGAACATGGGTGGGAGGGTGCTGTTGCACCATGTCCTGCTTTGTTTATCCCTGGCCGATGGCTGGTTGGCCACTGTGTGAACAGAGTGCTGGACTAGATGGCCCCTTGGTTCTGATCCAACATAGCTCTTCTTATGTTCTTATGATTTAAGAGGCAGCAGCGCAATTCTAAACATGTGTACTCAAAAGTCTATTGAGTTCAATGTAGAGATGTACAATTTCTGGAAATTTTGAAGCTATGGGAAAAAAACCTGGTTTTTTTCTAAGTTTTTTCACGGAAAATGGGAATTTTCGCAAAAATTGAAATAATGCAATATGAGCACTTTTTACAGATTGAAAGTCACTTTGTTACTTTAGGAACATAAAATGTAATTAAGTCCAAGTTGGTTTAGCATAAAATTATTACGTTTGGTATATTAAAAGTACAGTGTATTCAAACAATTATTATTATTCAACTATTACAAATTGAATTAATTTTTTAATTATTTTTGTAACAAATGGAGCTACAAGCTCCTGAACTGTTAGCAACATCTGAACTGTAAGGAACCTCTTTGGTTTTGCCAGTTTATGAGGAGCAGTAAAAAAATAATATAAAACAACAACAGAGAAAACCATCTACATTAGTAACAAAGAAAATTATTTATTTATTTAATTATTTATTTATTTGCAAAAAAAAATTATACCGCCCAACAGCCAAAGCTCTCTGAGTGGTTTACACAAATTAAAAACAGTGAACAGTAAAAACAAATATACAGAAATTTAAAACCATCAAGTGACAGTTCTGGATCCAAGAGCACCCCCAAACTATAAACCTGATCCTTTAGGGATAGTGCAACCCCCTCCAGAACAGGATGAACATCACCTAGCCGGACAGGAAACCACCCGCTAACAGTACCTTCGTCTTGTCTGGACTGAGTCTCAGTTTGTTGGCCCTCATCCAGTCCATTACCGTGCTCAGGCACTGATTCAGAACAGCCACTGCCTCACCTGGGTTTCATGAAAAGGAGAGGTAGAGCTGGGTGTCATCCGCATATTGACACCTCAACCCACATCTCTGGATAACCTCTCCCAACGGTTTCATGTAAATGTTGAACCGCATAGGGGATGAAATAGAGCCCTGTGGAACCCCATGGCCAAAAGCAATGGCACAGAGCAATAATCCCCCAGCACCACCTTCTGGAATCGGCCATCCAAGTAGGAGTGGAACCACTGCAACATACTGCCTCCCCCTGGGCCCATTTTTATCCCATCTCTATTTTATATTTAGCCATGTGGGAGAAATGGTGTGGGGGACGGCGACTACCCATTTGAAGGGGGAGGGAAAAGAAGTAAATTTTCATACACAAAGGGAATATTTTTATTGTCTCAATGAATGAATATATAACAAGTTTTCTATCCTTTGCATAGCTGTTCTATATGAACATAAAGAGATCAGTTTGGAGTTGGATTTTACCATTATAGCTAATGAGTTCATCTAGGCAGCACCAATCAGAAGAAATACATTCAGTGTGGAAGAATCCTAGCAATGCATATCCAGAATGTATTTCTTCTCCTTGGTGCTTTGTTTACTTAGCACCTTCAGTGCTTCCCCTTGTTAGCTATAATAAACTTGTTTTAATTCATAAAAAGATTTTTTTTTATCTTGGGCTTCAATCTGGATGGTATATTGTATAGGAATATGGTGGGGTAGTGTGTAAACGATCAAAATATAATTAAAATGTAATTATTTTTGTTGAGTACTTGTTATTTTAAGATGTGGCTTTAAAGTCTCTAGGATCCATTATTGGTGAAGGATGTTTTCCAGAAATAGAAATGTAAACAAATAAGCCTAGCCCCTTTTCCATGTTTTGCCCGCCCCATTCCCCTCCTCCTCCGAAAAATTCACAAATCTACGACCCCGGAACTCCGTGTTCCGTGCGTGGACTATTATCACTATTTTCTTGTCGGAAAGTCCTTCCTTACGCGAGGATAACTCAAAAGAAGCGCCCTCAACACTAGACCCAGCCTCCCTGCCCCGAAGTGAATTGGAAACGCAAACCGTTACAGCGCGGGATTAGTAAAGAGCCGCAGTGGGAGGCGGGCGGAGCCGCGCGGGGCTCGCTCATTCCATTCCCGCCCTCGGCGCGCTCGTTCGCTTTTTTTCCCAGCTTCAGGAATCCCGGGGGTGGAGTTGGAGCGCGCAATAGCGCTTGCGCGAAGCCCGGGCGTCTAAGCTGCTGGAGTGGAAGAGGCTGGGCGACTTCCAAGCCGTTGGAACCGGCCGTCCCTGGCTTGGCGAGGTTTGTGTGTTTTGGGGTCGTCATGGGCGCCCGGCGGTGGGCTGGGACGGCGAGGGGGATGCTGGAGACGGCGGGAGAAAGGGCCACCCCCTCCCCGACGGGGCTGCGGGTTTCTCGGTAAACAGAGCGGACTGTGTGACTTTGGAGCGGCTTTGGGAAGTCCCCTGGCGGGGCTTGGAACGGCGGAATCGCGTCCAGGGGCAGCAGGTCAGCCGGGCAGCGGATTGACCTGGGCGAGGAGGTCTCACGCGGACTCCTGCGGGCCGTGGGGCTTGCGGCCCACAACAAAAGGCCAGGCAGTTTGGCCAGCTTTCTGGGCAACTCCCTTTCCTGCCCTAGGAAGCTGCAGCAGTGGCCTTGCGTGGACCCCCGCTGAGAAACGGGCAGTGTCCAGTGTAAATCGTGCGTAGCGTGGACCCATTGACGTGAATGGGACGTAGTTTAGTCGCGACTAACTTGAGTCCTGTTCATTTCAATGGGCTTACTCTAAGTAGGAGTAATGCTAGATACTAGTCCCGAGTGTCGGTAGTTTAGTTTGCTGTTGGCGGTTCTTTGGGGGATTGATAGATCACTATGTTGTGAGAGACCGCAGTTCTCCGGATTGAGTTGAGTTTCAGGAAGCCGACGCGCGGATGGCAAACTGGAGTTCGGGGAAACCATCCCGATACTTCGAGCGATCAGGAAACGCCCTCCCGCACCGTGCCCCTATCACGTCGGTGTCTGTGGTTGTCACATTACTTAGAAAGCAAACAGTTCATCTGGAGGTTACGCTTCAGCTTTACTCCGAGGAGGAGGAAGTTGACAGGATGTACACCCGAAGGAATGTAAATAGTAGTTTTAAAATTAATCAAGAGGTGGAGGGATTTCAAGGAGGTACTTGCTTTAATTTATTTTCTACTCCTTGACATCGGTGTCCTTTCTTCCAGTTAAATGGCTTCTCTGAATGAAGTGACCTTAAGCAATGGCTTCTCTTGTCCTCCTCCACCTCCCTGCTTTTCGCAGTGTTAACTCACTCATTCTCCTGGCAATTCAATCCATGTTGAGTTTACCAGGAAACTGTTCTCCATGATGTCTGGTTTCTTCAGACTCTGAGCCTTGACCTCTTCAAACCTTTTCTGTATTGTCGTTGTCTTTACTTTGAGAGAGAGAAGGCATTGTATTTCAAAGTTTGCTGCAGAATATATGTCCATTGCCAAATGGCTGCATTCAATTACTTGGCATTTAATTTATCTCTGCTATCTATATCTTGCCAAATTAAATATGCATTTATAAAGTTCTCCTGAGGGACCGCAGGGTTTATTACTAGATGGCACCAATTGCTGCAAGTTATGACTTGACTTATTTATGTGAGTGTCCCACTACAAATCCACACCCTGCATCAAATATGAGGGACATGTACATGCATTAATTCCTCTGAGTTTGCACATACGTGGACTGAGCTTGTTTTCATGTATTTTAGCATAAAATGGAACACAAATGTGTGATTATTTATATGCAAGCACATACATTTTTGTAGGCACAAGCCTTCATATATGTCACATGCAAGTGCAAGGAAACATGTTTATATTAATTTGAGGAATGTCTGTTTTTAAACATCTTAACTTTGCTTTAAAAAAAGCTTTTTTGATGAAGGTGATGATCTAATCAATACTCTTGATGTTCTTCACCCTTCTTTTGGCCTCAGTTTTACACATTAAATGTGTAATTTTTTTTAAAGCAAACATATTAAAATCTCTACAAACACTATTGTGGTTTCAGGCAAGTAAATTCCTAGAAAAATCTGTAAATCTAATCAGCTTTGCAATTATAGGAGGCTGTGTATTGTTGATCAAAACAGGCTTACTCTCTCACCATTCATATCTATATTTTGTCCTTTTTTATATTATGAAATTTTTCAGTTTACATCACGTAAAGCACATCACACAAAATATCAAACCTAATTATACTTCTTTCAATATATTTAAAACTATGCACACAGTGATACCTTTTAAAAACAAACCCTACTGTTATACCATTCATAACATTCATTATCCATGGTTCAATCCTCAACTTTATGTTGCATTGAAATCCTAAGAGAGCACAAAGGAGGCATTTCAGGTGAGGTTGTGGATCTGAATGGTCCAAAGCCCTCTTGTGTCTCTGACACAACTCTGGAATGGGAAAAGAACTGTGGCAGTTGTGGAGCAGGCATAATTTATTTTCCTCTCATTGGAATCAACAAGAGGGAAGCTGTTAGGTGGGTCCTTTGCCTTAGGATATCGCTCTCTCTCTCTCTCTCACGCACACACACACGCACACACACACACACACACACCCCTCTGCTGGTAGGATTGCTTTGTCAACATACTGAATTGTTTGGCTTCCATTCTTCCAAGTTAAATTACAATTTTCTTTAATTTCTCAAAAATCCTGCTAATCTAACCACATCTAATTGTTCCCAAACTTTCTTCATTAACTCTTTTGCTTGGACTTCAATAATATTTCAAGTACTTGAAAGGTTGTCACAGGAATAATGGGCTCAAGTTACAGGAAGGCAGATTCCGGCTGGACATCAGAAAAAACTTCCTGACTGTTAGAGCAGTACTACAATGGAACCAATTACCTAGGGAGGTAGTGGACTCTCCCATACTAGACGCCTTCAAGAGGCAGCTGGACAGCTATCTGTCAGGTATGCTGTAGGGTGGATTCCTGCATTGAGCAGGGGGTTGGACTTGATGGCCTTATAGGCCCCTTCCAACTCTACTATTCTGTGACTTTGTTTCCAAACATGTTTCAAGCTGTAGTGAGAAAATATAATTTTTAGTTCTGTTTATCTGAAGGGACAAAGCGGCCCTATTCACATGGTCATGGGGGGTGGATAAATTATCCACAGAGTGGGAAGGGGAGGCAAACCACAATGTGCTCCTGACACATGACCAGTCGCTCCCGTCCCCCATGAATTACCTTGGTTTACTTGCCCCTTTGTGCTCTGAGGATAACTTCACAGTCTCCCACTGCTGTGCCCGTGTATCCAAGTAGGCACCATGTGACAGTAAGGATTATGTGTGCTGGCTAGAGCTGGTCATCTCTATGTTTAGCTGCTTTTTCATTCGCGCGGACTACGGGGAGCCCAACAGATTACATGGGAACTATCCCCCACTGCAGAAGGTGGGTATGAGAGATGGGTACTTCCACCGTTGGGGGGATGGGACATTTTTGAACGATCCACAATGGCTTAATGTGACATCTGAACAGGCCCAGAGCTAAATTTAGTGAAACCATCAAAGGATCCAGTCTGTCACATTAAGCTGAAAAATATATTTAATAAATGAGTGAACATTCTTCAATAAATAAATGCCTCCCCACACTTCCATTACACATAAGGAAAAAAATCTTCTAGTTTTTGGCATATTAAGTGCTTTCCTACTCCTTGATAAATGCATTGATCATTTTCCAAGCTTATAAGTGCCGTTGAATGGCCATTTTAATAAATTATCTTGCTCAGTCTGGTTTTAAGAATCAATTTAGCAAGTAAAAATTTAATTATATTTTCAGTAGGATCCATTCACTTATACATAGTCCTACTCTGCTGAAATGGAAGAACATCTTGTCTGAAATGTGTGCACTTTGAAATTGGCATATCATAAATTTAGTGATGCTACGGGCCAAGAAAACACCTGACAGATTAAATCAATACTGTAGTCTGAAATGAGAATTCTACCCTGGCAGTGAAGTCTACTTAGGGTGCAGTCCTATGACTTCTGCCTTCATTGCTTAAAAGCCTCTGAACTCGGAGACTTATGATCTTCTATTGCAGAGTGGGAGGAGCAGTGTAGACAACCTTCCCCTCCACAGCTCCTCCTGCTCTGCATTTTCACTTGATGGACTCTTTGCCTGTCTAGTTGGAGCGTTCCAGAGGGGGAGGGAAGGGGGCTGGAGAGGTCTCAAGATGGCTTGTATCCCAGCCTCTCCAGTCCCCTCCCCACTCACCAGAACAACCCCTTTTCCCCTTCTCTGAGGCAGCCGGCATGGTTCTTTCTGCGCCAGCTGTGAGGGGGGAGGGTTGAAGCGCAGATTCCCAGATTTGATTTAGAGCGCTGTCTCTGACTTTAAACCCAGGAATATGAAGTATTCTGTAACACACACACGGCACTTTCCAGAAGCCTAGGATTGCTCCATTATTTGTGTAAAGCGCTTATATCCCACCTTTTTAAAAGCTCTACATTGCTAACAATAACTTAAAAACAAAACCAAGTTTCAAAAAGCTGAATACAAGATAAAAAGTGGCCATTAAGGTGCAATCCTATGCTCTCTGGAAGGGCCTCGTAGAGGCATAGCATGTTTCAAATCTCCAGTGGCAGAGAGTTCTAACTTCAGAGACGGTGATCTGACTTCATTAAACTCCCTGCCAGCCCCCATGGAAGCTTCTGTAGTAGTTGTCTCTCTGGTGCTGGGAATGCTTACCAAATTTGCCGATGACACAAAATTGGGTGGGATAGCTAATACTCTGGAAGACAGAAACAAACTTCAAAGTGATCTTGATAGGCTGGACTGAAAACAAGAGAATGAAATTTAATAGGAATAAATGCCAAGTTCTACAACTAGGAAAAAGAAACCAAATGCACAGCTACAAGATGGGGGATACTTGGCTCAGCAATACTACAAACAAGAAGAATCTTGGAATTGTTGTAGATCACAAGCTGAATATGAGCCAACAGTATGATGTGGCTGCAAAAAAAGCAAATGCTATTTTGGGCTGCATTCATAGAAATATAGCTTCCAAATTGCACAAGGTACTGGTTCCCCTGTATTTGACCCTGGTTAGGCCTCATCTTGAGTATTGCATCCAGTTCTGGGGACCACACTTAAAGAAAGATTCAGGAGCATGTTCAGAGGAGGGCAACGAGGACGATCAGGGGTCTGGAAACAAAGTCCTATGAAGAGAGACTGAAAGAACTGGGCATGTTTAGCCTGGATAAGAAAAGATTGAGGGGAGACTTGATAGCACTCTTCAAATACTTGAAAGGTAGTCACACTGAGGAGGGCCAGGAACTCTTCTCAATCATCCCAGAGTGCAGGACACGGAATAATAGGCTCAAGTTACAGTAAAGCATTTGTAATATGTTCCCACTTTCAAGCATAGAGTCTTCTACACTATTTCGTGCCTCTCTCTACATAACTCTGGTTTTCTGAAAAGTCATCCCCAACAGATATGGACTCTTTTATCCTTGTAGAAAAATTATTGAAGAAAGGTTTGCTGCTGCCTGACATTTTGTACTGAATAGTAGCAGTGAAATTGGCTGGGCTTTTTTCACTTGCTCTCCTGCTGCTTGGTAAAAGCTGTGAATTGCAACTACAGATTCAAAAGAAATGTGAATCTCATTTGAAACTTTTCTTGGCAGCTAGAGATTGAAAAGGGAAACTTTAAATGAAAGCCTAAGTAGAGGCCTTGAGAAACTCCCCGCAACTTTTAAAGCTCAGCTAAAAACTTTTCTTTTTCCTAAAGCTTTTAAAACTTGATGTTGCTCTGACTTTATACTGTTAGTTTTACCCTACCCTGTGCCTGTTTTCCCTACCCAGTGCCTGTTTGCATTCCCTTCCCCTCCTTATTGCATTACTATGATTTTAGTAGAATGTAAGCCTATGCGGCAGGGTCTTGCTATTTACTGTTTTACTCTGTACAGCACCATGTACATTGATGGTGCTATATAAATAAATAAATAATAATAATAATAACTTAGGGCCTTGCTAGACCTACCTGATAATCTGGTGGGGAGTCGGGGCGAGGCCGTGCTGCAGCTAGCACGGGTCATCGCCCATAGCTAGACGTAACACGCGACAGGGTAAGGAAAAGCCCCGTCGCGTCGGCCATTTTTTTTTAATTAAAGGGGCCATGTGCACAGGAGAGCACTAACGAAAAGGTAAGGCTTTTTTTTTTAAAAAAATAAAGGGTTCCCCACGCCCCCTGTCCCCGATTTCCCCCACACACAATGTCTGATGCCCCCCTGCCCGCTCGCTTGCCCGTCCTCCCCCCGCTCGCCATGTCCGCCCCCCACTCACTCACCCGTCCCCGATCTCCTTGCCCTGGCCCCCACTCACTCGCCCGTCCCCGGTCTCCTTGCCCTGGCCCCGTTCTTCTTCCCCCCGTCTGCTATGTCTGATGCCCCCCCTGCCCGCTCGCCTGCCCGATCACCCGCCCGCCATGTCTGATACCCCCTCCGTGCCCCCCGTCTGTGATCTCCCCACCCTGGCTCCACTCTCCCCCCCATCTCTCCTGCTGGGTCCGCTCTTTTCCACCCCCTGGCCCCCATCTCCCCCCCCCATGATTTTACCCTCCACCTGGCCTGATGGGCACAGTGCAGCTTCTCCCAGCTACTCACGAATAAGCAAGCAGCCGGGAAAAGCCACAAAGGTAGCTAGACCTTCTGCAGCAAAAACCGCGCCACAAGCAGATCTGGGTATCTCGAGTCAAGGGAGGATTTAGCCCGTCCTGACCCTGGGATCCCCTGTGCGTAATCCTCGTCTAGCAACGGCCCTAGTCTCTCAAATCAAAGCCAATTTATTTTGATTTTTCAAATGCTTGAGGGTTTTTTGTGATAGTTATATTCCATAACTTCTCTTAATTAGGTCCTGATATTGTGTGGATAGTAAAATGCCTTTATTCACTAGGTGAATATGTACCTGCCCGGACCCTAAGGTCATACTCAGGGGTCCTTCTCCATTAGCCCCTGGCAAAGGAAGTGAGGCAGGTGGCTACCAGGAGGACGGCCTTCACTGCTGTGGCACCCTGGCTGTGGAATGAGCTCCCTAAGCAGGTTCACCTGGCACCTACACTATATTCTTTTAGATACCAGGTGAAGACCTTTTTTATTCTCTCAGTATTTTAACAGTCTATAATTTAATTTTAACTTTGCTGTTTTAAATTTGTTTGTTTGTTTGTTTTGCACTGCTGCTGTTTTTATCCTGGTTGTGCTTTTATATTGTATTTTATATTACGGTTTTATGCTGTTGTTTTATACTTTGAATGGTTTTAATTTTTGTGAACCGTCCAGAGAGCTTCTGCTATTGGGTAGTATAGAAATGCAATAAATAAATAAATGGGTGGTAACTTGTTGCAATAGGCATACAATAACATTGGGATTCAATTAATTATAAATTATCTCTTAAGTAGTGAGGACAGCTTTCCTACAAATCCGCACCCTGTTAGAAATTGTTCTCATATGCTGCAAACAACTGGATTTCCCCCATGGTTGTATGCCACAACAGTAAATTAACACTGAGTTCACCCATAAATTTTCCAGCTTCTGTAGAATTACTCAAATCCAACCTGGCTTTGTAATTTGAATAATGAATTACTTCATTTTTTGCAGTTAAAATTATTTGGGCAAACAGTAAAAATGCTTTTCCTGAGTATTTTCCAACCATTTCATTTTTGAAGGGGGGTTCTAAATAGTTCTAGAAAGCGGAAGAGAGAACAAATGTGAGCTGCTTTTCCATAAGATTGCTTTCTGTTGCAATGTATTGGGGTAGAAATCAAGGCCACATGTTTTGCCAGTCATTTCCTAAGAAATCAGGTGGATGACTATTTCTCCTTTTGAGTTCTATTGCCAACCACGCCATTTAAGAGATAGTTCTAGTGCAATGTTTGGTATTCCTGAGTTTGTTTGTTAGGCTTTATAGCCCACCTTATTCCAAAGGCTTGAGGAGAGTGAGAGTTACTAACCTGCCACAACATCTTTTATGACCCTCCTACCTACATATTCCTGGGTTAGTCATTTCTGGCTTTCTGGCCTTAAAAAAAAAACTTTAGTAAAGATTCCACGTTTATTTATTTATTTATTTATTTCAAGCATTTTTACCCCACTCTTCAGCCAAAGATGGCTCCTGGTACAATTTACAAAAAATCAGTTTGACAGTCCCTGTTTTCAGGCTTGAAAACTAAAAGACAAGAGGCACAAGGAAAGGGATTGTGAAGGAGGAGGAAATAAAGCATGATAATTGTGCCAGTTCTGATAGATGGGAATGTACTTATTCTGAATCCAGTTGTACTCCAGTTTGCACTGCAGCTGTACTTCTGGGCTGGCATGTTCTTTGAATGACCTCCACGTTACAGCGTGTCTCTACAGATTCGTCTTGACATTTGATGCATCTGATGAAGGGGACTTTAGTCCACGAAAGTGTATGCCAGAATAAAAGCGCTAGACTTAAAGGCACCACAAGACTCTTTGTTGTTTTTGCTGCAACAGATTACATGGCTATTGCTGTTTTTATGGTTTTAAATTTTGTATATTTGTTTTTATTGTTCACTGTTTTTAACGTTTGTAAACTGCCCAGAGAGCTTCAGCTATGGGGCGATATATAAATGTAATAAATAAATAAATGGCTAACCCTCTGGATCTTGAGATTTGTGAGTTTCTTTCTAACTGCTTCAACCAGTAGTTCTTCCATGTTGGATAGAGTCTTGTGTTTTAGAGCATTTGCATAGTTCATTGCAGAGTGGATGGTCTGAAAGAGTACCTTGTCCCCCATCTATCTGTTTTTAAGAATACCTTGGCTGGTATCTATTCTTGCCCACCACAGGTAGCCAAGTGATAATTTACAAATATTTATTTTTTATTTATTTATTTATTACATTTATATACCGCCCCACAGCCAAAGCTTTCTGGGCAGTTTACCACATAATAATGCTTTTTCAAATAGAAGAAATTGTGTGCTCCTCATAAACTGCAAAACCAAAGAGGTTCCTTACAGTTCAGGTGTTCCTAACAGTTCAGGAGTTTGTTGCTCCATTTGTTACCAATTTTTTTTTAAAAAAAAAGTAAATTCAATTTGTAATAATTGTTTGAATGCACTGTACTTTTAATATACCAAATCTAATAATTTTATGCCAAACCAACTTGGAACATAATTACATTTTATGTTCCTAAAGTGACTTTCAATCTGTAAAAAGTGCTTATATTGCATTATTTCAATTTTCTGGGGGGGGGGAATCCTTTTTTTCCGGGAACACCCCTCCCCCCGGAAAAAAACCAGTTTTTTCCATGGCTTCAACATTTCTGGAAATTTTACATCTCTAGTTTAAACAACACAGAGTTCACAACCCAGTAACAAAGGATTCTTTTTCTGGGTTGTTTGTTGTCAACGAATCATGGTTTGTTAACATGGGTTAGCGTTATGTGGGAATGAGGCTAAAGATTATCCTTGACCCTTACTAAAACAAGCAGGTATAACTGAAATAAAATTTAAATGGTTATAGTATTGTGGCCTCCACCATCCTTGATGAACATTAGGAGCGTATTATGCAGCCCCTTTCATCTAATACCCCTTGCCTCTTTGGACACTAACATGTTGTGTTATGTGGGCCTAGTGCTCAGGAATATGCATCCAGAACTAGGCCCAACGAAGGAACAGGAGATCTGGGAAGAAGACATTTTACATTGCTGCTTTTCCAGAGCCTTCAGAACAGAGCATTCAAAAGTCAGGAGTTGCTATTACCATCTATCCAATAAGGGTACAAGAGACTCAGAAGAGTACTGATGAAACTGTAATGGAAACTTTGAGCTGAATGCAGCAGGGCAATTATGCCCCTGCTAAGTCCTTTCTGCCCTACCAATTCCCTTCCACAAGCTGTGAGTCCCAGCAGTTCCATTATACTAGCAGGACCCATTGCTTACACAAGGAAGGTTTAGCACTTCCTAGGAGAAGTCCTGAAAGGAGCGAAAATGCCCATTTCTGAAAAAAGGCAGGTCAGAAGAGCTCCCTTATGTGAACTCCACTGACAAGCCTCCTTCAGAAATGAGCCTTTCCTCTCATTTTGGGTTGTCTTGAAAGTGCTAAATCGCTGTCGCCAAGCAATAGGGGACTGCTTGTGCAACAGAATTGGCGGGGTGTAAGAATCAGCGGGGGCATAAGCACCCTCTTGGATTCTGTCCTTTAGAATTAAGATGTGTAGAGTGTCTTCAAACTGTTGCCCGATATTACTGTCTAAACTGCTTCAAAAACTTCATGTTGAAAAGTGATATATAAACGATCTAATAATGTACTTTATGCTCAATTGCATTATTTGCTCTTGTGTTTAACAATTGCTGCCTGACAGCTGCAACACTGACAAATAGAGTAGGATTGTCTTTGACAGACCATCGTTGTTTAACACAAAGTCCCTGTGGATAGCTCGGGGCAGGAAATATCTGCTTCCTGGCTATGGCTTTAACATTCTGCCTAGCTAGCTATTTTTCGGTTTGCATTATTGACCTCAGTGAATTCTGTTGACAGAGGGACCAAGAACTTAACTTTCTTAGACAACTGCACTTAAACCAGACCTGCTGGTTGTATTTGCATATCATGGTAAGCTGTCTATCCTGGTTTAATATCCATGGTGTGCATGAGCTGGTGCATCCCACCCAATTGCTCCTTTCTTTGCACAAGCTAGTAAAGAAGCCAGCAATCCACAGTTAAGCATAGTGTTCTGTTACATCTGAACGAAGGTCTATAGTTAATCGCTGCCAAGCAAGCCAGCTTTGGCCAGCTTTAAACCTTTCAATCCTGTCTTGTTTGGAACCATTAACTGTTGGCTCCAGTTTGGCTGTAGCAGAAAGCTATACTTACATGTGGCATCCCAATTCATTTAGACATTAATATGAAGGCAAGAAAGAACTGGGAGTGATTGGGCCTCTGTGTGCTATCAAATTGCTTGTGCACATCATGGTTTACTAAGCCAGACTGTTGGCTTACTTTGATGTGTGAATGCAGCCAATACATTATTATTGGGCCTGTTCAGACAGCATGCTAAGCCATCTTTCAGATAGCCTGGCCCCAAGCCGTTTAGGGCTTTGAATGTTGATACCAGCAAAGAGCTGGGGAAGATAGAAACCAGGATTTGTAGTCGTATTGCATTGCTCATGTAGCAGATTACATAAGAGAGTTCACTCAGCTTTGTTTTTCACTCAGCAGGTAAAGAAGTAAAAATTTAATACGGTTGAGTTTTATAGTGCAGATAATTGAAACTTAGATTTTTCCTTAATATCCAGAAGAAATTTTATATATGAAAAACAACAGCATATTTTTTACTAGAATGAAGAAAAGGGAAAAGCCTAGAGTCTATGTGTCTGCAGTCAGCTTTCTTGATGCCTGTCAAGGTCCCCAACCTCCACAAAGCATTGACCCATTTTTAAACTGGATGCTGGGATTTCTGTAAAATAGGTTTCTGTTTGAGCTGGAAACTGGGTTCCAGTGAGTTTAATGTGTTGGAGCTCAGTCCCCTGCCACGGCCTTGTACCCAGTCTTCTGGGCAAGTTAGTTATTTTGCCATATCCCCCATAGTAGCTATTTTGTGGTGGTGCCCAGGAAAGCTTCTCAAATTGCCAAATATGCCCATGGCACCAGAAGGTTGCTTATCCATGACATAGATCCACATGATTTGTAGCACAAACCAAAGAATTTGGGAACTGTACAAATCAAATATTGACCTTCTAAAGGTTATGACTAGGTTTAAATTTGGTACAAAGAATAGAAACAGGCCCTGACTATTAATGAGATGCTGATACAGATTACAACATGGGTTTTTATGGCCTAGACAGTTTACCTAAGCACCATTCCATAAAAATCCTTTTCCTGTACTTCGTGGACTTCAAATGTTTCAGTAGCACTAGGGATAAAGTTTAAAATGAACTAAATTGTATGGAAAGACTAAAGATATGACTATCAAGCTAGACAAACTTACAGAACTGGTCAAGCCAGTAGTTGCCTGAGCAATCCTTACAGAGACTAGATAAGATTGTGCTTTGAAAACAAGAGGTATGAACAAGACAACATTTTCAGTTGCCTTCTGCAGGCATTTAGCACAAGCAGCAGTATTTACAGTCCTTCTGGCAATTCAGCTGGAGGACCAGGGTTCCAGAGGTATGGCAAATGATTGCCATACCTCTGGAACTCTGGTCCTCCAGCTGAATTTGAGACATTTGAGAGTCTGGATGGAGATTAAAACTTCCCTCACCAAAGAGGTTTGGCTGGCATCTACTCTGTTGTCTTTTGAGGCCCAGATGAAAGAAATTTCATATTCCCCCACACCTTTGTAATTGTTCTGATGCTGTAGTGTTTGCAAATTTATTTGTTTACAATTTTTATATACCACTCCCCATTTAAAATTTTGAAGCGGTGTACAAGGTAAAATACAATAAAAACAGAATAAAACACCTTAAAATAGATTTTTAAAAGCAAAATGAAAGGTGAACTGTGAAAGGTGGCTGGTCATTAAGGAAAGGCTTCCTGGAACAATAACGTTTTCAGGAGGCGCGAAAGGAATTTAATGTTGTGTTATCCTTGTGTGTGTGTTTATTTACGTTTGTTCTTTCCTATTTTAAGCTGTCATGGAAATATTTATATTGAAGGGCAGCATATAAATCTCTAAAATGGTGCATTTTTAAGCTATGGGGGAAAACACCTGTTAAAATAAAAACCAATTGTTGGAGGATGGTTTATTTTGGGGGATCATATTCTCCTAGGTGCTCCTCGGTTTGAAATCTTTCTCCCAAAGCTTCTCTCCCACACTTTGATCAGGAAAAACCTGGAGAAGGACTGGAGCTAAACCAGCATTTGGAAGGTGTCGTCTTGCCCCCCCCCCCTCCCATTTCCTCCAGCACCAAACACATCCCTTCTCTTTTACCTTCTCAGAACAAGTTGCAATAAGATGGGAAAGGCAAATGGGATTTTCCTTTCCCTCTGTCTCTCTCTGTCCCTTTCCCCTCTCTATTGCTTGCCAGAGTGAAGTGAGGCAGAATGGAAGTTGGAAGGGGGGAACTACCCTTCCCAGATGTCACCAGAATATTACTCTGCACGATGATGGAGTGAATGGATGAAACTTCCTTTTGCCTTTTATCTCACCACTAAGAAAGTAAGGGGGAAGGAAGGAAATGTGGAAGAGAAAGGTATGCAGGTTTATGTCCTGTTGTGTGCAAGTCTTTTAAACTCCTTGGTTCAGGCAAACTCTTCCACTATCACGGAAGTGTGCCGTTGCTAACCTTTTTGAGGAAAGAGTGCATGGGAATTTCCCCTATTTCTCCTAGTGCTAGGAATAGGGAGGGCTCTGATTAAAATAATAAGCTAGGTTTAAAACAAAAAAGGAGCTTTTTAGTACCAATCTCTGGAACTTCATACTAAAGTATTCTTGCAAAGCAATTAATGGAAGTAAACTTGTAATATGTTTAGTGAGGGCTTTACTTATTAGACACTTGGTAAGAAATCAACATTCATCCAACTTCCCTCTTTCTAGTGACTATAAACTCAAATGAGTAAGTTCCCAAAGAGATAAAAACAAACAAACTTCATTTTTTGTTCTTGGATGTAGCCATTTGAAGTTCTTATTTAGGAACTTTCTTGTTTTGTATTGTAAATATATAAAGGACATTGCTGGTTTGTTGATACAATGGCTATGACTCATCTACACACCCACTGATATCCTATAGACTACTGTTATCAGGTGGAGTAATAGCATTTCCAGGAGGGGCACAGTTGACTCTAGATTTGTTTGCAAACTCTGTTTGTGCTGAGTGTTCTATGGCTAGTGGTGAATAGTGCTGATGTTGGGCAGAAAAATGTCTGAAGTGGAAAAATTTCCAGTGCTTTATTTTTCTGCAGAAAAGTCCCTGTATTGCTGATTTAAACTACAAGTGTGCTTTATATTTTTTCCTAAACAAATATTTCAGTTTGTTTAGCATTCAAACCCTGAATTGTGGGTTAGGGGTGGAAAACTCAGCGTTGTAACCCATGGTAATATGTAATAAAAAAATTGGGCATGATGAATTCTACAAAGTCAACTGATACTTCTTTAAAAAGAGAGAGAGCATTTTATGCACTTTACTGGCATGTTAATTTTTTATTGAAAAAATTAAGAACATAAGAAGTGCTATGTTGGATCAGACCAAGGGTCCATCTGGTCCAGTGCTCTGTTCGCACAGTGGCCGACCATATAATGGTGATTTCATTTATTCTTAAGTGCCACAAATAATCTTCTCATCTCTTTTGCTTCTACATCCCCATGTGGAAGTGCTTTACAGAACTGATCATGCCCAGTTTGTTAATACTGTGTAAGTAATATCTGTGGAGTACAAAAATACTATAAAATGTTTTTTATAATGAACAGTTACACAGAGACTACGGAATTCATTTTTCACTTTCATTGGGTGGTGGAGGGCCAAAGGACTTGGCAACAATGTGGTTGCATTAGCACTCCTGTGCATGTTCTCTATCTGGATGACTTTCTAGGTCAGTTTCTTAGTCTAAGAAACAAAATGTAATTTTATATGTTTAGTAATATTAAATGAAATGCTGGAGTATAACAACTGGCTTCCTGTCTTTTCAAAATGGGTTAGCCTATAATTTGACAGTACTTAATCATTTTCATTTACTTCTTGACTGGGAACCTTTTCTCACATTAACAATGATCACTTTCCTTTTTGTGTTACAGGAATTTCTAGGGGGCAGTGCTAAATATGGATGGTGGTAAGTCTTTGTGTGTGCACGCACATATACTTTATAGAGTTACCATTTACTTTTGAGAATATGTCATATCCGACCAGTATTTCTGGTTCCTGTATGTGGGCGGGAGTGTTTTGTTTCTTCCCATGCACATTTCCCCAGTTATATCATCCAAAATATTCCTGTCTTACTCCACCCCACCTAATAATCTTTCCTACCAGCCTGACTGGGATCAAATTGTTATTCTAGTGCTAAAATGATTGTTTGGTGGGGATATTACAACCATAGATTCCCAGACCTGGCACTATTGAACAGTGTGTTAATAACCATGGAGGCTGTGCAGGAACTTGGGAAATATATTGGTCCAAAAGCAAATAGTAGACATGGTCTCTTCACGTATTTAAGCACCATTTTCCACATTATTTTCTGAATCCCTGATGCTGAAGGAGGCCTTTCTGTAAGAAAAAGACAGTATCATTTTTGTAATATGATCTGGAATGTTAGTTTTTTATTCAAAAAATTGGAGTTATTATTATTATTTATTTATTTATTTATTTATATAGCACCATCAATGTACATGGTGCTGTACAGATTATACACAGTAAATAGCAAGACCCTGCCGCATAGGCTTACAATCTAATAAAGTTGCAGTAAACAATTCATTTCATTTGTTAGTGCCACAAATATCTTCTTCTGCTGTTTCATTCCAGCACATACTTTATGGACGTGAATTGTTTGTACTTGCACAGTTCAAGAGGTTCAAAACTTACAGGTGTCTTGATGATGTTGGTATTTAAAATATTGGAAGCTTTGTATTTATCTTGGCACTGTTTTAAAAGTTGCCACCTATTCCACATCCTTATAATGGGAAGAGTTAAACGATAAACAAAACAAGTTCATTTTAACTATGGATAGTGAGTTAATAGACACAAATTTCTTCCTGCTGTAGAACAGGGTTGAACAACATGTCCCGTCCCCCCCAGATGGGCCTACCACTCCCATCAGCCCTTGTCAGCATAGACCTAGCCATGATAGATCATGGGATTTGTGACCCTCCAGATGTTTTGGCCTGCCAGTTCTCCACCCCTCCCTAGAACATTCATTTGAAAATCTAAATGTTTCAATTTTAAAGTGCTATAATCCCCCCTTTTTTCCAGTGTTCTTCACAGAGGCTAAAGCCAATTCTGTCTTAAAAAGATATCCACGGGCTAATGGACTTTGGGAAGAGCTTAAGCAAGGAAACATTGAACGCGAATGCTTTGAGGAACGTTGTAATAAAGAAGAGGCAAGAGAAGCTTTTGAAAATGATGAGAAGACGGTAAGTTAGTTACTGCACATTGGAAGGTGTGCTTCATTCATGCATTTTTGTTGTCAGCTTAAAAATGAAGCCAGATAAAAACAAGTTCACTAAGTTGAGAATAACTAGAGAAATATAAGAGTTTTGAGTCTTTGATCTGGCTGGTCGTTGCTCTGAGTCATCTCTTTTCTGCTGAATCAGTCAAGAGCTGGCTTCCAGCAGCCTACATGAGCTAACTTGCTTTCATTGCTGTTCTATAGCTCATGCATGCATGCACATTTGATTAACGTACATAAATTGAACTGCCAAAACCTGTGGCTACAGAGTTTTATGACTCAAAGATGCCAGACTTAAATGGCTGAAATGTGTCTCACAAGGTACAACAAAATTTAATAAATCGTATGACAGGATGGAATTGTAGTACACCTAATGTTTTACCTGAAATGGAGATAGAATAGGTATTTCTGTCAGTGTAGTATTTACTTACTGGACATCCTATGCTGGCATAACAAAAGTTTTAATCTTTGAACAAGATGCCAATTCAAAGCTGTAACAAACTAAAAGCAAGAGAAAAGAAAACCTGAGTAACTAGAAACTCTTGCCTCACATGTAGGGCAGTCCTGTGGTGAAGCTGGAGCAGGCTCTGCCCAGACCCCAACCTCACATCCTTGTGGTGGCTTCATCCGCATGCCACGTGCAATTTTCTGTAAAGGAGCCCCTCACACATAGCTCCCCACAGTTCTAACGAGGTGTCCCAATTGTATGTAGTCCTTATGTGCAAACAGCTGTTCCTGTGAGCAGAGTTCCTTTGCAGACATCCGTGCTTAATGCACCAGCATCAGAGGCCGGAGATATAGTGATGTGATATCAGGTCAGGATGAAAAATACAGGTGTGCTCCTACTTCACCATGGGGCTGCCCTAAATGCAAGTAATGCATGATTAGGGCTCATATATCATCTCATGTAATTCTGTGTAGAATGGAATCATTCTTGCAGCCTACCACTAAGTACACTTTATTTATTTTATTGTTGCATTTATATCCTGTCTTTTTTCCTCCAAGGAACCCAAGGCAACATACATAATCATCCTCCTCTCCAATTTTATCCTCACAACAACAGTCATGTGAGGTAGGTTGGGCTGAGAGTCTGTGACTGGCCTAAAGTCACCCAGTGGGTTTCCATGGCCAAGTGGGGACTAGAACCTGGATCTCCTGACTCCCAGTCCAACACTTTAGCCACTATACCACACTGACTCTCTTGTGAGTGAATCCCATTGAACTCGAGACTGACTTCTGAAAACAGCAAGCATGAGATTGGGCTAATAGAGTCTTTCTATCCTTGTTTCTCACATGGTTTCACTCATTGTCAGTTTTATGTTCAAGCATTAGGGAGCAAAGCCATTGGGGCTGTAAATTGTAACTTCACATTTCAAGTCAAGACGTTGGCTTTGGGGATATCCAAGCTAAGAGGCAGCACAACTATAGTATGCCAAATTCTTTGCTGTTTGGAAACAATGCTTCTCTGAACTGTGCTGAACATGTAAACTAATGGGGAAGATTTTACGACTGTAAGACTAACAGATTTTCTCTCACCTCATCCGCCTGTGATTTTGAAAAACTGATGTGGCTGCTATTAAGTCTGTACACATAAGCTTTAGATGTAGCCCTAAATCAAAATGTTTTGGTAAGAGATCATATCAGAAGTCTGTCTGAAAATGTCTTTGATCACACCTGTATCAAGCTAAGTCTTTTGTTGGAAATGGCAATACAAATCTTCTGTCTCCATTTAACTTTTACCTGGAAGAAAATAGCCTCTCAGAAAATCTTTTTCTTTCTTCGGCCTTGTTTTTAGATGGAGTTTTGGAAAGAGTACACAAATGGACGTCATGGAGAAAGTACCACAGTACATAACTGGTACCCATTTTACCTTGTGTTTCCATTAATTATTGGCCTTTTCATTGTCATTCTTATCGTATTTGTCACATGGAGATGCCTGTTCAAAAAGAAAATGCGTAGACGTTCCATGTATGCTCGGAACAGAAACAGAGAAGCTACAGGTGATCGCAACATTGCTGATGGTAGAAGACCCCTTCCTCAGCCTCTCAGCATCCTTCATTCCCCACAAGAAGAAATGTTTGAAGGCAATGGACAATCTCCAGGTTATCTGAGCTACACAGACGGGCATGCAGACTCCATATCAATAAGGCTGTCAAGCTGTGACCCACCACCGTCATATGAAGAAGTTGCTGGTGAAAGTAGCATGAGAAGAAACGAAACTACAAATCACTTGGATCCACCTCCTCAATATGAAGACATTGTGAATAGCATTTCAGTACCTCCTGTTATCACCAAATGAAGCAGGAAAAATACTAACTCCTTTCCTAAGAGGGGTGTGTGGGGACTCTAAGACTTTTTAGCACTTTACTGCAGCTTGATGTTTATACATTTCAAACATTCTGACCGTATTACACCACTTCCTCTTCCTCTATCCAAAATTTGGTTTGCTCTGTGAAACATTCGCCAGTATGGTTGTGCATACCTCCAGAGATGCCATTTCAGTCAGTTGGTGGGATTATTGCTGAAAGTGGTTTTGTGGTACACATAAAGGGATCAATAATAACAAAGTTACAGAAAGGGATTTATGCCAAAAAGGGTAAAAAAATATATTCAGATTCTCATTTTCAGCTGGGATATTTTTTGGGGGGTGAGGTGGGATTGTTTTTTGGCTTGTTGTGCATTAAAAGCCATACAGAACAGAAACAAGCAGTTAAACTGGCACCAGTAGTGATACTCATATCTTTGCCAAACAGAGCAAGTTGCAGTGAGTAAGGCTGAAACCTTTTGACTCACGAAACTCATTGTTGTAGTGAGAAATGGAATATATTGGTGATCAGCTGTAAGTTCAGCCAAGAAAGAAAGCAAATTCTGCTCCTAGGGAAAATGAAACGATTTTCTGACAATGGGACCTGGAAACACATACTCATAGTCAAAATTAATTTTGTTCTTGTCTTCAGAATTCTGCCCATGTGCCAGAATAAAAAACTATAGTTTGGCATTAGAATGCATGGGAAGGGAGCAATTTGTGATAGACACATGATAAAAATTAGTGCTGCATAAAGGATCCTATGGATTTATTTATTTATTTTGGTATACTTAATGAGTATGCAGTTATCAAGTGGTTTTCCAAGTTAAAAAAAATCCTTGCTTTTCTGAGAGAAATGTTTCTACTTGGTAGCCCCAGTGTGCTACTTATCTGATGACAGACGGGAGTGTACCGATATTTGATTGCTTCTCAGCAACTTGTACCAATTTATATTTGTTTCTTGCATTGCAGGTTATGAAATGGCCTACTGTTCTGGGTTACAATAGTAATTTCTGATAGTGTGGGCATTTTTTACTTCAACAAAGAGCTTCTGTTAAAGCTGGCTATTCTCAGTATTTATGCATGCTGGCTTTCAAAAGCAGATAAGAGGCCTACATGTATGGCAAGAAACGTACAAGTGAGTTTTTCAGCGATTGTTGATTGGTATCAGAGCTTGTTCCTGGGTTAGTGATGCTTGTTCCTATTAAACAAACGTTTGCTTCAGGGGTTGGCAACTGATAAAACCTGAGCTATAAAGTGTGTTGAGAAGCCCCTGCTAAAGCTTTTATTTTGTAGGAACAGCAGTTTATGCCTGAGATTCTAAGAAGGAAGGTAATGAGAGAAATGGGGGGGGGGGCTTCTGCCTGTGTGTACTTTTCTCTCTCAAAACCAGTAGCTCTGAGCCACTCTTGATCAGGCTGAAGGGAAGACAATGCTGAAACAGTGTGTGAAGGTAAGGAGAGGAAGAAACCCAAATCTTGTGCTCATACTTATTCCTTTCCTCTCCATATCCTAAGCCATTTGTCTGGTCTGCTAGACAAGATTAACGAGGAGTCAGGTGTGGCTTCCCGTACATCTAATAGTTAAGGGCACCACATTTTTCTAAATTGAAACTGGATTCACACCAGAGTGCTGATTTCACTGAATAATCTCTTCTGAGGGCAGATCGTTTCCATGTGTATCTGCAGTGGGTGTGGGTGTGATTTGAATCATTCAAACAAATATACACAGAGATACCACTGTGGATAAGAGTGGCTTAACGATCCATGTCTCACACCCAGTGCAGAAACCCTTGAGAACTACCTGCCTCCAGAGGAGGCTGCTTGGCAAGGAGGTGGGCCAACGTTTAATAATTTTTTGCTCACAGCACACTAGTGATCCCTTTAAGGCCCTGACATACAGTTTGGGAATGACTGGTCTATGTATTGTTTAAGTTTAAACTGTGTAGGCACCCTTAATTTGTATGAAATATATTATATGAATGGGAGGAAAACTTAAATATTCTCAAATTAGTTTAGAAGCTAGTTCTAAATTGTTGGGTTTTAGTGAAGCAGCATAAATACCAATCCAAGTATCTAGACTGTTGCGTTGTTGTGGCACTATTGAAGTTGTATATTGTTTCAGTGACACTCTGTTGGTACATTCTTATGGAGAAATCATTTCTCAGACATTGGAGGGGGTGGTGGTGGTGGTAAGGGAATATGTTTGTTCTCTCTGTGGAGATTCAAGATAACAGCTTAACTTAAGCTCTGAAAATGTTTGTTCTGTTGGTTCAGTCGAATGTCTTCTTCCTCTGACGCTCAGTGAAGCTGTTACAATATAGAACAGGTTTTGGGTTTGCTGTGTGACTCACTTAAGCTATCGTGTTGGGGTGGGGGTTGTCTTGAGTTCTGGAGGGCACTGATTACGGTGAGATTAGAACCAGGTGATAGTCATTCCAAGCGTATTAAAAAAATGTGATGTTAGATTGCCGACCCTTGTGCACATTCCCCACTATCCACTTCCCTTCTCTGCCTTCTTTCTTGCAACCCTTGTGTGTTCTTGTTTGTCTCCAACATGTTTTCCTGTTAGTTGGGCCTAGGGATTCTAGTCAATATTAGTAATCATGCATCCAATACCCAGGAGCACCCTTTTGAGTCCGTTTGTATTTTATGTAGTGCTGCTGTAGCGCAAGGGGGCAATATTTTTACTTTTCATCTTCAGGTATCCGAGTAGGTAAGGCCAGCCCTGCCTCCTAATTTATCAGAGTCATGGTCATGCATCAGTTCTTCCCTGACCCCATAATAAACTCTGAAATCATTATAAACATAGGCAACAGAGCCAGTTCAGTAAGCTGGGTGGAAGTGGTGTACTTAACTCTTTTTGGCAAAGCATATAGTACTTGTATTCTCTAGCAAGGAACTTCACTTTGCTTATGTGGGTTGTAAGTTAGTACACTCCGATTAAAAAGTCTCCTAAACCTTGTTCCAAAAGGCTCATTTTAACATCTTGTCTGTCTTAGATAAACGCAATGAGAGTGTGCACATCATGATGTAAGTTGATGACTTTCAGGCCACACTCTTCTATGCATATGGGTGGTCTTAATATGAATTCTCTAGATGCTGATATTTCTATTTTAACACAAAACGCCTGAATGCACAGCCAGATTTAGTTTGTTCATCTGCCAAAGTGCCTCGTACCTGACCTACAGAAAATCACCTGGAGTGGAACAGAGATAAATCTAGTGTTCAGCCTAATTCTGCTGTTGGCCTCTCTGTTGCTGCCATCAAAGACACACACAGTATGATTTTTTCAATGAAATAAGAGATCTTCTGTTTTAATAGAATAGCTCAGATTTTCCCCATCTTATATAGATACAGTTTTCCTGCATTGCAGTGATTCCAGTTCTGCAAACTGTTGAAATTGAGTCTCCCCTTTAGCTTTTTAGTTGTGCTTTGCTGTTCTGATTTGACCAAACATTTAATCCAACTTAAAAGTGATTTATACAGAGCTTTATTTTTTCATAATATACTTAACTATTTTTAAACAGGATCATTGCCCTGTAACACAACCTCACATCTCAATGTTCTAGAAGTTAAGAGTATTTTTGTTTGTTTGTTTGTTTGTTTGTTTTACTATTAAATATAGGCAAGGTGCTGTATCCTGTACATGGAATATAACAATGCCATTATCTTATGAAGCTCTAAATACTTCTGTATTACTAAAGACCAGTAAGAATGTAGAGGCCATTGTTTTGACCATAACTGTTTGACTCCTGTGACAATTTGTTCAGTCTTAAGAGCATGTAAATAACCTCAGTTTGATTGCAGTATTAAATATTTTTAAATATATGGTTTACATTTAAATTATGCTATTTTAAAACACTGTGGGGAAGTCTTGCTATGCTAAATAAAGCTATTTTTAAAACTGGTGCCTCTGGATTCTGCTTGATGCAAGCCAATGGAGCAGAGATTATGACAAGTTTGATATATTGCAGTATAAAATTAATAAAAATATGAAATATCAAAACTTGCTCTAGTGTGTAATGTTAAATTACACCATTTTAACAGCTTTTCAAGATAGCACTAAACTTTTCACTAGACTGCACATTATACTTTGTTGAATTTGAGAATACCACCAAAAAAACAACACTGACACAGCAAGGCCAGAGTTATCAGATAACATTACTTAACTATAACTTTCCCAGAAGCCAGAGACCTTATTTGACGGAAACATAGAAAATGTCCCTTCATTAATCTCAGATTGCTTCAGGACCTTGAGCCAGTAATTACATCAATTTATTGATTTATCAGTTTCAGTTGGGCAAATCCTGTGAGTCCAGACAAGAATGCAAAACACATTTGGAGTACATTTCTTAGGGGTGAAAGACAGAACATGCTTGAGGAAGTGTGGGACACACCTTTTAAAATTACTGTACTGTATACTAATCCACTATGTGTAAACCATATATGTGGACACTAGGAAGCCATTGTTTATTACTTTTTTTACTCTACCCTTACTTCAGGGATTTCAGAGCAGGCTGTTTTATTCTCATAACATCCCCCTGAGATCATTCATTCTTAGTCTGGAAAGATGTGGCTGTGATTGGCTTTTGGGAGCCGTCACTTGAACTCTATATTTTTATACTGCATTATGCACCACCACAGAAATTGTATACCCAATACGTTCTTTTTATACAAAGAACTTACAGGGATGTCATGAATCGATGTATCTAAATTAAATTGGGAAAATTACCCATATTCCAAGTTGTTAATTTATGACAGGAGGAAGTTATTTCATCAAAGCCATATCCTGATGAGGGGGGTGGGGTTCTTCCTAATCTCTCCCAACTTCTGAAAGCTGAAAAAAACTGTTCAGGAGCAGGGAAATCATAGAATCATGGAATAGTAGAGTTGGAAGTGGCCTATAAGGCCATCGAGTCCATGACAATTGAATCTTCCTCTATGTTTTATGTGCCCGAAAACTGCAATCCCTAAACAACATATTCCTCAATACCCCAACCCCTCTCAAGATGTAGTCAAAGGAAACTATGGACAACAAAAAATTGAAGTTTGGTATATTTTAATTCAAGAATGCAAAATCATTATATTCCTTCTTCAGTGTTCCATTGTTTCCCTCAAATAGTAAGTCGTACGTTCTTCCACTCAACTAATGCACTGACTGACCTTTTAAAAACAGCAGCAATGGTTTATTGCTCTGAATGCTCATGCTATAATCAACATACTTAAATGCATGTAACCAGTAGACTAGTTTTCAATCTGCAGAACCACAGCGTGTTGGAAGTGTAGGAAACTTCTTTTAAAAAGGCAGATCATATTTTCCAGACTATTCTCAAAGACTGCCAATGTAGACATGAAAGCCTGTGCTGGCTCTTTCCATCACCCTCATGTGTCATGTGGAAGAGAGTCAGATGTTTTGTGGGCAAACTGAGGTTCAGTATTGTGTTGGATACTCATCTACCACCTTCCAAACTCCCATGTGAACATTCTTAACTCACACCATATCCTACTACATACAAAGTACCTTATATCAAGCAGATATCACATACAAACATACAAAGCAGGTATCACATACAAACATAGATATCACATACAAACATACGAAGTACCTTATATCAAACAGAAGTTACACCATATCCTACTACATACAAAGTACCTTATATCAAGCAGAATTTCTGGAGCATTTGTATATATTAGTATTAATTGTGTATTTTCCCTAAGCTCAAGATAGTGGCTGTAGTTACTGGTGGAGTAATAATCAACTCGACAATTGTTTATCTAGGGGGTACTCCCTACACATGACAATAACAAACTGGTGTGGATTAGGATCATCATTGAGTTGACTCACTCATCTTCCACCCCCTCTACCATGAGCCATTGCTGCCAAAAATCTATCCTGCCGGCTGGACTAGAGGAGCAGTTGCTGCTTTGACCGCTCTTGCGTTGTGACTCTGTGGCTGATGAAATAACCAACGGTGGCCAAGGAAATAAATAATGGTGCCTTCCACACAACACGATAACGAACGGTGGTTCAAATAGCCATCTCTGCATAGCATTGGTTATTTTGGCCAAATAACCAACCATCAACTATTTAAACCACTATTGATTATTGTCTTGTTTGAACCCAGTCTTACACTTTTGTTGGTTGAAAGCAGAAAACAACTTGTAAAGATATTTAAGCATTTCAGGGTCCAAAGCTATGCATGCTTAGACAGAAAAAGGTCCTACAGCTCCCAGCATTGCTCAGCCAGGTAGGACCTTTTTCTGTTTTAACATGCATAGGATTACAGCCTAAGTTGCAAATTGAAGTGGGGGGGGGGAGAGCTCTTCATTAGGATCTAGGGGAATCCAGAATAAAGTGATCCCTCCTTGAGTATTTAGCGGATTACAAGGAAAGCTCCAAGCACCACTTCCTGACTTCTGAGTCCCAAGCAATGCTGGTGGTGATTGCAATCAGCTGTAATACTTCCAGTGCTATGAGAAGGAACTTCTGGTTCACCACCACAAGCATAAGTTTTAATTTTTTTACATGTTTCTAATGGGAATAACAATTCAGATTCATCCATTTCCTCTGAATTGGCTTGTTCCTTCAATTCTGGTTTAACACTTAGTGCGAACAATACACTGTTGCTGAAATGAATATAAAAGTAGCAGTTGAGATGAACAGAAACTCACCCTCTTAATAAGACGCCAACTTAACACAATATTTTTTTAAGTGTTTTTTATTCATTGGTAATTTCATTTACAGGCACAGCTGGAAACACTCATATATAATTTCATCTTCCTTTCCGAGAAGAAATAACTTCTGTTAGCTGGATCTTTTGGCTATGCAAACATATGTTCTGTATTTGAATAGTCGCTATAGGACTGAAATTGCTGAGTTGTGACTTCAATTACAATGTTTAGAAATTACTATTATAACATTCCATACAGAGAAAACAGTGGCTTATGTTTTTACAGGTTTATAAAGGAACCAAGGTGATAACTGAGTCTGAAGACAAAAAGGGTGTGAAAATAATGTTAATTCTTTAAAAGTCTGTCATGATTTGTATTTGACTAATTAAACAGAAGTGGTTTTCTTATCTGTTCCTTTTTCTGCTAACTGGGCAGAGAAAGAAAATGTGTCCTTGGTGTATCTTTCTCCCATCTGAGATGGTGTGTTTTTGTAGAGGCTGTATTCAATCATATAAGTGCTAACGAAGATGTCACTTACCATTATTATAATGTGTAAAGAACCTTTTTTTTTCTTTCTAGATCCTGTACAGAAGTTTAAAAAAATACAATTCTTTTCCACATGACATAAAAAGGAAAAAGTTGGGAAGGGATGAGGAAAAGAAGCAAACCTTGGTCCAGATGTTTTGGTTTTCAACTCCCAGCATTCCTGAACCTGGGAGCTGAGGTCCCAAACTTCTGGAGATCTACCTTCTGCCCACCCCTATCTTAGCTGAGCCAATAGAATGGGCCTTTCTGTCCCATCTATCCCTCCTGAAGCCAAGTGAAGTGGCTGCTGATAGATGACAGTTCAGGTAGAGAGGAGCCAGCTTAGGCACCATTGTCATCTTTTTCTTATGAACGGAGGTTGATTCATTGTGTATATCTCAAAGTGGTGGAGGAGGATATATTTTCTAGCAAAATACATATGTTGGATTTTTGTCACTTCTAATAAAGGTAACATCCACAGAGGCAATATATTTTCAATTAATATTTGACATCATCTTAATGTTTACATGGGAGTCTACAGTGGAAATAACTAACCAGGGTCTTTTTAAAAAATGGATAGGCCGCCTTGAGGCCCAGTACTGGACAAAAGGCGGGATACTAATAACAACAACTATACCCTGAGGAGTTATAACACTTCAATTTTAGATGGAGAGCAATTTATGAAACAGAGACCACATTAAAATATGCTGTAGAAAACCCTTTAGAACTAGTTTTTGGCTGCTGTAATGGGTATTCTCTTTCTCTCTTTCTCTCTCTCTCTCTCTCTCACACACACACACACACGCACACGCACACACATATTAATGTGCTGCTGGCATGTTTGGATGCTGTTTTGGAATTGTATGGGATCTTATTTGGGCACAAAAACATGTTCCACCTCTGTCGACCATCAAGCTACCAAATCCATCTGACCCTTTTGTGTCAGTTCCCAAATCACATAAGACCATTGTCAGAATAGCTAGGTTTGAAAATGAATCATGAACTGGATTTGTCCTGTAAACAATAGACTGTCTGTCACTACTAAAAATAATATCCTTTTAAATGAGTGAAGCTCATGAGATACGAGTCATGGCTTTTAATTCATCAGGACTGCTGCATCAGTGCAAAGAGGAGTTGTGACTTTCATTGTTGCCATCTGCTATTATCTTCACATAAAGAATCACATGGGCTGCTTCCCACATTACAATTCTTGTGCATAGATTTGTTTATATAGTGACAATGGCCCCATTCAGACAACACACTAAACCATGCCGCTTAACCACAAAATGGTTAATGGAATGCATTAAGGTTAATGCACTCCGTTAACCATTTTGTGGTTAAGCGGCATGGTTTACTGTGTTGTCTGATGGCCAACAATGTGTTTGATAGACTGTGCAGTGTGTTTCTAGGGAATAAAATGAAGGTTGGTAAAAGTCTGGGAAGAGTTTGTGGTTGGAAACAGCTGACATCCCAAGTGAGGGAAACTGGACACTCGTTCTTGTTTAAAAGCCTCTGCAGAACCTTTTCTATTTTGACTTCTCTGAATTATTCGGATGTTCCACTTTTTTCATAGTTTGGATGAACAAAATATGTGAAGAATTGCTTCCCTTCCTGTTGTGCATTGAAGTGATAAACACATGACCCAGTATATCAATGCAGAAGCACAACTCTGTAAGAAACGTCGGCTGTATCAGTGTAATTCACTGTGCCATATTTGTTAACCAAAGGATATGTCAGAAATGGAAAATACTGCATTGCCCTCAAAAGTTCATAAGAATTGTGATGCTGAATATGGCTAACACTAAACAACTTGGTTATCATGGAAACTCCTTCAGCTATCACACTAATTAGTGTTACATGAAAGAGCAGGAAAAATATGACAATAAACAAAACAGCTTACTACAATAGCTTTCTCTTAAAGACGTAACTATTTGGCTTGTGATTAAAACAATAAAATTAACTTTGCAGTAGCTATTAAATGCTTGATCTTCAGTTTCTAAGGATCGCAACTCATGAGAGACCTTGGGAAGCCTAACATCCTTCAAAGAAGGCAGTCAATTATTATATGCGTATCTCTCATTCCATCATGCATTTGATCTTCAAAGGGTTTGCCTTCTCTAGCTGGAATAAGGTAACAGGAAATAACACTAACTAGGTTCATAAATCCGACGCATATTATATACCTCAAATGCTCCTGTAACCAATTCCAAGTCACTATTTCCTTATTGAAAGGAAAAGAGTTGAGAACAAATACAGCAGACTTAGCACTACAGAAAACGATCAGAAATGGATGCATTGGGAAGTTAATTTCTTGCCACTTCTTGTGCACCTCACCATGAGAGTGATGCAGAGGGTGTTCTTGTCTGCATTTTGTACCCAAGCATAGTGCACAAAGCTATATATATATATATATATATATATATATATATATATATATATATATATAATCTTTCTGCCAAAAAATAAAATCCAGATTAAAAAGCAATTCTTAGTTAAAACACAACAATAAAAGAAACGGTGCCAACCAATTAAAAACCCTGTCAACAACAGACTAGCTAATATACCGAAAGCTTTCCTAAATTAAAATGTCTTTGCCGGCTGCATTTGAAGGACAACAGAAAGGGCCAACTTCCTTTGGCAAGGAGTTCCAGATCCTCTGAGCAGCCACTGAGAAGGCTCTCTTGCATCACCACCAAATGTGTCTGATGGCTGCAGTATTGAGAGAAGGGCCTCCCCCGAAAAGCTGAAAAACCAGGCAGTCTCATATAGAAGAAAGCATTCTTTCAAGTAGCCTGGTCCCGAGATGCAGAGGGGCTTTATTGGTCATAACCAGCACTCTGAGTTGTGCCCAGAAACAGACTGGTACCTACCAAAACTGTACAAGGGAGTCATGTGCTCCTTCTAAAACCATCCACAAAATAGCCATTGAAGAAAAATCTGGATGTCATGGAAACAGAGTGCAGTGAAGCAAAACATAGGGCAGTAGTCAGAAATAGAACCAATCCATTGTTCAAGGCCACAAAACAAGAAAGCATTTCAAATAACTCACTGAATGCAAACTATCCCATATATCTTTGTTTCAAATGAAATCTGAAAAGTTCCACGCCAACTATGTGAACCAGCTTCAGATCACCAGAACTCTTGAATCAGTTATTTGGCTCTGACACATTTTATCTGTCTGTGTAATAGTCTCTATTCCCTTGCCATTGGTCACATATTTAAAGTTTGAATAGAAATAAAATAGGTCAGAGTAAGTTTTTAAGATAGAGGTACTCAAGTGTGTTTTACACTCCTAAAACGAAGGCTGAAAGCAAATGCTTGTGGTAGGCAGATTTTTGAAAAATGCCTGAAAGTGGGGAAAACATGCATCATGTTTTGAAGAAAGAACTGGTAAGCAGAAGTTGTAACACATCCATTTCTTACCTGCTTACATTACTTTGTGTATGTATATAGAAAGTTAGAACAGTCTAATGCAAGCATTATGAATGTTTCAAACCATGTTTAATTTGGTATGAAGTCACCTAAGAGCATCTGTTCCATTTTCAGCTTTTCCATTTTCCAGCCCAGAATATAATATTCCCATTTCGTTACTCTGCCCTCCTGTTTCACAGTTTTAAAGAGTCCATTTAAAGTTTAGCTTCCCTTCCCTGCGCCTTTCGGTCCTTGCCAGATGAGTCCAGATAAACAAACACCTCTTTTAATTTCAAATCAGTGCATATAATGCACAAGGTGGTGGTGTCGGTGTACCAGATGCCTTACTTTTCCAACCTGGCATCATCTAGATGTGTTGGACTACAATTCCCATAACTCCCAGCCAACTATTATGGGAGTTGTAGTCCAGTACTTCTTGGAGGGGACCACATTGGTAAAAGGTGTCTTCGCTACCTGAGCCACCAGGGCAACTTGCAAGCAGAGGGAATCTTTGGTCTGAACCATGTGATAGTACAAGTGCCACCACTGCAGATGGCCGACAGGTTACTGCACCTTTCAGCCTAGCAAAGCTCCAGTAGCCAGGGAGCCAGCGGGGTTCTGGTTTCACCTGTTCTTATACAGTTGACTCCTGCTCTCCTCAGTTTGAGCTACCAGCCGGTCTGTAGGTTTCCAGCTGGGACTTGATTTCGGGTGTAGTGTTTGGGGGGGGGGGAGACGAGTGTGCATGTTCAGGTAGTTTAGGACTGCAATCCTAAGCCCCCTTAGTTGAGAGTAAACACAACTGAACTCAATAGGACTTATTTCTGAGTAGACGTCTATGGGATTGCACTGTAAATGCATTTGTGCTTCTCAGTAGCATTACTTTATCCTGCCATCAGATGTCTCCCTTGTATTTCTTTGGAAAATAGAGAATTGTGGATTCTTCACTAATTGAGACAAATCGTTGAATCGCTCTTTTTCATTATTCCCAGGGGCTGACTTCACGGCTCCGGGTTGGCACCGCTTCCCTCTTCAACCCTGCGCTTTCCCTCTCTTGGGGTGGCATTGGGTAATCCCAACCCTGAGGAGGGAGTGCAGGGTTTCTGGGTGGCCATCTGGGTCCTGGAGCTGCCCGTCCCCCCCTTCCTAGTGGAAGGCAACCAATCTTTGGTCGCCTTCCACCAGAATCCATCCCCGGATTGGCCCCAGAGTGATGTCACACAGTGGAAGACCTGTGTTGACGTTGCTCCCTTTGAAAAAGTTGGGGTAAATCCTCAACTTTTTCATATTGCAGCATCGAAGGGAAGCCCCATGGTGGCTGGAAGCTGTGCTGCTCCCTCACAGTCGTTCTTTGACCTAGATGCTGCTTTTAAAGCAGATTTTCCATTTTAAATTCTAATACAGCCACGGCAAGAAATGTGTTTTCTGGGGACGGTGTAAAAGCCGGAACGGAACGGAACAGGCCGGAACGACCCCATTATATTAAAAAAAACCATACTAAAAACAGTGGCATGTGTTAGCAACACTTGGGAACAATATTTTAGGACTAAAACTATGCCAATATTATATCACTATTAACCCCAGAACTCCCAAAACAACGTCCGGAACAGAATGGGATGGCCAGAACGGCCACTACTGAACAAGCGATATCAACCAAACTCACCAGTCATGCATAACTCCATGGCAGGGATGCAATAAGCCACAAAAGGTGCAAAGAAACTGTTGCGATAACCGTTCCGTGCAAAGCGCATATTGCGCAGAACGGACAGGGACAGCAGCTTCCAAGTGAAATATGTTAATCAAACTCACCAGACACACATTACTAGGTGAGCCTGATGTAATAAGCTCCAAAAATTGCCCCCAAACCATGTTCAGATACTCGTTCCGGGCAAAAACGTGTATTGCCCAAAATGGGCCGTAACGGCAGCTTCCCAATGAGGAAAGTCAACCAAATTCACCAGATGCACATGACAAGATGCGACAAATATAGAAAGCTCCAAAAGTTGCCCCGAAACCACGTTCAGGTACCCGTTCTGGGCAAAAACACATATTGCGCAAAAGGGCCGTAACGGCAACTTCCCAAAGAGGTGAGTCAACCAAACTCACCAGACAAACATTACTTGGTGAGCCTGATGTAATAAGCTCCAAAAATTGGCCCCAAACCACGTTCAGATACCCGTTCCGGGCAAAAACGCGTATTGCCCAAAATGGGCCGTAACGGCAGCTTCCCAATGAGGAAAGTCAACCAAATTCACCAGATGCACATGACAAGATGCGACAAATATAGAAAGCTCCAAAAGTTGCCCCGAAACCACGTTCAGGTACCCGTTCTGGGCAAAAACACATATTGCGCAAAAGGGCCGTAACGGCAACTTCCCAAAGAGGTGAGTCAACCAAACTCACCAGACAAACATTACTTGGTGAGCCTGATGTAATAAGCTCCAAAAATTGGCCCCAAACCACGTTCTGATACCCGTTCCGGGCAAAAACGCGTATTGCACAAAATGGGCCATAACGGCAGCTTCCCAATGAGGAAAGTCAACCAAACTCATCAGATGCACATAACTAGGTGGGACAAATATAGAAAGCTCCAAAAGTTGCCCCGAAACCACGTTCAGGTACCCGTTCCGGGCAAAAGTCTGTATTGCGCAAAACAGGCCGTAACGGCAGCTTCCCAATGAGATAAGTGAACCAAACTCACCAGATGCACATAACTAGGCGGGACAAATACAGAAAGCTCCAAAAGTTGCCCCGAAACCACGTTCAGGTACCCGTTCCGGGCAAAACGCTTATTGCGCAAAACCGGCCGTAACGGCAGCTTCCCAATGAGGAAAGTCAACCAAACTCACCAGATGCACATGTCACGGTGGGACAAATATAGAAAGCTCCAAAAGTTGCCCCAAAACCACGTTCAGGTACCCGTACCGGGCAAAAACACGTATTGCACGAAAGGGCCGTAATGGCAACTTCCCAATGAGGTGAGTCAACCAAACTCACCAGACACACATTACTAGGTGAGCCTGATGTGCAATATGTGTTTTTGCCCGAAACGGGTACCTGAACGTGGTTTCAGGGCAACTTTTGGAGCTTTCTATATTTGTCCCACCTAGTTATGTGCATCTGGTGAGTTTGGTTGACTTTCCTCATTGGGAAGCTGCTGTTACGGCCCATTTTGCGCAACACAGACTTTTGCCCGGAACGGGTTTCTAAACGTGGTTTTGGGGCAACTTTTGGAGCTTTGTATATTTGTCCCACCTTGTCATGTGCGTCTGGTGAGTTTGGTTCACTTATGTCATTGGGAAGCTGCCATTACGGCCCATTTTGGGCAATACGCGTTTTTGCCCGAACGGGTATCTAAACGTGGTTTGGGGCCAATTTTTAGAGGTTATTACATCAGGCTCACCTAGTAATGTGTGTCTGGTGAGTTTGGTTGACTCACCTCTTTGGGAAGTTGCCGTTACGGCCCTTTTGCGCAATACGTGTTTTTGCCCGGAACGGGTACCTGAACGTGGTTTCGGGGCAACTTTTGGAGCTTTCTATATTTGTCCCACCGTGGCATGTGCATCTGGTGAGTTTGGTTGACTTTCCTCATTGGGAAGCTGCCGTTACGACCAGTTTTGCGCAATACACGTTTTTGCCCAGAACGGGTACCTGAATGTGGTTTCGGGGCAACTTTTGGAGCTTTCTGTATTTGTCCCACCTAGTTATGTGCATCTGGTGAGTTTGGTTCACTTATCTCATTGGGAAGCTGCTGTTACGGCCCATTTTGCGCAACACAGACTTTTGCCCGGAACGGGTTTCTAAACGTGGTTTTGGGGCAATTTTTGGAGCTTATTACATCAGGCTCACCTTGTATTGTGTGTCTGGTGAGTTTAGTTGACTCACCTCATTGGGAAGTTGCCATTACGGCCCATTTTGCGCAACAGGCGTTTCTGCCCGGAACGGGTATCTGAACGTGGTTTCAGGGCAACTTTTGGAGCTTTCTATATTTGTCCCACCTTGTCATGTGCATCTGGTGAGTTTGGTTCACTTATCTCATTGGGAATCTGCGGTCACGGCCCGTTTTGCGCAATATGAGTTTTTGCCCGGAACGTGTATCTGAATATGGTTTCGGGGCAACTTTTGGAGCTTTCTATATTTGTCCCACCTAGTTATGTGCATCTGGTGAGTTTGGTTGACTTTTTTGCCCAGAACTGGTATCTGAACGTGGTTTCGGGGCAACTTTTGGAGCTTTCTATATTTGTCCCACCTAGTTATGTGCGTCTGATGAGTTTGATTCACTTATGTCATTGGGAAGCTGCCATTACGGCCCATTTTGGGCAATACGCGTTTTTGACTGGAACGGGTATCTGAACGTGGTTTTGGGGCAACTTTTGGAGTTTTCTGTATTTGTCCCACCTAGTAATGTGCATCTGGTGAGTTTGGTTCACTTATCTCATTGAGAAGCTGCCGTTATGGCCCATTTTGCAAAATACGCGTTTTTGCCCGGAACGTGGTTTGGGGCCAATTTTTGGCGCTTTGGATGTGTTCTTTGGATGTGTTCTTTCCCTGTTAACAGCTGCTACAAAAGCCCTTGGAAATATAAAAGGTCTCTCTGAGCAGTCATGTTCTTCATCAAACTGGATTTGGTCAAAAGTTGACATACTTCTAAATATGAAAGCCAAAAAGAACCACTTTGTACAGGAAGCAAAATCCTTGAACTTTTCACTCCCTTCAGTACATAAACTAGATATATGTGCAAATTATATAAGAAGTAGGAACAATACAATATCAGCACATACACACACACATATCAATGCCACAATCCAGTGCACTCTTAACCCTCCTGAAATCAATGGGCATAAGTATGCCTAATTAACTGTGTGGGATCATGGCCGAGATGTACTTCAGCAATGGATTGTGCCTAATAACATATGAAAGGGACATGCGAACTAGACAGAATATTACATGGTTGTATTTTCATGGGAACTACCCCTTCCAATGCTGGAAAAATTCACACAGAGTAACAGACTACTCTAAAGGCTAAAGTAGACATGACACCATTTAAAATTACATGAATGACTTTAAAAAAAGTTTATACCAGGCAATTTTGTGTCATCTGCAAATTTGATAAGCATTCCCTGCACCTCCTCGTCCAAATCATTAATAAAAATGTTGAAGAGCACTGGGTCCAGGGCTGAGCCCTGTGGTACCCTGCTCGTTACCTCCCCCTGGTTTGAGAAGATACCATTGATAAGCACTCTTTGAGTCTGATTCTGCAGCCAACTGTGTATCTACCTAATAGTTGTTCCATCTAGCCCACTATTAGCAAGTTTGTTAATCAGAATATCAGGGGCACTTTGTCAGAAGCTTTGTTGAAGACAAGATATGTTATGTCCACAGCATTCCCACAACAGAGGTTACCTGATCAAAAAATGAAATCAGTTTAGTCTGACAGGATTTGTTCTTGAGAAATCCATGCTGGCTTCTAATAATCACTGCATTATTTTCATGGTGCTTACAGATTGACTTCTTTATAATCTGCTCAAAATTTTTCCCAGGGATTGCTGTCAGACTGACTGGTCTGTAATTCCCAGGTTCCTTCTTTTTGCCCTTTTTGAAGATAAGGATAAAATTAGCCTTCCTCTAGTCGTCCAGTGCTTCACCCATCTTCAATGATTTCACAAAGATAATAGACAGTGGTTCTGAGAATTCTTCTTTATTATTCTAGGATGCAGTTCATCGGGCCCTAGAGATTTGAACCTGTTCAAAGAAATTTGACCATTTGAACTTGACCATTTGTTCATCAATCTCAAACTGCAGTTCTGCCCCATCAGCTTGTACTTCACTTTTTCCAGGGGGGGGGGCATAGACCCGCTTTTGGGAGAAGACTGAGCCAAAGTAGGAATTGGAAGTTTCCGGCTGATTCATCTAAACCAGTACCATTCGTTATGAACATTATAAACTTGAACATTAATCTAATTAGACAAATACCCGCCTTGTTTATTGTCTTATCCCTGGATTTCCTAGGTGGCAAGTATGCTAAATCTTCCATGTTTAGAGATAGGTTATTTAATGCAATAGTATATTCGTCTCATATCCTAGCATTAAAGTCTCCCATTACAATAATTGGGCATAAAAGATACTGTTGATAACAGTATCTAAAAGGGCCTCCAATGTGTCCCAGATGTTAGCAGGATAGTAATTGGATCCTCTGGGGGGATATATATGTTTATACATGTTAGTCTGCCCCCTTTTGGATAGTCAACTGAATGGCTTGCAAAAATGGTGAGTCAGTAACTATTTCCTGGGTCACAACGTTTAGACTGGCAGATATACCCAAAGCGAGGCCCCCACAGCTCCTCCCTTTCTTGAAAAAAAAATTTTTTTTTGCTGGTACTGAGAATATTTGATAGCCCTGTAGTTCTATTTTTTGTGCCCTGGTTTCTTGTAGACTAAATATATGAAAGTTGGTCAGATATTGTACAAACTCCAAATCATTCAGCTTGTTCTCCAACCCTGCGATATTCCAAGACAGTAGTTTAAGCGACTCTGTTTGCACTTCCAGATGGAACCTTTTAGTTAGATCAGGAGGTGAAATTTGATTGTTACATCAACTTTTATCTAGGTCTTGTCAATCTTCACCAGGGCTCAGTTTCAGTATGCTACACGGCTTTGGTTTAGTGATTTCTAAGGGGATATATTCACCAACTGGGCTCAGTGTTACTTTTCCTTCATATATCGCTGTTATCAATTTGCCATCCTCATTAAGCAGTTGAATGAAGCATGCAGAGGGAGGAATATTCAATTTGAAACCACGTGGCTGCCTGTGTAATGGCGACGGTCATAACCCCAAAAGAGAGCGAATGCAGAAAGCCATGGTAAGGCGGCATGATTTTTTATTAATTTTTATATGCTGAATTGTCATGGCTTCCCTCAAAGAATACCGGAAAAAGTAGTGTGGTGAGGGTGTAGAACTACAGTTCCCAGGATTTTCTAGGGAAAAGGAATAGCTAATGATCCAATTTAATTCTTTGGTATACATATGTCCTCTGCAGTTATCAGTGGGACACCAGAGTAAACTGTTTTGTTGCTTTCCTGCTACTTGTACCTTTCCCCCCTTCCCTTAAACTTGCCCTCTAACCTTGAGCTTCATAAAGTTTCTGAATTTAGAACCTGAGGTTTGACTGCATATTTTGACAACCGAAGTTCTTTCCCCTACATGTCAAACAGTGACGCCAGAAAGGCCGGGCAGAGGTCCGGGACCAAAAATACAGTCTCTCCCCCCCTGCCCCTGCCACTCAGCGCTCACTCTCCCCCGTGCCATCTCCCCCCTTACCCCTCCCCTTTTAAAACTTCCTTTTAACTTTTAAAACAGGTTGGGGCACGTTGCCACATGGACAGAGGTTCGCAGCACAACTGCAGCTGTGCTCTGCAGTGCCCAAACTCTTCTAAAAGTTAAAAAAGAGAAAAGATCCTGATAAGGAGGTAGAGTAAGTGTGTGTGGGAGAAAGACTAGACAGAGAGCTATGCTGGGGGGCGGGGTGGGGAACATGCCGGTGGGGGGAGAGAATACTGCCCAGGAGTATGCGTGTGACCTCCCCCTGACATGTGTCTTGTTCGGGGGCCATTCAAGCCAGGCGGCAACACCCATGTTGGACCCAGACTGCTCTCCCATGCTCCTGACGTCGACCCAGGAGAGATCAGGGGAAAACAGGCCGAACTCCCACACAACAGTGAACAGGGAGTTGGTTGGTTGCCCCCAGTCCCAGAATGAAAATCCACTTCTGTCACTTTGACTTCCTCTTGCTAAAGGGATCTGGTGAACTGAATTGAGAGCAGGGTTGCCAGAGGCCAAGAAGGATAGGGGTTCTGCACCTTTGAGAGCTGCCAAGAGGGTGAATGCGTGAGAAGCGGCACTTGGTGAAATGCCCTTTTCTACACACATGTGAAAGGCCCAGTAGCCCAGTTCTCTTTGGTATCTGGTCACCTTGAGACGGGGGTAGCAAAAGGAAAACATAGTGCTGCAGACGGATTGCATCCCCCAGCAACACAGCACAGCAGGATAGAAGTTCTTCTGCAATGGCATTGCCTTGGTGTGGGGCTGGACTTGCGGTCAGGATGGTGGGGAGCTCTTAGGGTGGGCTTTTCCCATGCACCAAGGACACTAGCATGGTGGGGAGGGTGAAGGCTGTAAGAACCATAAAAACCCAAAACACACACACACGGTGTTATTATTTATCATAATTTATTTATTAATTGTTATTGCTTAATCTACCCTGATAATTGAAGAGGGTATTTTTGCAAGTAAAAGGGTTGTTCGGGTTAATTCACTCGCACTTATTGAAAGTCAGGTAGGTGCAGGAAATGCATGTAGGACTACGGCAAGTGAGCAACTTGAGGGACCTCTCTGGTGATTGGCAACTGGCAAAGACTGTGGGACCTATTGGAAGAAAACACACTACTTTTTGGGCTAAGTCAACACAACTGCTCAGAGTTTTGGGGGCCCAAAACTAAGGAAGGCCTCCCCCTATACACCTCAAAACTGAGGCTGTGGTGGAAGGGAGTGCCAAACCTGATTCAGCACAGGAGCCCAAATTAAATTTCAGAGCAGCTCTTGGAAGCCAGGTTCTAGAAGTGAGTGGGGTTGAAGGAAAAAAGCAGATGTTTATTTCTTTCTTCATTTTATTTAAAACATCTATTGGCCACATTTCAGGGCAAGAGACCCCAGACAGAGGCTTACAATAATAAAATACACATTTTCATTGGAGAACTGAATTAAGCAATTGAAAACGAAGGCTTCCCTGCTCTCCCCTTGATGGGCCATCTGGCCAGTAAAGTGTGAAGTCCGGCAATAAGGGGTCCCCTCCCTTTGAAGGCAGTGCTTTCCTTTCACATCTTTACAGCAGAATTTCCAGGCATCCCTTCTTCGGCAGCTGCATTCCCTTTCCATTCAATCCATCCAGCAGGTGGAAAGCAGAGAAATGGCCAGGGAAGTCTTCATTCAGGACAGCCAGGAGGGCCTTGATTTCAAAAGTGTAGCAGACAATCAACCTGGCATAGAGGAGTGAAAATTTACAATCAACAAACGAGAAGGAAAGAAAACACAAAAACAAGTGCAATCAAAGCCAGTGTAATATGTTTAGAGGGTTGGACTACCTACCTTGTAGGGTTGTTTCGAGGATGAGATGGAGAGGAAGATGACGATGTAAGATGCCTCAGATTCCGTGGAAGTGTTAAAAATCAAAGCCCACCACATGAAGGGGAGACAGAGGAGGGGAGAATGGCCCCTAAAGAGTGAAGGCCGGCAAGAAACAGTGCTCTCCCTTTGAAGGGGTCTCTGGCCACTGAAGTGTGCAGATGGGCAATAAAACAGTGATCTCTATATAAAGAGGAATCTGGCCAGTAAAGTGTGAAGGCTATCAATAAGAACTTCTCTCCCCTTGAAGGCAAGACCGGCTAGTAAAGTGTGGTGTCCTGCAATAAGCACTTCTCTCCCCGTGAAGGGAAGACTGGCTGGTAAAGTGTTGTGTCCTGAAATAAATCACCTCTCTCCCTTTATTTATTTATTTATTTATTTATTACATTTTTATACCGCCCAATAGCCGAAGCTCTCTGGGCAGTTCACAAAAATTAAAACCATCATAAAACAACCAACAAGTTAAAAACACAAATACAAAATACAATATAAAAAGCACAACCAGGATAAAACCACACAGCAAAATTGATATAAGGTTAAAATACAGAGTTAAAACAGTATAATTTAAATTTAAGTTAAACTTAAGTGTTAAAATACTGAGTGAATAAAAAGGTCTTCAGCTGGCGACGAAAGGAGTACAGTGTAGGAGCCAGGCGGACCTCTCTGGGAACCCTAACCCTAACCCTTGAAGGGAAGACTGGCTAGTAAAATGTGGAGTCCTGCAAGAAGCACTTCTCTCCCCTTGAAGGGAAGACTGGCTAGTAAAATGTGGAGTCCTTCAAGAAGCATTTCTCTCTCCTTGAAGGGAAGACTGGCTAGTAAAATGCGGTGTCCTGCAATAAGCATTTCTCTCCCCTTGAAGGGAAGAATGGCTAGTAAAGTGTGGTGTCCTTCAAGAAGCATTTCTCTCACCTTGAAGGGAAGACTGGCTAGTAAAGTGTGGTGTCCTTCAAGAAGCATTTCTCTCCCCTTGAAGGGAAGAATGGCTAGTAAACTGTGGTGTCCTACAATAAGCCCTTCTCTCCCCTTGAAGGGAAGAATGGCTAGTAAAGTGTGATGTCCTGCAATAAGCATTTCTCTCCCCTTGAAGGAAAGAATGGCTAGTAATGTGCGGTGTCCTGCAATAAGCATTTCTCACCCCTTGAAGGGAAGACTGCCTAGTAAAGTGTGGTGTCCTGCAATAAGCATTTCTCTCCCCATAAAGGAAAGAATGGCTAGTAAAGTGTGGTGTCCTGCAGTAAGCATTTCTCTCCCCTTGAAGGGAAGAATGGCTATTAAAGTGTGGTGTCCTGCAATAAGCACTTCTCTCCCCTTGAAGGGAAGAATGGCTAGTAAAGTGCGGTGTCCTGCAATAAGCACTTCTCTCCCCATAAAGGAAAGAATGGCTAGTAAAGTGTGGTGTCCTACAATAAGCACTTCTCTCCCCTTGAAGGGAAGAATGGCTAGTAAAGTGCGGTGTCCTGCAATAAGCACTTCTATCCCCATAAAGGAAAGAATGGCTAGTAAAGTGTGGTGTCCTGCAATAAGCATTTCTCTCCCCATAAAGGAAAGAATGGCTAGTAAACTGTGGTGTCCTGCAATAAGCACTTCTCTCCCCTTGAAGGGAAGAATGGCTAGTAAAGTGTGGTGTCCTGCAGTAAGCATTTCTCTCCCCTTGAAGGGAAGAATGGCTAGTAAAGTGTGGTGTCCTGCAATAAGCATTTCTCTCCCCATAAAGGAAAGAATGGCTAGTAAAGTGTGATGTCCTGCAATAAGCATTTCTCTCCCCTTGAAGGAAAGTATGGCTAGTAAAGTGTGGTGTCCTGCAATAAGCACTTCTCTCCCCATAAAGGAAAGAATGGCTAGTAAAGTGTGGTGTCCTACAATAAGCACTTCTCTCCCCTTGAAGGGAAGAATGGCTAGTAAAGTGTGGTGTCCTGCAATAAACACTTCTCTCCCCATAAAGGAAAGAATGGCTAGTAAAGTGTGGTGTCCTGCAATAAGCATTTCTCTCACCATAAAGGAAAGAATGGCTAGTAAACTGTGGTGTCCTGCAATAAGCATTTCTCTCCCCTTGAAGGGAAGAATGGCTAGTAAAGTGTGGTGTCCTGCAATAAGCATTTCTCTCCACTTGAAGGGAAGACTGGCTAGTAAACTGTGGTGTCCTGCAATAAGCACTTCTCTCCCCTTGAAGGAAAGAATGGCTAGTAAAGTGTGGTGTCCTGCAATAAGCATTTCTCTACCCATAAAGGGAAGAATGGCTAGTAAAGTGTGGTGTCCTACAATAAGCACTTCTATCCACATAAAGGAAAGAATGGCTAGTAAACTGTGGTGTCCTACAATAAGCCCTTCTCTCCCCTTGAAGGGAAGAATGGCTAGTAAAATGTGATGTCCTGCAATAAGCATTTCTCTCCCCTTGAAGGAAAGAATGGCTAGTAAAGTGCGGTGTCCTGCAATAAGCATTTCTCACCCCTTGAAGGGAAGACTGCCTAGTAAAGTGTGGTGTCCTGCAATAAGCATTTCTCTCCCCATAAAGGAAAGAATGGCTAGTAAAGTGTGGTGTCCTGCAGTAAGCATTTCTCTCCCCTTGAAGGGAAGAATGGCTAGTAAAGTGTGGTGTCCTGCAATAAGCACTTCTCTCCCCTTGAAGGGAAGAATGGCTAGTAAAGTGCGGTGTCCTGCAATAAGCACTTCTCTCCCCATAAAGGAAAGAATGGCTAGTAAACTGTGGTGTCCTACAATAAGCCCTTCTCTCCCCTTGAAGGGAAGAATGGCTAGTAAAGTGTGATGTCCTGCAATAAGCATTTCTCTCCCCTTGAAGGAAAGAATGGCTAGTAAAGTGCGGTGTCCTGCAATAAGCATTTCTCACCCCTTGAAGGGAAGACTGCCTAGTAAAGTGTGGTGTCCTGCAATAAGCATTTCTCTCGCCATAAAGGAAAGAATGGCTAGTAAAGTGTGGTGTCCTGCAGTAAGCATTTCTCTCCCCTTGAAGGGAAGAATGGCTAGTAAAGTGCGGTGTCCTGCAATAAGCACTTCTCTCCCCATAAAGGAAAGAATGGCTAGTAAAGTGTGGTGTCCTTCAATAAGCACTTCTCTCCCCTTGAAGGGAAGAATGGCTAGTAAAGTGCGGTGTCCTGCAATAAGCACTTCTCTCCCCATAAAGGAAAGAATGGCTAGTAAAGTGTGGTGTCCTTCAATAAGCACTTCTCTCCCCTTGAAGGGAAGAATGGCTAGTAAAGTGTGGTGTCCTGCAATAAGCACTTCTCTCCCCATAAAGGAAAGAATGGCTAGTAAAGTGTGGTGTCCTTCAATAAGCACTTCTCTCCCCATAAAGGAAAGAATGGCTAGTAAAGTGTGGTGTCCTTCAATAAGCACTTCTCTCCCCTTGAAGGGAAGAATGGCTAGTAAAGTGTGGTGTCCTGCAATAAGCACTTCTATCCCCATAAAGGAAAGAATGGCTAGTAAAGTGTGGTGTCCTGCAATAAGCATTTCTCTCCCCATAAAGGAAAGAATGGCTAGTAAACTGTGGTGTCCTGCAATAAGCACTTCTCTCCCCTTGAAGGGAAGAATGGCTAGTAAAGTGTGGTGTCCTGCAGTAAGCATTTCTCTCCCCTTGAAGGGAAGAATGGCTAGTAAAGTGTGGTGTCCTGCAATAAGCATTTCTCTCCCCATAAAGGAAAGAATGGCTAGTAAAGTGTGTTGTCCTGCAGTAAGCATTTCTCTCCCCTTGAAGGGAAGAAGGCTAGTAAAGTGTGGTGTCCTGCAATAAGCACTTCTCTCCCCATAAAAGAAAGAATGGCTAGTAAAGTGTGGTGGCCTACAATAAGCACTTCTCTCCCCTTGAAGGGAAGAATGGCTAGTAAAGTGCGGTGTCCTGCAATAAGCACTTCTCTCCCCATAAAGGAAAGAATGGCTAGTAAAGTGTGGTGTCCTGCAATAAGCATTTCTCTCACCATAAAGGAAAGAATGGCTAGTAAACTGTGGTGTCCTGCAATAAGCACTTCTCTTCCCTTGAAGGGAAGAATGGCTAGTAAAGTGTGGTGTCCTGCAATAAGCATTTCACTCCCAATAAAGGAAAGAATGGCTAGTAAAGTGCGGTGTCCTGCAATAAGAATTTCTCTCCCCATAAAGGAAAGAATGGCTAGTAAAGTGTGGTGTCCTGCAATAAGAATTTCTCTCCCCTTGAAGGGAAGAATGGCTAGTAAAGTGTGGTGTCCTGCAGTAAGCATTTCTCTCCCCATAAAGGAAAGAATGGCTAGTAAAGTGTGGTGTCCTGCAGTAAGCATTTCTCTCCCCTTGAAGGGAAGAATGGCTAGTAAAGTGTGGTGTCCTACAATAAGCACTTCTCTCCCCTTAAAGGAAAGAATGGTTGGTAAAGTGCGGTGTCCTGCAATAAGCACTTCTCTCCCCATAAAGGAAAGAATGGCTAGTAAAGTGTGGTGTCCTGCAATAAGTACTTCTCTCCCCTTGAAGGGAAGAATGGCTAGTAAAGTGTGGTGTCCTGCAGTAAGCATTTCTCTCCCCTTGAAGGGAAGAATGGCAAGTAAAGTGCGGTGTCCTGCAATAAGCATTTCTCTCCCCATAAAGGAAAGAATGGCTAGTAAAGTGTGGTGTACTGCAGTAAGCATTTCTCTCCCCTTGAAGGGAAGAATGGCTAGTAAAGTGCGGTGTCCTGCAATAAGCATTTCTCTCACCATAAAGGAAAGAATGGTTGGTAAAGTGTGGTGTCCTGCAGTAAGCATTTCTCTCCCCTTGAAGGGAAGAATGGCTAGTAAAGTGTGGTGTCCTACAATAAGCACTTCTCTCCCCTTGAAGGAAAGAATGGTTGGTAAAGTGCGGTGTCCTGCAATAAGCACTTCTCTCCCCATAAAGGAAAGAATGGCTAGTAAAGTGTGGTGTCCTGCAATAAGCACTTCTCTCCCCTTGAAGGGAAGAATGGCTAGTAAAGTGTGGTGTCCTGCAGTAAGCATTTCTCTCCCCATAAAGGAAAGAATGGCTAGTAAAGTGTGGTGTCCTGCAGTAAGCATTTCTCTCCCCTTGAAGGGAAGAATGGCAAGTAAAGTGCGGTGTCCTGCAATAAGTACTTCTCTCCCCTTGAAGGGAAGAATGGCTAGTAAAGTGCGGTGTCCTGCAATAAGCATTTCTCTCCCCATAAAGGAAAGAATGGCTAGTAAAGTGGGGTGTCCTGCAATAAGCATTTCTCTCCCCTTGAAGGGAAGAATGGCTAGTAAAGTGTGGTGACCTGCAATAAGCATTTCTCTCCCCTTGAAGGGAAGAATGGCTAGTAAAGTGTGGTGTCCTGCAATAAGCACTTCTCTCCCCTTGAAGGAAAGAATGGCTAGTAAAGTGTGGTGTCCTGCAATAAGCATTTCTCTACCCATAAAGGGAAGAATGGCTAGTAAAGTGTGGTGTCCTACAATAAGCACTTCTCTCCCCATAAAGGAAAGAATGGATAGTAAACTGTGGTGTCCTACAATAAGCACTTCTCTCCCCTTGAAGGGAAGAATGGCTAGTAAAGTGCGGTGTCCTGCAATAAGCATTTCTCTCACCATAAAGGAAAGAATGGCTAGTAAACTGTGGTGTCCTGCAATAAGCACTTCTCTCCCCTTGAAGGGAAGAATGGCTAGTAAAGTGTGGTGTCCTGCAATAAGCATTTCTCTCCTCATAAAGGAAAGAATGGCTAGTAAAGTGTGGTGTCCTGCAATAAGCACTTCTCTCCCCATAAAGGAAAGAATGGCTAGTAAAGTGTGGTATCCTGCAATAAGCATTTCTCTCCCCATAAAGGAAAGAATGGCTAGTAAAGTGTGGTGTCCTGCAATAAGCATTTCTCTCCCCATAAAGGAAAGAATGGCTAGTAAAGTGTGGTGTCCTGCAATAAGCACTTCTCTCCCCATAAAGGAAAGAATGGCTAGTAAAGTGTGGTGTCCTGCAATAAGCATTTCTCTCCCCATAAAGGAAAGAATGGCTAGTAAAGTGCGGTGTCCTGCAATAAGCACTTCTCTCCCCATAAAGGAAAGAATGGCTAGTAAAGTGTGGTGTCCTGCAATAAGCATTTCTCTCCCCATAAAGGAAAGAATGGCTAGTAAAGTGCGGTGTCCTGCAATAAGCATTTCTCTCCCCATAAAGGAAAGAATGGCTATTAAAGTGTGGTGTCCTGCAGTAAGCATTTCTCTCCCCTTGAAGGGAAGACTGGCTAGTAAACTGTGGTGTCCTGCAATAAGCATTTCTCTCCCCATAAAGGAAAGAATGGCTAGTAAGGTGTGGTGTCCTGCAATAAGCATTTCTCTACCCATAAAGGGAAGAATGGCTAGTAAAGTGTGGTGTCCTACAATAAGCACTTCTCTCCCCATAAATGAAAGAATGGCTAGTAAACTGTGGTGTCCTACAATAAGCACTTCTCTCCCCTTGAAGGGAAGAATGGCTAGTAAAGTGTGGTGTCCTGCAATAAGCATTTCTCTCCCCTTGAAGGAAAGAATGGCTAGTAAAGTGTGGTGTCCTGCAATAAGCATTTCTCACCCCTTGAAGGGAAGACTGCCTAGTAAACTGTGGTGTCCTGCAATAAGCATTTCTCTCCCCATAAATGAAAGAATGGCTAGTAAAGTGTGGTGTCCTGCAGTAAGCATTTCTCTCCCCTTGAAGGGAAGAATGGCAAGTAAAGTGCGGTGTCCTGCAATAAGTACTTCTCTCCCCTTGAAGGGAAGAATGGCTAGTAAAGTGCGGTGTCCTGCAATAAGCATTTCTCTCCCCATAAAGGAAAGAATGGCTAGTAAAGTGTGGTGTCCTGCAATAAGCATTTCTCTCCCCTTGAAGGGAAGAATGGCTAGTAAAGTGTGGTGACCTGCAATAAGCATTTCTCTCCCCTTGAAGGGAAGACTGGCTAGTAAACTGTGATGTCCTGCAATAAGCACTTCTCTCCCCTTGAAGGAAAGAATGGCTAGTAAAGTGTGGTGTCCTGCAATAAGCATTTCTCTACCCATAAAGGGAAGAATGGCTAGTAAAGTGTGGTGTCCTACAATAAGCACTTCTCTCCCCATAAAGGAAAGAATGGATAGTAAACTGTGGTGTCCTACAATAAGCACTTCTCTCCCCTTGAAGGGAAGAATGGCTAGTAAAGTGCGGTGTCCTGCAATAAGCATTTCTCTCACCATAAAGGAAAGAATGGCTAGTAAACTGTGGTGTCCTGCAATAAGCACTTCTCTCCCCTTGAAGGGAAGAATGGCTAGTAAAGTGTGGTGTCCTGCAATAAGCATTTCTCTCCTCATAAAGGAAAGAATGGCTAGTAAAGTGTGGTGTCCTGCAATAAGCACTTCTCTCCCCATAAAGGAAAGAATGGCTAGTAAAGTGTGGTATCCTGCAATAAGCATTTCTCTCCCCATAAAGGAAAGAATGGCTAGTAAAGTGTGGTGTCCTGCAATAAGCATTTCTCTCCCCATAAAGGAAAGAATGGCTAGTAAAGTGTGGTGTCCTGCAATAAGCACTTCTCTCCCCATAAAGGAAAGAATGGCTAGTAAAGTGTGGTGTCCTGCAATAAGCATTTCTCTCCCCATAAAGGAAAGAATGGCTAGTAAAGTGCGGTGTCCTGCAATAAGCACTTCTCTCCCCATAAAGGAAAGAATGGCTAGTAAAGTGTGGTGTCCTGCAATAAGCATTTCTCTCCCCATAAAGGAAAGAATGGCTAGTAAAGTGCGGTGTCCTGCAATAAGCATTTCTCTCCCCATAAAGGAAAGAATGGCTAGTAAAGTGTGGTGTCCTGCAGTAAGCATTTCTCTCCCCTTGAAGGGAAGACTGGCTAGTAAACTGTGGTGTCCTGCAATAAGCATTTCTCTCCCCATAAAGGAAAGAATGGCTAGTAAGGTGTGGTGTCCTGCAATAAGCATTTCTCTACCCATAAAGGGAAGAATGGCTAGTAAAGTGTGGTGTCCTACAATAAGCACTTCTCTCCCCATAAATGAAAGAATGGCTAGTAAACTGTGGTGTCCTACAATAAGCACTTCTCTCCCCTTGAAGGGAAGAATGGCTAGTAAAGTGTGGTGTCCTGCAATAAGCATTTCTCTCCCCTTGAAGGAAAGAATGGCTAGTAAAGTGTGGTGTCCTGCAATAAGCATTTCTCACCCCTTGAAGGGAAGACTGCCTAGTAAACTGTGGTGTCCTGCAATAAGCATTTCTCTCCCCATAAATGAAAGAATGGCTAGTAAAGTGTGGTGTCCTGCAGTAAGCATTTCTCTCCCCTTGAAGGGAAGAATGGCTAGTAAAGTGCGGTGTCCTGCAATAAGCACTTCTCTCCCCATAAAGGAAAGAATGGCTAGTAAAGTGTGGTGTCCTACAATAAGCACTTCTCTCCCCTTGAAGGGAAGAATGGCTAGTAAAGTGTGGTGTCCTGCAATAAGCACTTCTCTCCCCATAAAGGAAAGAATGGCTAGTAAAGTGTGGTGTCCTACAATAAGCACTTCTCTCCCCTTGAAGGGAAGAATGGCTAGTAAAGTGCGGTGTCCTGCAATAAGCACTTCTCTCCCCATAAAGGAAAGAATGGCTAGTAAAGTGTGGTGTCCTACAATAAGCATTTCTCTCCCCATAAAGGAAAGAATGGCTAGTAAAGTGTGGTGTCCTGCAGTAAGCATTTCTCTCCCCTTGAAGGGAAGAATGGCTAGTAAAGTGTGGTGTCCTGCAGTAAGCATTTCTCTCCCCTTGAAGGGAAGAATGGCTAGTAAAGTGTGGTGTCCTGCAATAAGCATTTCTCTCCCCATAAAGGAAAGAATGGCTAGTAAAGTGTGGTGTCCTGCAGTAAGCATTTCTCTCCCCTTGAAGGGAAGAAAGGCTAGTAAAGTGTGGTGTCCTGCAATAAGCACTTCTCTCCCCTTGAAGGGAAGAATGGCTGGTAAAGTGCGGTGTCCTGCAATAAGCACTTCTCTCCCCATAAAGGAAAGAATGGCTAGTAAAGTGTGGTGTCCTACAATAAGCACTTCTCTCCCCTTGAAGGGAAGAATGAATAGTAAAGTGCGGTGTCCTGCAATAAGCACTTCTCTCCCCATAAAGGAAAGAATGGCTAGTAAAGTGTGGTGTCCTGCAATAAGCATTTCTCTTACCATAAAGGAAAGAATGGCTAGTAAAGTGTGGTGTCCTGCAGTAAGCATTTCTCTCCCCTTGAAGGGAAGACTGGCTAGTAAAGTGTGGTGTCCTGCAATAAGCATTTCTCTACCCATAAAGGAAAGACTGGCTAGTAAAGTGTGGTGTCCTGCAATAAGCATTTCTCTCCCCATAAAGGAAAGAATGGCTAGTAATGTGTGGTGTCCTGCAGTAAGCATTTCTCTCCCCTTGAAGGGAAGAATGGCTAGTAAAGTGCGGTGTCCTGCAATAAGCACTTCTCTCCCCATAAAGGAAAGAATGGCTAGTAAAGTGTGGTGTCCTACAATAAGCACTTCTCTCCCCTTGAAGGGAAGAATGAATAGTAAAGTGCGGTGTCCTGCAATAAGCACTTCTCTCCCCATAAAGGAAAGAATGGCTAGTAAAGTGTGGTGTCCTGCAATAAGCATTTCTCTTACCATAAAGGAAAGAATGGCTAGTAAAGTGTGGTGTCCTGCAGTAAGCATTTCTCTCCCCTTGAAGGGAAGACTGGCTAGTAAAGTGTGGTGTCCTGCAATAAGCATTTCTCTACCCATAAAGGAAAGACTGGCTAGTAAAGTGTGGTGTCCTGCAATAAGCATTTCTCTCCCCATAAAGGAAAGAATGGCTAGTAATGTGTGGTGTCCTGCAGTAAGCATTTCTCTCCCCTTGAAGGGAAGAATGGCTAGTAAAGTGCGGTGTCCTGCAATAAGCACTTCTCTCCCCATAAAGGAATGAATGGCTAGTAAAGTGTGGTGTCCTTCAATAAGCATTTCTCTCCCATTGAAGGGAAGAATGGCTAGTAAAGTGTGGTGTCCTGCAATAAGCATTTCTCTCCCCATAAAGGGAAGAATGGCTAGTAAAGTGTGGTGTCCTGCAGTAAGCACTTCTCTCCCCATAAAGGAAAGAATGGCTAGTAAAGTGTGGTGTCCTACAATAAGCACTTCTCTCCCCTTGAAGGGAAGACTGGCTAGTAAAGTGTGGTGTCCTGCAATAAGCATTTCTCTCCCCTTGAAGGGAAGACTGGCTAGTAAAGTGTGGTGTCCTGCAATAAGCATTTCTCTCCCCATAAAGGAAAGAATGGCTAGTAAAGTGTGGTGTCCTGCAGTAAGCATTTCTCTCCCCTTGAAGGGAAGAATGGCTAGTAAAGTGTGGTGTCCTGCAATAAGCATTTCTCTCCCCATAAAGGAAAGAATGGCTAGTAAAGTGTGGTGTCCTGCAGTAAGCATTTCTCTCCCCATAAAGGAAAGAATGGCTAGTAAAGTGTGGTGTCCTGCAGTAAGCATTTCTCTCCCCTTGAAGGGAAGAATGGCTAGTAAAGTGTGGTGTCCTACAATAAGCACTTCTCTCCCCTTAAAGGAAAGAATGGTTGGTAAAGTGCGGTGTCCTGCAATAAGCACTTCTCTCCCCATAAAGGAAAGAATGGCTAGTAAAGTGTGGTGTCCTGCAATAAGTACTTCTCTCCCCTTGAAGGGAAGAATGGCTAGTAAAGTGTGGTGTCCTGCAGTAAGCATTTCTCTCCCCTTGAAGGGAAGAATGGCAAGTAAAGTGCGGTGTCCTGCAATAAGCATTTCTCTCCCCATAAAGGAAAGAATGGCTAGTAAAGTGTGGTGTACTGCAGTAAGCATTTCTCTCCCCTTGAAGGGAAGAATGGCTAGTAAAGTGCGGTGTCCTGCAATAAGCATTTCTCTCACCATAAAGGAAAGAATGGCTAGTAAAGTGTGGTGTCCTGCAGTAAGCATTTCTCTCCCCTTGAAGGGAAGAATGGCTAGTAAAGTGTGGTGTCCTACAATAAGCACTTCTCTCCCCTTGAAGGAAAGAATGGTTGGTAAAGTGCGGTGTCCTGCAATAAGCACTTCTCTCCCCATAAAGGAAAGAATGGCTAGTAAAGTGTGGTGTCCTGCAATAAGCACTTCTCTCCCCTTGAAGGGAAGAATGGCTAGTAAAGTGTGGTGTCCTGCAGTAAGCATTTCTCTCCCCATAAAGGAAAGAATGGCTAGTAAAGTGTGGTGTCCTGCAGTAAGCATTTCTCTCCCCTTGAAGGGAAGAATGGCAAGTAAAGTGCGGTGTCCTGCAATAAGTACTTCTCTCCCCTTGAAGGGAAGAATGGCTAGTAAAGTGCGGTGTCCTGCAATAAGCATTTCTCTCCCCATAAAGGAAAGAATGGCTAGTAAAGTGGGGTGTCCTGCAATAAGCATTTCTCTCCCCTTGAAGGGAAGAATGGCTAGTAAAGTGTGGTGACCTGCAATAAGCATTTCTCTCCCCTTGAAGGGAAGAATGGCTAGTAAAGTGTGGTGTCCTGCAATAAGCACTTCTCTCCCCTTGAAGGAAAGAATGGCTAGTAAAGTGTGGTGTCCTGCAATAAGCATTTCTCTACCCATAAAGGGAAGAATGGCTAGTAAAGTGTGGTGTCCTACAATAAGCACTTCTCTCCCCATAAAGGAAAGAATGGATAGTAAACTGTGGTGTCCTACAATAAGCACTTCTCTCCCCTTGAAGGGAAGAATGGCTAGTAAAGGGCGGTGTCCTGCAATAAGCATTTCTCTCACCATAAAGGAAAGAATGGCTAGTAAACTGTGGTGTCCTGCAATAAGCACTTCTCTCCCCTTGAAGGGAAGAATGGCTAGTAAAGTGTGGTGTCCTGCAATAAGCATTTCTCTCCTCATAAAGGAAAGAATGGCTAGTAAAGTGTGGTGTCCTGCAATAAGCACTTCTCTCCCCATAAAGGAAAGAATGGCTAGTAAAGTGTGGTATCCTGCAATAAGCATTTCTCTCCCCATAAAGGAAAGAATGGCTAGTAAAGTGTGGTGTCCTGCAATAAGCATTTCTCTCCCCATAAAGGAAAGAATGGCTAGTAAAGTGTGGTGTCCTGCAATAAGCACTTCTCTCCCCATAAAGGAAAGAATGGCTAGTAAAGTGTGGTGTCCTGCAATAAGCATTTCTCTCCCCATAAAGGAAAGAATGGCTAGTAAAGTGCGGTGTCCTGCAATAAGCACTTCTCTCCCCATAAAGGAAAGAATGGCTAGTAAAGTGTGGTGTCCTGCAATAAGCATTTCTCTCCCCATAAAGGAAAGAATGGCTAGTAAAGTGCGGTGTCCTGCAATAAGCATTTCTCTCCCCATAAAGGAAAGAATGGCTATTAAAGTGTGGTGTCCTGCAGTAAGCATTTCTCTCCCCTTGAAGGGAAGACTGGCTAGTAAACTGTGGTGTCCTGCAATAAGCATTTCTCTCCCCATAAAGGAAAGAATGGCTAGTAAGGTGTGGTGTCCTGCAATAAGCATTTCTCTACCCATAAAGGGAAGAATGGCTAGTAAAGTGTGGTGTCCTACAATAAGCACTTCTCTCCCCATAAATGAAAGAATGGCTAGTAAACTGTGGTGTCCTACAATAAGCACTTCTCTCCCCTTGAAGGGAAGAATGGCTAGTAAAGTGTGGTGTCCTGCAATAAGCATTTCTCTCCCCTTGAAGGAAAGAATGGCTAGTAAAGTGTGGTGTCCTGCAATAAGCATTTCTCACCCCTTGAAGGGAAGACTGCCTAGTAAACTGTGGTGTCCTGCAATAAGCATTTCTCTCCCCATAAATGAAAGAATGGCTAGTAAAGTGTGGTGTCCTGCAGTAAGCATTTCTCTCCCCTTGAAGGGAAGAATGGCTAGTAAAGTGTGGTGTCCTGCAATAAGCATTTCTCTCCCCTTGAAGGGAAGAATGGCTAGTAAAGTGTGGTGACCTGCAATAAGCATTTCTCTCCCCTTGAAGGGAAGACTGGCTAGTAAACTGTGATGTCCTGCAATAAGCACTTCTCTCCCCTTGAAGGAAAGAATGGCTAGTAAAGTGTGGTGTCCTGCAATAAGCATTTCTCTCCCCATAAAGGAAAGAATGGCTAGTAAAGTGCGGTGTCCTGCAATAAGCATTTCTCTCCCCATAAAGGAAAGAATGGCTAGTAAAGTGTGGTGTCCTGCAGTAAGCATTTCTCTCCCCTTGAAGGGAAGACTGGCTAGTAAACTGTGGTGTCCTGCAATAAGCATTTCTCTCCCCATAAAGGAAAGAATGGCTAGTAAGGTGTGGTGTCCTGCAATAAGCATTTCTCTACCCATAAAGGGAAGAATGGCTAGTAAAGTGTGGTGTCCTACAATAAGCACTTCTCTCCCCATAAATGAAAGAATGGCTAGTAAACTGTGGTGTCCTACAATAAGCACTTCTCTCCCCTTGAAGGGAAGAATGGCTAGTAAAGTGTGGTGTCCTGCAATAAGCATTTCTCACCCCTTGAAGGGAAGACTGCCTAGTAAACTGTGGTGTCCTGCAATAAGCATTTCTCTCCCCATAAATGAAAGAATGGCTAGTAAAGTGTGGTGTCCTGCAGTAAGCATTTCTCTCCCCTTGAAGGGAAGAATGGCTAGTAAAGTGCGGTGTCCTGCAATAAGCACTTCTCTCCCCATAAAGGAAAGAATGGCTAGTAAAGTGTGGTGTCCTACAATAAGCACTTCTCTCCCCTTGAAGGGAAGAATGGCTAGTAAAGTGTGGTGTCCTGCAATAAGCACTTCTCTCCCCATAAAGGAAAGAATGGCTAGTAAAGTGTGGTGTCCTACAATAAGCACTTCTCTCCCCTTGAAGGGAAGAATGGCTAGTAAAGTGCGGTGTCCTGCAATAAGCACTTCTCTCCCCATAAAGGAAAGAATGGCTAGTAAAGTGTGGTGTCCTACAATAAGCATTTCTCTCCCCATAAAGGAAAGAATGGCTAGTAAAGTGTGGTGTCCTGCAGTAAGCATTTCTCTCCCCTTGAAGGGAAGAATGGCTAGTAAAGTGTGGTGTCCTGCAGTAAGCATTTCTCTCCCCTTGAAGGGAAGAATGGCTAGTAAAGTGTGGTGTCCTGCAATAAGCATTTCTCTCCCCATAAAGGAAAGAATGGCTAGTAAAGTGTGGTGTCCTGCAGCAAGCATTTCTCTCCCCTTGAAGGGAAGAAAGGCTAGTAAAGTGTGGTGTCCTGCAATAAGCACTTCTCTCCCCTTGAAGGGAAGAATGGCTGGTAAAGTGCGGTGTCCTGCAATAAGCACTTCTCTCCCCATAAAGGAAAGAATGGCTAGTAAAGTGTGGTGTCCTACAATAAGCACTTCTCTCCCCTTGAAGGGAAGAATGAATAGTAAAGTGCGGTGTCCTGCAATAAGCACTTCTCTCCCCATAAAGGAAAGAATGGCTAGTAAAGTGTGGTGTCCTGCAATAAGCATTTCTCTTACCATAAAGGAAAGAATGGCTAGTAAAGTGTGGTGTCCTACAATAAGCATTTCTCTCCCCATAAAGGAAAGAATGGCTAGTAATGTGTGGTGTCCTGCAGTAAGCATTTCTCTCCCCTTGAAGGGAAGAATGGCTTGTAAAGTGCGGTGTCCTGCAATAAGCACTTCTCTCCCCATAAAGGAAAGAATGGCTAGTAAAGTGTGGTGTCCTACAATAAGCACTTCTCTCCCCTTGAAGGGAAGAATGAATAGTAAAGTGCGGTGTCCTGCAATAAGCACTTCTCTCCCCATAAAGGAAAGAATGGCTAGTAAAGTGTGGTGTCCTGCAATAAGCATTTCTCTTACCATAAAGGAAAGAATGGCTAGTAAAGTGTGGTGTCCTGCAGTAAGCATTTCTCTCCCCTTGAAGGGAAGACTGGCTAGTAAAGTGTGGTGTCCTGCAATAAGCATTTCTCTACCCATAAAGGAAAGACTGGCTAGTAAAGTGTGGTGTCCTGCAATAAGCATTTCTCTCCCCATAAAGGAAAGAATGGCTAGTAATGTGTGGTGTCCTGCAGTAAGCATTTCTCTCCCCTTGAAGGGAAGAATGGCTAGTAAAGTGCGGTGTCCTGCAATAAGCACTTCTCTCCCCATAAAGGAATGAATGGCTAGTAAAGTGTGGTGTCCTTCAATAAGCATTTCTCTCCCATTGAAGGGAAGAATGGCTAGTAAAGTGTGGTGTCCTGCAATAAGCATTTCTCTCCCCATAAAGGGAAGAATGGCTAGTAAAGTGTGGTGTCCTGCAGTAAGCACTTCTCTCCCCATAAAGGAAAGAATGGCTAGTAAAGTGTGGTGTCCTACAATAAGCACTTCTCTCCCCTTGAAGGGAAGACTGGCTAGTAAAGTGTGGTGTCCTGCAATAAGCATTTCTCTCCCCTTGAAGGGAAGACTGGCTAGTAAAGTGTGGTGTCCTGCAATAAGCATTTCTCTCCCCATAAAGGAAAGAATGGCTAGTAAAGTGTGGTGTCCTGCAGTAAGCATTTCTCTCCCCTTGAAGGGAAGAATGGCTAGTAAAGTGTGGTGTCCTGCAATAAGCATTTCTCTCCCCATAAAGGAAAGAATGGCTAGTAAAGTGTGGTGTCCTGCAGTAAGCATTTCTCTCCCCTTGAAGGGAAGAATGGCTAGTAAAGTGCGGTGTCCTGCAATAAGCATTTCTCTCCCAATAAAGGAAAGAATGGCTAGTAAAGTGTGGTGTCCTGCAGTAAGCATTTCTCTCCCCTTGAAGGGAAGACTGGCTAGTAAAGTGTGGTGTCCTGCAATAAGCATTTCTCTCCCCATAAAGGAAAGAATGGCTAGTAAACTGTGGTGTCCTGCAATAAGCACTTCTCTCCCCTTAAAGGGAAGAATGGCTAGTAAAGTGTGGTGTCCTACAATAAGCACTTCTCTCCCCTTGAAGGGAAGAATGGCTAGTAAAGTGCGGTGTCCTGCAATAAGCACTTCTCTCCCCATAAAGGAAAGAATGGCTAGTAAAGTGTGGTGTCCTACAATAAGCACTTCTCTCCCCTTGAAGGGAAGAATGGCTAGTAAAGTGCGGTGTCCTGCAATAAGCACTTCTCTCCCCATAAAGGAAAGAATGGCTAGTAAAGTGTGGTGTCCTGCAATAAGCATTTCTCTCCCCATAAAGGAAAGAATGGCTAGTAAAGTGTGGTGTCCTGCAGTAAGCATTTCTCTCCCCTTGAAGGGAAAAATGGCTAGTAAAGTGCGGTGTCCTGCAATAAGCATTTCTCTCCCCATAAAGGAAAGAATGGCTAGTAAAGTGTGGTGTCCTGCAGTAAGCATTTCTCTCCCCTTGAAGGGAAGAATGGCTAGTAAAGTGTGGTGTCCTGCAGTAAGCATTTCTCTCCCCTTGAAGGGAAGACTGGCTAGTAAAGTGTGGTGTCCTGCAATAAGCATTTCTCTCCCCATAAAGGAAAGAATGGCTAGTAAAGTGTGGTGTCCTGCAATAAGCATTTCTCTCCCCATAAAGGAAAGAATGGCTAGTAAAGTGTGGTGTCCTGCAGTAAGCATTTCTCTCCCCTTGAAGGGAAGAATGGCTAGTAAAGTGTGGTGTCCTGCAGTAAGCATTTCTCTCCCCTTGAAGGGAAGACTGGCTAGTAAAGTGTGGTGTCCTGCAATAAGCATTTCTCTCCCCATAAAGGAAAGAATGGCTAGTAAACTGTGGTGTCCTGCAATAAGCACTTCTCTCCCCTTAAAGGGAAGAATGGCTAGTAAAGTGCGGTGTCCTGCAATAAGCACTTCTCTCCCCATAAAGGAAAGAATGGCTAGTAAAGTGTGGTGTCCTGCAATAAGCACTTCTCTCCCCATAAAGGAAAGAATGGCTAGTAAAGTGTGGTGTCCTACAATAAGCACTTCTCTCCCCTTGAAGGGAAGAATGGCTAGTAAATTGCGGTGTCCTGCAATAAGCACTTCTCTCCCCATAAAGGAAAGAATGGCTAGTAAAGTGTGGTGTCCTGCAATAAGCATTTCTCTCCCCATAAAGGAAAGAATGGCTAGTAAAGTGTGGTGTCCTGCAGTAAGCATTTCTCTCCCCTTGAAGGGAAGAATGGCTAGTAAAGTGCGGTGTCCTGCAATAAGCATTTCTCTCCCCATAAAGGAAAGAATGGCTAGTAAAGTGTGGTGTCCTGCAGTAAGCATTTCTCTCCCCTTGAAGGGAAGAATGGCTAGTAAAGTGTGGTGTCCTGCAGTAAGCATTTCTCTCCCCTTGAAGGGAAGACTGGCTAGTAAAGTGTGGTGTCCTGCAATAAGCATTTCTCTCCCCATAAAGGAAAGAATGGCTAGTAAAGTGTGGTGTCCTGCAATAAGCATTTCTCTCCCCATAAAGGAAAGAATGGCTAGTAAAGTGTGGTGTCCTGCAGTAAGCATTTCTCTCCCCTTGAAGGGAAGAATGGCTAGTAAAGTGTGGTGTCCTGCAGTAAGCATTTCTCTCCCCTTGAAGGGAAGACTGGCTAGTAAAGTGTGGTGTCCTGCAATAAGCATTTCTCTCCCCTTGAAGTTAAGAATGGCTAGTAAACTGTGGTGTCCTGCAATAAGCATTTCTCTCCCCTTGAAGGGAAGAATGGCTAGTAAAGTGTGGTGTCCTGCAGTAAGCATTTCTCTCCCCTTGAAGGGAAGACTGGCTAGTAAAGTGTGGTGTCCTGCAATAAGCATTTCTCTCCCCATAAAGGAAAGAATGGCTAGTAAACTGTGGTGTCCTGCAATAAGCACTTCTCTCCCCTTAAAGGGAAGACTGGCTAGTAAAGTGTGGTGTCCTGCAATAAGCATTTCTCTCCCCATAAAGGAAAGAATGGCTAGTAAAGTGTGGTGTCCTGCCGTAAGCATTTCTCTCCCCTTGAAGGGAAGAATGGCTAGTAAAGTGTGGTGTCCTGCAGTAAGCATTTCTCTCCCCTTGAAGGGAAGACTGGCTAGTAAAGTGTGGTGTCCTGCAATAAGCATTTCTCTCCCCATAAAGGAAAGAATGGCTAGTAAACTGTGGTGTCCTGCAATAAGCACTTCTCTCCCCTTAAAGGGAAGACTGGCTAGTAAAGTGTGGTGTCCTGCAATAAGCATTTCTCTCCCCATAAAGGAAAGAATGGCTAGTAAAGTGTGGTGTCCTGCCGTAAGCATTTCTCTCCCCTTGAAGGGAAGAATGGCTAGTAAAGTGTGGTGTCCTGCAGTAAGCATTTCTCTCCCCTTGAAGGGAAGACTGGCTAGTAAAGTGTGGTGTCCTGCAATAAGCATTTCTCTCCCCATAAAGGAAAGAATGGCTAGTAAAGTGTGGTGTCCTGCAATAAGCATTTCTCTCCCCATAAAGGAAAGAATGGCTAGTAAAGTGTGGTGTCCTGCAGTAAGCATTTCTCTCCCCTTGAAGGGAAGAATGGCTAGTAAAGTGTGGTGTCCTGCAATAAGCATTTCTCTCCCCATAAAGGAAAGAATGGCTAGTAAAGTGTGGTGTCCTGCAGTAAGCATTTCTCTCCCCTTGAAGGGAAGAATGGCTAGTAAAGTGCGGTGTCCTGCAATAAGCATTTCTCTCCCAATAAAGGAAAGAATGGCTAGTAAAGTGTGGTGTCCTGCAGTAAGCATTTCTCTCCCCTTGAAGGGAAGACTGGCTAGTAAAGTGTGGTGTCCTGCAATAAGCATTTCTCTCCCCATAAAGGAAAGAATGGCTAGTAAACTGTGGTGTCCTGCAATAAGCACTTCTCTCCCCTTAAAGGGAAGAATGGCTAGTAAAGTGTGGTGTCCTACAATAAGCACTTCTCTCCCCTTGAAGGGAAGAATGGCTAGTAAAGTGCGGTGTCCTGCAATAAGCACTTCTCTCCCCATAAAGGAAAGAATGGCTAGTAAAGTGTGGTGTCCTACAATAAGCACTTCTCTCCCCTTGAAGGGAAGAATGGCTAGTAAAGTGCGGTGTCCTGCAATAAGCACTTCTCTCCCCATAAAGGAAAGAATGGCTAGTAAAGTGTGGTGTCCTGCAATAAGCATTTCTCTCCCCATAAAGGAAAGAATGGCTAGTAAAGTGTGGTGTCCTGCAGTAAGCATTTCTCTCCCCTTGAAGGGAAAAATGGCTAGTAAAGTGCGGTGTCCTGCAATAAGCATTTCTCTCCCCATAAAGGAAAGAATGGCTAGTAAAGTGTGGTGTCCTGCAGTAAGCATTTCTCTCCCCTTGAAGGGAAGAATGGCTAGTAAAGTGTGGTGTCCTGCAGTAAGCATTTCTCTCCCCTTGAAGGGAAGACTGGCTAGTAAAGTGTGGTGTCCTGCAATAAGCATTTCTCTCCCCATAAAGGAAAGAATGGCTAGTAAAGTGTGGTGTCCTGCAATAAGCATTTCTCTCCCCATAAAGGAAAGAATGGCTAGTAAAGTGTGGTGTCCTGCAGTAAGCATTTCTCTCCCCTTGAAGGGAAGAATGGCTAGTAAAGTGTGGTGTCCTGCAGTAAGCATTTCTCTCCCCTTGAAGGGAAGACTGGCTAGTAAAGTGTGGTGTCCTGCAATAAGCATTTCTCTCCCCATAAAGGAAAGAATGGCTAGTAAACTGTGGTGTCCTGCAATAAGCACTTCTCTCCCCTTAAAGGGAAGAATGGCTAGTAAAGTGCGGTGTCCTGCAATAAGCACTTCTCTCCCCATAAAGGAAAGAATGGCTAGTAAAGTGTGGTGTCCTGCAATAAGCACTTCTCTCCCCATAAAGGAAAGAATGGCTAGTAAAGTGTGGTGTCCTACAATAAGCACTTCTCTCCCCTTGAAGGGAAGAATGGCTAGTAAATTGCGGTGTCCTGCAATAAGCACTTCTCTCCCCATAAAGGAAAGAATGGCTAGTAAAGTGTGGTGTCCTGCAATAAGCATTTCTCTCCCCATAAAGGAAAGAATGGCTAGTAAAGTGTGGTGTCCTGCAGTAAGCATTTCTCTCCCCTTGAAGGGAAGAATGGCTAGTAAAGTGCGGTGTCCTGCAATAAGCATTTCTCTCCCCATAAAGGAAAGAATGGCTAGTAAAGTGTGGTGTCCTGCAGTAAGCATTTCTCTCCCCTTGAAGGGAAGAATGGCTAGTAAAGTGTGGTGTCCTGCAGTAAGCATTTCTCTCCCCTTGAAGGGAAGACTGGCTAGTAAAGTGTGGTGTCCTGCAATAAGCATTTCTCTCCCCATAAAGGAAAGAATGGCTAGTAAAGTGTGGTGTCCTGCAATAAGCATTTCTCTCCCCATAAAGGAAAGAATGGCTAGTAAAGTGTGGTGTCCTGCAGTAAGCATTTCTCTCCCCTTGAAGGGAAGAATGGCTAGTAAAGTGTGGTGTCCTGCAGTAAGCATTTCTCTCCCCTTGAAGGGAAGACTGGCTAGTAAAGTGTGGTGTCCTGCAATAAGCATTTCTCTCCCCTTGAAGTTAAGAATGGCTAGTAAACTGTGGTGTCCTGCAATAAGCATTTCTCTCCCCTTGAAGGGAAGAATGGCTAGTAAAGTGTGGTGTCCTGCAGTAAGCATTTCTCTCCCCTTGAAGGGAAGACTGGCTAGTAAAGTGTGGTGTCCTGCAATAAGCATTTCTCTCCCCATAAAGGAAAGAATGGCTAGTAAACTGTGGTGTCCTGCAATAAGCACTTCTCTCCCCTTAAAGGGAAGACTGGCTAGTAAAGTGTGGTGTCCTGCAATAAGCATTTCTCTCCCCATAAAGGAAAGAATGGCTAGTAAAGTGTGGTGTCCTGCCGTAAGCATTTCTCTCCCCTTGAAGGGAAGAATGGCTAGTAAAGTGTGGTGTCCTGCAGTAAGCATTTCTCTCCCCTTGAAGGGAAGACTGGCTAGTAAAGTGTGGTGTCCTGCAATAAGCAATTCTCTCCCCATAAAGGAAAGAATGGCTAGTAAACTGTGGTGTCCTGCAATAAGCACTTCTCTCCCCTTAAAGGGAAGACTGGCTAGTAAAGTGTGGTGTCCTGCAATAAGCATTTCTCTCCCCATAAAGGAAAGAATGGCTAGTAAAGTGTGGTGTCCTGCCGTAAGCATTTCTCTCCCCTTGAAGGGAAGAATGGCTAGTAAAGTGTGGTGTCCTGCAGTAAGCATTTCTCTCCCCTTGAAGGGAAGACTGGCTAGTAAAGTGTGGTGTCCTGCAATAAGCATTTCTCTCCCCATAAAGGAAAGAATGGCTAGTAAAGTGTGGTGTCCTGCAATAAGCATTTCTCTCCCCATAAAGGAAAGAATGACTAGTAAACTGTGGTGTCCTGCAATAAGCACTTCTCTCCCCTTGAAGGGAAGACTGGCTAGTAAAGTGTGGTGTCCTGCAATAAGCATTTCTCTCCCCATAAAGGAAAGAATGGCTAGTAAAGTGTGGTGTCCTGCAGTAAGCATTTCTCTTCCCCTGAAGGGAAGAATGGCTAGTAAAGTGTGGTGTCCTGCAATAAGCATTTCTCTCCCCTAGAAGGGAAGACTGCCTAGTAAAGTGTGGTGTCCTGCAATAAGCATTTCTCTCCCCTTGAAGGGAAGACTGGCTAGTAAACTGTGGTGTCCTGCAGTAAGCATTTCTCTCCCCTTGAAGGGAAGACTGGCTAGTAAAGTGTGGTGTCCTGCAGTAAGCATTTCTCTCCCCTTGAAGGGAAGACTGGCTAGTAAAGTGTGGTGTCCTGCAATAAGCATTTCTCTCCCCTTGAAGTTAAGAATGGCTAGTAAACTGTGGTGTCCTGCAATAAGCATTTCTCTCCCCTTGAAGGGAAGACTGGCTGGTAAAGTGTGGTGTCCTGCAATAAGCATTTCTCTCCCCTTGAAGGGAAGACTGGCTAGTAAACTGTGGTGTCCTGCAATAAGCATTTCTCTCCCCTTAAAGGGAAGACTGGCTAGTAAAGTGTGGTGTCCTGCAGTAAGCATTTCTCTCCCCTTGAAGGGAAGAATGGCTAGTAAAGTGCGGTGTCCTGCAATAAGCATTTCTCTCCCCATAAAGGAAAGAATGGCTAGTAAAGTGTGGTGTCCTGCAGTAAGCATTTCTCTCCCCTTGAAGGGAAGAATGGCTAGTAAAGTGTGGTGTCCTGCAGTAAGCATTTCTCTCCCCTTGAAGGGAAGACTGGCTAGTAAAGTGTGGTGTCCTGCAATAAGCATTTCTCTCCCCATAAAGGAAAGAATGGCTAGTAAAGTGTGGTGTCCTGCAATAAGCATTTCTCTCCCCATAAAGGAAAGAATGGCTAGTAAAGTGTGGTGTCCTGCAGTAAGCATTTCTCTCCCCTTGAAGGGAAGAATGGCTAGTAAAGTGTGGTGTCCTGCAGTAAGCATTTCTCTCCCCTTGAAGGGAAGACTGGCTAGTAAAGTGTGGTGTCCTGCAATAAGCATTTCTCTCCCCATAAAGGAAAGAATGGCTAGTAAACTGTGGTGTCCTGCAATAAGCACTTCTCTCCCCTTAAAGGGAAGACTGGCTAGTAAAGTGTGGTGTCCTGCAATAAGCATTTCTCTCCCCATAAAGGAAAGAATGGCTAGTAAAGTGTGGTGTCCTGCCGTAAGCATTTCTCTCCCCTTGAAGGGAAGACTGGCTAGTAAAGTGTGGTGTCCTGCAGTAAGCATTTCTCTTCCCCTGAAGGGAAGAATGGCTAGTAAAGTGTGGTGTCCTGCAATAAGCATTTCTCTCCCCTTGAAGGGAAGACTGCCTAGTAAAGTGTGGTGTCCTGCAATAAGCATTTCTCTCCCCTTGAAGGGAAGACTGGCTAGTAAACTGTGGTGTCCTGCAGTAAGCATTTCTCTCCCCTTGAAGGGAAGACTGGCTAGTAAAGTGTGGTGTCCTGCAGTAAGCATTTCTCTCCCCTTGAAGGGAAGACTGGCTAGTAAAGTGTGGTGTCCTGCAATAAGCATTTCTCTCCCCTTGAAGTTAAGAATGGCTAGTAAACTGTGGTGTCCTGCAATAAGCATTTCTCTCCCCTTGAAGGGAAGACTGGCTGGTAAAGTGTGGTGTCCTGCAATAAGCATTTCTCTCCCCTTGAAGGGAAGACTGGCTAGTAAACTGTGGTGTCCTGCAATAAGCATTTCTCTCCCCTTAAAGGGAAGACTGGCTAGTAAAGTGTGGTGTCCTGCAGTAAGCATTTCTCTCCCCTTGAAGGGAAGAATGGCTAGTAAAGTGCGGTGTCCTGCAATAAGCATTTCTCTCCCCATAAAGGAAAGAATGGCTAGTAAAGTGGGGTGTCCTGCAGTAAGCATTTCTCTCCCCTTGAAGGGAAGAATGGCTAGTAAAGTGTGGTGTCCTGCAGTAAGCATTTCTCTCCCCTTGAAGGGAAGACTGGCTAGTAAAGTGTGGTGTCCTGCAATAAGCATTTCTCTCCCCATAAAGGAAAGAATGGCTAGTAAAGTGTGGTGTCCTGCAATAAGCATTTCTCTCCCCATAAAGGAAAGAATGGCTAGTAAAGTGTGGTGTCCTGCAGTAAGCATTTCTCTCCCCTTGAAGGGAAGAATGGCTAGTAAAGTGTGGTGTCCTGCAGTAAGCATTTCTCTCCCCTTGAAGGGAAGACTGGCTAGTAAAGTGTGGTGTCCTGCAATAAGCATTTCTCTCCCCATAAAGGAAAGAATGGCTAGTAAACTGTGGTGTCCTGCAATAAGCACTTCTCTCCCCTTAAAGGGAAGACTGGCTAGTAAAGTGTGGTGTCCTGCAATAAGCATTTCTCTCCCCATAAAGGAAAGAATGGCTAGTAAAGTGTGGTGTCCTGCCGTAAGCATTTCTCTCCCCTTGAAGGGAAGAATGGCTAGTAAAGTGTGGTGTCCTGCAGTAAGCATTTCTCTCCCCTTGAAGGGAAGACTGGCTAGTAAAGTGTGGTGTTTGCAATAAGCATTTCTCTCCCCATAAAGGAAAGAATGGCTAGTAAAGTGTGGTGTCCTGCAATAAGCATTTCTCTCCCCATAAAGGAAAGAATGGCTAGTAAACTGTGGTGTCCTGCAATAAGCACTTCTCTCCCCTTGAAGGGAAGACTGGCTAGTAAAGTGTGGTGTCCTGCAATAAGCATTTCTCTCCCCATAAAGGAAAGAATGGCTAGTAAAGTGTGGTGTCCTGCAGTAAGCATTTCTCTTCCCCTGAAGGGAAGAATGGCTAGTAAAGTGTGGTGTCCTGCAATAAGCATTTCTCTCCCCTTGAAGGGAAGACTGCCTAGTAAAGTGTGGTGTCCTGCAATAAGCATTTCTCTCCCCTTGAAGGGAAGACTGGCTAGTAAACTGTGGTGTCCTGCAGTAAGCATTTCTCTCCCCTTGAAGGGAAGACTGGCTAGTAAACTGTGGTGTCCTGCAGTAAGCATTTCTCTCCCCTTGAAGGGAAGACTGGCTAGTAAAGTGTGGTGTCCTGCAATAAGCATTTCTCTCCCCTTGAAGTTAAGAATGGCTAGTAAACTGTGGTGTCCTGCAATAAGCATTTCTCTCCCCTTGAAGGGAAGACTGGCTGGTAAAGTGTGGTGTCCTGCAATAAGCATTTCTCTCCCCTTGAAGGGAAGACTGGCTAGTAAACTGTGGTGTCCTGCAATAAGCATTTCTCTCCCCTTAAAGGGAAGACTGGCTAGTAAAGTGTGGTGTCCTGCAATAAGCATTTCTCTCCCCCTGAAGGGAAGACTGGCTAGTAAAGTGTGGTGTCCTGCAATAAGCATTTCTCTTCCCATAAAGGGAAGACTGGCTGGTAAAGTGTGGTGTCCTGCAATAAGTACTTCTCTTCCCTTGAAGGGAAGACTGGCCAGTGAAGTGTGGAGTCCTGCAATAAGCATTTCTCTCCTGTTGAAGGGAAGAATGGCCAGTAAAGTGTGAAGGCTGGCAATGATAGGTCCAATCCCTCTGAAGGCAGTGCTTTACTCTTTCGTCTTTACAGCAGAACTTCCAGGCATCCCTTCTTCGACACCTGCATTCACTTTCTATTCAATCCATCCAGCAAGTGGACTGCAGAGAAATGGCCAGGGAAGTCTTGGTCCTTGATTTCAGAGGTGCAGTACACCATCATCCTGGGACAGAGGAGTGAAAATCTACATTTTATTTTTTAATTTATTGCACTTATATACCGCTCCCATAACAAGGGCTCTCTGGGCGGTTTACAGAAATTCTAAAATTAAGGTAAAAACGAGTATACAAAATTTAAATTCTAAAACACAGAACATACCCACATAAAGAATTAAAAACTGTAAATCAACAAATGAAAGGGGAAAAAGCACAAAAATAAGTGCAATCAAAGCCAGTGTAATATATTGCTTAGAGAGTTGGACTGACTTACCTCGAAGGATTTTTTCTGAGGATAAGATGGAGACGAAGACGACGATGTAAGATGCCTCACTTTCCTTGGAAGAGTTAAAAAGCAAAGCCCACCCTATGAAGGGGAGTGAGGGGGGGACACTGGCCAGTAAAGAGTGGTGTCCTGCAGTAAGCATTTCTCTCCCCTTGAAGGGAAGACTGGCCAGTAAAGAGTGGTGTCCTGCAGTAAGCATTTCTCTCCCCTTGAAGGAAAGAATGGCTAGTAAAGTGTGGTGTCCTACAATAAGCACTTCTCTCCCCTTGAAGGGAAGAATGGCTAGTAAAGTGTGGTGTCCTGCAGTAAGCATTTCTCTCCCTTGAAGGGAAGACTGGCTAGTAAAGTTCGGTGTCCAGCAATAAGCACTTCTCTCCCCTTGAAGGAAAGAATGGCTAGTAAAGTGTGGTGTCCTGCAGTAAGCAGTTCTCTCCCCTTGAAGGGAAGAATGGCTAGTAAAGTGCGGTGTCCTCCAATAAGCACTTCTCTCCCCATAAAGGAAATAATGGCTAGTAAAGTGTGGTGTCCTGCAGTAAGCATTTCTCTCCCCTTGAAGGGAAGAATGGCTAGTAAAGTGCGGTGTCCTGCAATAAGCACTTCTCTCCCCATAAAGGAAAGAATGGCTAGTAAAGTGTGGTGTCCTGCAATAAGCATTTCTCTCCCCATAAAGGAAAGAATGGCTAGTAAAGTGTGGTGTCCTACAATAAGCACTTCTCTCCCCATAAAGGAAAGAATGGCTAGTAAAGTGTGGTGTCCTACAATAAGCACTTCTCTCCCCTTGAAGGGAAGAATGGCTAGTGAAGTTCGGTGTCCAGCAATAAGCACTTCTCTCCCCATAAAGGAAAGAATGGCTAGTAAAGTGTGGTGTCCTGCAATAAGCACTTCTCTCCCCTTGAAGGGAAGAATGGCTAGTAAAGTGCGGTGTCCTGCAATAAGCACTTCTCTCCCCATAAAGGAAAGAATGGCTAGTAAAGTGTGGTGTCCTGCAATAAGCATTTCTCTCCCCTTGAAGGGAAGAATGGCCAGTAAAGTGTGGTGTCCTGCAATAAGCATTTCTCTCCCCATAAAGGAAAGAATGGCTAGTAAAGTGTAGTGTCCTGCAGTAAGCATTTCTCTCCCCTTGAAGGGAAGAATGGCTAGTAAAGTGTGGTGTCCTACAATAAGCACTTCTCTCCCCATAAAGGAAAGAATGGCTAGTAAACTGTGGTGTCCTGCAATAAGCACTTCTCTCCCCTTGAAGGGAAGAATGGCTAGTAAAGTGTGGTGTCCTACAATAAGCATTTCTCTCCCCATAAAGGAAAGAATGGCTAGTAAAGTGTGGTGTCCTGCAGTAAGCATTTCTCTCCCCTTGAAGGGAAGAATGGCTAGTAAAGTGTGGTGTCCTACAATAAGCACTTCTCTCCCCATAAAGGAAAGAATGGCTAGTAAAGTGTGGTGTCCTACAATAAGCACTTCTCTCCCCTTGAAGGGAAGAATGGCTAGTAAAGTGTGGTGTCCTACAATAAGCATTTCTCTCCCCATAAAGGAAAGAATGGCTAGTAAAGTGTGGCGTCCTGCAGTAAGCATTTCTCTCCCCTTGAAGGGAAGAATGGCTAGTAAAGTGTGGTGTCCTACAATAAGCATTTCTCTCCCCATAAAGGAAAGAATGGCTAGTAAACTGTGGTGTCCTGCAATAAGCACTTCTCTCCCCTTGAAGGGAAGAATGGCTAGTAAAGTGTGGTGTCCTACAATAAGCATTTCTCTCCCCATAAAGGAAAGAATGGCTAGTAAAGTGTGGTGTCCTGCAGTAAGCATTTCTCTCCCCTTGAAGGGAAGAATGGCTAGTAAAGTGTGGTGTCCTACAATAAGCATTTCTTTCCCCATAAAGGAAAGAATGGCTAGTAAAGTGTGGTGTCCTGCAGTAAGCACTTCTCTCCCCTTGAAGGGAAGAATGGCTAGTAAAGTGCGGTGTCCTGCAATAAGCACTTCTCTCCCCATAAAGGAAAGAATGGCTAGTAAAGTGTGGTGTCCTGCAATAAGCATTTCTCTCCCCTTGAAGGGAAGAATGGCCAGTAAAGTGTGGTGTCCTGCAATAAGCATTTCTCTCCCCATAAAGGAAAGAATGGCTAGTAAAGTGTGGTGTCCTGCAGTAAGCATTTCTCTCCCCTTGAAGGGAAGAATGGCTAGTAAAGTGTGGTGTCCTACAATAAGCACTTCTCTCCCCATAAAGGAAAGAATGGCTAGTAAACTGTGGTGTCCTGCAATAAGCACTTCTCTCCCCTTGAAGGGAAGAATGGCTAGTAAAGTGTGGTGTCCTGCAATAAGCATTTCTCTCCCCATAAAGGAAAGAATGGCTAGTAAAGTGTGGTGTCCTGCAGTAAGCATTTCTCTCCCCTTGAAGGGAAGAATGGCTAGTAAAGTGTGGTGTCCTACAATAAGCACTTCTCTCCCCATAAAGGAAAGAATGGCTAGTAAAGTGTGGTGTCCTGCAGTAAGCATTTCTCTCCCCTTGAAGGGAAGAATGGCTAGTAAAGTGTGGTGTCCTACAATAAGCACTTCTCTCCCCATAAAGGAAAGAATGGCTATTAAACTGTGGTGTCCTGCAGTAAGCATTTCTCTCCCCTTGAAGTTAAGAATGGCTAGTAAAGTGTGGTGTCCTGCAGTAAGCATTTCTCTCCCCTTGAAGGGAAGACTGGCTAGTAAAGTGTGGTGTCCTGCAATAAGCATTTCTCTCCCCATAAAGGAAAGAATGGCTAGTAAACTGTGGTGTCCTGCAATAAGCACTTCTCTCCCCTTAAAGGGAAGAATGGCTAGTAAAGTGCGGTGTCCTGCAATAAGCACTTCTCTCCCCATAAAGGAAAGAATGGCTAGTAAAGTGTGGTGTCCTGCAATAAGCACTTCTCTCCCCATAAAGGAAAGAATGGCTAGTAAAGTGTGGTGTCCTACAATAAGCACTTCTCTCCCCTTGAAGGGAAGAATGGCTAGTAAAGTGCGGTGTCCTGCAATAAGCACTTCTCTCCCCATAAAGGAAAGAATGGCTAGTAAAGTGTGGTGTCCTGCAATAAGCATTTCTCTCCCCATAAAGGAAAGAATGGCTAGTAAAGTGTGGTGTCCTGCAGTAAGCATTTCTCTCCCCTTGAAGGGAAGAATGGCTAGTAAAGTGCGGTGTCCTGCAATAAGCATTTCTCTCCCCATAAAGGAAAGAATGGCTAGTAAAGTGTGGTGTCCTGCAGTAAGCATTTCTCTCCCCTTGAAGGGAAGAATGGCTAGTAAAGTGTGGTGTCCTGCAGTAAGCATTTCTCTCCCCTTGAAGGGAAGACTGGCTAGTAAAGTGTGGTGTCCTGCAATAAGCATTTCTCTCCCCATAAAGGAAAGAATGGCTAGTAAAGTGTGGTGTCCTGCAATAAGCATTTCTCTCCCCATAAAGGAAAGAATGGCTAGTAAAGTGTGGTGTCCTGCAGTAAGCATTTCTCTCCCCTTGAAGGGAAGAATGGCTAGTAAAGTGTGGTGTCCTGCAGTAAGCATTTCTCTCCCCTTGAAGGGAAGACTGGCTAGTAAAGTGTGGTGTCCTGCAATAAGCATTTCTCTCCCCTTGAAGTTAAGAATGGCTAGTAAACTGTGGTGTCCTGCAATAAGCATTTCTCTCCCCTTGAAGGGAAGAATGGCTAGTAAAGTGTGGTGTCCTGCAGTAAGCATTTCTCTCCCCTTGAAGGGAAGACTGGCTAGTAAAGTGTGGTGTCCTGCAATAAGCATTTCTCTCCCCATAAAGGAAAGAATGGCTAGTAAACTGTGGTGTCCTGCAATAAGCACTTCTCTCCCCTTAAAGGGAAGACTGGCTAGTAAAGTGTGGTGTCCTGCAATAAGCATTTCTCTCCCCATAAAGGAAAGAATGGCTAGTAAAGTGTGGTGTCCTGCCGTAAGCATTTCTCTCCCCTTGAAGGGAAGAATGGCTAGTAAAGTGTGGTGTCCTGCAGTAAGCATTTCTCTCCCCTTGAAGGGAAGACTGGCTAGTAAAGTGTGGTGTCCTGCAATAAGCATTTCTCTCCCCATAAAGGAAAGAATGGCTAGTAAACTGTGGTGTCCTGCAATAAGCACTTCTCTCCCCTTAAAGGGAAGACTGGCTAGTAAAGTGTGGTGTCCTGCAATAAGCATTTCTCTCCCCATAAAGGAAAGAATGGCTAGTAAAGTGTGGTGTCCTGCCGTAAGCATTTCTCTCCCCTTGAAGGGAAGAATGGCTAGTAAAGTGTGGTGTCCTGCAGTAAGCATTTCTCTCCCCTTGAAGGGAAGACTGGCTAGTAAAGTGTGGTGTCCTGCAATAAGCATTTCTCTCCCCATAAAGGAAAGAATGGCTAGTAAAGTGTGGTGTCCTGCAATAAGCATTTCTCTCCCCATAAAGGAAAGAATGACTAGTAAACTGTGGTGTCCTGCAATAAGCACTTCTCTCCCCTTGAAGGGAAGACTGGCTAGTAAAGTGTGGTGTCCTGCAATAAGCATTTCTCTCCCCATAAAGGAAAGAATGGCTAGTAAAGTGTGGTGTCCTGCAGTAAGCATTTCTCTTCCCCTGAAGGGAAGAATGGCTATTAAAGTGTGGTGTCCTGCAATAAGCATTTCTCTCCCCTAGAAGGGAAGACTGCCTAGTAAAGTGTGGTGTCCTGCAATAAGCATTTCTCTCCCCTTGAAGGGAAGACTGGCTAGTAAACTGTGGTGTCCTGCAGTAAGCATTTCTCTCCCCTTGAAGGGAAGACTGGCTAGTAAAGTGTGGTGTCCTGCAGTAAGCATTTCTCTCCCCTTGAAGGGAAGACTGGCTAGTAAAGTGTGGTGTCCTGCAATAAGCATTTCTCTCCCCTTGAAGTTAAGAATGGCTAGTAAACTGTGGTGTCCTGCAATAAGCATTTCTCTCCCCTTGAAGGGAAGACTGGCTGGTAAAGTGTGGTGTCCTGCAATAAGCATTTCTCTCCCCTTGAAGGGAAGACTGGCTAGTAAACTGTGGTGTCCTGCAATAAGCATTTCTCTCCCCTTAAAGGGAAGACTGGCTAGTAAAGTGTGGTGTCCTGCAGTAAGCATTTCTCTCCCCTTGAAGGGAAGAATGGCTAGTAAAGTGCGGTGTCCTGCAATAAGCATTTCTCTCCCCATAAAGGAAAGAATGGCTAGTAAAGTGTGGTGTCCTGCAGTAAGCATTTCTCTCCCCTTGAAGGGAAGAATGGCTAGTAAAGTGTGGTGTCCTGCAGTAAGCATTTCTCTCCCCTTGAAGGGAAGACTGGCTAGTAAAGTGTGGTGTCCTGCAATAAGCATTTCTCTCCCCATAAAGGAAAGAATGGCTAGTAAAGTGTGGTGTCCTGCAATAAGCATTTCTCTCCCCATAAAGGAAAGAATGGCTAGTAAAGTGTGGTGTCCTGCAGTAAGCATTTCTCTCCCCTTGAAGGGAAGAATGGCTAGTAAAGTGTGGTGTCCTGCAGTAAGCATTTCTCTCCCCTTGAAGGGAAGACTGGCTAGTAAAGTGTGGTGTCCTGCAATAAGCATTTCTCTCCCCATAAAGGAAAGAATGGCTAGTAAACTGTGGTGTCCTGCAATAAGCACTTCTCTCCCCTTAAAGGGAAGACTGGCTAGTAAAGTGTGGTGTCCTGCAATAAGCATTTCTCTCCCCATAAAGGAAAGAATGGCTAGTAAAGTGTGGTGTCCTGCCGTAAGCATTTCTCTCCCCTTGAAGGGAAGACTGGCTAGTAAAGTGTGGTGTCCTGCAGTAAGCATTTCTCTTCCCCTGAAGGGAAGAATGGCTAGTAAAGTGTGGTGTCCTGCAATAAGCATTTCTCTCCCCTTGAAGGGAAGACTGCCTAGTAAAGTGTGGTGTCCTGCAATAAGCATTTCTCTCCCCTTGAAGGGAAGACTGGCTAGTAAACTGTGGTGTCCTGCAGTAAGCATTTCTCTCCCCTTGAAGGGAAGACTGGCTAGTAAAGTGTGGTGTCCTGCAGTAAGCATTTCTCTCCCCTTGAAGGGAAGACTGGCTAGTAAAGTGTGGTGTCCTGCAATAAGCATTTCTCTCCCCTTGAAGTTAAGAATGGCTAGTAAACTGTGGTGTCCTGCAATAAGCATTTCTCTCCCCTTGAAGGGAAGACTGGCTGGTAAAGTGTGGTGTCCTGCAATAAGCATTTCTCTCCCCTTGAAGGGAAGACTGGCTAGTAAACTGTGGTGTCCTGCAATAAGCATTTCTCTCCCCTTAAAGGGAAGACTGGCTAGTAAAGTGTGGTGTCCTGCAGTAAGCATTTCTCTCCCCTTGAAGGGAAGAATGGCTAGTAAAGTGCGGTGTCCTGCAATAAGCATTTCTCTCCCCATAAAGGAAAGAATGGCTAGTAAAGTGTGGTGTCCTGCAGTAAGCATTTCTCTCCCCTTGAAGGGAAGAATGGCTAGTAAAGTGTGGTGTCCTGCAGTAAGCATTTCTCTCCCCTTGAAGGGAAGACTGGCTAGTAAAGTGTGGTGTCCTGCAATAAGCATTTCTCTCCCCATAAAGGAAAGAATGGCTAGTAAAGTGTGGTGTCCTGCAATAAGCATTTCTCTCCCCATAAAGGAAAGAATGGCTAGTAAAGTGTGGTGTCCTGCAGTAAGCATTTCTCTCCCCTTGAAGGGAAGAATGGCTAGTAAAGTGTGGTGTCCTGCAGTAAGCATTTCTCTCCCCTTGAAGGGAAGACTGGCTAGTAAAGTGTGGTGTCCTGCAATAAGCATTTCTCTCCCCATAAAGGAAAGAATGGCTAGTAAACTGTGGTGTCCTGCAATAAGCACTTCTCTCCCCTTAAAGGGAAGACTGGCTAGTAAAGTGTGGTGTCCTGCAATAAGCATTTCTCTCCCCATAAAGGAAAGAATGGCTAGTAAAGTGTGGTGTCCTGCCGTAAGCATTTCTCTCCCCTTGAAGGGAAGAATGGCTAGTAAAGTGTGGTGTCCTGCAGTAAGCATTTCTCTCCCCTTGAAGGGAAGACTGGCTAGTAAAGTGTGGTGTTTGCAATAAGCATTTCTCTCCCCATAAAGGAAAGAATGGCTAGTAAAGTGTGGTGTCCTGCAATAAGCATTTCTCTCCCCATAAAGGAAAGAATGGCTAGTAAACTGTGGTGTCCTGCAATAAGCACTTCTCTCCCCTTGAAGGGAAGACTGGCTAGTAAAGTGTGGTGTCCTGCAATAAGCATTTCTCTCCCCATAAAGGAAAGAATGGCTAGTAAAGTGTGGTGTCCTGCAGTAAGCATTTCTCTTCCCCTGAAGGGAAGAATGGCTAGTAAAGTGTGGTGTCCTGCAATAAGCATTTCTCTCCCCTTGAAGGGAAGACTGCCTAGTAAAGTGTGGTGTCCTGCAATAAGCATTTCTCTCCCCTTGAAGGGAAGACTGGCTAGTAAACTGTGGTGTCCTGCAGTAAGCATTTCTCTCCCCTTGAAGGGAAGACTGGCTAGTAAACTGTGGTGTCCTGCAGTAAGCATTTCTCTCCCCTTGAAGGGAAGACTGGCTAGTAAAGTGTGGTGTCCTGCAATAAGCATTTCTCTCCCCTTGAAGTTAAGAATGGCTAGTAAACTGTGGTGTCCTGCAATAAGCATTTCTCTCCCCTTGAAGGGAAGACTGGCTGGTAAAGTGTGGTGTCCTGCAATAAGCATTTCTCTCCCCTTGAAGGGAAGACTGGCTAGTAAACTGTGGTGTCCTGCAATAAGCATTTCTCTCCCCTTAAAGGGAAGACTGGCTAGTAAAGTGTGGTGTCCTGCAATAAGCATTTCTCTCCCCCTGAAGGGAAGACTGGCTAGTAAAGTGTGGTGTCCTGCAATAAGCATTTCTCTCCCCTTGAAGGGAAGACTGGCTAGTAAAGTGTGGTGTCCTGCAATAAGCATTTCTCTTCCCATAAAGGGAAGACTGGCTGGTAAAGTGTGGTGTCCTGCAATAAGTACTTCTCTTCCCTTGAAGGGAAGACTGGCCAGTGAAGTGTGGAGTCCTGCAATAAGCATTTCTCTCCTGTTGAAGGGAAGAATGGCCAGTAAAGTGTGAAGGCTGGCAATGATAGGTCCAATCCCTCTGAAGGCAGTGCTTTACTCTTTCGTCTTTACAGCAGAACTTCCAGGCATCCCTTCTTCGACACCTGCATTCACTTTCTATTCAATCCATCCAGCAAGTGGACTGCAGAGAAATGGCCAGGGAAGTCTTGGTCCTTGATTTCAGAGGTGCAGTACACCATCATCCTGGGACAGAGGAGTGAAAATCTACATTTTATTTTTTAATTTATTGCACTTATATACCGCTCCCATAACAAGGGCTCTCTGGGCGGTTTACAGAAATTCTAAAATTAAGGTAAAAACGAGTATACAAAATTTAAATTCTAAAACACAGAACATACCCACATAAAGAATTAAAAACTGTAAATCAACAAATGAAAGGGGAAAAAGCACAAAAATAAGTGCAATCAAAGCCAGTGTAATATATTGCTTAGAGAGTTGGACTGACTTACCTCGAAGGATTTTTTCTGAGGATAAGATGGAGACGAAGACGACGATGTAAGATGCCTCACTTTCCTTGGAAGAGTTAAAAAGCAAAGCCCACCCTATGAAGGGGAGTGAGGGGGGGACACTGGCCAGTAAAGAGTGGTGTCCTGCAGTAAGCATTTCTCTCCCCTTGAAGGGAAGACTGGCCAGTAAAGAGTGGTGTCCTGCAGTAAGCATTTCTCTCCCCTTGAAGGAAAGAATGGCTAGTAAAGTGTGGTGTCCTACAATAAGCACTTCTCTCCCCTTGAAGGGAAGAATGGCTAGTAAAGTGTGGTGTCCTGCAGTAAGCATTTCTCTCCCTTGAAGGGAAGACTGGCTAGTAAAGTTCGGTGTCCAGCAATAAGCACTTCTCTCCCCTTGAAGGAAAGAATGGCTAGTAAAGTGTGGTGTCCTGCAGTAAGCAGTTCTCTCCCCTTGAAGGGAAGAATGGCTAGTAAAGTGCGGTGTCCTCCAATAAGCACTTCTCTCCCCATAAAGGAAATAATGGCTAGTAAAGTGTGGTGTCCTGCAGTAAGCATTTCTCTCCCCTTGAAGGGAAGAATGGCTAGTAAAGTGCGGTGTCCTGCAATAAGCACTTCTCTCCCCATAAAGGAAAGAATGGCTAGTAAAGTGTGGTGTCCTGCAATAAGCATTTCTCTCCCCATAAAGGAAAGAATGGCTAGTAAAGTGTGGTGTCCTACAATAAGCACTTCTCTCCCCATAAAGGAAAGAATGGCTAGTAAAGTGTGGTGTCCTACAATAAGCACTTCTCTCCCCTTGAAGGGAAGAATGGCTAGTGAAGTTCGGTGTCCAGCAATAAGCACTTCTCTCCCCATAAAGGAAAGAATGGCTAGTAAAGTGTGGTGTCCTGCAATAAGCACTTCTCTCCCCTTGAAGGGAAGAATGGCTAGTAAAGTGCGGTGTCCTGCAATAAGCACTTCTCTCCCCATAAAGGAAAGAATGGCTAGTAAAGTGTGGTGTCCTGCAATAAGCATTTCTCTCCCCTTGAAGGGAAGAATGGCCAGTAAAGTGTGGTGTCCTGCAATAAGCATTTCTCTCCCCATAAAGGAAAGAATGGCTAGTAAAGTGTAGTGTCCTGCAGTAAGCATTTCTCTCCCCTTGAAGGGAAGAATGGCTAGTAAAGTGTGGTGTCCTACAATAAGCACTTCTCTCCCCATAAAGGAAAGAATGGCTAGTAAACTGTGGTGTCCTGCAATAAGCACTTCTCTCCCCTTGAAGGGAAGAATGGCTAGTAAAGTGTGGTGTCCTACAATAAGCATTTCTCTCCCCATAAAGGAAAGAATGGCTAGTAAAGTGTGGTGTCCTGCAGTAAGCATTTCTCTCCCCTTGAAGGGAAGAATGGCTAGTAAAGTGTGGTGTCCTACAATAAGCACTTCTCTCCCCATAAAGGAAAGAATGGCTAGTAAAGTGTGGTGTCCTACAATAAGCACTTCTCTCCCCTTGAAGGGAAGAATGGCTAGTAAAGTGTGGTGTCCTACAATAAGCATTTCTCTCCCCATAAAGGAAAGAATGGCTAGTAAAGTGTGGTGTCCTGCAGTAAGCATTTCTCTCCCCTTGAAGGGAAGAATGGCTAGTAAAGTGTGGTGTCCTACAATAAGCATTTCTTTCCCCATAAAGGAAAGAATGGCTAGTAAAGTGTGGTGTCCTGCAGTAAGCACTTCTCTCCCCTTGAAGGGAAGAATGGCTAGTAAAGTGCGGTGTCCTGCAATAAGCACTTCTCTCCCCATAAAGGAAAGAATGGCTAGTAAAGTGTGGTGTCCTGCAATAAGCATTTCTCTCCCCTTGAAGGGAAGAATGGCCAGTAAAGTGTGGTGTCCTGCAATAAGCATTTCTCTCCCCATAAAGGAAAGAATGGCTAGTAAAGTGTGGTGTCCTGCAGTAAGCATTTCTCTCCCCTTGAAGGGAAGAATGGCTAGTAAAGTGTGGTGTCCTACAATAAGCACTTCTCTCCCCATAAAGGAAAGAATGGCTAGTAAACTGTGGTGTCCTGCAATAAGCACTTCTCTCCCCTTGAAGGGAAGAATGGCTAGTAAAGTGTGGTGTCCTGCAATAAGCATTTCTCTCCCCATAAAGGAAAGAATGGCTAGTAAAGTGTGGTGTCCTGCAGTAAGCATTTCTCTCCCCTTGAAGGGAAGAATGGCTAGTAAAGTGTGGTGTCCTACAATAAGCACTTCTCTCCCCATAAAGGAAAGAATGGCTAGTAAAGTGTGGTGTCCTGCAGTAAGCATTTCTCTCCCCTTGAAGGGAAGAATGGCTAGTAAAGTGTGGTGTCCTACAATAAGCACTTCTCTCCCCATAAAGGAAAGAATGGCTATTAAACTGTGGTGTCCTGCAGTAAGCATTTCTCTCCCCTTGAAGTTAAGAATGGCTAGTAAAGTGTGGTGTCCTGCAGTAAGCATTTCTCTCCCCATAAAGGAAAGAATGGCTAGTAAACTGTGGTGTCCTGCAATAAGCACTTCTCTCCCCTTGAAGGGAAGACTGGCTAGTAAAGTGTGGTGTCCTGCAATAAGCATTTCTCTCCCCATAAAGGAAAGAATGGCTAGTAAAGTGTGGTGTCCTGCAGTAAGCATTTCTCTTCCCCTGAAGGGAAGAATGGCTAGTAAAGTGTGGTGTCCTGCAATAAGCATTTCTCTCCCCTTGAAGGGAAGACTGCCTAGTAAAGTGTGGTGTCCTGCAGTAAGCATTTCTCTCCCCTTGAAGTTAAGACTGGCTAGTATGTGGTGTCCTGCAATAAGCATTTCTCTCCCCTTGAAGGGAAGACTGGCTAGTAAAGTGTGGTGTCCTGCAGTAAGCATTTCTCTCCCCTTGAAGGGAAGACTGGCTAGTAAACTGTGGTGTCCTGCAGTAAGCATTTCTCTCCCCTTGAAGGGAAGACTGGCTAGTAAAGTGTGGTGTCCTGCAGTAAGCATTTCTCTCCCCTTGAAGGGAAGACTGGCTAGTAAAGTGTGGTGTCCTGCAATAAGCATTTCTCTCCCCTTGAAGTTAAGAATGGCTAGTAAACTGTGGTGTCCTGCAATAAGCATTTCTCTCCCCTTGAAGGGAAGACTGGCTAGTAAACTGTGGTGTCCTGCAATAAGCATTTCTCTCCCCTTAAAGGGAAGACTGGCTAGTAAAGTGTGGTGTCCTGCAATAAGCATTTCTCTCCCCCTGAAGGGAAGACTGGCTAGTAAAGTGTGGTGTCCTGCAATAAGCATTTCTCTCCCCTTGAAGGAAAGATTGTCTAGTAAAGTGTGGTGTCCTGCAATAAGCATTTCTCTTCCCATAAAGGGAAGACTGGCTGGTAAAGTGTGGTGTCCTGCAATAAGTACTTCTCTTCCCTTGAAGGGAAGACTGGCCAGTGAAGTGTGGAGTCCTGCAATAAGCATTTCTCTCCTGTTGAAGGGAAGACTAGCTAGTAAAGTTCGGTGTCCAGCAATAAGCACTTCTCTCCCCTTGAAGGAAAGAATGGCTAGTAAAGTGTGGTGTCCTGCAGTAAGCAGTTCTCTCCCCTTGAAGGGAAGAATGGCTAGTAAAGTGCGGTGTCCTCCAATAAGCACTTCTCTCCCCATAAAGGAAAGAATGGCTAGTAAAGTGTGGTGTCCTGCAGTAAGCATTTCTCTCCCCTTGAAGGGAAGAATGGCTAGTAAAGTGCGGTGTCCTGCAATAAGCACTTCTCTCCCCATAAAGGAAAGAATGGCTAGTAAAGTGTGGTGTCCTGAAATAAGCATTTCTCTCCCCATAAAGGAAAGAATGGCTAGTAAAGTGTGGTGTCCTACAATAAGCACTTCTCTCCCCATAAAGGAAAGAATGGCTAGTAAAGTGTGGTGTCCTACAATAAGCACTTCTCTCCCCTTGAAGGGAAGAATGGCTAGTAAAGTTCGGTGTCCAGCAATAAGCACTTCTCTCCCCATAAAGGAAAGAATGGCTAGTAAAGTGTGGTGTCCTGCAATAAGCACTTCTCTCCCCATAAAGGAAAGAATGGCTAGTAAAGTGTGGTGTCCTGCAATAAGCACTTCTCTCCCCTTGAAGGGAAGACTGGCTAGTAAAGTGTGGTGTCCTGCAATAAGCATTTCTCTCCCCATAAAGGAAAGAATGGCTAGTAAAGTGTGGTGTCCTGCAGTAAGCATTTCTCTCCCCTTGAAGGGAAGAATGGCTAGTAAAGTGTGGTGTCCTACAATAAGCACTTCTCTCCCCATAAAGGAAAGAATGACTATTAAACTGTGGTGTCCTGCAGTAAGCATTTCTCTCCCCTTGAAGTTAAGAATGGCTAGTAAAGTGTGGTGTCCTGCAGTAAGCATTTCTCTCCCCTTGAAGGGAAGACTGGCTAGTAAAGTGTGGTGTCCTGCAATAAGCACTTCTCTCCCCTTGAAGGGAAGACTGGCTAGTAAAGTGTGGTGTCCTGCAATAAGCATTTCTCTCCCCATAAAGGAAAGAATGGCTAGTAAAGTGTGGTGTCCTGCAATAAGCATTTCTCTCCCCATAAAGGAAAGAATGGCTAGTAAACTGTGGTGTCCTGCAATAAGCACTTCTCTCCCCTTGAAGGGAAGACTGGCTAGTAAAGTGTGGTGTCCTGCAATAAGCATTTCTCTCCCCATAAAGGAAAGAATGGCTAGTAAAGTGTGGTGTCCTGCAGTAAGCATTTCTCTTCCCCTGAAGGGAAGAATGGCTAGTAAAGTGTGGTGTCCTGCAATAAGCATTTCTCTCCCCTTGAAGGGAAGACTGCCTAGTAAAGTGTGGTGTCCTGCAATAAGCATTTCTCTCCCCATAAAGGAAAGAATGGCTAGTAAAGTGTGGTGTCCTGCAATAAGCATTTCTCTCCCCATAAAGGAAAGAATGGCTAGTAAACTGTGGTGTCCTGCAATAAGCACTTCTCTCCCCTTGAAGGGAAGACTGGCTAGTAAAGTGTGGTGTCCTGCAATAAGCATTTCTCTCCCCATAAAGGAAAGAATGGCTAGTAAAGTGTGGTGTCCTGCTGTAAGCATTTCTCTTCCCCTGAAGGGAAGAATGGCTAGTAAAGTGTGGTGTCCTGCAATAAGCATTTCTCTCACCTTGAAGGGAAGACTGCCTAGTAAAGTGTGGTGTCCTGCAGTAAGCATTTCTCTCCCCTTGAAGGGAAGACTGGCTAGTAAAGTGTGGTGTCCTGCAATAAGCATTTCTCTCCCCATAAAGGAAAGAATGGCTAGTAAAGTGTGGTGTCCTGCTGTAAGCATTTCTCTTCCCCTGAAGGGAAGAATGGCTAGTAAAGTGTGGTGTCCTGCAATAAGCATTTCTCTCCCCTTGAAGGGAAGACTGCCTAGTAAAGTGTGGTGTCCTACAATAAGCACTTCTCTCCCCATAAAGGAAAGAATGACTATTAAACTGTGGTGTCCTGCAGTAAGCATTTCTCTCCCCTTGAAGTTAAGAATGGCTAGTAAAGTGTGGTGTCCTGCAGTAAGCATTTCTCTCCCCTTGAAGGGAAGACTGGCTAGTAAACTGTGGTGTCCTGCAATAAGCATTTCTCTCCCCTTGAAGGGAAGACTGGCTAGTAAAGTGTGGTGTCCTGCAGTAAGCATTTCTCTCCCCTTGAAGGGAAGACTGGCTAGTAAAGTGTGGTGTCCTGCAATAAGCATTTCTCTCCCCTTGAAGTTAAGAATGGCTAGTAAACTGTGGTGTCCTGCAATAAGCATTTCTCTCCCCTTGAAGGGAAGACTGGCTAGTAAAGTGTGGTGTCCTGCAATAAGCATTTCTCTCCCCCTGAAGGGAAGACTGGCTAGTAAAGTGTGGTGTCCTGCAATAAGCATTTCTCTTCCCATAAAGGGAAGACTGGCTGGTAAAGTGTGGTGTCCTGCAATAAGCATTTCTCTCCCCTTGAAGGAAAGACTGGCTAGTAAAGTGTGGTGTCCTGCAATAAGCATTTCTCTTCCCATAAAGGGAAGACTGGCTGGTAAAGTGTGGTGTCCTGCAATAAGTACTTCTCTTCCCTTGAAGGGAAGACTGGCCAGTGAAGTGTGGAGTCCTGCAATAAGCATTTCTCTCCTGTTGAAGGGAAGAATGGCCAGTAAAGTGTGAAGGCTGGCAATGATAGGTCCCATCCCTCTGAAGGCAGTGCTTTACTCTTTCGTCTTTACAGCAGAACTTCCAGGCATCCCTTCTTCGACACCTGCATTCACTTTCTATTCAATCCATCCAGCAAGTGGACTGCAGAGAAATGGCCAGGGAAGTCTTGGTCCTTGATTTCAGAGGTGCAGTACACCATCATCCTGGGACAGAGGAGTGAAAATCTACATTTTATTTTTTAATTTATTGCACTTATATACCGCTCCCATAACAAGGGCTCTCTGGGCGGTTTACAGAAATTCTAAAATTAAGGTAAAAACGAGTATACAAAATTTAAATTCTAAAACACAGAACATACCCACATAAAGAATTAAAAACTGTAAATCAACAAATGAAAGGGGAAAAAGCACAAAAACAAGTGCAATCAAAGCCAGTGTAATATATTGCTTAGAGAGTTGGACTGACTTACCTCGAAGGATTTTTTCTGAGGATAAGATGGAGACGAAGACGACGATGTAAGATGCCTCACTTTCCTTGGAAGAGTTAAAAAGCAAAGCCCACCCTATGAAGGGGAGTGAGGGGGGGACACTGGCCAGTAAAGAGTGGTGTCCTGCAATAAGCACTTCTCTCCCCTTGAAGGGAAGACTGGCCAGTAAAGAGTGGTGTCCTGCAATAAGTATTTCTCTCCCCTTGAAGGGAAGACTGGCTAGTAAAGTGTGGTGTCCTGCAGTAAGCATTTCTCTCCCCTTGAAGGAAAGAATGGCTAGTAAAGTGTGGTGTCCTGCAGTAAGCACTTCTCTCCCCTTGAAGGGAAGAATGGCCAGTAAAGTGTGGTGTCCTACAATAAGCACTTCTCTCCCCTTGAAGGGAAGAATGGCTAGTAAAGTGTGGTGTCCTGCAGTAAGCATTTCTCTCCCCTTGAAGGGAAGAATGGCCAGTAAAGTGTGGTGTCCTACAATAAGCACTTCTCTCCCCTTGAAGGAAAGAATGGCTAGTAAAGTGTGGTGTCCTGCAGTAAGCACTTCTCTCCCCTTGAAGGGAAGAATGGCCAGTAAAGTGTGGTGTCCTACAATAAGCACTTCTCTCCCCTTGAAGGGAAGAATGGCTAGTAAAGTGTGGTGTCCTACAATAAGCATTTCTCTCCCCTTGAAGGGAAGACTGGCTAGTAAAGTTCGGTGTCCAGCAATAAGCACTTCTCTCCCATTGAAGGAAAGAATGGCTAGTAAAGTGTGGTGTCCTGCAGTAAGCAGTTCTCTCCCCTTGAAGGGAAGAATGGCTAGTAAAGTGTGGTGTCCTGCAGTAAGCATTTCTCTCCCCTTGAAGGAAAGAATGGCTAGTAAAGTGTGGTGTCCTGCAGTAAGCACTTCTCTCCCCATAAAGGAAAGAATGGCTAGTAAAGTGTGGTGTCCTGCAGTAAGCATTTCTCTCCCCTTGAAGGGAAGAATGGCTAGTAAAGTGCGGTGTCCTGCAATAAGCACTTCTCTCCCCATAAAGGAAAGAATGGCTAGTAAAGTGTGGTGTCCTGCAATAAGTATTTCTCTCCCCATAAAGGAAAGAATGGCTAGTAAAGTGTGGTGTCCTACAATAAGCACTTCTCTCCCCATAAAGGAAAGAATGGCTAGTAAAGTGTGGTGTCCTACAATAAGCACTTCTCTCCCCTTGAAGGGAAGAATGGCTAGTAAAGTTCGGTGTCCAGCAATAAGCACTTCTCTCCCCATAAAGGAAAGAATGGCTAGTAAAGTGTGGTGTCCTGCAATAAGCACTTCTCTCCCCTTGAAGGGAAGAATGGCTAGTAAAGTGCGGTATCCTGCAATAAGCACTTCTCTCCCCATAAAGGAAAGAATGGCTAGTAAAGTGTGGTGTCCTGCAATAAGCATTTCTCTCCCCTTGAAGGGAAGAATGGCTAGTAAAGTGTGGTGTCCTGCAATAAGCATTTCTCTCCCCATAAAGGAAAGAATGGCTAGTAAAGTGTGGTGTCCTGCAGTAAGCATTTCTCTCCCCTTGAAGGGAAGAATGGCTAGTAAAGTGTGGTGTCCTACAATAAGCACTTCTCTCCCAATAAAGGAAAGAATGGCTAGTAAACTGTGGTGTCCTGCAATAAGCATTTCTCTCCCCTTGAAGGGAAGAATGGCTAGTAAAGTGTGGTGTCCTGCAATAAGCATTTCTCTCCCCATAAAGGAAAGAATGGCTAGTAAAGTGTGGTGTCCTGCAGTAAGCATTTCTCTCCCCTTGAAGGGAAGAATGGCTAGTAAAGTGTGGTGTCCTACAATAAGCACTTCTCTCCCCATAAAGGAAAGAATGACTATTAAACTGTGGTGTCCTGCAATAAGCACTTCTCTCCCCTTGAAGGGAAGAATGGCTAGTAAAGTGTGGTGTCCTACAATAAGCACTTCTCTCCCCATAAAGGAAAGAATGGCTATTAAACTGTGGTGTCCTGCAGTAAGCATTTCTCTCCCCTTGAAGTTAAGAATGGCTAGTAAAGTGTGGTGTCCTGCAGTAAGCATTTCTCTCCCCTTGAAGGGAAGACCGGCTAGTAAAGTGTGGTGTCCTGCAATAAGCATTTCTCTCCCCATAAAGGAAAGAATGGCTAGTAAAGTGTGGTGTCCTGCAATAAGCATTTCTCTCCCCATAAAGGAAAGAATGGCTAGTAAACTGTGGTGTCCTGCAATAAGCACTTCTCTCCCCTTGAAGGGAAGACTGGCTAGTAAAGTGTGGTGTCCTGCAATAAGCATTTCTCTCCCCATAAAGGAAAGAATGGCTAGTAAAGTGTGGTGTCCTGCAGTAAGCATTTCTCTTCCCCTGAAGGGAAGACTGGCTGGTAAAGTGCGGTGTCCTGCAATAAGCACTTCTCTCCCCATAAAGGAAAGAATGGCTAGTAAAGTGTGGTGTCCTGCAATAAGCACTTCTCTCCCCTTGAAGGGAAGAATGGCTAGTAAAGTGTGGTGTCCTGCAGTAAGCATTTCTCTCCCCATAAAGGAAAGAATGGCTAGTAAAGTGTGGTGTCCTGCAGTAAGCATTTCTCTCCCCTTGAAGGGAAGAATGGCAAGTAAAGTGCGGTGTCCTGCAATAAGTACTTCTCTCCCCTTGAAGGGAAGAATGGCTAGTAAAGTGCGGTGTCCTGCAATAAGCATTTCTCTCCCCATAAAGGAAAGAATGGCTAGTAAAGTGTGGTGTCCTGCAATAAGCATTTCTCTCCCCTTGAAGGGAAGAATGGCTAGTAAAGTGTGGTGACCTGCAATAAGCATTTCTCTCCCCTTGAAGGGAAGAATGGCTAGTAAAGTGTGGTATCCTGCAATAAGCATTTCTCTCCCCATAAAGGAAAGAATGGCTAGTAAAGTGTGGTGTCCTGCAATAAGCATTTCTCTCCCCATAAAGGAAAGAATGGCTAGTAAAGTGTGGTGTCCTGCAATAAGCACTTCTCTCCCCATAAAGGAAAGAATGGCTAGTAAAGTGTGGTGTCCTGCAATAAGCATTTCTCTCCCCATAAAGGAAAGAATGGCTAGTAAAGTGCGGTGTCCTGCAATAAGCACTTCTCTCCCCATAAAGGAAAGAATGGCTAGTAAAGTGTGGTGTCCTGCAATAAGCATTTCTCTCCCCATAAAGGAAAGAATGGCTAGTAAAGTGCGGTGTCCTGCAATAAGCATTTCTCTCCCCATAAAGGAAAGAATGGCTATTAAAGTGTGGTGTCCTGCAGTAAGCATTTCTCTCCCCTTGAAGGGAAGACTGGCTAGTAAACTGTGGTGTCCTGCAATAAGCATTTCTCTCCCCATAAAGGAAAGAATGGCTAGTAAGGTGTGGTGTCCTGCAATAAGCATTTCTCTACCCATAAAGGGAAGAATGGCTAGTAAAGTGTGGTGTCCTACAATAAGCACTTCTCTCCCCATAAATGAAAGAATGGCTAGTAAACTGTGGTGTCCTACAATAAGCACTTCTTTCCCCTTGAAGGGAAGAATGGCTAGTAAAGTGTGGTGTCCTGCAATAAGCATTTCTCTCCCCTTGAAGGAAAGAATGGCTAGTAAAGTGTGGTGTCCTGCAATAAGCATTTCTCACCCCTTGAAGGGAAGACTGCCTAGTAAACTGTGGTGTCCTGCAATAAGCATTTCTCTCCCCATAAATGAAAGAATGGCTAGTAAAGTGTGGTGTCCTGCAGTAAGCATTTCTCTCCCCTTGAAGGGAAGAATGGCAAGTAAAGTGCGGTGTCCTGCAATAAGTACTTCTCTCCCCTTGAAGGGAAGAATGGCTAGTAAAGTGCGGTGTCCTGCAATAAGCATTTCTCTCCCCATAAAGGAAAGAATGGCTAGTAAAGTGTGGTGTCCTGCAATAAGCATTTCTCTCCCCTTGAAGGGAAGAATGGCTAGTAAAGTGTGGTGACCTGCAATAAGCATTTCTCTCCCCTTGAAGGGAAGACTGGCTAGTAAACTGTGATGTCCTGCAATAAGCACTTCTCTCCCCTTGAAGGAAAGAATGGCTAGTAAAGTGTGGTGTCCTGCAATAAGCATTTCTCTACCCATAAAGGGAAGAATGGCTAGTAAAGTGTGGTGTCCTACAATAAGCACTTCTCTCCCCATAAAGGAAAGAATGGATAGTAAACTGTGGTGTCCTACAATAAGCACTTCTCTCCCCTTGAAGGGAAGAATGGCTAGTAAAGTGCGGTGTCCTGCAATAAGCATTTCTCTCACCATAAAGGAAAGAATGGCTAGTAAACTGTGGTGTCCTGCAATAAGCACTTCTCTCCCCTTGAAGGGAAGAATGGCTAGTAAAGTGTGGTGTCCTGCAATAAGCATTTCTCTCCTCATAAAGGAAAGAATGGCTAGTAAAGTGTGGTGTCCTGCAATAAGCACTTCTCTCCCCATAAAGGAAAGAATGGCTAGTAAAGTGTGGTATCCTGCAATAAGCATTTCTCTCCCCATAAAGGAAAGAATGGCTAGTAAAGTGTGGTGTCCTGCAATAAGCATTTCTCTCCCCATAAAGGAAAGAATGGCTAGTAAAGTGTGGTGTCCTGCAATAAGCACTTCTCTCCCCATAAAGGAAAGAATGGCTAGTAAAGTGTGGTGTCCTGCAATAAGCATTTCTCTCCCCATAAAGGAAAGAATGGCTAGTAAAGTGCGGTGTCCTGCAATAAGCACTTCTCTCCCCATAAAGGAAAGAATGGCTAGTAAAGTGTGGTGTCCTGCAATAAGCATTTCTCTCCCCATAAAGGAAAGAATGGCTAGTAAAGTGCGGTGTCCTGCAATAAGCATTTCTCTCCCCATAAAGGAAAGAATGGCTAGTAAAGTGTGGTGTCCTGCAGTAAGCATTTCTCTCCCCTTGAAGGGAAGACTGGCTAGTAAACTGTGGTGTCCTGCAATAAGCATTTCTCTCCCCATAAAGGAAAGAATGGCTAGTAAGGTGTGGTGTCCTGCAATAAGCATTTCTCTACCCATAAAGGGAAGAATGGCTAGTAAAGTGTGGTGTCCTACAATAAGCACTTCTCTCCCCATAAATGAAAGAATGGCTAGTAAACTGTGGTGTCCTACAATAAGCACTTCTCTCCCCTTGAAGGGAAGAATGGCTAGTAAAGTGTGGTGTCCTGCAATAAGCATTTCTCTCCCCTTGAAGGAAAGAATGGCTAGTAAAGTGTGGTGTCCTGCAATAAGCATTTCTCACCCCTTGAAGGGAAGACTGCCTAGTAAACTGTGGTGTCCTGCAATAAGCATTTCTCTCCCCATAAATGAAAGAATGGCTAGTAAAGTGTGGTGTCCTGCAGTAAGCATTTCTCTCCCCTTGAAGGGAAGAATGGCTAGTAAAGTGCGGTGTCCTGCAATAAGCACTTCTCTCCCCATAAAGGAAAGAATGGCTAGTAAAGTGTGGTGTCCTACAATAAGCACTTCTCTCCCCTTGAAGGGAAGAATGGCTAGTAAAGTGTGGTGTCCTGCAATAAGCACTTCTCTCCCCATAAAGGAAAGAATGGCTAGTAAAGTGTGGTGTCCTACAATAAGCACTTCTCTCCCCTTGAAGGGAAGAATGGCTAGTAAAGTGCGGTGTCCTGCAATAAGCACTTCTCTCCCCATAAAGGAAAGAATGGCTAGTAAAGTGTGGTGTCCTACAATAAGCATTTCTCTCCCCATAAAGGAAAGAATGGCTAGTAAAGTGTGGTGTCCTGCAGTAAGCATTTCTCTCCCCTTGAAGGGAAGAATGGCTAGTAAAGTGTGGTGTCCTGCAGTAAGCATTTCTCTCCCCTTGAAGGGAAGAATGGCTAGTAAAGTGTGGTGTCCTGCAATAAGCACTTCTCTCCCCATAAAGGAAAGAATGGCTAGTAAAGTGTGGTGTCCTGCAATAAGCATTTCTCTCCCCATAAAGGAAAGAATGGCTAGTAAAGTGCGGTGTCCTGCAATAAGCATTTCTCTCCCCATAAAGGAAAGAATGGCTAGTAAAGTGTGGTGTCCTGCAGTAAGCATTTCTCTCCCCTTGAAGGGAAGACTGGCTAGTAAACTGTGGTGTCCTGCAATAAGCATTTCTCTCCCCATAAAGGAAAGAATGGCTAGTAAGGTGTGGTGTCCTGCAATAAGCATTTCTCTACCCATAAAGGGAAGAATGGCTAGTAAAGTGTGGTGTCCTACAATAAGCACTTCTCTCCCCATAAATGAAAGAATGGCTAGTAAACTGTGGTGTCCTACAATAAGCACTTCTCTCCCCTTGAAGGGAAGAATGGCTAGTAAAGTGTGGTGTCCTGCAATAAGCATTTCTCTCCCCTTGAAGGAAAGAATGGCTAGTAAAGTGTGGTGTCCTGCAATAAGCATTTCTCACCCCTTGAAGGGAAGACTGCCTAGTAAACTGTGGTGTCCTGCAATAAGCATTTCTCTCCCCATAAATGAAAGAATGGCTAGTAAAGTGTGGTGTCCTGCAGTAAGCATTTCTCTCCCCTTGAAGGGAAGAATGGCTAGTAAAGTGCGGTGTCCTGCAATAAGCACTTCTCTCCCCATAAAGGAAAGAATGGCTAGTAAAGTGTGGTGTCCTACAATAAGCACTTCTCTCCCCTTGAAGGGAAGAATGGCTAGTAAAGTGTGGTGTCCTGCAATAAGCACTTCTCTCCCCATAAAGGAAAGAATGGCTAGTAAAGTGTGGTGTCCTACAATAAGCACTTCTCTCCCCTTGAAGGGAAGAATGGCTAGTAAAGTGCGGTGTCCTGCAATAAGCACTTCTCTCCCCATAAAGGAAAGAATGGCTAGTAAAGTGTGGTGTCCTACAATAAGCATTTCTCTCCCCATAAAGGAAAGAATGGCTAGTAAAGTGTGGTGTCCTGCAGTAAGCATTTCTCTCCCCTTGAAGGGAAGAATGGCTAGTAAAGTGTGGTGTCCTGCAGTAAGCATTTCTCTCCCCTTGAAGGGAAGAATGGCTAGTAAAGTGTGGTGTCCTGCAATAAGCATTTCTCTCCCCATAAAGGAAAGAATGGCTAGTAAAGTGTGGTGTCCTGCAGTAAGCATTTCTCTCCCCTTGAAGGGAAGAAAGGCTAGTAAAGTGTGGTGTCCTGCAATAAGCACTTCTCTCCCCTTGAAGGGAAGAATGGCTGGTAAAGTGCGGTGTCCTGCAATAAGCACTTCTCTCCCCATAAAGGAAAGAATGGCTAGTAAAGTGTGGTGTCCTACAATAAGCACTTCTCTCCCCTTGAAGGGAAGAATGAATAGTAAAGTGCGGTGTCCTGCAATAAGCACTTCTCTCCCCATAAAGGAAAGAATGGCTAGTAAAGTGTGGTGTCCTGCAATAAGCATTTCTCTTACCATAAAGGAAAGAATGGCTAGTAAAGTGTGGTGTCCTGCAGTAAGCATTTCTCTCCCCTTGAAGGGAAGACTGGCTAGTAAAATGTGGTGTCCTGCAATAAGCATTTCTCTACCCATAAAGGAAAGACTGGCTAGTAAAGTGTGGTGTCCTGCAATAAGCATTTCTCTCCCCATAAAGGAAAGAATGGCTAGTAATGTGTGGTGTCCTGCAGTAAGCATTTCTCTCCCCTTGAAGGGAAGAATGGCTAGTAAAGTGCGGTGTCCTGCAATAAGCACTTCTCTCCCCGTAAAGGAATGAATGGCTAGTAAAGTGTGGTGTCCTTCAATAAGCATTTCTCTCCCATTGAAGGGAAGAATGGCTAGTAAAGTGTGGTGTCCTGCAATAAGCATTTCTCTCCCCATAAAGGGAAGAATGGCTAGTAAAGTGTGGTGTCCTGCAGTAAGCACTTCTCTCCCCATAAAGGAAAGAATGGCTAGTAAAGTGTGGTGTCCTACAATAAGCACTTCTCTCCCCTTGAAGGGAAGACTGGCTAGTAAAGTGTGGTGTCCTGCAATAAGCATTTCTCTCCCCTTGAAGGGAAGACTGGCTAGTAAAGTGTGGTGTCCTGCAATAAGCATTTCTCTCCCCATAAAGGAAAGAATGGCTAGTAAAGTGTGGTGTCCTGCAGTAAGCATTTCTCTCCCCTTGAAGGGAAGAATGGCTAGTAAAGTGTGGTGTCCTGCAATAAGCATTTCTCTCCCCATAAAGGAAAGAATGGCTAGTAAAGTGTGGTGTCCTGCAGTAAGCATTTCTCTCCCCTTGAAGGGAAGAATGGCTAGTAAAGTGCGGTGTCCTGCAATAAGCATTTCTCTCCCAATAAAGGAAAGAATGGCTAGTAAAGTGTGGTGTCCTGCAGTAAGCATTTCTCTCCCCTTGAAGGGAAGACTGGCTAGTAAAGTGTGGTGTCCTGCAATAAGCATTTCTCTCCCCATAAAGGAAAGAATGGCTAGTAAACTGTGGTGTCCTGCAATAAGCACTTCTCTCCCCTTAAAGGGAAGAATGGCTAGTAAAGTGTGGTGTCCTACAATAAGCACTTCTCTCCCCTTGAAGGGAAGAATGGCTAGTAAAGTGCGGTGTCCTGCAATAAGCACTTCTCTCCCCATAAAGGAAAGAATGGCTAGTAAAGTGTGGTGTCCTACAATAAGCACTTCTCTCCCCTTGAAGGGAAGAATGGCTAGTAAAGTGCGGTGTCCTGCAATAAGCACTTCTCTCCCCATAAAGGAAAGAATGGCTAGTAAAGTGTGGTGTCCTGCAATAAGCATTTCTCTCCCCATAAAGGAAAGAATGGCTAGTAAAGTGTGGTGTCCTGCAGTAAGCATTTCTCTCCCCTTGAAGGGAAAAATGGCTAGTAAAGTGCGGTGTCCTGCAATAAGCATTTCTCTCCCCATAAAGGAAAGAATGGCTAGTAAAGTGTGGTGTCCTGCAGTAAGCATTTCTCTCCCCTTGAAGGGAAGAATGGCTAGTAAAGTGTGGTGTCCTGCAGTAAGCATTTCTCTCCCCTTGAAGGGAAGACTGGCTAGTAAAGTGTGGTGTCCTGCAATAAGCATTTCTCTCCCCATAAAGGAAAGAATGGCTAGTAAAGTGTGGTGTCCTGCAATAAGCATTTCTCTCCCCATAAAGGAAAGAATGGCTAGTAAAGTGTGGTGTCCTGCAGTAAGCATTTCTCTCCCCTTGAAGGGAAGAATGGCTAGTAAAGTGTGGTGTCCTGCAGTAAGCATTTCTCTCCCCTTGAAGGGAAGACTGGCTAGTAAAGTGTGGTGTCCTGCAATAAGCATTTCTCTCCCCATAAAGGAAAGAATGGCTAGTAAACTGTGGTGTCCTGCAATAAGCACTTCTCTCCCCTTAAAGGGAAGAATGGCTAGTAAAGTGCGGTGTCCTGCAATAAGCACTTCTCTCCCCATAAAGGAAAGAATGGCTAGTAAAGTGTGGTGTCCTGCAATAAGCACTTCTCTCCCCATAAAGGAAAGAATGGCTAGTAAAGTGTGGTGTCCTACAATAAGCACTTCTCTCCCCTTGAAGGGAAGAATGGCTAGTAAAGTGCGGTGTCCTGCAATAAGCACTTCTCTCCCCATAAAGGAAAGAATGGCTAGTAAAGTGTGGTGTCCTGCAATAAGCATTTCTCTCCCCATAAAGGAAAGAATGGCTAGTAAAGTGTGGTGTCCTGCAGTAAGCATTTCTCTCTCCTTGAAGGGAAGAATGGCTAGTAAAGTGCGGTGTCCTGCAATAAGCATTTCTCTCCCCATAAAGGAAAGAATGGCTAGTAAAGTGTGGTGTCCTGCAGTAAGCATTTCTCTCCCCTTGAAGGGAAGAATGGCTAGTAAAGTGTGGTGTCCTGCAGTAAGCATTTCTCTCCCCTTGAAGGGAAGACTGGCTAGTAAAGTGTGGTGTCCTGCAATAAGCATTTCTCTCCCCATAAAGGAAAGAATGGCTAGTAAACTGTGGTGTCCTGCAATAAGCATTTCTCTCCCCTTGAAGGGAAGAATGGCTAGTAAAGTGTGGTGTCCTGCAGTAAGCATTTCTCTCCCCTTGAAGGGAAGACTGGCTAGTAAAGTGTGGTGTCCTGCAATAAGCATTTCTCTCCCCATAAAGGAAAGAATGGCTAGTAAACTGTGGTGTCCTGCAATAAGCACTTCTCTCCCCTTAAAGGGAAGACTGGCTAGTAAAGTGTGGTGTCCTGCAATAAGCATTTCTCTCCCCATAAAGGAAAGAATGGCTAGTAAAGTGTGGTGTCCTGCCGTAAGCATTTCTCTCCCCTTGAAGGGAAGAATGGCTAGTAAAGTGTGGTGTCCTGCAGTAAGCATTTCTCTCCCCTTGAAGGGAAGACTGGCTAGTAAAGTGTGGTGTCCTGCAATAAGCATTTCTCTCCCCATAAAGGAAAGAATGGCTAGTAAACTGTGGTGTCCTGCAATAAGCACTTCTCTCCCCTTAAAGGGAAGACTGGCTAGTAAAGTGTGGTGTCCTGCAATAAGCATTTCTCTCCCCATAAAGGAAAGAATGGCTAGTAAAGTGTGGTGTCCTGCCGTAAGCATTTCTCTCCCCTTGAAGGGAAGAATGGCTAGTAAAGTGTGGTGTCCTGCAGTAAGCATTTCTCTCCCCTTGAAGGGAAGACTGGCTAGTAAAGTGTGGTGTCCTGCAATAAGCATTTCTCTCCCCATAAAGGAAAGAATGGCTAGTAAAGTGTGGTGTCCTGCAATAAGCATTTCTCTCCCCATAAAGGAAAGAATGACTAGTAAACTGTGGTGTCCTGCAATAAGCACTTCTCTCCCCTTGAAGGGAAGACTGGCTAGTAAAGTGTGGTGTCCTGCAATAAGCATTTCTCTCCCCATAAAGGAAAGAATGGCTAGTAAAGTGTGGTGTCCTGCAGTAAGCATTTCTCTTCCCCTGAAGGGAAGAATGGCTAGTAAAGTGTGGTGTCCTGCAATAAGCATTTCTCTCCCCTAGAAGGGAAGACTGCCTAGTAAAGTGTGGTGTCCTGCAATAAGCATTTCTCTCCCCTTGAAGGGAAGACTGGCTAGTAAACTGTGGTGTCCTGCAGTAAGCATTTCTCTCCCCTTGAAGGGAAGACTGGCTAGTAAAGTGTGGTGTCCTGCAGTAAGCATTTCTCTCCCCTTGAAGGGAAGACTGGCTAGTAAAGTGTGGTGTCCTGCAATAAGCATTTCTCTCCCCTTGAAGTTAAGAATGGCTAGTAAACTGTGGTGTCCTGCAATAAGCATTTCTCTCCCCTTGAAGGGAAGACTGGCTGGTAAAGTGTGGTGTCCTGCAATAAGCATTTCTCTCCCCTTGAAGGGAAGACTGGCTAGTAAACTGTGGTGTCCTGCAATAAGCATTTCTCTCCCCTTAAAGGGAAGACTGGCTAGTAAAGTGTGGTGTCCTGCAGTAAGCATTTCTCTCCCCTTGAAGGGAAGAATGGCTAGTAAAGTGCGGTGTCCTGCAATAAGCATTTCTCTCCCCATAAAGGAAAGAATGGCTAGTAAAGTGTGGTGTCCTGCAGTAAGCATTTCTCTCCCCTTGAAGGGAAGAATGGCTAGTAAAGTGTGGTGTCCTGCAGTAAGCATTTCTCTCCCCTTGAAGGGAAGACTGGCTTGTAAAGTGTGGTGTCCTGCAATAAGCATTTCTCTCCCCATAAAGGAAAGAATGGCTAGTAAAGTGTGGTGTCCTGCAATAAGCATTTCTCTCCCCATAAAGGAAAGAATGGCTAGTAAAGTGTGGTGTCCTGCAGTAAGCATTTCTCTCCCCTTGAAGGGAAGAATGGCTAGTAAAGTGTGGTGTCCTGCAGTAAGCATTTCTCTCCCCTTGAAGGGAAGACTGGCTAGTAAAGTGTGGTGTCCTGCAATAAGCATTTCTCTCCCCATAAAGGAAAGAATGGCTAGTAAACTGTGGTGTCCTGCAATAAGCACTTCTCTCCCCTTAAAGGGAAGACTGGCTAGTAAAGTGTGGTGTCCTGCAATAAGCATTTCTCTCCCCATAAAGGAAAGAATGGCTAGTAAAGTGTGGTGTCCTGCCGTAAGCATTTCTCTCCCCTTGAAGGGAAGACTGGCTAGTAAAGTGTGGTGTCCTGCAGTAAGCATTTCTCTTCCCCTGAAGGGAAGAATGGCTAGTAAAGTGTGGTGTCCTGCAATAAGCATTTCTCTCCCCTTGAAGGGAAGACTGCCTAGTAAAGTGTGGTGTCCTGCAATAAGCATTTCTCTCCCCTTGAAGGGAAGACTGGCTAGTAAACTGTGGTGTCCTGCAGTAAGCATTTCTCTCCCCTTGAAGGGAAGACTGGCTAGTAAAGTGTGGTGTCCTGCAGTAAGCATTTCTCTCCCCTTGAAGGGAAGACTGGCTAGTAAAGTGTGGTGTCCTGCAATAAGCATTTCTCTCCCCTTGAAGTTAAGAATGGCTAGTAAACTGTGGTGTCCTGCAATAAGCATTTCTCTCCCCTTGAAGGGAAGACTGGCTGGTAAAGTGTGGTGTCCTGCAATAAGCATTTCTCTCCCCTTGAAGGGAAGACTGGCTAGTAAACTGTGGTGTCCTGCAATAAGCATTTCTCTCCCCTTAAAGGGAAGACTGGCTAGTAAAGTGTGGTGTCCTGCAGTAAGCATTTCTCTCCCCTTGAAGGGAAGAATGGCTAGTAAAGTGCGGTGTCCTGCAATAAGCATTTCTCTCCCCATAAAGGAAAGAATGGCTAGTAAAGTGTGGTGTCCTGCAGTAAGCATTTCTCTCCCCTTGAAGGGAAGAATGGCTAGTAAAGTGTGGTGTCCTGCAGTAAGCATTTCTCTCCCCTTGAAGGGAAGACTGGCTAGTAAAGTGTGGTGTCCTGCAATAAGCATTTCTCTCCCCATAAAGGAAAGAATGGCTAGTAAAGTGTGGTGTCCTGCAATAAGCATTTCTCTCCCCATAAAGGAAAGAATGGCTAGTAAAGTGTGGTGTCCTGCAGTAAGCATTTCTCTCCCCTTGAAGGGAAGAATGGCTAGTAAAGTGTGGTGTCCTGCAGTAAGCATTTCTCTCCCCTTGAAGGGAAGACTGGCTAGTAAAGTGTGGTGTCCTGCAGTAAGCATTTCTCTCCCCTTGAAGGGAAGACTGGCTAGTAAAGTGTGGTGTTTGCAATAAGCATTTCTCTCCCCATAAAGGAAAGAATGGCTAGTAAAGTGTGGTGTCCTGCAATAAGCATTTCTCTCCCCATAAAGGAAAGAATGGCTAGTAAAGTGTGGTGTCCTGCAATAAGCATTTCTCTCCCCATAAAGGAAAGAATGGCTAGTAAAGTGTGGTGTCCTGCAGTAAGCATTTCTCTCCCCTTGAAGGGAAGAATGGCTAGTAAAGTGTGGTGTCCTGCAGTAAGCATTTCTCTCCCCTTGAAGGGAAGAATGGCTAGTAAAGTGTGGTGTCCTGCAGTAAGCATTTCTCTCCCCTTGAAGGGAAGACTGGCTAGTAAAGTGTGGTGTTTGCAATAAGCATTTCTCTCCCCATAAAGGAAAGAATGGCTAGTAAAGTGTGGTGTCCTGCAATAAGCATTTCTCTCCCCATAAAGGAAAGAATGGCTAGTAAACTGTGGTGTCCTGCAATAAGCACTTCTCTCCCCTTGAAGGGAAGACTGGCTAGTAAAGTGTGGTGTCCTGCAATAAGCATTTCTCTCCCCATAAAGGAAAGAATGGCTAGTAAAGTGTGGTGTCCTGCAGTAAGCATTTCTCTTCCCCTGAAGGGAAGAATGGCTAGTAAAGTGTGGTGTCCTGCAATAAGCATTTCTCTCCCCTTGAAGGGAAGACTGCCTAGTAAAGTGTGGTGTCCTGCAATAAGCATTTCTCTCCCCTTGAAGGGAAGACTGGCTAGTAAACTGTGGTGTCCTGCAGTAAGCATTTCTCTCCCCTTGAAGGGAAGACTGGCTAGTAAACTGTGGTGTCCTGCAGTAAGCATTTCTCTCCCCTTGAAGGGAAGACTGGCTAGTAAAGTGTGGTGTCCTGCAATAAGCATTTCTCTCCCCTTGAAGTTAAGAATGGCTAGTAAACTGTGGTGTCCTGCAATAAGCATTTCTCTCCCCTTGAAGGGAAGACTGGCTGGTAAAGTGTGGTGTCCTGCAATAAGCATTTCTCTCCCCTTGAAGGGAAGACTGGCTAGTAAACTGTGGTGTCCTGCAATAAGCATTTCTCTCCCCTTAAAGGGAAGACTGGCTAGTAAAGTGTGGTGTCCTGCAATAAGCATTTCTCTCCCCCTGAAGGGAAGACTGGCTAGTAAAGTGTGGTGTCCTGCAATAAGCATTTCTCTCCCCTTGAAGGGAAGACTGGCTAGTAAAGTGTGGTGTCCTGCAATAAGCATTTCTCTTCCCATAAAGGGAAGACTGGCTGGTAAAGTGTGGTGTCCTGCAATAAGTACTTCTCTTCCCTTGAAGGGAAGACTGGCCAGTGAAGTGTGGAGTCCTGCAATAAGCATTTCTCTCCTGTTGAAGGGAAGAATGGCCAGTAAAGTGTGAAGGCTGGCAATGATAGGTCCAATCCCTCTGAAGGCAGTGCTTTACTCTTTCGTCTTTACAGCAGAACTTCCAGGCATCCCTTCTTCGACACCTGCATTCACTTTCTATTCAATCCATCCAGCAAGTGGACTGCAGAGAAATGGCCAGGGAAGTCTTGGTCCTTGATTTCAGAGGTGCAGTACACCATCATCCTGGGACAGAGGAGTGAAAATCTACATTTTATTTTTTAATTTATTGCACTTATATACCGCTCCCATAACAAGGGCTCTCTGGGCGGTTTACAGAAATTCTAAAATTAAGGTAAAAACGAGTATACAAAATTTAAATTCTAAAACACAGAACATACCCACATAAAGAATTAAAAACTGTAAATCAACAAATGAAAGGGGAAAAAGCACAAAAATAAGTGCAATCAAAGCCAGTGTAATATATTGCTTAGAGAGTTGGACTGACTTACCTCGAAGGATTTTTTCTGAGGATAAGATGGAGACGAAGACGATGTAAGATGCCTCACTTTCCTTGGAAGAGTTAAAAAGCAAAGCCCACCCTATGAAGGGGAGTGAGGGGGGGACACTGGCCAGTAAAGAGTGGTGTCCTGCAGTAAGCATTTCTCTCCCCTTGAAGGGAAGACTGGCCAGTAAAGAGTGGTGTCCTGCAGTAAGCATTTCTCTCCCCTTGAAGGAAAGAATGGCTAGTAAAGTGTGGTGTCCTACAATAAGCACTTCTCTCCCCTTGAAGGGAAGAATGGCTAGTAAAGTGTGGTGTCCTGCAGTAAGCATTTCTCTCCCTTGAAGGGAAGACTGGCTAGTAAAGTTCGGTGTCCAGCAATAAGCACTTCTCTCCCCTTGAAGGAAAGAATGGCTAGTAAAGTGTGGTGTCCTGCAGTAAGCAGTTCTCTCCCCTTGAAGGGAAGAATGGCTAGTAAAGTGCGGTGTCCTCCAATAAGCACTTCTCTCCCCATAAAGGAAATAATGGCTAGTAAAGTGTGGTGTCCTGCAGTAAGCATTTCTCTCCCCTTGAAGGGAAGAATGGCTAGTAAAGTGCGGTGTCCTGCAATAAGCACTTCTCTCCCCATAAAGGAAAGAATGGCTAGTAAAGTGTGGTGTCCTGCAATAAGCATTTCTCTCCCCATAAAGGAAAGAATGGCTAGTAAAGTGTGGTGTCCTACAATAAGCACTTCTCTCCCCATAAAGGAAAGAATGGCTAGTAAAGTGTGGTGTCCTACAATAAGCACTTCTCTCCCCTTGAAGGGAAGAATGGCTAGTGAAGTTCGGTGTCCAGCAATAAGCACTTCTCTCCCCATAAAGGAAAGAATGGCTAGTAAAGTGTGGTGTCCTGCAATAAGCACTTCTCTCCCCTTGAAGGGAAGAATGGCTAGTAAAGTGCGGTGTCCTGCAATAAGCACTTCTCTCCCCATAAAGGAAAGAATGGCTAGTAAAGTGTGGTGTCCTGCAATAAGCATTTCTCTCCCCTTGAAGGGAAGAATGGCCAGTAAAGTGTGGTGTCCTGCAATAAGCATTTCTCTCCCCATAAAGGAAAGAATGGCTAGTAAAGTGTAGTGTCCTGCAGTAAGCATTTCTCTCCCCTTGAAGGGAAGAATGGCTAGTAAAGTGTGGTGTCCTACAATAAGCACTTCTCTCCCCATAAAGGAAAGAATGGCTAGTAAACTGTGGTGTCCTGCAATAAGCACTTCTCTCCCCTTGAAGGGAAGAATGGCTAGTAAAGTGTGGTGTCCTACAATAAGCATTTCTCTCCCCATAAAGGAAAGAATGGCTAGTAAAGTGTGGTGTCCTGCAGTAAGCATTTCTCTCCCCTTGAAGGGAAGAATGGCTAGTAAAGTGTGGTGTCCTACAATAAGCACTTCTCTCCCCATAAAGGAAAGAATGGCTAGTAAAGTGTGGTGTCCTACAATAAGCACTTCTCTCCCCTTGAAGGGAAGAATGGCTAGTAAAGTGTGGTGTCCTACAATAAGCATTTCTCTCCCCATAAAGGAAAGAATGGCTAGTAAAGTGTGGCGTCCTGCAGTAAGCATTTCTCTCCCCTTGAAGGGAAGAATGGCTAGTAAAGTGTGGTGTCCTACAATAAGCATTTCTCTCCCCATAAAGGAAAGAATGGCTAGTAAACTGTGGTGTCCTGCAATAAGCACTTCTCTCCCCTTGAAGGGAAGAATGGCTAGTAAAGTGTGGTGTCCTACAATAAGCATTTCTCTCCCCATAAAGGAAAGAATGGCTAGTAAAGTGTGGTGTCCTGCAGTAAGCATTTCTCTCCCCTTGAAGGGAAGAATGGCTAGTAAAGTGTGGTGTCCTACAATAAGCATTTCTTTCCCCATAAAGGAAAGAATGGCTAGTAAAGTGTGGTGTCCTGCAGTAAGCACTTCTCTCCCCTTGAAGGGAAGAATGGCTAGTAAAGTGCGGTGTCCTGCAATAAGCACTTCTCTCCCCATAAAGGAAAGAATGGCTAGTAAAGTGTGGTGTCCTGCAATAAGCATTTCTCTCCCCTTGAAGGGAAGAATGGCCAGTAAAGTGTGGTGTCCTGCAATAAGCATTTCTCTCCCCATAAAGGAAAGAATGGCTAGTAAAGTGTGGTGTCCTGCAGTAAGCATTTCTCTCCCCTTGAAGGGAAGAATGGCTAGTAAAGTGTGGTGTCCTACAATAAGCACTTCTCTCCCCATAAAGGAAAGAATGGCTAGTAAACTGTGGTGTCCTGCAATAAGCACTTCTCTCCCCTTGAAGGGAAGAATGGCTAGTAAAGTGTGGTGTCCTGCAATAAGCATTTCTCTCCCCATAAAGGAAAGAATGGCTAGTAAAGTGTGGTGTCCTGCAGTAAGCATTTCTCTCCCCTTGAAGGGAAGAATGGCTAGTAAAGTGTGGTGTCCTACAATAAGCACTTCTCTCCCCATAAAGGAAAGAATGGCTAGTAAAGTGTGGTGTCCTGCAGTAAGCATTTCTCTCCCCTTGAAGGGAAGAATGGCTAGTAAAGTGTGGTGTCCTACAATAAGCACTTCTCTCCCCATAAAGGAAAGAATGGCTATTAAACTGTGGTGTCCTGCAGTAAGCATTTCTCTCCCCTTGAAGTTAAGAATGGCTAGTAAAGTGTGGTGTCCTGCAGTAAGCATTTCTCTCCCCTTGAAGGGAAGACTGGCTAGTAAAGTGTGGTGTCCTGCAATAAGCATTTCTCTCCCCATAAAGGAAAGAATGGCTAGTAAACTGTGGTGTCCTGCAATAAGCACTTCTCTCCCCTTGAAGGGAAGAATGGCTAGTAAAGTGTGGTGTCCTGCAATAAGCATTTCTCTCCCCATAAAGGAAAGAATGGCTAGTAAAGTGTGGTGTCCTGCAGTAAGCATTTCTCTCCCCTTGAAGGGAAGAATGGCTAGTAAAGTGTGGTGTCCTACAATAAGCACTTCTCTCCCCATAAAGGAAAGAATGGCTAGTAAAGTGTGGTGTCCTGCAGTAAGCATTTCTCTCCCCTTGAAGGGAAGAATGGCTAGTAAAGTGTGGTGTCCTACAATAAGCACTTCTCTCCCCATAAAGGAAAGAATGGCTATTAAACTGTGGTGTCCTGCAGTAAGCATTTCTCTCCCCTTGAAGTTAAGAATGGCTAGTAAAGTGTGGTGTCCTGCAGTAAGCATTTCTCTCCCCATAAAGGAAAGAATGGCTAGTAAACTGTGGTGTCCTGCAATAAGCACTTCTCTCCCCTTGAAGGGAAGACTGGCTAGTAAAGTGTGGTGTCCTGCAATAAGCATTTCTCTCCCCATAAAGGAAAGAATGGCTAGTAAAGTGTGGTGTCCTGCAGTAAGCATTTCTCTTCCCCTGAAGGGAAGAATGGCTAGTAAAGTGTGGTGTCCTGCAATAAGCATTTCTCTCCCCTTGAAGGGAAGACTGCCTAGTAAAGTGTGGTGTCCTGCAGTAAGCATTTCTCTCCCCTTGAAGTTAAGACTGGCTAGTATGTGGTGTCCTGCAATAAGCATTTCTCTCCCCTTGAAGGGAAGACTGGCTAGTAAAGTGTGGTGTCCTGCAGTAAGCATTTCTCTCCCCTTGAAGGGAAGACTGGCTAGTAAACTGTGGTGTCCTGCAGTAAGCATTTCTCTCCCCTTGAAGGGAAGACTGGCTAGTAAAGTGTGGTGTCCTGCAGTAAGCATTTCTCTCCCCTTGAAGGGAAGACTGGCTAGTAAAGTGTGGTGTCCTGCAATAAGCATTTCTCTCCCCTTGAAGTTAAGAATGGCTAGTAAACTGTGGTGTCCTGCAATAAGCATTTCTCTCCCCTTGAAGGGAAGACTGGCTAGTAAACTGTGGTGTCCTGCAATAAGCATTTCTCTCCCCTTAAAGGGAAGACTGGCTAGTAAAGTGTGGTGTCCTGCAATAAGCATTTCTCTCCCCCTGAAGGGAAGACTGGCTAGTAAAGTGTGGTGTCCTGCAATAAGCATTTCTCTCCCCTTGAAGGAAAGATTGTCTAGTAAAGTGTGGTGTCCTGCAATAAGCATTTCTCTTCCCATAAAGGGAAGACTGGCTGGTAAAGTGTGGTGTCCTGCAATAAGTACTTCTCTTCCCTTGAAGGGAAGACTGGCCAGTGAAGTGTGGAGTCCTGCAATAAGCATTTCTCTCCTGTTGAAGGGAAGACTAGCTAGTAAAGTTCGGTGTCCAGCAATAAGCACTTCTCTCCCCTTGAAGGAAAGAATGGCTAGTAAAGTGTGGTGTCCTGCAGTAAGCAGTTCTCTCCCCTTGAAGGGAAGAATGGCTAGTAAAGTGCGGTGTCCTCCAATAAGCACTTCTCTCCCCATAAAGGAAAGAATGGCTAGTAAAGTGTGGTGTCCTGCAGTAAGCATTTCTCTCCCCTTGAAGGGAAGAATGGCTAGTAAAGTGCGGTGTCCTGCAATAAGCACTTCTCTCCCCATAAAGGAAAGAATGGCTAGTAAAGTGTGGTGTCCTGAAATAAGCATTTCTCTCCCCATAAAGGAAAGAATGGCTAGTAAAGTGCGGTGTCCTCCAATAAGCACTTCTCTCCCCATAAAGGAAATAATGGCTAGTAAAGTGTGGTGTCCTGCAGTAAGCATTTCTCTCCCCTTGAAGGGAAGAATGGCTAGTAAAGTGCGGTGTCCTGCAATAAGCACTTCTCTCCCCATAAAGGAAAGAATGGCTAGTAAAGTGTGGTGTCCTGCAATAAGCATTTCTCTCCCCATAAAGGAAAGAATGGCTAGTAAAGTGTGGTGTCCTACAATAAGCACTTCTCTCCCCATAAAGGAAAGAATGGCTAGTAAAGTGTGGTGTCCTACAATAAGCACTTCTCTCCCCTTGAAGGGAAGAATGGCTAGTGAAGTTCGGTGTCCAGCAATAAGCACTTCTCTCCCCATAAAGGAAAGAATGGCTAGTAAAGTGTGGTGTCCTGCAATAAGCACTTCTCTCCCCTTGAAGGGAAGAATGGCTAGTAAAGTGCGGTGTCCTGCAATAAGCACTTCTCTCCCCATAAAGGAAAGAATGGCTAGTAAAGTGTGGTGTCCTGCAATAAGCATTTCTCTCCCCTTGAAGGGAAGAATGGCCAGTAAAGTGTGGTGTCCTGCAATAAGCATTTCTCTCCCCATAAAGGAAAGAATGGCTAGTAAAGTGTAGTGTCCTGCAGTAAGCATTTCTCTCCCCTTGAAGGGAAGAATGGCTAGTAAAGTGTGGTGTCCTACAATAAGCACTTCTCTCCCCATAAAGGAAAGAATGGCTAGTAAACTGTGGTGTCCTGCAATAAGCACTTCTCTCCCCTTGAAGGGAAGAATGGCTAGTAAAGTGTGGTGTCCTACAATAAGCATTTCTCTCCCCATAAAGGAAAGAATGGCTAGTAAAGTGTGGTGTCCTGCAGTAAGCATTTCTCTCCCCTTGAAGGGAAGAATGGCTAGTAAAGTGTGGTGTCCTACAATAAGCACTTCTCTCCCCATAAAGGAAAGAATGGCTAGTAAAGTGTGGTGTCCTACAATAAGCACTTCTCTCCCCTTGAAGGGAAGAATGGCTAGTAAAGTGTGGTGTCCTACAATAAGCATTTCTCTCCCCATAAAGGAAAGAATGGCTAGTAAAGTGTGGCGTCCTGCAGTAAGCATTTCTCTCCCCTTGAAGGGAAGAATGGCTAGTAAAGTGTGGTGTCCTACAATAAGCATTTCTCTCCCCATAAAGGAAAGAATGGCTAGTAAACTGTGGTGTCCTGCAATAAGCACTTCTCTCCCCTTGAAGGGAAGAATGGCTAGTAAAGTGTGGTGTCCTACAATAAGCATTTCTCTCCCCATAAAGGAAAGAATGGCTAGTAAAGTGTGGTGTCCTGCAGTAAGCATTTCTCTCCCCTTGAAGGGAAGAATGGCTAGTAAAGTGTGGTGTCCTACAATAAGCATTTCTTTCCCCATAAAGGAAAGAATGGCTAGTAAAGTGTGGTGTCCTGCAGTAAGCACTTCTCTCCCCTTGAAGGGAAGAATGGCTAGTAAAGTGCGGTGTCCTGCAATAAGCACTTCTCTCCCCATAAAGGAAAGAATGGCTAGTAAAGTGTGGTGTCCTGCAATAAGCATTTCTCTCCCCTTGAAGGGAAGAATGGCCAGTAAAGTGTGGTGTCCTGCAATAAGCATTTCTCTCCCCATAAAGGAAAGAATGGCTAGTAAAGTGTGGTGTCCTGCAGTAAGCATTTCTCTCCCCTTGAAGGGAAGAATGGCTAGTAAAGTGTGGTGTCCTACAATAAGCACTTCTCTCCCCATAAAGGAAAGAATGGCTAGTAAACTGTGGTGTCCTGCAATAAGCACTTCTCTCCCCTTGAAGGGAAGAATGGCTAGTAAAGTGTGGTGTCCTGCAATAAGCATTTCTCTCCCCATAAAGGAAAGAATGGCTAGTAAAGTGTGGTGTCCTGCAGTAAGCATTTCTCTCCCCTTGAAGGGAAGAATGGCTAGTAAAGTGTGGTGTCCTACAATAAGCACTTCTCTCCCCATAAAGGAAAGAATGGCTAGTAAAGTGTGGTGTCCTGCAGTAAGCATTTCTCTCCCCTTGAAGGGAAGAATGGCTAGTAAAGTGTGGTGTCCTACAATAAGCACTTCTCTCCCCATAAAGGAAAGAATGGCTATTAAACTGTGGTGTCCTGCAGTAAGCATTTCTCTCCCCTTGAAGTTAAGAATGGCTAGTAAAGTGTGGTGTCCTGCAGTAAGCATTTCTCTCCCCTTGAAGGGAAGACTGGCTAGTAAAGTGTGGTGTCCTGCAATAAGCATTTCTCTCCCCATAAAGGAAAGAATGGCTAGTAAACTGTGGTGTCCTGCAATAAGCACTTCTCTCCCCTTAAAGGGAAGAATGGCTAGTAAAGTGCGGTGTCCTGCAATAAGCACTTCTCTCCCCATAAAGGAAAGAATGGCTAGTAAAGTGTGGTGTCCTGCAATAAGCACTTCTCTCCCCATAAAGGAAAGAATGGCTAGTAAAGTGTGGTGTCCTACAATAAGCACTTCTCTCCCCTTGAAGGGAAGAATGGCTAGTAAAGTGCGGTGTCCTGCAATAAGCACTTCTCTCCCCATAAAGGAAAGAATGGCTAGTAAAGTGTGGTGTCCTGCAATAAGCATTTCTCTCCCCATAAAGGAAAGAATGGCTAGTAAAGTGTGGTGTCCTGCAGTAAGCATTTCTCTCCCCTTGAAGGGAAGAATGGCTAGTAAAGTGCGGTGTCCTGCAATAAGCATTTCTCTCCCCATAAAGGAAAGAATGGCTAGTAAAGTGTGGTGTCCTGCAGTAAGCATTTCTCTCCCCTTGAAGGGAAGAATGGCTAGTAAAGTGTGGTGTCCTGCAGTAAGCATTTCTCTCCCCTTGAAGGGAAGACTGGCTAGTAAAGTGTGGTGTCCTGCAATAAGCATTTCTCTCCCCATAAAGGAAAGAATGGCTAGTAAAGTGTGGTGTCCTGCAATAAGCATTTCTCTCCCCATAAAGGAAAGAATGGCTAGTAAAGTGTGGTGTCCTGCAGTAAGCATTTCTCTCCCCTTGAAGGGAAGAATGGCTAGTAAAGTGTGGTGTCCTGCAGTAAGCATTTCTCTCCCCTTGAAGGGAAGACTGGCTAGTAAAGTGTGGTGTCCTGCAATAAGCATTTCTCTCCCCTTGAAGTTAAGAATGGCTAGTAAACTGTGGTGTCCTGCAATAAGCATTTCTCTCCCCTTGAAGGGAAGAATGGCTAGTAAAGTGTGGTGTCCTGCAGTAAGCATTTCTCTCCCCTTGAAGGGAAGACTGGCTAGTAAAGTGTGGTGTCCTGCAATAAGCATTTCTCTCCCCATAAAGGAAAGAATGGCTAGTAAACTGTGGTGTCCTGCAATAAGCACTTCTCTCCCCTTAAAGGGAAGACTGACTAGTAAAGTGTGGTGTCCTGCAATAAGCATTTCTCTCCCCATAAAGGAAAGAATGGCTAGTAAAGTGTGGTGTCCTGCCGTAAGCATTTCTCTCCCCTTGAAGGGAAGAATGGCTAGTAAAGTGTGGTGTCCTGCAGTAAGCATTTCTCTCCCCTTGAAGGGAAGACTGGCTAGTAAAGTGTGGTGTCCTGCAATAAGCATTTCTCTCCCCATAAAGGAAAGAATGGCTAGTAAACTGTGGTGTCCTGCAATAAGCACTTCTCTCCCCTTAAAGGGAAGACTGGCTAGTAAAGTGTGGTGTCCTGCAATAAGCATTTCTCTCCCCATAAAGGAAAGAATGGCTAGTAAAGTGTGGTGTCCTGCCGTAAGCATTTCTCTCCCCTTGAAGGGAAGAATGGCTAGTAAAGTGTGGTGTCCTGCAGTAAGCATTTCTCTCCCCTTGAAGGGAAGACTGGCTAGTAAAGTGTGGTGTCCTGCAATAAGCATTTCTCTCCCCATAAAGGAAAGAATGGCTAGTAAAGTGTGGTGTCCTGCAATAAGCATTTCTCTCCCCATAAAGGAAAGAATGACTAGTAAACTGTGGTGTCCTGCAATAAGCACTTCTCTCCCCTTGAAGGGAAGACTGGCTAGTAAAGTGTGGTGTCCTGCAATAAGCATTTCTCTCCCCATAAAGGAAAGAATGGCTAGTAAAGTGTGGTGTCCTGCAGTAAGCATTTCTCTTCCCCTGAAGGGAAGAATGGCTAGTAAAGTGTGGTGTCCTGCAATAAGCATTTCTCTCCCCTAGAAGGGAAGACTGCCTAGTAAAGTGTGGTGTTCTGCAATAAGCATTTCTCTCCCCTTGAAGGGAAGACTGGCTAGTAAACTGTGGTGTCCTGCAGTAAGCATTTCTCTCCCCTTGAAGGGAAGACTGGCTAGTAAAGTGTGGTGTCCTGCAGTAAGCATTTCTCTCCCCTTGAAGGGAAGACTGGCTAGTAAAGTGTGGTGTCCTGCAATAAGCATTTCTCTCCCCTTGAAGTTAAGAATGGCTAGTAAACTGTGGTGTCCTGCAATAAGCATTTCTCTCCCCTTGAAGGGAAGACTGGCTGGTAAAGTGTGGTGTCCTGCAATAAGCATTTCTCTCCCCTTGAAGGGAAGACTGGCTAGTAAACTGTGGTGTCCTGCAATAAGCATTTCTCTCCCCTTAAAGGGAAGACTGGCTAGTAAAGTGTGGTGTCCTGCAGTAAGCATTTCTCTCCCCTTGAAGGGAAGAATGGCTAGTAAAGTGCGGTGTCCTGCAATAAGCATTTCTCTCCCCATAAAGGAAAGAATGGCTAGTAAAGTGTGGTGTCCTGCAGTAAGCATTTCTCTCCCCTTGAAGGGAAGAATGGCTAGTAAAGTGTGGTGTCCTGCAGTAAGCATTTCTCTCCCCTTGAAGGGAAGACTGGCTAGTAAAGTGTGGTGTCCTGCAATAAGCATTTCTCTCCCCATAAAGGAAAGAATGGCTAGTAAAGTGTGGTGTCCTGCAATAAGCATTTCTCTCCCCATAAAGGAAAGAATGGCTAGTAAAGTGTGGTGTCCTGCAGTAAGCATTTCTCTCCCCTTGAAGGGAAGAATGGCTAGTAAAGTGTGGTGTCCTGCAGTAAGCATTTCTCTCCCCTTGAAGGGAAGACTGGCTAGTAAAGTGTGGTGTCCTGCAATAAGCATTTCTCTCCCCATAAAGGAAAGAATGGCTAGTAAACTGTGGTGTCCTGCAATAAGCACTTCTCTCCCCTTAAAGGGAAGACTGGCTAGTAAAGTGTGGTGTCCTGCAATAAGCATTTCTCTCCCCATAAAGGAAAGAATGGCTAGTAAAGTGTGGTGTCCTGCCGTAAGCATTTCTCTCCCCTTGAAGGGAAGACTGGCTAGTAAAGTGTGGTGTCCTGCAGTAAGCATTTCTCTTCCCCTGAAGGGAAGAATGGCTAGTAAAGTGTGGTGTCCTGCAATAAGCATTTCTCTCCCCTTGAAGGGAAGACTGCCTAGTAAAGTGTGGTGTCCTGCAATAAGCATTTCTCTCCCCTTGAAGGGAAGACTGGCTAGTAAACTGTGGTGTCCTGCAGTAAGCATTTCTCTCCCCTTGAAGGGAAGACTGGCTAGTAAAGTGTGGTGTCCTGCAGTAAGCATTTCTCTCCCCTTGAAGGGAAGACTGGCTAGTAAAGTGTGGTGTCCTGCAATAAGCATTTCTCTCCCCTTGAAGTTAAGAATGGCTAGTAAACTGTGGTGTCCTGCAATAAGCATTTCTCTCCCCTTGAAGGGAAGACTGGCTGGTAAAGTGTGGTGTCCTGCAATAAGCATTTCTCTCCCCTTGAAGGGAAGACTGGCTAGTAAACTGTGGTGTCCTGCAATAAGCATTTCTCTCCCCTTAAAGGGAAGACTGGCTAGTAAAGTGTGGTGTCCTGCAGTAAGCATTTCTCTCCCCTTGAAGGGAAGAATGGCTAGTAAAGTGCGGTGTCCTGCAATAAGCATTTCTCTCCCCATAAAGGAAAGAATGGCTAGTAAAGTGTGGTGTCCTGCAGTAAGCATTTCTCTCCCCTTGAAGGGAAGAATGGCTAGTAAAGTGTGGTGTCCTGCAGTAAGCATTTCTCTCCCCTTGAAGGGAAGACTGGCTAGTAAAGTGTGGTGTCCTGCAATAAGCATTTCTCTCCCCATAAAGGAAAGAATGGCTAGTAAAGTGTGGTGTCCTGCAATAAGCATTTCTCTCCCCATAAAGGAAAGAATGGCTAGTAAAGTGTGGTGTCCTGCAGTAAGCATTTCTCTCCCCTTGAAGGGAAGAATGGCTAGTAAAGTGTGGTGTCCTGCAGTAAGCATTTCTCTCCCCTTGAAGGGAAGACTGGCTAGTAAAGTGTGGTGTCCTGCAATAAGCATTTCTCTCCCCATAAAGGAAAGAATGGCTAGTAAACTGTGGTGTCCTGCAATAAGCACTTCTCTCCCCTTAAAGGGAAGACTGGCTAGTAAAGTGTGGTGTCCTGCAATAAGCATTTCTCTCCCCATAAAGGAAAGAATGGCTAGTAAAGTGTGGTGTCCTGCCGTAAGCATTTCTCTCCCCTTGAAGGGAAGAATGGCTAGTAAAGTGTGGTGTCCTGCAGTAAGCATTTCTCTCCCCTTGAAGGGAAGACTGGCTAGTAAAGTGTGGTGTTTGCAATAAGCATTTCTCTCCCCATAAAGGAAAGAATGGCTAGTAAAGTGTGGTGTCCTGCAATAAGCATTTCTCTCCCCATAAAGGAAAGAATGGCTAGTAAACTGTGGTGTCCTGCAATAAGCACTTCTCTCCCCTTGAAGGGAAGACTGGCTAGTAAAGTGTGGTGTCCTGCAATAAGCATTTCTCTCCCCATAAAGGAAAGAATGGCTAGTAAAGTGTGGTGTCCTGCAGTAAGCATTTCTCTTCCCCTGAAGGGAAGAATGGCTAGTAAAGTGTGGTGTCCTGCAATAAGCATTTCTCTCCCCTTGAAGGGAAGACTGCCTAGTAAAGTGTGGTGTCCTGCAATAAGCATTTCTCTCCCCTTGAAGGGAAGACTGGCTAGTAAACTGTGGTGTCCTGCAGTAAGCATTTCTCTCCCCTTGAAGGGAAGACTGGCTAGTAAACTGTGGTGTCCTGCAGTAAGCATTTCTCTCCCCTTGAAGGGAAGACTGGCTAGTAAAGTGTGGTGTCCTGCAATAAGCATTTCTCTCCCCTTGAAGTTAAGAATGGCTAGTAAACTGTGGTGTCCTGCAATAAGCATTTCTCTCCCCTTGAAGGGAAGACTGGATGGTAAAGTGTGGTGTCCTGCAATAAGCATTTCTCTCCCCTTGAAGGGAAGACTGGCTAGTAAACTGTGGTGTCCTGCAATAAGCATTTCTCTCCCCTTAAAGGGAAGACTGGCTAGTAAAGTGTGGTGTCCTGCAATAAGCATTTCTCTCCCCCTGAAGGGAAGACTGGCTAGTAAAGTGTGGTGTCCTGCAATAAGCATTTCTCTCCCCTTGAAGGGAAGACTGGCTAGTAAAGTGTGGTGTCCTGCAATAAGCATTTCTCTTCCCATAAAGGGAAGACTGGCTGGTAAAGTGTGGTGTCCTGCAATAAGTACTTCTCTTCCCTTGAAGGGAAGACTGGCCAGTGAAGTGTGGAGTCCTGCAATAAGCATTTCTCTCCTGTTGAAGGGAAGAATGGCCAGTAAAGTGTGAAGGCTGGCAATGATAGGTCCAATCCCTCTGAAGGCAGTGCTTTACTCTTTCGTCTTTACAGCAGAACTTCCAGGCATCCCTTCTTCGACACCTGCATTCACTTTCTATTCAATCCATCCAGCAAGTGGACTGCAGAGAAATGGCCAGGGAAGTCTTGGTCCTTGATTTCAGAGGTGCAGTACACCATCATCCTGGGACAGAGGAGTGAAAATCTACATTTTATTTTTTAATTTATTGCACTTATATACCGCTCCCATAACAAGGGCTCTCTGGGCGGTTTACAGAAATTCTAAAATTAAGGTAAAAACGAGTATACAAAATTTAAATTCTAAAACACAGAACATACCCACATAAAGAATTAAAAACTGTAAATCAACAAATGAAAGGGGAAAAAGCACAAAAATAAGTGCAATCAAAGCCAGTGTAATATATTGCTTAGAGAGTTGGACTGACTTACCTCGAAGGATTTTTTCTGAGGATAAGATGGAGACGAAGACGACGATGTAAGATGCCTCACTTTCCTTGGAAGAGTTAAAAAGCAAAGCCCACCCTATGAAGGGGAGTGAGGGGGGGACACTGGCCAGTAAAGAGTGGTGTCCTGCAGTAAGCATTTCTCTCCCCTTGAAGGGAAGACTGGCCAGTAAAGAGTGGTGTCCTGCAGTAAGCATTTCTCTCCCCTTGAAGGAAAGAATGGCTAGTAAAGTGTGGTGTCCTACAATAAGCACTTCTCTCCCCTTGAAGGGAAGAATGGCTAGTAAAGTGTGGTGTCCAGCAATAAGCACTTCTCTCCCTTGAAGGGAAGACTGGCTAGTAAAGTTCGGTGTCCAGCAATAAGCACTTCTCTCCCCTTGAAGGAAAGAATGGCTAGTAAAGTGTGGTGTCCTGCAGTAAGCATTTCTCTCCCCTTGAAGGGAAGACTGGCCAGTAAAGAGTGGTGTCCTGCAGTAAGCATTTCTCTCCCCTTGAAGGAAAGAATGGCTAGTAAAGTGTGGTGTCCTACAATAAGCACTTCTCTCCCCTTGAAGGGAAGAATGGCTAGTAAAGTGTGGTGTCCAGCAATAAGCATTTCTCTCCCTTGAAGGGAAGACTGGCTAGTAAAGTTCGGTGTCCAGCAATAAGCACTTCTCTCCCCTTGAAGGAAAGAATGGCTAGTAAAGTGTGGTGTCCTGCAGTAAGCAGTTCTCTCCCCTTGAAGGGAAGAATGGCTAGTAAAGTGCGGTGTCCTCCAATAAGCACTTCTCTCCCCATAAAGGAAATAATGGCTAGTAAAGTGTGGTGTCCTGCAGTAAGCATTTCTCTCCCCTTGAAGGGAAGAATGGCTAGTAAAGTGCGGTGTCCTGCAATAAGCACTTCTCTCCCCATAAAGGAAAGAATGGCTAGTAAAGTGTGGTGTCCTGCAATAAGCATTTCTCTCCCCATAAAGGAAAGAATGGCTAGTAAAGTGTGGTGTCCTACAATAAGCACTTCTCTCCCCATAAAGGAAAGAATGGCTAGTAAAGTGTGGTGTCCTACAATAAGCACTTCTCTCCCCTTGAAGGGAAGAATGGCTAGTGAAGTTCGGTGTCCAGCAATAAGCACTTCTCTCCCCATAAAGGAAAGAATGGCTAGTAAAGTGTGGTGTCCTGCAATAAGCACTTCTCTCCCCTTGAAGGGAAGAATGGCTAGTAAAGTGCGGTGTCCTGCAATAAGCACTTCTCTCCCCATAAAGGAAAGAATGGCTAGTAAAGTGTGGTGTCCTGCAATAAGCATTTCTCTCCCCTTGAAGGGAAGAATGGCCAGTAAAGTGTGGTGTCCTGCAATAAGCATTTCTCTCCCCATAAAGGAAAGAACGGCTAGTAAAGTGTAGTGTCCTGCAGTAAGCATTTCTCTCCCCTTGAAGGGAAGAATGGCTAGTAAAGTGTGGTGTCCTACAATAAGCACTTCTCTCCCCATAAAGGAAAGAATGGCTAGTAAACTGTGGTGTCCTGCAATAAGCACTTCTCTCCCCTTGAAGGGAAGAATGGCTAGTAAAGTGTGGTGTCCTACAATAAGCATTTCTCTCCCCATAAAGGAAAGAATGGCTAGTAAAGTGTGGTGTCCTGCAGTAAGCATTTCTCTCCCCTTGAAGGGAAGAATGGCTAGTAAAGTGTGGTGTCCTACAATAAGCACTTCTCTCCCCATAAAGGAAAGAATGGCTAGTAAAGTGTGGTGTCCTACAATAAGCACTTCTCTCCCCTTGAAGGGAAGAATGGCTAGTAAAGTGTGGTGTCCTACAATAAGCATTTCTCTCCCCATAAAGGAAAGAATGGCTAGTAAAGTGTGGCGTCCTGCAGTAAGCATTTCTCTCCCCTTGAAGGGAAGAATGGCTAGTAAAGTGTGGTGTCCTACAATAAGCATTTCTCTCCCCATAAAGGAAAGAATGGCTAGTAAACTGTGGTGTCCTGCAATAAGCACTTCTCTCCCCTTGAAGGGAAGAATGGCTAGTAAAGTGTGGTGTCCTACAATAAGCATTTCTCTCCCCATAAAGGAAAGAATGGCTAGTAAAGTGTGGTGTCCTGCAGTAAGCATTTCTCTCCCCTTGAAGGGAAGAATGGCTAGTAAAGTGTGGTGTCCTACAATAAGCATTTCTTTCCCCATAAAGGAAAGAATGGCTAGTAAAGTGTGGTGTCCTGCAGTAAGCACTTCTCTCCCCTTGAAGGGAAGAATGGCTAGTAAAGTGCGGTGTCCTGCAATAAGCACTTCTCTCCCCATAAAGGAAAGAATGGCTAGTAAAGTGTGGTGTCCTGCAATAAGCATTTCTCTCCCCTTGAAGGGAAGAATGGCCAGTAAAGTGTGGTGTCCTGCAATAAGCATTTCTCTCCCCATAAAGGAAAGAATGGCTAGTAAAGTGTGGTGTCCTGCAGTAAGCATTTCTCTCCCCTTGAAGGGAAGAATGGCTAGTAAAGTGTGGTGTCCTACAATAAGCACTTCTCTCCCCATAAAGGAAAGAATGGCTAGTAAACTGTGGTGTCCTGCAATAAGCACTTCTCTCCCCTTGAAGGGAAGAATGGCTAGTAAAGTGTGGTGTCCTGCAATAAGCATTTCTCTCCCCATAAAGGAAAGAATGGCTAGTAAAGTGTGGTGTCCTGCAGTAAGCATTTCTCTCCCCTTGAAGGGAAGAATGGCTAGTAAAGTGTGGTGTCCTACAATAAGCACTTCTCTCCCCATAAAGGAAAGAATGGCTAGTAAAGTGTGGTGTCCTGCAGTAAGCATTTCTCTCCCCTTGAAGTGAAGAATGGCTAGTAAAGTGTGGTGTCCTACAATAAGCACTTCTCTCCCCATAAAGGAAAGAATGGCTATTAAACTGTGGTGTCCTGCAGTAAGCATTTCTCTCCCCTTGAAGTTAAGAATGGCTAGTAAAGTGTGGTGTCCTGCAGTAAGCATTTCTCTCCCCATAAAGGAAAGAATGGCTAGTAAACTGTGGTGTCCTGCAATAAGCACTTCTCTCCCCTTGAAGGGAAGCCTGGCTAGTAAAGTGTGGTGTCCTGCAATAAGCATTTCTCTCCCCATAAAGGAAAGAATGGCTAGTAAAGTGTGGTGTCCTGCAGTAAGCATTTCTCTTCCCCTGAAGGGAAGAATGGCTAGTAAAGTGTGGTGTCCTGCAATAAGCATTTCTCTCCCCTTGAAGGGAAGACTGCCTAGTAAAGTGTGGTGTCCTGCAGTAAGCATTTCTCTCCCCTTGAAGTTAAGACTGGCTAGTATGTGGTGTCCTGCAATAAGCATTTCTCTCCCCTTGAAGGGAAGACTGGCTAGTAAAGTGTGGTGTCCTGCAGTAAGCATTTCTCTCCCCTTGAAGGGAAGACTGGCTAGTAAACTGTGGTGTCCTGCAGTAAGCATTTCTCTCCCCTTGAAGGGAAGACTGGCTAGTAAAGTGTGGTGTCCTGCAGTAAGCATTTCTCTCCCCTTGAAGGGAAGACTGGCTAGTAAAGTGTGGTGTCCTGCAATAAGCATTTCTCTCCCCTTGAAGTTAAGAATGGCTAGTAAACTGTGGTGTCCTGCAATAAGCATTTCTCTCCCCTTGAAGGGAAGACTGGCTAGTAAACTGTGGTGTCCTGCAATAAGCATTTCTCTCCCCTTAAAGGGAAGACTGGCTAGTAAAGTGTGGTGTCCTGCAATAAGCATTTCTCTCCCCCTGAAGGGAAGACTGGCTAGTAAAGTGTGGTGTCCTGCAATAAGCATTTCTCTCCCCTTGAAGGAAAGATTGTCTAGTAAAGTGTGGTGTCCTGCAATAAGCATTTCTCTTCCCATAAAGGGAAGACTGGCTGGTAAAGTGTGGTGTCCTGCAATAAGTACTTCTCTTCCCTTGAAGGGAAGACTGGCCAGTGAAGTGTGGAGTCCTGCAATAAGCATTTCTCTCCTGTTGAAGGGAAGACTAGCTAGTAAAGTTCGGTGTCCAGCAATAAGCACTTCTCTCCCCTTGAAGGAAAGAATGGCTAGTAAAGTGTGGTGTCCTGCAGTAAGCAGTTCTCTCCCCTTGAAGGGAAGAATGGCTAGTAAAGTGCGGTGTCCTCCAATAAGCACTTCTCTCCCCATAAAGGAAAGAATGGCTAGTAAAGTGTGGTGTCCTGCAGTAAGCATTTCTCTCCCCTTGAAGGGAAGAATGGCTAGTAAAGTGCGGTGTCCTGCAATAAGCACTTCTCTCCCCATAAAGGAAAGAATGGCTAGTAAAGTGTGGTGTCCTGAAATAAGCATTTCTCTCCCCATAAAGGAAAGAATGGCTAGTAAAGTGTGGTGTCCTACAATAAGCACTTCTCTCCCCATAAAGGAAAGAATGGCTAGTAAAGTGTGGTGTCCTACAATAAGCACTTCTCTCCCCTTGAAGGGAAGAATGGCTAGTAAAGTTCGGTGTCCAGCAATAAGCACTTCTCTCCCCATAAAGGAAAGAATGGCTAGTAAAGTGTGGTGTCCTGCAATAAGCACTTCTCTCCCCATAAAGGAAAGAATGGCTAGTAAAGTGTGGTGTCCTGCAATAAGCACTTCTCTCCCCTTGAAGGGAAGACTGGCTAGTAAAGTGTGGTGTCCTGCAATAAGCATTTCTCTCCCCATAAAGGAAAGAATGGCTAGTAAAGTGTGGTGTCCTGCAGTAAGCATTTCTCTCCCCTTGAAGGGAAGAATGGCTAGTAAAGTGTGGTGTCCTACAATAAGCACTTCTCTCCCCATAAAGGAAAGAATGACTATTAAACTGTGGTGTCCTGCAGTAAGCATTTCTCTCCCCTTGAAGTTAAGAATGGCTAGTAAAGTGTGGTGTCCTGCAGTAAGCATTTCTCTCCCCTTGAAGGGAAGACTGGCTAGTAAAGTGTGGTGTCCTGCAATAAGCACTTCTCTCCCCTTGAAGGGAAGACTGGCTAGTAAAGTGTGGTGTCCTGCAATAAGCATTTCTCTCCCCATAAAGGAAAGAATGGCTAGTAAAGTGTGGTGTCCTGCAATAAGCATTTCTCTCCCCATAAAGGAAAGAATGGCTAGTAAACTGTGGTGTCCTGCAATAAGCACTTCTCTCCCCTTGAAGGGAAGACTGGCTAGTAAAGTGTGGTGTCCTGCAATAAGCATTTCTCTCCCCATAAAGGAAAGAATGGCTAGTAAAGTGTGGTGTCCTGCAGTAAGCATTTCTCTTCCCCTGAAGGGAAGAATGGCTAGTAAAGTGTGGTGTCCTGCAATAAGCATTTCTCTCCCCTTGAAGGGAAGACTGCCTAGTAAAGTGTGGTGTCCTGCAATAAGCATTTCTCTCCCCATAAAGGAAAGAATGGCTAGTAAAGTGTGGTGTCCTGCAATAAGCATTTCTCTCCCCATAAAGGAAAGAATGGCTAGTAAACTGTGGTGTCCTGCAATAAGCACTTCTCTCCCCTTGAAGGGAAGACTGGCTAGTAAAGTGTGGTGTCCTGCAATAAGCATTTCTCTCCCCATAAAGGAAAGAATGGCTAGTAAAGTGTGGTGTCCTGCTGTAAGCATTTCTCTTCCCCTGAAGGGAAGAATGGCTAGTAAAGTGTGGTGTCCTGCAATAAGCATTTCTCTCACCTTGAAGGGAAGACTGCCTAGTAAAGTGTGGTGTCCTGCAGTAAGCATTTCTCTCCCCTTGAAGGGAAGACTGGCTAGTAAAGTGTGGTGTCCTGCAATAAGCATTTCTCTCCCCATAAAGGAAAGAATGGCTAGTAAAGTGTGGTGTCCTGCTGTAAGCATTTCTCTTCCCCTGAAGGGAAGAATGGCTAGTAAAGTGTGGTGTCCTGCAATAAGCATTTCTCTCCCCTTGAAGGGAAGACTGCCTAGTAAAGTGTGGTGTCCTACAATAAGCACTTCTCTCCCCATAAAGGAAAGAATGACTATTAAACTGTGGTGTCCTGCAGTAAGCATTTCTCTCCCCTTGAAGTTAAGAATGGCTAGTAAAGTGTGGTGTCCTGCAGTAAGCATTTCTCTCCCCTTGAAGGGAAGACTGGCTAGTAAACTGTGGTGTCCTGCAATAAGCATTTCTCTCCCCTTGAAGGGAAGACTGGCTAGTAAAGTGTGGTGTCCTGCAGTAAGCATTTCTCTCCCCTTGAAGGGAAGACTGGCTAGTAAAGTGTGGTGTCCTGCAATAAGCATTTCTCTCCCCTTGAAGTTAAGAATGGCTAGTAAACTGTGGTGTCCTGCAATAAGCATTTCTCTCCCCTTGAAGGGAAGACTGGCTAGTAAAGTGTGGTGTCCTGCAATAAGCATTTCTCTCCCCCTGAAGGGAAGACTGGCTAGTAAAGTGTGGTGTCCTGCAATAAGCATTTCTCTTCCCATAAAGGGAAGACTGGCTGGTAAAGTGTGGTGTCCTGCAATAAGCATTTCTCTCCCCTTGAAGGAAAGACTGGCTAGTAAAGTGTGGTGTCCTGCAATAAGCATTTCTTTTCCCATAAAGGGAAGACTGGCTGGTAAAGTGTGGTGTCCTGCAATAAGTACTTCTCTTCCCTTGAAGGGAAGACTGGCCAGTGAAGTGTGGAGTCCTGCAATAAGCATTTCTCTCCTGTTGAAGGGAAGAATGGCTAGTAAAGTGTGAAGGCTGGCAATGATAGGTCCCATCCCTCTGAAGGCAGTGTTTTACTCTTTCGTCTTTACAGCAGAACTTCCAGGCATCCCTTCTTCGACACCTGCATTCACTTTCTAGTCAATCCATCCAGCAAGTGGACTGCAGAGAAATGGCCAGGGAAGTCTTGGTCCTTGATTTCAGAGGTGCAGTACACCATCATCCTGGGACAGAGGAGTGAAAATCTACATTTTATTTTTTAATTTATTGCACTTATATACCGCTCCCATAACAAGGGCTCTCTGGGCGGTTTACAGAAATTCTAAAATTAAGGTAAAAACGAGTATACAAAATTTAAATTCTAAAACACAGAACATACCCACATAAAGAATTAAAAACTGTAAATCAACAAATGAAAGGGGAAAAAGCACAAAAACAAGTGCAATCAAAGCCAGTGTAATATATTGCTTAGAGAGTTGGACTGACTTACCTCGAAGGATTTTTTCTGAGGATAAGATGGAGACGAAGACGACGATGTAAGATGCCTCACTTTCCTTGGAAGAGTTAAAAAGCAAAGCCCACCCTATGAAGGGGAGTGAGGGGGGGACACTGGCCAGTAAAGAGTGGTGTCCTGCAATAAGCACTTCTCTCCCCTTGAAGGGAAGACTGGCCAGTAAAGAGTGGTGTCCTGCAATAAGCACTTCTCTCCCCTTGAAGGGAAGACTGGCCAGTAAAGAGTGGTGTCCTGCAATAAGTATTTCTCTCCCCTTGAAGGGAAGACTGGCTAGTAAAGTGTGGTGTCCTGCAGTAAGCATTTCTCTCCCCTTGAAGGAAAGAATGGCTAGTAAAGTGTGGTGTCCTGCAGTAAGCACTTCTCTCCCCTTGAAGGGAAGAATGGCCAGTAAAGTGTGGTGTCCTACAATAAGCACTTCTCTCCCCTTGAAGGGAAGAATGGCTAGTAAAGTGTGGTGTCCTGCAGTAAGCATTTCTCTCCCCTTGAAGGGAAGAATGGCCAGTAAAGTGTGGTGTCCTACAATAAGCACTTCTCTCCCCTTGAAGGAAAGAATGGCTAGTAAAGTGTGGTGTCCTGCAGTAAGCACTTCTCTCCCCTTGAAGGGAAGAATGGCCAGTAAAGTGTGGTGTCCTACAATAAGCACTTCTCTCCCCTTGAAGGGAAGAATGGCTAGTAAAGTGTGGTGTCCTACAATAAGCATTTCTCTCCCCTTGAAGGGAAGACTGGCTAGTAAAGTTCGGTGTCCAGCAATAAGCACTTCTCTCCCATTGAAGGAAAGAATGGCTAGTAAAGTGTGGTGTCCTGCAGTAAGCAGTTCTCTCCCCTTGAAGGGAAGAATGGCTAGTAAAGTGTGGTGTCCTGCAGTAAGCATTTCTCTCCCCTTGAAGGAAAGAATGGCTAGTAAAGTGTGGTGTCCTGCAGTAAGCACTTCTCTCCCCATAAAGGAAAGAATGGCTAGTAAAGTGTGGTGTCCTGCAGTAAGCATTTCTCTCCCCTTGAAGGGAAGAATGGCTAGTAAAGTGCGGTGTCCTGCAATAAGCACTTCTCTCCCCATAAAGGAAAGAATGGCTAGTAAAGTGTGGTGTCCTGCAATAAGTATTTCTCTCCCCATAAAGGAAAGAATGGCTAGTAAAGTGTGGTGTCCTACAATAAGCACTTCTCTCCCCATAAAGGAAAGAATGGCTAGTAAAGTGTGGTGTCCTACAATAAGCACTTCTCTCCCCTTGAAGGGAAGAATGGCTAGTAAAGTTCGGTGTCCAGCAATAAGCACTTCTCTCCCCATAAAGGAAAGAATGGCTAGTAAAGTGTGGTGTCCTGCAATAAGCACTTCTCTCCCCTTGAAGGGAAGAATGGCTAGTAAAGTGCGGTATCCTGCAATAAGCACTTCTCTCCCCATAAAGGAAAGAATGGCTAGTAAAGTGTGGTGTCCTGCAATAAGCATTTCTCTCCCCTTGAAGGGAAGAATGGCTAGTAAAGTGTGGTGTCCTGCAATAAGCATTTCTCTCCCCATAAAGGAAAGAATGGCTAGTAAAGTGTGGTGTCCTGCAGTAAGCATTTCTCTCCCCTTGAAGGGAAGAATGGCTAGTAAAGTGTGGTGTCCTACAATAAGCACTTCTCTCCCAATAAAGGAAAGAATGGCTAGTAAACTGTGGTGTCCTGCAATAAGCATTTCTCTCCCCTTGAAGGGAAGAATGGCTAGTAAAGTGTGGTGTCCTGCAATAAGCATTTCTCTCCCCATAAAGGAAAGAATGGCTAGTAAAGTGTGGTGTCCTGCAGTAAGCATTTCTCTCCCCTTGAAGGGAAGAATGGCTAGTAAAGTGTGGTGTCCTACAATAAGCACTTCTCTCCCCATAAAGGAAAGAATGACTATTAAACTGTGGTGTCCTGCAATAAGCACTTCTCTCCCCTTGAAGGGAAGAATGGCTAGTAAAGTGTGGTGTCCTACAATAAGCACTTCTCTCCCCATAAAGGAAAGAATGGCTATTAAACTGTGGTGTCCTGCAGTAAGCATTTCTCTCCCCTTGAAGTTAAGAATGGCTAGTAAAGTGTGGTGTCCTGCAGTAAGCATTTCTCTCCCCTTGAAGGGAAGACCGGCTAGTAAAGTGTGGTGTCCTGCAATAAGCATTTCTCTCCCCATAAAGGAAAGAATGGCTAGTAAAGTGTGGTGTCCTGCAATAAGCATTTCTCTCCCCATAAAGGAAAGAATGGCTAGTAAACTGTGGTGTCCTGCAATAAGCACTTCTCTCCCCTTGAAGGGAAGACTGGCTAGTAAAGTGTGGTGTCCTGCAATAAGCATTTCTCTCCCCATAAAGGAAAGAATGGCTAGTAAAGTGTGGTGTCCTGCAGTAAGCATTTCTCTTCCCCTGAAGGGAAGAATGGCTAGTAAAGTGTGGTGTCCTGCAATAAGCATTTCTCTCCCCTTGAAGGGAAGACTGGCTAGTAAAGTGTGGTGTCCTGCAGTAAGCATTTCTCTCCCCTTGAAGGGAAGACTGGCTAGTAAAGTGTGGTGTCCTGCAATAAGCATTTCTCTCCCCATAAAGGAAAGAATGGCTAGTAAAGTGTGTGTCCTGCAATAAGCATTTCTCTCCCCATAAAGGAAAGAATGGCTAGTAAACTGTGGTGTCCTGCAATAAGCACTTCTCTCCCCTTGAAGGGAAGACTGGCTAGTAAAGTGTGGTGTCCTGCAATAAGCATTTCCTCCCCATAAAGGAAAGAATGGCTAGTAAAGTGTGGTGTCCTGCAGTAAGCATTTCTCTTCCCCTGAAGGGAAGAATGGCTAGTAAACTGTGGTGTCCTGCAATAAGCATTTCTCTCCCCTTGAAGGGAAGACTGCCTAGTAAAGTGTGGTGTCCTGCAGTAAGCATTTCTCTCCCCTTGAAGTTAAGAATGGCTAGTAAACTGTGGTGTCCTGCAATAAGCATTTCTCTCCCCTTGAAGGGAAGACTGGCTAGTAAAGTGTGGTGTCCTGCAGTAAGCATTTCTCTCCCCTTGAAGGGAAGACTGGCTAGTAAACTGTGGTGTCCTGCAGTAAGCATTTCTCTCCCCTTGAAGGGAAGACTGGCTAGTAAAGTGTGGTGTCCTGCAGTAAGCATTTCTCTCCCCTTGAAGGGAAGACTGGCTAGTAAAGTGTGGTGTCCTGCAATAAGCATTTCTCTCCCCTTAAAGGGAAGACTGGCTAGTAAAGTGTGTTGTCCTGCAATAAGCATTTCTCTCCCCCTGAAGGGAAGACTGGCTAGTAAAGTGTGGTGTCCTGCAATAAGCATTTCTCTCCCCTTGAAGGAAAGACTGGCTAGTAAAGTGTGGTGTCCTGCAATAAGCATTTCTCTTCCCATAAAGGGAAGACTGGCTGGTAAAGTGTGGTGTCCTGCAATAAGTACTTCTCTTCCCTTGAAGGGAAGACTGGCCAGTGAAGTGTGGAGTCCTGCAATAAGCATTTCTCTCCCCTTGAAGGGAAGAATGGCCAGTAAAGTGTGAAGGCTGGCAATGATAGGTCCCATCCCTCTGAAGGCAGTGCTTTACTCTTTCGTCTTTACAGCAGAACTTCCAGGCATCCCTTCTTCGACACCTGCATTCACTTTCTATTCAATCCATCCAGCAAGTGGACTGCAGAGAAATGGCCAGGGAAGTCTTGGTCCTTGATTTCAGAGGTGCAGTACACCATCATCCTGGGACAGAGGAGTGAAAATCTACATTTTATTTTTTAATTTATTGCACTTATATACCGCTCCCATAACAAGGGCTCTCTGGGCGGTTTACAGAAATTCTAAAATTAAGGTAAAAACGAGTATAAGAAATTTAAATTCTAAAACACAGAACATACCCACATAAAGAATTAAAAACTGTAAATCAACAAATGAAAGGGGAAAAAGCACAAAAACAAGTGCAATCAAAGCCAGTGTAATATATTGCTTAGAGAGTTGGACTGACTTACCTCGAAGGATTTTTTCTGAGGATAAGATGGAGACGAAGACGACGATGTAAGATGCCTCACTTTCCTTGGAAGAGTTAAAAAGCAAAGCCCACCCTATGAAGGGGAGTGAGGGGGGGACACTGGCCAGTAAAGAGTGGTGTCCTGCAATAAGCACTTCTCTCCCCTTGAAGGGAAGACTGGCCAGTAAAGAGTGGTGTCCTGCAATAAGTATTTCTCTCCCCTTGAAGGGAAGACTGGCTAGTAAAGTGTGGTGTCCTGCAATAAGCATTTCTCTCCCCTTGAAGGGAAGACTGGCTAGTAAAGTGTGGTGTCCTGCAATAAGCACTTCTCTCCCCTTGAAGGGAAGACTGATTAGTAAAGTGTGGTGTCCTGCAGTAAGCATTTCTCTCCCCTTGAAGGGAAAACTGGCTAGTAAAGTGTGGTGTCCTGCAGTAAGCATTTCTCTCCCCTTGAAGGGAAGACTGGCTAGTAAAGTGTGGTGTCCTGCAGTAAGCATTTCTCTCCCCTTGAAGGAAAGAATGGCTAGTAAAGTGTGGTGTCCTGCAGTAAGCATTTCTCTCCCCTTGAAGGGAAGAATGGCCAGTAAAGTGCGGTGTCCTGCAATAAGCACTTCTCTCCCCATAAAGGAAAGAATGGCTAGTAAAGTGTGGTGTCCTGCAATAAGCATTTCTCTCCCCATAAAGGAAAGAATGGCTACTAAAGTGTGGTGTCCTACAATAAGCACTTCTCTCCCCATAAAGGAAAGAATGGCTAGTAAAGTGTGGTGTCCTACAATAAGCACTTCTCTCCCCTTGAAGGGAAGAATGGCTAGTAAAGTGTGGTGTCCTGCAGTAAGCATTTCTCTCCCCTTGAAGGGAAGACTGGCTAGTAAAGTTCGGTGTCCAGCAATAAGCACTTCTCTCCCCTTGAAGGAAAGAATGGCTAGTAAAGTGTGGTGTCCTGCAGTAAGCAGTTCTCTCCCCTTGAAGGGAAGAATGGCTAGTAAAGTGCGGTGTCCTCCAATAAGCACTTCTCTCCGCATAAAGGAAAGAATGGCTAGTAAAGTGTGGTGTCCTGCAGTAAGCATTTCTCTCCCCTTGAAGGGAAGAATGGCTAGTAAAGTGCAGTGTCCTGCAATAAGCACTTCTCTCCCCATAAAGGAAAGAATGGCTAGTAAAGTGTGGTGTCCTGCAATAAGCATTTCTCTCCCCATAAAGGAAAGAATGGCTAGTAAAGTGTGGTGTCCTACAATAAGCACTTCTCTCCCCATAAAGGAAAGAATGGCTAGTAAAGTGTGGTGTCCTACAATAAGCACTTCTCTCCCCTTGAAGGGAAGAATGGCTAGTAAAGTGTGGTGTCCTGCAATAAGCACTTCTCTCCCCATAAAGGAAAGAATGGCTAGTAAAGTGTGGTGTCCTGCAATAAGCATTTCTCTCCCCATAAAGGAAAGAATGGCTAGTAAAGTGTGGTGTCCTACAATAAGCACTTCTCTCCCCATAAAGGAAAGAATGGCTAGTAAAGTGTGGTGTCCAACAATAAGCACTTCTCTCCCCTTGAAGGGAAGAATGGCTAGTAAAGTGCTGCAATAAGCATTTCTCTCCCCTTGAAGGGAAGAATGGCTAGTAAAGTGTGGTGTCCTGCAATAAGCATTTCTCTCCCCATAAAGGAAAGAATGCCTAGTAAAGTGTGGTGTCCTGCAGTAAGCATTTCTCTCCCCTTGAAGGGAAGAATGGCTAGTAAAGTGTGGTGTCCTACAATAAGCACTTCTCTCCCCATAAAAGAAAGAATGGCTAGTAAACTGTGGTGTCCTGCAATAAGCACTTCTCTCCCCTTGAAGGGAAGACTGGCTAGTAAAGTGTGGTGTCCTGCAATAAGCATTTCTCTCCCCATAAAGGAAAGAATGGCTAGTAAAGTGTGGTGTCCTGCAGTAAGCATTTCTCTCCCCTTGAAGGGAAGAATGGCTAGTAAAGTGTGGTGTCCTACAATAAGCACTTCTCTCCCCATAAAGGAAAGAATGACTATTAAACTGTGGTGTCCTGCAATAAGCACTTCTCTCCCCTTGAAGGGAAGAATGGCTAGTAAAGTGTGGTGTCTAACAATAAGCACTTCTCTCCCCATAAAGGAAAGAATGGCTATTAAACTGTGGTGTCCTGCAATAAACATTTCTCTCCCCATAAAGGAAAGAATGGCTAGTAAAGTGTAGTGTCCTACAATAAGCATTTCTCTCCCCTTGAAGGGAAGACTGCCTAGTAAAGTGTGGTGTCCTGCAATAAGCACTTCTCTCCCCATAAAGGAAAGAATGGCTAGTAAAGTGTGGTGTCCTACAATAAGCACTTCTCTCCCCTTGAAGGGAAGAATGGCTAGTAAAGTGCGGTGTCCTGCAATAAGCACTTCTCTCCCCATAAAGGAAAGAATGGCTAGTAAAGTGTGGTGTCCTACAATAAGCACTTCTCTCCCCTTGAAGGGAAGAATGGCTAGTAAAGTGTGGTGTCCTGCAATAAGCACTTCTCTCCCCATAAAGGAAAGAATGGCTAGTAAAGTGTGGTGTCCTGCAATAAGCATTTCTCTCCCCTTGAAGGGAAGACTGGCTAGTAAAGTGTGGTGTCCTGCAATAAGCACTTCTCTCCCCTTGAAGGGAAGACTGATTAGTAAAGTGTGGTGTCCTGCAGTAAGCATTTCTCTCCCCTTGAAGGGAAAACTGGCTAGTAAAGTGTGGTGTCCTGCAGTAAGCATTTCTCTCCCCTTGAAGGGAAGACTGGCTAGTAAAGTGTGGTGTCCTGCAGTAAGCATTTCTCTCCCCTTGAAGGAAAGAATGGCTAGTAAAGTGTGGTGTCCTGCAGTAAGCATTTCTCTCCCCTTGAAGGGAAGAATGGCCAGTAAAGTGCGGTGTCCTGCAATAAGCACTTCTCTCCCCATAAAGGAAAGAATGGCTAGTAAAGTGTGGTGTCCTGCAATAAGCATTTCTCTCCCCATAAAGGAAAGAATGGCTACTAAAGTGTGGTGTCCTACAATAAGCACTTCTCTCCCCATAAAGGAAAGAATGGCTAGTAAAGTGTGGTGTCCTACAATAAGCACTTCTCTCCCCTTGAAGGGAAGAATGGCTAGTAAAGTGTGGTGTCCTGCAGTAAGCATTTCTCTCCCCTTGAAGGGAAGACTGGCTAGTAAAGTTCGGTGTCCAGCAATAAGCACTTCTCTCCCCTTGAAGGAAAGAATGGCTAGTAAAGTGTGGTGTCCTGCAGTAAGCAGTTCTCTCCCCTTGAAGGGAAGAATGGCTAGTAAAGTGCGGTGTCCTCCAATAAGCACTTCTCTCCCCATAAAGGAAAGAATGGCTAGTAAAGTGTGGTGTCCTGCAGTAAGCATTTCTCTCCCCTTGAAGGGAAGAATGGCTAGTAAAGGGCGGTGTCCTGCAATAAGCACTTCTCTCCCCATAAAGGAAAGAATGGCTAGTAAAGTGTGGTGTCCTGCAATAAGCATTTCTCTCCCCATAAAGGAAAGAATGGCTAGTAAAGTGTGGTGTCCTACAATAAGCACTTCTCTCCCCATAAAGGAAAGAATGGCTAGTAAAGTGTGGTGTCCTACAATAAGCACTTCTCTCCCCTTGAAGGGAAGAATGGCTAGTAAAGTGTGGTGTCCTGCAATAAGCACTTCTCTCCCCATAAAGGAAAGAATGGCTAGTAAAGTGTGGTGTCCTGCAATAAGCATTTCTCACCCCATAAAGGAAAGAATGGCTAGTAAAGTGTGGTGTCCTACAATAAGCACTTCTCTCCCCATAAAGGAAAGAATGGCTAGTAAAGTGTGGTGTCCAACAATAAGCACTTCTCTCCCCTTGAAGGGAAGAATGGCTAGTAAAGTGTGGTATTCTGCAATAAGCACTTCTCTCCCCATAAAGGAAAGAATGGCTAGTAAAGTGTGGTGTCCTGCAATAAGCATTTCTCTCCCCTTGAAGGGAAGAATGGCTAGTAAAGTGTGGTGTCCTGCAATAAGCATTTCTCTCCCCATAAAGGAAAGAATGGCTAGTAAAGTGTGGTGTCCTGCAGTAAGCATTTCTCTCCCCTTGAAGGGAAGAATGGCTAGTAAAGTGTGGTGTCCTACAATAAGCACTTCTCTCCCCATAAAGGAAAGAATGGCTAGTAAACTGTGGTGTCCTGCAATAAGCACTTCTCTCCCCTTGAAGGGAAGACTGGCTAGTAAAGTGTGGTGTCCTGCAATAAGCATTTCTCTCCCCATAAAGGAAAGAATGGCTAGTAAAGTGTGGTGTCCTGCAGTAAGCATTTCTCTCCCCTTGAAGGGAAGAATGGCTAGTAAAGTGTGGTGTCCTACAATAAGCACTTCTCTCCCCATAAAGGAAAGAATGACTATTAAACTGTGGTGTCCTGCAATAAGCACTTCTCTCCCCTTGAAGGGAAGAATGGCTAGTAAAGTGTGGTGTCTAACAATAAGCACTTCTCTCCCCATAAAGGAATGAATGGCTATTAAACTGTGGTGTCCTGCAATAAGCATTTCTCTCCCCATAAAGGAAAGAATGGCTAGTAAAGTGTAGTGTCCTACAATAAGCATTTCTCTCCCCTTGAAGGGAGGACTGCCTAGTAAAGTGTGGTGTCCTACAATAAGCACTTCTCTCCCCTTGAAGGGAAGAATGGCTAGTAAAGTGCGGTGTCCTACAATAAGCACTTCTCTCCCCTTGAAGGGAAGAATGGCTAGTAAAGTGTGGTGTCCTGCAATAAGCACTTCTCTCCCCATAAAGGAAAGAATGGCTAGTAAAGTGTGGTGTCCTGCAATAAGCATTTCTCTCCCCATAAAGGAAAGAATGGCTAGTAAAGTGTGGTGTCCTGCAGTAAGCATTTCTCTCCCCTTGAAGGGAAGAATGGCTAGTAAAGTGCGGTGTCCTGCAATAAGCATTTCTCTCCCCATAAAGGAAAGAATGGCTAGTAAAGTGTGGTGTCCTGCAGTAAGCATTTCTCTCCCCTTGAAGGGAAGAATGGCTAGTAAAGTGTGGTGTCCTGCAGTAAGCATTTCTCTCCCCTTGAAGGGAAGACAAGTGTGGTGTCCTGCAATAAGCATTTCTCTCCCCATAAAGGAAAGAATGGCTAGTAAAGTGTGGTGTCCTGCAATAAGCATTTCTCTCCCCATAAAGGAAAGAATGGCTAGTAAACTGTGGTGTCCTGCAATAAGCACTTCTCTCCCCTTGAAGGGAAGACTGGCTAGTAAAGTGTGGTGTCCTGCAATAAGCATTTCTCTCCCCATAAAGGAAAGAATGGCTAGTAAAGTGTGGTGTCCTGCAGTAAGCATTTCTCTTCCCCTGAAGGGAAGAATGGCTAGTAAAGTGTGGTGTCCTGCAATAAGCATTTCTCTCCCCTTGAAGGGAAGACTGCCTAGTAAAGTGTGGTGTCCTGCAGTAAGCATTTCTCTCCCCTTGAAGTTAAGAATGGCTAGTAAACTGTGGTGTCCTGCAGTAAGCATTTCTCTCCCCTTGAAGGGAAGACTGGCTAGTAAAGTGTGGTGTCCTGCAATAAGCATTTTTCTCCCCTTGAAGTTAAGAATGGCTAGTAAACTGTGGTGTCCTGCAATAAGCATTTCTCTCCCCTTGAAGGGAAGACTGGCTAGTAAACTGTGGTGTCCTGCAATAAGCATTTCTCTCCCCTTAAAGGGAAGACTGGCTAGTAAAGTGTGGTGTCCTGCAATAAGCATTTCTCTCCCCCTGAAGGGAAGACTGGCTAGTAAAGTGTGGTGTCCTGCAATAAGCATTTCTCTCCCCTTGAAGGGAAGACTGGCTAGTAAAGTGTGGTGTCCTGCAATAAGCATTTCTCTCCCCATAAAGGAAAGAATGGCTAGTAAAGTGTGGTGTCCTGCAATAAGCATTTCTCTCCCCATAAAGGAAAGGATGGCTAGTAATGTGTGGTGTCCTGCAATAAGCATTTCTCTTCCCATAAAGGAAAGAATGGCTAGTAAAGTGTGGTGTCCTGCAATAAGCATTTCTCTCCCCATAAAGGAAAGAATGGCTAGTAAAGTGTGGTGTCCTACAATAAGCACTTCTCTCCCCATAAAGGAAAGAATGGTTAATAAAGTGTGGTGTCCTACAATAAGCACTTCTCTCCCCTTGAAGGGAAGAATGGCTAGTAAAGTGCGGTATCCTGCAATAAGCACTGCTCTCCCCATAAAGGAAAGAATGGCTAGATAAGTGTGGTGTCCTGCAATAAGCATTTCTCTCCCCTTGAAGGGAAGAATGGCTAGTAAAGTGTGGTGTCCTGCAATAAGCATTTCTCTCCCCATAAAGGAAAGAATGGCTAGTAAAGTGTGGTGTCCTGCAGTAAGCATTTCTCTCCCCTTGAAGGGAAGAATGGCTAGTAAAGTGTGGTGTCCTACAATAAGCACTTCTCTCCCCATAAAGGAAAGAATGGCTAGTAAACTGTGGTGTCTAACAATAAGCACTTCTCTCCCCTTGAAGGGAAGACTGGCTAGTAAAGTGTGGTGTCCTGCAATAAGCATTTCTCTCCCCATAAAGGAAAGAATGGCTAGTAAAGTGTGGTGTCCTGCAGTAAGCATTTCTCTCCCCTTGAAGGGAAGAATGGCTAGTAAAGTGTGGTGTCCTACAATAAGCACTTCTCTCCCCATAAAGGAAAGAATGGCTATTAAACTGTGGTGTCCTGCAATAAGCATTTCTCTCCCCATAAAGGATAGAATGGCTAGTAAAGTGTAGTGTCCTACAATAAGCATTTCTCTCCCCCTGAAGGGAAGACTGCCTAGTAAAGTGTGGTGTCCTGCAATAAGCATATCTCTCCCCTTGAAGGGAAGACTGGCTAGTAAAGTGTGGTGTCCTACAATAAGCACTTCTCTCCCCATAAAGGAAAGAATGGCTAGTAAAGTGTGGTGTCCTACAATAAGCACTTCTCTCCCCTTGAAGGGAAGAATGGCTAGTAAAGTGTGGTGTCCTGCAATAAGCACTTATCTCCCCATAAAGGAAAGAATGGCTAGTAAAGTGTGGTGTCCTGCAATAAGCATTTCTCTCCCCATAAAGGAAAGAATGGCTAGTAAAGTGTGGTGTCCTGCAGTAAGCATTTCTCTCCCCTTGAAGGGAAGAATGGCTAGTAAAGTGCGGTGTCCTGCAATAAGCACTTCTCTCCCCATAAAGGAAAGAATGGCTAGTAAAGTGTGGTGTTCTGCAATAAGCACTTCTCTCCCCATAAAGGAAAGAATGGCTAGTAAAGTGTGGTGTCCTGCAATAAGCATTTCTCTCCCCATAAAGGAAAGAATGGCTAGTAAAGTGTGGTGTCCTGCAGTAATCATTTCTCTCCCCTTGAAGGGAAGACTGGCTAGTAAAGTGTGGTGTCCTGCAATAAGCATTTCTCTCCCCATAAAGGAAAAAATGGCTAGTAAAGTGTGGTGTCCTGCAATAAGCATTTCTCTCCCCTTGAAGGGAAGAATGGCTAGTAAAGTGTGGTGTCCTACAATAAGCACTTCTCTCCCCATAAAGGAAAGAATGGCTAGTAAACTGTGGTGTCCTGCAATAAGCACTTCTCTCCCCTTGAAGGGAAGACTGGCTAGTAAAGTGTGGTGTCCTGCAATAAGCATTTCTCTCCCCATAAAGGAAAGAATGGCTAGTAAAGTGTGGTGTCCTGCAGTAAGCATTTCTCTCCCCTTGAAGGGAAGAATGGCTAGTAAAGTGTGGTGTCCTACAATAAGCACTTCTCTCCCCATAAAGGAAAGAATGGCTATTAAACTGTGGTGTCCTGCAGTAAGCATTTCTCTCCCCTTGAAGTTAAGAATGGCTAGTAAAGTGTGGTGTCCTGCAGTAAGCATTTCTCTCCCCTTGAAGGGAAGACTGGCTAGTAAAGTGTGGTGTTCTGCAATAAGCATTTCTCTCCCCTTGAAGGGAAGAATGGCTAGTAAAGTGCGGTATCCTGCAATAAGCACTTCTCTCCCGTTGAAGGGAAGAATGGCTAGTAAAGTGCGGTATCCTGCAATAAGCACTTCTCTCCCCATAAAGGAAAGAATGGCTAGTAAAGTGTGGTGTCCTGCAATAAGCATTTCTCTCCCCTTGAAGGGAAGAATGGCTAGTAAAGTGTGGTGTCCTGCAATAAGCATTTCTCTCCCCATAAAGGAAAGAATGGCTAGTAAAGTGTGGTGTCCTGCAATAAGCATTTCTCTCCCCTTGAAGGGAAGACTGGCTAGTAAAGTGTGGTGTCCTGCAATAAGCACTTCTCTCCCCTTGAAGGGAAGACTGATTAGTAAAGTGTGGTGTCCTGCAGTAAGCATTTCTCTCCCCTTGAAGGGAAGACTGACTAGTAAAGTGTGGTGTCCTGCAGTAAGCATTTCTCTCCCCTTGAAGGAAAGAATGGCTAGTAAAGTGTGGTGTCCTGCAGTAAGCATTTCTCTCCCCTTGAAGGGAAGAATGGCCAGTAAAGTGCGGTGTCCTGCAATAAGCACTTCTCTCCCCATAAAGGAAAGAATGGCTAGTAAAGTGTGGTGTCCTGCAATAAGCATTTCTCCCCCTTGAAGGGAAGACTGGCTAGTAAACTGTGGTGTCCTGCAATAAGCACTTCTCTCCCCTTGAAGGGAAGACTGATTAGTAAAGTGTGGTGTCCTGCAGTAAGCATTTCTCTCCCCTTGAAGGGAAGACTGACTAGTAAAGTGTGGTGTCCTGCAGTAAGCATTTCTCTCCCCTTGAAGGAAAGAATGGCTAGTAAAGTGTGGTGTCCTGCAGTAAGCATTTCTCTCCCCTTGAAGGGAAGAATGGCCAGTAAAGTGCGGTGTCCTGCAATAAGCACTTCTCTCCCCATAAAGGAAAGAATGGCTAGTAAAGTGTGGTGTCCTGCAATAAGCATTTCTCTCCCCATAAAGGAAAGAATGGCTACTAAAGTGTGGTGTCCTACAATAAGCACTTCTCTCCCCATAAAGGAAAGAATGGCTAGTAAAGTGTGGTGTCCTACAATAAGCACTTCTCTCCCCTTGAAGGGAAGAATGGCTAGTAAAGTGTGGTGTCCTGCAGTAAGCACTTCTCTCCCCATAAAGGAAAGAATGGCTAGTAAAGTTCGGTGTCCAGCAATAAGCACTTCTCTCCCCTTGAAGGAAAGAATGGCTAGTAAAGTGTGGTGTCCTGCAATAAGCATTTCTCTCCCCTTGAAGGGAAGAATGGCTAGTAAAGTGTGGTGTCCTGCAATAAGCATTTCTCTCCCCATAAAGGAAAGAATGCCTAGTAAAGTGTGGTGTCCTGCAGTAAGCATTTCTCTCCCCTTGAAGGGAAGAATGGCTAGTAAAGTGTGGTGTCCTACAATAAGCACTTCTCTCCCCATAAAGGAAAGAATGGCTAGTAAACTGTGGTGTCCTGCAATAAGCACTTCTCTCCCCTTGAAGGGAAGACTGGCTAGTAAAGTGTGGTGTCCTGCAATAAGCGTTTCTCTCCCCATAAAGGAAAGAATGGCTAGTAAAGTGTGGTGTCCTGCAATAAGCATTTCTCTCCCCATAAAGGAAAGAATGGCTAGTAAAGTGTGGTGTCCTACAATAAGCACTTCTCTCCCCATAAAGGAAAGAATGACTATTAAACTGTGGTGTCCTGCAATAAGCACTTCTCTCCCCTTGAAGGGAAGAATGGCTAGTAAAGTGTGGTGTCCTACAATAAGCACTTCTCTCCCCATAAAGGAAAGAATGGCTAGTAAACTGTGGTGTCCTGCAATAAGCACTTCTCTCCCCTTGAAGGGAAGACTGGCTAGTAAAGTGTGGTGTCCTGCAATAAGCGTTTCTCTCCCCATAAAGGAAAGAATGGCTAGTAAAGTGTGGTGTCCTGCAATAAGCATTTCTCTCCCCATAAAGGAAAGAATGGCTATTAAACTGTGGTGTCCTGCAGTAAGCATTTCTCTCCCCTTGAAGTTAAGAATGGCTAGTAAAGTGTGGTGTCCTGCAGTAAGCATTTCTCTCCCCTTGAAGGGAAGACTGGCTAGTAAAGTGTGGTGTCCTGCAATAAGCATTTCTCTCCCCATAAAGGAAAGAATGGCTAGTAAAGTGTGGTGTCCTGCAATAAGCATTTCTCTCCCCATAAAGGAAATAATGGCTAGTAAACTGTGGTGTCCTGCAATAAGCATTTCTCTCCCCTTGAAGGGAAGACTGGCTAATAAAGTGTGGTGTCCTGCAATAAGCATTTCTCTCCCCTTGAAGGAAAGAATGGCTAGTAAAGTGTGGTGTCCTGCAGTAAGCATTTCTCTCCCCTTGAAGGGAAGAATGGCCAGTAAAGTGCGGTGTCCTGCAATAAGCACTTCTCTCCCCATAAAGGAAAGAATGGCTAGTAAAGTGTGGTGTCCTGCAATAAGCATTTCTCTCCCCATAAAGGAAAGAATGGCTACTAAAGTGTGGTGTCCTACAATAAGCACTTCTCTCCCCATAAAGGAAAGAATGGCTAGTAAAGTGTGGTGTCCTACAATAAGCACTTCTCTCCCCTTGAAGGGAAGAATGGCTAGTAAAGTGTGGTGTCCTGCAGTAAGCACTTCTCTCCCCATAAAGGAAAGAATGGCTAGTAAAGTTCGGTGTCCAGCAATAAGCACTTCTCTCCCCTTGAAGGAAAGAATGGCTAGTAAAGTGTGGTGTCCTGCAATAAGCATTTCTCTCCCCTTGAAGGGAAGAATGGCTAGTAAAGTGTGGTGTCCTGCAATAAGCATTTCTCTCCCCATAAAGGAAAGAATGCCTAGTAAAGTGTGGTGTCCTGCAGTAAGCATTTCTCTCCCCTTGAAGGGAAGAATGGCTAGTAAAGTGTGGTGTCCTACAATAAGCACTTCTCTCCCCATAAAGGAAAGAATGGCTAGTAAACTGTGGTGTCCTGCAATAAGCACTTCTCTCCCCTTGAAGGGAAGACTGGCTAGTAAAGTGTGGTGTCCTGCAATAAGCGTTTCTCTCCCCATAAAGGAAAGAATGGCTAGTAAAGTGTGGTGTCCTGCAATAAGCATTTCTCTCCCCATAAAGGAAAGAATGGCTAGTAAAGTGTGGTGTCCTACAATAAGCACTTCTCTCCCCATAAAGGAAAGAATGACTATTAAACTGTGGTGTCCTGCAATAAGCACTTCTCTCCCCTTGAAGGGAAGAATGGCTAGTAAAGTGTGGTGTCCTACAATAAGCACTTCTCTCCCCATAAAGGAAAGAATGGCTAGTAAACTGTGGTGTCCTGCAATAAGCACTTCTCTCCCCTTGAAGGGAAGACTGGCTAGTAAAGTGTGGTGTCCTGCAATAAGCGTTTCTCTCCCCATAAAGGAAAGAATGGCTAGTAAAGTGTGGTGTCCTGCAATAAGCATTTCTCTCCCCATAAAGGAAAGAATGGCTATTAAACTGTGGTGTCCTGCAGTAAGCATTTCTCTCCCCTTGAAGTTAAGAATGGCTAGTAAAGTGTGGTGTCCTGCAGTAAGCATTTCTCTCCCCTTGAAGGGAAGACTGGCTAGTAAAGTGTGGTGTCCTGCAATAAGCATTTCTCTCCCCATAAAGGAAAGAATGGCTAGTAAAGTGTGGTGTCCTGCAATAAGCATTTCTCTCCCCATAAAGGAAAGAATGGCTAGTAAACTGTGGTGTCCTGCAATAAGCACTTCTCTCCCCTTGAAGGGAAGACTGGCTAGTAAAGTGTGGTGTCCTGCAATAAGCATTTCTCTCCCCATAAAGGAAAGAATGGCTAGTAAAGTGTGGTGTCCTGCAGTAAGCATTTCTCTTCCCCTGAAGGGAAGAATGGCTAGTAAAGTGTGGTGTCCTGCAATAAGCATTTCTCTCCCCTTGAAGGGAAGACTGCCTAGTAAAGTGTGGTGTCCTGCAGTAAGCATTTCTCTCCCCATAAAGGAAAGAATGGCTAGTAAAGTGTGGTGTCCTGCAGTAAGCATTTCTCTTCCCCTGAAGGGAAGAATGGCTAGTAAAGTGTGGTGTCCTGCAATAAGCATTACTCTCCCCTTGAAGGGAAGACTGCCTAGGAAAGTGTGGTGTCCTGCAGAAAGCATTTCTCTCCCCTTGAAGGGAAGACTGCCTAGTAAAGTGTGGTGTCCTTCAATAAGCATTTCTCTCCCCTTGAAGTTAAGAATGGCTAGTAAACTGTGGTGTCCTGCAATAAGCATTTCTCTCCCCTTGAAGGGATGACTGGCTAGTAAAGTGTGGTGTCCTGCAGTAAGCATTTCTCTCCCCATAAAGGAAAGAATGGCTAGTAAAGTGTGGTGTCCTGCAGTAAGCATTTCTCTTCCCCTGAAGGGAAGAATGGCTAGTAAAGTGTGGTGTCCTGCAATAAGCATTTCTCTCCCCTTGAAGGGAAGACTGCCTAGTAAAGTGTGGTGTCCTGCAATAAGCATTTCTCTCCCCTTGAAGTTAAGAATGGCTAGTAAACTGTGGTGTCCTGCAGTAAGCATTTCTCTCCCCTTGAAGGGAAGAATGGCTAGTAAAGTGTGGTGTCCTACAATAAGCACTTCTCTCCCCATAAAGGAAAGACTGACTATTAAACTGTGGTGTCCTGCAATAAGCACTTCTCTCCCCTTGAAGTTAAGAATGGCTATTAAACTGTGGTGTCCTGCAATAAGCATTTCTCTCCCCTTGAAGGGAAGACTGGCTAGTAAAGTGTGGTGTCCTGCAGTAAGCATTTCTCTCCCCCTGAAGGGAAGACTGGCTAGTAAAGTGTGGTTTCCTGCAATAAGCATTTCTCTCCCCTTGAAGGGAAGACTGGCTAGTAAAGTGTGGTGTCCTGCTATAAGCATTTCTCTCCCCATAAAGGAAAGAATGGCTAGTAAAGTGTGGTGTCCTGCAATAAGCATTTCTCTCCCCATAAAGGAAAGAATGGCTAGTAAAGTGTGGTGTCCTGCAATAAGCATTTCTCTTCCCATAAAGGAAAGAATGGCTAGTAAAGTGTGGTGTCCTGCAATAAGCATTTCTCTCCCCATAAAGGAAAGAATGGCTAGTAAAGTGTGGTGTCCTAAAATAAGCACTTCTCTCCCCATAAAAAAAAAGAATGGCTAGTAAAGTGTGGTGTCCTACAATACGCACTTCTCTCCCCTTGAAGGGAAGAATGGCTAGTAAAGTGCGGTATCCTGCAATAAGCACTTCTCTCCCCATAAAGGAAAGAATGGCTAGATAAGTGTGGTGTCCTGCAATAAGCACTTCTCTCCCCATAAAGGAAAGAATGGCTAGTAAAGTGCGGTGTCCTGCAATAAGCATTTCTCTCCCCATAAAGGAAAGAATGGCTACTAAAGTGTGGTGTCCTACAGTAAGCACTTCTCTCCCCATAAAGGAAAGAATGGCTAGTAAAGTGTGGTGTCCTACAATAAGCACTTCTCTCCCCTTGAAGGGAAGAATGGCTAGTAAAGTGTGGTGTCCTGCAGTAAGCATTTCTCTCCCTTTGAAGGGAAGACTGGCTAGTAAAGTTCGGTGTCCAGCAATAAGCACTTCTCTCCCCTTGAAGGAAAGAATGGCTAGTAAAGTGTGGTGTCCTGCAGTAAGCATTTTTCTCCCCTTGAAGGGAAGACTGGCTAGTAAAGTGTGGTGTCCTGCAGTAAGCATTTCTCTCCCCTTGAAGGGAAGACTGGCTAATAAAGTGTGGTGTCCTGCAATAAGCATTTCTCTCCCCTTGAAGGGAAGAATGGCTAGTAAACTGTGGTGTCCTGCAATAAGCACTTCTCTCCCCTTGAAGGGACGAATGGCTAGTAAAGTGTGGTGTCCTGCAGTAAGCATTTCTCTCCCCTTGAAGGGAAGACTGGCTAGTAAAGTATGGTGTCCTGCAGTAAGCATTTCTCTCCCCTTGAAGGGAAGACTGGCTAGTAAAGTGTGGTGTCCTGCAGTAAGCACTTCTCTCCCCTTGAAGGGAAGACTGGCTAGTAAAGTGTGGTGTCCTGCAGTAAGCATTTCTCTCCCCTTGAAGGGAAGACTGGCTAGTAAAGTGTGGTGTCCTGCAGTAAGCATTTCTGTCCCCTTGAAGGGAAGACTGGCTAGTAAAGTGTGGTGTCCTGCAGTAAGCATTTCTGTCCCCTTGAAGGGAAGAATGGCTAGTAAAGTGTGGTGTCCTGCAATAAGCATTTCTCTCCCCTTGAAGGGAAGAATGGCTAGGAAAGTGTGGTGTCCTGCAATAAGCATTTCTCTCCCCTTGACGGGAAGACTGGCTAGTAAAGTGTGGTGTCCTGCAGTAAGCATTTCTCTCCCCTTGAAGGGAAGACTGGCTAGTAAAGTGTGGTGTCCTGCAATAAGCATTTCTCTCCCCTTGAAGGGAAGACTGGCTAGTAAAGTGTGGTTTCCTGCAATAAGCACTTCTCTCCCCTTGAAGGGAAGAATGGCTAGTAAAGTGTGGTGTCCTGCAGTAAGCATTTCTCTCCCCTTGAAGGGAAGACTGGCTAGTAAAGTGTGGTGTCCTGCAGTAAGCATTTCTCTCCCCTTGAAGGGAAGACTGGCTAGTAAAGTGTGGTGTCCTGCAGTAAGCATTTCTCTCCCCTTGAAGGGAAGAATGGCTAGTAAAGTGTGGTGTCCTGCAGTAAGCATTTCTCTCCCCTTGAAGGGAAGACTGGCTAGTAAAGTTCGGTGTCCAGCAATAAGCACTTCTCTCCCCTTGAAGGGAAGACTGGCTAGTAAAGTGTGGTGTCCTGCAGTAAGCATTTCTCTCCCCTTGAAGGGAAGACTGGCTAGTAAAGTGTGGTGTCCTGCAGTAAGCATTTCTCTCCCCATAAAGGAAAGAATGGCTAGTAAAGTGTGGTGTCCTGCAGTAAGCATTTCTCTCCCCTTGAAGGGAAGACTGGCTAGTAAAGTTCGGTGTCCAGCAATAAGCACTTCTCTCCCCTTGAAGGAAAGAATGGCTAGTAAAGTGTGGTGTCCTGTAGTAAGCATTTTTCTCCCCTTGAAGGAAAGAATGGCTAGTAAAGTGTGGTGTCCTGCAGTAAGCAGTTCTCTCCCCTTGAAGGGAAGACTGGCTAGTAAAGTGTGGTGTCCTGCAGTAAGCATTTCTCTCCCCTTGAAGGAAAGAATGGCTAGTAAAGTGTGGTGTCCTGCAGTAAGCATTTCTCTCCCCTTGAAGGGAAGAATGGCCAGTAAAGTGCGGTGTCCTGCAATAAGCACTTCTCTCCCCATAAAGGAAAGAATGGCTAGTAAAGTGCGGTGTCCTGCAATAAGCATTTCTCTCCCCATCAAGGAAAGAATGGCTACTAAAGTGTGGTGTCCTACAATAAGCACTTCTCTCCCCATAAAGGAAAGAATGGCTAGTAAAGTGTGGTGTCCTACAATAAGCACTTCTCTCCCCTTGAAGGGAAGAATGGCTAGTAAAGTTCGGTGTCCAGCAATAAGCACTTCTCTCCCCATAAAGGAAAGAATGGCTAGTAAAGTGTGGTGTCCTGCAATAAGCATTTCTCTCCCCATAAAGGAAAGAATGGCTACTAAAGTGTGGTGTCCTACAATAAGCACTTCTCTCCCCATAAAGGAAAGAATGGCTAGTAAAGTGTGGTGTCCTACAATAAGCACTTCTCTCCCCTTGAAGGGAAGAATGGCTAGTAAAGTGTGGTGTCCTGCAGTAAGCATTTCTCTCCCTTTGAAGGGAAGACTGGCTAGTAAAGTTCGGTGTCCAGCAATAAGCACTTCTCTCCCCTTGAAGGAAAGAATGGCTAGTAAAGTGTGGTGTCCTGCAGTAAGCATTTTTCTCCCCTTGAAGGGAAGACTGGCTAGTAAAGTGTGGTGTCCTGCAGTAAGCATTTCTCTCCCCTTGAAGGGAAGACTGGCTAATAAAGTGTGGTGTCCTGCAATAAGCATTTCTCTCCCCATGAAGGGAAGAATGGCTAGTAAACTGTGGTGTCCTGCAATAAGCACTTCTCTCCCCTTGAAGGGACGAATGGCTAGTAAAGTGTGGTGTCCTGCAGTAAGCATTTCTCTCCCCTTGAAGGGAAGACTGGCTAGTAAAGTATGGTGTCCTGCAGTAAGCATTTCTCTCCCCTTGAAGGGAAGACTGGCTAGTAAAGTGTGGTGTCCTGCAGTAAGCACTTCTCTCCCCTTGAAGGGAAGACTGGCTAGTAAAGTGTGGTGTCCTGCAGTAAGCATTTCTCTCCCCTTGAAGGGAAGACTGGCTAGTAAAGTGTGGTGTCCTGCAGTAAGCATTTCTGTCCCCTTGAAGGGAAGACTGGCTAGTAAAGTGTGGTGTCCTGCAGTAAGCATTTCTGTCCCCTTGAAGGGAAGAATGGCTAGTAAAGTGTGGTGTCCTGCAATAAGCATTTCTCTCCCCTTGAAGGGAAGAATGGCTAGGAAAGTGTGGTGTCCTGCAATAAGCATTTCTCTCCCCTTGACGGGAAGACTGGCTAGTAAAGTGTGGTGTCCTGCAGTAAGCATTTCTCTCCCCTTGAAGGGAAGACTGGCTAGTAAAGTGTGGTGTCCTGCAATAAGCATTTCTCTCCCCTTGAAGGGAAGACTGGCTAGTAAAGTGTGGTTTCCTGCAATAAGCACTTCTCTCCCCTTGAAGGGAAGAATGGCTAGTAAAGTGTGGTGTCCTGCAGTAAGCATTTCTCTCCCCTTGAAGGGAAGACTGGCTAGTAAAGTGTGGTGTCCTGCAGTAAGCATTTCTCTCCCCTTGAAGGGAAGACTGGCTAGTAAAGTGTGGTGTCCTGCAGTAAGCATTTCTCTCCCCTTGAAGGGAAGAATGGCTAGTAAAGTGTGGTGTCCTGCAGTAAGCATTTCTCTCCCCTTGAAGGGAAGAATGGCCAGTAAAGTGCGGTGTCCTGCAATAAGCACTTCTCTCCCCATAAAGGAAAGAATGGCTAGTAAAATGCGGTGTCCTGCAATAAGCATTTCTCTCCCCATAAAGGAAAGAATGGCTACTAAAGTGTGGTGTCCTACAATAAGCACTTCTCTCCCCATAAAGGAAAGAATGGCTAGTAAAGTGTGGTGTCCTACAATAAGCACTTCTCTCCCCTTGAAGGGAAGAATGGCTAGTAAAGTTCGGTGTCCAGCAATAAGCACTTCTCTCCCCATAAAGGAAAGAATGGCTAGTAAAGTGTGGTGTCCTACAATAAGCACTTCTCTCCCCTTGAAGGGAAGACTGGCTAGTAAAGTGTGGTGTCCTGCAATAAGCATTTCTCTCCCCATAAAGGAAAGAATGCCTAGTAAAGTGTGGTGTCCTGCAGTAAGCATTTCTCTCCCCTTGAAGGGAAGACTGGCTAGTAAAGTGTGGTGTCCTGCAATAAGCATTTCTCTTCCCATAAAGGGAAGACTGGCTGGTAAAGTGTGGTGCCCTGCAATAAGTACTTCTCTTCCCTTGAAGGGAAGACTGGCCAGTGAAGTGTGGAGTCCTGCAATAAGCATTTCTCTCCTGTTGAAGGGAAGAATGGCCAGTAAAGTGTGAAGGCTGGCAATGATAGGTCCAATCCCTCTGAAGGCAGTGCTTTACTCTTTCGTCTTTACAGCAGAACTTCCAGGCATCCCTTCTTCGACACCTGCATTCACTTTCTATTCAATCCATCCAGCAAGTGGACTGCAGAGAAATGGCCAGGGAAGTCTTGGTCCTTGATTTCAGAGGTGCAGTACACCATCATCCTGGGACAGAGGAGTGAAAATCTACATTTTATTTTTTAATTTATTGCACTTATATACCGCTCCCATAACAAGGGCTCTCTGGGCGGTTTACAGAAATTCTAAAATTAAGGTAAAAACGAGTATACAAAATTTAAATTCTAAAACACAGAACATACCCACATAAAGAATTAAAAACTGTAAATCAACAAATGAAAGGGGAAAAAGCACAAAAACAAGTGCAATCAAAGCCAGTGTAATATATTGCTTAGAGAGTTGGACTGACTTACCTCGAAGGATTTTTTCTGAGGATAAGATGGAGACGAAGACGACGATGTAAGATGCCTCACTTTCCTTGGAAGAGTTAAAAAGCAAAGCCCACCCTATGAAGGGGAGTGAGGGGGGGACACTGGCCAGTAAAGAGTGGTGTCCTGCAATAAGCACTTCTCTCCCCTTGAAGGGAAGACTGGCCAGTAAAGAGTGGTGTCCTGCAATAAGTATTTCTCTCCCCTTGAAGGGAAGACTGGCTAGTAAAGTGTGGTGTCCTGCAATAAGCATTTCTCTCCCCTTGAAGGGAAGACTGGCTAGTAAAGTGTGGTGTCCTGCAATAAGCACTTCTCTCCCCTTGAAGGGAAGACTGATTAGTAAAGTGTGGTGTCCTGCAGTAAGCATTTCTCTCCCCTTGAAGGGAAGACTGGCTAGTAAAGTGTGGTGTCCTGCAGTAAGCATTTCTCTCCCCTTGAAGGGAAGACTGGCTAGTAAAGTGTGGTGTCCTGCAGTAAGCATTTCTCTCCCCTTGAAGGAAAGAATGGCTAGTAAAGTGTGGTGTCCTGCAGTAAGCATTTCTCTCCCCTTGAAGGGAAGAATGGCCAGTAAAGTGTGGTGTCCTGCAATAAGCACTTCTCTCCCCATAAAGGAAAGAATGGCTAGTAAAGTGTGGTGTCCTGCAATAAGCATTTCTCTCCCCATAAAGGAAAGAATGGCTACTAAAGTGTGGTGTCCTACAATAAGCACTTCTCTCCCCATAAAGGAAAGAATGGCTAGTAAAGTGTGGTGTCCTACAATAAGCACTTCTCTCCCCTTGAAGGGAAGAATGGCTAGTAAAGTTCGGTGTCCAGCAATAAGCACTTCTCTCCCCATAAAGGAAAGAATGGCTAGTAAAGTGTGGTGTCCTACAATAAGCACTTCTCTCCCCATAAAGGAAAGAATGGCTACTAAAGTGTGGTGTCCTACAATAAGCACTTCTCTCCCCATAAAGGAAAGAATGGCTAGTAAAGTGTGGTGTCCTGTAGTAAGCATTTTTCTCCCCTTCAAGGGAAGAATGGCTAGTAAAGTGTGGTGTCCTGCAGTAAGCAGTTCTCTCCCCTTGAAGGGAAGACTGGCTAGTAAAGTGTGGTGTCCTGCAATAAGCATTTCTCTCCCCTTGAAGGAAAGAATGGCTAGTAAAGTGTGGTGTCCTACAGTAAGCATTTCTCTCCCCTTGAAGGGAAGAATGGCCAGTAAAGTGCGGTGTCCTGCAATAAGCACTTCTCTCCCCATAAAGGAAAGAATGGCTAGTAAAGTGCGGTGTCCTGCAATAAGCATTTCTCTCCCCATAAAGGAAAGAATGGCTACTAAAGTGTGGTGTCCTACAATAAGCACTTCTCTCCCCATAAAGGAAAGAATGGCTAGTAAAGTGTGGTGTCCTACAATAAGCACTTCTCTCCCCTTGAAGGGAAGAATGGCTAGTAAAGTTCGGTGTCCAGCAATAAGCACTTCTCTCCCCATAAAGGAAAGAATGGCTAGTAAAGTGTGGTGTCCTACAATAAGCACTTCTCTCCCCATAAAGGAAAGAATGGCTACTAAAGTGTGGTGTCCTACAATAAGCACTTCTCTCCCCATAAAGGAAAGAATGGCTAGTAAAGTGTGGTGTCCTGCAGTAAGCATTTCTCTCCCCTTGAAGGGAAGACTGGCTAGTAAAGTGTGGTGTCCTGCAATAAGCATTTCTCTTCCCATAAAGGGAAGACTGGCTGGTAAAGTGTGGTGTCCTGCAATAAGTACTTCTCTTCCCTTGAAGGGAAGACTGGCCAGTGAAGTGTGGAGTCCTGCAATAAGCATTTCTCTCCTGTTGAAGGGAAGAATGGCCAGTAAAGTGTGAAGGCTGGCAATGATAGGTCCCATCCCTCTGAAGGCAGTGCTTTACTCTTTCGTCTTTACAGCAGAACTTCCAGGCATCCCTTCTTCGACACCTGCATTCACTTTCTAGTCAATCCATCCAGCAAGTGGACTGCAGAGAAATGGCCAGGGAAGTCTTGGTCCTTGATTTCAGAGGTGCAGTACACCATCATCCTGGGACAGTGAAGTGAAAATCTACATTTTATTTTTTAATTTATTGCACTTATATACCGCTCCCATAACAAGGGCTCTCTGGGCGGTTTACAGAAATTCTAAAATTAAGGTAAAAACGAGTATACAAAATTTAAATTCTAAAACACAGAACATACCCACATAAAGAATTAAAAACTGTAAATCAACAAATGAAAGGGGAAAAAGCACAAAAACAAGTGCAATCAAAGCCAGTGTAATATATTGCTTAGAGAGTTGGACTGACTTACCTCGAAGGATTTTTTCTGAGGATAAGATGGAGACGAAGACGACGATGTAAGATGCCTCACTTTCCTTGGAAGAGTTAAAAAGCAAAGCCCACCCTATGAAGGGGAGTGAGGGGGGGACACTGGCCAGTAAAGAGTGGTGTCCTGCAATAAGCACTTCTCTCCCCTTGAAGGGAAGACTGGCCAGTAAAGAGTGGTGTCCTGCAATAAGTATTTCTCTCCCCTTGAAGGGAAGACTGGCTAGTAAAGTGTGGTGTCCTGCAATAAGCATTTCTCTCCCCTTGAAGGGAAGAATGGCTAGTAAAGTGTGGTGTCCTGCAATAAGCATTTCTCTCCCCTTGAAGGGAAGACTGGCTAGTAAAGTGTGGTGTCCTGCAATAAGCATTTCTCTCCCCTTGAAGGGAAGAATGGCTAGTAAAGTGTGGTGTCCTGCAATAAGCACTTCTCTCCCCTTGAAGGGAAGACTGATTAGTAAAGTGTGGTGTCCTGCAGTAAGCATTTCTCTCCCCTTGAAGGGAAGACTGGCTAGTAAAGTGTGGTGTCCTGCAGTAAGCATTTCTCTCCCCTTGAAGGGAAGACTGGCTAGTAAAGTGTGGTGTCCTGCAGTAAGCATTTCTCTCCCCTTGAAGGAAAGAATGGCTAGTAAAGTGTGGTGTCCTGCAGTAAGCATTTCTCTCCCCTTGAAGGGAAGAATGGCCAGTAAAGTGCGGTGTCCTGCAATAAGCACTTCTCTCCCCATAAAGGAAAGAATGGCTAGTAAAGTGTGGTGTCCTACAATAAGCACTTCTCTCCCCTTGAAGGGAAGAATGGCTAGTAAAGTTCGGTGTCCAGCAATAAGCACTTCTCTCCCCATAAAGGAAAGAATGGCTAGTAAAGTGTGGTGTCCTACAATAAGCACTTCTCTCCCCATAAAGGAAAGAATGGCTAGTAAAGTGTGGTGTCCTACAATAAGCACTTCTCTCCCCATAAAGGAAAGAATGGCTAGTAAAGTGTGGTGTCCTGCAGTAAGCATTTCTCTCCCCTTGAAGGGAAGACTGGCTAGTAAAGTTCGGTGTCCAGCAATAAGCACTTCTCTCCCCTTGAAGGAAAGAATGGCTAGTAAAGTGTGGTGTCCTGTAGTAAGCATTTTTCTCCCCTTGAAGGAAAGAATGGCTAGTAAAGTGTGGTGTCCTGCAGTAAGCAGTTCTCTCCCCTTGAAGGGAAGACTGGCTAGTAAAGTGTGGTGTCCTGCAGTAAGCATTTCTCTCCCCTTGAAGGAAAGAATGGCTAGTAAAGTGTGGTGTCCTGCAGTAAGCATTTCTCTCCCCTTGAAGGGAAGAATGGCCAGTAAAGTGCGGTGTCCTGCAATAAGCACTTCTCTCCCCATAAAGGAAAGAATGGCTAGTAAAGTGCGGTGTCCTGCAATAAGCATTTCTCTCCCCATCAAGGAAAGAATGGCTACTAAAGTGTGGTGTCCTACAATAAGCACTTCTCTCCCCATAAAGGAAAGAATGGCTAGTAAAGTGTGGTGTCCTACAATAAGCACTTCTCTCCCCTTGAAGGGAAGAATGGCTAGTAAAGTTCGGTGTCCAGCAATAAGCACTTCTCTCCCCATAAAGGAAAGAATGGCTAGTAAAGTGTGGTGTCCTGCAGTAAGCATTTCTCTCCCCTTGAAGGGAAGACTGGCTAGTAAAGTGTGGTGTCCTGCAGTAAGCATTTCTCTCCCCTTGAAGGAAAGAATGGCTAGTAAAGTGTGGTGTCCTGCAGGAAGCATTTCTCTCCCCTTGAAGGGAAGAATGGCCAGTAAAGTGCGGTGTCCTGCAATAAGCACTTCTCTCCCCATAAAGGAAAGAATGGCTAGTAAAGTGTGGTGTCCTGCAGTAAGCATTTCTCTCCCCTTGAAGGGAAGAATGGCCAGTAAAGTACGGTGTCCTGCAATAAGCACTTCTCTCCCCATAAAGGAAAGAATGGCTAGTAAAGTGTGGTGTCCTGCAATAAGCATTTCTCTCCCCATAAAGGAAAGAATGGCTACTAAAGTGTGGTGTCCTACAATAAGCACTTCTCTCCCCATAAAGGAAAGAATGGCTAGTAAAGTGTGGTGTCCTACAATAAGCACTTCTCTCCCCTTGAAGGGAAGAATGGCTAGTAAAGTTCGGTGTCCAGCAATAAGCACTTCTCTCCCCATAAAGGAAAGAATGGCTAGTAAAGTGTGGTGTCCTACAATAAGCACTTCTCTCCCCATAAAGGAAAGAATGGCTACTAAAGTGTGGTGTCCTACAATAAGCACTTCTCTCCCCATAAAGGAAAGAATGGCTAGTAAAGTGTGGTGTCCTGCAGTAAGCATTTCTCTCCCCTTGAAGGGAAGACTGGCTAGTAAAGTTCGGTGTCCAGCAATAAGCACTTCTCTCCCCTTGAAGGAAAGAATTGCTAGTAAAGTGTGGTGTCCTGTAGTAAGCATTTTTCTCCCCTTGAAGGAAAGAATGGCTAGTAAAGTGTGGTGTCCTGCAGTAAGCAGTTCTCTCCCCTTGAAGGGAAGACTGGCTAGTAAAGTGTGGTGTCCTGCAGTAAGCATTTCTCTCCCCTTGAAGGAAAGAATGGCTAGTAAAGTGTGGTGTCCTGCAATAAGCATTTCTCTCCCCATAAAGGAAAGAATGGCTACTAAAGTGTGGTGTCCTACAATAAGCACTTCTCTCCCCATAAAGGAAAGAATGGCTAGTAAAGTGTGGTGTCCTACAATAAGCACTTCTCTCCCCTTGAAGGGAAGAATGGCTAGTAAAGTTCGGTGTCCAGCAATAAGCACTTCTCTCCCCATAAAGGAAAGAATGGCTAGTAAAGTGTGGTGTCCTACAATAAGCACTTCTCTCCCCATAAAGGAAAGAATGGCTACTAAAGTGTGGTGTCCTACAATAAGCACTTCTCTCCCCATAAAGGAAAGAATGGCTAGTAAAGTGTGGTGTCCTACAATAAGCACTTCTCTCCCCTTGAAGGGAAGAATGGCTAGTAAAGTTCGGTGTCCAGCAATAAGCACTTCTCTCCCCATAAAGGAAAGAATGGCTAGTAAAGTGTGGTGTCCTACAATAAGCACTTCTCTCCCCATAAAGGAAAGAATGGCTACTAAAGTGTGGTGTCCTACAATAAGCACTTCTCTCCCCATAAAGGAAAGAATGGCTAGTAAAGTGTGGTGTCCTGCAGTAAGCATTTCTCTCCCCTTGAAGGGAAGAATGGCTAGTAAAGTGTGGTGTCCTGCAATAAGCACTTCTCTCCCCTTGAAGGGAAGACTGGCTAGTAAAGTGTGGTGTCCTGCAATAAGCATTTCTCTCCCCATAAAGGAAAGAATGGCTAGTAAACTGTGGTGTCCTGCAATAAGCATTTCTCTCCCCATAAAGGAAAGAATGGCTAGTAAAGTGTGGTGTCCTGCAATAAGCATTTCTCTCCCCTTGAAGGGAAGAATGGCTAGTAAAGTGTGGTGTCCTGCAGTAAGCATTTCTCTCCCCTTGAAGGGAAGAATGGCTAGTAAAGTGTGGTGTCCTGCAGTAAGCATTTCTCTCCCCTTGAAGGAAAGAATGGCTAGTAAAGTGTGGTGTCCTGCAGTAAGCATTTCTCTCCCCTTGAAGGGAAGAATGGCCAGTAAAGTGCGGTGTCCTGCAATAAGCACTTCTCTCCCCATAAAGGAAAGAATGGCTAGTAAAGTGCGGTGTCCTGCAATAAGCATTTCTCTCCCCATAAAGGAAAGAATGGCTACTAAAGTGTGGTGTCCTACAATAAGCACTTCTCTCCCCATAAAGGAAAGAATGGCTAGTAAAGTGTGGTGTCCTACAATAAGCACTTCTCTCCCCTTGAAGGGAAGAATGGCTAGTAAAGTTCGGTGTCCAGCAATAAGCACTTCTCTCCCCATAAAGGAAAGAATGGCTAGTAAAGTGTGGTGTCCTACAATAAGCACTTCTCTCCCCATAAAGGAAAGAATGGCTACTAAAGTGTGGTGTCCTACAATAAGCACTTCTCTCCCCATAAAGGAAAGAATGGCTAGTAAAGTGTGGTGTCCTGCAGTAAGCATTTCTCTCCCCTTGAAGGGAAGAATGGCTAGTAAAGTGTGGTGTCCTGCAATAAGCACTTCTCTCCCCTTGAAGGGAAGACTGGCTAGTAAAGTGTGGTGTCCTGCAATAAGCATTTCTCTCCCCATAAAGGAAAGAATGGCTAGTAAACTGTGGTGTCCTGCAATAAGCATTTCTCTCCCCATAAAGGAAAGAATGGCTAGTAAAGTGTGGTGTCCTGCAATAAGCATTTCTCTCCCCTTGAAGGGAAGAATGGCTAGTAAAGTGTGGTGTCCTGCAATAAGCACTTCTCTCCCCCTGAAGGGAAGACTGGCTAGTAAACTGTGGTGTCCTGCAATAAGCATTTCTCTCCCCATAAAGGAAAGAATGGCTAGTAAAGTGTGGTGTCCTGCAATAAGCATTTCTCTCCCCATAAAGGAAAGAATGGCTAGTAAACTGTGGTGTCCTGCAATAAGCACTTCTCTCCCCCTGAAGGGAAGACTGGCTAGTAAAGTGTGGTGTACTGCAATAAGCACTTCTCTCCCCTTGAAGGGAAGACTGGCTAGTAAAGTGTGGTGGCCTGCAATAAGCAATTCTCTCCCTTTGAAGGGAAGACTGGCTGGTAAAGTGTGGTGTACTGCAATAAGCACTTCTCTCCCCATGAAAGGAAGTCTGGCTAGTAAAGTGTGGTGGACTGCGATTTGCACTTCTCTACCCTTGAAGGGAAGACTGGCTGGTAAACTGTGGTGTCCTGAAACAAGCACCTCTCTCCCCTTGAAGGGAAGACTGGCTGGGAAAGTGTGGTGTCCTGAAATAAGCACTTCTCTCCCCTGAAGGGAGGATTGGCTAGTAAAGTGTGGTGTCCTGAAATATGCACTTCTCTCCCCTTGAAGGGAATACTGGCTAGTAAAGTGTGGTGGCCTGCAATAAGCAATTCTCTCCCTTTGAAGGGAAGACTGGCTACTAAAGTGTGAATGGTCGCAATAAGTGGTCCCCTCCCTCTGAAGGCAGCGCTTTCCCCTTACGTCTTTTCAGCAAAACTTCCAGGCATCTTTTCTTCGGCACCTGCATTCACTTTCTAGTCAATCCATCCAGCAAGTGGACTGCAGAGAAATGGCCAGGGAAGTCTTGGTCCTTGATTTCAGAGGTGCAGTAGACTATCATCCTGGGACAGAGAAGTGAAAATCTTCAATTTATTTTTTTATTTATTGCACTTCTATACCGCTCCCATAGCTAGGGCTTTCTGGGCGGTTTACACAAATTCTAAAATTAAGATAAAAATGAGTATACAAAATTTAGAATTCTAAAACACAGAACATACACACATAAAGCATTAAAAACCATTAATCAACAAATGAGAAGGAAACAGAACACAAAAACAAGTGCAATCAAAGCCAGTGTAATATATTGCTTAGTGAGTTGGATCCAGTAAAGTGTGAAGTCCAGGAATAAGTACTTCTCTCTCCTTAAAGGGGAGTCTGGCTGGAAATAAGTGTTAAGGCCAGCAATAAGTTTTGCTCTCCCCTTAAAAGGGAGTCTGGCCAGTAACTGCGCACTCCGGAAATAAGGGGTCCCCTCCCTTTGAAGGCAGTGCTTTCCTCTCACATTGTTATATCAAAACTTCCAGGCAGCCCTTCTTTGGGAGCTGCATTGATTTTCTATTCAGTCCATGTAGATAAGATGAAGAGGAGAATGACAATGATGCAAGCCACCTTGTTTTCCCTGCAAGAAGAAAAAAGCATATATACGTATGTAAACACATAATTCAATACAGCAGTGTCAAAACATTCAGCTCCATTTTCAGACATTGGAGGTTTTATACCTCATAGCTCAACCACCAGTTAAAATATCTTGACAATATACCAATATGTGCTCATTATATTGTCTTAATAGTAATACATAACTTGTTAAACTAGAAATACGTTAATTCTTCATTTTAAAACTTCATGGTAATAACCCAGAGCAACAACAAAAGTTTAAATCTTATATCACATATCTAAAGCGGAAAGAGTTATAATCATATATATTCTCATGCTTTTTCTAATACTATATTAAACTTTTAAAAAAATCTCTTAAGTTATTTTTCTTTGCTTCCAACAATTTATCAATAATTTAGTAAGGCTAATTTGACAGCTTGATAATAGAATACAAGATAAGAAAAACCCATATCCCCTCTTCCTATATTGTTATAACTTTCCTATCTTATATAAAATTTCAGCTACCAGCCTTTGTTTCTTCCTGATTAAAGAGATTTTTAGTGCATCAGAGAATACTACTATTTACTTTGGGGTTTTCAAAAGACGGTATTAATTCTTAAGGAATAGAGACACTGTTGCTACTAACTATAAGCCTTAATGACTCATTTTACCTCAGGACTTATTCCCAAACCTTAACCTTAGATATACACCCACATCTAGCTCTAGCTCTTGGATAGTCTTCTTTTGACTCCCAAAGCACCTCCTGTTGTATTTCTGGCTGCTTGGACAATTTATTTGAGGTTTTGCTGCTTGCTTGTTTAACCCTCTTCTGGCAAGATCTCAGGGCCTAAGGAACTCTCTGCCACTGTAACTCCAAGTTCTACAAGTGGACCCTTCCCCCACCCCCCGCCACCAAATCTCTTTAGAATTTCCTGTTATAAGAGGCTTGGCATAAGAGAGTCTCCAAAACTAGAGCCATGACGAACTATTAAACAATCCTATGCATGTTTAGCCAAAAAGAAGAAGAAAAAAGTCATAAAACTCCCAGTGATAATTCTTAAGGACATTGTCCCTATTATAAGCCTCTTAAAGACTATGTTTACCTCAGGAAAAAAATCCCTAAACCTTTACTCTAGCCCAATATACCCGTAGTAGTCTTCTTCTGAATCTCAAAACTTCTCATATTGTATTTCTGGCGGCTTGGACCATTTATCTGGGTGTTTGCTGCTGCCTGCGTGTATAACCTTTTACCTCAGGAAAAAACACCCCTAAACCTTTAGCCAAATACACCCCATAACAGTCTTCTTCTGAATCCCAAAGCTTCTCCTATTGTATTTCTGGCTGCTCATGCCATTTATATGGGCGGTTGCTGCTGCCTGCTTGTATAACCTTCTTTTACCACAGGAAAAAACCACCCCCTAAACCTTTAGCCAAATACACTCCATAACAAGATTCTTCTGAATCCCAAAGCTTCTCCTATTGTATTTCTGGCTGCTTGAGCCATTTATCTGGGTGTTTGCCTCTGCCTGCTTGTATAAGCTTCTTTTAGGGCAGCTTTCTGGCATAATACAGCCACCCTACACCTGACCTTCACTAACTACCCATGGTTATTCCACAGGAATAGCTTAATATTCGAGGGGAATATTCAACAGAACCCTTAGTTTCATATTCAAGCCTCAGCTGTTGAGTTTCTCCTCAGTTTTCTTTCTGAAACTTCACCTACCAAAGAACACCCCTTCCCTCTCGCTGTCTAATCTCAGACTGACTGACACCAAATGTCTTTTCCCGCTCTTTCCCACCTCATGGGAACGCCCAGCCAAACAGAACTGAATTTACCTGATCCAAGCCCCACCCAGAAATATTCAAATTATTTGTTTCTCTCTTCCCCCACTTCAGAACATCAATAAATAATTACTATAACAGGCTTTTGACTGAATATATATATATATATAATTTTCCAAAAGAAAGTCAACCAGAAGTATGAAAAAGAAAAGAAGTAAATAAAAAGGGGACTATATTGAATTTAAATAAAATTATCCACAGAGGGTAGTACATAACATCTTTTAAACGCCTCCTGAAGACATGCCTTTTTTACACAGGCTTTCCCTGTTTTTTTAATGTAGCTAGTTTTATACTGCCTTTTTTAACTTCTTAATGATTTAAATTTATACTTGTTATAGTTTATGTTTTTTTAATTGTGCATTGCTCAGAGAGCTTCAGCTGATGGGCAGTATAAAAATGTAATAAATAAATAAATAAATAAATAAATTTAACCTCTATTCATATTTTTCACTTAGCATTACAGACCAAACTATATGAGGAGTTCATGGGCTGCTTAGAAGCTTCCTTTTATCATTTTTCTCTATATCAAACTAATATTTGGTCTCTTTTCCATAATCTGAGGAAAGGGTTTGGCATATACTACTGTGCATGATCCTGCTCAGTATATAAAATAAAATCCTGTCATGGTTTATAAAAGTCAGGTATTTTGACTTTGGCTAATTTTATGGCATTTTTTTTTCTGTCATAGCTACGTGCTATAATTTCATATACCATGATTTCAGTGTATTCCTACTTTGGGCTATGAGCCTGTTGATTTGAAGATGGTTTGAATCCCTAAAAGGATTTCCTAAGACCATTTGGAATGAACCAAAGTGTTTCAATGACCACTCAATGTCCTTCATTTTAGTATGTCCCCAGGGCACATTTTCCCTCAGTCAAGCAAGCCCGTCAACATGAAAGGAAACTGCATTCCAGCATCTGAGGAAGGCACATAAAAGGCACTCCTCCATTTAGCTGGTTCTGGCATTTAAAAACATTGGACAAGGAGCAAAGGCTGGTTCTAATGGGACAAATGTCATCTCAGCTTTAATGTCATGCGGATGGGGAAGTCGTTTTTGTGGGAGAAGTGACACAGAGCTAGTCTCATGGCTGCTCCTTAAGCTATTTGCTGAGCCCCAGCATCTTGCTCCTCACAGAGGCCAACCTTACCAAATGACTTCAGGAAGACCCCAAACAGGGCATGATAATACAATAGTCCTCTTCTGCTGTTGCTCCCCAGCAAATGGTATGCAGAAGCATGTATCCTATTTAGGATCAGGGTGCTGTTCTCACACTAAAAGCCATATTTACCATTGCCTGCTTCATGTAGCAGTGATGTAAATAACCTGAAGAAGTATTTTCTTGACATATAAGCAGTAAATTATGCTCATATATATCACTAGAATTTTAGGGGGGAAATAAACAGACTGGAATAACATTTCAGAACTTTTTTTTTTTTTTTTTGCTGTCAAAGCAAGTCTCTGCAAAGCTTGATTCAATAATAAGGGACGGTGTAATTTATTTATTTATTTATTTATTACATTTTTATACCGCCCAATAGCCGAAGCTCTCTGGGCGGTTCACAAAAATTAAAACCACAAAAAACATCCAACAGGTTAAAAACACAATTACGAAATACAGAAAATTACGAAAAACACAAAAGCCGGAACGGAACGGAACAGGCCAGAACGACCCCATTGTGAACCGCCCAGAGAGCTTCGGCTATTGGGCGGTATAAAAATGTAATAAATAAATAAAAATAAATAAATAAATAAATAAATTATATTAAAAAACCATACCAAAAACAGTGGCATGTGTTAGCAACACTTGGGAACAATATTTTAGGACTAAAACCATGCCAATATTATATCACTATTAACCCCAGAACTCCCAAAACAACATCCGGAACAGAATGGGATGGCCGGAACGGCCACTACTGAACAAATGATATCAACCAAACTCAACAGTCATGCATAACTCCATGGCAGGGATGCAATAAGCCACAAAAGGTGCAAAGAAACTGCGTTGCGATAACCGTTCCGCGCAAAGCGCATATTGCGCAAAACGGACAGGGACAGCAGCTTCCAAGTGAAGTATGTTAATCAAACTCACCAGACACACATTACTAGGTGAGCCTGATGTAATAAGCTCCAAAAATTGCCCCGAAACCACGTTCAGGTACCCTTTCCGGGCAAAAACGTGTATTGCGGAAAAGGGCCGTAACGGCAACTTCCCAGTGGGTGAGTCAACCAAACTCACCAGACACACATTACTAGGTGAGCCTGATGTAATAAGCTCCAAAAATTGCCCCCAAACCACGTTCAGATACCCATTCCGGGCAGAAACGTGTATTGTGCAAAATGGGCCTTAACAGCAGCTTCCCAATGAGATATGTGAACCAAACTCACCAGATGCACATGACAAGGTGGGACAAATATAGAAAGCTCCAAAAGTTGCCCCAAAACCACGTTCAGATACCCGTTCCGGGCAGAAACGCCTGTTGCTCAAAATGGGCCGTAACGGCAACTTCCCAATGAGGTGAGTCAACCAAACTCACCAGACACACAATACTAGGTGGGCCTGACGTAATAAGCTCCAAAAGTTGCCCCGAAACCACGTTCAGATACCCGTTCCGGGCAAAACCGTGTATTGCGCAAAACAGGCCGTAACGGCAGCTTCCCAATGTGGAAAGTCAACCAAACTCACCAGACGCACATAACAGGGTGGGACAAATATAGAAAGCTCCAAAAGTTGCCCCCTAACCACGTTCAGGAACCCGTTCCGGGCAAAAACATATATTGCGCAAAAGGGCCGTAACGGCAACTTCCCAATGAGGTGAGTCAACCAAACTCACCAGACACACATTACTAGGTGAGCCTGATGTAATAAGCTCCAAAAGTTGCCCCGAAACCACGTATCAGATACCCGTTCCGGGCAAAAACACTGCAATTTTTGGAGCTTTTTGCCCGGAACGGGTATCTGAACGTGGTTTGGGGGCAACTTTTGGAGCTTTCTATATTTGTCCCACCTAGTTATGTGCATCTGGTGAGTTTGGTTCACTTATGTCATTGGGAAGCTGCTGTTACGGCCCATTTTGCGCAATACGCGTTTTTGCCCGGAACGGGTATCTGAACGTGGTTTCGGGGCAACTTTTGGAGCTTTCTATATTTGTCCCACCTAGTTAAGTGCATCTGGTGAGTTTGGTTCACTTATCTCATTGGGAAGCTGCTGTTACGGCCCATTTTGGGCAATACGCGTTTTTGCCCGGAACGGGTATCTGAACGTGGTTTCGGGGCAACTTTTGGAGCTTTCTATATTTGTTCCACCTAGTTATGTGCATCTGATGAGTTTGATTGACTTACCTAATTGGGAAGCTGTCGTTACGGCCCATTTTGCACAATACATGTTTTTGCCTGGAACGGGTATCTGAACGTGGTTTGGGGGCAATTTTTGGAGCTTATTACATCAGGCTCACCTAGTAATGTGTGTCTGGTGAGTTTGATTAACATACTTCACTTGGAAGCTGCTGTCCCTGTCCGTTTTGCGCAATATGCGCTGTGCGCGGAACGGTTATCGGAACGCAGTTTCTTTGCACCTTTTGTGGCTTATTGCATCCCTGCCATGGAGTTATGCATGACTGGTGAGTTTGGTTGATATCGCTCGTTCAGTAGTGGCCGTTCCGGCCATCCCATTCTGTTCCGGACGTTGTTTTGGGAGGGGACGGTGTAAAAGCCGGAACGGAACGGAACAGGCCGGAACAGCCCCATTATATTAAAAAACCATACCAAAAACAGTGACATGTGTTAGCAACACTTGAGAACAATATTTTAAGACTAAAACCATACCAATATTATATCACTATTAACCCCAGAACTCCCAAAACGATGTCCGGAACAGAATGGGATGGCCGGAACGGCCACTAGGGAACAAGCGATATCAACCAAACTCACCAGACATGCATAACTAAATGGCAGGGATGCAATAAGCCACAAAAGTTGCCCCCAAACCACGTTCAGATACCCGTTCCGGGCAAAAACGCGTATTGCGCAAAATGGGCCGTAACGGCAGCTTCCCAATGAGATAATTGAACCAAACTCACCAGATGCACATGACAAGGTGGGACAAATATAGAAAGCTCCAAAAGTTGCCCCGAAACCACGTTCAGATACCCGTTCCGGGCAAAAGTCTGTGTTGCGCAAAACGGGCTGTAAAAGCAGCTTCCCAATGAGGAAAGTCAACTAAACTCACCAGATGCACGTAACTAGGTGGGACAAATATATAAAGCTCCAAAAGTTGCCCCGAAACCACGTTTCGGGTGAGCTTCATTCAAAATGCATTAGAATTAGCTGAAGTGCATCGTGCAATTATTTAATTGCTAGCAAGTAATGCCTTTTAATATCTAACTGCGCTATAATACATACTCTGATAAAAGGAATGGCAAATGAAGTAGGAAGCCCTAAAGTAGCAGGGTGGCTTGGACCTTCATCCATCATTGATAAGTTGGAACAGACCCAGCCATTTGACTTCTAACTAAAAGAGCAAATCTCCCATTTATTGCTAGGTAGATGTGGTGGCATAACAACACTTGCTGATTTTGGGAATCCATCCACTTAACTGGAATTCTCAGAGACACGTGCAATCTTCTTCGTTGCTTCTCATTCCTCCCTAAGCAGATGATGTCACTCTTTTATATACGTACACACCTAACTAAGAAACTGGAATCTGGCTTTAAATTGGGGAGAGTTTTCATGAAATGAAAATATTTGCATTTGCATGCACATGTGTGTTTTAATAGCAGCCATGGAGGAGTGCTCTGATCTGATGCAGAATGATAGCATCAGTGGGTGAGGGGTTTAACTCTTTCCCCTGCACCCCAGTCTAAATGACCCACCACTCACCCCACTCCCAAGTCACTACTTTCGCTGAGAGGAAAGTGATTAGCCTCAAGAATCTGGAGCTAGAATTAGGTTATTTTCCCCAGCGCATGTTATAGCATTCATTAAAATTCATGAATGCTTTCGGAGCAAACAGGCCTCTGCTCTTGAAAAGATTATAAGGAATGTGATTAGAGTGAACACAATCACATTTTTAAAACTCTGCTATTAAACAAACTGATGTGCCTAGTAACAGAAAACAGGGACGGTGTAAAAGCCGGAACGGAACGGAACAGGCCGGAACAGCCCCATTATATTAAAAAACCATACCAAAAACAGTGGCATATGTTAGCAACACTTGAGAACAATATTTTAGGACTAAAACCATACCAATATTATATCACTATTAACCCCAGAACTCCCAAACCGATGTCCGGAACAGAATGGGATGGCGCAAAATGGGCCGTAACGGCAGCTTCCCAATGAGATAATTGAACCAAACTCACCAGATGCACATGACAAGATGGGACAAATATAGAAAGCTCCAAATGTTGCCCCCAAACCACGTTCAGACACCCGTTCCGGGCAAAAACGCGTATTGTGCAAAAAGGGCCGTAACGGCAGCTTCCCAATGAGGAAAGTAAACCAAACTCACCAGATGCACATAACTAGGTGGGACAAATATAGAAAACTCCAAAAGTTGCCCCCAAACCACGTTCAGATACCCGTTCCGGGCAAAAACGCGTATTGCGCAAAAGGGCCGTAATGGCAGCTTCCCAATGAGGTAAGTGAACCAAACTCACCAGATGCACATGACAAGGTGGGCCAAATATAGAAAGCTCCAAAAGTTGCCCCCAAACCACGTTCAGATACCCGTTCCGGGCAAAAACGCGTATTGCGCAAAATGGGCTGTAACGACAGCTTCCCAATGACATAAGTGAACCAAACTCACTAGATGCACATAACTAGGTGGACCAAATATAGAAAGCTCCAAAAGTTGCCCCCAAACCACGGTTCAGGTACCCGTTCCGGGCAAAAACGTGTATTGCACAAAACGGGCCATAACGGCAGCTTCCCAAGGAGGTAAGTGAACCAAACTCACCAGATGCACATGACAAGGTGGGACAAATATATAAAGCTCCAAAAGTTGCCCCCAAACCACGTTCAGATACCCGTTCCGGGCAAAAATGCGTATTGCGCAAAATGGGCCGTAACGGCAGCTTCCCAATGAGGAAAGTCAACCAAACTCACTGGATGCACATAACTAGGTGGGACAAATATAGAAAGCTCCAAAAAGTTGCCCCCAAACCACGTTCAGATACCCGTTCTGGGCAAAAACTCGTATTGCACAAAACGGGCTGTAACGGCAGCTTCCCAATGAGGTAAGTCAACCAAACTTTTTGTATGTCTCTTTGCACATGTGCTATGCAGTGGCTCACATTCTCCTTGTGTGTACAGAAAGTTATAGAAATGGTGTGGCTTACACAAACTGATATGACTGACAGGTAACCTTTATATTACTTTAAGGCTACAATGTGATACCCACTGACGTTGGTTTCACACCATTCAGGGTTATTTCTCTGATGACCTGCTAAAAGGTTTGTATTTGCAATGAGTGACGCACACTAACTAAAATAATATAAGTATTGGAGCAGGAAACATTACCTAAAATCATTTGTGTCAAATCATTTATCCTTATCTCCATAAATGAACTTCCTTGGATCTATGCCTGGAAGTTACTTTTAAGAGGTCAATGTCCCTGCCTTGAGGATTAAGTCCACTTAAAGAAAGTCAAGCATCTTCATTGCCCGAGAGATGAAGATTCCACCAGGCCTCCTAGGCAACCTCTTCAGTACTCCACCACTATTTCAGTTTTTAAAAAAATTTCAGAAGTCCAGCATCAATAATTTTGGCTCTAGTTTGAGTTCATTATTACTTGGTTTGCCCAGGGGAAAAACCTCTGTTTGCCTCAATGGTGAAAAGACTATCAGTTGAAATAGGAATGTGTGAGAAATCCACAACAGAATCAAATGAGTTCAGATTTTTATTAATCTAACCCTCAGATTCTTTTGTGAACTGGCTTCTCCCGAGTCTCATGGATTCTATGCACTTCCGGGCTGGTTGTTTTACTTTCTGGAATTCCACACAAATTTAGTTGTAGAAAAATACATTTTAAAAAAACAGCCAAAAATGTGCATTTCCCCATAGCATGAAAGTGTGCATTTTATGCGGATTTGCACATTTAGGGGGATTTACACATTTTTGCAAGTGTGAATTAGCACAAATTCACAAAATGGGGAAAACTGATTCCGTCAATGAGCAGACGACAGAATAAAAGGCACCTAAAAATCTACAAAGTGCAGATGGAATGGATTCTATAAAATCTGCACATCCCTCCTCTGAAGTGGATTGGAGAGAGTGGCTCTGCCGTTATATTGTTGTTAATTTTACAATAACATTTCCATCAAGCAACCCAAGGTGGTGGAAATGGTTCTTCCCCATTTTATCCTCACAAGCATCCTGGGAAGTGAATTTGGCTGGGGGAAGGTGAATGACCCCCAGCCACCCAATGAGCTTCATGGATGAGTGGGGATTTCTTAAATGGATCTCCCCACCCCTAGTCTGACATTCTAACCAATACACACTCTAACCTGGGAGACCAACTGCGGGGAGTCCAGGGGTCATTTTTACCTCTGTTGAGCCCCACAGGTCACACTCCATAAGGTGCCATGCAAAAAGGGGGTCAGAAAGGGTCACATTTGATGCTTTTAGTGCTCCATAGTAGTTATGGGGTACTTTAAGGGTCAAATTTAGCTCAATAGCAGGCTAAATTTTGTCCTTTGGATGCTCTGTAACTGCTATGGACCACTATTTGCACCCCCCCCCCACCACCAAATTTTGCTTCTGAACTCAGGGGCTGGGCAGTGGGGTTGTTGGGGGATCATGAGGGCTGCATTTGGCAAATGGGCTGCAATTGCCCACCCCTGCGCTAATCATTACATTCACCCACTCCCACACCGCTCATTGGACTGGGTAATTTAGCCATAGGTGTGGGTTCCTAGAAATGACATCACTGGAGCGTACGGTTAGGAGCTAGGACAGTAATAGATAGGAGGACAGCAAGGCAGGCAATCAGGCCTCATAAAGGAATAGAGGTGACTGAGGGCTTTTCTATATGACTCTGTTAGTTTGCTGCTTCCGCTTCCAGTTTCATCGCAGAACTGAGATCCAAGCACTACATGAGGAGCATTTCCTTTTCTGCTTTTCTGCCATATAATGTCTAGGTGGCACTATGCTATAGCAGAATAGTACAAATGCACAAGAGGAAATTGTGCTTTCATTCATCAACCAGAAATAATACCCCATTTTCTCTACTCTAGGAAAACCTCAAGAAAACTGTTCGCAAACAAGAAAAACTGGAGGGTCATGACGTTGCCTAAAGAACCTGTAATCAACTGTGAATAGGAAATGATGCGTGCACAATAAATGCCTCATGTAAGAAAGCATTGGGACTACCCAACCTCTTTAGGGGAAGATCCTAATACCTGGGAGGGGGGCCTGGAATACAGCTGGAGTTTTTGTTTTGTTTTTGTGCTAAGGAATGTAGCAAAGGGATGGTTGCCTGCCTGAAGAGTGCTCCTGAAAAGTGGTTTATTTATTTATTTATTTATTTAATTTCTATATCGCCCAATAGCTGGAGGTCTTTGGGCGGTTCACAAAAATTAAAATCATTCAAAGTATAAAACAACAGTATAAAACCATAATATAAAATACAATATAAAAGCTCAACCAGATAAAAACAACAGCAATGCAAAATTTCAAATTTAAAACACCAAGTTAAAATTTATTTATAGACTGTTAAAATGCTGGGAGAATAAAAAGGTCTTCACCTGGTGTCTAAAAGCATATAACGTAGGTGCCAGGTTGGACACTTTTGAAGGGCTTGTAACTTGGCTTACACAAACACTATTCCTACCCACTGTCTCATGGGACATCTTACATCTGGCCATGAGATAAGAATAGGACATGTAGTTGGCCTTGATCCTACTGAAAACTAGCCTTTTCCTGGCCTACTAAGTTCTCCGCCTTTCACGTGGTGCATCCTTCTGAGGTGTCTGTCTAAAATCACTCCAGCAGGGGGTTCTGATCACATGGGAGCCCCCTCATGAGCACCGGCTCAATCAGAGGCAAGCATCCACATTAATTCATGGATGGCCAGCAAGGCATGGAGCCAGCACCACGCAGCAGCACACCATACCTTAGGAGCAGGAGCAGGAGCAGCAGCATGGCCCCAATCCCCCCTTCTCCAAGCAGAGGTTCTGCATGTGAAGAATGCCTGAACAAGGCTATGTTTACACAAAATGCTTTAAACAAAGAGGGGATCTACACTGTGTACTGAAGGCGCTTGCGTGCACCTCCAGTCCGCCCCGAAAACGATTGTGTAGATCCCGTTTGGAAGAGGCGGAGGAAGAGGTGGAGGAGGAGGCGGCTGGGGAATCTGGCCGCCCACCTCTCCACTGGCCTCCTGCTGCCGGCGAAAGAGCCACCCAGGTCGGAGAGCTTCTTCCGCTCTCCGCCACACCTTCTTCCGCCGAGTGGCTCTTTCGCCGGCAGCAGGAGGCCGGCGGGGAGGTGGGCGGCAGCGGCGGCAAGGACGCGGCCGGATTCCCCAGCCACCGCCTCCTCCGCCTCTTCCTCCGCCTCTTCCAAACGGGATCTACACAATCGTTTTCGGGGCGGACTGGAGGCGCACGCAAGCGCCTTCAGTACACAGTGTAGATCCCCTCAAAGCAAATAATAGCAATACATTTGATCTCTCTGTGCATAGCTGATAATGTAATGGTTATCTTTATTTTTGTTGACAGACAAAATGAGGTAGCATAGCTTATTCAGGTAAGCATATAATCAATAACAGAAGAAGCGTACACACAAAGCTCACAAAACTATCTGGGCTTTCATTCTTTCAATTTAATGCTCACGCAAAACAATCATTATAGCACTACATAATTCTTTATCACTAACAACCTAAAAATGCATGCCTATGTATAACCTGCAAAGTAATGTATACGATATTTTCCCCATACAGGAAATAAACATCTCCTGCTGACTTTAGTAAATGACTTGAGTCCCGCTGGAGGCAAATGGGTACTTTACTATTTGTCAATCAAATATGTGATGCACATATCCAGACTCTCATATCCACAGCAGTAACTGCACTTAAGGGGTTCAATGAAGCAATCTTTTCCACTATAGGAGATTTTCACAGTTTCTGGTTGACAAACAAACCCAATGCCATTTTTCTGGACAGAGACTCACATAATTTATTGCATACTAAGACACAATATGCCAACAACTATTTGAATCTTTCATAATTAGTTGAGAGGTAGAATGAATTTCCAGATAAGACTTTAAAAAACAATAGAGCCCAGCTATGCTTTGCTGCTCAATGGTAACAAAGCATAGAATCATAGGCAAGGGTTCCACTAATTTTAAACTGATGTCCATTATATGTACACTATATATGCATATGTGCCGGCTTCAGGTTTTGAGGGTCCTTGGGCAAGGCAACTTCAGTGGGGCCCCTCCCTCAGTGAGTCTACCTTCTCCACTGTCACCAGTTACCAGGGCCAGCCCTCCCATGGAGCAGGGTTAGTACCAGCCTCAGGTTGCAGAGTGGGAGGAGCAGCAAATTCTCACCGCCATTGTTATCTGGGCCAGGGCAAGAGGCAGGTAAACAAGGAGCTTGAACAGTAAAGAGATTGCATCTGAACAGGAGAATATGTGGAAGACTGATGGGTAGAGAGGATCCTTCCTTGGCACAGACTGTTGGACTGATACAGAAAGGAGGTAGTCAGTAGATAGTACCTTACTTACGACACCATGTATATGGAGGAAAAATGCTCTTCTACAAAAAAGGAAGTGAAAGACGAGAAGAGAAAGGGGGTGGTGATGAGCAAAAAGTAAACAAACATACCTGATTCTCCACTGAAGTGAACTAAATTAGAGAGGCAGTGTGACGTAGCAGTTAGAGGGTTAGACTGAGATAACCCAAATTCAAATCTCCAATCAGACATGAAACTTATTTGGTAATGACCTTGGCCCAGTCACCATCTCTCAAATTGATCTACCTCACAGGGTTGTTGTGATGATAAAATGGGGGCCCAAGCTGACTAAACCTCCTTGACTTAAGGGTGCAGGACTGGACCTGCCATGAGACAGAATGAGGTGGCCACCTCAGGCAGCAGTTGCTGGTGGGTGGGGAGCAGAGTGAGGTGTTGCAGGACAGAGATGTGTGCGCCAAAGGGCCAGTCATGTGCCATGTAGCTGAGCCTGCTGCTCTCAGGCGCAATAAGTGGAAATGTCCTGATGACAGTGTTGAAGTAAGATTCAATTGCCACACTTATCAACATGGAATGGAAGGAGGGTTGGTTACCATTTTGGTTTTTGTCTCAGGAAGAGTATCAATAAAATATGTGAAAAATAAATGTTGCAAGACCAGTATCATAGGCAAGACACCTTTTTTCATAAAGGCTATAGCTAGAGCAGCAAGATGAAAAAGACTTGCTGTGTTATAGAAAGACGATACTTTTTTTTCTTTGTTGTATTCAAATATATATATATTTCAGCTTATAACTTTCCATTTCCAGATTGGGTTTTATAAGACATTTCCCTTGATTAACTTTTGTAATCTCCCATAATTCATCTCGGTGCAGAAATCATGTTGTGTAGATTACACATTGCCTAATACGGTCCTTCTGCATGGTAGTTACAGAATCAGACCTTTATTGTAAGGCTGTCTAACAACGAACTGCAGTCATTGCTGTCATGCAGTACACACGAGTCTTGCTGGATCCAATAACAGCCAGCCAAACACTTCTTGGAAATCCACAGGGAAGGCATAAAAGCAGCAAGTCCCTTACTCTGCAGCATCTGGTTTTCGATATACACTGTCTCTGAATTTGGCCCATTGGGAATAAACAGGTAAACAGAAGTGACCAGAAATGACAAACTGGCCGGTAAACAAGATGTGACAGTAGACACGTAGGCAGGAAGCCACCAGCTTGGTTTTGAGGGAGTGTCTCTGAGGATGCTAGAACACCTGGTTGTAACCAATCAGGGAGCTTAAAGCGTTAGAGTGTCCATGTATGGCAATGGACATAGAGATTGGCAAATTACTTAATTATAAAAGAAAGCCCCACATGGAGTTCTAGTTTCTGCTTTTACCGTGGAGTTTCTGGTACTCTCTTCAGCTCCACTCAGAAGATGTTCCAGCTTTTTCTGGCAAAATACTGTAAGTCTAACTTTATATCTTTTCTATTTCTGTACTAAGGTTGAGTGGGTTGTATGTGAAATCATCTTTTTGATAGATAAATCATTTTTTTCTATTTCTATGCCATTGCCTGTGTGAGTCAGTGTATCCAGGTGCTAAGACAGACTGCTTCTCTAAGCCCGAGCCAATAAGATAACAGATGGGTAGTAAAGGCAGTCACCGGTGAGCCAGATGGGTGAATTAATTGGGCAACTCAAAATGTTTCCCTGACAAAATAAGGATTGATTAGTATACCAAGCCCTAACATTGGAGTGGCATAACTGTTCTTAAAAACAATGTTAGAAGAAGAGAAGATGGTGGCCGGGGGATATAGTTTTCCAAAGAAGGGCCAGGGAAGCCTTTGGTCTGCATGGGTTAATCACCTCCAACCGTGTCACATCATGATTTTCAGTCCAGTGAAAACCAATGCTGATCATTTTTGTGACCCACCCAGAGAGCTATTGGGCTGTATAGAAATGCAATAAATAAATAAATGGTGTTATAGGTGATAAGGGTGGATGAATAGAAGGCAAGGGAACCAAGAATGGGGGGAAGCCGGTTAAATTTTTAGTTGAATCTGGTTCAAGCCCCTGTAAAAGACTCCAAGCTTGTTCACCAGAAGGCAAACTGACTGAGCTTAAAACCTTAGCAGTCCCATCAACCCACCATGGGACAATGTTGCCCTGAAGGTCCAAGAGCATAAGCCATCAACATCTGGAGCCCCAGGAATGCATCTCTTATCTTTACCCTTACATTGAATCCCATTTGCCATTTTGTGGCTCATTCAACCCAGTTTGATCTTGTTGGGAAGCCTTTACAGTCTGCTTGGGTTTTCTCTATCCTTAAGGATTTAGAGTCATCTGCAAACTTAGCCACTTCATTACTTATCCCTGACTGCAAATCCTTTGAAGACTCCCACCCGTCTCCTCCACTGTTAAAACAAACAAACCTGTCTTTTTAATTCTACTCTCTGCTTTGTGTTCTTTAACGAATTGCTGATCTGTAAGGAGGCCATCCTCTTCTTATCCTATGACTGTCACTGCTATAATATTATTTGTTTTTGAGCTGAACTGTAGCCACATAGATAAAATAAAAGCCAAGTAATTAAATACAATTACTGAATTTAAAATGGCATTTTAGCATTAAGCTCATATTTCAATAATTAAATTAACGTACAAGAATTAATACAGGAGCACATTACTTTGATTTTAAAATATTTATTTATTTAAATTATGCATAGACTTTCCAGCCCCAAACCTCTCAGACAATTTACATATATTTGGGGCCCAATCCTGTGCATGTTTAAACAGAAAAAAAGTCCTAAAAGTTCCAGCACCCCCCAGGTAGCATGTCTAGCTGGGGCATGCTGGGAGTTGTAGGACTTTTTTCTGTCTAAACATGCATAAGATTGCATCCTTATATACAGAGTTGTGGATCCCCAAAAAACCATGTGACTAGGTCCACACATCCAAAGGAGGTTGGAGTAGTTCTCAATCAAAAGTCCCCCATGCAGCTTGGCAAACCTCTCCTTTGCATGCATTCTATCAACCTGTGAGCAGGGACCTGGGCGGTTCATTTTTTGTGAACCACCCAGAGAGCTCCGGCTATTGGGCGGTATAGAAATGTAATAAATAAATAAATAAATAAATAATGAATATGGCCCTTCCCCAAACTCTGTACGCACTGAATACCCTGACTTAGCATGTGCCCATACAATACGAATGTCTGTAGGGGGAAATGTTTGCATGTACAGCTGTATGAGCAAAGGCTTCTGATACCCCAGTGCACATGGTGCTAGATCACATGGTTGCCTTCCCATGTACTCCGAAAGGCCATATTCCTATAAATATTTTTGCTGTTTGCATGGACACTTGGAGGTAGGACTACCCAGAGTGTGTGATGTAAGGGCAGAGCTAGTCCTCACTTGTGCCTTTCGTTTGAATAGGGTGACTATGGTCTGTCATTCAAAGACAAAAGCTCCACCCCCATCCATTGGGCACTGCCGAATCTTTCGGCACACTTAAAGTAGCTTTTGGGATCCTTGACTTTATCCATGAGCTTTTCTGCATTTGGCTTGAAACCCGCCACTTTACCGAGGCTTCTGCTTCCAGATCCTTTGTAGGATTACGATCAGCTCCTTTACATGTCCCTGCCCCCAGGGTTTCCGTTTTCTGCCTTTCTGTATGTTCCATTTCACAACCACTAGTTGGTGCTAGGTTTCATGCCACCATTCACATTTTGGGAAAAATGCTAAAATGTTTGCAAATAAGGGGCCATGAAGAATGACAGTGTTGCATAAAGCACCCACAAATTATCATGAGTGAGGAATTACAAGCACACAATAAATGCCTCATGTAGAAAGGCTCTATATATTTTTGGGTGTAAGAGTAAAGTTTGCTTCTGGTTTTAATCCAGAAAAAAATGTAATTTAACAGCTCAATTCTATACATATCTACTCAGAAGTAAGTCCCATTGGGCCTTCCACACGGATTGCAGGTATCAGAAATATGGAAAACACTGGGTTGGAGCATGACTCAGACTTAAGTGCTTTACTGATGAGAGCTTACCTGTTCAACACTGATTCATTTTAGCATCATATCCAAAGCTTTAAGGCACAGTATGTGAACTCTTTGCTATAGTAATGAAAAGCCGGATGTTTTCTTTCATAATTCATGATACTGTGTGAGCTATTTTTATTTTACCTTCTGACTTTGAAGGCATTAAGAAGCAGTGCAGAGCACTTTAAAAAATGAAAACGTTCAATATTTTTTATTGCAATCTGAGGCCCAGATTTTTGCCTGCTCTATACTGCTTGCATGTACTACTGAGATGGTACAGGCAAATTGCTATCTCATTTCACGTACAGTGACTGAGGCAGAAGTGAAGAACCCCATAATGTAGTTTGTTGCAAAAAGAAGGGCGGGGGAGAAACAGAACTGACAATGTCTGCAAAAGTTCGTTACACCATCTATTTCTTTACTTCCATATTTTACAAAAATGAAATGCCGAGCTAGTAAAAGCACCCACTGCTGTTGTAAAATGTACTGCAGCTTAATATTTTGTGCTTTAGTTGACTGCTGAACAAGTGCAATAAGATGAATGGTAATCGTTACAGATTAATCTTTTCCCAGTCTTTGACACTTTCTACACATTGTTTTTGACTTGTAACAACAAAATGGGGACACCTGAGTGTGAAGTACAAGAGTAATAAATGAATGTGAACAAAAATTGATTTGGAAATGTTCTTGGCAGCCATCCAGTTAACTTAAGACAAACGATCCTCATAGGTGTTTTTCAGGATATGTATAACTCTGGTAGACATGAGACAGTCCTAACCTTTAGAGCTGTTATGTTTCACCACACTTCCTCTTGTCAGCAGTGGAAAGGCAGAGGTGGTGGTGGGGAACACATTGATTATTAATCTTTCTCATAATAGTAGACCTTCAAATTCTGAAATACAGGGTACATATATTATCACGGGTTTTATTAACATATCATATTACATTTGCATCAGGAGACCTGGGTTCTCGTCCCCATTCAGGCATGAAGCGCACTGGGTGTCTTTGTCTCATTCACTGACTCTCAGGCTAACCTACTTCACAAGGTTGTTGTGAGGAACAAATGAAGAGGAGAAGGATAATGTAAGCTGCCTTGGGCTCCTTGGAGGAAAAGGTGGGATATAAATGTGACAATAAATAAATAAGATACTAGCGATGGGGAAAGCTCCCAACATATTACAGGCTCTCTCTGCATATTCCAGCCATTAGAAGTTCAGTGGATGGTGACGAGGGAAAAGCCCTTTCTGTCATTAAGATTTTGATTGTGATTCCTCTAGGAACATGCTGTGTCACCTTGAACCAATAAGAAGAGGTTATAGCCTGTTGGGGACTAATGGCACCATTTCCCTCCCTTGCTATGACTGGCCTAAGGGGGCCATGTGCTCGCTCTATGGACATTTCCCATCATCCTGAACTAGCACGATAGGGTTTTAGCCTGTGGGGACATAGGTGGACATGGTCCCATTTGAGCACCTTTTTCAACCCACCTAGGATTGACCTAAGCAGATATGTGGCAAATCTAAGAACACACCTCACTACCCATGATTATTTGGAAAAGTTATTATGCTTTTATGGACATAATACTGTCCAATCTGGACATAATTGGTTCTGGTCCATAATCTGGACACAATACTGGCCAAACTAGACATGGTATATATAAAGATATATAAAATAGGCTTTCCACTTACATAGGGCTCATAAATCATCCATCAAGGCTGAATGTCCAGCAAAATGACACAAATGCAGGGCTGGCCCTACCATTAGGCAAAACCAGGCAGATGGTTCAGGGTCTCATGGGAAGGCAGCTAATTGTTATTTATTTGCTTAATTATTATTGTATGTTTATTACCAGAGTGTCAGGGTCTGTGCCTGTTGATTCTGTAGCCCATGCCACCAAATCTGAGGAATCCTCTGGGCCTTTGGGCACCTCCTCTTCTAAATCCATGCCTGCTTGAAGCTGGGACCACTGCTCAAAGTTGGGGCCAGGGTAGCATGCTTGCTAAAATTCAAAATATTTTAGCCAAGTTCTTCTTGTTGTTCTAGTTATTAAAATTGCTTTATAATGGAAATGCAAAACCAACATTGTCCAGAATACTAATTCAAATTACTAATATATGTCACTTCTGTTTTACGTTTCACATTAGTGCTATAGTGGAATATTGCAAATACACAAGAGGAAATTGTGCTTTCCTTCCCCATCAGAAATAATACCTCATTTCCCCTTGATTAAAAAAAAACAAACCCTGAAGAAAGTACTGTTTACAGACAAAAGTGAAACTGAAGGATCACATCATCATCTAAAGGACCTGTAAACATGAGCAGAGAATGATGAGCGCACAATGGCTGTCATGGATACAGACAGATTGGATCACCTTGGATGAATATCCTTGTCTCTTTACTGCCATGTCTCTTCACTCTTCACATCTAGAAACATCCTCTTCTAAATTTGATGTGATTGAATATACAATTAATGTTGGAATTTTGGAACTGCAATTTCAGGTTTAACATCTGACTACATAGGCTTAATCTAACAGCAAATTTTTAACTATTTATGTTCTCCTTACAAACATATCAATGTGAGATTTATTTCTTGATTTATTTGATTTCTACTCCACCTTCCTATCAAGGTAAGTGGTACTCAAGGCACCTTACAGTCATAAATAAAACTTGATTAAAACAATAACAAATCAATGCATTAAAATACAATATATTCTTGTCAATATATAAAAGATATATAAAAGATATAAAAGATATCCAATTTCTATGTGGTACAAGTATGAGCTTTTCTATGTGAGGCTGTTAATCAGCTGTATCTGCTTTTGGTTTCATCACAGAATTGCGATCTGAACACTGCAAAAGAGCATTTCCTTTTCTGCTTTTCCACTACGTGACACTGCCGTAAAGCAGAATAGTGCAAATATAAAAGTGAAAAGAGCAGTTTCTTTCACTTTCACTTTCACAATTAAATGCTGCATTTTCCCTTATCTAAAAAAACTTGCCAAAAGTGCTGGAAGGTCATGACATTATCTAAAGAACCCTGTGAGTAGGGAATGATGAGTGCACAATAAACGTCTTGTGTAGAAAAGCCCTATGAGAAGATGTTCTAGTAATATCAGTGAGACCTACAACAAAATTTTGCGCTGTAGAGTGTACCTGCTTTCTGCAAACTTTAGGGTTCCCTTGTCCTTACTTACACTTCTCTCTTGCACATGGATAGTGCTGTTTTAGCAGTAGAACAGTCAATGCGCAGTATATATTTTGCTACAGGAGTGCCATGGCTGCTTCTACTTTGATTCAATAATGGCCCTGGGGTTTCTTTTAGAAGTTCCTGCAACATAACAAACCCTTACACTAGGCCCATCGCATAAACCCTTCTCAGGCCAAGCACGACCACTGGAAAACCTGAGGGAGGGTTAATTAAGACCTTTCCCCTAGCTATGAGGGAAACAGGTTTTATACAGGATCTGCTCTAAAAATACTGTGGGTGTAATATGGAGTGGGTGTTTAATAACTGTAAAACAGGTAAATAATGCCAAGCTGACACGTGGTATTAGGTAGCTAATAAAATAATAAAAAGTTTATTGTTATTTAAAAACTTTAAATAAAAATATAATACTTTCAATCCTGCCTAATCTAAACTCTCCACACACCAACCACCTCTCTCTCTTTACACCAATCCTAAATCCCTAGAATTTAAACTCTTCTTACTTTACAAATGAAAAAGCAAAAGCACCCCGAAACTTAAACACCCCCTCCTTATATACTCCTCTTCCTCCCCCTATCTATTACATCATAAACCACACCCACTCAATTCTAACATTCCCTACTTACCAGACATACTAAACCAGACATATACAATATAGTCAATTGTGAGGTAACGCCACAGTTCCTCAGTTAAACAACTGTATACAGTTTCTTCTCAGCTCTTGCAGACATCTTTATCTAGATTTCCATCCCCATTGCCCAAACAGTTTCTAATAACTGGCATAATCTTGTTATATTTGCAGCCTTTGGCCCAGAAGAATTAACTTGTCAGTTTTTTCTGGTATGAAGAAGCCTCCACTAGACATTTAGAGAAGCTTATAGAGACTCTGAATGTCAAGCATGTCTAACGCCTACAGGGAGATTCAGTGCTGCCTGACTTGAGACTGAAGAGAATGCCCAATGTGGAGCACATCTGAAGTTAAACACTGATGTCAGATTAAGCCATATGACTGCAAATTAGGTTTGGGAGAGTAGAATCCATATAAATCCATTCTGAGATACCAGTGCTTTAAATAGAACTGGTATCTCTGCCAGAACAGGAAGAACAATAGGTGGGTATATGCTAGAGATGGGGGGCAGGGATCAGATTAGGTCATAAAACGTTGTACACTTTCTGTCCATACTAATACATATTTAGTGCTAGAGATTATAAAGGGCATAGTTCTGGAACAGCTTACTTAAGGTGATCATGTCAGTTTGGCATTCCTGTACCCATTTTGTAAAACTGTACTTTTAAGATAACTGTTTCCTGCAACAATGTTTAGGGACACTGTCTTAAAAAATATACGTCAATTTAAAAGGCTGACATTTCCTCTGGCTGGGATTGCTAGCTGGGATACGAGAAAATGAAAGCAGAAAATACAGAGAAGAAAATCCAAGTAAACATTTGAGATAAAAATACAAGATCCTTCTCGTTTATGATAAATTTGAAATGTTTCCAAAAGTGATGACATATAAAAGGATTCTTTTTTTAAAAAAAAAAGTTTATTTAAGTCAGATAGCAATGTAGATATTTTGTAATGAAACAAACTCTCATTTTATGTAATAGTGAAAGAGATATCATACTACTGTAAAAAGATAGTCACAAGAAAATTAATAAACCTAGCAAAATTGCATAAATATTTTCACATTATTATACTTTTAACTGAAAAATAGATACCAAAATCTGAAACTTGTTATATATGTTTTTCATACTGTATATGACAATGGACATTACCTAAGGTTAATCCTAATTAAAAACTAAAACACAGATAGGCATGTGTCAAGACAATAAACATACAGTATAAGAAGAAAAATATATAAATTCAGGTGGGAATTCAGTACAAAATTATGTCAGAAGATAATTTAACATTTTTACCTTTTATTAGGGAACTATAACAGGAAACTATTACTCATTTATGGACAACTGCTACAGAGAATATGGTCGTCCCCACCCCCCCTCCCCCGTTGTTTACCCTTGCATGGAGTTCTATGGTTACCCCAAGGATCTGAAAAATAGAACAGAAAATTAAAGCATAGGGTTGCATCTTACATAAAGTAGGTTGCAGTTCCCTGTCTGCCTGATCCTTTCTAAATATGCTATATTACATTGCCTTCTGATTTTCATTTACTGTGATTTACACTCAGAACATTTCAGGGGATTTTGCCTTGTCCATATCTACAGATCAGGAAAAACAAGTTGTTTGTTGATGTTTCTCGGAGTACCTACCTTCCCTGAACACCCATTCCAATATAGGAGTTCACACCCCTTTTTGTAGTAAGGCTTTGTCCTTTAATCTTGCTAAGTTGGTACAACTTCACCATATTGCAAATTGATCAGATTTTTCCACCTTGCCTGCCTCTTCTTGACTGTAAGTATATGTCAAAAAAAAATGTCCAGTCACAACTTTACTTGCAAAAATCATATTTTCCCATCAAAATCTGTCATGAGTCTGTGAAAACATTCACAGATTCATCTGTCTGAATCTGTGCAAGCTTGTCCTGGTCCAGGGGGAGCAATAGGTAGCCCGTGACACTAATTCAGAGTCAGAGGGGGAAGCTGTAGATGCCAGAACAATTCAGCTCTACTAGGTTACAAGCCAGGAGGGGGTGAGATTCAGGATGCTGTTATAGCCTATCTTCCACAGATGGGAGACCTGACCTTGACGGGACCAAGGACATCTTCCATGAGAACAGGGCAGCAGAAGCGGGAGGGTTGGGACTGGAGTAATGTCCTAAGGCGCATCATCAACTAAAGTTGGTGGTACAGTGTAGGGGTGTGCATTGCCTCAGTCCTGAAGTCCAAATCCGAGCTGAAGCTGGCCGATTCAGCCTGCCTTGACCCAAATCCAGAACAGGACCAAATTGGGCCACCTCAGCCCAAAGCAGCCAAAGTGATTTGGGCCAATTTGGCCTGAAGGCCAGCCTCTGACCCTTCTACCAAAATTCACACAAGCATTTTGACATGACCCCTAAATCCACTCCCGATTTAGGCATGCTTAACTGTATTGATTTCAGTGGATTTAAACATTCTTAACTCTGGGCTGGATTTAAGCCATGGTACTAATATCGCTTAAGTCAATGCTCATTTTTGTGCGCTTTCAGCAATATGCACTTTAGCACATCAACTGATATTTTGTAAGATGGTGACTCATTCTGTCCTAGTTATTTCAGACTTTTTCAGGATACATAGAGATCTTGCCATTCACAAGATTGGTCAGATCTGATCCAGTTAGAGCAGGTGGGCATTCAAGACATATACAAATTGTGATAGAATCAGTCAAGAAGAAGGCTTGCTAATAATTACTCACAACTACTTGGGTAGGGGTGGAGGGGCTGATATCTAGAAACTACAGCATATATTATATCAAGAATGGAAACCACCAGCCTACAAGATATTTTTTATTTATTTATTTATTGCATTTTTATACCACCCAATAGCCAAAGCTTCCTGGATGGTTCACAAAAATTAAAACCATTCAAAGTATAGCACATTATATCAACTAAATGGAAAGGACCAGCAAACAGACCAAGTAAAGATGAGTTTTAATTGGGAAACCATCTAGACTGAAACTCTTGGAAGAAGAGAGATTAATAGAACCTAGAAGTAATAATACAAAGAGATGCATAGTTTTCTAGATAATTCTTTTGGCTTTATGGTTCATGGCCCAGTCTGCTTATTTTTGTCTGCTTAAGGCTTCAATATAGCCATATTTATTTCCACAGTTTCGAATGGTAGCTTCCCATCCACCTCCCCGAGTATATGTGGAACTTTGCAGCAAACACAGTCAAGTTCAAATAAGTTTCCAGTATCATCTGGATCAGTTTGCTTACATAATAATTTTAAAAATTAAGTTCTTAATAGTTTGGAGATGAGCCTTCCCATATGTTTACAGGATTTCCCCCACATATTCTTACTAGTTGCAACAAAAAGCCATTGCAAAGCTTTAGTCTTTTTAGTTGAATTTATTTTAATTTGTTATCTAAATGTAACACTTAAAACACGATAAATAGATTTTGTCATGTATTCTCATATCTGGCTTAGCCCAAGGTGAATAGGCTAATGTTAATCCCATAAAGAATTTGGACATACTATTAATATTCATGATGAATTATGTTTAAAAGCACTACATCAGCCAGAAGTGCATTAAGTTGAAGCATATTTTAACTGAAGAATCATTACATTAAACAAATTCCTCTTCTGATCATAGTTGCTATTAATGCACTGAAAAACAATAGAGATGCATTTTGCCATCTATACCAGATTGCATAGGAGTGTCTCTGTTAAAGGTTACTCTTGCAGTACTTGCTCAGTGAACCAAATAAATGTCCCTTAATTACTTATTTCAGTTATTCCAGATCAACCCTTACTGTTCTTTAGCCCTTTATTAATAGGACAATTCAGATTCCAGTTATGGAGGTGAGAGGAGGAAGTATTTTGCAAGAAGCAAGTGCACACAAGTGCATTACAATGTTTGCCATCCTAAAAATAATTATAAGGGAGTAAACTCCATTGAATACAATGGGACTTAATTCTGAATAAATAGGCATAGGATTGCTCTGTGAGAACTTTTTTATACAAGTATGTTAATCAGCTGTATCTACTTTTGGTTTTGTCACAGAATTGAAATATGAGCACTGTACTAGAAGTGTTTTCTTTTCTGCTACATAATCTCTATGTGGCATTGTGGTATAGCGGAATAACACAAATACACATAAGGAAATTGCACTTTCTTTCACAATAAATGTCACATTTTCCCCGCTCTAAAACTTGCCAAAAGTCCTAATCAGACATCGTCTATAGAACTTGTCAACAGTCATGAGTATGGAATGATGAGTGCATGATAAATGCTTGTGTAGAAAATCCCTAAGAGATGCCTATGGACTAGATTTTAGGATTTGACAGGTCTACAAGATAATGCTGGACGGGGTTTTGTAAACCAAATTAGAGGGCCCTGAGCTCTTTGTGAGGAAAGGTGGGATATAAATACAACAAAGAGAGAAAGAAGAGAAAGAAAGGTGGCTCAAGACTGAGGCAGAGTTTTCAGAATTAAGAATATTGGAGAATTGCAAACAACTCCAATTTCCAAGGTGCCTGTAACAATACCCATACAAAGCCCTGTAGCACTACAAATGCATGTATTGTAGCAGACTGAATGAACAGTGCAGGGACTTAGGAAGATCTGGAGGTGCCTCAGACTGGTTGTTCATCTAGCTCCATACTGTCTGCTCCAGGGCTGGGGAACATATGGCCCACCCCTAGTCTCTTTTGACTGGCAGCAGTTCTCTAGGGTTTCCAGTAGAGAATGTCTTTCCCATCGCCTGCAACCTGATCCATATGATGGAAGAGGTCAGGGCTTGAACTTGGCCCTTCCTCCCTCATTTTTGCAGGGCAGTCTTTCTTTAAGCTTTTGTTGGCCTATACTGCAATGTCACTGATTCCATCTTTTATTACAGGGCAAATTAAGTCATCCTGTAAATAACTCTGAAAGAAATTTGGTACACCATGGGTTTTAACATAGATCAGTTACCATATAATTGCTACATCTGCACTTCACTGTCATCCTTGGCAAACGCACAAGCTACTTAGCTCAGCAAAGAAGTGTCAATAATATGTTAAGCATTTATAAGCAAATTGCCTTCAGTGGACTTAAGGTCAAATGTTGGTCACTTTATGTTTTACTGAGAGTGATAATTCTTTTAAAGGTGTAATTCAGGAAAGAACACAAATAAAAAAAATAGAAACATGGGTCTTTGGCATGTTAATATGGATAGCTATCTAAAATGAATGCATCATAGAAAGCAATCTCCTCTGCCTTCACTGCTCTCTAAAACAGCAGCAAGGTCACTGTCTGTCTAGTGTAGCAATTTGTAGAGGAAATACACTTATGGTAGCAGGAGATTCATTATTATTATTGTTGTTGTTGTTGTTGTTGTTGTTGTTGTTGTTGCATTCATATCCCACCTTTTTTCCTCTTAAGGAACCCAAGGCAGCATACATAATCCTCCTCCTCTCCATTTTATCCTCACAAAAACCACCCTGTGAGTTAGGTTGGGCTGAGATCCTGGGACTGGCCCAAAGTCACCCATTGGGTTTCCATGGCCAAGTGGGGACTAGAACCCGGATCTCCCGACTCCCAGTCCAACACTTTAGCCACTACACTACACTGCCTCCCTAGTACTTCTTAGTTTCACCTTGTTGCACCACTCAAGATGAACATGACAAGAAATTGTAAGTGTGCAGTGTGGGTAACAGTGCTGGAGATGCAAGGAGGCACAACTAGCAGGGGTCAAAGGAGCTTTATTTATATGGCCTTCAGCAAAATTTTAAAAAGTACATTAAAAAACTTCTCAAAATACAATCTGTTAAAACCCAAGGCCCCAACAAAACATGTGTGCCTTTTAGAGATATTCAAATATATTAAAACATAAGATGCCTCCTCACCCTCTAATAATAACTGGACATTTCCTCTTCCTAAAAATGAATCCTTTTCTCATTTGTTGTGCTACATTAAGAAAATGTCTCCACTCCTACACTGGCATTCTGGTGAATTTCATAAATCACCTTTTTAAAAATTCTATATTCAGCTCTATAATAAAACCTGCAAACTCATGGAGAGGGGTAGAGGCGGAGGGAGGGAGGCAGAGAGAGAGAATTATGGATGTAGCAAGCTATGAAAACGAGCCGTCTTTGAGACTTTAAAGAATTGCTTCCCCCCGCCCCCGCCCCCGAGCTTTCAGGCAGTAGAAATGGAGAAGAGGGGGTGGAGGGGAGGGGAGGAGGAGGAGGAGGACGTCCGTCCGTTCTCAACAGGGGCAATATTCCTGACAGCTGCTGCTGTTGCTCCCATGAGCTGAGCGGCTGCCAGAGGTAGCAGCAGCAGCAGCAGCAGCAGCAGGGCTGTTGTTGTCTTTTGCAGATATTTCAGCCAAGACTGGCGGGAGAGAGAGAAGGATGCGAAACGTCCTTGTGAAGCGAAACAGCCTTGCTTTGGGCTGGGGAAGGCGACGCTCGATGTGACCGACGGGTTCTTTGCCTTGCCCTGGGCTCTCTCCTTTCTTGGCTTCAGCAGGGGCGAGAGAGGAGTTGGCTGCTGGCACACCTCCTCCCGCTCGGCTCTTGAGTAAGGCAGTCCGTGCCCAACCGCACAGCGAGCAGCAGCTTCTCCTCAGAACATCTCCCGGTGTCGAGCGGGTGGGCGAGCGAGCGGCCAAGGCGAGCTTGTGGAGCCCGGCGAGGCTCGTCCGGCGTCGGGCCCGCGCCCGCGCCCGCGCTCCCGGGCCGCCCCGAGCATGGAGAGCAAGCGCTGCTTCGCCAACCGCTTCGATGACTACAAGGGCAGCCTGCTGGCCGGGCAGTGCAAGGAGGCGGTGACGCCCTTGGTGACGGCCACCATCGACCGCATCCTCAAGGAGGTGCCGGCGCTGAGCGGCGGCGAGGCGGCGGGCGGCCTGGGCGGCTGCCAAGGCGGGGTTTACGGCGGCGTGGCCGGCGTGGCCTACATGCTTTACCACGTAGCGCAGAGCCCGTACTTCGCCCAGGCGCGGGACTCCTATCTGCGGGCGGCCAAGCAGCTAGTCGACGCCTGCGTGCGCTACGAGGAGGACTGGGGCGAGGCCGACGCCGACACCCGCGCCGCCTTCCTGCTGGGCGGCGCGGGCGTGTATGCCGTGGCCACGCTGGTCTACCAGGCGCTCGGGCTGCCGGACTGGGCCAGGCCGCTGGGCAAGTTCCGCGAGCTGTGCGAGCTGTGCGTCCCCATCACCTTCCTGGAGTGCGGCTCCGACGAGCTCTTCGTGGGCCGCGCCGGCTACCTGTGCGCCGCCCTGGTGCTGAAGCAGAAGCTGGGCATGGAGGTAGTCGCACCTCGCACCCTTGCCACGTCCCGCACCTTCCCTGCCCTGCCCTTTGCCTTGCCTCAGCGCTCCTCTCTCCCTCTTTCTCTCTCCCTCGCTCTTTCTTTCCAAACTTCCAGGAGGATAGCTTTGTCTGGTGCAGCAAAACTAGCATTATCTTGAGACGCTTTGAAGATTTTTTGTTATGGGATAAGCTTTAGTGGACCAGAGCCGGCTTCCATCAGATCTGATGAAGTGGACTCCAGACCAAGGGTGGGAAAAAGTAGATCCCCAGATGTTTTGGACTTCAACTCCCGTAAGCCCCTGATGGTATAGCTAGTGATCAGGAATCAGTGGAGGCTAGTGGCTCCAAATTTGGTGGGGTTGTGATTCCATTCTGGGTTTCAGTCAGAACCATTCAGAAGTCTAAAGGAACTATCTAAAATGCTGGACTCAACTTGGGGAGAAGGTTCAGCACCTTGGACAGCTCCTTTAGAGTTTTGGCTGGTTCTCACTAAAACCCTGAATGGAATTACAGCCTCATCAAAATCGGAGCCCCAACAGCCTCCACTGTCAGGAATGCTGAGAGTTGATGTCCAAAACATCTGGAGATCTACCTTCTGCCCACCTCTGTTCTAGTCCATGAAAGCATATGCCATAATTTACGGATTGCTATTTAAGGTGTGACAAGTTTCTTTGTTGATTTTCAGTGATGAGTGGGATAACTTGGCTGGAAACACACAGTGAGATGACGCTTCTTCTTGGCTCCTGCCTTCCAAATTCTGAACATGGCATTTAATCTTCTATTTACACAAGTCACTTACACTCATGCCTTTATCCATGTAGAAATGAATGAATGAAAGAGGGGAAATAAGATTGTTCTTGTGGCCCTTTCTCTGATTTCCACATATTTGCCCAAGAGTTCTAACAGTGTAGAATGAATGTATTATATTTTATTATGTATTATATTTTATTAATGTTATGTATTATATATTTTTTAGTGTTGTTCCCTGCCTCGATCTAGAGGGAGAAGCGTGAAATAAATAAATAAATAAATAAATAATAATAATGTGTGCATCATGGTGGTAGATGCCACCCAAACTTGTTTGAACATCAGACGTGAGCCCTGTGCACATACAGTCACTTCTGGTGTACAAACAAACACTATAACAATGCTTCCCCCTCCCCAACATACTGAGCATCATCACACGGGGCGAAATCACGTTTCCTTACCATCGCTTCTCCACCTGTGTGTTTGTCCCTCATTACTTCCTCTTTTGAAAGAGGAAGTAAACAATGTGCACGTGGCACATTTGATCTTGCTGCTTCTTCTGCACTCAGCAGGAGATAGCAGCAACTTCCACCTCAAAACTTAAGTCAGACTTACTGGGGTAGGGTTTTTTGGTCACATGAAGAAAGCTAGAAGGGGTGGGAGGTGCGCAGGATGCAGACAACATCATGAGAGGGACTCGTGAAAATCAGTGAGTCCCCAGTAACGAGCATGCAATAAAACATTTGTCTGATGATGCCCACTGTTAGAATTCTGTAAAGGGCTTGTGAATAGACCCTACATGTGTATGAATTATATATCGTGTAGGCTTTGTTCATAGGTTTACATAGAAGATGGGGTCAGGACTAGGGAGCACAATTCTGGTCTTCTGTTCATTCAGGTCTACATGGATGAATGCCTGAACAGAGTTTTTCTCTCTTATTGGTAGTATTCCAGAGTAAATATTTGGGTGTGTTAGCATCCACTATACTTCCCTAGGTGAATATCCCAACATCTTGAATGTAGGTAAGACGCAAGGGGGATTGTTATCAAGGAGAAAACAACATCCAGGAAAAGGAAAGAATTGTGATATCCAGTTGCAACTCTTTCCCCCCTGCTCCATATATGTGAATGATTATTAAATAGTAGGGCCTTAATTATGTATTATTGGCAGTATACATTATTAACCTGCTTTGGCTATTGGGCGGTATAAAAATGTAATAAATAAATAAATAAATAAATAAAAATGTACAGAGCCATTTTGCCCTTGAGCTGCTAAAGGGACAGGTGTAATATAGAAGCTAAGGAGTGAGCTGTGACCCAGACAGTCCCTAGCTCAGATCTCAACTCCGCCATGAGCTTTCTAGGTAGCCTTATGCATGCTCCTGGCTCTCAGCCCTTCCATCTGTAGTGTAAGGACAGCAAACTGACTTATCTTACAGTGTTGCTGTAACAATTACTAAAATAATGTATATTTATATCTATATGCCAAGTAAGTATTATCAGGCTCAAAGGAATGTTTCATTAGAGAATTCATAGGTACAAGTATTTGTCCTTTAATGTGTGAGAGGAAAGCAGTCCTTTGGTTTTTTTTACTGTGTTCACATCATATGGAACAGAGGCCAATTGTGGTATACATGGACTCAAAAGGTAGGTTCCTTTTTGTATGGGGGGTGGGGGACATCTGGTTGCAACCACTGGTTGCAAAAAGTTTGGGAGTTGGTCCTGGTGTGCAAAGTTTGTGCTTGTGTATGGATTTGGAAAGTTGTCTCATGGTTTGGAATGTCCCATACTTTGCATCCATGTGCCCAAACCTATCTTCAGAATGTTGACAAGATGCTGCAGCATAATGAATTTGGCTACTTCTTTGTATCCTTATGACAAAAGAGCCTAATAAAGCCTAAATCAGACTTCCCAACTTGGCACCCTCATAAGAACATAAGACAAACCGTGCTGGATCAGACCAAGGTCCATCTACTCCAGCATTTCTCCATATCTACTTTTGTTGCACCATGCATATTTTTGTACACCTTTATCATGTCTCCCCTTATTTTACTTTTTTTTAAGCTAAACAATTCCAGATATTGTAATGTTTCCTCCAGATGTGTTGAACTGTTGCTATTTGTGATGACTGGAGTTGTAGTCCAGCACATCTGTAGGGTAGGGATGTACGGATTTTGCAAAATCCGTTCCATCTGTATTTCATGGATTGTCAGGTGCCTTTCATTCCGTCATCCATTTATTGATGGAATTGGAATTTTTCTGATTTCCTGATTTTGCACAAATACACCACTGCACAAATTTGCACTTGCGAAAATGTGTAAATTCCCCAACCCCACATCCAAATCCCCTAAATGCATGTTTTATGCTTTGCCAAAGGGGGAGATGCACATTTTTTGTTGGGTTTTTTTTAATGCAATGTATTTTTCTACTGTTAAATTTGTTTAAAATCCTGGAAAGTTTGCAGAATCCATGTGATCTGGGAAACACCAGTTTGTTCCAGAATCCATTGGCCAGATTCATAGAAATCCAGACTCATTTGATTCCATTGCAGATTTATCCAACATCCCCTATTGGAAGGTACTATGTGTGGGAGACTGGCCTAAATACATGTCACTAAAATAACCACATATTCATTTGCTCTTTATTCTTCCTTTCCTTTCCCTCCCCTCCGTTGTTTCAAATGTTAGATTGTCAGCTTCTTAGTACAGGGACCTGTCCTTCTGTATTCAGTAAAGTTCCATACACACTGGCAGTGTCATTATCATCACTTCTAGAGTGTCTTTTGCCATATAAGTTACAAGCCTGCTTACAAATAATTACTTAAACAGCAACAATAAATCATTCCATAAAATAGGCAGCAAAACATATTGTAAAATTCTGATGTCAGAACAGAACAGAATATTTAATTTATTCATGGAATTCTTTGCTGTCATAAGATGTGGAGAACACCACTAGCTAACGACTTTAAAAGGAATTAGAACAAATTCATGGGCGATAGTTCTATCAGTGGCTATTTGCCATAGTGGATATATGGAACCTCCATGTACACGTCAGAATACAAGTTGCTAGAAGGCAATGCAGCAATAGGGCTGTTGTCCTCATGCTATGATTATGGTCTCCCTGGAAGCTTCTGGTTGGCTGCTATGGGGAACAGAATGCTTTGGTCTGAACCAATAGGGCTTTGCTTATGCTCTTGTGTGAACAGAAGAAGTGCATGTCTATGCAAAGGAGGTACATAGGAGGATTAGGCAGTACTTGGGTTTCTAGATACAGACCTGCAGAGGGGTTCCTGTAGATTTCAGACTTGCACAGAGGAGAACATTCCACCAGGTGCAGCTTCTCCCTTCACTGCAAAACTGTGATGGGAGAAGGTGATAAAGGTGGATCTTCAGTATTATGCAAATTGTGAGAACCCTTGCTGAAACCTGGCATCCTTGATGCTATAACACAGGTAGATCAAACATCCAATAGGTATTCAATCTTCTGACGATACAAGGAGAGGTGATGTTTAATACATTTAAATATTTGCCATGCCAATTCTAAGGGGCATAAGATTTTAGCTTACACACCTATTACTGCCACAAAGCTCTGCTTATAGAAACATCAAAGTACTGTAAAAGAGCTGCTTTAGGGGATAATATAATCCACACAACACTTTTACATTCTTTAACAGAAAACATTTTGCTCCCTCAACACTTTATGAGCTCTGCTGCTTATTCTTCTCTGTTCTGTGCAGTTCTTTAGAATTTCCAGACACCACTACTACGTCAGCATATCTCTGACAATGTGACATTTATAATGGTGCCTCTGTAGCAGGCATACAGCTCAGAGGGAGTGATGAATTTAAAGCACTCCCCACCTGTAGGATAGAAACAGCACAGAAATCTGTACTCTTGTTCCTTCAAGCTGTTCTCTTGTGATGCAGATCAAGATTGCTGAGGTTACCTTTGAGGACTGATGCATAGTCAGTCTTTTACTCTGGTGCTGAGATGAACAAGTCATGAAATAGACCGGAAGAAGTGCTTTAGCATTATGAAAACTGGTAGCCTGTGGACCTTGTGCTGCACACATTAAGAAACTTTGAAATGGTAATATTTGAAACTCTACTGACTGCATCAGTTCTCGCATAGTTACTAACCAAAATTAAAACATTTGTCTCAGACCAGTGTCCGGAATACCAAGCCTTCATTTGGAAGCCCCAAGCCATCCACTTAGACTAGCTTTTACAATGCATTATCATTTCTTATCTGATCTTTAATAAATACCTGCATAGGGGAACATGGAATGCCTTCATTCTGAGGGAGAAATAAGTTCTACTCTTTCCTCAAATGAGAAGCCATATGTTGCAAGAACTAGAGCACTGGTATTTGGCTACTGTATGTAAGCACCGTACTGGAATTCTCTATGAGCAGGCTACACCCACTTTGGTTCTGAACTCTCACTCTCTTTCCTTCCTTCACATACATACCCCCCTGCTGCATGCTACCCCAGCCCTATTCCCCAAGGAACACAGAACACACCTTGGCAGCCAGGGGGGTAGCAAATGGTGGAAGACTTCCGTGAACTAACTTCCCCCAATTGTGAAGAGAATATGCTGTAAAGCATGGTGATGTTGGCAGAGACATGGGGCCTTGCTAGACGAGGTCTTAGTGCGCTGTGAGGCCCGGTTTCCCTGCTGTGCATCCAGATGACGCACAAGGGAATCCGGGGTCAGGGCGCGCTGAGACCTCCCTTAATGTGCCATAAATGAATTCACTTATGGCGCGCCTTTTCCGCAGCCCTGGCCTGAGGCCAGGGCTGCGGAACATCAAGTAGCTGGGAAAAGCCACGGACTGGGCACAGCGCTCATAGGACAGCCGGGGACGGGATGGGGGTGAGGGAAGGACAGCCGGGGACGGGATGGGGCGAGGGAAGGATAATTTTTTTTAAAAAAAAACCCACTTACCTTGTCCGGCGTCTTCGGGGCGCACGTGGCCCCTTTAACAACAACAAAAAAAAACCATGGCCGACGCTGCAGGGCTTCCGGAGTCCCTGCACATCGTGCGTGTATGAGGCGGGGCGGTGCGCGCTAAAGTTAGCGCGCCGTCGCCCCGCTTCCCTGCCGGCTTATCCGGCATCTAGCAAGGCCCATGGTGTAGTTCACCATGCTGGCCGTGTCTTCCCTTTACAAACCATCAGGAGTCTTTCTCATCTTATAAGGAACTGCCTCCACTGCCTGCTATCCTGTCTTGACCCACAAGATGTTTTTTCCCTCTTGGTAGAGTGACCAAATGACAGGAAAATCCAGATCTATTAGGAATTTTCCTAACAAGTCCAGGGGGGGGGGGGATTTTTGTAATTTGAAGTAAAATCTGAATTTTTTTCAGCCCTACCCACCCAAAGGGCCTATGAAGTTAAGGTCATGGCAGTTCTCAATTTTTCCTATATCTATGGCTGCAAACTATAGTGGCCATAAAGAGGAATGGCCCTTTATGGCTGCTGTAGTTTGCAGCTGTAGATATAGTAAAAACAGAGCTGCCATGACCTTAAATTCATAGGCATGTGGAAACAGGGCTGTCGCTGTTTGTGCCTTCATGCATGCATGCTCAAAGACTTCCACCTTGTCATAAAGGCTTTATGCTAGGACAGTGAGTGAGTGAATGGGTTCTAGTGGGGAGGAAGAGGAGGCCGAAGTCTGATGCATTTTGTGACTGGGCTGGCCTGACTGACTATGCTTAACAAAAAGAGAAGGAGGCTGAGGAAGGGGGGCGGTGGAGTATGTTTACACAGAAGTAAGTCCCACCTATGTTCAGTGAGGGAAGTGTAATTGGATTGCAACCCAACTTTCCTATTGAAATGTTACCCTCTGCCAACTCATCCTTTTGCACTTTAGCCTCACATGTCAGGAACCTTCTGTCTGGAATGGGAGTTATTACTATTCTTTTGCAAATGGAAACTGAGAGTGAGTGGTGATAACAATAAGTGGCAGCAATCCTATGTACACATAGTTGGAACCCTTGGAGTAAATCTCATTGAACTCTATGGGAATTAATGCTGAGTAAATATGTGTGGTCTGGGCTGCACAACATCATTCCAGGGTCTTTGAAGGGATGGTGGAACTTTACAACTGCCTTGCTACAGTATTTCACTGGCAAGTCTCCCATTAAGGTATTTCCATTGGCATTCTACTGATGAATATTCTGACCAGCAAAATATTTCAACCTATGCCAATATGAGTGAGATTTCCTAAAAAACGTTTCCTGGATCATCATACTTGGGATCAGGAATTTTGTGTCATGAAGAAAATTCTTTCCCAAAACATAGATAGTTGTTTTTAGCCATCCTCTATGGTATGTGGTTTGACTAACTTGCTTGCTCCATACTGCAAAGGAAGTGAGTTTCATACTTGCTCCATAGAGCAGAGGAAGAAGTGGGTTTCTAGCTGGTGCTAGAAGAGTAGTAATTCATTTTTTAATAATGCATTTTGACCCATAGACCTTTCTTTCCAATTTGCTTTCATATAATTGGTATATTTTGTAACAATTTCTGATAATTGTTGATCCTTTAAAAAAAATCTTTAAAAAATATTAACAGGGTTGCCATCATCATCATTATTTTCTCTCTCCTTGCTCATGGTATTTTTTTCTAGATGAACATGACAGGCTTTGCCAAGTCATGCTGTCTTTTACTGATTCAGAATTTTCCTGACTATTGAACAAGTTTTAAGTATGAGTGCTTTCTGGATGTTGGTGTGGATGTATTTTGGTAGGCCTAGTTTCTGAAGGTTTTCAGGGTGGAGGGAATTGATGTGATGCAGTTGACTGATGTGACTAATGGAATAATTGTAACTTTTTCCTGTTGCCATGTTTTTTTTAACCATAACCAGTAGTTTACATTTTTCTCTTCCCCCCCCCTTCATTTTCTGCAACATTTCTGTCATTAGGTATTGCTATGTCAATGAGGTAGTCTGTTTTTCTTTTTTGTTTATGACTGTTCATTTTGCAAAGTATTGTCTTGTCTCAGAATTGTAACTGCTTCATTTATTCAGTGGTAGCAATATGCTGAATTTGTGAGTATGGATATGAGAAAGTTGATAGGGAAAGAGTGTTAAATGTTAGGAAAGGTTAGGCTATGGTCATCCAGTGAAGGATTTGCAGTCAGAAAAGATATCTGAAGGAAGTATAAATGCATAATCATTCTTAATATAAGTAATAATACAACTCTTTCCCCTTCTTATCAGTATTTTTATTATTATTTATGTAGCATCTAAGGTTTACAAGATCCTTTTATAAAAAGTAAAACAACAAAAAGAGGTTCCTGCCTAAGGGGTTCACAACTTATATTTTAGATGGAGAGAGGGGGAAGGGGGAAATCACTATAAAGAGGTATTTTATATCATGCATGAAAATAGCCTTCCCCAACCTGGCACTATCCAGATGATTTAGACTACAACTCCCAGAATTCCTGACCATGTACATTTCAAATATCAATGTGTGCAACATGTGGAACAAGTGACTCTTTCATGTCTAGAGAACTTAGAGCACACAAGTGAGCTCTGCTGAAAAGAAGTCAATGCTAGTAGCACATTTTGGAAAATCAGATTACTAGCACTTCTCAGGACTCCAAGCACAAATCCACCAGGATCCAAACTCTACTGCTACAATTGGGAATGGAAGTATAGAACAGCACACATGGGTAAGCAAGCAAGAGGGATCCCTACAGCTGAAGACACTGTTTTAAAACGGAACTCCTGCATGTTCTTCATCCATCCTTCCCCAAAGTCTTCCAAGAAAGGAGATGGGTATGCAGAACACCCACACACCCATTCCCTCTTTCCCCACTGAAATTAAGGGAAACTGTACAAGCTTTGCAACCATCCCTTATACTACAGGGAGGACCAATGCTCCCTGTTGGTCACAAACTCCCCAATGGATATGAGCTCCCACTACACATTGTTGAAGACAAAGGGGAGCACATCCTCCTTTGCTGGTGAACACCAGGCATCCCATTCCCTCCCATTGCCAAACACCCACAATATATTCTCTTGAAGGATGAGGCCTTGAGTAGATGGGGCAGAGTGAACAGAAATAGCAAGCAGAATTCCAATGCAGTTTCTTCTATTTGATGGGTCAGCATTAGCTTGATGATCTTATCTCCCCCAACCAGGGAATCTTCCAAAGTAGATACTAGGGGGAATCCAGAGAGTTTGGAGCTGTGCTGAGGTGTGAAGAATGAGAGAGCACTAGGTGGCATTACTCTTTCTCAAATACTCATTCTCCAGTTCCTAATGAACCTCTAGTCACAGGAATTATCCATTGCAGCAGCTATTAATGACTTATCAATGCCTCTATGTTTATTTTGTCTCTTCGCAGACTTTCAACATGTGTGGAGGCATGCATCTTTCCCGCCCCAGTGCCATGCAGATCACAAGTGAGGCCCACAACAAAAGCAGTGATTAACAGCAGCGGGAAGATAGCTGGCCCTATGTTCTAGTTGGGCTCCTGTGCCTTTGCAGAGTATATGACAGGCTGAAAAATATCAGATGCATCAGTAGCACCAGTGGAGATGAAGTGGTGAGGACAGGAGCACCTGTTGTTCCTTTCCCAATCAGGCAACTTTCTCAGATACAGTGCCCACAGCCCCAGAACAAAAGGACGCCCAATTTAGTCTTCTGGGTTGCTTCAGAACTCACACCAGTCTTGACACTATTTAATAAAAGCATTGGCTGTTGCAGCTATATGTCTGTCCTAAAGAGGATTAGCAGATAGGGAAGCACCAGCACCCTGGTTGTTCTTCACCTCTGCTCTCCTCAAGATGGGACATGCACCCAAGGATGGGGAGCCAAGGGGGGGGAGCCACACAGAGACACAGCTGAGAATCTGCAGGTCCCTTGGCATCTCTAGCTGCTGAAGCATTAGTAAGAATGACTGGGTGGGCTTCAGCACTGCTCACTATCTTCCTGCCTCCCCAATTACTATTTGTGTGATAAACCAAACAGTTGAGTTATATGAAGCAGAGGCAGGGAAATGAATAGTGAGGCTCAGCAATCAATAAAAGAAACATGAGGAAGGTGAGTCTAGCTGGGGTGAAGGGGTCTGTGTAAAATTAAAGGCACCTAGAAGCCCAATTCAGGCAGAAAGTTACCTGAATGAGACCACTGATGGCCCTTACACAACAGTGGTACACTGGTGCGTGTATGTAGTGCTTGCCAGCCTTTCCCCCCAGTTGTCTGCAGCCAGGGATTGAACATGGGGGCACTTATCTCAGAAATCTGTGCTGTTCAGTATAGCTGGGATCGTCCTATGCATGGCAAGTGTGTGTGTGTGATGGATTAGGCTCCTAGAGACTACAAAGGCCCCATCATAAACTTCTCTTCTGCCCTTGTGGCTCTGTGGTTAATTTTTTGTTCCATGCAGTAGGAAGTGTGGATGCCTTATGGTTGTGTCACTCCAAAATTATTGCTTACCCCCTCCCCCACCCATCCTGAAGGCAGATCTCAAATTAATACAAGATCTAACCCGTGTAGGTGTCATTGTTCAAGTTAGTAGGTGGTTAATCAGCATAGCCAAAAGTTAGAGAGAAAGGGAGAAAGAAGTATAAGGAGAAAGCTACTCCTCGACCCAATATTTCCCCAGTATCAAATTTGCCAATCAATTCTAACTCAGCAGCTTCATGCTGGGGCACTTCTTTGAAATCTTTTCCTTATAGTATGGTGACTTAAGGTTAGCAGCAGAGGGAAATACTTTCTCCCCAGTTTCTGAATGTTGCAATTTTTAATGTCTTAATTTGTGTCAGCTTCTTATCTTGCATAGAGACTGACCTATTTGGCTTGTGTAAACAGCAGAAGGATCCTGCTGGCAATTGATGACATATATCATGTTGAGGATATATAGTTGAATGAACCCTTGATATTATGGCTGATGTTTATTTAGATAAGAGGACAGAGTTTAAAGGGATATAAAAAGCAGCCTTTGCTTTGCAGCCATTTTATCTGCATAGGCCCGAAAACATTTTGTATTTCTTAGCTCAGGATATTTCTTCATATGGGATCAGAATAGCAAGTATTTTCTTCTTTCAGTGAATCAGCATCCCTTGAATTCACAATATGAATGTATTAATATATTTTGCTGAGGCTTAATACAGTGTGAATAAGATTAACTGAATGTCAGCAAGCATTAGGATGACCAACAACAATAAAATTAATTTAATCATGGTTGAATTTTAAATACACCTCCAAGCTACTGAAGACATTTGGCCAGTTTATCTCTTCTCTAAAACGTTTCATCTTTTGCAAACGCAGTAGATTTGCATTATCAGACAACAGATTGTAACTTAAGGAGAATTATTGGGTGTGTTTTTCAGCTCCCAGTGTGCTGAAACACAATGGACACATATTTATATCTATGGAAACAGAATTAAAACTATTCAGAAGAATTTTTGGCCTGAAGTTAAAAAGGTATGAGGGGATTGAATTGATTTCAAGTATTTCAATCTTCTGTTCAGTCAATGCACAACATGTTATCCATTGTTTCATGTTCTGCATCTAGTGGTACAGTGAAACCAGTCTTCCTACTAATAAAAGGATGATCTACAACACTGGAGATATAGGGAAATGTGCTTTTTCTAAATGCTGAAACAAAATGTTTGCATTGTGCCCCATAAGGCTCATAGATACAGAAGAGCTTTGTTCCAGTCTACACAATTACAGTATCAGCAATTTCCCGTAAACTTAAGAAGCAACATTTCATACATGCCAAGTAATCATTCCTCCTCTTTTAGTTCCCTGCACATTGTTTTTTCATCGGGCATGATAAACTTGATCAAAACCTTTCTGCAAGACAGCGTTAATCATGCCTATTCAGCCTTGATCCTGTTTGCCTGGGATAGGTCGGAAATTCATCTTTCACTGAAGTTCTGATTTTGCTATTAACATTGTTTCAACAAGCATATCTCCGAGAACCACGCTGGAGCTCTGGCTTGCTATTCTGCCCATACTGTAGACAAGAAACAGGTAGAGCTTCTATACATTCTGAGATATACAGTATGTGTGGAAGATAGATCAGTAGTGATAAACAAGAGGTCCTCCAGATGTTGAACTGCAACTCCAGCATCCCTGACCATTGGCTATACTAGCCAAGGCTGATGGTAGTTGCAGTCCAAAAACAACTGGACAGCCATCCATTCCCCATCCCTGATGTAGATACATAGACAGATTTAGACATAACAGCAATTTTTAAATTATGCATGCCTACAGTGCAGAGGTAACCACCTCTTAAACATTTGTGCCATCTTAACATTGGGCACTATTCAACCTAAATTTAACTCTTTCAGTTCCTATTAATTTCAGTGAGAATAGTTTGCTTACTTCTCCAACAGAATCAGTGGATTTAAAAAAACCAAAAAATGTAAGTTTGGGTAAGCTGTGCCCATTTATTTGGGCTAAATTGGTTCAGTCCAATTTAGGGATGAAGATCTTGACGTTGCATGCTTGTGGGAAGCTCACTTGACCGTGTGACAAAAAGGACAGGCTGAGTAAGCAAGACGAATGCTAGGGAAAATAAATCCTCAAAGCCCAATAGTTCCTAACTTAACAGAGATTCTTTTGCTTTACTTAGATTTCCCAAACACCTTGTTGTTCAATTTTCTGGCAGCTATTCTACTAAGTACAGAATTATGTCGTTCTGCGTTTCTACACAATCTGGAGCAGCATTCGCCTTCTGGTTCTTTTTCGGTCCTATCCTATTTTGTCTATATTTAGTTACTATGCTCATTCTTCTTGCCGCATGCTGCCTGCATCTTTCCTCCTTCGGGTCCTTCTCTTCCAGCTTTGTCCAGTCCCCCCAGGCATCACCAATCTGGTGTCACCTCAGTGTGCCTCCTTTCCATTTACAGTCTATTTTCACATTCTGTTTTTCTACACTGTTCCAGTGTGTTGTGCTGACAGGGCAGCACACTTGCAAATTGAAATTGAACAGACTCTTTTGTAAGTGTCCCTTTGCAGATACAGACAATAATAAGTGTGCTGAAGAAGGAAGCCAGGCAGTTTGCCTTTTTCTTCCTTTGAGCTACTCATGTACCACTGTATCACTGCAAGGTGAAATTGGGACTTCAAGTGTTTACCCCAGAAGGCCCATTCTGCCATGCCCGGCGAAGCCTGGGCATGGGGAGGGATTTGTGGGCGGGGCAGGGAAGAGACGTGGCTATCCTGCATTGGCAGGATTTCCCGCCACTGGGGCTGGGCAGGGTCTTTGGCCTTCAAGAGTAGGTGCCTGACCCCTCCAAGCCCTCTTGCTTCTGCGGCTCCCTCCCTCCCTCCCTGTAGACAGTGTGTACTATGGGTTGCCACTAGGGGGCCGAGTAGGAATTTTTTGCTCACGCTCTGAATTGGGCGTGAGTTGTTTCGCCTACTCCACACTGTAAGACATCGGGGGAGCATAACTAGGTCCATTTGGCTGCGAGTTAATTTGGTCACCTAATTACAGGCAGGTAGAGAAGGGGCATCCAGAGGGAATATAATGGTGAGCTTCCAAGGCACTGTTACAGTGATAGGTGACTCCCGAGGGCTCCCGGTGTTGAGCCTTGTGGCCAAGCTGGGGGATAAGGACGACCTTTGAGGCCGACCTCTCTCACCCACCTTGAGCCTGTGGGGCATGGGTTGGGGGTGACAAGGGAAGGTCTCCCTACCCCACGTAGGGGAGGGACAGCAGGGCGGCGAAACTGAGCGCCACCCGCTGGGCCAGGAAAGCTCGCCCCTTCACTTAGGAAGGCCTGAACGCAGGCCTGGCTGGATGCCCAATGGGAACCCCCCTTTGCAGATCTTGAATAAAAGTGGCCCAGTTTAATTCCAGCACTTGTGTCATCTCTTATTTCTTGCGTCCGTCCCACAATTAGCTTTGTTGCTTTCCAATGTAATTTAATTCCACATCCCTTTACTGCACAAGCTGTTGACTTGATATATTTTAGATTGTCAATTGATAACCTACCTCTTGCAAACCAACAGGTATGTTATAGCTACTAAAGGCCAGTGGTATATAATGTGGTAACAGTTATTCAGGTTTCTTTTGGGTAACTTTCTCATCTCTTGGAAGGATGTCCCAAGTTTCTTAGCTTTTACCAGACCTTATAAAGGAGGATAGTTTCCATCACCAATTGTAGATTACTCACCAGCATAACTATGGGATAAACTGGGGGTTTCACTTGCGGATTACTTCCAGCAATCTGTGAAGTATATGGACAGCAGATTTTAAAATGGTAAATTTAACTCTTCAGACCAAACACAGTACTTGGAAGTAAGTTCTATCGGTCTCAGTGGAACTTAATTTCATGTAATATATTTAGGAGAGTCAAAGTTCATTTGTAATGTGATAATTTTTCCCTAAGCCTAACCTCTTGCAAAACTGTGGCAAGTACCACAATAGTTTTGTACTGCTGGAGTCACAGTGACCCAATTCATATGATACAACAATGGCTTAATTTAGCTGCAGGGGCTATTGTGTTGTGTTGGGTGCCCACAAGCACCCTTTTTGCATGACGCCTGCGGGTGTCCCTGCTTGCTGTGGTTTGCCATGTCATGTGAACCCAGCATCATGGGTTATTTGAGGGGGTAGACAACCCACAAATAAACCTTACATAAGCTTTGGATTACTCGAGGGTTGTCTACCCCTTCAAACAACCCATGACACCAGCAAGCTACGAGTGCACTGCCATTGCTTGCATATTCAGAATGGCAGCCGGTGGGCTTCACTAAGCCCTGCAGGGCAATTAACCCACAATGGCTTAGTGTTACATGTGAACAGCCCCAGTGTCTAAATCCTGTAGAATGCTACAGAGAGCAGAAGTTCCGGTAAAGGGCTAAGAATTGTGTGTGGGGGGGCTATTTCTTTTTCATCAGCAGGACCCCATTCCCCCATTTCATGACATGGACCAGTTCTCATAATCACTCTGAGTAAAACAAGCCAAGGTAGCTTGTTTAAGTCACATTGTGTGCTGGATGCTATTACCTAGTCACCCACCTGAGTGTGGGTTGTTGTGTCATCTGAACTCAAAAAGCGTGGCTTCTTGGAGGGGAAAACAACCCTCAAATAACCCATGGGCTAATTAGGCAAGTAGCAACCAGCACACACCATGGCTTAAACAAACTACCATGACTGGTTTAACCCATGGTGATTGTGCGAACCAGATCATTGCCTTTGGAACTCTTCTTTGACCTGTTGCATAGGGGAAAGGGGCTGATAATTGAGAAACATAATTCCAAAGCCCCTTGTGGTCACACAATTAGTCATTGGGACTATTTGCATGAAACAAAAGCCCAACGTGGGTTATTTAATCTATGGTGAGGCTGGGCTGTGTGTGGCCACCATTTTGAATATGCAGCTCCTGCTTGGGTATTGTTATGTCATGTGAACCCATGAGTGTGGGTTATGTGAGGGTTAAACAACCTCACATAACCAACAGTCTGTTTTAAGGTTATCTGAGGGTTATTTAGCCCTTGCATAACCCATGTTTGAAAGGTGTGCACAACATGACAACCCCTGAGTTTGGATTGGATCTGCAACATGGTGCCCACAAACATCATGGCTCATCATGGGTTAAATAACCCATGACAAGCTGCAGCATGTCATCCAAACCTGGTCATTCTGTATGAGAGCTGTAAGGTTTGAACAAAAAGAGCTATCCAGGAGGTGTAGGGTCAATTTCAGGCCAAGGTTGCTGACACAGCAGGGTTGTTTACACAGTCAGGGAGCTAGAGCTGGAGTCTAGACTAAAGACATGAAACTGGTCAGAAGAGATGTTGCACCAGTGAAAGCTTTGATGCCTGCAAATGTCCAGGTAGCAGATGAAAGGTTTTATGTCTGCTTCTGCTATCCCACCCTTTCCTTGAACATCAGTGCAGCCCTTGGGTTTGTGATCCCTCCTCTAAAGTAGGGCTCAGAGATGAAAGACCTTATTCTACCTGCCATGCAGTCTGGGCTTCAGCTCAGACTGTTCACTGTCTCTTCTAATGGCAGAACATATGGAACTGGTATGTATAACTAGTGATGGAGCATCAGATTTCCCAGTTGCCTCCTTGGACTGGAATCCCAGATTCCCTAGCAGGATGTGGTGACCTTTCCTGCCCCTGTGGCTACTGGGGCCTGTGGTGGGTCATCCTCCATAGCCACGAGACTGCAGGCTCCATGCAGGTGGGAATGACTCACTCTCCTCTTCTGAGAATATTCCTTCTAGGTCAGAGTCTATTTGGTGGGACAGACAGTGATTATGCATCTCTTTGGATCCAGTACAGCTGTCACTGATGTCTGAAGTGAAATATTTCCCATATATAGTGATAGAAAGGCATTATAGTAATAGTCTAGAGGTGTTTTTTGAAGTGTTAATTTACAAGTGACATTGTGGAAGGGGTTTTAAATCGATACAAATTGGGTTACTGACAGAGATTCAACTAAAAATGAACTTGATCCACTTACTATTTTTATCATCATGCATGGGTGAAAAAACCATGCATAAAAAAGAAAGATGTCCAAGAGAAGGCTAAGCTACAACCCCCTTTTCCAGTGCTAGCTTTTTGTGTGCAGAAGAAGAAGAAGAGGTAGCTTTTATTTGGATGACCCCTTAATCATACAATTCTCCTCACTGTTAGTCCAAAGCAATACAGTCTACAAACAATTTTACTGTGTGATCTGCCCTATTCCCAGTCCCATGTTTCTGTCATAGTGCTAATACAGCTTCTGGGACATTTGCAGAACATTTCCCATGCCTGCTGTTTTTAATGATTTCCTCCTACCTGGGGTCCAAGAAGAATAGTCTTATGGAGGAATCAAATACCAGCCCATTAATCCTTTCCTGCAAATACCTTTCCACTACTGCATCTGTGGCCTTAGCTAGACCTCCCTGTTAGCATGCGACAGAGGAGGAAAGATTTCATGATGTGTTTATTGCGAGATCCCTCCTGTGTTTACACGCGACGTGCGATGACCTCAGAAGGAGATGTGTTGCGCCCGCCATTTTTTTATTAAAGGGCCAGCAGTACATGAATGCTCATGCACTTTAGTATTTTTTACTAAAGTATTTTTTAGTATTTTTACTAAAATACTAAATACTAAAGTAGTAGGTACTAAAGTAGTAGGTAAGTATTAAAATAAATAAAATAAATAAAATACTATAAAATAAATAAAATAAATAAAATACTAAAGTAGTAGGTAAGTATTTTTTTTATTTAAATTATTTTCCCTGCTCCCCCCACCCTACCCCCAATGGGCGTAGTGCTCCTGAGGAGTGCTGCACCCTGTGCACGGCGCGAGGAATTGCAAGGAGCTGGGTCAACCCACGGTGCTCAGCCACACGTTCCGCAGTCTCGGATTCCGCCCAAGACCGTGGAAAAACCAGGGCTAAAGGGGAGGGTGAGATCCTGGGGCAAGGGAGGGATCATCCCTCCCTGATCCCAGGATCCCCTGTGCATCGTGTGGATGAACAGGGATGATCCCAGGGATCACCCCGGGATTTCGTCCCGTCTAGCTATGGCCTCAGTTAACTAGTAGGGCTGTATTTAGGAAGCTTTTGTTTGTCACTGTAGCATGGAGTTCTGGTCTTAGTTCCTTCTCCTTTTGTTTGCCTTCTCACTGACTGGGTTTGTTCGGTGGGTTGTCCTGTTGACCAAATCCAGACCACTTCCTTCAGGTTGGATTATGTGGGGGCAACAACCCAACCTGACAACCCATGGCTTGTTGTACAGGATGGGTTGGCATGTTTTCTAAAACTGCTCCCTTCTTTTCATGATTGCCATTTACAGTGCCGTGGTAGCAACTGTTTCGAATGGGAGCCACAAAAAGGACTTGCTAGAACTCAAGGAAGCGTGAAATGGGAGCAGGGCACTCACAAGTGTCAGTTAAACACTTAAAACCCTGTGGATCGCCTTGCTAAGTAGGTGATCTTGTCCTTTTTTACCTCTCCTGCCACTGTCAGGGGCTGACAAATTAGCCTATATGCAGTCATGCGTGGTCAATTTCCTTGTATGTTTCATACTGCACTTGGTTCCTTTGACAGCTGAAACACACAAGGGCATTCTGTAAACCGCCCAGAGAGGCCTGGCTAAGGGGGCAGTATATAAGTGTAATAAATAAAATAAATTGACAATACAAAACAGTTTGAGAGCCACAAATGTGCACTTGCAGAACTGCTGAAAACCTACAACAGAAAATTAAATTTAAAAAAAATTCAAAGAGATTTGTATACATACCTGGTGGAGGACCAAGGGGGAAGGAAGGGGAGAACAAGCCATGGTGAGCTCAATCATCTCTTGGGTCCACCATGGGTTGTTCCAAAAACTAACCCACATTGCGTAGCTTATTCTTGTCATGTGAAGCCACCCACTGCCTTGTCATGTGAAGCCACCCAATCCCCATGAATTACTAGCTTGTTACCTTTTCTTACTCCAATGTCCGCAACTTGTTCTATTTCCTGTGTCTGGAGCAGCTTCCAATGTAAATGTTGCATCAGCTTCTTCTCCATATTTCTCTTTGGAGCTACCTTATATAAAGATTTCCTGGACCACTTTTCCCTCTCCCTCTTTTTCCCCCCGCATCCGCTACTACCATGTTCTTCCCCTAGCCCTGAGTTACATTAAAGACAGATTTGTACATTGTCTCTATGGGTTACTTGTGCCTTTTCCATAACATTTGAAGGGCATTAAAAACACATTAAAAAGAAGTCTCAACTAATTATGTCTGACTGAGGCACCTGTGTGCATGTTTGCCACTTGTTTTCAGGCATGCAAATGCCCTCTGCAGATGGACAAAAGGGAATCTTCTATTGCTGTAATATGCAAAGTGAATCTATGCTGCCCTTACTAGAACCATATACTATAGATGCGATGAAAGCATTACAGTAATTATTTTATTATTAAATCTTTTAAACAATGTAACAAACAAATAATGCCAAATAACAGTGCTTTCTCAAATACATCTTGCATGCAAAGGACTTTCTGCTTTGGCTTCAAGTGAAGCTCTGGGTTGTCCTTTATCTGGGAGAAATCTCTTTGTTTCCTACTGGGATTTTTAAAATAGTGGACTGAATCACATTTTCTGACAAAGCAGTCTCCCACCCCCAAGGAATACTTATTTTATATGCACGGACAGCTGAGGAGGCGCAGGAAGACAAGACTAGCATAGCTTTAACCTAGCCTGTATCTAAGGCTTAAATGTTTCGTAAGGAGAATTTACTTTCCTACCCCTTTCCCCTGCATTTTAAATGGAAGGATGTGTTCCTTGCTTTCACTGTTATTCCAACCTTCTTTTGGCATTCTTTCATTCTCCCCCACCCTCCTTTGTCCTTGGAACATGGGCAATATCAAGCCATATGTGATTACTGCATTCAAGATGTGACTTCCGTTGTACTTGGATTCATGGGCTTAGTTCCAGGCAATGACAACTGTCTCTTTATGCCACAGGAGTTTCTTTTGTTGTCCTTCATAGTCGTGTGTGTGTGCGTGTGTGTGTGTGTGTGTGTGTGTGAGAGAGAGAGAGAGAGAGAGAGAGAGAATCTTATGCAAGAGATGAGCATGGATCTGACACGGAGGCTAGTAGGTCAAATATTTTACCACTCTCTAAGGAGTGACGGCATTGAATAAAAATAACGTGTTTTAGCAGATTTCATAACCTTCATTTGATCTTCCTCTCTTTTACCAATCAGCATTCTTCTGTAGACTGAGCTGATGTTTTCATTCATTGGGCTGATTATGCAGCACAAATTGCAAATCAGCAGGCAAAAGAAAAGTGGCTCCTTGCCAATGTACAGTCCTCTTCTGTTGTGCTTGTTTGTTAGCACCAGAGGAAATTTAACAATGCTGACTGTATGTGAATGATCAACTTCATTTTTTATAACTTCTTTTTTTTTTAGTGAACATTTGATGTGACTGCCTTTATTTAATCATAGCTTTTCTGGACATGTATTTTGGTTCTTGAATTTCTCCATTAGTCAGATAGACTTTTAGGGCCCATTCAGAAGACACCTTAAACCATGGCTTTAACCACGGTGAATAAGACTTTTTGCTTTATTCACCATGATTAAAGCCATGGTTTTAGGTGTCTTCTGAACACAGCCCAGCTTTCTGGCTTATCCACCATGGTTATAGCCATAGTTTAACGTGTCTTCTGAACAGGGCCTTAGATGCTACATGACTTCTATCCCATATCCAAGTTCAATGCATGGTGTTGGTTTTAGCGGCCACAGCCCTGAACAGCTTAGGACCAGGATAACTCAAGGGCCATTTCTTTTCACACTTACCTGGATATTAAAGGAGGAACCATCATTCAGCGGTAAGACACATTACATGCAGAAGGTCCCAGGTTCAGTATCCAGCATCTCCAGGTAGGGCTGGAAAAATTCTATCTTGAAACTCTGGAAGGTGGTAGAATGCAGTTAGTGGCCATGGTAACGTTGAGGTGCATTTGCTGAAGGATTCATCCTAATTCATGAAAAACAACTAACAACACACTTGTTGAAATCCTTGATCCTGGATATCATCAGCAAGAATTCAGAAACAGAAGGACGCGCATTCCATGACAGATGAAACCACTATTCCTACAGACTCCATCAGCCAAGCCATATGACTTGAGGGTATTTGATACTCAGTCTTTGATGTGCTGCAGTGCAGCACACTGCGAGACTCCTATTGGACTTGTCCAAGTCCCTTTATATGCTGGAATAAGTTAGCCTGTTGAATACAAACTATGTTCCTCACTTTAGGACATTTTTGCACATACTGCAATTGCTGCAAAAGCTCCCTCTGCTGTTCTTTCTGAGAAGTTGTGAGAAATAAAAGAAACATCTGTTGTTGATATTGTTCTAAAGTATCAAAAATAATCTAAATATGCATAACAGACTTTTCATAATGTTAATACTTCATCCAACAAATTTTATGTCCTCATGCTCTACATATTATTTTAAAGACGTTTTAAAGAATTCAACAACAACAACAACCCAGGACACCATTCAGATGGTAACTCCAATTTCTTGGGTGGGGGGAAAGCAGGTTTTGTCTTCTTAATTGTAGCCAATTTATTTTGTTTCATTGAACTTAAATGGGACCCTTTAAAAATAAACTCCACTTGTTGTTGTTGTTTTTATTTCTATACCACCCCATAGCAGAAGAATGAATTCATTAATTAAATGTTCATTTTTAATTCCTTTGCTGCCTTTGTTTGTCTTCCCACAAGTGACCAATAGTCTGCCTCTGTCACTTTTATTTTAAAAAATAGCTTTCAGAAATCTGACTGAGTCTGCTACTAAGCTATTAGAGTTCAACACAAGGCATTATAAATATGCAAAGGACAGGATTTCTGACTGTTCATAAATCAAGTCCTCATCAAATTCCTTGAATTCAGGCTGGATTGAAGAAATTGTGGAAATGAAGATAGAAAGAACACCAAAAGTTGCATTGCTATCACTATTTGAAGAAGATTTTAAATGTAAAAAGGAAATTAAGGAACTGATAACGAATTTGTTGATTGCAGCAAGATTAATTGTAGCTAGGAACTGGAAGATTCAAGGGGAATATTCTATTGAAGAATGGTATAAAGAAGTATGGGATATAGCTATTAATGATAAATTAACAAGTAATATCAAATGGAGAAGAGGTATAGCTAAATCAAATGATTTTGAAGGAATTTGGAAACAGTTCCTAGTGTTTGTGTTTTCTAAGGGAAGTGGGAAACCACCAGCAGAAGAAAGTATGAGATTCTGGAATCAGGAATGAGATCCCGGGTGGGGGGGTGCACTTGTAAGTTTTATTTGATTATGTTATTAAGATAAGATATTTTGTATTCAAAATTGAACATTATGCAGTATGTTGTTGTTGTTGTTTTTATGTGAATGTAATGTGTATGTTTAAGTATTGTAGAAAATAAATAAAAAAAAATTCAGGCTGGATTCAGACGTGTTCTTGTCATGCTGAGACAACTTATTTTTTTGAAGTTTTATCATCCATAACATGATACAAGTCCTCAAGAATTATTACATGGTGTCAGAAAGCATCCTTATCTATACTTCTTGGTAACCTGACACCACATGTTGATTTACACGTCATAAACTTTCAAAAACAAAATGGATCCAGCCACTTAGGGATCCCCAACCTTTTTGAGTTGGTAGAATTTTAGGAGAGTATCATGAGCACTTTCACAAATTGTAGCGCTGTCCAAGCTGTTGTCTTCCAGTTTGTCACAAAGCTTTTAGATCTTTAAACATGTTGAAGGCACATAAAACTGCCATGCTGTAATTGCTTCTGCTATACCCATAAAAAAATTCCTGTGCTATGAATTACAGAATGCCTATGAATGAATTGCAGGTTTGGAGTTATTGGCAAAGTAGATACTTGTAATGTGCAGAACATGACGGGGTGTGTGGGGGGGAGGGGTTACTCAGAAAGAAGTAGGACAATAAGAATGCTCACGAACATCAGCTAAAGATTGGATTATTTTTTATTTTTATTTATTTAAGGATTTTTATGCCGCCATTCAGCCAAAAAAGGCTCTCATGGCGGCTTACAAAAGTATTTCTTGACAGTCCCTGCCCACAGGCTTACAATCTAAAAGACATGACACAAAAGGAAAGGGGATTGGGAGGGAGGAGGAGGAGGGGGAAAAGGAAAGCAAATTCAGGCACTACAATCTTAGTTGGAAAGTTCAGCAGTTACAGTTGACAGCAGGAGGGAGGGGGCTCTGAGCTGGAGCTGGAGCCAGGCACGGTGGAGAGGTGCCTGGCTGCTGCTTCCTCCCTCACTGGTGGCCTCTGCAGAGACAGTTGGTAGCAGGAGGGAGGGGGCTCTGAGCTGGAGCTGGACCCAGGCACGGTGGAGAGGTGCCTGGCTGCTGCTTCCTCCCTCACTGGTGGCCTCTCCAGAGACAGTTGGTAGCAGGAGGGAGGGATTTGTCTCTAATGAACTTTCCTCCTTCCAGCTCTAATGTCAAAGAATGCTCATGAACATTCTAACTATTGAGGGGTAAAGATCAGAACTGCTGCTTGACAATCAGTTCAGTTGTTGTGAAGGGTAACAAAGGTGTTTATAATTTTACTGTTGGGAAAGCCTCATGCAAGGCCTAAAGGTAAAGCTCCATGTAAACAAGAGGGGCTTAGTTTTATATGTTAATCTGAAAGACACTGCCAGATATTCAACTGTATGTCTATCCAGTAGCTTTCATAAAAGAGTTTGCAGGATAACCGCATCATACCGAAACTTACCTAGAATAATAGGTGGATCTGCCTATAAGGTTTTGGGGAAGCATTCATCTTAAGTGTAGTTAAGGACACTTTAGGAGGATATGCTAGAGTTGGTTATGAATGTGTATCACCTCTGATGGGACTTTCCCCCCCTCTTTAGGTGTTGACTCCAGCACAAATCAAGTCAGTTTGTCAGGCAATTTTAGAATCTGGGAAACAGTATGCACTGAGGAAGAGGAAACCAGTTCCCCTCATGTACTCTTACTATGGAACAGAATATCTTGGTGAGTAGACCTTGGGTTTAAACTTTCTAGGAGTCTGCCATTTGATGTATTATCATACTTCTATTGTGTTTTAATGATTTAAGGATCAAGGACTAAGGCTGCAGTAAGCCCATGTAAACTTAACAGGATTTATTTCAGAGTACACAGGAAGATGATTGAACTGTTCAATATCAAATCGGTGCACCACAGAAATATAGTATACAGAGACAGTATATATTTTATTTATTTATTTATTTATTTATTTATTTATAATATTTATATACTGCTCCCCATTGAAAATTTCAGAGCAGTGTACAAGATAAAATGAAAATAATATATACAGTATATATGGCTAGTATGTACAGCTTTTGTTCTGTCCAATTGAGAAATGATCAGGTGCATAATCTAAGGAATACTTTACATTAGAGCGGCAACGCTTGATTCAGAAGTGTTGAACCTTAGGCCCATGGGCCAAATCTGCCCCTCCAAGGGTCCCAATCTAGACCTCCAGGATCCCCCAGGTGGCTCCAGGTCCTTCCTCTCAACTTGCCCTTTCACCCCAACCAAGGACTTTCCCTTGCATAGACAAACTCAGAGATTCTTAAGCCATAATCCAATGCATGTATAGATGAGGGAGGGAAGTGCTACAACCCCCAGCATTCCCCAGCCATCATGGAAGTATAAGACATTTTTCAGTCTAAAGCATAAGATTTTTTTTATTTTTTATTTATTTATTTACAATATTTATATACATCTCCCCATTGAAAATTTTGGAGCAGCGTACAAGATAAAATGAAAATAAAAACAGAATACAACACTTAAAACAGATTTTAAAACAAGCAAATACAGTAACTCATGGCTGGACATTAAGGAAAGGCTTCCTGGAATAATGATGTTTTCAGGAGGCACTGAAAGGAGTACAAAGTTGGCGCCTGCCTGACCTCCAGAGGCAGGGAATTCCACAGGAGGGGAGCCTCCACGCTGAAGGCTTTTCCCCTGGTGGACTCCAATCAGAGGATGGATCTATGTGGGACCACCAGAAGCAGACCCACGGATGACCTCAGTGACTGGGCAGGATGGTAGGGGAGAAGGCTCTCTCTCAGGTATCCTGGTCCCAAGTTGTTTAGGGCTTTGTACAAAAGTACAAGAACCTTAAACCTGGCCTGGTAGTGAATAAGCAGCCAGTGCAGTTCTCTCAGTAGAGGAGTTACATGCTGGAAAGGGGCAGCTCCAGACAACAGCGGAGCTGCAGCATTCTACACCAGCTCCAGCTTCTGTAGCAGCTTCAAGGGCAGCCCCACATAGAGTACATTGCAGTAATCCAATCTTGAGGTTAACAATGCCTGTACTACCATGGCCAAGCTATCCCTGTCCAGGAGAGACTTTAGTTGGCGAAGCAGTCGAAGCTGGTAAAAGGTACTCCAAACTGCGGCGGCCACATGAGCCTCCAGGGACAAAGAAGGGTCTAAGAGTAACACCAAACTATGAATTTGATCTTTCAGAGACAGTGCAACCCCATCCAGAACAGGCAATAAGCCTGTCTCCTGGACTCAGGAACCACTCACCCACAGGGCTTCCATCTTGCCAGGATTCAGTCTCAGTTTATTGGCCCTCGTCCAGCCCATTACTGAGTCTAGGCACTGGTCCAGGATCTGCACAGCCTCACCTGATTCAGTTGTCACAGGGAGATAGAGCTGCATGTCATCAGCGTATTGATGGCATTTAGCTCCAAATCCCCTAATGACCGCTCCCAACAGCTTCATATAGATGTTAAACCACATTGGGGACAAGCTGGTGCCCTGCAGCACTCCATAGCTCAATTGCCAAGGGGCCAAGGAGTAGTCACCCAATGCTACCCCATAGAAAACGACCCCACAGGTAGGAACGGAACCACTGTAACACAATGCCTCCGATGCCAATCCCATGGAGTTGATCCAGGAGGATATCATGGTCGGTGGTATCAAAAGCCGATGAGAGATCAAGCAGGATTAAGATTGCACCCTTATCAATTTTGTAGGACACTATATATTGCCCATCTTTAAATTCTTCCCTTCTTTTCTTTTCCCCACTTGTAATAGCTTCTGTTTGTTGTTTTCCACTTGTCAGGGTTTGAATTAAGGCTCATTCTCAAGCATTATGTATCTTGTTTTCCACTTCTGAGGTCCTTTTTAAATGTTGGGAAATAGAAAATGGCTGTCTCCTTTTCCACTCACTAGAGACATGATTATAGTGAATAATAGTTAATACCTTCAGAAAAACATAACAGAAAATTGCGGAACTCAGCAGCAACTCTTTCCCCCCTCAAGATCAAACCCCATGGAAATTTGGTGCAGCACTAACTTTAACTATTCCTGTTGTTCACAGGAGCTGCTCATGGACTTTCATCCATCCTTCAGATGCTGCTGTCCTATTATGAATATCTCCCGACTGCTGATCAGGAGCTAGTATGGCAGAGTGTTGACTTTCTCATGGATCAAGAACAGAATAGCAACTGGCCTCCAGAACTAGGAGAGATGATTGAGCGGGAGAATGAGCTTGTACACTGGTGTCATGGAGCTCCAGGTTCTGTGAAGTAGATCAAGAAATTAGTCATTATAATGTCATTTCACACGATGTTATTTTGCTGAGAAAGCAGGGCATTTTTCCCCTGGGCTGGATCTACACTACTACTTTAAAGTGCTTTAAAGCGCTTTATAACAGTTTTGAAAACGGTATATGGCATGTGTCCTGGGCCCCAACAGTTGTCAAAACTGTTATAAAGCGCTTTAAAGTGCTTTAAAGCAGTAATGTAGATCCTGCCCTGGTCTTACATGTGACACTGTCACTGCAATGTTCTTACCTTAAATATTTTTATTATTGCCGAATTGACTGTAAAAATCAGGCAATGAAGGGCAGTCTGAAAGCCTGTGGTGGAACCATTGCTAGAGCAGCTAAATCCATATGCACCACAGTATAGCTTGATCATATGACTATACAATAGCATTACCGGAATCCATATTTTCCCTCAGAGGGCCTTCTCTCTAGCAGAAATTGATACAAAGAGCATAATGGTTCTGCTGGAACTCAAACCTATTTGTGAGAAATCAAACAAGGGCACTCACATTTGCAAATGACTGCATTCGATATCTCACAATGCCGGTACCTCAGTGGAAGCTGGTGGCTCCTATTTCAATGGGGGCAGTGAATGCTCTCTGGGAATCCATCAGAATTCTCATGGAGCTATCCAAAGTGCTGAACCCCCCTCATGGGTTCAGCACTTTGGATAGCTCCTTTAGAGTTTTGACGGGTTCCAACTGAAACCCAGAGCGGATTCACTGAAATAGGAGCCATCAGCCTCCATTGCCATACTCCTGTGTATAGTAGTTCTGGTCAGCATGCAAAACTGGCCTGTGGTGCATTCTGGGCTAGCCCAAGATATTTTGCTGTTTGAGGCAGAGCAGCAAATAGCGCTCCTAAACACCTATATTTGTATAAGCACCTCTTCCATCCCTGGTAGAAAAAAACACAACAATAATAACACAAGTAAGAAACAATTTGCTTTCCTTTTATGAAACCCTAAGGCCAGGCTCTGCCTATTGGTCAGTCTGGCTTTTCCACAGGTGAATTGTTGTGCATTACTACATGTGCAGTGGAGAAGCAATACGTGGATTGCAGTAATGCAGACAACACAGTCTAAAAACTTTGGTTAGATCCCACCTTCTGCAAAGTCTTCATTAGTGTCCCATTAATTCTCTGATATCTTTCATTCAGCCTTCACTTTTTTCTTGATTCAACCTTCACATATTATTTAAATTGCATCCAGGGATCAGAACAGTCTTTCGTTCAGCAGGCAATAGGAAATTGAGCTAAGAGAAATTTAGTACGAATAGCTGGGAAATTTTAGTGTTTAGACATGCAATCCTATGCTAGTTTAGACAGAAAAAAACTCTGACAACTCTCAGCATACCCCAGACCCGTGCTGGCTGGGGAATGCTGAGAGCTGTAGGACTTTTTCTGTCTACATGTGCACAGGATGGCACCTTTATTTTATTTATTTATTACATTTTTATACCGCCAATAGCTGAAGCTCTCTGGGCGGTTCACAAAATACCTTTCGGTATCTCATCATAGAAGGAGACATTTTAATGAGCAGTGGTGGGCTTGTGAAGGAAATAATGTTTAAAATTTTAACCAGTCAGCTGACTTGCATATTTCTTCACTCTGGGTGGAATTTATATAGCAGTTGTTTCATACTTTATTTCTTCAATGGTACTTATAACATTTCCTTGCTCTTTCCCCAGGCATTGCATACATGTTTGCAAAAGCATACTTGGTTTCTAAGAAACCCCAGTATCTAGATAGTTGTATCCGCTGTGGAGAGCTGACTTGGCAGAAGGGACTGCTGAAGAAAGGGCCTGGAATATGTCATGGTGTGGCTGGCAGTGCTTATGTGTTCCTTCTCCTTTACAGGCTCACAGGAAAATCTAAATACATGTACAGAGCACAAAGGTTAGTACTGGTAGGCTGAAAAAGAAGCTTTGATTTTTAATAAGGTCCTTGTGAAACACAGAACATCTTTGTAACCATTGTGTAGTGCACTCTTTCAATGTAGTAGATCTATATTGGTATTTATTTGTTTTCCTCCCAATGCAAAAAGACAAACAAACAACTTTTGGGTGGGGAGGGAGAGTTTCATTGGGATCACAGCAGAAGGGGAAAGGACCCACCATAGGTCTTCTCCTGCTTATGCATCATGACACCAATTTCCTCCTCCGCCTCCTCCTCCTCCTTCTTGCCATGCAGAAGGTCCCAGGTTTGATATCTGGCTTCTCCAGGTAGGGTAAAGAATCCTACCTGGAACCCTGGAGAGCCACATCTGCCAGTCAGTGTCGACAATACTGGGCTCAATGGTCTGATTTAGTATAAGGCAGCTTCCTACGTTCCTGACACGTGAAGTTTGATCCCAATTCTCTAAGCAGCACAGAGTTCCAGGAGCTATGCTATAGGTTTTCACTCTCTTTGAGTAACAGAGCCCCAAAGAAGTATGGTGTCTGTGTAATATTTGCTTTATTTACAAATATACAAGCAGGGCATAAGTGGAGGCAAGCAGGCACTCCTACAAAGCACCAGAGCGTCTATCATACACCAAATCTCCAGAAAGAGACCCTGCCCCTAAAGTGCTTCCCCTTCAGCCATCTCATCCTTCTCTCTTTCTGGGACATTACAACTTCCAATTCACAGCTGCCCCTTCTAAAGTTGCATTGCCCATTCAGGAAACATCCACAGTCATTAAGAAATATTAACAGTCTTTTGCCAAAGATGCTAACCCCTATAAGTGGCCACCTTGAGCATCAGGTAACATTTACAGTATTTAAGGAGGTATCAGACTGCAGACTCGTGGTAGTACAATAGCTCCTCTGTGAGGCTGTTGTAACTCTTTGGTCCCAACAATCAAGTGGCTACCTAGGGGAAACTAGATTACCCAGAAGGAATGGAACAAAGGGCGTTATCTACATCATGATTTCTTATCTCAGAGTTCCTGCTTCTGGAGTAGTATTTACAATGTACAAAAACCCTTGCTTTTGGAAGTAGATTTTAATAATCTTATCAGCCATAGGCTTATTTTTTAATTACAAAACATAGGCGTGCGCAGCTCATTTCATTAGGGTGTGCACCCTGGGATTTTTTTTAAAAAGGTGAACATTTATTGAATACTCAATCATAAAGGATATCATTTTAATTCCTTTATTTATTAAACACTGTAGACACTGATGCCCTACTCAGCGTTCCGTTTGCCTGATCACGGGAGGGCCATTGCAGGTGAGGGGGGAATGCTCCTCAAGCCCCAGCATTGGTAACGCTAGCTGGAGAAGGGGCTTACAAGGCGATATCAGCCTTTGAGGCTCCTCCTCCTACCTCTTTGAAGCACAGCTCCCAGCAGAGAGGCTCCCAGCAGAGCAATTCCTTTTCACTCCTGCTGCCGGAAGCAAAGGTGCTCTTTCGGAGGCAGTGATTCTTCCACTGCACCTGGATTCCCCTCTGGATCCCTACTCAATGGCCCCCTCAATTCGACGTTTATTGTTTGAGACATTAGGGTGTGCCTGTGCACACCTGGCACACCCCTTGTGCATGCTTATGTTACAAAACACATGCAACCCAACATCTTGTTGCTAACTGTAAGATAACCAAGATCACCTTCCTAAGTTCTTTATCCCTGCACCAAGTTAAAGGCTGGAAGGACACATAGGGGTGATCTTGGCACCTGTTCCACCACTGTGGAATCAGGGCCACAATTTCAGGGTGAAGAGATTACATTCTGGGAAGGAGATTCACAATGACATTTGAAAGCTTGGTCTTGATACTTCCAAGAATAAATTGCGGGGACGGGGGACCCAAACCTTAAAGTCAGCATATTTGTTGTGGTTATTTAGAAACAAAACAGATGCTTGTGTTTATTAAACACATGGCTGCTGATTTGGCAATAAAGTCTGGACAAGGTAGATGAGTGAACTTTTAACACTAAAGCAACACTCTGCTAGTTAAGACTCCCCTCCCTCCAACCCAGCTCCAAGCCTGCTAGGGGGGAAAAGTTCAAAGCAGTAGAGTGTTGGGAGCTAATGTGGGAGAAGAGTCAAGTTCCACCCAATCCCTTCAGTGTTAGTTAAACCCACTCACCCTTGCTTTATTGCCAGTGAATGTGTGTTTAATAAACATGTGTGTCTGGTTTAGCCCATATTATACCCCATAATAATCAGAGGCCTTAGCTAGACCTAAGGTTTATCCCAGGATCGTCCCGGAGTCGTCCCTGCCTGCTCCCAGGATCCCCTGTGTGTTATTTACATGAACAAGGATGACCCCAGGATGATCCCAGGATAAACCTTAGGTCTAGCTAAGGCTGGAGATATAGACACTCTTGAGGAATAATAATCATTTGTGGGCTAAAACATAGCATGGGGAATCCCCGCTCCCTGAATGTCAGATTTGTGTGGAATTCCTGTCCTACCCTGTGGCTGAGCATCTTGCAAAAGAGCATATTTTGATAGCCCAGGATGGGAGCAATGATTTCATATTTGTACGGCTAAGTATTTTAAGTGGTTTTTTTTCCCTGCATATGTGCATCAATCTGTAAATCCAAATCCAATTAATCTGTAAATTTTAAAACATTAACAAATTCTGACATGAAAGCTATTCAGTTCTCTCTAATTTCAGTAATTTCTGGATACTTTATTGACATTCCTGATATGATACTCAATTTGCTACAGGAAATTTAAACTTAAAAATGGAGAAAGCGCCAAGCAAGTAAGACTTCCAGGGTTGGAGCCAGCCTGGGTTGTGTGTGGAATTATCAAATTGTGTCAGTTTGGATCTGAGTCAGAGGCAAGGGAAGACTGGATTATGATATGAAGAACCAAGTTAGGTCCCAGTAGGAAATGGGACCACGTAGAACAGGCGGGTCTAAAGCCAGCAGTGTAAGTCAGAGCAGAAGGGAAAAGCTGGGACAAGAGCTAGAAAGGTTCAGATAGTGAGCTCCAACAGACAAGCGTTTATTGCATGCTCATTACTGGGCACTCACAGATTTTTGAAGGTCCCTCTCATAACAATGTCTGCCTCCCATGCGCCTCCCACTCCTTCTTGCCTTCTTTGCGCCACAAAAACACACACTGGTAAGTCCGATTTAAAATAAAGGTGGAAGTTACCACTATCTCCTGCTGTGTGCAGGAGAAGCAGTGAGATCAAAACGGTCACGTGCACATTGTTTGCTTCCTCTTTCAGAAGAGGAAGTAATGAGGCACAAATGTGAGGGCGGAGAAGTGACGGTAAGTAAACGTGATTTCCCCTTGTGTGATGACGCTCAATGTGGCAAGCTGAATGGGGTGGGGGGGGGAAGACTCCAGTCCAGACCTATCCTCTTTGCAACAGCAGCAGCTTCAGGAAACAACTGTTGAGCTCCCAATCACTCCCCTCTTCCTTTTAGGGTTGCAGACAATCTGGAGCTGATCAGGGGGAGGCAGGGAACAGATATGTCTTTTTGATGATGCCATACAGATACAAAAGGGCAGAGGTAAGCTAGAGCAGGGCCTGGTCATAGTACAGATGCAGTAGAACAGATCTGAGAAGTGGTATATGTCCATAAACATACGAGTAAGTTTTGTTTTGTTCTGAGTTAAGAACAGTTTTGAAACTAGCTTCTTTGATATAGCCAATAATGCTTTCTTTGTCTATCCTTATTTCTTAGGTTTGCAGAGTTCTTGTTTACTGAAGAATTTAAGGCTGGTTCCAGGGCATTGGAAAGTCTTTACAGTCTCTTTGAAGGTTCCTCAGGGACAATGTGTTTCTTGGTTGACTTGCTGCAACCTAACCAGGCTGAGTTCCCTCTTTTCAGCATCTTTGTGTAAAATGGAACATTGTCCAGTGCCGTGCCAGGACAGCCATTCTGGAGGCACAATTTCAATTCACTATGAAGGAAGCCTGTTTTAAAATAATACATCCATTTCGGCATTACCACTAATGAGATAGCCTTATACTTTCCGGGGTGGGGGAGAATGAAGCAGGTGAAAGTTCTCCCTGACACACACGCGCGCGCACACACACACACACACTCACACATGTTTGGGAAGGGGAGGATGTAACTTCAAATAGTAAGTAACAATGCTAAACAAAGGGTCTGTATTTATCCAAAACTGAAAAGAAATTCAGATAAATAGGATGTTAAAATGACTTTTTCATAAAAAGGAGCAATATTTTATCTTTAAAACGATGGATTTCTTGGAGTGACAACATGGAAATTTGAAATTAAGGGAACTGCAAGTGGGAAACAAAATGTTAACTGAAATATGGTGCAATCCTACGCATGTTTAGACAAACAAAAGGTCCTCTAACAGCAGCAAAAGTTGTACGGCTTTTTTGTGTCTAAATATGCATAGGATTGCACTCTTAGTGGTTAAAACGTACAAACAATCACCATGCTAAATTCTGATTGGGGAGGCAGGCAATAAAAATTTGGAGAATCAAATATCTTTGATATACAGTTCTTCTGCATGTATTATTACCATGTATGAATGTAGTTAATACTGGTAGAAACTCAGGGCCTTCCTAGACCTACCTTTGAATCCTGTTGAGAGGAGGGGCCAGCCCACGTTAAAAGTAGCGCGGGCTGTCGGCCCAGTCTAAACGTCAGACACGACGGGCTGCAGGAAAGCCCCGTCACGTCCACCATTTTTTAATTTTTAAAGGGCCGGGTGCGCAGGAGCACACCATCGATTAAGGTAGGCTTTTTAAAAAAGGGGTTCCCTGCTCCACCCCCGCCCAAGATTTCCCCACCCTGGCCGCGATGCCCCAGCCTGCAATCTCCGATCCCTCCCTGCCCGCGATCTCTGATCCCCCCCATCTCCCCCTGGGTCCGTTTTCCCCCCATCTCCCCACCCTGCCCTGATGGCCGCAGCGCTCCTGTGGAATGCTGCATGCCGTCCGCCGCTTTTCCTGGCTATTCGTGAGTAAATGTGGTAGCTGGGAAAAGCAGCAGAATGGACTACATGCCCGTGGTCAGGAAATACCGGGTCACAACCAGTGCTGGTTATCCCAAGCCAAGTGAGGGTTACCCCTGCCTGAGCCCGGGATCCCCTGTACATCATCTGGATGCACAGGGCCCGGGCCCGGGTCCGGGTTTGCACTAAGCTACCCCTTCGTCTAGCAAGGCCCAAAGCTTGCCTTAAGCATCCTGGTTCTCAAGATGTGAAATGGGGCTCCCCTGAAAAGATGAAAGCAATTTATCTAAAGTAAAATCTCCTCCTTGGTTTTTACCCATTTTTCTGCTTGTCTTTAGAGTCCATGAGGCAGAGTTCTGACTTCTTATAATGGGCTGGTGGATACTGAAATATTTATACTGTAAGCTCAAGGTACAAAGGGAAAAAAATCTCACCATGTTGGGAAAATGGTTTGGCTTGTGAATTCCCCCTTAGGGCATCACAGTAGTTCCTCAGTGGCAGTTTCCTAGAGTTACCTGATAATGAGGATGATGAGGATGACGACCTACCTCACAGGGCTGTTATGACAAAGCAGAGTCTTATAACCTCTGCTTGCAAACCTTGGCTGCTCTATAAGACTGATAGCACAACCCTATAGATACTTATCTATTAGAATTTATTGACACTTACTCCCAGGTAAGTGTGTATAGGATTGCAGCCTAAACAGATATCCAAGTACAGCTATGTATATGTTTAGCCCTTTGGATACATATCTTGAAAAAGCTTTAGCTTTGATGATTTGTGGTTTTCAGCCAACCTGACAGACAAAAGTCTAGACTCAAAAGACAAGGATTCTTTCTTAACATTTTCCAATACAAAACTAATTGTAAAGTAATAGCATAAGTTTATACAAATGGCTTTCTCATTATTGATAAAACTCAGTAAATGGTTTTGGTATTAAATGGTTTGAGAATATTTCCCATTAGATTATCCTGTGTTATAATGATCACAGTCATAAAACACACTTCTTTGAGAGAGATCCCCATTGGTTTCCATGGACATTACACATCCACATCATTTGCATAGAACTGAAGTGTATGAAAGATGGGAGCCTGGTGCCCACTGATTTGAATGGGTTTGAGCTGTATTTTCGAAAGCTCCCCTTGCAGGGTGGAATCCCTTCCTTTTCCTTCTATCTCTTTCCTTGCAGAATCTCCTAAAAATATTGCAGTTTCCTTTTTTTGTAGATATGATATAATCACCTCTGGTCTCAGACATCTGATGTGAAAATTGTCTTTCCTTAATGGAGATTTAGAACTACTGGGGAAAAAATGTGAAGAGATGTTATGCTACAGCAGCACTATTTCAGTAACATTCAATACGTTCTTAAAACGTCAATGCAGACTGACATGCAGGAGGGTTTTTAGCACTGGGATCTCCAACATGGTGCATTTTAATTTTATTTCTTAATTATTATCTTTTTAAATAAAGAGCGCAATCCTATGCATGTTCAGATATTAAAAGTCTTACAACTCCAAGGGCTCATCTACACCAAGCAGGATATTCCATTATGAAAGAGGTATGAAAGTGGTATAGAAAAGGCAGGAGCCACACTACTGCTTTATAGTGGTACTGAAATGCACTGACAACTTTTGGGGCCCATGACACATCTACACCAAACAGGATAGAACACTATGAAAGTGGTATGAAAGCGGTATATGGTATGTGTCAATGGGCCCCAACAGTTGTCAGTGCACTTCAATACCACTATAAAGCAGTAGTGTGGCTCCTGCATTTTATATACCACTTTCATAGTGGAATATCCTGCTTGGTGTAAGATGAGCCCCCAGTTTGCCCAAGTCAACCCTGCTGGCTGTGGAGTGCTGGGAGTTGTAGGATGCTTTTCTGGCTAAACATGCATGGGATTGCACCCTAAAACATTCTTAAAGAACTGGGAGAGTGGTGTGCTGCAGCAAAAAAGTGCTATCCTCCAGTGCCATCTTCATTCAGGTTCAAAAAGTGGGTTTGCGTTTTAGAGATCAGAGCTACTCTCTGTCTTGTAATTTGGTTTGGGAGCAAATTACTTTTCTTTTAGTCTTGCCAGTTTGCCTTCTGGGAAAGCGTGTTTTGACACCACCCATTTCCACCATGGCAGCCATTTTATGAATGGGCAAGCCCCCCCCCCCCGGCAGTCATTTTGTGACAGCTCCCACCTTTCTCAAAAACTCCAAATGTGACTACCAGCCCAAAAATGTTGGGGATCTCTGTCTTAGGAATTCAAGAATATGTGTGTCGATTTGGAAGTCCCACCATGTTCAATGGGACTCACTCTCAAAGAAGTGTTAGCATTGCAGCAGCCCAAGTTAAGTCCTTAAATGTGCTAGGTTGCTTATATGGTTAATTAAATAGAAATTTAAATAATATAATGGTTTTTTCAGTTATTCTTTCTTAAAGAAAAAGGATTGTTAATCTTTGCCAAACATTGTGTGCCTATTTGTAATGCATATGTCTTGTTTGCTAGTGTGTAAGAAATTAGATTTTACCCTAAGGGGCTATTACTATGTGAGACTGATGAGCAACAGTAAAGTAAATTATTTCAACTAAATATAGAATTGTAAAGGAAAAATATCAAACAACAATAATATTATTGATGTTACTATTGTTGTTGTTCTTATTCTTATTATTAGAGCTGAGCAATTGTTTCAGTAGCATATTTGTACATTTTAGCAAATACCCATTGTTTTTTCTATAATCTTGACATATGTTGTCACAAGTTTGGTCTTAGCTGACACAGCTCTGTTTTTAAATGTGACAAATATTTTGTGGAAGATGGGTAAGCCACTGATCCTCTTTGATCTCTCTACATTCTGCTGTTGTGCCACGTAACTTATTTCATTTGAAAGGCAAACTGTCCGCTCATTTACATCATGTTATTTCAATACTTCTGGTATGTGTATGAACTCTTATTTTTCTGCCAGGGCAAATAATCATCCCCATACTGTATTATATTCAAATTATTGACTACAGCAGAACAAAGAATCTACAGGTCATGATGTCCAGTTATACAGCATCTCACATCTCCTGGGACAATCACAAGTGGTCAAGTAAATGAGGCCCAAACTGTATGCTTTTAAAGTTATAATTAAGGATGGCTGTAAAATCAGTCTTAGCAAGATTTCCATACATATGGCCATCCTTTTTTAAAGAAAAGGTGCTTAGGATGTTTGCATTGTATGCCTCATACTTTTTGAATGAGAGTAGCAGGTTTACCCTAGTATATATAACAGAGCATGTATTTCCCAACTCCAGAGAGGAAAGTGAAATATCATAATCAGGATCTGTTGGACTTCTAGAAGTCAATATTTCTGTAAAGGAAGAAATAAGTGCTTATGAGGAGGTATATCATCTCCTGTCTCAGTCCTGCATCACAAACCATGGAACTGACCTGCTCTTGCAGAGATGTGATTACCTATGTAGTAGTATAAGGGTCATTTAGGGCAAGAAATTTACAATGCAATCCTGTGCATGTTTTCTCAGAAGTAAGTTCCACTGAGTTCTGCTGAGCTCAATGAGTCTTATTCTCAAGTAAGCAAGCATAGAATGGCAGCCTTACAGCACAACCTTTAGCATGTTTACTCAGAAGTATATCCATCTAAGTTCAATGTGCTTAGGATTGTAGCCTTAATAAATAACCAAAAAACCCTAGACTAAGAGAAAAACATATTATGCAAAGCCATAAGCCAGCAATACTCAGGGCCTGTGAAACAATACAGTATTTAAGGGATGTGACTAGGTATATTCCAACTAAGTAGCACAGTTTGTGCTTCATCACATGACTATTTATAGCCCATACAATGCACTTAAGAGTTAAAATGTCTTGATACATGTCAACATCAATCATAACAGACTTTCATCATCGTGTGCATGTATACATGAGGAATTTCTGTTTGCACTGAATTTCTCGGTAGTTGTATCTACTGCTTTCAATCTGTACATTTTACTTAACTGTATTGTCTTATTGAACAATCTTGTGATAAAAGATTCCATTTCTATGAGTGTTTATTCACTGTAGGCAAGATGTAGCCAAGTTGAAGTATATTAGAGTGTATTGTTTTAGCAGTTGCATGCCTAGTCTTGTAATATTTTGCAATATTTTAAAAATACAGTTATAATATATAACAATAGCTCTTGGGAATGAAAGGTGGTGCTTTCTGATTCTAAAATTATATAGATTCCCTATTTTTCACATGCTAACTCTGAAAGAACTTGGTTACCAGTTAAATTAGAATTTAGCAATATAATATAGCAGATTATGAGATTTAATTAAAATTTATTTTGCAAACCAATATGCTGCTTGCTGGTCAAAAATATTTTATAATGCAGTGTTATTCCTAAGTAATGTTATATAATGATAGACCAAAATATATTTTCTATACAATGACTATATAATACATACAGCGGGGAAGGTTTTCTCAAATCCTTCTGTTTCATTCAGAAGGAAACTAATCTCAAACATTATGTTCCATGTTTAATCTTTGTTGCAATGCCTGACAGGGAGAAAGTGGGTGCAATAATAATGGGTTTGATTCTGCATTTGAGGCTGCTCTTGGCAGCATCTCCTCTCAGAAGTACCAGTGACCTCACATTACCAACAAAAGCACTTAATCATTGGCTTGTGGCAAATGTCCACTTGCTTGAAGTTAAGCACAATCTTGTATACCTTGATTTTTGAGAATCAAAATCATGTGTAAGCCATTGCCTTTGAGGATCAGGTATTGCACCGCTAATTTCACTAGAAATTGACTGAATTGCCATTGACTGAAGCAGATGTAGAATCAAATGCCATGTGTCGCTGAAGACCATGGGGAGTTACTGACATTAGACCATAGATTGGCAGAGCCCCAGTTTGGCACCAGTGTACACAAAGTCATCTTAAAGTAATGTATATAAGAACCAGCAAAGTGGAGGAAGAACTATTTTGTGTTGCTGTTATGTACAATGGATGGTAACCTCTGTTCATTGGTTTCAGCATTTCGTATTCATATCATACGTAATAAGAACCTTGTGTATCCTCAGCTTTGATCTGTGCTCACTGCCAGCAAATAATATAGTCTCTTTAGAATCAAGATGAACTTACTCTTGCAGAATTGCACCTTAAGGTTAAATAAAAACTCTTGCCACTATAATGTTTAAAACACTGTGATGTTTCAAAATGTGTTTATTGTATTAGTTTTGTATTGTAAACTAGAGACATATAAAAATATAGGTTTTTAAAAGCTTTGTAAAACAGTGGTCAAAATATTGGCTTAGCAATGACAGAAGAATTCGCCATTTATCCATGTTATTTATATAAAACCAATGTGATATTTTGCCTTAATTCAAATAAAGCAGAACTGTATGTGCTGTGGCTTTTTTATATTTATTGAACAATGACCTGGTTCATACATAACACTAAACTATGATTTAATGTTATGTGCATGAGCCTCAGCTTCATGCACTATCCCCTGCCCTCTCCTCTGGGACAGTCATGAGAAGATTTCACTTCTGTTTTCGATCATTATGTCTGAATCCTAAACTGTGGCTTAGGCAAATCTTAATTATGGTTTAGGGAAACAAGCCACCTTCAGAAACCATAGTTTGAAGTCAGCTTGTTTCAATAAGCCATAGTTAAGATTAACCACAGTGTGTCTGGGTTTGGACATAATAAACGAGAGAGAGAGAGAGAGAGAGAGAGAGAGAGAGAGAGAGAGAGAGAGAGAGAGAGATCTGAAAATCAATGATTCAATTTTGGTGACAAAGATCTAGGACCACTAGTAAATGAGGCATCCACCCGTGAGTATGGGGTAATCCACAGAGATGTAGCACAAGCGCACTGTATGTCCTGTGAGGAAAATAAACCTGAGAGTGCTGGATTTTAGAAGTGTGCTGGAAAATTTGATCTTCGGATTTCTTAGAAGTTCCCCACCCACCCTATTCTACAAAGGCTGGGTATATAGAAATACATCCAGTCAGATGCTTGGGCGTCATTGGCCCCGATCTAGTTAGGAAACATAGCACATGGTACAGCCCTTTCTGGAATGCTGCTTTCTGGACTGAAGGGGGCTGTCAGAATGTTTGAATGATTCTTGTACATTAAAACAAACCACCCCATACACACAGGCACATAATTCAATAACTTTGTCCTAAATGTGAACTGTACAGTGCTTCACTGTACACTGTACAGTGCTCCAAAATTTTTTGGGGTGTTTGGTTTGAGATGGTGGTTTCACACACGCAAGCCACCACTTAATATTACAGAGAAAGAGAGTGATGAAAATGAATGTATGTGTAGGGTGGCCATATGACTGGATTTGCCCGGATTTCTCTGGGTTTTTGGTGACAAATCCAGGAGGGGAAGGGGAAATCCGGATTTTCCCAATCTTCCCCAGCCAAAGAGCAGCTCTAATGCGAATTAACAAAAATGCTTATAACTCCATCATTTTTAAAGATAAAGACATGAAACTTGGCACAATGGTAGCTCTTAGGTAGGGCTTTAGTCATACCAAATTTGAAGCTTATCTGTTCATCCATTGATTTTTTAAGGATTTTTTTTTAAATTTAGGTTTTTAAATTATTTTTTAAAAATGTTATTTTTAAAGATAAAGAGATGAAACTTGGCACCATGATTGCTCCTAACAAGGACTTTAGCTATGCCAAGTTTGAAACAGATCTGTTCATCCATTGAGTTTTAGGATTTTTTTAAAAGTTTGAGGTTTTAAAATTATTATTTTTAAAAAATGTCATTTTTAAAGATAAAGGGCTGAAAGTTGGCACCATGATAGCTCTTAAGGAGAGATTTAGCCATGCCAAGTATGAATCAGATCTGTTCATCCATTGTTTTTTAAGGAATTTTTTTTAAAGTTCAAAGTTTTAAAATTATTGTGTTTTAAAACTGCTGGAGTCAGGTTGTCAAACCTCCTCTTTGGGGTGTTGCACATTGAGCAGTTTCAGCCCTTGGCATTAAGGGGATCTCCAGTCTTTAGGTAAGAAGTCCTGGGCAAGCAGGGCACCTTTCCTGTTGCAGATTTGGTGTGCAGTCAGGTACCTGGAGCTCAGCAGAGGCAAGGCATCCACAAATCAAAATGTGGGAAAGGAGAGGTCAGTCAAAGCAGCCCACAGGGCAAACCAGAATGGGCCAGAGGCCTTTTTCTCAAATTTCCACATCATGGGCGATGAAGGGTCATCTTTAGAGAAAAACTCTCACGACCAACAGTAAGGTGCCAGTTGAGAGAGAAGCTCTCTTCTTTGCAGATGCCCTGTTGCTGCGAATATTGGAACCTGGCATATCATTGCTTTGCTTCGCTACCATTTTCCTTCCACTTCTCTTTGTACACTTGTGAGCTAGGCTCTGACTGCACTGCTGGGATGCAATGCAGAACATTTGAAATGCATACCAGAGAAAAATAGATTTGTGTCTATGGCTGGCTGGCATATCTCTTAGAGACAGAGTTAGACTGAAGACACAACTCAGAGATGGCTGTAGCTGAGCCATGAGAGGCTGCTGTACCACAGAGAGCCTTTTTAAGAGTATCTCAGAATCTAGTTTTGGTGCAGGCAGAGGAGGCTGGGGGTGTTTTTTTAAAACAACAACAACAACAACAACAAGAGTCACCGGATGCAACCAAGCTATAAGCTGTTGCCCTACCCCCAGCCACAGGGTACAAGTGCACAGCCTGGCTGGATGGTTGGGAGACTTTGGCAGAGAGGGGGGAATTATTTGAGGCTGGAAATGTTGGCAGGCTGGCATAAGGCAGAGAGAGGCTGAAGGCAACCCAGATGCACCTGTAGCTTGGCCCTGAGGCTGGCTTGCCACGCAGAGTGTTTTAAGAGTGCATCAAAGTTGTGCAGGAGGAGAGGAGGTGGAGGCGGCTGGTGGCAGAGGTTTTTAAAGTATTGGGCAAAAGGTGGGATATAATAATAATAACAACAACAATAATAATAATGTAAGAGTCACCAGACATGACCAAGCAATAACCTGCAATAAGCAATATCCCAAGGCCCAAGCGTGCAGCCTAGCTGGACCATTGGGAGACTTTGGGGTGGGGGAGAGAGAAAGAGAGATTGTTTGAGGCTGGAGGCTTTGGTTTGTCTGCAATGACTTAGAGTGAGAGGCAACAGAGGCTGCACAGACAACCCAGAGACATCTATTGTAACTTAGCCCCATGGTGCTGGCATGAAACGCAGGGCGTTAGGAAGAGGGTCTCAGAGTCACATGTTTGTGCAGGAAGTAGACAGGAGTTCAAAGTCTGGATGTGCGAAGTGGTGCCAACACACAAGCCTTGAGAAGCTAATGTCTATAAGTGAGAAGTGTGAATGGGCAAAGCAGTGTTCACTGCCACAACACCCACCCTAATGTTAGAGCAGAGAAACTTGTGACAATTATACACAAGCTTTTTTAAAAAATTGAAATTAAAAACAGCCAGACATCCGGTCCGCCAGTAGCAAACCCTGTTAACAACAACAGCAGCTTGCAATGAGTGAAGATAGTCAGAAAAGATATTTGAGGGAAGGGAAGACTGTAACACTCAGAGTATAGCAAAAGCGTCAAAGTACAGCAAAACCTACAAAAGTAGGAGTGAGTGAAGTTAATTTCAGATGATTTTAATATTAAGATGTTATGTAGTGACCAAGGCTATGTTTGGGTGGGCACGCCCCCTTGGTGCTGGGCACGCCCCTTTGGGGGCCGACTATGTTGTCCTCGTTTTTGGTTTCCAAAATATGTTCACCCTAGTATGCAGTCTTACTTGTTTATTGTGGTAAGTAGGGTTGCCAGCTTTTTTCTGACAAAGCTCATAGGGCATCTGTGTGACATGCAAAAAATTCAACAGGTGCAGACTTTTCCCACCAGGGAAACACTGTCAGGGAGGCACAGAGCCTTGAGGCAGTGGGGTGGGGAGCCCCGCTAATGGCCACATCAATGTGCCAAAGCACATAACATGTTTGTCTTTCGCTAGCACAGATGAACATGGCGTACACCAGGACTTCCTTTGAGCTAGACTCAGAGCCTGGGATATGTGAAGTCTTCTGAAATATTGTACCTCTGCCCATGTACGGAGCAGCGTTGTGTCCAAGCACCTCACCGCAACCAGCCAGTCAAACCCCGAGAACCTGAGACTATGGAAAGTACAAAACGTGCAAAACGTAGCGGTTTTGAGGCAGGTTCGAGCCCTGGCATTCAGACGTCCATTCACCCTACGCACCCACCGCTCACTGAACCCCAGGGGCGGGAGGAAAGCAAAAACCGCCGCGAAGACAACGCGAAGAGGGGCGCGACGCCTCGCCTCGCCCAATTGGGCGGCCGGCGCCGCAGCAGCCCCAGGCCTGCCCTCTAGCGGCCATCTCACGCAGGCGCCGCTGGGTCCTCCCCGCCCAAGCGAGCGGCGCTCCGGCGCGCGGAGGGAGATGGGCGTCTGTCGGGGGCCGCGGCGACGGCAGCGGCTCTGTGTGCCTGGGCGGCGGCGGCGGCAGCAGCAGCAGCAGCAGCAGCAGCAGCAGCAGCCGCCCTCCTCCTGCCCGGCAGCTCGCTGAGCAGCCGCCGGCCAGCCGGCCGCCGGAGGCGATGAAATTCCCGGGCTCCGTCCTCGTCTCGCTCTTCCTCTTCGTGGCCGAGACGGTGGCCGCCCTGTACCTGAGCAGCACCTACCGCTCGGCCGGGGACCGCATCTGGCAGTCGCTGACGCTGCTCTTCGCGCTCCTGCCCTGCGTCCTGGTCCAGTTCAGCCTGGTCTTCATCCACCGCGACCTCAGCAGGGACAGGCCGCTCGTGCTGCTGCTGCACATCCTGCAGCTGGGACCCCTGGTCAGGTGGGTGGATGGGGGGGCCGCGGGGGCCGCAGCCTGAGGCCGGAGCCAAGCTCGGGGGCGGGGCGGGGGGCTTTCAGGCAGGGAAAGCGCCCATCCTTCTCCGCCAAGGGAGCGCCCCTTGTGCCGGGAAAGCGCCGCCCCACAAGAACGCGAGGGCCGGGGCAGAACATCCAGGGGGAGCACCTGCTTTGCGTGCACAGGGGGCCAGGTTCGATCCCCGGCATCTCCAGGTAGGGCTGGAATACTCCAGGTAGTGTCTGCAATACTGAGCTAAATGGACTGACTAGTAGAAGGCAGCTTCTGATGGGTAGGAGTTCCTTTTTATGGCTCGGGCAGCTTCCGATCCCTTTAATTAATGGTGAATTATATGATAAGAGAAGAACGTATTAAGGAAGGGAACATCCGTAAAGAGCTGCATCCTTCCCTGTGTCCATCAGGGCTTGCTCTCCTTTTGGATACCTGGAAATCCCTTTTCTTTTCTTTTCTTTTTTCCTTCTTTGAACGTGGTCCTGTATGCTAACAGAACTGGGCTATGAATAATATCCTCTGAATCTGTGATGTGGAATGCCTGCACAGTTGCGGCTTTGCATGTGAGCTGTAACCATGGCAAAAGAGGATGCCTGCGCCTCTAAGATGTGCTTCTGTAAAGCAGGGACAGGCAATGTGGTGACCCTCCGGATGTTGTCGGGCTGCATCGCCTGTCTTCCCTCATCATTGGCTATGCTGGCTTGGGCTGATGGGAGTTGCAGTCCAACAACATCCGGAGGGCCACATGTTCTCCAGCCTTGCAAAGCTTCTCTATAAGGCATGAATGAGGATGGGAACAGTGGGGGCTGGGGGCTCCGATGTCAATGGGGCAGTGAATTTGCTCCAGACTTCAGTCAGAACTCTGAGCTATCCAAGATGCCTCGACAGCTCCTTTAGGGTCCTGGCTGGCTCTGTCTGAAACCCAGAATGGATTCACCACCCCACTGATATCAGAGCCACCAGCTTCAACTGAAAGAAAGTAGTGAGAGCTAATATTGAGAAAATATTGGCTTATACCAAAATATCTGAAGCAATAAACAAGACTGAGCTTTAAAGTCTGTGTGAGAGAACTGAAGCTGTATTCCTTTGTACTCATTTATCTGGAAGTAAACTCAATAGGACTTACTTCTGTGTAGGATTGCACTGTTATTATTATTATTATTATTTATTTGCGCCATCAATGTACATGGTGCTGTACAGAGTAAAACAGTAAATAGCAAGACCCTGCCGCATAGGCTTACATTCTAATAAAATCATAATAAAACAATAAGGAGGGGAAGAGAATGCAAACAGGCACAGGGTAGGGTAAACAGGCACAGGGTAGGGTAAAACTAACAGTATAAAGTCAGAACAAAATCAAGTTTTAAAAGCTTTAGGAAAAAGAAACGTTTTTAGCTGAGCTTTAAAAGCTGCAGTTGAACTTGTAGTTCTCAAATGTTCTGGAAGAGCGTTCCAGGCATAAGGGGCAGCAGAAGAAAATGGACGAAGCCGAGCAAGGGAAGTAGAGACCCTTGGGCAGGCGAGGAACATGGCATCAGAGGAGCGAAGAGCACGAGCGGGGCAATAGTGTGAGATGAGAGAGGAGAGATAGGAAGGAGCTAGACAGTGAAAAGCTTTGTAGGTCAACAGGGGAAGTTTATATTGGATTCTGAAGTGAATTGGAAGCCAATGAAGAGATTTCAGAAGTGGAGTTACATGGTCAGAGCAGCGACTGTGGGTTTCTTGTGGGTTGCACTAAAATGCTTCTTTCTGTTGTGTTTGAATCGTGAAGCTCCTGGGAAGCTAACTGACATAACTTGTTATTTTTGTTATAATGTCAACACTGTAGGAATCTCTTTGATTTTTGTTTTTACAAAATATTCACCCAGATATTGCATCATTCCAGAGGCAATGTTATCAAAGGCAGGACTTGCAATTCTCACTTTCAAGTCTCATATATTTTTACTAGATTGCAATGTCTTATCAAGTACAGCAGGTTTTCAGGCACCTTTAAGGGGGAAAAACATTCACAAATGTTAATGGAATCCAATTGTTTAAAAGGGTTCTAAACTTTTCTAGTATTGAAGCTTGGTTCCATCAGAGTCTGGAAACTTCAGTAGATCCCAAAAGATGCTGCCAGATTGATACCGTAGGCTAGCAGAATGGCCAGTTTTATTTAAACTTCACTAACTGTCAAGTTGTTACTGGGATCAGTTCAAGGTGTTGGCATCACATTAGCCTTTAAAGCCCTAATCCGGGCACAGGCAATTTGTGGCCCTTCCGATGTTTTGGACTACAACTACCATGATCCCTCACATTCCCTATGCTGGCTGAGGCTGATGGGAGTCGTTGCCCACCCCTGCTCTAAACAGACCTAGATGAGGGTATTCCAGGCTTTACCTCCCCGCAGGTAAGCCCCCAAAGAACATTGCTCAGCTTTTGAGGCCTTTGTCTGAGGGAAGTTCAGTTGGTGGGGATGAAGGAAAGGGCCTTCTCCATGCTCTCCCTTGTTGCTCCATCATTGTTCCTGCCCACACATGAACTCACAAGTCTCCATGTGTAACTATGAATATGGGAGGGAAAGGACCTTTACCAAATGTGTGGCAGCACCCAGCAGATGTGTGCGCTGTTTCTCAACAAAGTGAGGTGGGGAGGCTATTTCTAACATTGGGGGAAGTAGCTCAAACTACCATTCAAGACAAAAATTACAGGCCATGGGTTGGATCTAGATTTAGTCATATTTAGAGCAGAACCACTGAAATCTACAGGAGTAAAGTTAGTCATCACTTCAGTTCTATTGATTTTATTGAGTCTATGCTAAGTATGACTAAGTCTCGATTACAGATGTTACCCCACAATACACAGAGACACACCTATGGGTCACCAGAGAGAAACACAGCTTGGTGAATATACCAACCCCCTAACACAGGGCTGGGCAACTAGTGGCCCTCCAGTTGTTTTGGCCTACAAGTCCCATGAGCCCTAGCCAGCATAGCCAATATTGAGGGTTGATGGGAACTGCAGTCCAACAACATCTGGAGGGCCACGTGTTGCTGACTTAGTACATGGTGTGCATGAAAAGGAAAGAAGGGGCAAGAATTGGGGAGAGGAAAGGAAGGAATCAAGCTAAGAATTCCCAAACAGGTGGCTACAAATGATTGTGCCTGGTGTGAGACCTTTGGTAGCAGCTTCCAAATGCTCTAGATACTGTGTGTGGGGAATAAGTCCTCAATTCAGATTGGGCATAAACTCAATCGGTGGCCTTAGTCAAACGACTCTCTCTAGGACATATGTGCCTACAGTGGAGAAAGCCAGTTGTGTGAGATAGCCATGAAGTGTACACATCTATTATTATTATTATTATTATTATTATTATTATTATATAATAGTAGAGCAGGAAGGGGCCTACAAGGCCATTGAGTCCAACCCCCTGTTCAATACAGGAATCCCCCTTAAAGCATCCCTGACAGATGGCTGTCCAGATGCCTCTTGAATGTCTTTAGTGTGGGAGAACCCACGACCTCCCTAGGTAACTGGTTCCATTGTCATACTGGTCTAACAATCAGGAAGTTTTTCCTGATGTCTAGCTGGAATCTGGCTTTCCATAACTTGAGTCCATTTTATTTTTAAAAAATACACTTCCTGGAGAGCTGTGGAATGCATTTCCTTAGATGTTTTTCAAGAAAGAGTTGGTCAGGGAGCTATCTGGGATGTTTTCTTGTACTAATCCTTTCTGAATATGATTATATAATTTTGAGACTCGTAAGATTAGATTAAAGGGCTGGTTCACCTGCTCACCTTCTAGAGATCCTGTACACACAGCAGGGGAGCAAATGTGCATGTCCCCTACTGTGCACATGTGAGATATATGATGAGCTGTAGCACGTAATCTGGTAAATGTGGTCTTCCTACAAAAAAGAGAGAAAAAGAAAATATAAATTGGGCACATGCACATTCCTGGCCCCGCACTAGGGGATCCTCAGTCAGTGAGCATTGAATCATGCCTTGGCTGCAGTTAGAGAGATCAACAGCTATTTCATTAAAAAAAACGATTGAAATCCATTATGAGATTTCAGCAGAATTTAATTTGTGTGATAGCTTCTCTTGCTTATTTCCCTCCAGGTGCGTGGAAGTCTTTTGTATTTACTTTAATGCAGGCAGAGTGGAAGAGCCTTATGTCAGCATCACCAAGAAGAGGCAGATGCCAAAAGATGGACGTTCGGAAGAGGTTGAGAAGGAAGTGGGCCAGGCAGAGGGCAAGCTCTTTACCCACCGGTCTGCATTTAGCCGGGCGTCAGTGATCCAAGCTTTCCTGGGCTCTGCACCGCAACTGACGCTTCAGCTGTACATCTGTGTCCTGCAGCAGGAGATCACGGCAGCTAGAAGTATGTTTAATTTTTACTATTCCTAATTTGGGCGAGTGTTTTGAGATGGGGATCATGGGCTAGTAATAGCTAAATCTTCTCCCTTACTGGATTATAAGGAAACCCGATGCTGGAAAAATCATTACGCAGCAGGGGGTGTTTGTTTTTGCTAAGTCTTAGGGGGATTCTACACGTCGTACTGAGGGCGCTTCCGGCTGGCGAGGGGGTGGGTGGGTGGGTGGCGGCGGCAAGGACACCTCTTCCTCGTCTCTTCTCCAGGCAAGCTACACGATCGCTTTGGGGGTGCACTGGGGGCGCATGGAAGCGGCCTCAGTACGACGTGTGGAATCCCTCTAATATGGCTGGTTATAAGAAGCTGATAACCATTCTATTATTATTATTATTATTATTATTATTATTATTATTATTATTATTTACATTTCTATACCACCCCATAGCCAAAGTTCTCTGGATGGTTTACAAAAGTTAAAAACAGTGAACGTTAAAAACAAATATACAAAATTTAAAACTATAAAAAGGATAAAATACAAACAGAAACAGACAATATCCATTTAAAACAACTATTTTACACATTATAGGCATATAAAGTTTTCCCAAAGCTTATTTCTAGAAGTAGAAGCACTGAAGCTCAAGCCTATGTGGAAGTCATACAGCCTGTCCTCATCTCTAATTCCAGATAGTTGGAGGTTGGTTGTGGGGAGCATATTTATAGGAAATCTTAACCCTTTCTGGATGTTGGTGGGTTTCTATGAACGCCCAAGGAGGTGGAGAGCAGCAGGGTTCTTCCACAACCTAAGTGAGTGCATTCAAATGTGTGGAGAGAGCCCACATGTGTACATAGGAAAGAATAACTACCATTCGGAAAATACTGAATGTAATGGTAAAAGCTGGACTAGTGATACTTAACCCAGAAAGCTCCATAAGAGGTATTTCTTGAATGTATACCAGGTTATTAGCAGGGCTGGCCCTACTATTTGAGAGAGTGAGGCTGCTGCCTCAAGCAGCTGATTTGGAGTGTCATGAAAAGGTAGCAAATGGTTAAGTTATGTAATTTGTCATTCTTGCATTTTTTTACTCGCAGGGAGAGGTGCCTGTGGGCTTTCTGTCCCAGGTGCCAAAGTAATTTGGCCAGCCTTGGGTACTATGCACCTTGACATCATTTGCCATTCTGCGTCAGGAAGCAAAATGTTTTGGGATGGCCCTGGTCATTAGTCCAGGTGGGATATCAGCAACATCTTATCCTCTCAAATAGTGTCCTGCACAGCTTTGGCCCTGCTGCTGCTTTGTAGGATCAGTATCCCACCCCCTCCCTGCCTCCAGAGAGGAATACAACCCCTCTTGTTCAGATTGGAAACTAAATATAGGTACCTCAGATGTCATTGAGAATGCTGATCAAGAGCAAATCATCAAAAGGCACAGACAGTCATCCAAAATTCAGATGAGTATCCAAATCCGAAGTTAGCAAAGAAGGGACAAGGAAAAGACTGAAGCAAGAGACTCTTCCTACACACATACCCTGTAGAGCTGCTGAGAAGCTGGGCCCGAGAGAGGAAGGGTGCAGCTGAACTTGATAGGCTTGATGAGCTTCCTGGGGCAAATGTAAGGAAGCAGGGCTGAGAGTGTGTTCTGACTATGGGCATGTCTACACCGTAGGGAGAGGGGAGGATTGCAGACTTACCTGCTTCTGTAATCCTCCCCCACTGTCTTGATGACCGCACGATGTCTCGGAAGGTAAGAGGACATTGCGTCCGCCATTTCCCCCCCCCCCAGCAACAGAAGGAGTGCAATTGCACTCCTCCAAAAAAGGGAGTTCAACCTCCCCCCCAAAAAAACCAAACCTGCTCCCCACCCATGATGGGCATGGACTGCCCCTGCACTGTTTCATGCCCATTTTAAGTGCCTCATTACTTGCAGGGAGGAAGGGACGACCCAGGAGCAGCGGCCACATGCCCTGCACTCCTCAGGATGGTCCTGGAACCATTGAAAAATCAGGTTTTCCGCAGTCCCCAATATCCCAGGGAAAGTGTCTGGTCATCCCGGGTTGTCCCTGGGATCCCCTGTGCATCATTTGGACACACAGGGATGATCCAGGGATGACCCTGGGATATAGGGCTGGTATAGACAAGACCATGGATAGGATTAGTTTAATTCCTGCCCCCCCTTCCCATTTAATCATGTCATTGATTTGTTTTTGTTTTTTCCATCCCAAAGCAAATTCCAACCTTCCTGTAAAGCAGGGGTGAGGAACTAAATTTGGGGGGAGGGCAGATGACCCCCTCCCTAGCATCATCCTTATGCTGGATGATGCTAGGGGATGTGGCCACGTTCCTTGACGTCATTTGCTTCCTAGATGATGCACTGAGTGGATGATCTACCTGGCTCATTAGCCAGAATCCAGCTTCACTGCACACAGTGCTTCTCTCATCAGATGAAAGTTTGCACACAGTGAAGCCACCCTAACTGAGTTGGCACTCAGAAGAGTGCTCCAGCTGCACCCACATGATGTCCTTCCCAATGGGGGAAGGTGGCACACAGATGAAGCCGCAACTCCTTCAGTGCCAGCTGAGTTCCCTGCTGCCCAAGTCCCTGCTCTTATATCCGATTGCAGATTCCTCCTGGGGACAGGGATTGGAGCCAGGGAATCCATGGAGGGTCCATGGACCAGAAGTTCCCTATTCTCGCTGTAACAGGAGGTGTCATCATCATGATTGGTCTGTATGGGATAATGTTTAGACTATTCTCTTGCAGGGATTTTTGATGAAGGAGCTGCTAAAAATGTTGCTGTGGGAAGCAGGCAAAGGCAGTTTCGCAGCACAAATGTATACAAAATGGTCAGCTCAGGCCCAGTAGTCAGTTACATATTGGGGGATTTGGATACATGGACAGCTTCTTGTCACACTATGAGAAAATTAATTCAACAGAACGGCTTGAAGACATCCATATCTACAAGAAATACGTGCCGGGAATTGTATTAGCAGGTTACTTGGACATTCTAAATTAACTAGATCACTTTCAAACTCATGTCCAAAGATTAATTGATTTAAAAATAAAAAAAGATATTAAAACCTCATGAGTACACTGAAAGAGCCTGTAATATGTCAGTGAACATGACCTTTCAAGGGGTTAATGAACCAAACTCATTGAGGGCCACAGACAAGTGGTTGCTAAGTACTGAATTGAAATAAATGGGGGAGCAGTGGTGAGCCACGTGATCCGCCGTCCTTTTCCTCCAGGACAGTGTAAGTAGATCTGCGTGTAATGGTTGAAGCACATAAAGGGAAGGTGCAGCGACTCATGCGCTGCTCGTCTTTTCTAAGGTAAATCTAAAGTGGGAACTTGTGCATCTCTCCTGTGACAAGATGCATGACTTTCACTAGATTTGAAATTCGCATATCTTGCTGGTAGTACTGGGGTGGGGTGGGGTGGTGGGCAAATTCTCCCTTTGCATGTTACATACAGCACGGATGGGGAGATGTTTGAGCCTTTAGTTCCTATCAGCTCTAGCCACCATAACCAATGGTGGCCTACAACCAATAGGAGTTGTAGGCCAAATCTGGAGGGCCATAAGTTGCCAACCCTTGGTTTAGAGACTCAGAAAGCAGACCCATGTGTCACTCATGTATCCACATTTAGGCACTTCCAAATAAACTGCAATATGGTTCTCAACTGCCATGTAATTTGTAAAATGGACCTCTTATTCTTTACAAGGCAACCAACGTGTTCGAAGCACTTTCTTTCAGAAACCAAGATGAACTCCACGGTTGATTATCAACCACACAACTTGATTAAAATCAACCGTGGTGTAGATTAAGGCCAGAGTTGAGTTGACAATTAGTTAACAGTGTGTTTGATTGACACATCCCCCACCCTCAGTCTTCCCACTGGTATCCCATCAGCCACCGCAAGTTCTGCTGACTGGACTAGAGCGGCAGCCACTGCTTTGGCCACTCTTGCCTGGAGAATCTGTAGTCACCAAAAACAACCAACTGTGTGCAACAAAATAGTCAACGGTGCACAACACCATAACCAACAGTTGCTCAAATAATCAATTTTGCATAGCGTTGGTTATTTGCATTGGCTATTTTGGCCAAATAAACAACTGTGGTGTGAAAAAGTCCCGACAGACGACACAATAACACACCATTGACTATTTAATCCGGCGTTGGTTATCATGTCGTCTGACCCAGTCAAAATGTCTAGATTATTTGCTGGTTTAATTTTTGTTGACTGGTTACACTTTTAAGCATTTCCTAGCATGAAAATTGCAACGTTGTTTGGCTTATCTTTTTCAGCTACCTTCTGAGTCATTCATATTTGAGTAGTAAATAAATAAATAAATATTGTTGTTGCTGTGCTTTTGTTGCATTTTAATGCATTGTTTTATTATTGTTTTAATCAAGTTTTATGTATGATTGTAAGCTGCCTTGAGTTCCATTTTTCTTGGTAGAAAGGCAAGTGAGAATCAAATCAATCAATCAATAAATATGTAATAGTTTAGCATGCAATCTGAACACAATGTGTTGGAGTGTGGTCCCAGATCATGGTCTGAAGGTGCATGATATGGCAAGCTAGCAGAGGCTAAGCAGTTTTGGATCTGGTCAGTACCTGGTTGGGTGACTACCTAGGAACCCTAAGTATGCCATCTCTACTTCTGTTGTGGAAGAAATGTGAGCTATTGTGACCAATTGCAGCTCTTTGGTCAAGGCGAGAGGGACTCCAGCGGCCTTGGGACAGGACTTGGATGTCTTGCAAGATGCCGCGAGGCTGGGATGCCCCCATATGACTTCCTGAGTCACACAGTGAGGGGAGGGAGGCTGGGAGCTAAGCTCTCTCTCCCACTGACTGATGGGGAAGGTAGTTGAGAGGAGGATGAATCAGGACCTGTTAAAGCCCCTCATCTCCTTGTCTGGACCTCGGGCAGGGGAGAGTATTGAGACAGAGGGAGCCTTACAAGTTCATCCACCCAATCCCACAGGTTGGTGACAGGCAGAAGGCAACATTTTCAATAGGTCACCACCACACCTCCCATGCCCGGCATGAAAAAGAGGTGCTTCTCACCAGTTTGGGCTGGTTCATCAGTTGTGTTTATTCTTAGACAGAAAGCCTGGCTGTATGGTCCTCGATCATCGCATTATATATGGAGCTGCCCTTTTTGCCCTCAGCTCCACCTGCCAAAGGAATGTGACCCTCAAGAACTTCTCCCAAATGGAATTCAGCCCTAGGTCTGAAAGAGGTTCTGCACCTCTTCATTATTATAATGCATCATTATGATGGTATAGCTATAACAATAAGTATGGTTTCAAGTTTATTTGAGCTCCGTTTGTTTGTTTCTCACTATACAATTTCCATATTCAGACATGGTCCTCAAGTCAAAATGTTTGCCCATTCTGGTGGTTAACCTAAGTGCAGTGTGCTGGAGCTGTTAGAAGTCTCTACTGCTCGTGGCTCAAGCCAACCAAATTGGCCCTTAATTCCTTGCATCTCTTTCTCTCTTGTGGTGTATAATTTGAGTACTATTTTATTTTAATTCAAGTTATACCTCACCTGTATACAAAATACCCTAGGAGGCATACAAAGTTAAAAACAATTTAAACAGGATAAAAGAATCTCAGGCCATGGCTAGACCAGGCATATATCCCGGGGTTGTCCCGGGATCATCCCTGTGCATCCAAATGACACACAGGGGATCCTGGGAGCAGGCAAGGACGACCCCTCCATTTGCCTGGGATAATCCTTAGGTCTAGCTAAGGCCTCAATATCACTCTCTCTCTCTCTCTCTCTCTCTCTCTCTCTCGGCAATAAGTATATATAGGCAAATAAGGTGTGCTGTATTTATTTATTTATTTAGTAAATAAATAATAATGTAAGCCATCTTTTAAAATAATCTTCACCTGAAAGAGCTATGGGAAAATAACACAGCAAACTACCTCTTGAAAGGTATCAGTGAAAGAAGTGGGTTGGAACAAGTCCAGTATTAGTTTAAAATACATTACATTCAAATACATCTGGAGCATGCCAGGTTGGGGAAGGCTGCTGCACATACAGGGGCTTCCTATTCTCTCCTGTGAATGGACATAATCTGTGAATGTGCTGGGATTCCCATTGCACTTGCAGAATCTTTCCATAGGATCTCTGCACGCACCTCTCGGCTGCATTTACTAACGGAACTAATTGAAGATTGAATTTGCAACCACACTGATTTCAGAATCAATCCTCCAAATTGAGTAATTTGAGATGATCACATTTATTCTTTGGCACAAGTAAAATCAAATTCTGTATTTCATTCATTTCTACCAATTGTGGTAAAAAGAAATGATTGCCTAATGCAAATAAAGAAAACAAAATTTGTAGCATGTAGAACGGCAGGACCAATGAAGGATCTTTCTCATGTTATGCTTTCAGCGTCTGACTTCCCAGCCTGCAAATCTCTTGCAGAATAGGTCAGTGCACACAGCCATCTTGCAAATGTCCAATGAATGTGCAACGCCCTTTCCAAATGGTGGCCGTTTTTGCAGGCCTGTGAGGCTTAGACTACGCTGTGATGGCAGTTGTGTGACACTTTCCTACAGTGGGTTGCCTTTTTAATGCAAAGCAGCCTGACCGGCTGCTGTCAAAAGTGTGAGGTGGGGGGGAAGCGGTGAGTGAGAAAATGTTGATTAACCATTCCTCAAATGGCTGGGAGGGAAAGGGCGAAGCAGCCTCTCCCGCCATGCTCTCCCCACACTCCATTGCAGCATCTGGTGCTGTTATGCCTAAAAAAGCAGCATACTGGGGAAAGTATCATGCAACTGTCACTTGTAGCTTGAGTCCCAGGAAGTCAGCCGACATGTTATTACTCTCTGAAATAAAATATTAAAAATTGCCTGGAGATATGGAAGTGACTTACAGCAGTCATCTTTTTGGCAAACATAAGGTTGGAAGCATCCCAGAAAGTCCTTGGTCATTGCCTACCTGAGGCTCAGATGTAATGAGTAGCTATCATTTTATTTTAGTTTAATGATAAAGCTACAGTATTGACTTGTGAATCATGAAATGCTTATAGTTAAAATGGCTGGGGAACCCTTTTCACCTCAAGGGCCACAGCACCTTATAGGTAACTTTCTGGAGCTGCATGCCAGCAGAGCTAAAGACAAATATGGTTAGTGGGGCCAAAACCACCGCTATTCACATCCATCAATCCATCCATCCACAAACTCCCCCATTCTCATTCTTTCACACACAGACAAACACACACACACACACACTTCCCCACCACAGCAATTACGCTTGAAAAATCCCTCCAATTGGAGCCCATGGGAGCCTTTTTTAAATCAAATGGATGCAGGTGATGATTTGGGGGAGAGTCACAAGCTCTATGCAAACATTTGCCTGTTTGTGTGTAGGGCTAAAGTGTGGAGCTGGATGTGAGCACACATGTAAGCCCAGTGTCCACATGCAGCTGGTACCCAATTAGACCTTTGTGTACTGAGCACAAAAAGTCTGAAGAGGGTTTTGTAAACACGTTCAGCTGAACACACTTAAGGGTTCTCATGATCGCAAAGCCTGCCTTGTCAGGGTTTTCAGTCATGGGAATTCTGAAAGCAAGTTCAGCTGTATGTGAAGGTTTCAAGGTCTCTCCTGAATGATGATGATGATAATGATGGGGCTTCTCCTGAGTCCTAAAGTGCTGGTATGTGCTAGGCTTAGCTGAAGCCCCTGTCCTCCCATTGTGAACGTAATGGTTCAGGAAAGCTTTCAGCTCAGTGGTAAAAAGCATGCATACATTTGAGTCCCCAAACCTATTTGCCAGCATTTCCAAGTAAAATGTTTTAGGCCATTAGGCTTGGGGGAAAGTGTTGTGTGATAGCATTTGCGAAGACAACAGAAGCTGCCTCAGTTTGGTGCCACTCGAGTTCTTTCCCATGGAAGCATGATCTTGCCATTGGATGCTTTCTGGACAGTGCCGCGTTCGGGCAGCTCTGATGGCGTTTTCTTTTCTCAGGTATCTTCATGGCCCTTTCTCTCCTGTCGATTGTCTATGGCGCGCTGCGCTGCAACATCCTGGCCATTAAGATCAAGTATGACGATTATGATGTCAGTGTGAAACCTGCTGCCTACCTCTGCATCTTCCTCTGGAGAAGCTTTGAGATCGCTACCCGGGTGATCGTCCTTGTCCTCTTCAGTTCAGTCCTTCAGATCTGGACCTTGCCTGTGGTGCTTGTGAATGTCTTTGCATTTTTTTTCCACCCGTGGATTCTCTTCTGGCAAAGCAAGTGCACTTTGCCAGAAAATATCGAGAAGGCTTTGAGCAAAGTGGGCACCACCATTGTCTTATGCCTTCTCACTTTCCTCTATGCTGGTATCAATATGTTTTGCTGGTCAGCCGTGCAGCTCAAGCTTAACGATTCGGATTTAATTGACAAATCCCAAAACTGGTGCAGATTGGCTTTGTATTACATCCTGAGGTTCCTGGAGAATGCTTTTCTCTTGCTGATGTGGTATCTCTACAAGACAGACGTCTACACGTACATATGCGCCCCGATGCTGTTCTTGCAGCTGCTGATTGGCTATTGCATAGCTGTCCTTTTTATGCTTGTGTTCTACCAGTTTTGCCACCCGTGCAAAAAGCTTTTTTCATCCAATATTTCAGAAGGACTGGTGCTGTGTTTCAAGTTATTTTGCTATGTCTGCAAACCTCTTGCGTCTAGCACCTCTGTGGAAAAGGCAGACTTGAAATCACCAGAGGACACGGAAAATGACACACAGGCCAGTTACAAGGCAAATGAATCCCAGAATGGAAATGCCCACCAGAGTGTTTCTTCCAATGCCTAGAGCAGGTTTCTGATGTCAAGGAAGTACTACATAAAGCCAGCGGTCACTCCCTTCGAGACCTTGACTGTTGAAGGGGGAATGCCTAGTTAGGCATATGACTAGCAGTATGACTGAACAAATGGTTGTAGACTTATGCAACACAGTAATTTTGGTCCATGAAGTCACGAAGAGTCGGAAGCGATTGAACGAATAAACAACAACAAGGATCTCCAGTTACCCTTCTGCTTGTCAGGAGCTGTATTGCCCAAGCAAGCTGTTGCGATACTGGTTTGATTGTTCAGACAGTGTAAAGATAATTGGAATGGTGGGTGATCATGACAGATGCCCTCCCTTCTGGACAATATGCTTCCCAGGGCATTGACTTTAGAGTGGAGGTTCATAAACCTTTTCCCAGGGAGCCTCACCAAGTCGTGAAACAATGTGATGACAAAGTGGACACCCCAAGGAACTCTCTATTTCAGGCCAGGAGCATAAATAAATGGAAATAGGACTTAATAGATCAATGGAATAGGCATCCTGAGTTAGGCTGTGTGTTAAAGCATTGTACAGACTGGACTTCTTCCCCCAGTGCCAAGTTTCTCCATATTACATTTGATACAATCTCATCCCAATTGTCTAGATTGAAACTGGGGGCTTCTGGATCCAGAGCGGAATGTGAAAAAGAATGTAGTTGCTTAATTCAGACATTCAGCACAACTCTGCCAAATCATCCTTCAAAGTGCTGTAGCTGTTTTCTCTTTCCAAAAGGCAGCCTAAAAACTGGTTTTAGGTTTGCTTTTTTGTTGTCTCATTTGATTGGCTTGATTAATTGTGTGTCTGCTTTGTACAGTGCTGAGAAAGCTCCAGCAGAGAGGTACAATGGGAATGCCATATTAGCAGTAATTAAGCAAGTTTTAAGTCATTGAAAGTAAGTGTTAGCGATGTCTGAGGAGCAATATCTGCTATTTTATATAAATATTTCCAAATATTTCTGTCAAATCAAACTCCTTAAAATGAAAGAAAAGAAATGGATTGATTGCTAGAATTGTTATTTTAAACTGAAATTAGATCGTAAAAGCAGGGGCCAGGTTGGCAAGCTGGGTTTCAATAACAGGGATGAACCTGGTACAAAGTCCAGTTAGCTGCAAAAGCTGATTAGGTGGGCTTTGAACAAGTCATTATCTTTAGCTATTTACTACCTTCTGTATTTCCATGTTCATCCAAGTTGCCCAGTGGTGATTTACAGAGCAATTCTGTATATATTTACTCAAAAGCAAGTCCTTATGTGTTCAAGGGAGTTTACTCCCAGGAAAGTGTGCATAGGGGCCCAGTCTTAGCCTCCATTCACTCTGCGAGATATATCAGAGACATTTGCCCAAGGCCACCTAGCAAATTTTAGGGATTTGAACTAGAGTTCAAATCCCTGGGCAGGGATTTGAGCTAGAGTTTCCCACTCCCAGACCCAACACTAGCCTAACTCGCAGGGTTACTATGAAGGTAAATGAAGTAAGAATTTTTAAGCATCTTAATATACTGAAACAAATCAATTAACAATAATAAAGTCCAGCTTTCACTACCACAGTGTTGACAGTTGTTTGCACCTTGGCAGCTAAAATTCATGCTGTGCTCTGCTGGTTCAGGGTGGAACCATCCTGCTGTGCCTCCACTTTTTTTGTTGAAACATGCATAATAACAGTGCTGTCTTCAACCAGCACCCTCTTAGTGATCTTGAACAGTACAACTGTGTTGCAGGTAGGACCAGCAGGCAAGCATCCACGTATGTTAGCATGACAAAGCTGTATGTCATTTTATTTTTTTATATCAAATATAATACTGTTATCTCATTTGTGCACGTGTAGCCAACATTTCCCCCTAATAATATTATTCTGAAAGAGAAGATATTATTGTTTTATATCTGGTAGACTGATTTGCTCCTAGAATAAAATCATTGGTCTCTGGAGAGAAGTCTCTGTATGTACGTTTGTAATGAACAATGTTTGGGGTTTGCTCCACCATTAGTCAGAGTGAAGTGGCCACCTCAGGGGCAGGTGCTGTTGGGCAGAGATTGGCAGAGTGGTGTTGGAGGCAGAGCTCTGTGTGCCACGCAGTCTTCTCTAGAGTGGTACAGGGATGAATTTTGAAGGACAGGTTCTCATCATGACTATCACAGCTACATACCCAAGGAGAGGCCAAAAATGCTGTCCATCTCAACAAACCAATTCTAGCAGTTTTCATCTCTATCCGCAGCAGGTCCTTTTATGAAACTATTGGGTCTTATTTGACCATTCAAGACCAGGTTACCCCCAAATACTGTGCATTACAACAGGGATAGCTCACAACTATATATTGTTGCTGATAAAATTGGTTTCCACCCAGCTACTCTGAGGATTGCAGCTAAGCTCAGAGGGAAGAGGGATTTCTGAGAGTGGTGGCAGATGACATCAGCACCCCTACTAATCAAAAAGTGCCTGCACTGCATCTCTGTGAGACCTGGTTCCACTATCCAGCATCCACGTGCCCCCTAAACTCACCTGCTGCCCTCAAGTGAGGTGGAGGATCACCAATTCTGCGGTAAGATTCAGCCGCCAGTCCAGTCAGCTTTTGTACATAGGTTGGGGTGAGGAAGCACCATCTTGTCTTTTGCCTCAGGCAGCAAAATGTCTTGGACCTGCCCTGTTTGGAGGAGATGAAATTGCTTGGAATATGCTAAGGTAAGTGGGAGGTAACATTGAAGGGGGAGCATAGAATGACAGTTGGGGAAGGGGGACAAAAACTGAGATGTTGACAGTTGAAAAACAGAGAAGGTAGAGGGTATAGGAAATTAGCTGGGTGGGAATGGGTTTGGTTCAAATCACATTCACCCGAGACCTCAGTTGTTACTGCAGACATTGTGCCTGAAATAAAAACTGAGGGCTGAGCAAAATGGCCTCCCATGATTCTCTATTCTATTTGCAGGTATTCTCCAAGGAGGCAGAATTCTCCAACAAATCAGGGGAAGGAGTTAGTGAAAAACAAAGCTTTCAAGAGCATTTCTCAGAGATTTCAGCTCAGTAAATGGTTAAAGAAACTGCATTTTTAATTCATACTGGTGAGTGAAGGAAGCCATGGGCTAAGAGAGGAGGCCTGGGAGAAGTAGGGGCCAAATTTCAGCCCAGTTCTCTTAGCCTGGGTAACTGCTGGTGAAATTCATGCTTAAACAGTCTGAGTGCCTACCTTACACCTATGTAGTGATTTTAGTACATTCAGTTAGATGTTGCTATAGTTTGGTCATAAGGGCTGCATCTTTGACAGAGATTTCTAATGAAAATGAGCTTTCTGGCTGCCTTTTATATTATAAACACAATGAGCAGTGTGTTCTCCCTGTTGTGTTGCTTTGATTGTGTTTGTGCTGTCTGAATTGACACCTCAGTTTGGTGCTGGAGGAAGTCTCAGACATAACAACATAAGAGTTCTGCAAAGCAGGATGAAACCCTGATCCAGGCCTCTTAGGACTCAGGAGTCATATAAATAACAGAAATTCCAAGCTATAAAATACAAAAGTTAAAGACCCAGGATTGTATTCACCAAGTGCCATCATAACATAGAGTGATGGTAAATCTTAAGACTGACTTCTTGATACAGGCATTTATAGAGTTAACAATGCAAATATAAACTTCCAACAGTTATGTGTTAAATCCATGCATACAACACTTTTTTCTCCTAGGCTAACAGAAACAAATTGAACTAAAGAGCTAATTGCCAATGAGAAACTTACTCCTTGGCATTTTCAAAACTCCATAGGACTACAGTGTAGTTCAACTAACAGAATAATAACTTGCAGGAATGTAGCACAACCTAAGGAAAGCTTTAGTTTCTTTACAACATTTGCTTCTGCCAGAACACCTGACATAATCTCTCTTTAGCAGATAATATCCCCAAGTAAATATTACCTTTAGCTGAACAAACAATACTCAAAACGAAGTCCAACTAATGTTTAGCAGAAAATAGTTTGTTAGTATTTGGTGGTTGTTACCTATAACTCATGCTAACTCCTTATGTCTTAGGAAACTCTCCAATATTAATAAATAACTAATTACACCAAAAGTCTGCTCAGCTGGTATTACTCCTGCCACGCCCCATTTCACCTGGCTGGGCTGTGAGCACTATTTATTTATTTATTTATTACATTTATATACTGCCCCATAGTTGAAGCTCTCTTGATAATTATTATTATTATTATTATTATTATTATTATTATTATTTATTTATATAGCGCCATCAATGTACATGGTGCTGTGCAGAGTAAAACAGTAAATAGCAAGACCCTGCCGCATAGGCTTACAATCTAATAAAATCATAGTAGAACAATAAGGAGGGGAAGAGAATGCAAACAGGCACAGGGTAGGGTAAAACTAACAGTATAAAGTCCGAACAACATCATTGTCCGAACAATGATAAATTTGAATACAGTGAGCAGGGGCCTTGTAGGGAGGCCTGTGAAGAAAGAATCTCTACCATCATGTTATGAAATTCACTGACCATTCAAAATGGGGCTTATTTATCCACAGACAAAAGAGCAGGAACAAAAGAAACAAACTTGCCACACTCCCTAGCTACACTAATTCTAACCTGAACCGCCAAGAGAGCTTCGGCTATTGGGCAGTATTAATGCAATTAATAAATAAAAAAAACTGTACATGTAAATTCGTGTGCGACAAGAAATCTATTCAGTTGTTCTAAAATGGAGAAAAGTAAATGCATGAGAAGGGGAGGAGTGTGCCAGGCCTGCATTCCTCCGTCATCATTTCAGTTGCCCCCTGCATCTGGAGGATGACTGAAGGGGAGTGCCTTCTCTGTCTGTAAAGGCTCTCCATCGGGAGGTGTTTTTTTTTAGTGTGCAATTGGTTGAAGACAATGTGCAGTTGGGGAAAAATGTGCAGTTGGAAATCAGATAATGCACAGTTGAAAAAAATGGTGAAAAAATAAGACACATGTTATGTGTATGAGTTTTATTAAGAACTTAACAATAGACGAAGTCAGGGATGGCATGTAACACAAATTATGCAAGGATGCAGGTGAAAGTGCCCTTGATGGTGTGACTGATGTTGTTGGGTCCTGTGATAGTGTTGCCAAAATAGATGTGAGGGCAGAGTTGGCACTTGGGTCTGTTGCATGGTCTGGTCCCTCTGTCTGTGTCTCTGTCCTGTGTACTATTGCTGGTTAGCATCCCCTTCAGGTTGGGAGGTTGTGCATAGGCCAGGACTGGTCTGCCTCCCAAGGCTTGTGTGTGAGAGAAGTGTCTGTGCTGATGATGGGTTGGAGTTCACTGATGATCTATTGCAGTGGCTTCAATTTGGGGTTGTAGGTGACAACCAGTGGTGTACTTCTCTTGGTCTGTCGTCCTTCCTGGGTATGCATATGGCCCTATCAATCTGTCTTTAAGTTTAAGGTGCTACTAGTGTTGGTGATAATCTGTGCACTCGTGAAAGAGAAATAATGTGTTTGGCTGGGGTGGGGAGAGAGTGTCTGACAGGGCATTTGGCAGTTGGAAAATTTGCTTTAAAACCCCCCTGCTCTTCATGTGATTTGGAACGCTGATTTTTGACCCTGCTTCCCTCCTCATCTTGGTGGAGGGGGGGCAGTCTAACTGGAGCAGGCCTTGATGTTCCCTTTGCCTGCTCCTGTCTCCTTTACACTCTTTTCCCCCACAGGGCTGTTCACTAACTTTTGGAATGCCTGAATAGGGCTAAAGACAGGTTTGGACTTGAATCCACCATGTACTTTCCCTAATTCTCCTTGATGAACACCTCCTATACCCCAGCTGCCAAACCTGTCAGACCACTTTTTTATACTACCACAAAGCAGTTGTGGGGCTAGCATGTGCAGATTTTCACTCTGAGCCTGGAAATAAACGATGTACTGTGTGCTTTTTTCAAGATACTCAATTAGTCCACACCATGCTTTCCCTCACATATTCCAGTCTTAGAGGTCAAGAAGCTGCCGCTGGGGATGCATCCAGAATATTGTACTGTTTCTTTAATCTGGTCAGTTTTTATTTCGAACTTGACCTCTCAGGTGTGTTTCAGATATTATTTTTTCCTTCCCATGTCTTTTAAAATGCCAGACAAAATTGTCTTTGTATGTGCGCAGTTCCAACACAGAGATCCTTGTGAACCTCCCAAGTATCTGGCAGCCAAACTTCCATCTGTTTTTCCAAGTATTTTTGTGTCTTTAGTAAGTAAAGTAATTGTGAAAGCTGGGTTTTAAGAATGTGTACAAAACTCCCTTGCTGTCCACAAAAGGGCGCTCTTTCTTCATGGTGAGTGTTGAACCACATGATGCCTGGCCATCTCTTGCTGCAATATGTTGGTGCGATTTCTTTGCTTCCTTCTTTAGTCTGCTGATCTTATTAATCAATTCATGCAATTCCTTGCTTTGGCCTACTTTGCTTCCTAGCTCAGTTACAGAGTGAGGCTCTCACTGAATGGTGCATTTTTGCTTGTGTTTATCGTGTCTACTGAGCTGGCAAAATATTCTGGAAATTCTAAAAGCAAATGAAAAGGGAATAAATGAAAGAAAAAATGTTGAATTAATAACAGCCACTCAGTAAGATATCAAGATATTAAAGGATATGCATCAAACCTGCCTGACTTTAAATTCCAGCAAGCTTCTGAATATCATGTTATTGATATGCTTTTAACGAATTTGGTGTGTTGCTCATATGCTCAAACAGTCTCTGTACAGGTAAGGCGTATCCCCATTATTCCCTCATACAGACAGGAAAATGGATCTGAGAAGTAGTGGGCTTGCTTAAGTCCATCCAATGAAGTTCACATCTGAAAGCCAACTCTAGTACCCTATTGTCAATTTATTTAATTCTTTTATTAAAACATTTGTATCCCGCCCTATATCACTGGGGTGAAAGCCACACTTGCTTCATTCAGACATCACAATAGTCCACAATGGGTTAATAAGCTATGCACAGTAGCTTATTTTTTAAATAGTCCACAATCCCCCACTACATGAACATAAGCTACTGACTCTCAGATATATTTCAAAAATAGTAATCTCCTTTATAATGACCATAGAATCATAGAATAGTAGAGTTGGAAGGGACCTATAAGGCCATCGAGTCCAACCCCTTTTTGTCTGCTGTTGATCTATGTAACATTACACTCAGGCTGCAGTCCTGTACCCATTTACTTGGGAATGAGCCCCCTTGAATACTTATTTTTGACTAGATACATATAGGATTATGCTGTTATTTTCTCATTGTCTTAGTGACAATGGTCTGATCACTGGGTCTTGCTTCTATTCAATGTTTGTTCGATTGAATGCAATCATTTAACAGTTTTAACCTAATATGGGATAAGCCCAAGAGTGTGTGGTGGCAAGGATTGACCTCAATATAGACAAGTATAGAGCAGGAAAGAGGAGTTGTAGGAAATCTGAAAATTTCAGTCTGAACACTGGAAAGTTCTGGTTTAGGGAACTACAGGGTGTAGGGAAAGAGGGACTTCTAAGCAAACAAAAGCCTTTCCCCAGAATTTGAATCACAATATGATTCAGCTATCAGAAAATGAACTATTCCTCCCAGATGCTGCACTCCTTGCTATTGTGCGATATGATTATGTGAGAGTCCTGGAGACCTGTTGGCCACTTCTTGATGCAATGCATAATGACTAGTGTCACAACTTCCCCTCCTGCCTGGCCCGTTTTGTGCCCCAAAGCCTCTTAGGAGGGTCAGAGAGGACCCCCTGTCCAATGTGGCCTTTGAAGGATGAGAGTGGAGTTGCCCAAAATGGCCTCCTGGCAGCTGCATTGTACTGAGGTTCAGGTGGAGCAAAATTCAGTAGATGTAAATATCATGACTATATAGGGAAGGTGGAGTATCTTGGATAGAGGGCTGAGTGTGGGTACAAGAATATGAGTGACCCTGAAATGTGACAGTGTTGAAGGCCAGTGAATTTGAATGCTTAAGTCAGGGAACCATGAGGATCATTTCAAATGTGATAACCTAAGCTTTTCTATAAGAAGCTGCTAATCGGCTGTATCTACTTCCAGTTTCGCCACAACATTGAGGAGTGTTTCCTTTCCCGATTTTCTGCTAAGTGCACTGTGCTGTAGTAAAATAGTGCAAATACACAAGAGGAAACCGTGCTTTCTTTCATTTTCACAATTAAATGTTGAATTTTCCCTGCTCTAAAAAACTTGTTGAAAGTGCTGGTTAGACATAGAAGTGAAACTCTACAGAACCTGTAAATAACTGTGAGTGGGAAATGATCAATGCCTCATGTAGAAAAGCCCAGTGCTCATACTACCTTGGTATATACATGGGGCAAAATTTGTTGTGAAGCAGCACTACGTGAGAATCCAGCCCTTTGTGAAAAAACATGTTTGCTGGAGGGGCATAGTTTGACCTATTTAGCACCAATTGTATTCTATTTGTGACTGAAACAAGTTATTCATGAGTCATATAACACTTTATCACATTCACCCTCAAAACAATCAGATGGGGAAGCTGAGCCTAAGGGAATTGCCCAATTAAGGGGTTTATGACTGTCAGGCATGATGTGTGGGGCCAGGGCTATGTGGGAGGGACAGCCACACAGGCTAAGTTATACAAGGAACACCAATGGCGATATTTTTAGATGGCAACTTGGTTTCTGCAACCTGGGTTTCATTTCCGTCCTCTATGATGTTTGAATCTGTTCCCCTAACAGAGATGCTAGTGACTCAGAATTGCACACTGTAGTGTTCAGGCAGAAGTAAGTACAACTGTCCTGAAAAATAGCAGATTGCGTTTTTCTCCTCTGGGAAATTTCCTCTGCAGGACTCACATGGGTTCCTGACATCTGTGGGGACCAGTAGAGAGCAGTACAGAATGAATTTTTATTTATTTATTTATTTATTGCATTTATATACTGCCCATAGCCAAAGCTCCCTGGGCGGTTTACAAAAGTTTAAACAGTAAACATTAAAAACAAATATACAAAGTTTAAAAACATAAAAAGCATAAAAACAACAGTATCCTTATAAAAACAGCTATTCTCTTTTTAACAGCTCATGTTGTTAAATGCTGTTAAATGCCTGGGAAAAGAGAAAGGTCTTAACCTGGCACTGAAAAGATAGCAATGTTGGTGCCAGGCAAGCCTCATCGGGGAGATCATTCCAAAATTGGGGGGCCACCACTGAAAAGGCCCTCTCCCTGGTTGCTATCCTCCAAGCTTCCCTCAGAGTAGGCACTCGGAGGAGGACCTTAGATGTAGAGAGCAGTGAGCGGGTAAGTTCATGTCGGGAGAGGCGTTCCATCAGGAATTTTGATCTCAAGCCATGTAAAGCTTTATAGGTCAAAACCAGCACCTTGAATTGGGCTCAGAAACGTATAGGCAGCCAATGCATAAACCATGCAACACAATCGTAGTCAGAGACATCTGGAGATCTGCCAAAACATCATCTTATATTAATTAGTACTATTTTTATAGTGCTTTCCTGAATTCTCTAAGCACCTCACATACATTATCTTAGTAATATTTACAAGAAATCTATACTATAAGTAAGTATATTAATTACCCCTGTATTACAGACTGCCCATTTGTGAGTGTGTGTTATTTAATTACTTATTAAATAAATTTGTATAGTTGCCCCATAACACAGGTTCTCTGGGTAGTTCACAAAGAGAAGGAGAGGTGCTAACTTGAACCTCCACAAGCATTTTGGGGCTCCCTCTGTTTCCTGTGGGGCTTTAGGTATATTTCCCATGTATTCCTATGGCCATTCGGAAATACAGGCCTGCAATGGAAAGGAGTACTTTTCCTTTTTCTCTGGTACATGCTCTGTTTATACTTGAATCCACAATGATAACCTGTTTTTCATTAAAAATGATGATACCCAGGCACCAGTGCTGTCCAGAACCCATTGTAACTGTGTTGTAAGGAACAAATAGAAGGTTATAATTTAAGGAAGTAGGTGGGTGGTGGCAGCGGCAAGGACACCTCTTCCTCGTCTCTTCTCCAGGCAAGCTACACCATCGCTTTGGGGTCACACTGGGGGCGCATGGAAGCGCCCTCAGTACGACGTGTGGAATCTCCCCAAGTTACATCTTGCTACACTCTGATGTATGTATACTGGGCAAACTAAGGTCTTGCTGCTAGAGAGAGTTCTTTCTCACATACAAAATTCGTTAAGGCTTCTTTGACTACCTCACCCCAAAGCCATAAGAACATAAGATGAGCCATCCTGGATCAGACCATGGGTCCATCTAGTCCAGCACTCTGGTCACACTGTGGCCAACCAGCTGTCGACCAGTAATCCACAACCAGGACATGAGTACAACAGTACCCTCCCACCCATATTCCCAAGCAACTGGTGTATATAGTAGGGCTGTGTGGAGCAGCTCTGTTGAGGTCCAAACTCTGTTGAAGGACTACTCTACTCCAAATTTTGGAGTAGCGCTGTTACTCCACTTTGTCAAAGCTTTGACGACGTTTCACTCTGTTTTAGAATAACTGCTGCATTATAGTCAATGGGAATTAACAAAAATGCTTACAACTCTATTGTTTTTAAAGATAAAGAAATGAAACTTGGCAACGTGATAGGTCTTAAGTAGGGCTTTAGCCATGCTAAGTTTGAAACAGATCTGTTTATCCCTTGATTTTTAGGATTTTTTAAAAGTTGGAATAAGCACTCCATTGTCTATAGAAATTAACAAAATTTCTATAGGGCTGGGTGTGGGTACAAAAATATAAGTGACCCAAAAATGTGACTGTGTTGAAGGCCAGAAATTAACAAAAAAATGCTTACATCTCCATAATTTTTAAAGATAAAGACATGAAACTTGGCACCTTGTTCATCTCTTTATTTTTAGAATTTTTTTAAAAAAAGTTCAGGGTTTTACAGTAATTATTATTAAAAACCACTGGAGTCATACCCTTCAAACTCAGGTTGTCAAACCTCCTCTTTGGGATCTTGCACCTTGAGTAGATTCAGCCCTTGACATCAAGGGGATCTCCAGTTTTTAGACAGAAGTGCTGTGCAGGACATCTCTTGTTGATAGGAAACAATACTTGTACATAGGGATCCACAGGACTACACTTTCCCAAAGGGATCCATAGGAAAGCTCTTGCCCATAGCGAAATATAGGACTGCATTTGTCCATAGACAAACCATAGAAGTGTGGGAAAGTATGGTTTCTTTATGGACAACGACTGTCCAGTGTTTCCCTATGGGCAAGTGCTTTCCTATGGATCCTACGGGCAAGTATGGTTTCCCTGAGGACAAAAACTGTCCTATATTTCCCTATGGATAAGAGCTTTCCTATGGATCCCTATGGGCAAGTGCAGTCCTATGGATCCCTATGGGCAAGTATGGTTCCCCTATAGACAAGTGCTTTCCTATGGATCCCTATGGGCAGGTATGGTTTCCCTATGGACAATTATTTTCCTATGGATCCCTATGGGAAAGTGCAGTCTTATGGACAAGTATGGTTTCTCTATGGAGAAGAGCTATCTTATTTTTCCCTATGGACAAGTGCTTTCCTATGGATCCCTATGGACAAGGACTGTCTTACGTTTCCTATGGACAAGGACTGTCTTACGTTTCCCTATGGGCAAGCATGGTTTTCCTATGTGCAAGTATTGTCATTTTTTTAGTAAGTCCCACTGATTACATGTAAAATAAAACAGGAACCTGCTTGTTGCAAGACTCTTGCTTTCATTTCCTTCTGCTGGAGTGAAAACAAACTCTTGCCCTGCCTACCTTAGAATGATCAACGCCAGTTTGTTCTTATTCAAGCAGCCATCAAGATGGGCAACTGGGTGGAGAATGAAGGACTCTCAATTTTTGTCATTGTAAGTACAATAATTATACATTTTAAAGACTAGTGCTTATCATTGATTTAGATTCATGGAAACCTCTTCAGCTGCAGAAGGTGCTTTAATAAATGCTTGAAGTCTAAGCATGAAAAGTCTTATGGCTTTCAAAATGTTCCATTAATTGCACAGATGTGACTGTGGAATACACTGTTTCTTAGTGGGGGAACAGATGTGATAGAAAGCAGGCTTACCAAAAACAAGAGGTTTGGATCTGCCTTTAAACAAATGCATAAGGGATTATTGGCCAGTGTAAATTAGTATTTGAAAGATGGGCTGCCCACTTAAGAAGATGTATACTTGTAGGATTTATCCAGTTTAGTCCCATCAAAATCAAACAATGGCAAAAAGTTGTAATGATGGCCACCAATTTGGATGGCTTTAAATGGGTGTTGAATACATTCCTGGAGGAGAAGGCTATCCATGCCTACTAGTCATGATGGCTATGTGCTACCTCCAGTAATGGAGACAGTAAGCCTATATACATCAGTTGCAGAAGAACATGGGTGGGAGGGTGCTGTTACACCATGTCCTGCTTGTGGATCCCTGGTTGTTAGCTGGTTGGCCACTGTGTGAACAGAGTGCTGGAGTAGATGGACCTTTGGTCTGATCCAACATGTCTCTTCTTATGATCTTATTTTATTGGGATGAGTAGAGAACTAGGCTGGGCACAGAGACCATGGCTTATGAAAGACTTTCCCAAGTTCTGATTATGCACAAGAATTAGGGTGACCATATCAAAAGGAGGACAGGGCTCCTGTATCTTTAACAGTCATATAGAAAAGGGAATTTCAGCAGGTGTCATTTGTATGTATGCAGTACCTGGTGAAATTCCCTCTTTATCATTACAGTTAAAGCTAGAGCAGCCCTTGTTTATTTATTTATTTATTTATTGCATTTCTATACCTCCCAATAGCCCTGCCCTCTTTTGTATCTGGTCTTGATACAAACCCCCCTTCACAAGATGCTGTCTTCATAACTGACAACCATCATTCTGCCATCAGGGCCTTGGGATCTCAAGAAGTGGAATAATAAATAAACTTCAAAAATCTCCATTACACATCACACAGGAAATTAGTACTACCCTTCTATATAATGTACTATTAATAATATTTTTTGAGTTTACAGTGTAACTAGCATTAAAACTACCTGGTTAATAAACAAATGGAGCACTTGGAATTGATAATTATCAGACCATTTAAACTGCTAGAGTTAAACTAGAACAGGTAATATGTAAACCCCCTGAGATTTCCGAACTATAGTTTTGACAAGATCCTGCACTTCTTTCAGCTTTAAAATGGCTGTGATCTCTGGCTGTGGGAAATGGTGGATTTATCAGAATATGGGATGTTTCGCTGCTACCAGTAACATGAAGAAGGGGCCAGGAACAGGCCCACTCCAAGTCTGAGGTGGCTCTCAGCAATGTGCCATCAGGGGAGGGGATTAGTGCCCTCTCCTCCTGCTTTGTAGGTCCTGAGAGTTCATTTGGCAACAGCAAGTGGCAGCAGTGAAAGGAGGTAACAGTACTGCTATCAGTGTGGAGCGTGGCTTGGAACTGTCATTTAACTACCCCCAGTATGGCAATACTATGTTGCGGACATGGTTGGAAATTTGAAAGGCCATTCCGAGATCCAGCTGCCTGGAATGGCAGTAGTGGGCCCTGCCTAGATGATGGGGCACTAGGAGCTTCCCAAGGGCACTGCCTGCTGGCACCAAGCCTGGCTAGGAATGATCACAACATAGTTGCACTGCATATAGGCATCCAGAGCAGGCAGTGGGGTCTCTGCACCCAGCCTAGTTCCCCACCCATCCCAATGAAATAAGAACATAAGAAGAGACATGCTGGATCATTTATACAGCCAGTAGTTGGAGCTGCAATATTGTGCAACATTACGCGATTCTCAAATATACCACCTCTTTGATAACAGTTTTTATATATTACTGCATTTTTGATGAGTTACAAAATGGTGGAATAAAGCTGAAAAATGATGGGAGAGGCACCAGAGGTTGACGAGATCATGAAAAATCCTGAGTGCACTCACCATCCTGAGTGCACAATAAATGCCTTGTGTGAAGGAACCCTCTACCTCCCTTATTTAGACTTTGTTGTGGACCACCATAAGCCCTTGGATTCTCGACCACACAAAAGTTTTGCCATGGTATTGTAAAGCACAGGTGGACAGAATATAGATATGAACATATCTGTAGATGTCTAGGTGATTTGCAGAAGATCACAAGGGGTTTCTGTGATGGCTTGCCTTGTGCTAATTGTTTATCTTTTAGGCTCAGTTCCCTCATCTGTAAAATAGGAGTATTAATTGGTTGTCTTTCACCAGCTCTTTGTGTAGCTGTGCTGGCCACGTTGAGAGTTTTATGTTTCAATCCCTGATGTGTATTAACTCAGATGGATGTTTATATGCACAGTGTAAGGCTCATTGAGTGAGGTAGGCAATTTACTCCACTCCAACCCCACTCCCAACTTTGCAACTGACTCTGATTAGTGAACCTTGGGGTTCTAATAGGAAACAAAGTCGACCCCCCTGAAGTCTCCTCAGCTCTGTTACAAAGGACTAAAAATTATTTGAATCATATATTTCTTCCTTCAGATAGTATGGCTGGGTTTAAATGTCTTCCTCTTCTGGCATTACTACTTAATATATGACCTTCCGGAACAATTCTTCTATACAAGAGAACTTCTTGGGGTAAGTACTAGATATGTCTATACTATAAAGCAGGGGTGCATAACCTCAAGCCAGTTACCAAATTTGGCCCACAAGATGGCCCCACCTCCTTCCCTGAATCGCTGATCATTTGTGGGGTCCTGGCTTTTGTGCATCTTTCCCACCCACCACCCACCATTCTAAAAGATTGAAATATGTCTCCTAAGGCTTAGTTGTTGACAGTAAGAGCTTTAGGCTACAATGTGCTTGTATTTTGGGGATTTTGGCCCCACCCCTTTTTCTTTCAGCCCCGCCCACCACTGGAGTGCATTACCCAAGAGCTCCTCCTAAATGGAATTCAGTCCTTGGGCTGAAAGAGACTCTCTCTCTCTCTCTCTCTCTCTCTCTCTCTCTCTCTCTCTCTTACACACACACACACACACACACACACACACACACACACACACACCCCACACACCCCCCAAAGAGATAATATTAACTAAATCCCCCTGCTCTAATCATAGTTAGAAGTGAATCACCTTTTTTAATTTGAATTTATTTCAGTTATGCTTAGGTTTGTGTCCTAAGATTTTGTATTTTGCTCTCTCTCATACGTTATGAGAATTGGTTATATTTGTTTAGATTATTTGTTAGTTGTTGTTGTCTGAAAAAGCATCGTGCAAGAAATATTGCAATGGGATAATGTTACGCACAGATCTAGGAAGGGCAAAATTTACCAAACTGAACACCTACAGATGCATCAATGTTGCTAAGGTTCATAATCTTCACCTTTTGTAACAGAAAACTCACCCTAACAAAAAAAAATGTATCCCTTGAAATGTTGTAACTTGATTTCAACCTGACTGTAAAAATAAAGCTGGTTAGTGTGCTTTCTTCTGCTCACTTTTAAGCAATCCTAGAAGTTCCGAGACTTCCCTTCATTGATTCCATTTCCCTTTTTTCTTCTCCTACTTAAACATCAACTGTCAAGTTAGTCGCTTAGAAAGTTCTTTATTATTTGAAAGTGATGATGGTGGTATGACAAGGCCCACCAGGCCAAGTCAAAGGAATGCCCCTTGTCATTCTGCTAGGTTCTAGAAAAGGGGTGGGTGGCATGTGGCCTTCCACATGTTGTTGGACTACAACCCCCATAATAGCCAATGGTGAGGGATGATGGGAATTGCAATCCAGTAACTTCTGGGGGGACACAAGTTGCCCACCCTTGTTCTAGACGGTGTAAAAAGCCAAAGGAGCAAAGTGACCTGGCAAGAGCCTCCAATAAAAAAAAAAACATTGAGGCCCATGACAAATTCTCAACTTGGGCTTTGCGCCTGTCAGTTCCCCAACTACAACTGCTTTCTGATTTGTGTAAGAGGCTGAAGTAAAGTTGCAGCAGTGATGGGAACAGCAGGGAGGAGGGAGGAAGAAATGGAGGGAAGTATTGAGAGTGGGAGTGAAAGAGGATACCATGTAAGGCAAGGCAGGGTATAGAGAGAGTAATTATTCATTTTCCTTCCTTCTCAAACAGTTTATTAGCAAATAAACATAGTGAGGAAAGCACAATTGGAATATAAAAACTAAACTACCTTGTCAGAGTGCATGTGCAACAAAAACGCCTTTAAGTCCCCCCAAAAGAAACCACACATGAAAGGGAGGGAAATCCTTAAAGCACATTTGCTCATTCCAAAACTTGTGACAAAACATTTACTTTTAAACTGAACTTGTGCATATGTGGGGGGATAATTTCAGAATAGGGGTACATTAAGATGATAGAGACGAAGGAAGAGAAAGATGTTTGGTGGGACTGGGAACTAGCCTTGGAGGGGGGGGGGTTGCACCACGGAGAAAACAAAGAGAAAGTGAAGGAGCAGCAATGAGACCAAGAACAAGAGCAGCCAGATTCTGAGGGTAAACCTGGTCTCTTCTCCTTGGGTCTGACACCATCCCTTACGCTCGCCCCATGCTGCTTAGGCAAGTCTTTGTGGCAGTGGAGGCTGGTGACACTGATGTCAGTGGGCTGGTGAATCCACTCCATGCTTCAGTCAGAACCACTCAGAACTCTAAAGGAACTATCCAAGGTGCTTCTGCACTGACATCACAGCCACCAACCTTCACTACTTTGTGGTCTTCCTCTTCCCGCAGCTATTAATGGTAACCCTTCTTCTGGACCAGATGGTGGAGCTGACCAGTGTAGGGAAATGTTACATTCATGGGCTCACTTAGAATTGATTCAATCAACCAGTTGAGGTGACAATTATCAAAATATATTCTTCCCTCCATATTCACATGACAAAACTCTATCCATTATAGCAAAACTGTGAGAGTTGCATTATCCTATGTCAAGCCTTCTTGTGTGGACTGGTCTAAAACGTTTTGTATTCAGTGTTCTGTCAATTCATTCAGCCCAATTCCCATTTTTTCCTACATGTGGCCTCAATGTTGGTGCATCCTGTACATGAGATTTAGCCCCATTGGTCTTCTATTTTGATTCCGAGGCATCCTTCATATAATGCACTTTGGCTAATGATAATCCCATTGTCTTATGTTTAGCCTTTCCTGGCACTTGCTCGGGCACCTGCAGCATGTCTGAATTTCAACTGCATGTTGGTTCTTCTTCCAGTCTGCCGAAATCTGCTCTCCTTCCTCAGAGGCTCAAGTGCGGTAAGACTCAGGAGTATTTTCCACTGTTAGTAAGAGTCATTCTATGCAGGCAGGGGTTGACTTTAATTCCAATAATTTAGTAGGTAACCTGCTACGTTGTGCTTGTTGAGGGCAGGTATCTTTAGCTTAGCACACTCCCAATGTGGGATTTGTCTTAGAAGGGAAGTGGCAGAGATTCCCCCAGATTGAAGACCAAGGCTGGGTTTACACATCTCACTATTCCATGCTGGGTGACAAGCTATGCTGGGAAGATGGTTATGCAAACAATTTCCTGTGCTCCCTTCAGACGATCAGGCAAACAAACTACACAGAGTAGTTTATTTCACCGCCACCATCAGCCCTCCTTCTCCTATAGTCCTCTTGCCCAGCCAGGCATGCATCCCAGCTTCCTTTGCAGCAAGAATAGAGATCTCTTGAGAGGAACAGAGCGGCGGCAGCATGCTCTGCAACAGACAATACATTAACCCATCATAGGTAAAATAACCCTTACTGAAGACCATGAGCTCTCAGGTTGGTTTATTTGAGGGAAATAACTCACCAGAGGAGGGAGAAACATCCCACAGACAACATGCTAGCCCATTATGGGTTGTTCCGGAAAATAAATCATCATGGATCAGTGTGTTGTGTGAACACACTAAGACAAGGCCTGTTAAAAAACACCTGTTGGCTTGTCAGGGGCAGGGAAGGGAAGGATCCAATCAAAGAGGTGGTTTTCTATGTCAGATTCTGCATGTACATAATAGTAATTCTTAAGACATTGTTGAATTTATAGGGTTGCGAGTATGGAAAAGTGTAAAGTTGAAGGGATGTCTTTCTTCCTCTGCTCCCAAGCATTCTATGTACGTTGTGGCTACATGGGGGTTTATATTGAGGATTATGGATGGAGAAGTCTTTGGACAGGATGAGGGGATTTTGAAGAGAACAGGAAGTTTGACCCTTCAATTCATAGAGAGCTCTGGCTATTGGTCAGTATAGAAATGAAATGAAATGAAATGAATAAATAAATAAATAAATAAATAAAGACAATATAAATGGGCCTGTTTAAATTTCTCTAGAACATTATTTTGCACTGTCAAGGTAGCCTTATCTTCAGAAATATTAATCTAAGAAAACTATGTTGGACTGTTTTGACTAAAATACTTCCACAATAAGAGAAGGGTAATGTGAATTAATTGGTTCTTCTCTTTGGCAAAAGGAACTCTATGGCTGGTAATCATCTGTAGAGCTGTCCATGGCAGCATTTATCTGTATTGTAATATTATATGTACCCACGACTTCATGGGAACCCAGCAATGGTGGTTCTTGCTAGGAGATACCATTCCAGCCTCATTGTCCTGTCTTTGTTTAACTTTTATTAAAAAAATATTTCGGAATTTGTCAAATCTATAATCAAACTAAAGCCAAGACATATCAATCAAGACATCATACCCAAGAAAGCCAAACTTCATCATCATCACAAAAGTCAATAGAACAGGGGAAACCATACTATCCTAACAGATGATCACCTAGATAGGCGGTACCAAGAGTTCCCCAGTGCCCTTCCTCCATGGAGCTCCAGCATAAGTGAGCTTCCCCACTCACTTTGGTGGTGCGAACAGATCTGCCTATGCAGAGGAAAGCACTTGTAGAATTAAGGATTTAGTCACAAGAAATAACTGGATTGGGACAAATGGCTTGGATCTAGGTTCTTTTCTGCCCATGAAAGCATTGCATGATCTTTGCTGGTTCCCCCTCCCTTTGCAACCTCCAATGCCACTTTACTCACTGTTGGTGGGGTCCCCCCCAACTTTCTGGAGCAGACTTTCAGGGGAGACTGTAGAGGGGGAAGGGAATCAATCAAGATTGCCTCCTCTTCTATTCCATCAGCAGAAATGCTCCCCAGAACTAGAAGTGTTCAGCAGATGGAAGGACAACCATGGATTCAACTCCAGGTGTCTTATTTGGTATTCTTGCCAACATGGCATAGCAAAGAAATAGAAAATGATGCACCATGTTTTTTCTGTTTTAAATTCTCACATTTTGAGCATCATGTTGAATTCAAAGGGATGCACTGTGTAATTTAGTTAGCAGAGTTGGATGGAAGAAGATTCCCTTTAGTTTTAGTGAAGTAAATTGTAATACTGTTGGTTCCAAGGGTTTTATGAACAAACTGACACATACCAGATTCATCCAAGCTAAAACATGAAACTTCCTTTATCCGTGCATGCTGAACTCTATATTTTGAAGTTGATTTCACTTCTACTTTTACAAATAATGTACTTTTTCTGACATGTGTTTCGTTACTGATCAGAACAGGAGAAGCAGTGTTTAGTGATTCAGCACTGAAGATTACCCTCCTGTGGCTCTTTCTCAATCCTTACAGCACAGCGATGAACAAACTGTGTGCCATTCAACTCTATGTTTATTTACTTATTTACTAGGGATTAAATTCAACATTGCACTAGCTAATGTCCATTAATGTGATGGGATTTCTCTCTCTCTGCTTCCCACTGCTGTCCTCTGAACCATTTTGCTTATAGACATTTTAAACACATTTCTCCTTGCAATGTGATTTGATTTCTCTGGTATGAATGGGCTCAGTCGGATATTGCATATGACATGAAATTCAAAACCACAATGTACACCATCATCAAAACTACAATGTACACCATCATTTCAGCAATCCTAGCTTGTAGTATTTACTTTTTAAAATAGATGTATGTAGTGCTGACTGTCTTTATATACTGCTGATGTATCTAAACGGTTTCTCTGTTGCAGAACTCTGCTGTTCAGTTATTAAATATATATATTGCATCTTTGATATGTCAAATTTGTTCACACTTCCTCTTTTCCTTCAATAGTGCTGCTCAGTGCGTGTCAGAAGACAGTTGGACAGGAACCTCACATTTCACAAATTGGTGGCCTGGATGATTGCACTCCATACTGGTAGGCGCTTTGAGGTTTTACATTTAGGATGAACTCTTATTGATTTCAGTGAACACAAGGCTCAAATAAGGACAAAGAGTTTGCAGGAAGGGTTCAGAAAGTGAAGGCGGACAAGCAAATCTATATGGGGACCAATTTCTAAAAATATAGAGGCTGGGATAAAGAGAAGTATGTTTTTCATAATAATGATGATATTTATTTCCTAAAGGCCTCATTCCACCAGGGCCGGTATAAAACATAAAAAACCCACAGAACAATACAAGTCTGCAGACTTACAATTTTAAAAAAACAAAGTGGAGAGAGAAAAAAGGGAAAGGAGCATCTGAATACAAGTCTATGCTGGGCTTATTCTACTGATTCAATGCTTTAGCACTAAACCTAAGTTATATCGGAAGTGTTTTTTTTCTCTTTCTTTCTTGTCCTGCCACGTCTTCATCCCTAAATGCACTTGTGCAATCAGTCTCTGACAGTTGTTTCTTCCTCATTTCCTCCAAGCACTCTATCATTCATAAGATATTCACAGGAAAGTCCAGTTGAAGCAAATAAAACTTACTTCGAAGTAGATGTCAGTTGAGGTGTAGATAAGGCCATCGCTGTCCGTTGTAGATAACAATAGTTTAAAGTGAAAGAAGGAAGAGCCATATAATTGGGAGTTGTATCCAGAAGTCGCACATGTCAACAAAGGTTCAGTTTTGCATTGTATCAGGATGCCTCAGTGCTCAAAAGTGTGTATGGTGGTGGTGGGCTAGTTTGAGGGGGAAATGGCATTTTAAGTGTGATTTTTATCTCATACGTTAGATTAACATATTTTCTACACTATTTTTAATTATTTTTTTAGCCATCCACACAATTGCACATCTTTTCAATGTAGAAAGATTGGTGGATGCACGTAATGAAAAGAACATAACCATTCAGGCAGTGCTGTCTGATTTGGGTGATCGGGATGGTGAAACGTACCTGAATTTTGCCCGAAAGAAAATTCCGGTAAGTAGCTATGCTCCTGGACAAATGGTTAGAAAGTAATCATTTTCAGAGAGAGAAATTCATTTTCCTCAACAATTGCTGGGGGTGGGGGGGGGGAAGCAATCCTTACAGGATTTTATTCACTTAGTTCAGAGGTGGGGCCATGCCAGATGTTGTTAGAGTCCAGTTCCCATCACCCCCAACCAACACCAATACCTACCTTAGATGTGTTTTACGAATGGAAAGTTATGCAATTCAGCTGTGACAGATTTGATTATATTGCCTTATTTTTCCTTTTACAGAATCCTTTGGGTGGTTTCTATGTAGCCTTCACAACCTTGGCAGGCCTCACTGGTGTTGTCATCACACTCTGTCTAATATTAATTATCACATCATCTACTAAAACTATTCGAAGGTCATACTTCGAAGTATTTTGGTTCACTCACCATCTGTTTGTTATCTTTTTTGTTGGGCTTGCCATTCATGGAGCTGGGTAAGTCTCTGTATTGATTCAAACACCAGTAAATAATTAGAGTGGTTACTGTATCCGTGAACTGGATCAGTCACCTGTTCTGGATGGGGTTGCAGAGTCCCATCCCCCTGAAGGAGCAGGTGCATAGTCAGGTGGTGCTCCCTGATTCAGCACTGTCACTGGAGGCACAGGTGTCTTCAATGGATAGAAGTGCCTTTTACCAGCTTTGGCTGGTAAGTCTCCTACTGCCATTCCTGGACATTGTTAGCTTAGCCACTGTGATCCATTCCTTAGTTGGTTAGTCAGCTTATGCATATATGAAGGACCTGCAGTGGTTCCCAACACAGCACAAGAGGACTATAACCAATCCAGCTCTGCTTGCCTGTCTGCATGACCTTATGAATTATGTCAGTATCTCAAGTTTTGCAGTACATATCTTGAAAATGAATACTGGCTATATGCATGTCATGCTTGTCAGTTAGAAGCAGTCAGAACTAAAAGGCTAGTGCCCTTTTAAATATCTAATGTCCTTTGAGTTATTGCTGATTGCTGAAGCTTGTGTCCGGGAGACTACAATGGGAAAAGGGGTCACTGTGATAACCAAATATTGGCTTCCTTGAAATCATCCATTATGCAAAGAAGTACATACATTCCATGTATGTAGAACAGGGGTATCCAGGCTTTTTGGCCCTGAGGAGCACATTGGGCAGAAGACACACACACACACAGATGCCTGTGGATTTCCTTGCAGATGCTAGTAAGGAAATCCCAGGGTTTCTCTTGCTAGTGCTAGTGAGGAAAACCTCGGGCAGAGCCTCCATGGTGGGAGATGCAAGGGGGCTGGTGGGCCACCAGCAGTGATTTGATGGGCCACATGCACACTCGCCTTTCCCCCCCATCCCTGCTATACAGTGTTGAAGACATTACTGTTATGATATCATTTAAATTGTGTTAATGTTTATTATTATACATTATTACTATTATTGATATTGATACTTGCTGTTATTCCCAGACAAATTGTACGTGGACAGATAAAAAGAAGTTTGGATGTCCATAATCCATATAACTGTTCCAGCCATTACACCGAATGGGGGAAATTACCTTCATGTCCTATACCACAGTTTTCTGGAAATCCTCCTATGGTACAATCTATTGGTTTTTTTTTAAAAAAAATACAGCCATTAAGACTATTGAAGTTCTTGATTTTAACATTAAGCAGCCAGATTACTGCTAGAAAGGGTAGGACTAACGTCATAAGAAGCTAAGGAGCGTCATACTGGATCAGACCAAAGGCCAGCCTTCTAGTCCAGCATTCTGTTCCTACAGTGGCCAATCAGATGCATACGGGAAGCCCACAGGTAGGACATGGGTATAATAGTGTCCTCCCACTTGTGCTTCCTAGTAACTGTTATTCAAAGGCATACTGCCTCTGATACAGGATGTAATATATAGCCACCATGACTAGTAGCCACTGATAGCCTTATTTTCCATGAGTTTGGCTAATCTCCTTTTGAAGCAATGTGCAGTATGTTGGTGGCCATCACTACATCTTCTGGTAGTAAATTCCACAGTTTAACTATGTGCAGTGTGAAGAAATACATTCATTTATCCATCCTGAATCTCCCACTTCTCAGCATCATGGGATGACCCCAACAACTGAGGGTCCTGAGCCAGATTAAGATTTATTGAAAGAAAAATAAATCATGCGTATGTATTTTCAACAGTAACTCCACATGTTCAACAAAGGGCAAGATCTCTTTTAACAGGAATGGACTTTAGAAATTAGTCAGTTATGATTAAAGGGACTTTCTCTACTGACAAAACATTCGCAAAATGGGAAGTTCTCTTTTTAACCCTGAGTGTGGTGTAATGAGCCCTCTGAGTTCAGTGTGGGAACCAATTCCTGCATATACAATAACCTTAATGCATTCCCTTAACCATTTTGTGGTTAAGCAGCATGGTTTAGCGTGTTGTCTGAACCAGGCCAATGAAACCATAGATTTCTTGAACTGAATATCCTTGCCTGCTGCTTATTCTTCTTGTTCTGTTGACAGACATGGAAATGGATAGTGGCCCCTATGATTCTATATGCCTTTGAGAGGCTGGTGCGGTTTTGGCGATCGCAACAAAAGGTTGTTGTCACAAAGGTAAGAGTCACAAAAGCAGCAGACGTGTTTCATCTCACTCAAAATGTTACTCGTCCTGCAATTACCCTGTGGACGGTAATCCCTGGAAGACCTGAGCCCCATTGCTGGGGAGTGGCTGCTAAATGAATCACAACATCACAAAGCATCAATGGAGATAACAGTTATGGGCTGGATCCAGATTTGAGCTGGATCAACTGCTGTGGCAGAAGTGGACTCCTGCAACTTCTCCTTCTCACAGTAGCCCCTCCAGACCCTGAAAGGGCTACACAGAGAGGCAGGAGACCCCGCTAAATAGGGTGTGTGTAGCAGGGGAGGATGAGCAGTGAGGTGGAGGGACCTCTTGTGAGTGGAGCCCTCGCTCTTGCAGAAGGCAGGACCCAGGTCCAAACCTGCATATGAAGCATTTCACTCAAAACAAGTTCCTTTAAATCAGGGGTGGGGTGACTCCAGGAGGTCCGGGGGGTGGCATTTTCACCCATCAGAACCTCCTCCCACAGGCTGTACTGGGAGAGGGAAGAAATAAAAATTAAAAACGCCAGTTTGGTGCTGAAATTCAGCTGCAAATCACTCCGTAGTGCTTAGAGGTACTAAAACAGGTAAATATATCTGGTTTGCAAGTTGAATTTGCCATTTTAGTAGCCACGGAGTGCCATTTTATGTATGTATATTCATTTTGGGGTGCGTTGGTGCTGATGGGGGGTTTCATGAGGGTAGTGGGGGCTGATGTTGCTCGCCCCTGCTCCAAGTATTTTTGTTCAAGTAATTCTTTGGGGGTGAAATTTATACCAAGTAAATGGATTTAGGATTTTATGTCCCCTGTGATTAGTTCTTTCCTTCACTACATATGTGCAGGCCAACGCAAGCTTTGACTATCCCAGCTGATTCTATGGCCTTCTCAAAGACTTACTTCTTGTGTCACAGGTTGTCACTCATCCTTTCCAAACGTATGAGCTCCAGATGAAGAAGAAGGGCTTTAAGATGGAAGTTGGGCAGTACATTTTTGTCCAATGCCCCACAGTGTCCATGCTGGAGTGGCACCCTTTCACACTGACTTCTGCACCTGAAGAGGACCACTTCAGCATTCACATACGTGTTGTAGGGGACTGGACAGAAAAACTATTTAATGCCTGTGGATGTGACAAACAAGAATTCCAGGATGCCTGGAAATTGCCCAAGTATGTACAGAACAAATAATGTCAAATTTGCAAAAATTTCTGATATTATCCTGATAACCCTGTGGATGTCATGCAAGTAGTGGCATGAGCTTTATCACAGATGGTCATGTGTGGTTGTACTGACTTACTTAGCTGCTAGGAGCAAAAAAAAGTTCAATAGGATGCTACACAATGGAACAGAAGAGGATCTGTCATTCTTACCAGCTGCCCAGCACTGTCAGAACATCACAATCAGCCTTACATGGCCCAGTTGTGCTGTACGTGGTCAATCTGTCCTACTACTGAGATTGAGTTCTAGTATTGACAAATGTAGATGAGTGCAACAGGGCTGGGATCCTTACCCCACTTTCTATAAGCCATAGTGTTAGCACAGAAGCCCATTAGGTGACTAGGCTTAGTGGTAGGTCTGTTAGAGGGAAAATACCACAGCCAACACACTAGACCAGTGGTTCCCAAAGTGGGCGGTACGGGGGCATTAAGAGGCAAGGGGGCGGCAGGGGGGTGCTAAGAGGCAAAGGGGCGCTCGAGGTGGTCTTTTCCGAGAAGTGCCTCTCCGGAAGGTCTTAAAACCCAGGGACATGTTTATGGGAGAAGGTAGTTTGGTCGCAAGCCACATGTATTAATACCATTTAAGAAGAGTCCTTTTAACGGTGAATTGAAATGTTTCAAAAGCACCAAAATGCTAATGAAGAGACATACCCTGCTTGGTGTGCCCCGCCATGCCATGCCGGCTGCAAAACAGAGGTGTTTGTTCTCTTTTCCCTCCCTCCCTCGGCAAGCCTGCGGAGGGTGCTTCCCATTTAAAGGGGCCGTGCACAGTATAGCCCCCTTTTCATTCTTAGCTCCTCAGCTCAGCTCCTTCACCCGGCTGCCGCCGCCGCTGCTCAGCCCGGGTGCCCAGACCAGCAGGATCCAGAGGAGCATGGCCCCTTTAAATGGGAAGCACCCACCCCAGGCTTGCCGAGGGAGGGAGGGAAAAATGTAATTGGATTTTGAATAAATATTCAATTAATTGTTACTGTTTTGAATTTTATTGTTATTATCTTCCTTAGTAGGTCGTTGAAAACCGCTATTCTGAATAATGATTTTTATAGTGTAGGGTAGGGGGCACTGGGCATGAGTTTGTGGAACCAAGGGCCGGTTACCTGAAAAGGTTTGGGAACCACTGCACTAGACTACAAATTAGCAGTGGAGGACAGGGTTGGCTTGAAGGGGAGGCCATACTCAGCAGACTTCCAATGCTAGTCTAAAGTTATGAATGCCAAAAATAAAGTAGAAAGGTAGAATGACATCCCCCCCCCATTTGTCTAATTAATTTTAAATATTTTTATTAGCCTGCCCCACTGGCTCTGCCCACTTGACTGTAACTCCACCCCTTTGTGTTAGGCTCCACCCATCTCAGGAATGAGGCCCCTGGCACCCTTCCAAGATTGCAATTCAGCCCTCACCCCCAAAATGGCTCTGCACCCCTGCCTTAGAACTTTGCATCACAGCCATTTTTGGTCCTTGCCTGTTTATAAACCCAGCTCCCCAAAAGGGGCCCTGTTGTGAAATTGGCTCTGACTAGCCCAAGCCTCTCTATTATACCTTGGCTTAATTTGGTAGGTGTTCTGACACCTAACCCAGTTAACCCTGGAAGCACATTACAGGGGGAAGGAGGGGGGAACAAACCACCCCTACCCCAATCATCTGACAGGTGCACCAGGCACATAAGTGTGTAGATTGTCACCCACAATGGGTTGGTGTGTCGTGCGAATGTGCCCACTGTCTGGGCATGCCAGTTCATGGATCAGGTCTGCCATGTAGAACTATCCCCTGAACAGATACTGTAAGGCTGGCTTTGACCTGGATGACTATTGCAATCATAATCACAGTTATTATTATCAACTTTATTCTTACTGTTCCAGGATAGCTGTAGATGGTCCCTTTGGTACCGCTAGTGAAGATGTATTCAGTTACGATACCGTGATGTTGGTTGGAGCTGGCATTGGCGTTACCCCTTTTGCATCAATCCTCAAGTCTGTGTGGTACAAATACTGCAATGATGCCATTAACCTAAAACTCAAGAAGGTATGTCCCTGACACATCCCCAAGCATTCAACAATCATTTCCTTACACTAAACAGTACATAAAAAGAGGGACTGAGAAATCTATAAAGACAAACTCTGGGCTTAATTCAGATGTATCTGAGCGCAAAAAAATGCTGTGAAATTTATGCTCTTATTTGATGTGGATACTCCTTCATGTACAAGAGTAGGAAAGTGACAGTAGAGAATTAGCAACTCCCCCTCTCCATCTGTCCCGTTTGTTTGCACACAGCAGCATCCTATATCATCTTATATGCACACAGAGAGGGCTGATCTCTGCAGCAGCAAGATCTATCTGGTGCATCAGAGTGCTGGATATCAGAGTGTCAGCATATCTGTCAACAAATACTTAAGATCAGAGAGTGACCGCCAGAAGTTAAGCTTAACCCTGTTGCATATCTCTGCTTTGTCGCTTCTATATAAGGCAAATTTTGTTACTTGAGCTTTGCCAGAGATGACTCTGGTTTGTGGGAGCAAAGGGCTAGTAAAGACCATTTTTAGGAGGACAAGGCAATATATGTCCTTTATACATTGGGCCTGTTCAGAAGACACCTTAAACCATGGCTTTAACCATGGTGATTAAGCCAGAAAGCCAGGCTGTGTTCAGAAGACACCTTAAACCATGGCTTTAAACAAGGTGAATAAGTCTTTTTGTTTTATTCACTGTGGTTAAAGCCATTGTTTAAGGTGTCTTCTGAACAGGGCCATTGTGGTTGAAAGCTAGAGGAGCAAATGAGGTAGCACAAAATATTTTAGGGAAGTTCTTGCTTCCCGTTCCTATCCTTGGAGTCAGATGGGAGCTATCCTTCATAGTTCATACTGCATAAGAGGAATGTCTACTCATCATCGACATTCCACGTTGCATATGAAATCAGATCACCCATCATTCCTAAAGTTGGCCTTTATTATAGCGTAGTGATCATCACAGGTAATCCAGAGTATTACCTTTGAAGTCTTCAGGGTTTAGGAAGAAAACTAGGAGAATTAAATCACCCAACTAAACATGATCTAATACTGTGATTATCTTCAATCTTGCCCCTTCCAGATCTATTTTTACTGGCTCTGCAGAGACACCCACGCATTTGAATGGTTTGCTGACCTCTTGCAATCACTGGAGAATCAAATGCAGGACAAGGATAATGCAGGATTCCTCAGCTACAACATCTATCTTACTGGCTGGGATGAATCTCAGGTAAGCACTTGCTATAGCCTTCTCAATGCAATTGGATCTTTGGGAAGTGAAAACAGCCATTGCACATATGTATGAACAGGTCACAAGTACTTCAGCATCTAGTGACTGTCCCCTTAATACGGGGACAGATCCATTTTTTTTAGTTTTCCTCTCTCATCAAAGACATATTATTTAATATTTTGGGGGATACATATCACAGCTCCTTTTGAGCCCTGTAGTGAGGCTTGTCTTTTCCTGGGAGAAGAAACTCATGAACTTGGAATGAGAACTTATGCATAACAACTGCAAGATTACTAGAAAAAGAAAGTGCAGTTCAGAAAGGGATGGTGGACATCCCCCTTTCTAAAGGAAATCTTGTCAGACCATGGCTGATCAATAAGGTTTTCAAACTATTCTTTAAAAGTTATGGATAGGATAGGATAAAAGGGATCTGTGTGATGGTGATTGAGATACAATACATCCAGTTGGGGATGCAAAGCATTAGGAGTCATGATGGTCTCTTCCTCAGTTTTTCCAGTCCCATTTGGAAGAGTTTATCTGCTGGAGCTCTGCTATGTTCATCTGTTGGCCTCTTCTGTGTTATTTTGGGAGTATCCCTGACAACTAATTCTCTCTTTTTGTCACCAAGTGACCCTTAGCTGGCTCCGCATCCTTCTAATAAGGACATTCTTTGCCTTCCTTCTTCCAGGCCGCTCATTATGCAGTGCATCATGATGAAGAGAAAGACGTGATCACAGGCTTGAAACAGAAAACCCTATATGGTAGACCAAATTGGGAGAATGAGTTCAAAACAATCTCAAGTCAGCATCCAAGGTAATTTTGATCTATAGTGCCCACAGAGAGTGGCCTCACTTGTGCTACTTACATTTATTCTATGAGTGGGTCATTATTTTGTGTCTCACCAAGGGTCCAGTGATGGATGGATCCAATTACTATTTGGTTCTTTGCTTACTAACTACTCGCAAGCCTGAAAAATCAAGCATTAATTCCCTTGTAATGAGCCATATAGGATCATCTGAATTCTCACTCTCCAGTTAGTGTCTGAAAAGCAGAATCATTCACTGAGCATGCACATCAGGGATGTGAAATCTCTGGCCTGTGGAGGTTCTGCATCTGGCCTGCAGAGCCTCCGTGGAGCTTGGACTCCAAGCTCTGCCCCCTAGAGGAATCCCTGCTGTTATCTCCTATCTGAGATGACAGCAAGGACTCCCAGTATGTTGTTCCCTCTCTCTTGGCAGGCAGGGGAATTTCCACTGTTACCTTTGATCCCGGATGAGACGTAACAGTAGGGATGTGGGCAGTGGGAGACTCAGCTGGCACTTGGAGGAACATCCATTCTTCCTGGCACTGGCCCAATAGCAGCACATGCCATGCCAAGCAAGGGACTGGGCTGTCAGTGGGAAGAGAGACTGCCCAGCACTGCCCAAGTCCCTTTCTCCTTGTTGAGAGAATCATGGAACTCCAGAGAAAGGCAAAATGGTTGGGGGCAGGGCAATGATGTTACTGGGCGTGGCCACACTGACTGATGTCACCCAACCCACGGGAGGTGTAGTTGGGGGCACCCCTATGTATGTGGGAAGACTGAAACGCTGGAGTTCTTACCTTGTAAATATGACCAACAACCCAGTAAAGCGGAGAGGACTACGTTTTAAAATAGGGACGGGGAACACACAACCCCCACCCAGGATGTTTTTGGACTGCAACTCCTAGCATCCTTCACCATTGCCTATGCTGGCTAGGGCTGACATTGGTAGGCAGCAACTCCCATCTGGAGGGCCACACTTTCCCCATCCCTATTTTAAAAGCACTTCTATATCCCATTGATTTCACTGAGAAGGCTCTGTATATGCTTAACTGTCCCGGTGAAATCACTGGAAAATCAGAATGCTTAGCTTGGCTGAATGATGCCCAAATTGAGGCCTTTGGCTTCAACAAGTCGTAATCCACATAAACAGAATTATGCCATTTAACGGAGTTGTTGCTGCCAGTAAGCTTCACTGTACATTTGAAAAGCACTAATTCTGCTTGCTAGCATGGGAGTCTTTGGTTTTAAATTGTGGTAACATTCAGGAGTGTTGTATGTAATATTTCTAGGGCAGTTAAATTCCTTCAATGGCCTTACTTAAATTATATACTCTTAGGTACCTGTAACATGTGATTTCTTCTGCCATTAGTTCCAGGATTGGTGTTTTCCTGTGTGGACCTGAAGCCTTGGGTGATACCTTAAATAAGATGTGTATTAACAATTCAGCTGCTGACCCACGAGGAGTACACTTCATATTCAACAAAGAAAATTTTTGAACATATGTGTACCACAAAAGAAAGAAAGAAAGAAGTGAGAAAACCTACCTTTTCTCCTTTTTTTTAGAGTTTGGGCACTATAGGTCTTAATTTTGCTACAGCAAATTCTTTTCTCTCTGGAATTTTGCTAAAGGTTCCAGGTCGGCTTGCACTGGCTTCTGCATCGTGTATAATTTTGCAGAACCCCATTCTTCATGTTAGACTATCATGGTCTGCAATCCTAAAACAACGAATAACACTCACTGAACTCAAAAGGACTTACAGTAGTGGACATGCATAGGATTGAACCCTTAAATGGAAAGTTCTATCCTCGTGTCCTCCAGCATGATTCTTTTGGGTGTACAAAGCCACCTCCAGCATCACCTCTATCTGTTTATATAGATCAACACTGCATTTTTAAATGCTTTAATGATCACTCTGGAATATTCCATTTCTTTCAGTGCCACCACACACTCTCCAGCTAGTGCAGAAGACATTTCTCCATTGGTCTATGTCAGAGTGGCCATACTGCCCTAAGACTGGACTGATCTGTATTCCTCTCGTAACATGTTTGATAAGTCTGACAGTGTGTTACCTCTTTTTCTGCATTACCTGCTCTATGGCCAGTTTCTTCACAGTCCATCCCCTTTTCCTCCATTCACCAGTGCAACTGACAAGGCCAGGGAAAAGCTTGACATTTTTCACCAGTATGTGTTTTTCTTTAAAATGTCATTTATATGTACACCAGCACAAGCACATATCAACATATTAAAATGGCTATTAATAGCTGCCAAAGAGAAACTTCTGTTTAGGGAGAGGAGATTAATGAAGGAAAAAAAGCTATTCACAAATATGCACAACTCTATAAACAACATGGTGGGTGAAGGACTGAAAATGACCTTCAAATAGAATGCACTGGGCCACAGCTTCCACAAAAGACACAGGAAGGCTGAAGTGCAATTGTAAATCCTCCTTAACTGAATAACCATCAATCAATTTGTGAAAAATCCGGATATAAGCATATTTCTGTCTTTCATACATGCATACCAACAGCAGAAGAGAACCTCAAAAGCACTTTAAGTGCCACATTAAAAACAACAACATCCAATGCTGTTAAAGAAAATAGTTCCCAAGAAAATAATGCTTAAAATGCGGTTTATGTTGTTTCAGGGAGAAGGGAGAAGGGATGGATGTAGGGATGAACAAACCTGCTTAATCCAGCAGGGTAGTTGCTGCTAGCAGCTTTGTGTGTGGAAAATTTCACTTCCCCATTTGACATCCTAATTACTTTTCTAAAAGGGATTTTCCAGGTCTTTTAGTTGTTCTTAAGAAATGGTGAATAATTGCTGTAATGTGATATGTAATGCTGTAATGTGATATGTAATGCTTTATTTTCAAGTACATTAAATTAGCATATTACGTATTTTGTCTCTGAGTCTGTGTTTATCCTTCTATTTATATAATAGTCACATTCGAATGGACTTTATCCCTAAGGAGGCCTTAACCTTAGCAGGCAAGGCAGCTATAAGACTGAAAGAGGCCCTCAGCAAGATGTGCTCTGGTGGGCCCTTTCTCCATCACGGGGCTCCTCTGTTGGGTTTGGCAGCAATGGTGATAGTCGCAGTGCACTGTCCGAAAAAGCAGAAGTGGCTGGGTGTTGGAGCCACATTGACCCTGTTCACATGACATGCTAAGGCACGGTGGTTAAGCATCTTGTGGCTTAGTGTCATGTGAACCATGATTTAGCATGTTGAGTGAACCATTCCTAATCATGGTAGCTACATAACCATGGTTTAAACACACTATTTGCTGCAAGAGAGTTAGCAGCCTAACCATGGCTTAGCACATTGTCCAACAGACCCATTCCAATTCTCCACATTGCTCCTGATGTTACATAATTCCAGGACATTTTCAGAAATTAAAATGAGGCCCACCATTTAAATTTCCCACAATACCCAAGTTTACTTCTACATCAGGAACATTGTGGGAAATTTAAATAGTAGCTCCAAGACTGAGCTGCCCATGAGGGGAAATTGTTTAAATACTCATGAGCAAAACTGCGTGCTCTCTTCACTAAAAGAAATATGTGGGCTTTTTTATTGTGTGCGTATGTGGGGCTGGTAAACACTCATTCTGCTTTGCCCTTTTATTTTTACTCTGCTACCTGCCTTTCTAACAAGAGGCAGCAGTACCATATGAATTCCATCATGATCCTCCCCACCCACACATCTTTCCTCTCTGCAACATTGGAGAAGTAACACCTGTAGAAGCTCGGTGGGGACATAGACTCACAGCCTAGATAATCAAAGCCTAAGTTAATATCTCCATAAACAGTAAAAAAGAAAAGAAAAATATGTGCTTTCTTTGTTTAATCATGGCAAACTGATAACAGGAAACACATCTGTTGTAGAGAAGTCATGTAATACTCTCACACACATGCAACTTTCCCAAATGAACAAGGCCTTATGAAATGGCATGTGACAAATGAACAGGCAGGACCACAAGCTTATCACGGAGGGTGAGGAAAGCTTCCCTACAGAAGACACCTCAAATGTAGGGGCCATTCGAAATACAAGAAACAAATCTGAACATTGTAGAGCTCATTCATCCACCAGCAAGCAGCATGGGTAGAAAAAATGCAAAACTTTAAATGAGGCTGCAGTCCTCTATACACATTGAGAGAAATCCTATGCATGTTTACCTAGAAATAAGTTCCATTGTGTCCCTAGTAAGTGTGTTTAGGATTGCAGCCTTAGTTCCACTGAATTTAATGGGATTGTCTTGTGAGTAAATACATAGGTTTATGCCTTAAAATGACTGAAGACGCACCTCCCCACCCCAGCAAACTTCATAATATCTCCTGTCTGGATTAATCCATATTCTACTTGCAGAAAAATGGAGACTATTTCCCCAACATGATGTTGGATATGTAAGCATTTTACTTCTGGTTAAAGAGATCCTTGAAGTGTGTCATTTCTGCAAACAAGCAAATTAAATGCATTTGTCTTTATAGTTCAGGAATGTGAAATTATCGTAGTACTAAAATGTTGCTTTACATATAAAAATAGACTGCTATCCAATTCCATCTGTTCTCTCTAAAATGAAAGACAATGGCACTAAGCACAGTAGGAAGACTGAGACCATCTAATAATCATGCAACAATCAATGGAAGGTTTGTTCCAATGGTCCAGGCTTGGATTCGTTGACAAGACGTGATTTCAGGACCCTGTTGAAAAGTGCCTCTGCCCAGGAGCCGTCTGCGTGACTGCATTTCTAGTTCAGCACTTTCTTGCTAAGTGGAAAATGCAGGAAGAAATACTACAAAAATATTGCGTGGTTTCTGGCAACTTCTTTATTCATGCAGTGCATGATTAGCTTATGGAATTAGTTGTTGCAAGAAATGGTGCTGCTAGTTTAGGCCAGTCCCGAAGGAAAGAGTTCCATTTCTCATAAGAACATGAGGAGAGCTATGCTGGATCAGAGCAAGGGTCCATCTAGTCCAGCACTCTATTCACAGAGTGGCCAACCATGGACCCACATGCCTGGCATGTGTGCAACAACAGTCTTCCACCCATATTCCCCTGCAACTGGTGTACATAGGCTCATGTATCTCATATGACACAGGAGTGGGGTGGGTGGGGGCTTGATTTTCAGACTTTTTGGTGCGTGGGAGAGGGGAGCTAAACCTGCTCCAGGCCCTCTGCTTACCTCCCTTTAGCCTTCTCTCCTCCAATGTTTTACTCTCACCCAAGCTAATTTCAGTTATTGGAACCAACTCACCTGCGGGACATACCACTCAGAGGTATGGCACAGGCAGAGCAGAGGAAAGGGTTTGCATTACCTTGGGTGGCCATTTAAGAATCACCAAAATAGAAGGCACCAATTTACATGTGCTAATTTATGTAATCTAAATTATATATAGATGCAAATTTGCACAACATGTGCATATGCTTGTTTATGCATGTGGTGATTTTTTAAATATAAATCACATGTAGAAGCAAGTTTAGAAATCATAATTTAAATAGAAATACAGTACATCTAACCACAGTGTGGAACAGTGAAGGCTGGTGGCTCCAAGTTTGATAGGGCTGTGAATCCATCCTGGGCTTTAGTCAGAACCAGCCAGACCTCGAAAGGAGCCATCCATGGTGCTAAACGTGTTATAGGATAGGGTTCAGTATCCTGGACAGCTCCTTGAGTTCTGGCTGGCTCTGACTACAAGGGTGGCTTCTCAGCCATACCAAAGTTGGAGCCACCAGCCTCCACTGGTGTGGAAGATAATGACCAGGTGACCTGTACACCTGCCTGTAGATGGCTATCAGGTCTTACAGGGCTTTCTCTGTTGTGGCACCCCGACTGTGGAATGCCCTCCTCTTGGAGGCCTGACTGGCACCAACACTGATTATATTCCAGCACCAAGTGAAAACATGGCTTTTTAACAAAGCCTTTAATGGTTAAATTCACCAAGTTGCACATTGTTTTAACTGTTTTGTTTTTATGGATTTAAAATTATATACAGGGTTTAACTTGATCCATGGTTTAATGTGTTTTTAGCTCTGTATATTTATTGTTTTATATGTATGCCGCCCTGAGATCCTATTTATTTATTTAAATAAATAAATAAATAAATAAATACAGTTCTTTACCTTTAAACTGGAATTGGGATAAGGCAGCCATTAAAACAGAGGAGTGTCCTCCGTAAAAGAGGTCACATGGCTACCATATGGCATATTAGGTACTCCTGCGATGCAAACAATTCCTCCATGAATTGTTTTAATGTAGGAGCCAAGTTATTGCTGCCTCTTCATGGGGAGTGTAAGCACACCCAGTGATATAGGAGGGAAATGAAAACTTTTAAGGTGAAAAAAACAACTCATTTTTCCCAGGGCTTGGTGAAGAAGGGAACGGGGAGGGGAGAGAAACAGCAACACGATCGCAGAAGTGTGAGCCCTGCAGCAAAGCAAGGAAACACCTGCTGCTGCTTCTTTGGGGAAGTGGTTGCTTTATGCAATTGCAGTTTGGAAATGATCGCCCCCAACAGGAGGCCTTGCATCACGCTTCTGGTTTCATTACTAATTCCTGCAAGTGGAAAGAGGAAATAAATCAGCAACTAGAAGGGTTGCACCCAATCCCTGCTACACACAGAGCACCCATGAGGCAGAAGGGCCTTGCTGGATAGGACCAAAGGTCTGTTTAGGCCATCATTCTGCTTCTTGCAGTAGCCCAAAGAGATGCCTCATATAGCGGGGCCTGGAGGGAATCACCCTGTCGCTGCTCTCACTGCCCAGCGATTTGTACTCAGCAACATTTGAGTTTTTAGATACTAAGGGGACAATCCTGTGCATGTTCAGACAGAAAAAAATTCTTACAATTCCTGGCATGCCCCATGCTGGCTTGGCATACTGGGAATTATAGGACTTTTTCTGTCTGAATATGTGTAGGATTCGACCCTAATTGTCATTTATAGACCTCTCCTACGTGAATCTGTCTAATAATCCCATTTTAAAGCCATCTAAGCTAGTGAACATCAACACATGTTGGACAGTAAATTCTACCTATTAATTTTGCTTTGTGAGAAGAAAACCTTTCTTGCATCTGTCTTCAATCTACTAATTCACTGAATATTCTTCTCCTGTTTACCCTTGCCTCCATTTCTATTTCCTTCCTCTGTTCTTTCAACAGTGTCTATTTTTTAGACTGTAAGCCCTTTGCAGGTAGGGACTTGTGAACCTGTCATGTACACAGTGCCATGTACACAGTATGAGCTCCATCACACCAGCAATTTACTGCAGTCTCACCATACCTGGTGTGCGGATTTGCAGCACGATACTCACATGACCCTGTGCCTGTCCTGCTGACACCCCACCTCTTCCCCAGCCTTGTCCGTCTTTTCCTAGAACACCTAAAGTCTGGATTATTTTCCCTAAGCGCATTTTCCTTTGTTGGGGGCATGTGCTGTGACGGGAGCCTTGTTGTTGGCTTGAATGGATTTGCATCTGGTCCTGTCAGGGAAAAGTGATCTCTCCCAGCAGTCAGCTCCAAGCGTCAATATAAAACCTAAACATTGCATCCCAGGCTGGAAAGCATTTTTTTAAATTGTGCAATGCCAAAATCTCTGCAGAAACAGGATTGTACTCCCTCGATGCCCCCAAAGAGCAAGACTAAAGGGTCGTTCCAATTTTGCTGGGCAGAAAGGTGGTCTGGTTGAAGTACTCATCTGTCTTGTTAAATGGGGGGAAGGAGCAACCAATGAACTGGAGGGAGAAAGAGAAGGGGCGGGATGGAGTGAAGTGGAAGAGCAAACAAGTGAAAGAGCATTGGAGGTTAAAAAAACAACAACCACAGAGACAAAGCAGCGGGGGAAATTATGTGTGATGGAGCCCTGAAAAGAGATAATACTGTCAATCGGTTTAATTGGATGACCCCATATTGATTTCCCACCGGACTGCACTGCAGAAATAATTTGAGGACCAAGTGTGGGCAGTAAACTGCAAAGACATCTTTATTGGATAAGTGCAAAGGTTTAGCTGGGCAGATGTCTGCTGGGAACTAGCGAACCTACTTTTTGGATGTGCTCAATGGACTTTTTGATCTTTTCCCCTTTTGCAATAGCATTTTAATTATCGCAGCAACCAGTCCTGAATAGTGAAAGTCTCTTAAAGACCATAGAAAATATATAAAATCCTAAATCACTTAAGAAGCGACATGATCCTCCCCCAGCCTTGTGATAATTCTGGGAGTCTTCTTTGAAGTTTCATGGGTGATGACTGGAAAGAGGTAATTGCATCCCTTTTGTGGAATGCACACCCACCCACCCACCCCGTGCACGCACACAAAGAAGCTCACCTGACATCAAACCTGGTGTTTTTGCAACAACATGAAACATTATTCATTGATTTAAGCAGTGCCAGGAATCTATCTATTTAAGGCACTAATAGACTGCTTTTCAAAATATTTATCCAGAGCGGTTTACAAATTCAAATTAAAGTAAACAAACCCCACAATTGTTACTCTGTTGTAAACCATCCTAGAGGTTTTACCCAAGGGCAACATAAAAAAATTACATGAATATGAATAAAATAAAAACTAGACATGGTGATGATAGTCCCATTCATTTAAGCCCAGACTTACTCCTGGATAAAGGGGGCAGAGTCCATGGGCAGTATCAAATGCTGCTGCTGACGTAGTGGGAACAACTTCTAGCACAACAGAAGGTGAGTGCTTGCTAGCACAACCCAGGAAATGAGTCAAAACTACTACGTCTGGAATGGGGCAGATCAGCAAAGCTCATACAAGAGAACTCCTGTTCCAAAAGCGGCAGTTTTGAATAGTTTCCTGGGTTGCGCTAGCAAGAGCCACTTTCTCAATACACTAGCAGTTGTTTCCACTGTCACAGCATGTTTAGCACTGGGACGTTGCCAGCATTGGGTGTTGCCCCATGTTTTAGATCCAATGGAATGTGCTGGTAATCTTCCATTGCCTGTATTTCCTTGGAGCAATAGGGATTGTTTCCAGCACTCCTCTTCTTGCTCTGGAGAATGTTGGGATTAATCTCTGAAATACAGTCTGGATTACTAGGGGTGGGGAGGCAGGGCCAGTCCAAGATATTTTGCTGCCTGAGGCGAAGAACAAGATGGTACCCTCTCCCGTTTCATGTTCAAAAGCTGACTAGACTGTTTCTTCAACGCTGGTGATTGAACAGCATCCTCCACTGAACCTGAAGGCAACAGGCTACCTTAGGGAGCATAGGGCAGCCACAAGGCACACAGCTCTCTCATCTAACATCTTGCTGTCACCTCCCAGCATTTGCCACCTGAGGTGAATGTTTCACCTGACTAATGGTAGGGCCAGCCTGCCTGCCTAATGATAGGGGAGGTATTCTACCTTATAATCAAGAGGCCCCTTAAAATCTCCAATACAACTTCTTGGACTGGATAACAGTCAGCTGTCAACACAGTGTAGTGGTTAATAGATGGAAAAGAACTGGGGAGACCTCAGTTCAAGTCCCCATTCAACCATGATGCTCCCCGGGGAATTTGGGCCAGTTCTTCTTAACATAATCTATCTCACAGGATTATTGCAAGGATAAAACAATGTGGGAAGGATCATGTATGCTCCTTGGAGGAAAGGTAGGATAAAAATGTAATAAATTTATTATTATTATTATTATTATTATTATTATTATTATTATTATTATTATTATATTTTACAGTGAGTATGGGGCCCTTGATTCTTCTGTATGCAAATAACCATGTAACATTAGCCTATATCATCTAGATTTACAAAATGCTTCAAAGCACGTGGAAATAAATGGCAACAGGTCTATGTGTCCTTTGTTGTTGTTGTTAAAACAGCCTGCCCAGGATCTAGGAGGGCCCTTTTGCTTGCTAGGGTCTCAATAATAACACGGACAAATTTAAGAGTTGATGCCACCTGCTGGTTGGCAGGAAAATGTCATGTTCATTTGTTAGAAGGAAGGACAAAATTATTTCCATCCTATTCCCACTGGAAACTAGGATGCAAATATTGCAGTAATGAGGCACTAGAATCCAATTTTTTAATTAAAAACAAAATGTAGCTATTTTAAAACAAATACCAGCATAATCTCTAATGCAATATTGCCATAGTGCTTTATTTTTGAGCCTTTGTATAAAGTAATGTTTTCTCAGCATAACCTATCTTGAAATACAATGGCTAATAATAACATCTAGTCTTGTTTACAGCAACAAACGTTTACACACACAGAGAGAGAGATTGTAACTTTCCCTATATTTTCTGGTCACAGAGTTTCTGAAAATTGCATTTGTCTGAGTCTCTCTAAACCATGCAATTATTATTCTATTGTGTTTCCCTGTCCCATAAAACACTCTGCCCTTAAGATTGTCTTTTGCTGCTTCAGGAAAAAGATGAATAATTTATGCCTAGAAAAGAGCAAATTCTGAATCCAGAGCTGTGATCAAACTTCACATGGAACAATTTTAGCTGCAGATATCTGTATTCACTTCAGCAGTACAGAAATATCTTTGTTTATATTATTATAATTTGATATATATTTGCTATTTGGTTAAATATGCACAACTAAATCTTTGGCGCTTTAAATATTGTGTCACAGTAATTCAAGCAAATCCATTCCAATGGTCAAAATCATACACTGCAACTTAAAACAGATTATAGAAGTTTCTTAGATAATGAAAAGTCCTAAAACTCCCAGCATCTCTGGCTGAGGGATGCTGGGAGTTGTAGGACTTTTTATTGTCTAAACATGCATAAGATTGTGTCGTTAGTGATTACAAAAGCTTCAAATGAAACAGCATGTTTCAAGTTCCAGTAAACTACTTGAAATGACACAATTTTTGCATTAACTGTTGAAAAACTCAGTACCCTGAAACCCAAATATAATGCAGAGGTGTTTATATTTAAAATTAACAGAATTAACCAGTTAACTGATGTCTTCTAATTTTTGTAGACCTTGGAAACATAATACATACTGCTGATTCTATGCATGTTTTTTTCTCAGAAGTTCCACTGTGTTCAATGGAATTTACTCTTGAGTAAACATAAGATAGTAGACTTATTATAACCAATAGCTAATGTAAAAAACAAAAAACAAAAAACCACAATTCAGGTGTAAACAAGGATTGATAGTTTAATCCTATTCATGTTTCTTGGAGTCAAGTCCCACTAATTTCAGTAAGACTTACTCCTAAGTAAGTGTTCATATTGTAGCACAGTACACTATTCTGAAAATACAACACAGTTATACTCTAAGTGCACCTTGAGATATTAAGGAGGGGGCTTATCTCAATGGTAGAGCAGATGTTTTGCATGCAGAAGGTCCCACATTCAATCTCTGGCATCAACAGGTAGGGCTGGAAAAAACTCCTGCCTGGAAAACCACTGCCAGTCAGCGAAGACAATACTAGATACACCAAGAGCTAGATGCACCAATGGTCTGACTAGGTATAAGGCAGCTTCCTATGAGCATAAACAATTCCATCTCACCCCCACTCTACCCAATGTATGTATTTCCAAGTCATACATACTAAGGATGACTTTTATATAGATTTGAATGACTAAGGCACAACCCTACTCAAGAATTTGAAGGGTCAATAGCTGGCCCTTAATTAGAAACACCTGCCTTGAAAATATGTAACAACCTGATATCATAAGAGTGTTTCTAAACTTTTACATCCCAATCCTATGTATATAAATGTGCATATACATCTGCCTGTAAAGGCACCATAACATTCTTTGTGATTTTATGCTGACAGAACAGGAGGTACCTCTCATCTTTACCACATATTTTTGGTGTACCATATTTTAGGACTGAGCTTCCAGCTAAGGAGGTCTTAGATAAACCTAAGGTTTATCCCAGGATCGTCCCGGGGTCACCCCTGTTCATGTAAATGACACACAGGATATCCCGGGAGCAGGCAGGGATGATCCCGGGATAAACCTTAGGTGTAGCTAAGGCCTAAATCAAACATTGCAGATTTCCCTAATTTGGTGAATACACCTGAAAAACTATGCCATTGTACAAAATTAAGCACTGCTGGCAGTAGACTCCAGCATGACAACTACATTCATTTGCAGAACATTCATGCCCTCTATGAGTAAAATACTTTGGCCTCTAGATATGTTGTGCCCCAAATACAAGAAATTGAGTTTCAAAACTTTTTCTGCTCTTTTACCCTGCTTGATATATTACATATCACAAGCACTATTGAATATACTACTTATCGCAAGCACTACTAAATAAAGCAGTAGTTTTCAAACTTTGGCCTCAAGATATTTTGAGCCAATAAAATAGAAAAAATGTTTTTGAACTTGTTCAGTTTTTTTCCTGCTCTTTCACCCTGCTTAATATATATTGTAAGCATTGTTAAATATATTATATATCGCAAGAACTATTAAATAAAGCTGTGGTTTTCAAACTTACTGCTTTCAGGGAACTTCTCACATCGTTTTTTCTACTGAGGAGCCTTGGGCAGCTGTCATGGAATTGTGTTCTAGAGTGTTCCTTCAGTTCACGTGAGGCACTACCCAGGGTGCCAGGTGAACCTCACTATCAACCTGCATCAACCAAGCATGTGCCTTGGAACACAAAACACTCCCTTGCAACTCCAGATTTCAGGGGGCAAGCGGAAACATATCCGCCATTATAATGAGGAACCACTAATAAACTTTCAAGGAATCCTAGGGTCCCCAAGAACACAACTTTAAAACCACGATTTTAAAAACATTTAACTATTCTTACTCAACACAAGGTGTACTGCCAGTTTCTTATATATTATATATAATATTCTCTTCCCCGTACTTATTACGTTTCTTTTCATTCCCTGTGTATGAAGTGCCAGTGGTAATTTGGTGCAAGCATGCATCTTCTTATTTTCATTTAACTGTTAAATCACTTCTTCCAGGCACGAGAGGTGCGGAAAAAGACTTGCTGTCCTAGAACACTTAAAACTTCGTCCTTTTAGCTTTAGCAAGCCGCCAACCGGCTAAACTTAATATTACTATAATATATAGGTTGTGCACAAACCTTTTAAAAGCACATATTCTGCCTCTTTCTATAGTGCATAAATCATTATCTAAGAATTCTCCCAACGTGCTCTGAGTATTTGATAGTTTCTGATCTTAAAGGCTTTGGCATAATTTAGTGTGGGTTGTCCAGTTTGCTACAAGATAATGGCTACAGCAAAGACATTGACGACGCAGTTCATGGTTCGGTTTTCCCATCTGACTGTGCAAGTACCTACAATGGATTTAAGGAGAAAAAGTGGTCAGGCTCTCCAGTCTAATGACCAGAACTCATTTGCAAAAATGTCTCACAGAATACAACCCCTGTTAGAAACTGGCACACATTGATTTGGGGGCAGCCTTCTTACTAGGAAGTAAATGCCTTCGAACTCTTTAGGAGTTACTATTGAGTAAATATCTTTAGGATCAGGCTTAAAAGCACACCAGAGGCTGAATTCTGTTCATAAACTGAACTTAGATACTACATCTGTTAGTGACCATGTGACCTAGTCCAAGTTATCCAAACTTATTTAAAGGTTTCCCTACTCAGAGCCTCCCCTGTAGTACTTCTTATGCTAATTATAAGTGGAACGGGCTTCATTCTTAAAGCCACAGGCAACTCTGCTATCCTCTCCAACTACTTCTTGCACCAGAAAAGTCCCTAGGTGACCAACTCAAGCATCACAGAGCGTTTCTCCCCACTTGCATTGGTGACTGTCATCACCAAGTCACAAGGGGCAGCTCAGCACATCAGAACTGTTCGTTTTATTTTTATGTTTGCCTTTACATTTTCCTGTGATTTACCAGTTTAATTTGTAAGCTGCCTTGAGTTAGTTTTTATCGTAACAATGCCCAAATTAAATACAATTAATAAATACAACCAATGCATGTACATGACTTTCTCAACTCCTGCTTACTACTAAAAACAGAAGTCAGAGAAAACTTACATGTAATGTGTAGTTTGGCCGGAATTATCCTAATTTCAGGCAATACTCATTATACCCTGGTGGTTCTATTGAGGTTGCCAAGTCAAATAGCCTTTCAACTGCTACATAATGTTTCACAATAATAAGTGAAAAGGTGTTGCTATTTTCTTGATACAATTTATCTCGATTCTGTGGTTTTGCACTTACCATCAGTCGTAGTATCCCAAAAACATGAACTTGCTGTATGAAGACCAGCTCCACACTTCTGCATCACTGCACAGGTTACTGAAGGATGGAACAAAATACAATGCTCATTAATAAAGCAAGAAGCAGATACATTATTCAAGCCTGTAGATTTTCTTAATGAAAGTGTCATAGAAATGAAAGCAGTGAGTGATAGTTGGGGAGAGAGACAAGCCATAGTCATGCTGTGGCAGAGTATGTGTAAAGAACTCCCGCCTTTTCTCCAATATCTAATTCTGTTCAATTGTGCTATAATATTTAAGCTGCAAAGTGTAAGTTTTCTTCCTTAAATTCTCCTTTGTCCAAGAATATACGATCAATGAAATGCATTCCTCCTTCTTAAAATAAGCTGATCTGTACTGATGCAATAAGCTGATCTGTATTGATGAGTAAGCCATTACAGTTGGGTTTTAACATTATTTTAAACCAGTGGTTCCCAAACTTTTTCAGGTCACCGCCCACTTTGTTCCACAAACTCATGCCCAGTGCCCCCTACCCTACCCTATAAAAATCATTATTCAGAATAGCAGTTTTCAACGACCCACTAAGGAAGATAATAATAATAAAATTCAAAACAGTAACAATTTATTGAATATTTATTCAAAATCCAATTACATCTTTTCCCTCCCTCCCTCGGCAAGCCTGGGGCGGGTGCTTCCTACTTAAGGGGCTGCACTCCTTTGGATCCTGCTGGTCTGGGCGCCCGGGCTGAGCAGTGGCGGTGGCAGCCGGGTGCAGGAGCTGAGCTGAGGAGCTGAGAATGAAAAAGGGGCCACACTGCGCACGGCGCCTTTAAATGGGAGGCACCTGCCACAGGCTTGCCAAGGGAGGGAAAAGAGAGCGAACGCCTGTTTTGCAGCCAGTGTGGCAGGGCACACCAAGCAGGGTCTCTTCATTAGTGTTTTGGTGCTTTTGAAACATTTCAATTCACCGTTAAAAGGACTCTTCTTAAATGGTATTAATACATGTGGCTTGGGACCAAACTACCTTCTCCCATAAACATGTCCCTGAGTTTTAAGACCTTCTGGAGAGGCGCTTCTCAGAAAAGACCACCTTGAGCACCCCCTTTGCCTCTTAGCGCCCCCCTGCCGCTCCCTTGCCTCTTAACGCCCCCCTATGCAATCCCAACGCCCCCAAGGGGGCAGTACCGCCCACTTTGGGAACCATTGTTTTAAACTGATGTGTATTTTACTTTTGTTTCTATGTGTCTTGTTTCTTTGTAATGGCTTTTGCTACACAAATAAAATTTGTATTGCATTGTCCTTCTTAAAAAAGATGGAATGTTTCCTTTAGCATCTAGGCCTATGCAGAATCTGTTCAAAATGGACTGTCTGGTTAACCTTCTGATGTGGATGATAAGTAGCATTTTCTGGTACAGGTGAAAAATAGCTTCTGAGTAAAGAGATCTTCCTGGTAGTGTTCAAGTCCTTTCAAAACAATTACAACTGTATTGCACCTGGAAGGCACAGCAGTCAAGCAAGAGATAGGATGGAGTTACACTGTGAGAGTTGCTATACTTAAAGTAGACACATTTATAAGCTGCAATGCTATACTTTCTACCTGTGAGTCAGTCTTATCGAACTCAGTGAGACTTACTTCTGAGTAGACATTTATAGGCCTGCACTGTAAAGGGATAGTCAATAAAGTTTAGCTTTCCATCGGCCTACCACTGACCTGAACTTCTTGTCACTGGAGAATCTGGCACCCATGCTGGCTGGAAAGTATTCTTCTCTACAATGGCGAAATATCAGCCATACAAGTTTAGTGAGGTTCTTTACAACCTAGGTGTACCCTTTCTCCTGTTCCCAGTCTGATATCTTTGAGTCTGTCTGATGAAGTACATAGTTGCTTCTTTACAATTTAAATGAATTTTACATCCTAATCCTAAATCCATCTCTTAAAAGCAAGTCTCCTTGATACCACCTGAACGTATCTGTAGTTCTTTTTATTGACCCTGTTCAGACGACATGCTAACCCAAGGTGATTAAGCATTTTGAGCTAAACATTATGGCTTCGTGTGCTGTGTGAACCATTCCTAACCAACGTGGCTACATAACCACAGTTTAAACACACTCAAGAAATATTTGCTGCAAAAAGGTTAGCAGCTTAACCATGGGCCATTATTTTTTACAGATCGCAGTTTCCGAAAGCTGAAAATTGAGCTCCAGCCTCAAGATTTGAGTGCAGTATTTTTTCCACTGTGTCCCATTTTATTATAGTAAAAATCCATAATTAATCAGAGCAGTTATTAGATTGTAAGCCTATGCGGCAGGGTCTTGCTATTTACTGTGTGGTCTGTGCAGCACCATGTACATCGATGGTGCTATATAAATAAATAATAATAATAATAACAGTGCTGTAGTGCAGGGATAGGCAATAGGGCACCCTCCAAATGTTTTGGACTCCAACACCCATCAGCCCCAGCCAGCATGACCGGTCCAAGACATGAGGCAGATGCCAACCCTTGCTCTAGTGCAAGAGGGGAAGTGCATGGAACTTTGTTTATCATCTCTATGGTACTTCATTCTATCACATAAATGTAGACCCAGAATTAATTTCTCCCATCCATTACTTATATTTTGATTTAACCAAATATAGTAATAAAACTGTTTATACACATTGACTCTTACCAATGTACTTGTAGGTCTTCCCCAGTTTTACCAGATGTGTTAAAGATTGTTCTACTATAGCTGCAGTCCACTGATTGACATGTTCATGACTATAATCTGCCTTGCTCAGAACACCTTCAATGCACTGAAAATGAACAAAATGGTTTTTTTTAAAAAAATCTGAATAAATATATTAAATACTGACAGAAGTATAGATACAAACACATTTAATTCAGTCTCCGAACAGTTTGCAATGCAACTCAAGGTTCTCATTTGTCTCTCTTCCTAACTTGGAGCTCCTACATTGGGAAACATAAATCAGTTACTGTGAGATACCCATACTACTCCCCTCTCAGTGGTAAAAGTTAAGAAGCAAACTTTAATAGAAACAAACACAAAACAAAATCAGGTAATAATCTGAGTTTGTGTCCCAACATGACTAACATGTTCCGCTGTATTGGATATGCTGTTGTTAATGCTACAATTCTTAGCATTTCATAGTCTAGCTCCTTCCTATCTTTCCCCTCTCATCTCACACTATTGCCCCGCTCGTGCTCTTCGCTCCTCTAATGCCATGTTTCACGCCTGCCCAAGGGTCTCTACTTCCCTTGCTCGGCTTCGTCCATTTTCTTCCGCTGCCCCTTACGCCTGGAACGCTCTTCCAGAACATTTGAGAACTATAAGTTCAATCGCAGCTTTTAAAGCTCAGCTAAAAACTTTTTTTCCTAAAGCTTTTAAAACTTGATTTTGATCTGACTTTTTACTGTTAGTTTTACTCTACCCTGTGCCTGTTTGGTGCATTCTCTTCCCCTTCTTATTGTTTTATTATGATTTTATTAGAATGTAAGCCTATGCAGCAGGGTTTTGCTATTTTACTGTTTTACTCTGTACAGCACCCTGTACATTGATGGTGCTATATATATAAATAAATAAATAAATAATAATAATAGCATGCTGGGTAGCTACTATGCCAGGGATAATGCTAATGTAACATAGCTGCAGCCCTATTCAAAAACAAAAGCAGAGGCACATCACTACCACTGCAGAAACAAATCTTATTCAAGCTGAACTTTGCAGGATTACAACCTCAGCTTCTATTAAAAATGAACTGAGCAGAATTCAATGGAACATTTATTGCTATTTAGCACTGCAGTAGTATTAAGACATTTGCCTTGCATTTTAAGTCGCCTTTCTGTGAATGAAAGATTTCCTTCTATTCAAGGAAGGGACACTGATCCAGCAGAGCCTCCTACTGGTTAACTGGGAGAAGACAATTTTCACAGATTCACCCTTCTCCCTGTAGCTCCCAGCACCACATCCCATGTGGATCTAGAGGGTAGCCACCCTCAGTAGAAGATTTATGGAGGGCATGGGGTGGGGGCTAGGGTGAAAGGGGAATCAATAACAGCCCACCGTCTCTCAACAGGAATATCCCATGAGTAGAATTTGGCTCATGAAAGCATAATCCAATATTCAGTACAAATAGGTTAGTGTTTAGTGCATACTGAATGCATGTCTATTGAATTGAATGAGACTGACTCCCAGGTAAGTGTGCATAGGCTGCAACCTAACAATGCAATCCTATAACTCTAGATACAGAAGTAAGCCCCAGTGAATTCAATGAGACTTGCAGGTCAATGTGTATAGAACTGCAGTGGTGAAAGCTAATAGATGTAGAGCAAAGTTTTTAGATACAATTGGAGTGTGTTGTTATAAAGATTCAGAGACATAAATGAAATGTCATTGAGAAGCAATTAAAGGTTTCTGTACGTCCGCTGTGCTCCTATCTTACTATCCTTTTAGCAATGCATGTTACATTTTTGATAGCTATAATTTTTAACCATATGTAATTTTTAGCCATATGTAATTTTTATCATGTATAGTATAGCAAAATGTCAAGTTTGTATGTGTTGCAATGATCTGTGGATTGAGCAATAAACATATTGATTGACTAGAACTGCAGTGTAAATCTTTCAGAGATACACTTATCATTCCTACTTTTAGTATGGAAACAACACTCACCTCAAAATGCATTTTGGCAACAAAACCATAAATATACTAAAATGTATAACTTACATCTTTAATAATATTGTGGGCTTCTTCAGTGTTGAATGTCATCTATAATAAAAAATAGCATATTTTTAAACACTTCTGATACCTCCCTTCATAGAACTGAATTCTAGGGCAGTTTACAAAATAAAATTTAAATACAAACTATAAGCAAGAACATTACAGAATATCACACAGGTTTGGGAAGAAAAATAATGAATTGGGATAAATAACCTGCCTCACAAAAAGCAGAAATCTCCCAAATGCAATGTCAATGTATTAATAGGAGTCCTTCAGATGGGTGATTTTTTGTATGATCATCATGGTTTGCTCACTATTTTTCCTGTGTGTTTTACACAATGCTGTACCTCTTCCCCCTCTTTTCAAGTGTTATTTTGCTACAAGGAAAATGCAGTACTTTTTGGTCGTCATTCGAAGAAACTGCCGTCGTTTCCCCATGTAATCCTCCCATCGCGCTAATGCCTGCTGGAGTGCCCGGGTGTTGGGCGACGTCAGTACTGACATCTGACAAGGATGAGTTGGGAGTGTCTCCTCCTGCTCCTCCTCAGCTCCGTATTTCAGGAATGCCTAAGCAGATGGGCAACAGGGAGGGGGATGGTGGTTGCAACAGATGTGAACATGTGCAACATGTTTAATCCCTTCTCCCAGTGTACACTCAAACGAGAAAAGTTACTGATTGCTTTTACGGGGACAACACTGACTTGCACGTGTGCGGGGAGACAGTCTTCCAAAGACGCATACTTCTGAACTTGTGAGGAATCAGCGCTAAACAATGGGAAGGGGGTTGCTCTATTCTGCACATGCTGCTGGGAATTTTTTTAGCCCTTTTTATAGGAGAGAAGACTTATTACATTTCATGCCGAGAGAGGGGAGGGGCTATGCCAGACGGGTGGACAACCAATAACATTCTGCCAGGCTCCACCCACCTGTGAAAATGGCATATAGCATTATGAATAAAAAGAAAAACCGGCCATATAAAGACCCCATTTAAATCCTGAAAAAGAATCCAGAACAGGAAGAGGAGGTAAATTGCAGAATAAAACCTCTGTTTTAATACGCCTATAATTTCCATCAATTTTGCTGATGTCACCAGCTCATTAATTTGATGCATATTGCAGCTGCATAAAATCACAGTTGTTATATTTAACAGAAAAACAAATTACTTTTTAAATCTCCCAAATGCATAATTTCGCTACATTTTTTTAATTTTTTTTTTTTAAATCCACTATTTCTGATTGCATCCTGAAAATCACATTTCAGAATCCATGGCCTATATCCGATCTACCAAACCATATTACCCTAGGGAGTGGTCTTTATTTGAGGATTTGGTGGTATGACAAGAATTGGCCAATATTCTGCGATTGTAGTAGATCTATCACGAGGTCACCGGAAATGTGACTAAAAGCCATGTGAATAAGCAGAACTAAGGAAGAAATCTGGGAGTCCCCTATGAGAAACTGCGGAATTGCTTCCACAAGAGTGTGAACTACAGCATTTAAAAAATAGAAGCTAAGTCCACGTTACATAGAATCAATTAGTTTTTGCTCCTGGACTGCAGGTGTATAAGAGAAAGGGCCAAAGCAGACATGGCTTTAAACCTGTCTAGCAGCTATGACTTTTCCCCATTTTTACTCTAGTCTAGGCGCAGGGGGCCCAATCTGGGTCCTACCAGCATATGGGGGTGGTTAACATCCAAGTTAGAGCTCTTGTGCCTTCTCTGGAATAAAGATGAAAAACAAAAAAGTTGCCAGAAACAAATTTAAAGCCTTATCTGATTAGCCCCACACAGGGCCAGGGCCAGACTATTTTGCGTCCTAGGCAAGGCGAGCTACTTGCACCCCCCACCCACCCAAAAAATTGCCAACATTGATTCAGCTGTTCAAGAAGAGTTTCTGAACTATTATATTTTCCTTTTATTGTGCTTTTTCTTAAAACAGCTAATTTGTATAAAACTGTGACTAATTTGTATAGTACTGTGCCCCTCTGAGGTCTGCACCCTAGGCGGCTGCCTAGTTGGCCTAATGGTAGCACTGGCCCTGGCCCCGGCCCCACACCAGCATGCGGGGTGGGTGGGACTTAGGCTGAAGCCTTCTCTGTGACACCATCACTTTCTACCTGCAATGTCTTGGCAGGGGAGCATTAAAACATGTTATTTCTCACACCTGCAACGTCTAGTGTTACTGCTGCTTCTCCATCAACAGCATTGTCACTTGATAATATCGCATGTATACAGTGGGCCTCAAACACTGGCATTTATTTATTTGTACTACATATATTCTCTTCGTTCCCCACTCCCTTAGTCTGGACGGATCAAACCTCACGATTTGAGCAGCACCGGTGATGGTGGACACCCCAAATAAACCCGTGAGTTGACCAGAGCTTGTGCTGGGAAAGTCGGGCTGAAAGCCACAGCCTCGTATTGTTGTATTAGGGGTGCCCTGTTTTCCCTGACTTTTAGAGGGGTGGTTGTCTGAACGTGAGTCAGCGCACATGCGCCTCAGAGGCCTTGCGACAGCCTCCCAGCACCGGGTGCTGTCGAGAGCATTGGACTACAACTCCCAGCATCCTCTAGCCATGTCGCAAGGCCGTGGCTGGCTGGAGGGTGCTGGGAAATGTAGTCCAACACATCTTGACGGCACCCGGTGTTTGCGTGGGAGGCTGCTTTACGAACACGGCTGGTGGCGGCCGCGGCCTCCGCTCAGACACTGACAGCGGGCGGATGGGAAGAAGAGACTCCGCTGCCGGCGGGGGGGATTCCGGGCCTTATTAATCATCCATTCAGCAAAAGCGCGCGGAAGCATGAAATCCACCCGCTCGGCCTGGGCTGAGCCCGAGGAAAAGCTGCAAGGAGGCTTCTTCCTTCCTTCCCGACGGGTGGAAGGGAACACGCAGGGGATTCCTGGGCAGCGCTGCTCGCCTGCTCGCTCCCTGACCGGGGAAAGCTCGTACTACCTCGTCGTTATGAGGGTGAAACTCCTCCATGGCCCCAGTAGTAGCTAGCAGCAGCTGCAGCAGCTTCCCTATTCCCGGCGCCGGCGGCCCTCGCCCTTGTATGAAGCTTAGCTCAGCAGCTCCACCTTCACTCGGCTCGGGGGCGGGATGGCGCCTCCTTCCGAAGCTCCCTCTGCTGGCTGAAAGGCTCCTCTTAGCTTTGGTGCCGCAGCTCAGCCTCAAAAGAATTCCTTCTTCAGGACCAAGGCTAAGCCCTGGAGCATTTTAAGTCACAATAAAGAAAATCTCCTCGGAGCATGTACAGAGTGACTTTCACCGCTTACCCGGCACACTCTTATGTTTGCTCAGAAGGAAGTGCCATTGATTTCAGTGAGGCTTATTTTCAGATAAGCGTGCTTATTTTCAGATAAGGATGGCAACCGTAAGTTTCTTTGGGTAGATGGTGTGGCTTTCAGAGCATAACTTTCAGCCGGACCTGAGCCACCCCACTTTTTAGAAGGGGTGTCACAGTCACTTGATTAAGCTGAGTAATCACGATGAATGTATAATGTCCGTATATATTTTCATATGGAGAAAAACAAAGGTTATGAAGAAAAACTCTGGCAAATTTATTTACAAACTTACCACACACAAACACACACACAAACACACACACATGAGATTGGGTTGGCCTAGCCCTGTAAACTGTCAAGATGGAAATCACTTGACATAATAAGGGCTTCTTGTGACCATTCTTGCTGTAGTCACCCATGGCAAGGACCTTCCTGCCTATCAAGTAATTGGTACTTTGCTAATAATAGAGAACTCTCTAAATGTCCCAGCAGCTTTGCATTAGGCATGTGAACTGGCAGTTATGCAAAAGCTAATTGAGCAAAACTGAACAGGAAAATACCTATTTTAGTGGAATTAAACATTAAGCTCTAGCCATAAGAATATAAAGTGCGTAAAGCAGCCCATGTAGCCTATTGTTAAGTTAGAACTGTTGTATATTTCATCCCATGATTGCCTACACATTAAATGTTTCTTTACCAAGTTGTTTATTCTATTGCATTTTTATTCAGTTTCTTTGCTTTTATCTAGAGCCTGTGTGAAACCTAATTTTACACTGAGTGTTCCTCTTTAATGTAAGTAGCTACAGTGATTTCTCCCATTTAAAAAGAGCTAAGAAATATTGCAGGGCAAGTCCTAGATTTTCTAAATCTGCACTCCATTTCTTGGACCTAAGTCCAGTTGATCATGATTTATGACATACAGTAAACCAAAGCCTGGGCTTACCAGGCAAAATACATAGTGCCAAGTAATAAATATTAGATAATACTAGTTGGTACAATAAGGGCGCAATTCTATGCATGTTGTAGGACTTTTTTCTGTCTATACATTGCACCCTTAAGATATATGGATGAGTCCTAATCTCCCACTTAGAAGGGAAAAATATACTTCTATGGACTTCAAGATTTTACTTATCCTTTCTTTTTCAGGTAGAAAGGAAGGTAGCTTTGCATGTGGAAAGAGAGACACCATGGCTAATTTTATCAATAGGTTTCTGTTTACAGCAGTAGTGAAAGGCAGCCATAGAAGTATGTTGGTAAAAGTAGTCACTAATGATATCCTGCTATCTGAATAGTGCTTCCCTCCACAGAGAAGGAAGCAAAGCCCCAAAGCGCAAATGCTAAGTTGTCCTAAAACAATTTAGAATTAGTTGACTCCTCCTGATCTCAGACTCTCTCATATCTGTTGTTACAGCATCAGTATTTTGAAGCAACAGAAGTAACACCTGTAAAGTTTCTCTCGTCAATGCAACAAAACAGCATAGCAACCTCCTTCAATCCCAAAAGTTGGCAAGCCAGGATTGTATTTTCCTATAACCATTTTTTCAGTCTTTGTTATCACCTCTGTTATCATCTGATATAGAGCCACTTGTCTGCAAGAAAATGACGCCTTGCTTACAGACTATGAAGAAACAGGCCAATTATACTTTCACTGCTTATTGGTCAGTCTGGATTCCCAAACTTTGTCCTCCTTCTTTACATGCATAGGCCATAATGGGCAGCCCTTTTCTTCATCTCTCCCCGCACCGATCCTTGAGTCCAGATGCCCCTTTCCCCTCCCCCGGTCCGGTCAGACCCGAATTCTTCTGCGTCCTCTCCAAGGGTAGAAACGCACCTTTTCTGTCTCCGCAGGTGACTTTCTTCGCTGGTCTCCTCTTGCCCGGGCTAGTGCCGCGCTTCCCAAGTCGGGCCAGCAGGAGGCGCTAAGGGATGGCGATCAGGAGCAGCAGCAGTGAGGAAAACGAGGCGAGCCCGAGCCAGGATAGGGCTCTGGTCTCCCGTAGGTTGCGTTGCGCACAGAGCCTTGCCGGCAGCAACACAGCAGTCTTTTCCCGCGCTCCAGCAGGAAAGCGCTCCCGGGCTCCGGCTGTGCTCATTGCGCGGGCGGCGGGGATGCTGCTTGAGCGGGAGGGAAAGCCGCCGCAACCCACTTCGAGACCCGCAGAGCGGTGTCAGCGGCAGTGAGGAAAAAGAAGGTGAGGCGAGGACTTGACGCTGAGGAGCGCTAGCTCAGTAGGCTGCTACGGCTGTGGCCACGCGAGCGAGCAAGCGCCGGCTGCCCGGGCGCTTGCGAAGGTACCGATGAGCCCAAGGCTGGGCGGCGGGAGTTGCCTGAGGGGCAGGTACTTCGCAGCGGCAGAGGCCGTCTCCTCGCCCAGCCCCGGGCTGCTTAGACCTGGCCTTTCCGAAGGCAGCGGGCAAGGAACGTGGCGGCGGCGGCAGCGCTTCCATTTTAGAGTTAGCGTTGCCTCGTCCTCCTCGAAGCGAAGGCGCAGCAGCGCGCTCTGCAAGGGGCGGCGAGAGCCAGGGGTAGCAATGCTCGTTGGAGCTGTCCTGCGCTGGCTGAGGGGGAATGTAGTCTTCCAAGCGTCGTATCCTTCGAAGGCTGGGAAGAAGTTGTTGGCTGTTCTGCAACCCTAACCCATAAAAGCGAAGTTCGCTCCAGTTGGTTCCGGTTTGAAAGAGAGAAGGGGCTGTGTGGGGACTGGATAGAGGAGAATACTCTGATATCAGCAATAGAAGCGAGCAAAACGGGTCTGAAAGGAGAAGGCTGTAGCTGAGTGGGAGAGCAGAGCACCTGGCTTTGCAGACAGAAGGTCCCCGTTCAATACAGGGGAGGCTGGCGGCTCCGATTTCGGTGGGGCTGTAAACTATTCCGGGTTCCAGTCAGAACCAGCTAGAGCTCTAAAGCAGCTATACAAAGTGCTGGACCTATTTTGGGGATAGGGTTCAGTATTTTGGCTAGCTTTAGAGTTCTGGCTGGTTCTGAAACCCAGAATGGATTCACAGTCCCACTGAAATCAGAGTCGCCAGCCTCCACTAGTTCAATCCCCGGCATCTCCTGGTAGAGCTGGAAATATGCCTGCCTGAAATCCTGGAGAGCTGCGGCCAGTCAGTATTGACAATACTGGGCTACATGGAGCAATGGTCTGGCAGTTTCCTACGTTCCTATGATTTTTCTTTTTATTTATTTATTTATTTATTTATTACATTTTTATATTGCTCAATAGCCAAGGCTCTCTGGGCAGTTTACTATTAAAACCATAGCATATAAGACTAAATTTAAAACTTCAAAAGTTAAAAAATACCATATAAAACCAAAATAAGTTATAGTCCAGGGAAAGCCTGTCTGAAAATATACATTTTCAGGACGTGTTTAAGAGATGTTACATTTTCCGCCTCCCAAACTGCAAAAGGGAGGGGTTTCCAGATGGTGGGTGCTGCTACAAAGCTTCTTCCATATTTGTGTAGCATGTCCCAACAGTTACAATGATTTTGTCCTCTTCTCCATCCTCCCTAGGTCTTGCTGGGCTCTCTCGTAAGTCCTCTGTAGTTAAAAAAAAAATATGCTGCTGGCTTCCTGCAGAGCACCTGCTCTCTACTTGTGAAATGCTGGAGTTTGGATTGTGGCTGATGAAGATGGGGGCGGTTGGAGTAGAGTTGGCTGTATTGTCCCTTCTATTCTGTACAGTTGTAGCAATCAGTATGTTCTAGCATGTGGGTTGTATTTATTGAATGGGTTACTGAAAATTATAGAGAACTCAATAAATTATTTTTCTGTTTTCAGATTAATGAGGTGAGTGTATACAGCTGTCCAGCTGCATCTTGAAGACCTCTAGTGAGGGAAGTCATGGGCTCTCCCACACTAGAGGCCTTCAAGATGCAACTGGACAGCCATCTGTCAAGGATGCTTTAGGGTGGATTCCTGCATTGAGCAGGGGGTTGGACTTGATGGCCTTATAGGCCCCTTCCAACTCTACTGTTATATGCTACTATGAGACCATGTATTTACAATAAGGAAATCTGCAGAGTGGAGTCTGATAGCCAAGTGTCCATTTCTACTAGCCAGTTGTGAAGTCCAGTCCAAGCAAGATAGTGCAATGATATTACATGACCTTAGCAACATAGATACTGCTGGAAATGATGAAATTCATAGTACAATCCTTTGCAGATCTCATCAGAAGTAGGGCCTATTGAATGCAATGGTGCTTACTCCCAGGTAAGCGTGAAAAGGGTTGTAGCCTCAGGTTTTATGTAGGCTGGGGTTTTTGGTTACTTTTAACTTAAGATTCATTCCACTGCATTTGACAGGATTTTTTTTCCCTTTGAAATTTTTAAGATAGTTATTCCCTACCCCCATCCCAATTGAACACACTGAAATATGTGTGTCCAAATATTAAACAACATTGTTTTTTGTACAACTACAAAATGTGGAACAGTATGGAATTTGGCTAGTAAGATATTAATTTACTGTCAAATTCTTAGAAAATATAAATTAAGAACGGCAGCTTTTCAAGAAGAAATCCTGTGGCACATTAAAAACTAAACTCAGTTTGTTGGGTTTCAAATCCTGATCCTGGGTTAAAAGCCCAATCTTCATTAGACTGCAGGTGTGCACAACTGATTTACATGTTAGCAATGCACATTTAGATCATTGCTCCCCAATGGAGAAAGGGGAGAACCACTGGGTAAGAACAAGGGATTAGTTATGGATGGATAGGTACAAAACTGGATAAAGGTCGATTAGAAAGATGCTCTGATACAAATTGAGGGAGAAGGGGTGTGATGTGAGATAAGGGAGGTTGAGAATAGCTTTACTGTACAAACAAAGTGGAACAGCAAAGAAATCTCGAAGTGGAAGAGTTCATTGGGATGTAGTGAAGATTATACAAGTCTCTCCAGGGATTTTTTTGGATACAAATTGTGAAGAAATTTAGTTTATATAAGTAAACTTCTAATTCACTTGGAGAGTCCCATGTTGATGCCTTATTGCTCTTTCAAGGCTGAGTTTTTCAAATTTTCTCTCCCATTATTCATAAAAGCAATAGAATATATTCATGACTTGGATGAAATCTTGCAATTCCTTCAAATTTGTTTTTGAGAACAGAGCTGCTTCAGTTATGCCCAAGGCCATTTTGCGTTTTGATGGCAGACCACAGAGGCATTGGTAGGCACTTGAAAGATTCAGGCCCCAGCTCCATATGACACTAAAATCTGCATACTATAATTTTATTTATTTATTTATTACATTTCTATACCACCCAATAGCTGGAGCTCTCTGGGCAGTTCACAAAAATTTAGAAATAATTACTAGGATTTATTTAAATTTTACAGGAGTCAAAGTCAGCCAATTAACTTCTCATCCAGATCTTCTCAAATAAAATACATGATTCAATTAGTTGCACTCTTTCTCAGATTCATCCCAAACTAATGGGGAAAAAGTGTCGTCGTCATCCCAAGCTTAAATGTCATAGAAGGGAAGAGGGGATTTTTTGGGAGGGGGCAGCTTATTGCAGCATGTGGGAAGGGGAGAAAGAACTCTTCCCTCTCCAGCAGCAAACTTCCTTGAAAATTACCCCCTGTATGGCAATTAAACTGAGGAGGAAAAAACCCTTTTCATTGGCATCAATAGACACTCAGGGCTCTGTGGCATAAATTTGAGGCCACAGCCCCTTGGGCCTGGGCCTGGAAATGACCCTGACAGACCACCATACCATATCATAAACTGTTCATGAAACTCCCCAAATTGCTGTTCAAGAAACACAAATTTCAAAACTTACTTGGGCTCATGCAACTAGTTACGCAGTTGATCATGTCTATGCAGGTGTGCCAAGGCATTATTAAAGCTCAGTGTGATTTCACTTACAGATTTGAACAGGAGGGTGGAAGAAACTATTAGTTGCAAAGAAGCTACAGTTAGTAGTCTAATTCTATGTATGTTTACTAGGAAGTGTCCAACTGTGTCCAGTGGTGCTGGATTACAGCCTAAAGGATACAGTAAACTTGTATTAAGCAACTGATATATATTTGTATGAGTAACTTCACTGGGATCTTGATTGCATGGATAACCTTCTATTATCAAACCATATTTCCATTCACTGGTTTGCCTTTATTCTCCTAGATTCCAGTTCATAGTATGTTAGATGGCTGCAATGAACTGGACATTGGGGTTGCCGAGTGTTTGTTGATATTGCTTAAGCAGGTTTGTATCTTCCAGTTTTTGAAGAATATGGGGGAAAGGCAGAGAAGTGAAAAGTAGTTTATTTAAGAGATATACTGCCAGCAACATCCATTCCTGTTTGAATTCTTTTGAACAAAGAAGGCTACATGGAGTCAGAGAACTGCAGTCCAGAGAGTGATGTAAGCAGAGAGCATGAGTCACAGTGTCTGAAGAGGACGAAGATAAACCTCTTCACCGGTGATCTCTGGACAAAATTCAGAGCTTGTATAAGCAAGGAATAGATCTGATTTAAGTTTTGCAATAATGAATATAGATTTGACTCTGATCTTGGGTATATAATATTATTTATTTATAGTTTTTCTATGTTTCTTTTCTGAAGCCAATAAAAGCAGTTTGCAAAAATAAATAAATAAATCAGGAGATAAAACAACCAAATAAAAACATAATAAATCACTAAAAAGCAGTATCCATTCATGAAGTTTACTAAGGAATTAAAATAGCTAGAATGTAAAAGGAAAGAAGACAGTAGAGGAGAAAAGCTGCAACTCAAACCAGCCACTTAAGTGTTACAACATAGTTTTGAAAATAATAATAGGATGTTGCAAGTGTTTTAATACTAGCGTCCAAAATTGAGATGATATTAAAGGGAATCCTGACAACTTAAGAAATTTATGGACTTATTAGCTCCCTAGTTAATTTACAGAATTACAAGTTGAGAAGGAGCTTTAGCAGTGATCGGAAAGTTAAGTCCTATCACCTTTCTTTGTTCCAAGAAGTATTCTCCCGTTAGACCAGGGGTATAGAACCTCAGGCCTGCAGTCCCAAGCTGACCCCCAAGGGTTTCCCAGATGGCCACGCTCCCTCCAGCTTTTATAATCGCAATTCTAAAAAGTTGAAATGCCTCTCCCAAGGCTTTGTTTAAAGGTAGCAAGAACGTTAAATTAAAATATGCTGGCACTTTTGGCCCGGCCAAGCCCTGGAATGCAAGCCCCAAAAGCATGACCTTAGACCATGCAGCCCTGCCCTGCTGTAGTTACATAGTTACTCACTCATGGCCCTTTTTCTATGGGAAAAGTTCTTCCAGGATTGGTGTTGGTGAGCGAGACGCATCTTGTGCATCTTGTGCAATCGACCTGTGCATTAGAGAGAAACAAAGTCTTTGGCAATGATAGGGTACATCTACACCAAGCAGGATATTCCACAGTGAAAGCTGTATGAAAATGGTATATATAAGGCAGGGGGCACACTAGTGCTTTATAGCAGTATTGAAGTGCACTGACAACTTTTGGGGCCCATGGACACATACCATATACTGCTTTCATACCACTTTCATAGTGTTATATCCTGCTTGGTGTAGATGTGTCATGGGCCCCAACAGTTGTCAGTGCACTTCAATACCGCTATAAAGCAGTAGTGTGGCTCCTGCCTTTTATATACTGCTTTCATAGTGGAATATCCTGCTTGGTGTAGCTGAGCCCCTAGTTTGGAACAGAAGAGCCCCATCATCCAACAAGCCCAAATCAGAGTTCATTTCTTAAGTTTCTAGTAGTTAAAACATCTGGAGCAAAAATAGCATTAGTCCTATTCCTTACCCAGTTCCTGTGGGATTTTCTTTTTCCTTTAGGGAACTATAGCATTCAAGGCAAAAGGATGAAACACTCTTTGGTATACTTCATCAGGTTATTGTATACTTCATCAAGTTGCTCTTCACCATTCACAACTTCCTCCTCACTGCCATTTTGTGAATTTAAAAAAATGTTTAGGGGTGACAGTTCACTTGCATTGTTACTCTAGCAATTAGTGTTTATTGGGCCTTTAAGTCAAAAACATCACCATCTCTTTCTTCACCAGCAATCTCTCTTCATGAACTGTAGGCTTTTCTTTTACTTTTTAATTTGATATGCTCCTTTTTTTCCAGTGCTGAAGCACACATCTCCCCTGATTATTATTTTAAAAGAGTAGAAAGCAGTGCTGCTGTAGCAACCAATTCATGATTAGTGGAGTGGATATAGCAGTAATGTCTTTAAATGGGAGTTATAAAAATGAAGGTTGCAATCCTGCAGGATAAATACGTGGCTGATGGAGCCCTCTGAATATCCAACACCTGGCCAGCAAGGTGGAGAAACAGTAGTGGCTTTTATTCAGTCTTGTAACTTCTCCAAAAAGCCTTTTGTGTTAGATGGGCTCAAAGTAAGAGACCCATTTAATGTGCTTACCTTGCTAGAAGTGGGGATAGTATTTGGGAGGCCTTTGGATCCAGAGGATCCATAACCTCTCTTTACCCTACCCATCAGCTCTGCCCCTTCCCTTCCTCCTCTTCCCATGGCTGGTGTTCAGACCTCAACAGAGGAAACCTCTGCAGAGCTTTCTGTAGCAGCTGAGAGGGTCAGCAGTGAATTCCCCACTTGGATCTCTCCATTCAAGGTCATAGCTCTTTCTGTGGTTCCAGAGGGGGGAATCCTCAGCATCCTGTGGTCCCTCAGATGCCATCTAGGGACCATAGGGTTGGTCTCTAAAGCTCAAATGACACTTTACATGGGGGTTCTCCACATTTAGCAAAAATCCTGCACCTTTACTGGGGCTTTGTCTTCCGGAGTCTTTGTGGGTTTAACAATTGGTTTTTGCTAGTTCCTCTACTTATGTTTCAATTATACCACCAGCAGACGGTTCTGTTTTATAGCACAATTTTAATCTATTACCATATTTTGGGGTTTTTATAAAATGGCGGATTGCTGCTTGAAAATGGCAGTAGAGGCATCGGATGTTGATGACATCATGAAAAGGACCCGCAAACATCCATGAGTGACCAATTACAAGTGTGCAATAAATTGCTTGTGTGGTGAATCTCATGCAAATGCAAGTAACTGGGAGCCCTGTGGTGATTCTTGTAAATAAGAAAACTTTGGAAGGGGGTAAGGCTGGGGTAACTGTCCTTAACTTTTTTCCCCATCCATCAAATTACTCTACACTAAACGAAAAATACATTCTTAGGAAGTACTCACTTACAAATAGCCTTGAACCAATGTGTATTCCTGTTTAATAGTCTTCTCTGTCCAGGAGAATTCTGCGCAAAGAGTTGAATAACTGCAGTCTAAAGGATGAGGTAAGCAGAGAGCATGAGTCATGAAGATTGATTAGGAAGAAGATAATACTCTTGGTGGTTTCTGAAAAAACAGAGCTGGTACAAGGAAGTCATAGCTCTGAGTTTCAATTGACGATGATAGATGACTTTGTATGGCTGATTTTGGTTGTGGCACTTTGCACTCTTCCCTTTTCACATTCCAATAAATGTGAAAAGAAGTGTGAAGAACAACTGCGGCCAGAATCAGCCATCTGGACCAGTAGGAAGATGTGTGTGCACATCTGTGTATAGCGGGGCGCAATGGGATGATTAACCCTCTCCCTGCTTCCAGTGAAGGTTGGTGGCTCTGATGTCAGTAGGGCAATGAATCCTCTCCGGGTTTCAGTCAGAAGCACTAGGTGTTTCACACCTTGGATAGCTCCTTTAGAGTTCTATTTGATTCTGACTGAAACCCGGAGTGGATTCACAACCCCACTGACCTTGGAGCCACCAGCCTCTACAGCCTGCTTCCTATTTCTCTGCACCAAATCACCTCATGAGCTGTGATGGAGTGTATAACATACTTAATTTCTTATCAGTCATAAATCCTAAAGGGGGGGAAGTCAACATGCATAAATATTTCTAAATAGCTCTACGCTGATGTTACTATGCTACGCTGGCCCTAAGGTTTAAGCTTGCTACACTGAGAAAGACTCGCATGCAAACTTCCAGTTACACAGTTAGATATGTTTTGGACATACATTTCCAACTTTATGAAGCCAGGAATGAGTGTTGGGCTTGCAAGCTCTTTCCTTGCCTTTCCCATTGTATCCTTCCCCTTACACACCAGTTGCAATGAGAGAAAAGCATCTGATTCTGTCTTAGTATCTTTGTTGATCAACACTGAACCAGTGTTCCCCTTTTGGATATAATTGGGAGCTCTGGTTTAAAACAAGCCAGTAGTTCTATGCTGATGCCTCTGTGCAAGGGGTAGGAAGGAGAGTGTAGCCTTGAGACTTGCTCTGAACTTCATGAACTTATGAAGGTTAACATGTATGTCTGAAATGAACCACAGTTTCCCTGGATGGAGCAGGTACCTATTTAAAGAAGGTCAAGAACTCTCTCTTTTTGAGAAGATATTAAGCTTCTGTGGTGTTGGACTTATTAGTTTTCCAGGAACGTTGATGTAATTTAAGTTCCTGATTAAGGATCAGTCAATTTAAACAAGCCTCTTACAATGACAGCACTTTGAAGCCAGGATTCACTTAATAGTGAGTTCAAAGGAGCCCTTAACACAGATCACTTATAACTAGGGATGTGCTCCGCTTCTAATCGAACTGGCGAATTAGAAGTGGAGCGGGGTGCTTCGCCTCCCCTTAAGGCGGAGGCGAAGAGGATTGGGGGGCCGGCAGAGCGTGGCGAAGAGGATCGAGGTGAAGGCGGATCCTTCGCCTCAATCCGGAGCTCTGCCGGAAAGGTAAGTGGGGTTTACCGGGCCCTGCCGCTGTCACTGTCGCCCATGTGGCGACAGCGGCAGGGCCCGGTAAACCCCCCCTCCTCTCCCTTACCTGCCTCCATCTGCGGTCCCTCGGCTTCGTCAATTGAGCCCGCGGTTCAACCAGGAAGTCTGGGCCGCACCGCGGGCTCAATTGAAGAAGCCGACGGACCTTGGATGGAGGCAGGTAAGGCCCCCCTCCCCCTTGGTCCCTTACTGGGCTCTGCCGCCATCGCCGCACAGGCGGCAACGGTGGCAGGGCCCGGTAACCCCCCCCCGCCCTCCTCTCCCTTACCTGCCTCCATCCGCGGTCTGTCGGCTTCGTCAATTGAGCCCGCGGTTCAACCAGGAAGTCTGGGCCGCACCCAGACTTCCTGGTTGAACCGCGGGCTCAATTGAAGAAGCCGACGGACCGCGGACGGAGGCAGGTAAGGCCCCCCTCCCCCTTGGTCCCTTACTGGGCTCTGCCGCCGTCGCCGCATGGGCGGCGACGGCGGCAGGGCCTGTTAAACCCCACCCACCCTCCTCTCCTGGCCTTACCTGGCACCACTCCCCTCCACTGCGGAGCTCCGATTCGGAGCCGGAGCTCCGCGGCGAAGAGGAGCGGAGCATGGGCGGAGCGGCGTGGAGCAGAGTGGGCCGATCCGAAATTTTCGGATCGGCCCACGGGGCGGAACGGGGGGTCCGTGCACACCCGTACTTATAACGTTAAAGCTAAGGCAGAATCCATTCATCTTTGCTACCTTGTTCACCTGGGACAGGGAAAACTAAGCTTTGCTCCCTGTTGTGTGTCATTCTTCATTTCATTCAGGGGTTATCTCAGGCTTATTTCAGCTAGAGAAAAAATGTTTTCCATAGATAATCACACATTCAAACTAAAATGCAGAACTCTATGTTCCCATAGTTCGAATACCTTCAAATATTTTGTTTGCAGTGAATTAATTAAGCAACACTTATCAAGCTCTCTACTGGGTTTTATTAGTCTGATTAAAAATAGATGCCATTATTTTATAGGAGATAGTTTATATGGGATGTATCTTAATAAGTTAAAGGATCTATTTATATGGAAATTTGTTCTTAACCAATTGAGAAACTGAAATGGTTTGGCCTGTGGTCCTCTCCATCATTGAAATCCATGTGCATCAACATAAGAGAACAGTTGTTCAAGTTGCTGAACAGATGGTACATTAACCTGGTAAAGCTCAATAGATCTTGACCTAGTATTGATCATGACCTAATATATGTATTAACAACTGGGGAGGGGATAAAGAATGAGGTTTAATGCATATATCTATTACTAATCCATGATAGGTTTGAAAGGGGATAAACCATCGAGTTCAACAGTAGCGTGTCTGAGTAGTATGATTCTGATTAATATTACTAGACATATTAAAGTGGAACTCAGATGCTCATATGTGGGAACAGTGTCTCCAGAAACTTCAGCTGGAAGATCATTCTATTTGAAAGCAGTCCATCTGTCATCCAGATCTTTGTGTAATTTTACTATTAACACTTGCAGAACAGTGCTACAATACAGCAAACTGGAGATAAAGCCTAATTAAAAAGCAAACAAGAATACTATTAGGATCTTGTAGTACATCAGTGAGAGGTATCTGATCACAAGAAGGAAATAATTTTCTGAGCCCTTCTGAATGCGTTGAGGTGTTTGCAAACTTTTTACTTTTAATTTTTCCTGTGCAAATTTCCCATTTCACTGCCCTGCATTTTGCATAATTTTTGCAATCTCGCTCTGTAACTCACATGTACATCTGAAGTTAACAGTGAAACCCATTAGAGGGAAAATGAGAAAAGTGGCTGGCAATTGTAGGAGAGCACTTTGGAGCACATGTGCTTACTTCAGTGTAACGTGAAGCAGACTTTAAAAAGAAAAGGTTTTCGCTAGTAAGGAAAGCACCAGAATTACATGTGTTCTCTTAGTGAGAACTAGGCCTACATTGGGCTGCAAGACATTGTGCATATAATGAAAAACAACAAAAGTCTGGATATAAGGGTATGCCTTTTTTCCCTTCAAAACAATGAGACATATAAACCTAATGTTTACAGTTCAGGTGGAATTTCTTATCTAGTGAAGCTTATGATATGTGTAAAAGGGAATTTCACTTATAGACAAATAATATTTTTGTATTAACAAATTTTTCAGGAAATCATGGATTTTAGTGAAGTAAAGTTGTAGTAAAATTCTGGGGATTGTAGTGAAGCCAGAAAATGGATTTAACGGGTTTTGAGTGTCTTTCTTTACCACTATCATATTTTAACACTGTCCTATGCTGAAAGTGTCCACAGTGTTGGAACAATATTATCTGAATCACAATGTGATTCATTACAGGCTCCTGTTTGCATATTTTGTGTGGGGGGGCCATTTGAGTGTGCCTGGATTTACAAAGGGCACTCCAAATATACCCCTTACATTTTCCCCCTTTATCTCTAAAGGTATGATTTTCTCATCTAAAGAAGTAGACCTGATTTCCACATGTTATCTATACCCAACCCACGCCATTTAATAATGAAAAGAAGACTACACAGATGTATAGCACAATAATTTCTTATTAATAGCCTAATCACAAATTTGAAAGCATTTATATGAAAGTTTTTAAAAGGTCATATTGAGCATGTAGACATGCTACTGAATAATTTAAATCTAATAAACACTGTGCAGAGACATGATTCATTAGCATTAGCCTGACACACTTAAAGGCCAATAATCCCAGAAAAATAACATGTTATTCTTTCTTGCCTGATATTAAACAGCCAGACAATAATAAGTGGACACTGATGTGGCAGGAAGTGTGCCATTCTTTTCATCCATGATGTGTTTCTGGCATTTAAAGAGAGCTGCACTTTTTAAATTCTTCATCATAAAGATAAGACTGCCAGCTTAAAAGTGGGTTATTGAAAGGGACATTCCAGCATCACAGGCAGAGTTGTAGGAAGAGAAGTGAAACAGTTTAAATACACCATAGCAACAGTTTAGATACTTGATCAAGGCCAGTAAAAGCACCTTTTCAGGCAATTATTTTCACATACTTGAATGGGCATTTTGAATGCCTAGGATTCATTCTCTTTAACCTTTCAAAATAGTGTATTCTTCAGGTGGGTACTAGATGTCATTGATCTTTTGTATAGTCATCTGTATAAGGGTCAATATTTTTAGACTGTGGGATTACAATGTTTTAAACGCTGCAGTTTAATATATTCATGGGGGGATAATGGTTGATGGTTTGACCTTTTCCCAAGGAGACTGCAGCTTGTTCACATATTAAATACTTTGTAATACTGTAATACCTATATCTGGCCAACTCAAAGGTCTAATAAAGGTAAAGGTGGTCAAATATAGATCTAATAAAGGTACTATGGTGATAATGAATTTTGGAAATTTTCTTTTGGAATTTTTGTTTTGGTCAACACAGCTCCCTTTGCTTTCTATAATGTTGGTAGCTGATGATTCTAAGAGGATGGTGCAAGTATGGTTGAGTTCTTTTCAAGTAGTTTCACTTTTTGGCATGAAAAAGAAAATTAGCATGTAGAGAAGGGAAATTTCCTTTGTTTCAGAGTTCATCAAAGAGACCGTGGCAGTTTGACTATTTCGGCTGGCAGTGGGAATAACAGAGCTGCTTCAAAATTTGGAGCAGAGCAGTCCCTCAACAGAGTTTGGCTTTGAATTTCAAAGCAAAGCAGAGCCGCTCCACACAGCCCTACTATATACACCAGTTGCTTGGGAACATGGGTGGGAGGGCGCTGTTGTAGTCATGTCCTGCTTGTGGGTTACTAGTTGACAGCTGGTTGGCCACTGTGTGAACAGAGTGCTGGACTAGATGGACCCTGATCCAGCATGGCACTTTTTATGTTCTTAGGGGCTATTTAGGGTGCAGTCCTATGGGCTGCGCCCTCACTGCTTGGAAGCCCCTGAACTTGGAGGCTTCCAAGATTCCTGTGCTCTGCCAGGCTGAAGCCAGCAGCGCGGCAGGAGCCGCGGAGGTGATCTTTAACTCCCTAATCTCCAATCTCCTTTATTTTTGTTAGATGGGCTTTTCAGCCTGTCTAGTGTAAAGGAAGAAAGGAGGCTGGAGGAGGCTCAGGATAAATTATATTGTGGCCTCTCCGGTCTCCCCCTCTCACCGCCCAGCAGAATGCCCACTTTTCCCTCTCGGGGATTGATTTTCTGTCCTTGGAGAGGCAGCTGGGGCGGTTCTTTCCATGCTAGCTGAGCGGGGCCAGGGGGCAGATCTCTGTCTCCCTCTTCCAAGGTCAGAGTGTTGTCTCCAACTTCGGAAGGGGTTTTCCAAGCTTTCCCATGACATGTCTGAAAATAGTGAGGAATTTTGAAATGAGATATATTTTGATTATTTAATTTTGTGGTATTGTAAGCCACTTTGGGCAAGATACACTGAGAAAGCAGCATATACATTAACAAAGCAATCTGAACTTAGCCCACTGGGCATGGGTGGGGGTTATTTCTAATTCCGTTACATTGGTGGAGGATAAAGATACACTAGCAAACTTAATCAACAGTATCACAGTATCATTATCAAAATCCTGGGGCATGGCAAGGGGAGGGAAAAGGATGTTAGTTGGATTTGTATGTTCTCTCACGGTTTAGTCTTGTCCTCAAAGGTGGCAAATAAATATAGTTTAAGTTAAAACACTTGGAATTGAAGTTTGGAGGGCTTAAAATTTCTGCTCACCCCACCCCATAGCCACAAGGAAGGATAGGATTCTAGTTAATCTATAGCAAGTCATAGCACATCACCAGGAGTATGTAAATCCTGTCCAGAGAACATAGATCACACTTATCAGTGCATGTGGCCAAGGGCTATATAGCTTTGTCTTCATGTAAGATCCCTCAAGTAGGAGTATTAGTGATGGGGCAATTGGAAAAATGGGGAGCGCTTTGCACAAATAGCAAAAGAAAAGGGAGATAAATAACCTAACCTTCTCAGAACCCTAATACATTCCTTGCCTTAGGACTCCAGTTCCCAACACTCACCAGGAATCCTAACTCTACTCCTACAGGCTGCAAGGGCAAAAAACCCTTTTACCTTGGTGACCTCTCATCTGTGTGCATCTTTGCGTTTAAAAACACACACACCTTTCTCTATGACTGGGGCAGAACTTTGTATTCAAATAAAATCTGCTGCTGCCATGTCTAGTTATCTCCTTATTTGTTGGATCACAGTAGTCTGGATTGCACATTACAAGCCTTGCTGAAAACAAGCCATGGTGGTTTGGCTAATTCCTCGCTAAGCCACGCTGTTGCTGACGACAGACTATCAGGCACTTGCCAGCTTGCCATGGTTTGTTTCTGTCTTCCCACCTGCTCCCAGCACATATCCTAGAGAGCTTTGCAACACAACTTGTCTATACTTCTGCTGAGTTGAAATTCTCTCTCCCCACGATCTTGCTTTGCGAAGCACCTGCATTCACACACACACACACAGACAGCTGGAGGAGTTAAAAAGAAAAAAAAGCTTTGGAATGAAAACAGGAGGGGAAAGTTTAAATCCCCCCTCTCAAATTGCCATGGTCCTGAATTGGGGCTGGACACACTTACCCAGAGGTAAATCAATTATGCATATACATTGAAGTTCTAACTTGGCTCACAAGGGGAGAAAGGTGGTCACTGTCAAACGAAAAACCGAGCTGGAGGAGGAGGGGGCACTGTAAGGAGTGGTTGGGTTTTTTGCTATTCTGACTATGCATCTCTGTAGCCTTTTCAAACGAGCCATGCAGAACCCATGCCGCCAGATTCACACATCACAACAAGACATCCTGAAAACAACCCAACCTGAACAGCCCATGGGTTCTCAAGTGTGGTTTGTGAGTGGTTAAGCGATCATGCTGGGTTCAAACAAAACAACAAGCAACTCTGAAACATAACTGGGTGACAACCCACTGTGGGTTGTTGTGTCATGTGTACTTGGTCAATGTGTGGTGTGCAATGAAGTCGCATTTTCTGTTGGCTTCCAAAAATGATACTCCTTCTGTTAAGACACTAATGTGAGATCATGTGTAGTATTCCCCCCTGACTATTATACTTGTTTCTATCTTTATTATGTTGCAAAGCATAAGATTAATGAATCGTAAATGTATTCAAATATTAAATGTTGCAGCAGAATTTATGCAGCTTCTTACGTTTTGGGGCAAATGAAAGGAGGTTGGGATGAGCTAACATAGTGCTATAGTCTGCAGTATAGAAAGAATCTTCTTCTAATCACTGAGGAATTTCACACAGTCCGACCCTTTTTGTTTGCTTGTTAAAATGCTGTGAAAGACATTCAATACTAACTCAGTGGGAACCCTCTTTTAATGGAAGTATGGATTGTGCCTATCAGGAAACGGTAATCCTCCAACCTACTCTTCTGTTACAGTCTATTTTTGATACTCCCGATGTTTTGGCTTGCAATTCTTATCATCCCTCAGAATTGGCTATGCTGGCTAGGGCTAATGGAAGTTGTAGGCCAAAATATCTGGAGGGCAGAAGTTGCCTTCACATGGTGTACAATTCTCAGAAATGTTGCATTCCTTTATCCCATTGTGCAAGTGGCATAAGCTACACAGAAAGGGCCAGAGTAGAGAACTTTTAATTCTGTTCGGTCATGGGCATTTAACAGCTGAATAATTAAATGAAAAAATGTAATAGATCCACCCTTTTGCTGGCAATGATTAACCTAGGCTTGCCTGCATGATCCCTGAGAGAATGTGTAGATTCCTCTCCCAGGGTACAAGGCGAATGCTTGGCTACAGAAGCCATGCTCCCCACCAGACAGTTGTTTTGCACTGGGTCACCCTGGAGCCTTGTCCCAATCCCCCCTTGTTTTCTGCCCTGCTTCTTTCCTGTCTGAAAGCCCCACCTGTTCTGTGCAATGCAGCAATTTTGCATGGTAGTCTGAGAAGCCGTGCTGATTCAGCTGAAAAGCTTCCCAGCTTTCAAGATTTTCAAAATTCTGCTTAACCGTCACTTCTTTTGAACAGTGAGATGACAGTTCATTCAAGTACTGCTCTGGAATGAAGGGTCTTTTATTTTATATTTTATGAAAACGCAACAGGAGTTCCTTTTTGTTTCCAATACATATTGAAAGATTGCTTACCAAAAGTGTAAATACCTTTTGACAAAGAAATGCTAGTGAAGGATGGAAAAGCTAGAGAAACAATGTATTAATTAAATGGCCCAACTGCGAGACCTGCAATGCTTTGGGAAAGTTGGATGGCTCTCTTTGCTTGATTCCCAGAGCCACTAAAGTCTTTTGTGTCTACAATACTACACCAAGGCCAGGTCTACACCTTGTGTCTTATCGATAAGGTCTCATCATAATTACGCTAAATCACTTCTTGCACGTTTATGTGTTGTAGCACACATAATGTCATCTGTTGCAGTATTTTGGATAATACAGAATAAAAAGTGGGAAATAACACTAGAAAAGTAATAGATGAATGCTCAATGTGTCCCAAGTGTTAACAGTGCACTTCAATACTGATAAAAGTCACTAGTATAAATCTAGTCCAAGCAAGCATTTAATGCCAGACTTCTGTGTACAATTATCTGGAAGAGTGTCCTATTGAACATAAGTAGATAGGTTTAGGATTGCATGAACCTAAGAAGGCTGTAGGTGTTTTCCATGGAAAGAATAGCAGAGGTTGTGATTTTTTGCTTGGATTCAAATATGAAACTGAACTACTCAGAGGATTGGACTTCTGGACATGTTCAATTTCAACTTTAGTAAGGAAATGAATCTTTACAAACTTTAAAATGCCCATCCCTTTATTTGCAGATTATTCCATTTGCAGATTATTATTTTCAGTTAAATTCTATACAGGTCTACCTGAAAGTAAGGCCCATTGAGTTCAATGAGATTTACTCCCAGGTAAGTGACTATATAGGATTGCAGCCTCGGTGTCTCATGATTTCCGTTATGGGATTGAATATTACCTGCAAATTAGTTATTTTTATATGACTTGTGAAAAATTTAACAGTTTTGTCTGATAATATGGGGTTTACATGCAGGTTATGGTTTGTTGTTTAAGTTTTTAAATATGCCCCTTTCATAAAGGGTCTTATGAGAGTAAAGTAAAAGTGTTCACAGGAATCATTGCAAAAGACATTGACAGAATATAAGAGTTCTCATTCTATCTTGTTACAAATCTCTTTGAACGCTGTGGTTCAGTTGTTTCCCTACTATTTCCTGTTCCAGCTGATGGTACGGCAGTCATCCTTACAGTATTTTGTTATAAACTAGTATCGTCATATTCCTTGTCTTGAAGGATCGTTAATGTTGGGACCCATATTTAGATATTAGAGGATGATATTGTGATAATGATCTGAAGTGACAGGCTGTCCATTTCTGATGTAAAACAGGGATTTATAAGCTACAAAGCAGTGGCAGATAAGAGATGGAAAACCCCATAATTTATGGTGGTGGTGGGGGGAAACAATCCAATGTGCTTAATGAGAATCCTAATCCAGACCAGGTGGCCTGGGTCTCACAGACATGCAAGTTATTTTTTTATTATTTATTCATTGCACTTATGCCCCACCCCTTTTCTTCCTTCAGGAACTCAAAGTGGTGTACATAATCCTCCTCTCCTCCATTTTATCCTCACAACATCAACCCTTTGAGGAAGGTGGAGCTGAATCTGTGACTGGCGCTATTTATCCAGAGGGCTTCCATGGCCCAGTGGGGCTAGAACCCAGCTCTCCCGACTCCCAGTCCTCTCACTACATCACACTGGCTCCTAATGGATTTGTGGTGAAGGTGCAATGTCCCTGTGCACGGCGAACCTTAGCTCCCCACAGCAGATGCTTGCTACATGAATGCCCTTTCTCTGCACACACCACCATAACAAGGAGAGGTGATATTTAATAAAAGATTAAAACTTTTTTGCTCCTTTGAGAAAACATGTTGTTTATAGAAGTGAGATTTCCACATGTTTGTCTTTAGCTCTCCTAATATTGTTTACTTGTACACAAGTTCAATTTATTTGAAAGATACTTACCTAAATGTGTCCTTAGAATGCTAGAAAGCAAAGCCAAATTCTCAAGGTGTTTTAGATAGCATTCTTCTCTCCTTGTACAATACAGTGCTTCCTTTCTAGCAGGGAAAATATAACCCTGTGTGGAGTCACTGTGAAATGTAAAAAGCACTGTGTCCTGGGGTCCTTCTGCAAATATTTGGATTCATGCTGTGTTTGACCTATGAATTGCTATAGTCTGCTGCAGAGTTCTGTTCTGCAGGGTGCAAAACAGAACGGGCCAGAGGTCTTTTTCTCAGAGTTCCACTTCATCATGGGCAATGAAGTGTCATCCTTAGAGAAAAACTCTCATGACCAACAGTGAGGTGCCAGTCGAGAAAGAGGCTCTCATCTTTGTGGATGTCCTGTTGCTGCAGATGATGGAATCTGGCATGTCGTTGCTTTGCTTTGCTACCCCCTTCCCTTCCCTTCCACTTCACTTTGTTCACTTGTGAGCTAGGCTCTGTCTGTCCGCACTGTTGCCATGCAATGCAGAATGTTTGAAGTGCATGTCAGAGAACAATAGATAGATTTGAGGCTTTGGCTGGCATATCTCTTAGAGATGGAGTTAGACTGAAGACACAACTCAGAGATGTCTGTAACTGAGCCCTGAGAGGCTGGCATGCCACGCAGAGCCTTTCAAGAGCGTCTCAGAATCAAGTGTTGGTTGGCTGGCATCAGTTTCAGTCAGAGTCATAACTCAGAGATGGCTGTAGCTTAGGCCTGAGAGTCTGGTGTGCCACACAGAGCCTTTTAAGAGTGTCTCAGAGTCCAGTGTTGGTGCAGGCAGAGGTGGCTGGCAGTGGAGTTGTTGTTGTTTTTTTTAAAAAAAAATCAGTCACCGGATGTGACCAAGCTATAAGCTGATACCCTACAGGGTAGGGCCACAGGGTAAAAATGCACAGCCTGGCTGGACCATTGGGAGACTTTTGCAGAGAGAGGGGGTGGATTGTTTGAGGCTGTAGGCTGTAGACGTTGGCTGGCTGACATAAGACAGAGAGAGGCTGAAGGCAAACCAGATACACCTGTAGCTTGGTCCTGAGAAGCTGGCTTGCCACCCAGAGTGTTTTAAGAGTGCATCAGAGTTGAGCAGTTGTGCAGGAGGAGAGGAGGTAGCTGGTGGCAGACATTTATAAAGTAAGAGTCACCGGACATGACAAAACAATAAGCTGCAATAACCAATACCCCTGGCCACAAGTGCACAGCTTGGCTGGACCATTGGGAGACTTTGACAGAGAGAGAGAGGGAGATTGTTTGAGACTGGAGGCTTTGGTTTTGCTGCAATGACTTAGAGAGGGAGACAACAAAGGCTGTACAGACACCTCAGGGACACCTGTTATAACTTAGCCCCACGGTGCTGGCATGCAACGCAGGGCATTAGAAAGATGGTCTCAGAGTCATGTGTTTGTGCAGGAAGTAGACAGGAGTTCAAAGTCTGGATGTGTGAAGTGGTGCCAATGCACAAGCCTTGAGAAGCTAATGTATATAGTGAGAAGTGTGAATGGGCAAAGTAGTGTCCTCCACCCACAACACTCAACCTAATGTTAAAGTAGAGAAACTTGTGACAATCATACAAAAGTTTTTTTAAAAAAAAGCCAGCTGGCTGGCCGGCAGCAAACCCCATTATTATTATTAGCAGCAGCAGCTGGAAAGAAGTGCTTTGCAACTCTATGCTTACTTCTGAGGTCTTACTTCTTTTTACTCAGCAGTAAGTTTCTCTGTTCAGTGGGGTTTAATCAAAGGTAAGCATGAATCTGATTTTAGTATGACTTGGATGTAAATGCATTTGAAATCAATGGGATTTACTTTTGAGTAAGGGAACCAGCAGATCTGTAGTTTCAGAACTTGGAGATGCACAGCTTCACATGATCAAAAGGAAGGAAGATCGATCCTTCGCATTAGTGGACTACCAAGAAAATGGGTTTAAGGGGGGAAATTAAAAAAAACTTTAAAAAATCAAGAGATGAACCAATCTGATTCAAACTTAGGGTGGCTAAAGCTCTCTTAAGAGCTATCATCATGCCAAGTTTGATCTCTTTATCTGTAAAATTTACGCAGATGTAAGCATTTTGGTTACTTTGGAGCAAAGGAGGGGAGCTGACCACCTTTACAAAAGAAATTAAAATGATTGTTCATCTGCCCACCCTTTGAAATGAGCAAAGCAAACCTTTGTTCCTCCTCCCCGTAAACCTTTCCCAAGGGGTGCGGCTTGAGATTTCACCGGCATAGTGAAAAGATTCATGAGCTGAAAGAGTGCAACAACGCACAGACATGAAAGTGCCCAGCGCTCGACTCGCTAAGGAAACGGAGGGGGAAACCACAGATGAAAAATGGATTTTAAAAAAGTAGGTGAGATGGAGCCCAGAGTATAGCAAAAGCTTCGAAGTACAGCAAAAACTACAAAAGTAGGATTAAGTGAAGTTAATTTCAGGTACATTGAATGTCTCACTTGTTCTTTATTTCAGTGATTTTAATATTAAGAAGTTATGTAGAACAGATTTGTCTTAATTGTGTGCTGTAAAATCAGATATGTGACCAAGGCTATGTTCGGGTGGGCACCCCCCTTTGTGCTGGACACGCCCCCTGGGGCCAGACATGTTGGTGGACACACACCCTTGTGGGTCCAACCATGTTGTCCTCCTTTTTGGTTTCCAAAATATAGTCACCCTAATAGAGTGGTATGCAAATTATTTTGCCCAGATAAAAAAATCTGAGGCAAAAATAATCAAAACATAAGTACTGAAAACAGTGACTTGGAAATGCAGAATTTAAAAGAATGGAAAATAATTCATTATTAGACTATATTACTGTAATTATTTCTGAAATGTTAGGAACTTTAGATATTATTGATTTGATTATAGACATTTGTACACTGCCCATCAATGAATTTCCAGGGTGATTTATTTAGTTAAATTCAGTGAACAATGAAAATATAACACATAAAGAGATAACAGCAGCATAAAATCACTCAGCAGAGGTAACACAGTTCAAATTTGATTAAAGAGTTTAGAAAATAAGGCTTTTACCTGGTGCTGAAATTACATTGGAATAAGAGCTGGTTCACACATAACCACAACCCATGGGTTGTCAAACATGAGTGGGAGCTAAGATTTGTTGTTGGGGTAATTTTGGATTGTTTAATCCCTAAACAACCCAGAGTATCTGGGTTTGGATGTCATGCTAATAAACTATGAATGGGGTGTTGCAGTTTGTTAATTGAAAGCAGAATTGAGGAGCATGTTGGAGGTAGTACTCTCGCTCGTTCCCACTAACCCCTACCAATTCGTGGGTTAGACCACCCAGAAAATGGCATTATGTGTGAACTGGGTGTCTGCCACACACTTTGAAAATGGGCCTAGAATGCTTCTACGTGATAATGTACCATTGTTTACAAAAGAATTGTATTTTTCCATATAATCCCTCTGTAAACTATGATATGGCATCACCTAATATTGTTCCTAGGGGCATTTATATCACATTCACTCTTTCTTTTGCTTCTGTGCATGCTCACACACAAAACTGGCAATCACATCAATAAAACATACATTCAGAATTACTTTTATGCTTGGGGTATATGTGTGGAATCTGTGTAATTGAGTTCGGTTTATTAGTCAAATGAACCTGTTAGCTAATGAACATTAACACTCAACAGAACTGAAACACTTCTTACTGAAAGCAGAAACCATTATGTGCAACTTAATGTGATAATTGTAACCTGTGCCTATTGGCTTGACAGAGTGTTATCTATCAGACCTCTGTATGGGTGTAGGTTTTTAAAATTCATTTCATTTCCCACTGTAGTGTGGTAGTTAAATGGGAGTGCCATGACAGCGATGAAATATAGGGTATAGCTTATCCTTTAGTTTGGTACAAGTGCTGCAGGCAAGATGATAAGATTGAGATGTCTCATGTCCTAATCTAAGTCTTTTTTGCACAGGTGATTTAGCACCACAGATGTACTTTTGTTCTGTAGCAGAAAATGGAAAACACTTGTTATGCATTTCTTGCTTTGACCATTTCAGTTTTTTGTTTAATTTTTAAGACTGCCATGCCATCTCTTTCTGCCAGCAGCATGATAAGTATAGGCCTTGTGGAATTATTTGCTGTTAAAGAACAATATTTTTGTGAAATGCAACAACAAAACAATTAAAATGGCCCGTTCTCCTTTCTGGCAGTGAAAACTATGTATTGGGGGATTTAGTTATTTGGAATAAGGTAGGTGCACTTTGCTACCATTCTAGCAAAACAAAGGAAGCAAACTGAGATATTGGTGACTTACTTTATGCTTACTATTTTTTTATTTGTTTATTCATAAAGACTGCAATACTATACACATGTATATAGCACAAATCTCATTGAACACTGTGGAATATACAGCACAATTCTATGCATGTTAATTGAGAAGTAAGTCCCACAAGATGCTTTACAGAATAAGAAAAGGTTGGGGAGAGGACTTTCTGTCACCATCTTTGCATTTACTTCAATAGTAAACACTGTTATCAGGAGAAGAAAATCCAATTGCCTGTGTGAAGCAAAGCTCCACCACTTAAGGGACAATAACATCCACTGCAGTCTAGCCTTTGTGCTGGGCAGCACACACCTGGAGTCAATCTACACAAGCAATTCAGTGAGGAGGGGGAGCAGTCTGAGGTCCGCTCCGACACTTGGCATTGTTGTCAATCCACAGCCCACCCACAGCTTCTTTCTTGAAAAGCCACATTTTGATAGGCCGGAGCACTGGGCTGAATGAAAACAGAAAGATATTTAATAGGGTTAAATGCCAAGTTCTACACCTAGAAAAAAGAAACCAAATGCACAGTTACAAGATGGGAGATACTTGGCTCAGCAATACTACAAGCGAGAAGGATCTTGGAATTGTTGTAGATCACAAGCTGAATATGAGCCAACAGTGTGATGTGGTGGCAAAAAAGGCAAATGCTATTTTGGGCTACATTAATAGAAGTATAGCTTCCAAATCATGTGAGGTACTGGTCCCCCTCTATTTGGCACTGATTAGGCCTCATCTTGAGTACTGTGTCCAGTTCTGGGCACCACACTTCAAGAAGGATGCAGACAAGCTGGAGCATGTTCAGAGGAGGGCAACCAGGATGATCAGGGGTCTGGAAACACAGCCCTATGAGGAGAGACTGAAAGAACTGGGCATGTTTAACCTTGAGAAGAGAAGACTGAGGGGAGACTTGATAGCACTCTTCAAATACTTGAGAGGTTGTCACACACAGGAGAGCCAGGAACTCTACTCTACCATCCCAGAGTGCAGGACACGGAACAATGGGCTCAAGTTAGAGGAAGCCAGATTCCAGCTGGACATCAGGAAAAACTTCCTGATTGTTACAGCAATATGGCAATGGAACCAATTACCTACGGAGGTCGTGGGCTCTCCCACACTAGAGGCATTCAAGAGGCAGCTGGACAACCATCTGTCAGGTATGCTTGAGCAGGGGGTTGGACTCGATGGCCTCCCAACTCTATTATTCTATTATTCTAAGAAGCATTTTATACTTCAATCAGTATTTCATCATATGGGAGTTAACTGGGCATCAACAATAATACCATTAAAATTGGCCCAAGATGTGTTGTTTTACTAGAAGCCAATCCATGAAATAGCTCTAACAGTTAAAGGAGTAATTAAAAAACTAAGCTGAAGTATTAAATCATAAGATAATCAGTAGCTGTGTCAGTAGAAGTTTGTTCTACAGGATTAAAACAAATATTGTTGCAGATCAACTCACCTGCTGTATTTGCTTCCAAAGCACTGACAACTTCACAGCAATACTATACTTAAGTAGGAAAAGAAGTATTGGAAACAGTGTTTGTATTGTGTTCTGTGTTTAAAAATAAGCAAGAAGGCCCATCAGCTGCAGGCCATACGAGTGGATTGGAAAAACCAGATACACTTCTGTAGCAGAAACCTGAATTAGTGGTTGGACTTGCATAATCTCTTCAAGGGCTAGAAAAATTCTATGTCTAAGCAGAGACAACTTTCAGTAAAGTTATAGTTGTTCCCTCACCCCTTCAATCCATGTTTCTTCTTCGTGGTCTCTGTGCATCACACATATGGGCTCTGCGCCTGCGCAGGGCCAGCTTCGGAAACTTCTGTAGCTGAAATCCTTTTAGGTGGGAACCCCTCTCCCACCGTCCACTGAGCATGCTCAGGGGTTCCCGCCTAATCCCCTCAGTTCTCTTCAACTGCCTGTAGGGTCAACAGCGTTTGGAGACTTCTCTTGTTATTTGGTGTTGTTACCTCAGCTGAATCTATTATTTTCATCCTTTATCTTTCTTCTCGGCCACTGTCAGCGTTGTCCCTTGGGCACGCCTACACATGAGACCTCTGCAATTGTGGCTACTACGGGAGTACGACAATACAATGGACGCTCATCGAGTGAAATTGTCGCTCCCTACCAACGTGAAGGACACCCTCCTCTGGTGGACAAATTTGTCCAATATCATGAAGGGCTTGGACTTCAACCCGCCACTGCCATCTCAACATCTGATGACAGACACGTCTTTGTTGGGCTGGGGAGCCCACTACGGAGACCTTACTATTCAAGAACGTTGGAGCCCTACCGACAGGAAGAGGCACATAAACGTCCTGGAACTGATGGCCATTCAGAAGGCACTGCATGCCTTCCAGCAGACTGTCATGCCCTGCATGGAACCGGAGTCGGGAGATGAGGGGGAGGTGGCAGAGGCTGGACCCAGTGCAGAGGGGCCTGGCTCAGGAGAAGAGAATGGACTGGCAGAGGCTGTGGCAGAGCCTCAGGGAGAGGAGCCAAGGCCAGCAGGAACCTCTGCCAGCTCTGAGGGCTTGATGCCAGCAAAGACTCTGGAAGAGCCGCAGGGATCTGGGGAGGAGAGGGACCAGCCCAGTTTCAGCCAGTTAAGGGCGGACAAGTCCACCCGACGGCGGTCTAGCCGCCTTCAAGAGAAACGCCAAGCAATCAGAGATCAGCTGCGGAACGCTGACTCAGCACTCTGACTGAGGATAAAAGGAGCAGCCAGGAGCCCTGCCAAATTGTCAGAGATTATCTGAGCTCTTCGGTGGAAGCTGGCTCCCAGAGCTCTTGAGCACGCACCTCGCTCCAGATCCCGAGTTCCTGAACCCAGCCTTGACTCCCGGACCCCGTGACCACGCCTGACGACTTCCGGAATCCTGTGATAACCTTGGACTGCCTCTGACAACATTTACCCGTGCCTACTCCTGTGACCTTTGGACTGCATCTCTGGACCTTGCTTCCGAAGTCTGTAACTGCAATAAATTCCTTGTTACTAAGATACCAACTGTGTGAGCTTATCTTTGTCAAGCCACTTGGCAACTTTCCCGGACACAGACCTTGTCAGGACATGTAATCCAGATCCATACAGCCAACATGGCTGCTGTCTGGCATATAAACACGGTCTATAGACCTGATTTCCCTAACCTTGGACATTTGGCACTGGGCAATCGCCCACGACATGGTCTTATCAGCCATTCATATCGCAGGCCAAGACAATATATTGGCAGACGATCTCAGCCGCACCTTCGTGGACACGCACGAGTGGCAGATGAAGAGGTCTGTACTCGACCTAATTTTTCAGGCATGGGGACAGCCTGTAATAGACCTATTTGCGTCACCAGAGAACGCCATCTGCAACCAATTTTGCACGTGGGCGGGTCACGGGAGTGCATCCCTAGGAGACGCCTTCAAGAGGACGTGGACAGGACAGCTCCTATACCTGTTCCCTCCCATACCGCTTCTACCCAGGGTGATTCTGAAGTTGCGCATAGACAACGCCAACGCCATATTAGTAGCACCTTGGTGGCCAAGGCAGCCGTGGTTCACTCCGCTACTCAAACTGTCCTCAGTGGAGTTTATCAGACTGCCCCAATGCCACAACCTCATCTCCAAGGAGAAAGGACTCATTCTCCATCCAAATGTCCGGTCGCTGAACCTAACGGCATGGAGAATCAGGCAGCGGTAGATAACCAATCCCTGCCTGCTGACGAGTGGGGCATTATTCTAGCAGCTAGGAAACCCGCTACTAGAAAATCATATGCCAACAAGTGGGAAGCATTCTCTGCTTTTGCTCTCAGCAGAAATGAAAACCCTTTCTCAGCACCTATAGCCTTGTGCTGTCTTTTCTTTTTTCTTTATTAAAAAAAAGGACTCAAGTTCTTGTCACTTAGAGTTTACCTGGCAGCAATTTCTGCCTCACACCATTGGGTTCAGGGCTGTTTGGTCTTCACTCACCCGTATGAGTAATATACTTCACTCATACGTATATTAAAACCAAAAAGTTTAGAATGGTATCATTGGCTTCTATTATCCCATTATTATCCAAGGGACAGTGGTTTGTATTGATCGATCTTCGCGATGCATATTTCCACATCGCGGTGGAGAGCACATACCACAGATACCTGTGATTTATAGTTGGGCATAACATCTATCAATACAAAACTCTTCCTTTTGGCCTTTCCACTGCTCCGAGAGTTTTTTCTATTATTATTATTATTATTATTATTATTATTATTATTATTATTATTATTTATATAGCACCATCAATGTACATGGTGCTGTACAGATAACACAGTAAATAGCAAGACCCTGCCGCATAGGCTTACAATCTAATAATTCTAAATGCATGTCCGTGGTTCACCTTCGTTCGATGGGTCTAGAAGTTTACCCTTATCTTGATGATTGGCTTCTCGTAGCATTGACAAAACAGCAACTTCAAAATTCGGTACAAATTACCGGTCACTTCACCCAGATAACCTCTGACAATACAACGGTGGTCGCATATCTAAACAAAGAAGGGGGTACCAGATCAGAAAGGCTTCTAACATTGACACTCAACATCTTCAATTGGTGCATCCCAAGAAACGTCACGATTACTGCCATCCATATTGCCGGCACCGAGAACGAATTAGCAGATTTCCTAAGCCGTTCTCACCATCTTGTGCATGAATGGCAACTACACAGAACAGTTGTCAAGACAATATTCGATGCATGGGATATCCCGGACATAGACTTATTTGCCACAGAAGCAAACAAGGTGGCGCCATTTTTTTGCAGTCGTGCAGGTCTAGGCAAACACTCACAGGGCGATGCCTTTGCACTTCAATGGACAAACGCTCTTTTCTGTGCATTTCCCCCTTTTCCCATCATAGCCAGGGTAATTGCCAAAATTCTTGCCAACAGGACCAACTGCATCTTGATCACCCCTTGGTGGCCGAGACAAACGTGGTTCACCACACTTCTCCGGCTGTCGAGGACTCGATACCGACGGCTCCCGCTACTGCCAACATTGCTGACGCAACAGCACGGCAAAATCAGACATCCCGACTTACAAACGCTGTGGTTAACAGCTTGGAGGATACAACTGTCCCCTCAGATCTAACCTCCACATGGCTACAAGTCATTCTTGATACAGCTAGAAAGCCATCAACCCGAACATCATATAACCATAAATGGGCTTCCTTTTCGGCATTTGCCAATGACAAAAACTATGATCCTTTCTCTTCCACTATACAACAAATTTTAATGTTTCTGCTAATGTTGTCTCAAAGAGGCTTATCTACATCTTCAATACGTGTTTATTTGTCAGCTATATCATCGGTTCGTTCCAATATCGACAGTTCAACTGTGTTTTCACACCCCCTTTCCAAATGCTTCTTAAAGGGGCTTAATAACCTAGCACCTCTAATCCGCCCACGCATGCCGACATGGAGTATTTCAGTGGTATTAAAATCCTTGACTTCAAAACCCTTTGAACCACTAGCCACGACGGACCTACGACTACTTTCCTTTAAAACAGTGTTTTTAATAGCCATCACCACCGCCCGAAGGGCTAGTGAATTTGAAGCTCTCTGAGTCGATCCCCCTTATGTAACTTTTCACAAAGATAAGGCTGTTACATCCGGATGTGACCTTTCTTCCCAAGGTAGTTTCGGATTTTCATCTAAATCAGGACATTGTCCTGCCTGCTTTTTTTCCTTCCTCATCTTCGAAATTGGAAATTACCCTTCACACATTGGATGTCCGAAGAGCTTTAGCCTTTTATAAACAACGGACAGAATCTTTTCGCAAATCACCTCGTTTATTTGTCTTTTACTCTGGACAACGCAAGGGCATGCCTATCTCATCACAGAGACTTTCAGCTTGGATAGTCGATACCATCACACTGGCATATCAACTAGCGGGCCTCTCTCTGGACACACCGATACAGGCGCATTCCACCAGAGCAATGGCAACGTCGACAGCATTCGGAAGGGGTGTCCCTATTCCAGATCTTTGTCGAGCAGCAACGTGGTCGAAGCCATCCACTTTTGTTAAGCACTACCGCTTGGATACAAGAGCCAGAGCTGACTGCTCTTTTGGTAGAGCTGTTCTGTCATCTATATTGACATAGGACAATGACCCACTTCCGGTCAGTCAGTTCACTAATCTCCCACTGTTGTGTGATGCACAGAGACCACGAAGAAGAAATGCAGGTTGCTTACCTGTAACAGTAGTTCTTTGAGTGGTCATCTGTGCAGTCACACAACCCACCCAACCATCCCCTCTTCGGTGTTGAGGAGGTCTATGACTAATGTTTTTAATTTTTTGCTTGCTCCTCAATGACATCCTCATTGAAAGAGATGTCCTTATATGGATAGGGTAATAGTGTCATGAAAACATTCTCTCGGTGTTGATGTCTCCATGGTTACCGAGAATTCTCTCGGTTCCGAGGCCACAATGTCGGTCTCCAGGAACTGAGGTAATTGGCGGGAACCCCCTCTTTGCGCATGCGCACTCACGGCGTGGGGGAGGGGTTCCCGCCAAAAACGCCTCAGCTATAGAAGTTTTTTCCCGAACGAGACTCCGCGCAGGCGCAGAGCCCCCACTGTTGTGTAACTGCACAGATGACCACTCGAAGAACTACAGTTACAGGTAAGCAACCTGCATTTCTCCTTCCTCTGCAGGTGTGTGTGTGTGTGTGTGTGTGTATTTATTTCTGGGCAATTACAACAGTATGGCAGCCTGAAACTGCACTACTGCGCCCAATCAGAGCTTTTAAGCTGTGGGTGTATGTGTTTGTGTCTTTCTTAATTGAACATCTCCATATTTGGAAGAGTCTGAGTGGATGAGGAGTAGCTTTGATATTGACATCTGTGGCTAACCCAAATGCTTACAGCTCCATCATTTTTATAGATAAAGAGTGATGGCTCTTAAGGAAGGCTTTAGCCATGCCAAGTTTGACGCAAATCTGTTTATGCCTTGATTTTTAGCATTTTTTTAAAAAAACCACAAACCTCAAATCATTCTCCTGATACTTCACCAATGCGAAATTCCACCTGTTCGCATTTGTGGAGGATCTGCTTTCCTTTACTTTAATAATGTGCAGCTCTGCATCTCCAGTTTTTAAAAATAGAGATCTGCAGCATCTAGAACTTTAAATCTTCCGTCATTAAGTATTTCAGTCCATTATTGCAAAAACAATATTAGGGCAAGATCTTTATTAGGCCAAATCAAGGTCAGAACATGGTGTGCAAACCTTCAAGTTCTTCAGACAAGGAAATAGACAAAGCAAAACAGGAGAAGGGAGTCTAAGAAAGTGGTTGATGTTCAAGCCATGGAGTCTGCATTCGGTTAGAGTCTAAAGATGGAATGTAGGAGGATGTTGCAGACATTCGAATTAGGCTTTATCAGATGCTGACATGGTTTCATGTTATTACCTAATCCTTTAGATAAAAGGGAAGAGCTGTGCCAAGACTGTGTTGTGAGGAAGCTAACAACATTGCCAAAAATGAATAGATGGGTTCCAAATTGTTGTTTTAACTTGAGCAATGAATGTGCTAAGAATGCCCTCTTGCTGCTGTATATTTACTACTGATATGTGACATGACAAGATGAAACTCATAAAAATTCTCACAACGTGGTGGCATTTGTTTATTGGGCTTCGTTCATGGTGTTTTACTCTCTTGAATTGTTTGCAAAACCAGCATATGTTTGGCCCTTTAAAAATGGCTATATAGGGCACAATCCTATTGATTGCACCCTCGATCAGAAGCCCCTGAACTCTGAGGCTTCTGATCATCCAATGCAGGATGGGAGGAGCAGCAGAGGCGACCTTCACCTTCCCATCTTTCCACCCTGCACTTTTCTGTGTTTTACCCATCTAGCAATGGTGCTTCAAAGGGAGCGGGAAGGAGGCTGGAGAGGCCTCAGGATAGCTCTATCCTGGCCTTTTCAGTCCCCTCCACTCCCTGCCCACCAGAACACCCCCCACCAGTACACCCCTCTCTGAGGTCAATTTTCTGGCCTCAGGGCAGCCGGAATGGTTTTTTCCACACTGGCTGCAAGGGTAGGGAGGTTGGATCTCAATTCCCCCTTCTGATGTTCAAGTGCTGTCTGCAGCCTAGGAGCGGGGGAGCCCTAGTATCCTACGGCCCCTCAAACAATATGTAGAGGATCTAGAATCACTCCCTTTGCAGTATTTGACATTTTCAAGAAGCAGATAAGTCATGAGGGCAGAATGGAGAATATGATATGCAGAGGTGACTGTGGGGTTGTGGATAATGGTTAATGAACAACTTTTTGGAGTTTAGTTTAAAACTGCACTGCTTTAACTTTTGTTTATTTTTGTTTATTAACCCATAGTTTTTTGTTTATTGAATTCCATGGGTTTGTTTAACAGAGGAATTGACTTTAAGATACTCAGTTAACAACCAAGCCACTCTTATACCATATCAATATCTAATACAAAATCAAAATGAGGGTTATGAGTTCATAATAAAATCAAAATGAGGGTTATGAAGTTATGCTGACTCTGATAATAAAACTGGGTCACCATATTTATCAGTTTTAAAGTTCAGGTGGAGAAGTATATTTGAGAAAATTTCACAGATCTTGAAGCTCAGTCATGCTTGCTGCTGTTACCTTTGTTTTCCCAAACTGAGCTGTGCCATGTTCAGGGCTACACTGTGAGGGGAAAATATGATTGACTCTTAAAAAAAAAATAGGCAGGAGAGGAAAGCCAATCAAATTGTCTTGTTCCTGGTGACCTACTACTTCTGATCAAAGGATAGACTGATAATTTTTGATCTGGTGAGTCTGCATTGTCTTGATTTCTCCCTTCCTAGGGGCTGCAAAATTCTTAAGACTTTGTGGACAGTTTGAAGGGTGTTGTTTTTTTAAAAAAAAAAACACAAATGGATATAATGGCTTGTCTTTATTTTGTAACTGTTTTCCCCCTTCCCTTTTGTCAAACAGGAACTGAGGAGGGGAGGAGACTGGTGGGAAGAGAAAACCTGGATGAATCTCTGTTAGTTCTCATGGCAACAAATAGCTTGCTGTGGACAGCCTTTTTCTCAGCTATTACTAGCTCCAGGCTAGAAGTATCCTTCCATGCCCATAGAGATAAAATTGCTAAGTTTATTATGTGCCAATCCTAAACACACACACACAATAACAATTGCATAGGAAACTGTCTAGATACATCTTAGATTTTATCCTCTGAGTTCACTTTTGCCTCAAATGAGATATAATTAAAAAATCCTGATGAAGGGAATCAGACCCTCCAAATTTCTTGTTACTAGTCCACTATTCCACTGATCGGAGGCTTCTGCATATTGAAGCAAAATAAAAATTGTAAAATGAAAGTGACTTGTGAGTAAGCCACCCAGACCATAATGGTTTTTTAAAGTAAACATGCATGCCTCTAACCATTATACATTCTCCCTTCAGTAGAACTGAAGGTGTCCTCTCAGCTCCTATTAGTGTAGGTAGATGGTCACCTACCTCATCCCAAACAGCTTATACAGATATTGAACTACCATCTTTCCCTGTTGAATTTCTGCCTGTGTTTCCTGGAGGCTGCTTAACTAATCCCTTTTATCACTCCCTGTGAATCAAAACTCAAACAGCATTGTTGCTCTAACCACTGTACCTTACTCCCAGTGTAGTCTTCCCAGCTCCCATCAGCACAGGCAGATGTTAGTCTATCTCATCCCAAACATCTCATACAGACATAGGCTACCTACATCTTTTACAGTTGAATTTCTGCCTGCCTTACCTGGGGTCAACTGAAGTGGTCACTCCCCTTTTATCATTTTGCTTTTTATCATGACTCAAGGTTAATGTGTCATTGTTGCTCTAATCACTGAACTTTAAACCCTTCAGTAAAACTCAGTAAGTCATAGGAAGCTACCTTATACTGAGTCAGACCATTGGTCCATGTAGCCCAAAATTGTTGACCCTGACTGTCAGTGCCTCCCCAGGGATTAAGGCAGGAGTATTTCCTGCCCTACTTGGAGATGCCCAGGATGTGGGACCCTCTGTATGCAAAGTAGATGCTCTACCAGTGAGCCACGGCCTTTCCCCTCCTAATTCTTATCAGGTTCTGTTTGTTGGACTGTTTGGCAGGCTGGAGGTCGAACCTGCATGGAAATCAGAGTGTGAGGAGAACTCTCCTTATGTCCCTGTTTCCTAGCAGAATGGGGAGGGGGGAGCTGTCCCCACATTTCCCAGCAGATTCAGCACCCTAAACAGTGTAGTCTTTTTCCTTCTCAGCTGCTTATAATGAAATAAATGGCAAGCATCCACACCGCTGTAATTTTCTAAATCAACTGCTTTGAAGGAGGGAAGGAGCACTACTGCGTGTCTCTGCGTTTATGGTTAATCCCATTGACTATCTTTACATGTGAAAAGAAAAAACTTTTTCCAAAGATGAAATGAATGGAACTTTGTCTGTGGGTGGGTGGGTGGGTGGGGGGGTTGGTTGGTTCACAAACTCCAATACAAGACGAATAGAAAGTGTTCATTGCTTCAAGTGAAAACTTTCCAGTGTCTTCAGCAACTACAAAATGGTTGCCCTTTTTTTTCCCGAAGACAGTATTGACAAAGGGAGTTTTTTTGTTTTGCTTTTTGTCTTTTATCTGCTCTGACTCCTTCAAAAACTCACCAACGAGCCTGATATTTCCTAGGTATATACAATCAACATTTTTTCTGTCACTTGAAAATTTCAGAAAGATTGGTCAAACTGTTTCGATTTTATAAAGGTTAGAATGACCTCCCAAATAATTTAACAGAGTGGAATGATCAATTTACTGAGGGGCCTTAACATTACCATCACAGCTGTTACAGTAATAATAAAAATATTATTTTGCTACTTTGCATAAACTTTTGAAAGTCAACTGAAATAGTGGCACAAAATGCTTACTGATTTATGTAAGAATATTTTGATTATTTACTTAGGGCATCATCCACTATAGTTATGCTCTTTTTCAGCCAATCATAGGCATCTTTACTTAGATGTAAATCCCATTTAGTTCAAAGAGCCTTACTCGCAAGTATCTGTGCTCTGGATTGCCATTTCAGTTTTATATCATATTTTGAAGCCATCTGATGAGGTGTTAGCTGCTATAGTTAAGAGGCAATATACCAGTGAACATCAGGTGCAATCTATATTTAAAATCAGATTTTCACTGAGCTAGAATGGTAGTCAGCAATTCTCCTTGAAGGAAGATTTCTCCTTCACTGTTTTATTTCAGTGTTTTCCAAAAATGACTTACACTGGTGAAAAATAAATGGGTTGTGCTGAAGTTATTTCCTTGTACTTTGATAACTGGTAAATATTGCATCACATTGCTGGGTGTGTGCATTGTGCAAACAAATGGCTGATGGAAGAACAGCTGGTTTTTCTAGTTACTGTATAGAGCCCGCAGTAACAGTGCTCTGTAAATTGAGTAGAAGAAGCGTTTCAGCTGTTATACTCTGGACATGGTAAGGCCTACGTTTTTAGAATGCTGTTACAAATTTCTTTTTCTTTTTGTAAAATCTATTTGTAATTGTGTATTCCCCTAAGGGTTTTGTAAGGATGCTTATCTTAACTGCAGGGTTGTTTTTTTCAGAGGGGTGGGGAGCTGATTGGATACTATTTTGTTTTACTTCCTGATGTCTCATTGAATGAAATGGATATTTCCAAAGTTGCACATTTCTCTATAATACAAGCTTAAAATATAGAACTAGGGTGACCTAACTGTCTGATTAGAGATTATATTAGATCAGTAATTTATTCTAGAATGGATGTTGTCGTTCAAGAATAATCCTAATTCTCCTCCTATCATAGGAAGGTAATTCTTGGAGTTGTTTTGTAATTCTGAACAGGCCAAACTAAAATGACTGCTGTTTTGTTCAAGACACTTAAGTCACTGTGTTTCTCATACACTAACAATAGACTGAAATCATAGTTTAGACAGAGACTTCTTAACAAAGTGAGAAAACTTTAATGCCATTTTTAAATACAATTATGTCTCATATCATACTGAGGCATCTCATTATTGTTTATATTGATAAAAAAAAACACTGTTACTTTCTTGTCCATTCTATTCTTGATGAATCCAAGCTTATATCTCAGGAAAGTAGTACTATCTTAGGCTATTCAGCGATTAAAATGTCCCAGTACGCACATTGCATTATGGGAAGTATATCATTCCGTACAGAAGCTGTGGTCAGGGATGTTCTAGGCCTCTGCACAATAATGAGCCTTTGTCATTGACAAAGGTTTGTGACAAAAGTTAGTGTAGCAAGTAATTAATCATCTGCTTTCCACAGACTACAAATCTGTTGACATTCAACATGCATGTGACCTAAAAATAGCATCCTTGATCCATGGTATCTGTTGAGTATTGATTAAGAACTGCTTGTGAATATAGAAATATTTTCTGTCATATCACATTAATAATACCTCTATTATTATTAGTAGTAGTAGTAGTAATAGTAGTAGTAGTAGTACTTCTCCCAAAGCTTATAGAAAATAAGCTGGAAATATTCAGAAATGTGAAGAAGATTGATGACATTTTTAGTCTTAAGTGATTTTTTAAAAAAATCTCGGAAGCACATAGTTGCTTGCCAAATGACAGATTAGTCATATAATTAGTCTGTTATGTCGCTAGATCTACTTTATTGTGCAGTAATTAGTATGAATTTATGCTCTAAAAATGATTTGGCTGTGTGATGGAGCAATTGGATAACTGGTTTACTATGCTTCCAGTTGCAATGCAAACTGAAGTTGCCACATGCCTGGCTGACTCTTGGTTTTATGAATTGACTCTTTTATACATATTGTTATGAGACTGGGAGGGGGGGGACTTTTCCTCCTGGTGGACCCCTTCTTTGCATGGATTCTCCATGAAAACAATTTCTGATAGGCTGCCAACAGTCAGGATAAACCTCCTGATAGGATTGTCGTGGGTGCCAGACTGGGTCAGTGGGGTAGCAGAGCCCCCCCCCCTTGCATCCGGCCCTTGCGGATGAAGTCGCGTGTTCTTGGCATGAGCACAGACCCACAGCCATGTGCTCAGAAGCCCCCTGCTAAACCTCGGTACACACACACCCCAGCACTGCTGAAATCGCACATTTCCCCTTTCCATGCCAATAGTGGCCACCATTTGTGTGGAAGGCGCCTTTTGACATGTGAGGAGATGCATGATTCCACAAGGCTCCAGAAATCATGCATTTCCACCTTCCATGCTAATGGTGGCCACCATTTACGCAAAAGGGGAAATGCATAATTTCCGGGGCCTTGGGAAATCCCGTATTTCCCCCTTGCATGCTAACTGACCAGATGCTCTGTGGCTGTAAATTAGGCTACCTCTAGTATATTCATCTGTGACTGTCTTGAGTTGAGAAGGTCAGGGCTTGTTTGCAGTGTGTCCATTGGACATAAACTGACGTACTTTAATACCAGTGGACCAGTCTTCAACAGAGATAATAAGTGTCACAGATGTCTAAAATGTAAGCTGTGATTGTGCAAGCAGTTATGTTAATTAGTGGGTCGGTTGGTATGTAGTGATAAACCAGAATTCTGGCTTATTGGGAATGAATCAACATGCTGATGTGCATGGCCAGCTGCTCCTGCTTGACTCTTTCTGCCAGCACGAGTGATTAAACAAACCTCCATATGTGGTTTGTTTAGCATTACATTGGAGTGGATCCCTTGCTTATTGCTTATATGATTCTGGCTTCTTAGAAGAGCAACTAGCCAGAGATCCCAATTTGGACATAACAAGCATTGCTGGAGATTTTGTGGTTTGTTTAGTTGTTCCCGCTGGCAGTAGGAGCCAAGCAGGTGTGATTGGGCAGAAGATATTAGCAAGACTGCTCATTCCTGATAAATTCTGGCTTATCATTACATGCGAACTGACCCACTCTCTTGATGGCACTAAACCACTGTTAATCTATGCTGCATAAGTAAAATGATCATCTTGTCAAAATAATTTCTTATTTTCATTTCAGGTTCCAAAAATCATAATATAATGATTTGGGGAAATTATGAACTTGAGGATAAAGTATGAATGAAGATCTGCAACATGTTCAGGAATTCAGGCATAGTTGTAATGGACATTCAAGACACTAAAACAATCTGATTCCCTTTTGGCATTGGGATTAAATATGCACATTAGCTTCTGTCAGGACATCTGCTGAATCTATAATGATTGGTCCTTTGCAATGATGTGCCAGAAAATACATGCATTATAAAATAGCACAGTTGAAGCAACATGTCTAAAAACGTGGAGATCATCAATTTGTCATTTTTACTGGAACATGAAAGGGAAACAATAATGGGTGTATTGAAAAGGGATGAATACCTGAAAAAAATGGAAGATAAAAGGATCAGGTAACTTTTTTTAACCATTTGTTTTGGAATGTTTACACTTCTGAGTATTGGTGTTAGTTTGCATGTTTGTGGTTGTATCTATTATTACTGTTAGTAGTTTTGTTTCCTCCTCTTCTTCCAATTTGCTCAATCCAAAGTTCTAGCCTCACAGCAACCTATGTGATAGTTTAGACTGGGTTTTTTTAAAAAAAAAATTAGATGCTTTCCATTGGCCATAGCCCATCAATAAAGACACAATCACATAAATTAATACAAAGAATTTCATTAACAGGATTTTTTAGAAGTGTTTTGACATAATGAACATGTGCACATGTACAGAAGTTTGAAACATTGTCTATGCTAGCCGCATATTATACTGCACAGTTTCATAGAAATCAAGTAGAATTTTGAAAATACGTTGGAAGGTAATTTCTATAAACTTGTGCAATATTATATATTGCTAACTTAGACAGATTTGAAATAACAGTTGAAATCTTCACAAGTTGTGAAAACTTGAGCTATGCCACTGCCCTATGAGAATTTGGTAGATAAAACAGAGCCTTTTTTCTTGGCTGGACTTTTTAAATGGTGGTTGACTTTTCTCTCTGTCTGTGTCTCTTTTGGAGGCTTGACATCTTAGCTGGTTGCTTTTAATTCTTGTGCAGATCCTGTTTTCCTGGTTTCTTAAGACACAGTATTCTACAATTATTGCTATCGTATGGTTATGTAGTCTAGTTTGTAGCAAGCAGTCTTTGGCTCATACATCAAATTTGCTATAGACTAAGATGATTGCCTTTCTCTTTAATATTTTATTAAGGACATGCTGGTTAATCTTTATGCTCCATTTAGAAAGCTTTAGCTTATTTACCTTCAAAGTGTAGTAAATGTAAAGCATGCTAGTTTTGTTAACATCCTTCCTCACTCTCAACATGAAAGCTCTTCTTTAGTTCAAGAACATAACTGGCTAGTATGAAACTGCCAGTGTGTGATAAAAATTAACAAGACCTAAATGAAACCAATGTGCTTCCTGTCATGCCAGCAACATACCTAGATGGTTACTATTCAAACAGGGAAAGTAACACAATACTTTAAATAGGACCAAGTGAAAGTCACAAAGCTGTTTCACATAATGCTTGTTGTTGTTGTTGTTGTTGTTGTTGTTATTTTGCCTTTGTAACAACAATATATATGTGTGTGTGTTATCTAGAATAAAATAAATTCTTGAGGAAAGTAGAAGGGAAAATATATAATAGGCAACAAATTAGTCTGCACTCAGCGAGAAATGCCCAGCTCAAAATACACTGCTCATGCCAAAATCAATATCCAGGAAAGCAGCTAACACCATGCTCCCATGTATACTAAGGACTTTAGATTAAGGGGAAGTGGTGTTGCTTCCTGCTGAATTACATGGGTGGAGAGGGGAAACCACATGATCTATAATGGAAAACTTCCCCTCCTCTCAGTGCTCATAGCCCTGAATAAGATAGCACCTTCTAGTGGGTGATTTGGAGTAAAACTTCCCCAGCACATGGTAGAAAATATCAAAATATTTCAGCAGAATTCTGTTCTTTTTTAAAGAATAGAATTATTAGGGGAAGGTGCGGGAGACATGCAGGAGGTTAACAACGTCATCAAAAGGCCCACAAACTTCTGTGAGTGCCCAGTCACGAGCGTGCCTTATTTCATTCATGTGAAGAAGTTCTGTGTTTTACTTAAATTAACTGACCTCAGTTAGATTAGGGCTAAAACAGACATTACTTTAAATCCATATCTGCCAGCTATGCCTTCTTTTATTCTTACCCCAGCATAAGCACACTGTGCCTTCTCTAGATTAAAATAATTATAAAAAAGCCATAGCTACTAGATACAGATTTAGAGTAATGCCTATTTTGGCCCTTAGAAGAGCTGAACTTTCCATGGGATCAGGATCAAGTAATGTGAAAAGAGGGTTCAACAAGCAGGACAGAATACAGTTAGTGGGGGAAAAGTAGGGAAGGGCACAAAGTTTAAGCTCCATGAAGTTTATAGAACCCTTCATTTCAGACTTCTAGTTGCCCTGAAGCTACTTCTTTGCTATTTTCTCACCTGTGTATTCAGTTGCTTCGTTCCATATCTATGCAACTCTGTGTAAATAACAGGTATTTACCTGGCCTTGTGAATAGGCAAATGTTCCACATGGCTGAAGCTGTCCTGTAAATCCCAGTAGCACTGCAGGTATATTTGGTGAAAACATCATTGATCATGTTCTCATATCTAATCTGTGCCATTTACATTTAAGGTCAGAACTTTGGCTTCTATTCAGGGAAAGGAAAACATATTCAAGCATCTAAAATATTTTGCCCATCCACTGCAGCCATCTGCTGATGCAATTTTCCGAATGCCCCTCCCATCAGAGGAAGGGCAGATATTCTCCAGGGAGTGAGCATCTTAGCTGTGGTATCCCACTTGTGGTACTCCGTCCCCAGGAGGATCCCCTCACTCCTACACCACTATGTTTTGGGGGCCAGACAAAGACCATTTTATTCTCCCAGCCCTTTTAGAACTGCTCCGTCTGCTGCTCTTAATTGCTTTTAACTTGATTTATATTTTACCTTGTTTTCTATTTTAAATTCTGTGAAGTAACCTAGGAATGTATGATGGTGAGTGGTATAGAAATTCAGAAATAAGGTGAAGATATGTCCTGAAATGTTAATGTGCCTAAAACTTGAAAATATTTCCTGAAAGTTCATGTCCTATTATTTTCATCTTCTATTGGTTAGCAAAATGAGGCATTCTGTTTAATTCATCTGTGTGGCATCTTCTGCACAGTTGTTTGGTTGTAACATGTTAGCCATATGCAAAGGTGGAATGTGTGCACACTAATGCATGCAGTAGGCTGACGATTAGTGTTCTAGCCTACATAAAACCAGTCCACTGTTGGCACAAATTCTATATGTGTATAAAAAGTATGTGGGATGCCTTATCTGTATAATAGGGAATCCTGTTTTTGGAGGGCTCCTGTCTGTGGGTGCAGTTCACATGTATATAGGGTCTATGAAGACAGTACACTGTGTGTGCTTAGGTTGTGGATCTCCTCCTCTCTCGACACATGTTCAGTGAACATATATCAAATGTATATAAGCTACTGTCTATCAGGAGATTGGGTATACGTGTGTTAAGAATGCCATTGCATGTTTCATGTTCAGTCCTGCTCTACCCCCTAGGGATGTGGAAGAGTGCAAAATGCATTATCATGTCATATGTCCCGCATATGATATTGAAAAGTTGGTGAGCATATTCAGAACACAATTCTACATTTCAAGTTCAAACACCAAGTCAAGGCCACAAAGCTATAATGCTATAGCTCCCTTGAACATTGAGATATCACAAGGATTTTCAAGAGGGAGGAAGAAAAGAGCAACATCCATATTAATGGGTATTTGAAGATTGTGATTTACTAGTATTCTTTTATTTTTATCCCTTGAACTGCTTTTTATTTATTGGGGCCTTTAAAAAACCAGACAGTTCTGGCTTTTGGCAAAAACTGTTCTTATACTGCATTTAACTGAGCTGCTGAGTTTATTCTACTGACGCACAATATTCTGGTTTTTTTAGTGTTGTTCAACTCAGTAATGCAGTAGCTGTTTAGAGGCTGTGCTGCTGGTAGATTAAGGTCTGACTCATTTGCTTCCTCCATCTCCTGTACTCTTGGAACATTTAATTCTTCCAATTTTGAAATCAAAGCGAATTGTCACAGTCATTTAGTGATTCACTCTTAAAGGCACTGCAAGAAAATACAGAAGGAAATTACTATCAAACACAGCTGTCTGAATTTATGATGAATTAAGGCACTGGTAAAGTTAAGAATCTTATTTTTATACGTTTTTGTATACTGTGTTATTCCATTGGGAGAAGGGAACCACTGGTTGAAAGGATTCCTCTTTCTCTGTGTGCCATCCCCCAAATCTGCTCTAGAGGCTTGGAGGATATTCAGGAGCAGATTTAGGGCATATGCTGTGGGGTTGCAAGGGGGGAATGAGAGGTTGGGGAAGTCCCATTACACAAGCATTGATTCCAGTCCTTGGTTTGGTCTGTGTCCATCCCTTCATCTAAAGCTGCATTCTCATCAGTTCCCAGATAGTTCTTTCCATAGAAATACTGGCCTGGCCTGGACCTGGCTAGCTTCATTGCATCAGGTACCTTCAGAATATTCTCTGGACCTCTTCTCTTAGTCATTGAGAATGAACTGGCACTGGTTATCTTCTAATTGATTCACTATGGATGTTTCTGTTTCTGTAGGATCACAGTACTGAAGAGCTAGAAGGGACAAAGTTGTCATGTAGTTGTTTGACCAACAAGCTGAAAGACTACCCAACTATCTTCCCCTCACAAATCATGTCACATAATTTAGAATACGAGTCACATATACTAAATATATGCATACTCATTGGTTACCCATGAACAGAGTTCATGGAGAAAAATCAAATCTAACAAAAGATTTAACTAAACTTTGACTGAGTTACTTTTAACTGTAGTACATTATTATAGAAGATAGCCTGATTATTTTAAAATAAAAGCTTTATAGACATAAATGAACTTCGAACTTTGAATTATAGTAAAAACCATTGTTTCTGGTGGAATCTGCATGTCAGGAGCTTTCCATGAGAATTGGAGCTTCTCCACACGAGTGATTTATTGTACGTTTGTGATTGGTTATTCATGGAAGTTTGTGGGTCCTTTTCATGACATTCTCAACATCTGATGCATCTCCCGCTGTTTTCAAGCGGAAATCTGCTGTTTTACAAACCCTGAAAATGCAGTAATAAATGGAAAATGCGCTATAAAGCAGCACCTTCTGCTGGCAGTAAAATGGAACAGTAAAGCAGAACAACTGGGTTGGGTACACTGGTGACAATATATATGATCATAATAGCAATAATGAAGACAATCGTAATAAAACAATTAAAATTATTTAATTTTTCTGTGTAGTTAAAACACACACACACACACACACACACACACACACACACACACACACACACAAAATCCCGAAAATGCAGTAATAAATGGAAAATGTACTATAAAGCAGCACCCTCTGCTGGCAGTAAAACATATGGAAAGGAATCAGCAAGAATGGCGGGGTGGTGAGAGTGCGTGTATTAAACCTGCAAAGACTCTGGAAGTCAAAGTCCCAATTAGGCTGGGGATTTTTATTAAATGTGGAGAAGTCATCAGGAAGGCAGTTGAAAAGGGATGACCGACTAATTCCTGACTTTGGGGTGTGTGTGTGTGTGTGTGTGTGTGTGTATAAGATAAGATACCTTCAGTAAAATAACAATTGACTTGCTGGATCACACCAAAAACAATCCGAACTTGAAAATCTTTTTCCTACACTAACCAGCCAGATACCTTTAGAACAGCCTTCCATAACCTGATGCTCTCCAGATGGGTGAGACCACAACTCCACCATCCCCAGCCAGCATGGCCAGGGCACCAGGTTGGGGAAGGTTGCTCTAGAAGCTCATGAACAAGGGCATGAGGATGCAGCCAAACCCATGTTTGTCCCCAGCACTGTGTACTTGGAAGTATAGTGATTCCATGTAATTATCAGTTTAACTGGTCTTTAAAATTAAATGCATGACTCATAGTTGGTTACCAGTATACCTGCTTGTAATTGCAATTGCAATCATTGTCTACCTTGAGCTTGCCTGGGACACAGATCTGATGGAGTTTCCTGAGGCTGGTTAGCCACAACTAGTAGAGTCAAAATGATTGTAGAGCATATTTCGAGACAGCAAGTACTAAACCTGAATGTGAGGGTAGATAAACAGCAGAATATGGGAAGCTTTATCATTATTAGAGCTGTGCCAAATCCTGCCCCCTATTTTGGGGGACTTTTTCTCTCCCTGTGAAAGAGGCAGTGTTTTTTCTGCTTCTTTTGCAGGGAGGAGGAGAATGTTAGAGATTTTTTTCTCCTTGGGGAAGGGGACAGCATTTCCACAAACCTTTTAAAAGTATAGCCGGTTGTTTAGGGGTCTTCTTTCTATTCCCCCCCCCCCCAAAAAAAATCACCCGACACTTGGAAAAACCCAGCAGTTCTTTATGAGTACTTATTGGAGACCATGTGACCTTACCCTTGCCAATAGGCATTCAGGAAGAACTATTGGGCTCCTTCAAGTGCTGGGGGTGTTTTAAAAAAATAAATAGAAAAAAGACCCCTCAAAACTTCCTACACTATGTGGAAACCCTGTCCCCCTCCCCGAGAGAAAATTATCCGGAATTCTCACCTCTCCCAGTCTCTTTTGTCAGAGTTTTTGTTTTTCAGCTTTGTGGAGGTATGCTTTTTGCTTTTGTACCAAGTACCATATTTTTGTAGCTGACAATAGTTTTGATCTTCTGGGATATTCACTCTCTAGAGGAAACGTGTGTTGTACAATATTTTTATTTCAAGTGTTTTATGATCTAGAAATTACTTTGCATTTTGAACTACTGCAAGATATGAGAAAAGCCACTGGGGACAAGATGGTCGGATGCTTGGCTAAAGTTATATTAGGGTATCCAGATGGTACCCACCCACCCCCAAACAGCAGTAGGATGTTAATGTCTCATATGGGGTAATGAACCATACTGAACACAGCTACATCACTTCCGATAGTGCCGTTAATTTCTGGTGCATATTCCAGCCATGTCATATGATGTGACATCCTAGTATGGCCTGCTACCCAACAGGTAGGGCAATTTCTTTTGATGCCACTCCTTCCCTTCTGATCGAAAGCTGCTTCATATTGTATGATGCAGTTGCATTACACTTAGCCAGCACAGAACAAATTGCTTTGATTAAACTCATCAGCTGTGACCTGCCCCTCATCTGGCCTATTATACTTCAAGAGCGGTGATGTTTTAAAAGGTGTTATTATCAGTACAGTATGTTCTGCTGCATATTGAGCAATATAAACGAAAATGTTAAATATAAATATTGGTCAAAGCTTTAGACCACAAGGTAGTATAAGATACCACATGTTTAGCAGTTGAAGGCTTTCATCAGCTCCAGTTGCTTCTGGTGGTTTCTGAAAGCAGAGAGGCAATGGAACGCTCTGTTTTTATTTAACTAAGTGAAAATGGCTTTCTTGGAGGACTGGAATTGAAGTGCAAGGACTGGAGTCAGATTTGAATAAATTGTGCCCCAGAGTTATACACTGAGCATTTCCTTAAGGACAGGCTGTGCTTTTAATTTTCTTAAGTATACAAAAAAGAGTATTTTAAGTGGGACTTTGTTAATAATCCATTGTTTTAATACTGAAGGGCTTAATATGATGAAATGCATTTAATTTCAGAAACATGTCTAAAGGATTGAATTAAAATGCCAGCATGCTCAATTATAAACACTGGTGTTTCATCACCTAGAACTATCATTTCATACCCTGACTTAATTTAATAGTTCATAACTGTGCCTCTTTTTTTCCCAATGGCAGAGACATTATCCACATAATTATCTTTAGCCTTTGTCCTCCTTTTACTCCTTTTCGTCTAGGTTATTAAAAAATTCCTCTCTTTGCACTTATGAACAGTTCTTAAAGACTGTAACCTCTACATGAGGGTAGTTCCAGTGTAAGTGTAGTTTCATAAGCAAGCAAGCAAGCAGTTCCATTGCATTTAGTAGTGCTGTTTGAACTATGGTAAAGGGCATGTCAAGAGTACCTGTACATCTGGGACCAGTAATGCACTCTTTTCCTTACATGATTGTTGTTTGGAATGTTCTTAAAGTGCCACTGAAACAGTCAAGTGTTTCTTCCATTTCACCCCTGATTGCATGCAGTTTTCTAATCCTGTAGTGAGTGCACAACTTCTGGCTATTTAGGGCCGGATCTACACTACTGCTTTAAAGCACTTTATAACAGTTATAAAGCACTTTAACTGCTTTAAAGCGCTATAAAACTGTTATAAAGCGCTTTAAAGCAATAGTGTAGATCCGGCCTAGATAAAAGCTAAGCAGTTAAAAGTTGTGAGTAGTTGGTTTCTTGGCAGCATGAGTAATTCAACACCTTCACAAATCAACCCAATAGGAATGGGGTACACCCCTGGCTAGTGCTGCCTTAGGACCCAGTATTTTTAAACTTGCAGTCACTAACAGGAAGCAGGGTTGGGACCATGGCACATGGGAGGGTGTTTTCTCTTCCCTTCCTCTATCCTGTGGTACCATGGAAATTGACCTTGTGAAGCTTTTATTCTCTATAGGAGGGAAGTGAGACCACAGCATGGAGAGAAGGGTTAAACCCACATCTCCTTGTGCACCTGACCCTGCTCTTTCCCTATCCACCTACCATGCCTGCAATTTTAAGGGGAGAAAACAGACATGTGAAATGCCAAAATGCGTTTCACATATCATCTAGTATGGCCCTAAGACACATAAGCTACACATAAAATGGCTTTCTGGGTTGCAACTTGTACTTTAATACGTAGATTGCAACTTAGATTAAGGTTTCAAAATGGGTCTTTTTGTTTAATACTCAACACTATATGCTTTACAATCAAATGTGTGAACTGACTTAATTGAAAAGCATTCTGCTTGTGATGATATAAAAGTTATGAATGGAGGTTTGACTTGTGATGGCCCATTCAAACTTATAGGCCAGTTTTTGATAATGCTCTCATGAGGTGATAATCTTGCATGTAAGAACCATTGCAAGTTTTTATCAAATGGCTAATAAACCTGCTTCAAGCCATTTTTGTAAAATTTCTCTTCTTTGTTTTTTTCTAGGAAATTGAAGAATGAGTTCCTGGAAGTGAAACGGAAAGGTGGACGGCAGTACCAAGAGGACAACAGCAGGGTCTGCATTCGCTGTCAAAAAAATCTGGGCTTAATCTTTGATAGAGGGGATCTCTGCCAAACATGCGGACTCAGAGTTTGCAACCAATGTCGTATTGCAGGAATTGATGGCAATTGGAAGTGCACAGTGTGTGATAAGATTGCGTAAGTTTTTTGGTTCTTGGATACACTTTGACAGCAGTTGTGATGCTATTGATAGACAATATCAATCTATAGGAAATGGAAGGGACTAGGGTAATGAGGGCATACTTGGGCTTAATTTAAGCAGGCTCAGTCTTGGAGACCATTAAAATGGGGCATTTAGCATTTTGAATTAGTATTAATAGTAGGATTAGTATTCCTGCTGAATAGCGACATTCTCCTCCCCTCTATTACCACTTCCATCTTCTCAGTCATTGACCAGGTTTGCACAATCAAAATAAACCACCATGGCTTATTTAAATTGTGACGCATGCCAGGCACGATTTCCATAATCAGCAACCAGGCACAGCTTGTCCTGTTGTTCAACAGCCCATTTAAAGAAACCACTATGGTTTATTTTGATTGTGCAAACCAGATCATTGTTGTTGTTTCTCTAAAGTAGGGTTAGGCAACTTGGGGCTTTCCAGTCACTTTGGTTACAACTCCCATCAGCCCCAGCTAGTCCAGCCAATGGTCAGGGCTTATGGGAGTGGTAGTCCCAAACTTCTGGAGGGCATCAAGTTGCCTACCCCTGCACTAAAATATACTATGGCATGGATATTGACATATAGCATGTATGCAGGATATAAAATATAGCATAGCTTGCTGTTATATAGATCAGTTTTATCTTGCTATCCTTCTAAGGCAGGGATGGGGATCCTCCCAGCCTTTGGGCCTAATCCATCCTAGAGGTTCCCCATCTGCCCCATAGGTCAAAGCATCACCGCCCTTTGGAGAGGAATCCATCCTGTTATATCTGATCTGCACTATGCCTAATCAGAGCTCAGCTGTCTGCCATTTTGTTTTTCTCCATGCAGAGAGAGGCCTCTCTGTGCCTCTCTCTGCATGGAGAAAAACAAAATGGCAGATAGCAGGACATCATGGAGGGGATGATGTCCCAACCCCTGACATTTCGCTCACCGAATTGGTCTGGTGGGGAATCCAGCCCCTGGATCAATCCAAGGTCAATACTCCATTCAAAAGGAAACATGATATCAAGCTTTTACAGCTCAGCTGTGAAAGTCAGTTTCAAAGCTTAATTTCAGCCAGATCTTGCAGTTTTGTGCTTTGTCTTGAGCCAGGCCTTCATAAAACATAAGAATTTACACACCATTAAAACAATGATATAAAAACAGCAGGCACTAAAAGGAAAAAAAATTACAACAGAAGGGCTTAAAACTCAGCTCATTTTTTTTTTAAAAAAACTGGTAAAATAAAAAGAACATATATGAAACTGGACAAGCCTCCTTAGTAAGGGCATTCTTAATGCAGGGCATTGGAATTGAGAAAACCCCTGCTCCTGGTTGCAGTCCACTTAATCTCTGAAGGCTGTATCACCTGGAGAAGAGCCTTGGATGATGATGCGTGTATGGGTGACTGCCACTGCTTTTGCTAAAGCATGCCTGGACCTTCATTCCCTCGCCGCCCTCTACTAGATTTCAATGAGTCCCAGTGGAAGAATTCTAAGTAAAACGAGACCACTAGCATAGTCAGGATTCTGTAGATCATCTCAGCTCCACACACAGATCTCTGTAAGCAGATGTAACAAAACCTTCCAAGCGAACACTCTTGATTCCAAGCAGGGTTTCTGTCCCTGCAAACTTGCAGCTCAGGATGGTTGTCATATATTTCACAGCAGCTTTAGTTCATGACTCATTTCCCCATTATAAGCAGTCTTTAGCTAATGCTAGCAAAAGGATCTTTGCTGCCTGCTCTGCTACTTAGTGATGTATGGAGAGAGTATTTGGAAATGTTGCTGTTTAACATTGCCGTATCGGTTGGCATTTGGAAAACCTTTGTGTATCTTGTGTTACTGTAGCATAACAGTAAAAGATTGAGGAAGAGTTGCTGATAAATATCATCTTGAGGACTCTAGAATCTTTGTAGGCATGGTGGCCAAGGCTACCTGCTATGAGCCATTATGTTGTGGTCCTCAGTAGTAGTATAGCACATTTGATGATCTGTAAAATTAGTTCTTGAAGTTCCAAATACCATGAAGAAATCAAGGGAAATGCAGAACCTTTCACTTAGATCTCCCAGTTTATCCTGATTAGTCATTTGAGTTGCTCATTAGGCAGATCTCAAGAATAAAAAAGCTCTTTGAATTTCAAATCACGGAGAAGTAAAGTTATATTATTGAACGCTCCACTTTGTATAGTGGAGTATAGGTTGGGAATTACATATAAAACAATAAACTTTTCCTATCCTATTTCAACAGAACACAAAGAGAAAAATGAAAGGGAAAATATGAAGTGTTTTTTTTATTATCAAAGAACAAATACATTGTTTATATTTTAAAAAATGTTGAAATAAGAACTCTCTTTTATATAAAACTTTCCTGCTTCTAGCAAAGGGTTTCTTCTTCGCTGGGAAAGGGCAGAATGCAGATGCATTGTTTAGGATATCACTATCATTTAAATAAGGCTTATATCAGAGTTATAAAGTCATTGGTGCTAAAACATCTATTCTTAGCCTGGTATTCAGTATAATACTGATTTTCAAATGCAGTTTCTACCTTTACAGAGCCCTTTCCACGTTGCTGAAAGGCTTCTAAGCCTTTCCACTTCTGTGGAGACCAAATCGGATCTTCCCTTCTGCACCACATGAACTGATGTGTCATCTAGAGCCCCTCCAATACTCCCTTGCAATGATGCATTGCAGGACTCATAGTGGTGGGCAAACCATCTTGCAAGAATAGTTGTCTGCCATGACTTAATTTTATAAACCACCCAGAGCACTTTGGCAATTGGGCGGTATAAAAATGCAATAAATAAATAAAGACTGATCTTCTCACTGGGAAACTGCTAAGATCCTCAGCACAGAGTTGTGACAAACGCTCTTCTTTGGCACCCTAACAGGACATGATAGTGGCAGAGCTATCTGTCTTACGCACAGATCTGTTTCAATCATGTAGAGACTAAGAGGGTCCAATTAAAGAGCAAACTGCACAGATGGGAAGTGCATGCAAAATCCTTCCCTGGTTTGCAGCTTACCTCCTTGTAGTTTGCCCCCCCCCTCCAACCTGGTGATATTCTCTCAATCATCTGGTGCCAGGGAAGGCTGCACAAAGGTAACCTACAGACATCCCTCACCTGCATGCCCATTTTGTTCTTTAAATCTGACCCCCAGCTTTGTATATGATTGGGGCAGATATAGCCTTAAAAACACAAATCTGCCACCATCTAGTTTGGATCTAAGCAAAAGCAAGTAAATAGTACAAATGACTGATCAGCGGCTAGGCATTTGTATCTTTTCATTCCATAACTGGGACACCACCGCTGAGAAAGTGTTCTCCCTTGTAGATTACCTTCGTATCTCTAATGTAGGGTTGGGCAGCATGTGGCACTCCATGTTTTGGCCTACAGCGCCCATCTGCCTTAACCAGCATAGTAAATGGTGATGGGACTACCATTGGATGTGCTGGCTAGGAATGATAGGCATGCCAGTCCAGCAACATCTGGAGCGCCATATGTTCTCCATACCTGATATAGGTGTTAAAAAGTATGGGGAATAGGAAAGAATTCAGTGGGTCCCATAGCACAAGTGCCAAAGCAGAAGTCCTCCTCCTGGAAGGGCACCACCAGTGCTGCCATGCCTCCCACTCTCATATGACAAATATTAGTCTGTGCAGTGGAGGCTTTTATAATCAAATAAGTTAAGGGGAAAATATTGTCTAAATAAGTCAAGGATTTGTTCTGCAAGATAGCCATAAAACCAAGGAAAGAGTGGAAAAGCAGGTTTTTAGTTGAAGATAAGCTTTGGAAAGCTGTGTAGGGATTATGAAAGGACTGCCTGCCAAAAGGTTGCGTTTCTGTGCCTTATGTAGTTCAAAAGAGGGCACTGGCTGTAGCAATCCCATCCTGATAACATTTGCCAAAGTATCATGAAGAAGGAGAAAGACATTACATAATAAAACCAGTTTGCCCGACATTTGCTTGTGCAGAACTGGGAATTAAAACTGAAAATGTCTCCTATACCAGCATACCCAATTTCTTCGTTGCTTTCGTGCAGTGGTCAGACTTTTAAACTTCTGACTTCCTTTAAGCTCGTAGTGTGTATCCTTTCATTTCAATTATTATTATCCATGTAGTTAATATCATTCCAACTTGGAACTGAGCAAGAATGTTCTTGGGAAAAACTGGCATTGGGGGTTGATGTCATTGGGCACCTGCTGGTTCCCAGAGCTTCCTTACGCTACTGCAGCTTGTGCCCGGTGAAGCCTCTTCAAGTGCTTTCTCTGACCAGTGACTAGAGTGATAAGGAGTGTATATAGCAGACAACACTATGGCCCCATTTAGAAGGCATCTTAAACCACAGCTTTAACCATGGTGAATAAAGCAAAAAGCCTTATTCACCATGGTTAAAGCCATGGTTTAAGGTGTCTTCTGAACTGGCCCAATTTATGTCCCCCCTTTTATCCATCCTCTGCTCACTTTACACTCTCCTTCTGGATGGTTGTGTGGATTGGGCTTAGTGGTGAGAAGGAGATGGAGCCACTTGAGGTGGGGAGGGGTGTCACTAAGGGCATATTGACCAAGAGTCCCCAAAACTAGGAGCTGTCAGTCCGCCCGCATTACCCAGGTATTATGTATGTCAAACGTGTGGATGGTTCATTTAATGGATTCTGCCAGGTCTGAGGACTCCAAGGATCATCCTTGCATCTGTAAAATGCAAACTAGCCCTTACTTGGCTGGCTGAACAGATAGCTGGATTATAACTATAAAACTAACCAAATACTATGACATACTACTTGTTCTTGAGTATAATCTTAAGCAAAATCATTCAATTTTATCTCTTTCATGCAGGCATCTTAGGATCGTAACAGGTGAATGGTTCTTTGAGGAGAGAGCAAAGCGCTTCCAACAATCCAAGCTTCTTGGAACTGATATTGTTAGAAGGTCTATCCTACGCAAAGCCCCAGGTAAAAATAAGAAGAGGAAAAGGTGTTCACTCTTCCTGTGTATGGTTAAAGCATTCCTCTTTCCCTGTTGTTTGCAGTCTTATTGCTGTATAATGTGTTAGCATGGGCTGATGCCTTCGTTTTTATATTTATTATACTTTTACCCTCTTCTTACAGTGAGCATTCAGTGACAAAGGGGACTAGTCAGGTCCATACCTGCTGAGGTTTAGAAGTTCTGTAGAACCAAATGCTCCCAGACCACTCATTTTAAAAACATTTGTACTTGTACCCATTATGTTTACTTAAAGCTCTATTTGAAATCAGTGATGTGTGTGTAACTGGGCACAGAATTGAAGCCACAGGCCACAAGCGAGATGTTTAAAAGGGCATATGAAACTCCACACTTTTAGAGGTTTTAGAAGTTTTCCTATTCTTATCTATTAGCAGGTGCTCCATTGGCGTGAAGAGGAATTCCCTTTATAATGGAGAATATTGACCCAGTTCATACAGTATTCATACAGTATTCACATTAAGAAAGTTCTTAAAGGTTCATAAATATTAAAACTATGTTAATTGGTGCTTTCTATATAATGTGTGCATGATATAACGCTGTCAAGAGGACTATCGTGATGCATAGGCCTCTTGTAGCAGCCAATCCTACATGTATGTTATGAATAATGCAAGATAGATTTATCATAATGCATAGTGATAGAATATTTAATATGCACTAATCTAAGTAGTTTCAAAAAGTAGTTTTATTTCCAGAGATCTGTTCTGCAGAAAATTATTATTATTATTCCAGGTTTCTATATACAGGGTTATAGTCAGTACAATGCTTTCTTGGAATGTATAAAACTTTGGGAATATAGAACTGGTCTATATTGGATTCTCCTGGTGGGATTTTAACACACACACATATATGATTGTATTCATTTGATAGCTAATGCAATTATTTACCAATTAAAATACAAAATATAGACTGTGCTTCTATATAATGGAAGACATGACTTTAATTAAAAATTATTTGTTTTGGCATTCTCCTGTACCTAATGTCTGTGTTATACCAACTCTAAAATCATTTCACTGGCTGCCAATTAGTTTTCGGGCAAAGTACAGAGTGTTGGTTATTACCTTTAAAGCCCTACGTGGTTTGGGTCCAGGTTACCTGCGGGACCGTCTTCTCCCATACAATCTGCCCTGCACACTTAGGTCCTCTGGGAAGAATTTACTACAGTCAGCCAAAACTAGGCTGACAACTGCCACTCCCAGACTGTGGAATGGCCTGCCGGGAGAGATTCGTCAACTTAATAGTCTTTTCAAATTCAAGAAGTCTATAAAGACTAATCTCCTCCGGCAGGCCTACCCAATCGAATTTTAAGATATATGGTGGGGGGGGTACATGGCTTGATAGTAGAGCATTAACTTTTCATGCAAAGAATCTGCTTTGAACTATTATTTATTTATTTATTTTATTCCATTTTTATACCGCCCAATAGCCGAAGCTCCCTAGGCGGTTCACACGGAGCTTCAGCTATTGGCTACTTAGGAAACCTGTTTTTAACTTTTAAAATAATAAAAGTGTTTTTCTTTTTAAGTCTCCTCTTCTGAACATATAGAAGGAGGAAAACCCAAAGATCAGTCTCCAGAGAGCTCAGAGGAGACATCAAAGCAAGATACACTAGCTTCCTTTTCAAGCGGGACAAAATTAATATTCAGTGGACCGAGAAAAATAGGGTAAGGCATTCTTTTATAATATGCAATAGGTTTGTTAGTGGCTCCAGAGTATTCCACCATTTCAACCCAAACATCCAAGATAAGAAGCAAATTGCTTTCATTATACCTGAACAAATAGCTACAAACATAGCTGTAATACTTAAAAGTAACAAATGGTATTAGACCTTTATCTTCTAGTAAGAAGTTACAATCAGCTTCATTTACATTTTAAATGAAGTGTGGTTCCTAATAACATTCTACTTTGAAAAGAAACTCAAAACGGCATTTGGGGACTTGCTTCTGTTCGTTCCCTGCAGAGTCGCTGTATAAATTTCTCCGCTTATGAACAAAATGTTTCTCTGGTTTTGTACCACATGATAAGTGAAACTGGGTGCTTCTTTGCTATGCATAATTTGCAGTAAAGAGCATCCCTACCTCATAATAGTAGAACTTGGGGGGTCATTCAGTGAAACTGGCTGGAGATTTAGGAGAAACAAACAGAAGTATTTATTTACAGAGAGCTCCATCAGACAAGCGTTTTATTGCATGCTCGTTACTGGGCTCTCAGGGATTTTCGCAGGTCCCTCTCACAATGTCATCTGCCTCCCACATGCCTCCTGCCCCTTCTAGCCTTCTTCGCGCCACAAAAAAACACCCCAGTAAGTCTGACTTATTTTTAAAGACAGACGTTGCTGCTATCTCTTGCTGTGTGCAGGAGAAGCAGCGGGATCCAGATAGCCCACTGAATAGGCCACATGCAAATTGTTTACTCTTTCAAAATGCACAGGCGGAGAAGCAACAGTAAGCAAACGCGATTTCCCCTTGTGTGTTGACGCTCAGTGAACTCATTCAGACAATCGGTGGGGGAAACAATGCAATATCATTTGTTTCCTCTGCTGGTTGCGTGACGGGTGTTACCCTAATTACCTGCCCGCGTTGCAGGTTGCTGTGTTGGCTGAACCAGATGCTCAGTGCATTTTCACCCATCCTACAATCCATACTGCAAGGCATAGCTTGAAAATGTACTACCCTCCTACTGCGCAGCGGGTTTGGTTGACAAGCATCCCACAGCACAGTGCAAGTAATTAGGATAATCCTGTTCATGTGACCAGTGCACATGGGCTGGAGAAGCAACTGATGCATTGTTTCCCCTGCTGATCATCTGAACCCGGACAGTGTGTAGTTAATTTGTGGGATTTACTGTCACAGGATCTAGTGACTGCCTCTGGCTTAGGTGGCTTTAAAGGGGCATTTGACAAATTGGTGGAGGAGTAGATTTATCAATGGCCATGATGGCTATGTATTACCTCCTGTATCAGAGGCAGCAACAGGACAGGGCTCTTGCTTTCATGTACTTCTTGTGGGCTTCATAAAGGCATCTGGTTGGTCACTGAGAGAAACAGGATGCTAAGACTAGAACAACCTTTCGTGTGATTCAGCAGGGTGGTTCTTACATTCTTAAAATATTGCAGATCCAAAAGTGTCCTAATGACAGCTCTGTGTTAAGCTCTCTCTTCCTTCCTAATATTGCTTAGTAAAGTATATGACACCAAAAAAAGTAGAGAAATTGAAGACAAATGATGCAAATTTTGCACCATGAAGAGTGTTATTTCAAGAAAATGAAAAGGCCCCATAAAATATTTAACATGGCATGAATGGGAGCCCATATAATCTCTTCTTAAAGGCTTAATGCAAAAAGAGAACATATCCTCAGAGGTGACAATGAAGAAAAAACAACAATAAACCCAATAGGTTTTGGAATGAACAGTTCCTCCACGGGTCATCTACAGAAGATAAAACCAAGAGTTTTACATGAAAGTTTAAATGAATAAAACATCTAAAATGCATCAAACACATCTTTATTGCCATATCTAAACCCTTCATTTTTATTTTGATTAAAGTATATTACTTATAAAATATGAGGACAGGTTAAAACCCAACATGAGCCCTACTTACAATAGACCTGTTGAAAAGAATGGGACTAATTTAAGTCCCATTCATTTTAGTTAACCATGACTTACTTAAATCTCATTCATTTTAATGGGTCTGGTCTAAGTAAGACTTACACTGAATTTTACCCATAGTGTGCAAATTAGTATTCATTAACCCCTTAAAGAGTATCAAAACACATTTTTTAAATTTATCTTTAAAATTTGTAGACGTGAAATACATATGTGATTCAATATTTTGCTTTCTCTCCCTGATAATCTTTGAATCTCTGTTCAACAGGAAGGTCTTCAAGGGAGTCACGAAAGGAGACATTGCAAATCTGAAAACAGAAGATGGAAGAAGCATCAGCTCAGATGCTGATGTCCAGAGCATTCACAGTGCTGATAGGTAAGAGAAATGGAACCACCTTTGTGCAGGTAATCCTAATTTCTCCACCGCTTTCAGAAAATGATGCAAATATTGTAAGGCCTTTTTGTTGCTCTATCATAAACTTACCCAATCTCTATTTCTTAGAAGCACACATTTTTCTTGTTATAAGTTTGTTCAAAAAAGAGAGAAATGCACAGGCTCGTGAAACCTAGAAGTTAGCTGCAGTGGGTCATAGTACCTTCATATTTTACGTAGCATATGGAATTTGTGTACGGGCACTGGCATTGCTACAGAAAGCTGAGTGATGGGAGATTCAAGTCAGATAAAAGGAAGTACTTCCTCACACAGAACTATGGGATTCGCTCATTCAAGATGTGTATTGTCCATCAATTTGGACAGAATTAAAGGGGGATTAGACAAATTAATGGAGGATAATACTGTCAAAAGCTACAAGTCATAGTGGCTACATATTACTTTTAATATTGGACGCAATATGTCTCTCACAACCAGTTGCAGGGAACATGAGCAGGAGGTGCTATTATGTCCTGCTTGTGGACTTCCCATAGCTATCTAGTTGGCCACTGTGTGACCAGAATGCTGGATTATAGGTTTCTGGTCTGATCCAGTGTAGTGTTTCTCATGTTTTTACTGGTGTACGCATGTGAAGTATAGATGTGTGTGTGGGAATCCCAAATGGGCTGGGATTTTTCAGGTGCTTGTACATAAGTGTGTGCATCATCCATATAGCGGTGTAAAATTTACAGTATCCTCTTATGTGTGGAACAGCCCTCAATTATGAGACTGTAGCAGCACACTACACTTTATAGCTAGCCTTCAGACAATACCACAGATAGTCCTGACATTTGAGAGTGTTTGAAATTCTTGTTCTAGAATGCATTTCATTTCAATCAGATACTGCATATAATGCTTAATCCTGATAATTTCCTGGTCAATTTAAACAAACAATGGTTTCATGATAGAAATTCAGTGGAAGATAATTATAAAAGTACATTCATGTTATTTTTTTTAACAATTCTGAGGCTTTATTTATTTATTTATTTATTCGATTTGTCCCCCATCTTTCTACCAAAAAAAGAAAAGAAAAACTGCACTCAAGGTCATTTACAAGCACAATTAAAATTGATTGAAGCAATAAAATAATACATTGAAATGCAATAAAGGCATAATTGCAGAATAAAAACAAAAACAGCACCCAACTCAACAGCCCCACTTACAGGCCTTCTTAAATAAAGTGGTCTTTGCCTGCCAGTGGAAGGATAGAGGAAAGGGAGTGAACCTAGACTCCCTTGGGAGGGATTTCCACGCCTTGGAGCCACAACCAAAAAGGCCTTCTAGTGTTGCCACCAAACATGCCTCTGAAGGCAGCAGTCTTGAGAGAAGGGCCTCTCCAGAAGATCTTAAGAACATCAGAACAACCAGTCTAAACGTCCTAAGATCTCTTTCTGTACATAATTATGCTTGCATCTCTCTCTCTCTCTCTCTCTCTCTCTCTCTCTCTCTCTCTCTGCTGCTGGAACAGAGAAATTGGTGGTTTTTCTTTGTGTTATTCCTTTTTTAATCTTTAGAAAACTTAAGAATTGGAATTGGTTAGTTTTGCTGCCTTGCAATGGTGCTCCATGCAGTATTTCCTCTTGAAATGTGCACTTTCTGAAACATCATTAATCTAAAATCTCCTTTTTGAGTTTGTTACAAAAACCTGGATACAAGAATTCCAAAAGAGGAGGAAGAAAATAATATGCCGTTATTCTAGGGTTTTTTAAAAAGTAATTTCTTTAGGATGCAAGTATGTGCTACTAGAAGCCCAACTTAAGGATAACACAATATTAGGGAATACGTCTTGTTAAGTACGGTTAAGTACGGGACATATAAAAATTAATGTCCCACTGGATTTTAGAGCAAGTGCAAAAGGAACGCTGGTCTTTCAGTGAGACAACTTCTCAGTCTTTGAATCTGTGATATCTTGTTTGATCCTGAATTATATAATATGTATGGTGGATGCATTATATATAGTAGTTTAGGTTTTTTTCTAGGTACACTTATTAAATTTTTACAGACAAAAGGGGAAAAATCTAATCCTCTAAATCAGGGGTGTGGAGACTTCAGGCTTGCATTATCTACTTTGCATTTTTACTACAGGGGCAAACATAGTATTAAGGCAGCCCGGGCATTTGTTTTCAGTACCAGAACTGTGCTCAAAGTTGTTTAATACAAAAAGGCCCTCCTGTTTTCCCTCCAAGAGTTCTTTGTTTTACAGGGCCAGCCCTACCATTAGACAGCATGTGATGGCTGCCTCAAGTGGCAGATCCTGGAGGTGTGTGTATGGGAAGCAGCAGTGTCCCCCTTCCCCACCCCTGCCTAAACCCAACCCAGCCATTCTGATCTGTTGAAGGACAGAGCAGTGTCTGCCATGCAGCCTGCTCTGCACTTCCTGAACTAGCCTGCTGTCCCCAGGTGTGGTGGAGGCCACTGTCCCATCATCAGCGTTAGAGTAAGAGCCAACTGCTAGTCCACTTGGTTTCCATACACATAAGAGGAGGGCTGCACCAGGGAAGTATTTATGTTACTGATATTGCTAAAGTATTGAGAATCAAAACTTTACGAACCTACTGCAAATCACCCAGAGATCTTTTTAGAAGATCCCAATCTACTTTCTGCCCACTGCTCCTTCAATCCTATGCTTTAATTATAATCATAGAGGCTTGGAGCTGAAGAACTACAAGCAAAGTTCCAATCAGAGAATGGGGTTTTCCTCTGTCTCTCTTCTGTTTGCAGTTGTTTACACACCCCAAATCCTGAGGGTCAGGAACTTTCCAGAAAAAGTGAGGGATGTATTTTAGGTGCTGCAGCTGGTGGAGGAATCAGAACCTTATGTGGGCAGAGAAGTCTTTCCACTGAAATACTTTTTGATCCAGTCCATTATGTACCATGTAGTGTTGCATATCTGTATGTTACTGAAGTAGAGGAGGGTCAGTGGGTTGGGGGCGGGATTGGTGCATAAATAGAACATCTCCCTAAATCTGCCCATGTAAAATGTAGGGCAGCCTGCCTACTAACAGGGAGTGGCCAGCGAGACCACATCACACCAGTCCTTTTACAACTTCATTGGCTGCCAGTCCAGGTCCGGGCCCGATTCAAAGTGCTGGTACTAACATTCAAAGCCCTAAACAGTTTGGGGCCAGGTTATTTGAAGGAACACCTCCTCTCATATGTGCCTGCCCAGACCTTAAGATCATCCACAGGGGTCCTTCTCTGTGAGCCCCTGCCAAAGGAAGCGAGGCAGGTGGCTACTAGGAGGAGGGCTTTGTCTGCTGTGGCACCCTGGCTATGGAATGAGCTCCCCAAAGAGGTTCGGCTGGGGCCTACACTGTATTCCTTCCATCGCCAGCTGAAGACCTTTTTATTTTCTCAGTATTTTAACATGTATTAACTTAAATTTAAACTTTGCTGTTTTAATTCCATATTTTAATCTATATCAATTTTTGCTGTGTGGTTTTATCCTGGTTGTGCTTTTTATATTGTATTTTGTATTTGTGTTTTTAGATTGTTGGCTGTTTTTATGCTCTTCATGATTTTAACTTTTGTGAACCGCCCAGAGAGCTTCAGCTATTGGGCAGTATAAAAATGTAATAATAAATAAATAAATAAATAATAAAAATAAAATTTGAAACACATTTCAAGAAAGGGCTTGTTATGCCATGGCTAACATCATGATTCTATGGACCACCAGCAGCAGAGGTAACACCACAGCAATACCTGCAGAAGTAAAATTAATATCTATTCAGATGCAAGTACCCCTGAGTTCAGTGAGACTTACTCCCAGGTGTCGTCCAGATGTTTTGGACTACAGCTCCCATCATTCTTTACCATGGCCATGTTGCCAGGGGTTTATGCAAGCTGGGCAGCACCCAGTTGCAGAAGGCTGGGTTATAGGATTGCTTCCTACCTCTTTCCTTCCTGCATGCTGTGATCCCTATGAAAATCTCCCCCGTCCCAAACACCTGGGATTAAATTTTTAAAAATTGCCTGATATGGCTGCAAGCTGCACAATTCATGTGATCTGGCCTTTTGCATGACACGACAGCCCACCGTGGGTTATCTAACCCATGATAAGGCCATGTGCAGCTTGTGCAGGATGCATGCAGCTTCAATTTTGAATACATAACCCCTGCTTGGGGGTTGTTGTGTCATGTGAATGGGGTATGTGAGGGTTAAATAGCCCTAAAACAGACCTTGCCAAATTTGCATGAAACAACAACCCCCGAGCTGTGTATTCAAAACGGCAGCCCCCACACACATGCTGTAGCCTCACCATGGGTTAGATAACCCTTAGTAGGCTGTTGTGTTGTGTGAGCAGTCCCAATGTCTGTTTTTGCCCTAGATGTGATGTATTAATTTCCTAGAGGATGTAAACCATTGTCACTGATATGATTTCTCCATCCCTCTATTTCTCTAAAACATTGTCATTGTTGTAGCAGTTAATCAGAACATGATATGACAGGATCAACCAAGCAAAGGTGTAATTCAGATATCATTTCTAGCATGAATGGAATTGCCAAAAAACCAGAAAGATTGCTTAGACAGTGATGTGTTTTTAAGTAAAATGTCAGACAAGTTAAATATACATATAATATATTTCCTTTGTCTCCGTGGCAAATAGTGACGTTACTATATCAGTGGCAATTTTCAAAGTCCCACTGCTGAATATTAAAAATAGATTTGCTTTCTTAAATCTTGAACACAAATTATTTAGTTAAAGTACAGCGGTCAAAAATGTGTACATTTGAAATGTCTTGAGAAATCCAAATTGGGCACTTATTGGAAGGCAATTCAGGTTGGGCAATCATTAACTTGAGATAAATTGGGCAGATTCAAGCTTTGCTCCTCTTGGGGAAAGAGCAGACAGATGGACATATTTGGAGCAGCTGAACAGCCCTGCAGGATCTCAGATGTCCCCGTAATGGCAATTGTCCCTGGAGGTCTCTGAAAACCCTGTTAGAACAATAATGCCACACCATGTGGCCAATCTGCAAACTGCTGCACAAGGCAGCTTGCCCCATGAAGGCCTGTTCGTCAGCTTTAAGTAATATTAAGTGATATTGAGGGTGGAACTACATAGTATACATAGGAGCTATATTAGCGTGACCAGATACAAAAGAGGGCAGGGCTCCTGCAGCTTTAACTGTTGTGATAAAGAGGGCTTTTTACCAGTTTGCTGTATGCATACGAATGACACCTTTCAATACAACTGTTAAAGATATAGGAGCCCTGTACTCCTTTTCATATGGTCACCCTATGATGGTGTCTTAATTGACATAATGCTAGAAAAATGGGAATAAAATGCTCGTGGGGAGAAGCAGAGGAGAAAAAAGCAGCAAAGAAACAATAGCGTTTCCCTTTGGAAAGGCAGTATATGTATGTGTTTATGCAAAAATTTAAACAATTGTAAAACCATTTCACTGCTTTTTTAAAAAACATGGGGCTTCTCTAAGCCAATTTTAATGCCTGAAAACACTAACACCTTGCTAAACAAAAAGGCAGGTGCTTGATTGGCTCTGGTTTCTCTGGAAAGAAAATTAATGGCTACAACCCATTGAATAGCTGTTTCAGAAAGGTGGGGAGATAGAAGATTCAATTTGTGAGGTAACTTAGGTGGCTAGGTTGCCATTTCAGTTGGATTGTTATTTATTTTTATTGCTTTTTTTTACTTCAGAGACATAACTAGATTGGCTGAGTGGTGTGATTGAAGCCCAGGTGAACAATAGGTTAAAATTGCTTTGTGTAACCTTGGCGCTTCTTAAATAATACCGTGTACCGTGTAAGATTTGAAGCTAATGGTGGGTCACCTTCTTGGATGTGTTTCTAGGTAGAACACTTTTTCTTCTTTTCTTTTTTCTGTGCTGTTTTAGCTGTACAAAGATGAAAGGTTGTTTGGTATTGTTGCCTTAGGGGGAGCACTGTTTCACTGGACAGCAGTGACCTGAAGGACATGCCCGGGAGCTTGAAAGGGACAGTGGGTACTGTGAACCGAAGCAATGCCTCTACTCCAGTCCATCCAAGGTCACCAGCACTCAGCACACGCAGCATGACCATTGACTACCATAGGGTAAGTGTACTAATGCCAAAAGGGAAAAACAAACCCAGAGTTAAAAGATGGGTCCAATTTTCACTGAGGCAAAGCTATCTGTTATGTGGCACGTCACACTGCAGGTTTTGGCTCACATGATGCAGCTGGACCCTATACAACCTCCCACCCTCCCTGCTTATAGAAAACCAAATACAGGGTGAAAAGTTCTAGACTAGCTTTCTCCCTGACATGCTAGTTTCTGTGTGCAGGGATTTTTTGCATGGAGGAGCAATCAAGCATGTGAGCTCCCATCTGCAATCTGAGCTAGCACAGCCTAGACACATAGGTTTACTGTCTTGGTGAGAGCTAGGCCTTAGTCACTATATATATATATATATATATATATATATATATATATGGGGAAATGGTGTTTATTCTTGGAATTCAGAAGAGTAAGTCTCTAATCTTAATAAGGGGAGAACCTGGGGCTATCCCGTTTTATTCTCACAACTACCTTGCTAGACTGTTTCAGCTGAAAGATGATGACTTGACTAAGGCCACCTAGAGAGATTTATGGATGAGCCAGGCTTTGAACTCAGGTTCCTCTGGTCTAAATCTAATAATCTATCTGCTAAGCCTGATAAACCTAGTATCTACAGTTTGGCTTCTGTAGATACTAGTCACCAAACTCACACTGACTTTAATACATCAGGATAGTAACCAAAGTTTCTTAAATTTACTTTATATTTGGTGATCATTCACACAACCAACACAGCCTGTTGCAATTGTGGGTTTTAATTCATCTGTGGTGATTCTCTCCCCACCCACCCCTGTTAGCCATGGGGTCCCCTCCAGGGATGATGTGCCAGTTCAACTTCAGGCAATACAGAGAAACACAGGAAACAAAATGCAAGCAGCTTGTACTTCCTGCAACACTCCTTTCAACAATGTCTGAAGCTGCTCTTTTCTCATTTGTTTTAAGAACATTGTGGAGTAGCTCATTATTGCCATCCATAGTAAGGGAAATAAAGGGTGAGAAAAGTAGGTTAAAAGCCTAAGTGTTTCTTATATAGTCTTACGGTTTTAAAAGATATCCTGAATGAGAGAGTGACCTAGTTGGAACATCACTGGGTTCCTGGGTTGTTGATTAAAAGCAGAAATGGCTCGCACACACCACTTGTCCCCTGCAATTCCTGGGTTAAACAACCTAGGAATTGCTGCTATGATGTAAATCTACTGTTTCTTGAGTGAAACAACCCAGTTAACCCGTGGTTTGTTGTTGGGTTTCTGGGTTTTTGATTAAAAATAGAAATGGCTTGTTGACATGCAAATCAGGACAATGCTTAGCTTTAAACAATAAAACAGTATTTCTGTATATCATGTTGGGCATCAGATACATTCTTGTTTTACTCCTGTCTTTTCGAGCCAAGCTAAATATAACGGAAGCATTTATGTGTCTGTTAAGCACAGGAGTGCTTCAATCATGCAGAAAGAGGGGTGGGAGGTAGCACCCATTGTTAAGATCAAAAAGAGCACATGGGTGCCGACTCCCCTCTCCTATGGCTTACCTGCCTGCAGCCCCATCTTCCCAAGTACTTTCTCTCATCCAGTGCCACTTCTGGTATTACAGCTCACGCAGAGAGAAAAGAACCTGGAGAGAAGGGCAGTGTGTGGGGTGGGGGTGGGGAGTTAATTTTCCTTCATCCTCACAGTCTTGTTTTTAAAATTGGGGGGCCCACCCTGTATTTCTATGTGGCTGGGCCTATATTTTGTTCGGCCCTCTGAATTTTTTGGCAAGTCATTTTATTTCTTTGAATAAATCTGCATTTGTCGAGAGATCTAATGAGTAACCTGCACCAAATCTAATGATTAAATTGGTTCACAGTCTAGTAATCAGATATCAAATCAAATCTGATTCAAGTTTTCAGTATAGGGGCACTGACTGTTGTATGAACATATTAGCAGACATGATGAAGACTTAGGAGAAATTGGACACATTTGCAAAAATATTTTGCAGATGGCATTTTTTTCTCCTGGCTGCCCAAACCCTGCAGACTTGCCTCAGACACTGATATTTAACTCTGCTTATTATGTATAGCAATCTGGTAAATATGGCAATTACTGATAAATTGTCTCATCTTTCCTCTGATGCAATCGTCTTTTAATTTTATTTCTTGCTTTCCATAGCACTGCAGGATGTTCTTCCAGTTGGGGAATACAGCAATTTATTTGTATTTATTGTCTCACTCAAGCAAATCAGATTGTTTAATGAGAATTATGAATAAGGATAGGCAGTGGTATGCTAATGTTCTTTACAGATATAGAGAAAACAAACAGATGGATGGTAGGGGAAGTTTGCTTTATTAGCATAAAGTTCAATATGGTATTGCCAGCATATAGAACTGCCATAGGACAGTTTTAGTGGGGGTAAACCATTAGCCTTTGCACATGAGCTTTATCTAGTGTACAATGTGGAATTTATCTACCTTCCTACCTAACATTGGGCAGGATCCTGGATTGGAAAATGGCCTTACAATGCCTGCAAGTGAAAGTATACCTGCAGATTTGGCAAAAAGGCATCGGGGGAAGACATCTCGACCACCCTCCATTGCAGTTTCTAGGACCTCTCTTGCATCTGGTAAGCTTTTTTGTTAGCGGGTTTTAATACATTTCCCATTGCTACCACTTTCCCCTGCCATCTTTTCGACTGCCTTTCTGGGTGATTCCAAGCCCTCCCGTTGATGTGAGACAATAAAGATGTCTGCTGTGTAATCCACAAAGCTTTATTCAACAAATAAACATCTCTTCACACCTGATGGGAGTGTGAATGCTAGGAGCTATCCTCTAAACCTAATTTGGCCTACAAAGCTAAGCAGTTGCCTTCAACTAAAGCAGGACTATTACCTACAATCCAACAGGCAGTTTAACTCAGGGAGGGCCTTTTGGAAGGAGCCTGTTGTGAGCCGCTATCCTAAGAGACTACCCCCCACATCCTCTCAACTCTGCCCGCTTGGCCCTGTGGCATACTCTGGGATCTGTCAACTCCAATGTCCCCTCTCCCTCAGACAGAGGCTTGAGTTCTTGGGGGGTGAGGGGGAATGGTCTCTGAGCCGTCTGCATTCTCCATGATAAGCTCGTGGGAAGATTCATCCTTGACTCCTGAAGCGTCTTGGAGAATCTCCTCCCTGCTTCTTGTGTTTTCTGGTAAATTCCTGGTTCTTCTTCTTCTGATCCTGAGTCCAATTGACCCCTTGAAACACCTTCCCCTGATCCTGACACTTTCCTTCCAGTGTTTTCTCTTATGGAAGGAGTTGCCCTCATTTCTATTGTTAGAAACATAAGAACTGACTTTAGGCCAGGTCTATTTGCTCATCTGACGGGTGCTGGCTTTTGAGGCAGAGGTTACCTTCTGCCTGATCTTTTTAAACGGAGATGGCAGAGAACCAAGGGACCTTCTTCATAAAGGAGGGGAGTCCTGATTGAAGCAAATGCATCTCAAAAATCAAAATATATGTGTCTGTTCTGATAACTTTTAAAAATAAATATCAAGTTACTACTTGTAAGCATCTGCAAATAATAACCTTTACCAGCATGCGCCATTGATTTAATCATATTTATTCCTATAGCAAGTGGATGCAAGGCGCTATAATTTTTCTTTGGTTGATTTTTATAGCCCTTTTATTTCATAGAATCATAGAATAGCAGAGTTGGAAGGGGCCTACAAGGCCATCGAGTCCAACCCCCTGCCCAATGCAGGAATCCACCCTAAAGCATCCCTGACAGATGCTTGTCCAGCTGCCTCTTGAATGCCTCTAGTGTGGGAGAGCCCACAACCTCCCTAGGTAACTGATTTCATTGTCATACTGCTCTAACAGTCAGGAAGTTTTTCCTGATGTCCAGCTGGAATCTGGCTTCCTTTAACTTGAGCCCGTTATTCTGTGTCCTGCACTCTGGGAGGATCGAGAAGAGATCCTGGCCCTCCTCTGTGTGACAACCTTTTAAGTATTTGAAGAGTGCTATCATGTCTCCCCTCAATCTTCTCTTCTCCAGGCTAAACATGCCCAGTTCTTTCAGTCTCTCTTCATAGGGCTTTGTTTCCAGACCTCTGATCATCCTGGTTGCCCTCTTCTGAACACGCTCCAGCTTGTGTGCATCCTTCTTGAATTGTGGAGCCCAGAACTACTTATTATAGTTCTGAGTTTATTAAAATCAGCTTTCCTACAATCCAGAGTACGTGTATGCCTACACTCAACTTTTGTCTCCTTCATAATCAAGAATTCAAGTATGATGTGGTCACTTTCTCCCAGAGTTCCTGTAACTGCCACTTTATCCACTAAGTCATCCCTATTGGTCAATATCAAGTCAAGGATTGCCAATCCTCTAGTTCCTTCCTCCACTTTCTGTACTAGAAAGTTATCACCCACACATGTCAGGAATTTCTTGGAAGGGCCGCTTTTGGCAGTATTGGTCTCCCAACAGATATCAGGGTAATTGAAGTCCCCCATCACTACTACATCACACTTCCTTGAAACACTGGCAATTTGTTTCTCAAAAGTTTCGTCCTCGTCTTCTCCTTGATTGGGTGGTCGGTAGTAGACTCCGATTATCATGTTCTTTTTATTCCTTGCCCCATTTATTTTAATCCATTTATTTTAATCCAGATGCTCTTGATGGGGCTCCCAGTCTGATCCGCCTGTATTTCTGTGCAGGGATAGGTATATTTAATGATAGTGCAGAGTGCTCAGTCATGTGCAGTAGGCTTTTTTCCTCCTTTGTCTGGTTTCCCCAAAACAAAAGACAGCAAGAATGGTGGGGGGGGGGGATTGAAATTCGCCAGTGAGATTATTTGCTGTGATTCTAGACATTTCCTCCCTGTCTATTTCAAGAAGGGAGGAGGCCAAGGAAAGGAAGCTGACAGCTGTGGGATGCTGGGGATGGTTTGTGTACCATCCAGGCACACATCAAAGATGGTCTTGGATTACTATTTGCTGTATAGATTTAAAAGGGTTTGTTGATTCCTTTCCTTTCTGTTTTGCAGATCGCAGCAGATCAGAGATAGATCTCAGTGGGTCCTTTTCAGAAGGAAATGAGGATACTTTAAGCTTAAGAAGCAAATCTGTACCTGGAGCATTGGACCAAGAGCTGGTGAGTTGAGCCACATCACAGTCTTTAAATCAGAGAGCACCATTTGACCATCTTTACATTGTTTTTATTTTACAGTCCTTAACAGAAATTTGCTTTTTAAGTGAATTTGAATTTAAGTTAATTCCTGGATGCAATGGCTACTAGCCCTGATGGTTGTGTGCTATCTCCAGTATTCAAGGCAGTAAGCCTGTGTGCACCAGTTGCTGGGGAACATGGGTGGGAGGGTGCTGTTGCACCATGTCCTGCTTTGTTCTCATTTGTCCCACCTATATGCCTCCATCTTTTGCTTATGGGTGGGACAAACTTTACTATATTACCTCTCCCTACCCATCTTCCTTTAGGCTACTTCTGCAAAGCACAGAAGGGCTGAAGGAGGTGACATATTGCTGCTCTATTCTGCTGTGCTGGAATGGGCAGGGCGAAGGAGGGCATCCTAGCTGGCTGGCAGGAACACAGGGTCAGCCTGAGCAGCCAGTGGGCACCCCTGGCTCTGCCACAGACCACCAGTAGCAGGTTCTTTGCCAGCAGAGACACAGCCCTAACAAAGGGTCAAGACTGTGTCTGTGAGTAATTTTGAGCAAGCAAGTTGGCTACACGTGGGTGAGTAGCAGTGTCAGTACATGTAGTTTACAGGCTTCCTTTATGTGATACCCATTCATGTGTGTTACACCTCCCCTTCTATGGTCCGCAGTGTGACAAAAACCATTGGTCCTGTGCCTAGCTCTGTGCACCCCCGAGGATTGTTCTTTCTCTGCCTCTGAAGACAGAGTGGAGGGGCTGCTCTGGCCTCCCTTCCCATAACGCAGCTACAGTGTGAGCAAGCTGCCTGGGAAGGGACAGGTTGCTCTTGCTAGAGGTCTGAACTGATCACAACAGAGGGTTTTTGAAATTAGGCTGAGGGCCACATGGAATTAGGCCAAGGTTATCCACCCCTGTTTCAGGGTGTGTTCTATAATGAAGAGTTTAAACCTGCAGGAAATTCGTGTGAAATAGACTAGAATGGTTTTCCAATTAAAGTGTTGTCACTGTCCCAGTGACTGAACTGTTCTTCTTGGCAAGCGGGGCAGGGATGGGGGTCCTGATGAATGCTGCTCCTGCAGTGGCCTCTGTAAATTAGCAGGAGATGAGCACGCTGCCCCTTTCCAGTAGTATATGCGCTACAGAGGTCGTGGGTATTTCAAGACAAGGCTTTGATCATGCCATTGCCCTGTCTCATTCACAGAATTTTATGGGAGTGTGTGTGTCCAGACATCAACGTCTTGCACTCCTAACCCTCCTGTCTTTTCCCACCACTACTTCCAGGTTTTTTTACTGCAGAAAATTTGTTAATGAAAAATGTGCTGCCCAGTGCCTTCTGATTGGAAGCGCTAAGAGGCCTCTGCCACAAAGCACCCCATATATGCTGAAATAGCTCATTTGATTTCCTAACTTAGCCAGATGGACATGCCTTTATTACTTTTTTCTCTTCCTGTTAGGATTACCTGGATGAGGAAGAGGAAGATATTGATGACATTGTGGCCTCTGGCTACTCCAAGCAGCAGACCAATTTGGCAAGTGGATTCTCAATGGTAAGGTCTCTCCACTTCTACCCATATACGTTCTCATTGTACATGCTTCCCTTGTATTGCTTCTCCCTGGAACGTATTAGGCTGTTGATATAAGATACATACATCTCATTCCTCTCTGTTTAATACATTCTTCTTTTATTCTGTTCTATTCATCTGCTGATTGATTTCCAACTTCATCTGTACTGCTTTTTAGTAGGAATTCTAAAATGTCACTCCCTACCATTTGTATATTTTTACATTCACAGGTGTTACAGCCATTCTTCACAGCTGTAGTGAATGGCTGTCCACCCGCACACCACATTTGATACTACTCCCTTGCCACTAATGACTTGAAACCCAATTCCAGAATGTGCTGAACTCTCTCTCTTTTTGATGTGTCAGATCCCAAAAGCCTTGAGCTTAGACCACAATTTGAGCAGAAAACCTCAGCAACACGCAGGAGAGGCACTTAAACTATGGTTTTTAAGTTGTGCATCACAAGCACAAATGATTGAAGGCCCCAAAACAGCAGAGGAATCTAGGAATTCTATCAATGTACAAAACTAGAGCAGCTGTTCCAACTCAGGAAATAATGCACCTATTAAAATATGACTTATTGTCTTATTGATGGATGTAGGGATACAGCCAGTGCTACTGTTGCCAGAGAACCATATTATGAAGATAAATACATTTTTCTGTTCTCTAAAGATAGCAAACACGTTCGTTTTATGTCTATGACAGCAGGAAAAAACACACCGCTTTTTTAAAAGATAGAGGTATGTATATAATGCATTCATCCTGAAGAAAAATATATTTCAGGATTTAGTTTGGGTGTAAGTATTTATTTATTTATTTATTTTATTTATTTATTTATTACATTTTTATAGCGCCTAATAGCCGAAGCTCTCTGGGCAGTTCACAAAAATTAAAACCATGAAGAGCATAAAAACAACCAACAATTTAAAAACATGAATACAAAATACAATATAAAAAGCACAACCAGGATTAAAACCACACAGCAAAGATTGATATGGGTTAAAATATGGAATTAAAACAGCAAAGTTTAAATTTAAGTTAAATTAAGTGTTAAAATACTGAGAAAATAGAAAGGTCTTCAGCTGGCAACGAAAGGAGTACCCTGTAGGCACCAAGCGAACCTCTCTAAGAAAAAGAAGAGTAAAAAGCAACGTCGTTTAGTAGTGATAACAATGGGCAGCATCCAATGAGGCCACTGCACTCTTGCTGATTGTGTTGAACTAGCAAGTCCCACCACTTGCATAATGGGGTCTTATCACTTCGTAACCTGGAAACGAGTGATCCGGCAGCACGTTTTTCAATGTCAACAACAGAGTGGATATTTAAATGTTAGTAGTTGTTACAACACCAAATCACTATCATTCCAATATATCTAGACAGAACTTAGAATAATGCGTACTTTTTAAGCAGTTTTTAAAAAGTTAATTGAAATAAGCTGATTGTGGCTTGTTAGTAAGTAGGTGCCACAAACATTTGCCTCACGATAAGTAACTCTCTTCATAGAAGTGTTCCTGTAGTGTTGCAAGTGAGAAAGAAGTCCTTTTTCTAAACCTAATCTCAAATTCATTGTTACAGGAGAAAAATAACTGCTCACTTATGTATCAGCAGTCTTTTCTGTACCAAGCACTACATTACCATATTTCTTCATCCGTTTTATTTTCTAAAGCCTTTCCTTGCATTTCTGAATTCCTGTGGTAGCTACTTGATGCTATTCTTTCCACTCCTTTCCTTTCCTTTCTCTTCTTAAAGAACTCCCCTTCAAGTTCTGACAGGAAATGGACCTACTTAAATGTTCCAGAAGCAGATGGTGATACTGTAAGTCTTCTTGCTTTTCTGACACATTCAGGGGGTCCTTTGTGTTCTGCTGCTCTGTTTCCTTTATATAAATAGCTAAAGCATATTTCTATAAATTGATACTAATTTCCTTATTAATTCACTGCATGATAAGAACAGCAATCATTTTTTTCAAACATTGTCATGCTATCCTTGAAAATGAATAATTCATTTTCAGTAAAATTAAGGAACTGCCCAATCCTCACTGTGAGCTGCTGCAGGAAACTTCGGAGAAGGAAGTATTAGGTAACGGTATGATGCTAAACATGAATCTGAACCAAACAGGATTCTTTATTTTTAGCCAGCTTGTCAGTGTACAAGAAAGGTTACGATGGTGCCTGTAGATGTTATTTCAGAGCCACTGTTTCTAATCTTCATGAATCCTTGGGGAATGAATGGGGTACCGGGAAGACTGGAGGCAGGCAAATGTTGTCCCTATCTTCAAAAAGGGGAAGAAGACATATCTGGGAAATATCAGACTGACTGGTCAACCTGACATTGATACCAGGCAAACCTCTAGAACAGATTATTAAGCAGTCAGTCTGTAAACATCTTGAAAAGAATGCCTTGATTGCTAGCAAGCAAGAAGGATGCAGACAAGCTGGAGCGTGTTCAAAGGAAGGCAACAAGGATGTTCAGGGGTCTGGAAACCAAACCCTATGAGGAGAGACTGAAAGAACTGGGCATGTTTAGTCTGGAGAAGAGAAGATTGAGGGGAGACATGATAGCACTCTTCAAATATTTGAAAGGTTGTCACACAGAGGAGGACCAGGATCAAGTTACAGGAAGTTAGATTCTGGCTGGACATCAGGAAAAACTTCCTGACTATTAGAGCAGTACGACAATGGAACCAGTTACCTAGGGAGGTTGTGGGCTTTCCCACACTAGAGGCATTCAAGAGGCAGCTGGACAACCATCTGTCAGGGATGCTTTAGGGTGGATTCCTGCATTGAGCAAGGGGTTGGACTTGATGGCCTTATAGGCCACTTCCAACTCTACTATTCTATGATTCTATGAGCCAGCATGGTTTTATAAATAATAAGTCATACTGGATCAGTCTTAACTACTTTTTTGATAGTTACTACTCTTTTCGGTCATGGGAATTTCAGCAAAGCATCTGACAAGGCCTCCTATGATATTCTTGTTGACAAGAAGGTACAATGTGGTCAGGGTGATATTAGTGTTAGGTTGTTTCACAGCTGGTTGGGCAACTATACCCAGTGAGTGCTCATTTGTGGCTTTGTGTCAACCTGGAGGGAAGTCTCAACTGGGGTACTATAGAGTACCCCAATCTCCTATAGGCCTTGTGCTATTCAAGATCTTTAGAAAAGACTTGGATGAGAGATGGGTATGCTTGTCCAATTTGCAGATTATGTGAAGCTGGGAAGGACAGCTAACACCAAAGAAGACAGAATCAAGAGTCAATGTTATCTTGATGACCTGAAACACTGGGCTGAACTAACATGAAGAATTTCAGCAGAGATAAATGTAAACTCCTGCATTTAGGTACAAAAAATAAAAATAAATCAAAGGCACTGGTATAGGATGGGCAAAACCTGGATTGGCAACAGTACATGAGAAAAAGGATCTAGGTTTCTTAATCACAAACTGAAATTGAGCGACCAGTGCCATGTGGCTGCTTTTAAAGCGAATGCAATCTTAGGACGTATTAACAGAACCATCCTTACAGGGTTGGGTGTGCAAGGTGGGGGTAAGTCACCTTGACCTGCAGGTTATAAATATCACAAATAACACATGAGTAGCTGTTCTCAACTATCCCAGTGAAAATGGATATAAAAGGGATTCCATATATTGAAATGTGCTATTGACATATTGCACAATGTTGTTTATCAGTCTTGTAGTATGATACTTGTTTGATCATTCTTGTTCTCCTTAGTCAGATCTTTCAGTGGCAGAGGAGATCATAGAATCATAGAATAGTAGAGTTGGAAGGGGCCTACAAGGCCATCGATGCAGGATGAATAGTTATTGTAACATTCAAAATATGGCTCATAAAAGATATGACTAAGTTTGATGGATTGCTTTCTTTCTTCTCTTTTTCAGACTAGCATTAATAGTATGATGAGTGTGTATAGTGAAACTGGGGACTATGGCAACGTGAAGATCAGTGGTGAAATTTGTCTTCAAATTAGCTACAGCTATAAAACAGGAGCCCTCAACATCCTAGTAAAAAAATGCAAGAACTTGGCCATAGCAGATGAAAAGAAGCAAAGAACAGATCCGTAAGCAAAGAAGATTCTCTTTTAACCTTTTATTTAGATTCGTAACTTAAACCACCTTGATTGTGAGTTTGCACATAGAAATACATAATACACAGTCATCCACAAATTCACTTGCCTAGGACAAATGCTCCCGGCCCTCTGGTTAAGAGGACATGCAATAGCCTCCCACAATTTGCTCTGGTTCTGGTTTGCAGAAGGGGAGAAACAGCAGGAATCTTTCCCTCTCTTATCTTACCCAAGATTCACAGCAACTGAGACAAGTCTTTGATTTCTCCCAGAGGGCTTTGGAAAGAAGTGGAGTCTTCTCTCACTTGTGCTGCAGACTAGAGAATAACTATAAGAAGGGGCAGGAGTCTCTTTCAGGTGATTATTCTCAAAAGGAGAGAAGACTCTGGCCTGGTTCTGATGAAATGGGAAACTATAGCTTCCCACTATGTGACCAAGCCATGGTGAGCCTTGTGCTTGTGCACTTTCCTCTTTCGCTCCTTTCAATACAACAATGAGAGATCAGAAGCTTTTAAACTGGCCATAGTACTCCATAATGTCCAACTTCCGAATTACAAGTTTCATGGGTTTGGATATCACCAGGAACTATGGTTAGAAGCTTCCATTTTCCTCCAGGCATGCAAGAGAGGAGGCCAGAGGAGGGTGGAGTAAGTTAGCTCAAGGGCCACCCTCTCTCTCTCAAGCCCTCTGGCAAGTCTGGGGGAGGGGTTTAGGGGAGAAGTGAGGATTCCTTTCACTGCACTGAAATTTGGAGATGGCAAAAATCAACAGAAGTCTCCCTACGTTTTGTGTTTGTTTCTCTATACCCCATCACAAATTAGAGATAATCCCATCTCTCCCAAAGCCCTCTGTATTTGCCAGATGACTTGGCCAGCGAGGAATTGGTGGTGAGAAGTAATAGAGGTGAGGTAGAAAGCTAAGCCAATATTTGTAGATTCTTGGTTTGATGCGTAAGGCCTAAAGAACAGTTTTATAGCCTGTGCCGTACAGACTACTGGTGGGTGGGAGCCGGTGGTGTGTGTGCGTATCATGATGTTGAATGTTCCTCCATAAAATATTATCCCCCTCCTCATAGAAAATTGATGTGCCAGGGAGGACGCTAGACTACAAAACCTTCTTTACATGATAATTTTCTGTGCAAAGAGATTTTTTTTTGAAAATTAATATGGAACATTCACCTGTAATCTGAAGCAATACAGCCTCTACCCAGATAACCACATCAGAGAGAACTAGGCCTAAATTTTAACACATGACACACTGAATTTTATTAAAAGTTATGCATTTTTCTCATGCGTCACAAGTGGCTTGGTTTTTGTTTGAGATTACAGTCATGGCATAAGTGTTTCCTCTTTCTGTGCGTCTGGGATGGTAGTATTTGCTGGTTTCTGTTAATGATTTGCTACCTAATCAACAGCTATGTCAAAGCGTACCTCCTGCCGGACAAGTCTCGTCAAAGCAAAAGAAAGACGAAAATCAAAAGCAATAGCACAAATCCAGAGTTCAATGAAACACTGAAGGTGAGAATTGGGGCAGAGCCATATATGACATTGAAAATCATCCTATTTCCGTTATGACTATCTGATAGGTTACAGGGCTTGAATAGCAATGAAGAATACTTTTTAAAAATGAAAGTGTTTTTTGAGTTAAAACCGTTGTCATCTGTGTTACAGAGCTTTTGTGGGTAGGATGATGGGCTGACTACAGATTTAGAAAAGGAATTATTTTCTCTCTCCTTTCTTTTGGATAGCCTACTCCTCCCCCTGATTGCACACATTTTTAGGTGTCAAGAACCGGGTTTTCTCATAAAAGTTACAATAGCGTTTTCAGCTGATGCTAGGTCTAAAAGATAGCATATAAATAGGTCTGTAATCTTAAGACTGTAATCTTAAGAGCAAGTTCCATTTCCTAACAATTCTACATCTAGCTTACAGAAATACATTTATTTTCCTTCTACTCTCTTGTAATTGAAAATTCAATACTGGGGAAATCTTAATCTGATCGCAATCTTAAATTCCCCAATGTCAAGATTTTTAGAACCTTTTCACTATATTAACGGCGGGCAGTTTTTGGCCATCCAGATGTTCTGTCCTACAATTCCCATGATCCTTCGCAATTGGCTAAGGCTGATGGGAGTTGTAGGCCAAAACGTCAGGAGGGCCACATGTTGCTGATCTCTGCATTATAACATTGTTTCCTTTAAAAGCAACACAACAACATTTATCTCAGTCTAGGCAAAGTTGGGCAATAAGATTTCAACAGAAGCAGTCCTATATGTGGGATTTTGCTGTTCACATTTGGCTAGATTGTGACCAGTTATAATCCTATAACCCTAGGGAGTTATATGATCATAACTGAGCAAAATCTAGCCAAACAATCTACCAGAGTCTTCTGACATTCAATGAGATCCTCAGCCTTCCTTCAAAGAAGAAGCAAACTTCTAGACTCCATGATCTGAAGAAAGCTTAAAAATATAAAACCACTGCAGAAGTTAATGGGCAAAGACCTTAACATAGCCCTTAATATAAAATTGTTGTTTTGATTTCTGGATAATTCATTATCTGTTAGTTTTAAATCGTGAGCAGAGGCAAGGAGCCAGTTGTTTCAATTGCTATATTACAACCCAATCTGATTCCCTCCAAATGTTTTGGACTACAACTCCCAGCATTCCTGACCATTGGACATGCTGGCTGGGACTGATGGGAGTTAAAGTCTGTAACGTCTGGAGGGCACCAGGTTGTGAGAGGTCACTGTATTAAGGAAAAAACTTGGCAGGGATGTTTTTAAAGAAGCTCCATCTGTGGTAGTAATTGTTTGATCAGGACAGGGAGCAACAAAAACAACAAAAATGTTTTTGGGACAGCAATTGCATTCTATAGACCTCTTCCTTATATCAACCTTCACTTATTGATTTGGTCTACACTGGTAGCAGGAAAACATGTTTCTTCTGTGCCTTATTTATCAGCTGCTGGCACTTTCCTGAATATAAGACTCTAAGAGCTCCAGGACTTTAAAAGCCTTACTTTACAAACATGTTCCTTTTGGTCTTTTGACCCTTGATAGTATATCATCAGCCATACACAGCTTGAGACCCGAACCCTGCAGCTTTCTGTCTGGCATTATGACAGATTTGGGCATAACAGCTTTCTTGGAGAAGTGGAGATACCCTTGGACTCCTGGAACTTTGAAAATCAGGCAGATGAATGGTTTATGCTTCAGCCCAAGGTGAGGATTTCCAGTTGATTTGCAGGACTGTTGACTGAACAAGATGTTTAGATTTTATGGAGTTGAGCTTGCATCAATGAGTTTCTTTTTGAATTGCAATTTGGACTTAGTTATTAATTGAAAAGCAACGTTTTACAAATGAGGCTACTGGAAATCTCTTCAGTGTTGGCTCATTCTCTGTGCTGCTTTGTGTGGAACAGGCCACTGTGAGAGAATATTGCATCTGACCCAATAAGCCTTTGGTTTTAAAATACAAGCAGTCATTGCAAGAGTAAGACAGTTCAGGAGCCCCAAAGACCGATCATCAAATGACTCCCAGGCATCATGAACCAGCATCTTCTACAGCTCCCCCAGATCCATTTGTCCCTGTCCCAGCAGCCCAGGGGAGTAGCTACAGGAGGTGTTACCTTGCTGTATTTGAAACCTAACCTCTGAAATCTTTCCTTCTGCCTTCCATGCACCTATAGGACAAACAGGCAAGGACCGTTCCTATTCCACACATTTGCAATTAGGGTATTTTATTTGCCTGCATTGGCAAAAGCAGTCTGTCTCCTGGAAAGAAAGAACCTTGCTCTCTGGAAGACACATACATCTAACTTTTTGTTGAACAGCTCAAACTCATTTGCTTAAGAAGTAGAAAGCATGTCGGGGGGGGGGGGAAGTTCTCAAATTTCATAATTAGTTGTGTGATTTGGTGTAGTTAAGTTCGTAAAGAATTTTGGCCACTCAAGCCAGCTGAAAGACTTGGGGCATGCCAAATTTACAGGCTTTCTGGGACTCGGGGGGAGGATCTCAGGCTTTTCGGCTTCCATGATCCTCCATATGTCAGGGCGATGTCCCGGAAGGAAAGAGGGATGTCCGGTGCAGCGTATGTGGGGTGGGTTGTTTTTTGGGGGAAGGAGGAGCTAGTCATGCAATTGCTCAGCCTCAATCCTCCAAAAAAGTAAGTAAACAATAATAATAATAATAATAATAAAAAACTTTAAACAAAAGCGCTGGCAGCCTTCATGGCGATGACAAATTTGCTCCCCACCCCCCTTGGGCACGAAGTCACCCTGTGCAGCTCCGTGCCCATTGAAAGAGCCCTCTTACTCAGAGGGAGGACCGAGGAGCACTGGCTACAACAGCCGCAGTCCTCCAGGCTGTCCTGGGACCGCAGGAAAACTGGGAAATCCCCAGTTTCAATTATCGTGGGGAAAGGCTCTGGTCATCCCCAGTTGACCCCAGGATCCCCTGTGTGTCATTTGAACACACAGGGACAACCCCAGGATAAATGAATCGTGTAGACATGCCCCTGTTAACAATGCAGGTCATCATTTCTTCTCTGTGTAGACTTCCTAAATATCACTAGATCCAAAGCCTAGCTGTTAACTCTCCCCATAAATCAACAAATTCACTGAGGCAATACATTGACATGGAGCTTAGGTTGAACAAATCTGAACTATAAAGGACAAATTGTGGAATGCCATATGTCTGTTCAGAGTCTGGAACTTCAACAGGGGACCCAGATTGCAATTGAGCCCCGCTATCAAGATGTTGAGAATTACCTGTGCCATTCCGCTCCTTTTCTTCAAGTTATAAACTGCCATAACACCCCTTCTTGCCATGTTGAAGTGGCAGCAATAGAAAGTGTAGAAAAAACCAAAATGTGCACCAGCAGGGACCAGAGTAATTTTAAAAAAGCATAGGGAAGCAGTTCTATGGTTACTGGGAGGGCCTGCGGAAGAAGTCAACCTGGGAAGCCTCTTCCATATGACGGTTGGAAGATCTGCCAACTTTGATTTCCACCATCATAACTCTGCTAAGAGGGCAAAAAGTAGTGTTATAGGGGTATGCTGGGGTAGATTTGGGGAGGCTTTGGTTCTGCAGGATCCAAAGCCCTTCTATTTCCCTGACACACCCTTGGAACAGGGGAAAACCTATGTCACTGTGGAGCTGGCATCGTTTTTTTCCCTCCTGCTGGGAGAAATGGGAGGGATTTTTTATAAAATGGCTGTAAAAGGCCAAAGAAATTTCCACTAATTTCCACCCTCCTGGCATAAGTCCAATAGGGCATAGGAAGTGGCAGTTCAGTCATCACAAATTCTCCTCCTCTTCTTGGATTGCTCTGCCTATATTATATATGCACTTTAAAGCATGCACATGTGCAACAAATCTCTGACCTACAAAACATTTGTACCACAATCTGTGTGGTTTGTCTTACACATTTTAAAAAGTGGAGGGGAAAGAATTTCTTCTGTTTTGCTTCATCCTTTTAGATGGAGGTTGTAGCCGATTCTGGCCTCCAGTACAAAGGAGAGTTGATAGTGGTCTTACGGTACATCCCCCCTGAGAGGAACCTAACACTTCCGCTAGGAGAGATTCAAGGTAAAATAAGCATTGATGGGATAAGCACTTGATGGCAATCTTTTCTCTGGGTAATTGAAATCCACCATCTTGTGCAGACATAAGGCATAAAATTGCTAGGCTGTGGAAGATTGGAATTGCCTAGTATTCAGTTCATTACCATTCTCTAAAGGAATTTCAAATCACAGATGGTTTTACTTTTCTGTGGTACTAAGGCCCAAGCAATATACATTTTGGGAGCAGATAAGAGCTGTCAGTTTTCCTAAATGAAGCTTACCTGATTTATCGTTTGTTGGTTCCACAGCCTTTTGTTATAATCTAATTTTGTTGTTGCTGGCTGAGGAATCTTGGTATTTTGATTGCATACAGTATACTTCAGAAACGTGCTAATAATATCTATAGAAAATAGGCAAGCAGTTGCCCTTTCTGTAAAGTAAGTAAAATGCATCCAGTTTTGTGCATGAACTGCTGCTGCTGCTATTCCTGCAAAGATGGAGTGCAATCCACGATACATCCTGTGATCTTTTACTGGTTTTGTTCCAATTTCTCTCTCCCCCCAATCATCACATAAAGCTTTTGTACCCCATTAACTGAGGTACAAATGTCTGTGTGGCTTTGTCTGTATAGAGAGCTTCTGATGTCCATTTCATGGTCCTTGTCCAATCTTTTATTGAAAATGAGGATAGCTCAAATAAATTTTAAAAAATTATGTATTTGAGCCATTCACTTGTGCAGCGATTTACTTTGTTTATGACAGCTGATATTTTCTTTTAGGAGAAGCTGAATCTAGCTACTTGGCAACTGCATCTCAAAACATTCTCCTTTATTTAGTAAACTACATCATATATATCTGAGTGTGTTTGGGTGCATAGATCTTTTTTATAGGCCCTGTTCAGAAGACACTTTAAACCATGGCTTTAACAATGGTGGTTAAGCCAGAAAGCCAGGCTGTGTCCAAAAGGCACCTTAAACCATGTTTTTAACTTTTGTAAACTGCCCAGAGAGCTTCGGCTATGGGGCGATATATAAATTTAATAAATAAATAAATAAATTTAACCATAGTGAATAAAGCAAAAAACCTTTTTCACCATGGTTAAAACCATAGTTTAAGGTGTCTTCTGAACATGGCCTGGCTTTCTGTCTTAACCACCATGGTTTACAGTGTCTTCTGAATGGGCTCATAGTGAGATGTATTGCGTTAATGACCTTGAAAGAGATGGAGGGATGGACAAAGATTTGTTTTGGTGTAAGTGAGAGGCTAAAGCTGAGTAACAGATTATTTGGGCAGAGGAAATCCTTTTAGTTAAGAGATGAAGGGAGCACAGTATATAGGTCATTTCCTGTTCTAGGGAAGTATGTTGCTAGTTTCTGTGACACATGTTTATGTGCGTGTATATGGCTTTCTAGTCTGGGATGGCAGGATGTTATTTAAAAGATTCGCGAAGTAGGTAGAGATTTTTCACCTTGGTTTATTTTTATTAAAGGAAAGAAGAGCTCCAAGAAAGGAAAGAAGGCAAACTCACGATTACCACCAGGAGGCATATTAGAAGTTATCATCAAGGAAGCCAAAAATTTAATGGCTGTGAAGTCAGGAGGCACTTCTGACACATTTGTGAAAGGGTAATTTCTCCCATGTCTTCTGCTTGGCATGCCAGTTCACATGGGACGTTTTTGATGAATAATAATTATTTGGCCATATTTTTTTCCAATTATATACTTCTTTTTTATTGTGGTGGGTGATATAGTTGCTGGGAGCACATCACTGTGACTGGCTCTGTGAACCATGCTGAGCTAATATAATGCTTGCAATTGCTGTAGCTGGCACAGGGGCAGAATGGTCTACCACATTCGGAGCTCAGTTTAAAAATAAATAAAAACTACCAAACATTATTTTATAAAGCTTTCATGTTTTCCCACCCTTCTGTTCTCTCTTTTTTTAGAAACTAAACAGCCCCAAATATTTTAGACTTGCCTTGTAGGGAAGAGGTTCCAGGAGACTGATCATTTTAGTTATCCTTTTCTTCAGCTTTGCCAACTCTTATGGTGGGTCCTTTTTAAGATGGGGAAACCAGAACTGTACACAGGATTCAAAATGTTGCCACACCATTGGTTATGGTTTTATTGCTTAGTCATCATTAGCATGGGATGCACTACTACTACACACTTGAATTCATGCTTTTTCACTACTACTGCACACTTGAGTTCATGTTTTTTTCATTGAGCTATCCACCATAGCCACAAGATCGTTTTCTGATTAGTCATTGCCAGTGCAGACTCCATCTGTATAGTACGTACATGTGAAGTTACTGTTTCCCCCACCCCCAACACGGAGCACTTTACACTTGCACTTCATTGAACTTCATTTGCCATTTTGTTGCCCGTTTGCATAGTTTGAAAATATCTGTTTGAAGCTCTTTGTGATTTGCTTGGCTATCTTACTGTTCACCCTTAGTCCAGCAAATTGATGAATAAACTAAATAAACAGGGCCATGGGGAATGCATGTTTGGCTTTCTTCATTGTGTTAATTGTTACTCTTCCCCTCTGCTTCCTGTTCTTTAATGCATTACTAAAACAAATGTAGTCCCATTGTTTTATTCTTTGGGGTTATATTGGCTTCTTTCCAATCTGCTGCTGTTCTGATTTTAGTGACGTCGAATATTTTTGTGAAAAGATCAGCAATTTCACATTTAAAGTTCTTTCAGAACTCTTGCATATATGCATCTGGATTCAGTGACTTTTAAATTTGTAATCTGACAAGTAAACCCCGGAACTTGAATCTCCTATCACCTCTGCTGACTTAGTTCTTCAGAAGGCCTCTCTGAATATCTTCTGTCGTGATAATTAATGTAAAGAATTAATTCAGCTTCTCTGAAATCTGTGTATCTTCAATAATTATCTTCAATAATGGTCTGACCATCTTACTGGCTAGTTTCCCCACTTCTAATATATTTAAAGTTTTTTTTTTTAAAAAAATCGTTTGTTAGTGTTTTTACCTTATCAAATCGTTTTTTCCCTTGCACCTTATTATCAACTAACATGCGTTTCTGCTTCTTTTTTATTCTGATTTGGGCAAGACCTCCATCCTTTTAAAGGATGCCTTGTTGCTTTTTATTGCTTCCATTCCTTTATAACTTGAAGGGGAACAATAATTTAACCGTAAGTCTTGCTAGCATCAGAAGGTCTGATATTTACCCAAGACTCCTGAGTGCATATATAGAACACTTAATGGGTTCTTCCCTCTTACGAAAATACTGCCTTACTAGGAAACTGGAATTTGTGAATATAATGGTTACGACATTAGAGTTTTGCAAACTTGAGCATAATTCTGTATTGTGTATTTGTGTATTATAAACAAATGTCACTTAAGACATTTTTCTACTTGCATGAAATACACACAGTACAAAATATGTATGGGCCACACCATGTGCACATCCATCCATACCAGATATGAACCGCAGAATGGATCCTTGCAGTGAGAAAATCTGGTTCTTACAGATCAGTGATCTGTTAAAATAACGATATCTGAGATTCCTTGGTTTGTTTTCATCTACAAATGTAGTGCTTCATTTTTAGCCTGCTCAGCAGTTCCTTGGGCTATAATAATATTTTCTTTCTCCACAGTGTTTTAACCTTGTCTCATTAGATTTTATTAGTTCTCTCTTCTCAGTTACAATTACTGTGCCATTCATAACAAACCCATATTAACCTCTTGTTTTCTTCCTCCTCTTTTAGGTATCTGCTTCCTGACAACAACAAAGCATCCAAACACAAAACCCATGTAATAAAAAAGAGTGTGAATCCCCACTGGAACCATACCTTCACTTTCAGTGGCTTGAATCCTAGAGAAATACACAATGTCTGTGTAGAACTCACTGTCTGGGACAAAGAGTCCCTTGCCAGCAATATCTTCTTGGGAGGTGTTCGCCTGAGTACTGGAACTGGTAAGAGTAGAAATTTCACTGGATAGGGATGTCTCTTGCATCTCCTTGGTGGGTGGGAAGCTATTGGACAGAAGTCAAAAGAGCACTGTGAAATGAAAAGGATGCTGGACTTCTCATTTCTAGAACTAGTCAATTTTCTGTTGGATGGGAGCATTAAATCCCTCCTTCCCCTTTAGCCTTTAAACAAATTCTAAAGACTTCTTCCTTTTTCTTCTACCAAGCTTTCTATTTTATTTGGTGCTTTATTACATGCAGTTACTTTGTTCCATTTTTTGCTTTTAACATTTTTATTGTAAGTTACTTTGTGACAGCTTGCTCTAAAAGGCAGGTTAAAATAATAAATACAATAAATAAGTCTGAAGTTTACTTGGAAAATTGCCCTCTAAGCTACCAGGGTCTGGAACTGATACAATAGATGTACACTGCCAATATGCATGAGATTCCCAAACCTCCCCACTATGCACATCGGGATCCCATGTGGTTTCCATTAGTTACTCTAATATTGAGACAAAGGATGAATTTACATGTTACAAGAAAGCAGAAGAAGAGAAATTGTTGATCTAGATGTGCTTCTTCACACTTCTGGTATAATGTGCGAAAGAGGAACATGTGAGTGCCAGCAGCAAATGCAAGTTCCTTCACAGACATGTAAAGCCAAATATGAATTTTTAGATTTGGCTTTCAGGCAGTTTCTAAACTGAAGGGACCTTATTTTTTAATCACACCATCCTTGTAAGAATTCAGGCCAAGGGCTTTTTTTTTAAAAGGTCAGCTTTTTCCAAGAATAGTTGGCACTGGAGACAAAACGTTATTTCTAGTCAAATGCTTCACTTTTTGTCACTGTCGAACATGGAGGCAAACAGGATATCACAGCCTAATTTTAAACACTATGCCCTTTTAAAATGAAGCCTTCAATCTGATACAGTAGATGTTGTAAATGTAGATACATTGTTTTTACCATTAATCCATAAGTGGAAATGAGATACTTAAAATCACCATCCTTAAAATCACCTGTTGCACTTTAATATCTAAACTAGAAATAATTTATTTTTGATTTTTTGTCCCTTTTTTCTTTTACAGTTTAACCTATGTGTACTCTTTATTACTGCGTGTCCTTTTTCATAACTAGAAGGAAGGAACATAGATTTAAATTACTATAGGACAGAATATATTTGGTAGATTTTTTTAAAATCATCTTATTCTGATTGCAACAAATATGCTAATCTTCACATTTTTTAATTTCTAGGCTTAAGTAATGGCAAAGAAGTTGACTGGATGGATTCTCAAGGGGAAGAGCAACTTCTCTGGCAAAAAATGATTGACTGTCCTGGAGATTCTGTGGAAGGCATATTAATGCTAAGATCCAGCATGGGAAAACGCAGGCTTTAAGAAGAATATGACTTAAACAAGAATGACTCCCAGGTATATTGTTTATGAAAGTACAGTATGATATGATGGAGGCTGTTCTGCAATGGAATTCCTTCTGTAATAATTTGCACATGTAAAATAGGGACAACAAAGACTCTTCAACTTGGACTTTAAATCTCCTAAAATGGATTATAAATGCATTCAGCACTTTCCTACATCTGCATTATTACCATTATTCTAACTTACCCAGCTCAAAACAGCAAAGTTGCTTGCATTTCCTTGGTGTGACTGAGTAGCTGAGTGAGTGAGGCCTTCTAAAATCATGTACAAACAAAACATAATTTAAGCAGCTTCTTTAAGTGTGGATTATTTTAACACATTTATTAATCACTACATGCTTTTTTTCAGGAAACATACTGATAATAAATGGGTCAAAAAGTCTGAGTTAGGCTCATTTAATATAAGCCCATTTCAAATATCCCTAGTGGTTGGAATGAGCTATGGGGGTGGGTGTTTAATAGTCGGCAAACTCCCAAAAATAATTACTTCCATCTACTTATACCTTCCAATTTCTGCATGTTCATTTCCATCAATGGTTCCCAGTAGTGAGCTTGGTAATGAATAGTTAAAAAAATCTCCATTTACTACTGATTAGCAGAACTGCTATTTGGGGAGGTTTAGAAACCAGCAAATATTGCTGACGTATAAATGACAAGAACCTCATAAATCTCATCAGTCATGCATCTACTACAGTTTAGCACTTCCTATAGAAGTGCAGGCTTGAAGACACCAGACAAAAGAAATGGTTGTCATTGTCGTATGATGTCTCGTTGTGTAGATATTGAAGTTTAACTTTTTTTTGCAGAACTGGTATGATACTATCAGAGTGGAAGAGACAATTTATGTTCTTCATATTTGGTGGTGAGGCATCAATCACATGATCTATTCTTTGCCCTAAAACAAGGGTTACTAGTGCCTACCCAACATTTTGAGCACCTTCAAAGGAAGAGATTCTACAACCTCACTTGATAATAAAACTGTTCTAAGAGGTTGTTTCTTCTAATAATTAACATTAATCTACCTCACTGTTGCAGGAAATTAGGGTGGAGTGAACAATGGTTCCCCTTCCTCCCAAAACCCTTTTAAGCACTTGAAACTAGTATTATCACCATAATCCCCTTCTTTAAGTTGTGCACGTCCAGTTCCCTCACCCTTTTGTTATAGGATTCACCTTCTATATAGGCCTTAAAGTACATTGCTACTCATGTTCCAGGGTCAAAGTGTGACATGAAGGGGATTTGCAGTACAGCTTTGGCCATACTCAGCCTCTAATTGCAGTGAGAATGTCTATTTTGAATTGCTTCCTTGTGGATATGGTGTCATTTAGAGCAATTCATAGCAGTAGGCAACAGGGTCCTGACCTGATGGAAGGCCCCATTTGCCATCAGTGGGACTGGTTGTTAGCATCAGCTATTGTTGGTGCTACACCAGCTTTTACCACTGAAGCTGCCAATAGTGCTGGACCGCATTTCTGGCAGGCTCTTCTAAGGAAAGCACAAACCTCCAACAGTTTCAAATAAAAGCTGAGGGCCATACTGTTCCATGCCTCTTGCCAGATACCCCAAGTCATTGTATGTGGGGTACAATGCCCTGCTCCGTTTCTAATTCGCCGGTCCGATTAGAAGCGGAGCACATCCCTAGTTTTTAAGGCATCTGAGAATAACTTTTCTTCTGTTCAGTGACTTAAGTTAGACAACATTGAATCTGCCCTGAAATTCATTAAAGTGGTTTGCACCAACATGGTAGCCACCTAGTAGAACCCTAAAAATATAAAACAGGCACATTTTAACTTTTCTGCTTTTGGTTTAAATAGACCTGTATCATGCTGTGTCATGTTTTTTAAAATAGTACTTAAAAATGTTTTATTTCAAAACATTACTGTCAAAAGATTAGCAACATGAAAAACAAAAGAAACATGTGGAAGTATTGATAATGAAACAACATCCCAGTTAACAAAGTTTAACAAACGCGCAAGAGTCTTTTTGCAAAGGGCTGTATTATTATTATTGTTGTTGTTGTTGTTATTGTCAGTCTTTATGGGTTTCTGAAATTTAGTGGTAGAAGTCCATTGTGTGGACTATTCATTTTTAAAATGAATAGTCCGGACAATTATTTACTATGAAATAAGTGAATGCCTTGGGGAAAATATGCAAGCCTTCCTTGGCTCGTTAAGTTAGATCCAGACTTAGTAATAAAGTCCCATTCATTTCAGTGAGTCTACTGTTAAGTATGACTCCATTTGGATGAAACTATGTGTATAGGTTCAGATTTGCATTTCAGGGCACAATCCCATGCATGCTCAGACAGAAGAAAGTCCTACAGTTCCCAGCATTCCTGGGAATTGTAGGACTTTTTCTGTCTAAATATGCGTAGGATTGTGCCCAGTAAACTAAAACTCTTTGGTGCACTGTGTATGCGTGAGTGTGTGTATTGAGGACGATTTAATATATAAGGTGGCTAAAACACAGCATGTGAATCAGAGAAGTTACTTCTCATTTAAGAAGTAGTTCCTTAGTAGGGCAACTGCATTAGTAGATGGATGAAGCACAGCAGTGTCTTTGAAGCAGCAACACCATCAGTAGCTTGGATCCATTTCAGTGTTCAAAATCTACTTGTTCCAATTACACTTTGCAGTTCTTGCCATAAAATGGCCTGATATAGTGAAAATTGACACAAAATTGACACCAGCAGCTACCCAAAAGGCTAGGGTTGTGGATGATGTGGGGATGTACAGATGTATCACCAACCTGTAGAGTGAAAATTTATTTCCCATTTAAACATGTTGTATCCTCCTTTAAACAAATGTGAGAAAAATGAGGGTGATTGGCTGCATATCTGACTTTTACTTTTTCAAATTATTCTGGTTTGCTTAGGATTGAGTCATTAGACTTCTGATTCTTTTACATGCTGCTCAATAAGTTCTGGGTTAAAAAAACAACCATTGTTGTTTCTCTTTATATGAAGTGGCAGAAGCCTAATGAGGCCTGATTGAACTGTCTCACCCCTAGCTATAATACTGTGACTCATACATACCAGAGATGATTAAGTTCTGTAGGCACTGTGGCATCTTCTAAAACATTCCTCTACATTTCTTTCCGTATCTCTGAACATAGTTACACAACCAGATCAGGGGACTTTAAAAATAGTGATACTTCTAAATAACATGTTATCAAAATATCAGTTTTTGTAGACATTTAACTGTAATGATTTCATATTTTTCCTGTTTAGATGTATGTTCTCCTTTAAAAGCCTAAAAGGAAAATGAGACTGATAAAACTGTATATTCTTAAATTGGGAGCATTGCTGGCTGACAGATCCAAAGGGATGTCAGTCGGTCAGTGTTGGAAAAGGAAAAAAAGATGAAGGCTATTGCCGAACCAATATTAAACATGCACTCTTACTTTACCTGGTCTCTGCATCTGTTGAGTTTTGTAGCAATGGTATGGATGCCTATAACAGTAGATCCTCCAAATTGTACAGGGTAAGGTATGCACTAAACTATAACTTCTGTAATTTACCATTATACACTGAATCTTCCCATGGAGTTGTTACCTTCTCACTGGCTAGCACAATAGGTTGGATCCATGATCTGTTTTCTGTGAACAGGAGGGCTCTGCTATGGAAGGTGCCTCAACTTCATCTTTGGGGATCCCACTTCCTCCACACTACAGGTCACCCCATTCAGCAGGGTCCCTGACTCTCTGTGTAGCATTTTTAAGGGGATGGGTGGAGTGCTACGATTGGGGGGTGGGGGAGTCCACTAGCATTACCAGAGGGGATAATGCAAGTAAGCCCACTTGCACACACCTAAATCTAAGGATCCAGTCCTATGGGAAGTAACCACCTTGTACTCCCCTCTGGTAATAAAAGTGAGCAAGCCTGAACTTGTAAAAACCTAATGGTGTTGGTTCCTTCCGACACCTAATTCTTAAATGAAGATGTTGACTAGCACAATTCATTTGTGGCAATAAATTGTACTAACTGCATGCTTTAACTACTGTTCTGCAGAATTTGATCCTGTTAGTCTTCAGATGGCATGGCCAATGTATAAAAAATACCTTTGTCCAACTATTTTTTTAATTGGCAAAATGCTTTGTTGCATGTGTAAATGTATTTATTTTTGTTAAAACTGCATCATTTGGAATACTTTCACTGGGCATGAACAATATCGAATGATAAAATGGAACTGATTTATATTAAGCTTTGTTGAATATTAGGCAGAACTTTTCTTTTCTTATTCAAGCTTGTTATATTGTACTTTCCTCTGTATTTGTACATTCAGATTTATGGACTATGGAAAAAATCTGACTAAGCTCATTTGTAGTCATTGTAAAGTAAGTTCTTATTTTGTGTATAATTAAAATCTTTCACCATGTAAAATTTTAAATTCTTGTACAAGAACAATGTTTAAATAGCAAAACATGTAGGATACGTTTTCCTAAACTTCTGATAGCTGAGACACTGTTTTTCAATTGAAACTTGAGGTACACTCATCACACTAGTAGGCAAAAAGCTCTAGTGACAACAGAAACAACCTACCCTCTCTTATTTCACAGAAGGGGAAATAAGCCATGGTGGCTTATTTCTGCCACAGCGCATGTGGGCCAGATTTACATAATTACCCTTGCTGGTGCAATTTATTGGATTGTGCAAACCCGGGAAGGGTAGCTTGGTGTCATGGTTAACAAGTCACTCCAGTAGTACCTTACAATAGGCCATGGGTTCTGAGTGGTTTATTAACCATGGCAACAAGCCCACCCTCACCAGGTTCACATGACATGGCAAGCTGGGTTGGAGAGAGTAATTATGCAAATCTCCCCTCTACAGGACTGTAGCTTGTTCCTCCTCTGTGATCATGCAAAACCCTGTCTGTCTTTCTGCATGGGTCACTGAACATAACAGTGAAGTTGTGCCCAAGTTTTCAGGATCCTCATACACCACAGCCTATACCATTCAACAGGGTCCTCTAACCTTCTGAGCTGGTTCACACTTAAACTGCCCAGTGAAAGAAAGAAAAACTTCATTTTCCCCTGTTAAATATCAGGAAATTAATCTGAGATGTTAATTGGTTAGGAATCCAGATTAAGACAATTCTTTTCCTTCTGCATTCAGTAAACCACTTCAAAATACCTGCTCAGAAAAACTTAATCCTTTAAAAAGAGAGAGAGATCGAGATCTAAACTGGGTGATTTCTGCACACAATAAAATGGTGTAGCCAGACAACAGAAGCTACCTGCCTGGCAGATGCTAATTAAGAATGGATTCATCTGATACCCAAATAGTTATGGATAACACTGTAAAAGTGCAAAACAATATTTTATTAATAAAAGTTCTGTAAAAAGAAATGAAATCATTTACACAGGAAGTAATGTTTAAAGTTATTCTGAAGACCTAATCAAGCAAATGCAATACTTTTACAAGACCTGCTGAAGAAGAGAATACATCTCTAAAAATAATGAAGAGGCATCATTTGTATGTTAAATGAAAAATTTCAAACAAACGCATACATACGTTAAAAACAAGTTATGTACATCAGTGACTTTCATAATTCCATGCTCTGCATAGCACCAGAAAAAATAAGGCAGCAAAAGTACTGGCATATGAATAGCTGCAATCCAGAATCAGGGACAGGACTGGCCAGCTTCTGCTTGTAATTTCATATCTTCTTTTCTTAAAGGGAAAGTGTCAATAAGAGCAAAGAGCTCGGCAGGTGTTGCTGGGAAAGGATATCGCTCTTTGTCCACACCGTGTTTATCCACCACCACCATATTAAAATTATAGTGGGGGATACGAAGCAACAGCCTGAGGATAAGAAGAGAGAGAACCAGATTTGTTAACAGCCTTGTTTTTCTTTTAAAAAAACTAACTACACTGTATGTAACCCACTGCAATTTAGGTACATCGCAAGATTGTATTTGTCAAAATATGGGAAGGAATAATAACTCCTCTTTTCACATCTGGAATAAAGACAAAGAAAGTTGGACTCTCAACAAAGGTCACCCAGGGCTCATGGTGCAATTTTGACCACACCTATTTTCCCCTGTCACTAGCGCACACACACACCCAAGAGTCACAAAACTGAAATGATAGCAACTCCTTCACAAGTTACTAAATTGCAGCCAGTTGTTAAGAAGATGCAAGGAAAACAGCTTTTCACAAGGTGCATGCCAAGTTTGTTTCCTTGCTGTGGAAACCCCTCTTTTTATAATGGCCCCGTTCAGACAACGCACTAAAACATGCCGCTTAACCACAAAATGGTTAACGGAATGCATTATGCATTCCATTAACCATTTTGTGGTTAAGCAGCATGGTTTAGTACGTTGTCTGAACAGGGCCATTGTCACTCATCCTACAGTGGAGGGTCTCCCTGAGATTTAGAACCCTGATTTTCTAGAGGCCTAAATCTCAAGAAGAGCCTCCACGGATAGAGGAGGCTCTTCAGTACACAGTTGCCCTCCACATGTAGAGGATGGCGGGTGCGGGGCAGGTAATTCAATCCCATCCCTCATGTGTATAGGGTTATAATGTGGGGCAATACTGTCCATCTCTCCCCTAGAGAGCAGCATAGTCACAGATGCACCATTGAAGTTCAATCAGGGAACTGATAGCTGAAAACTCCATTCCTTCCCTGCACTCTTGTGAGTCAAGGCCAGAGAAGTTTCCGACTGAAAAGTAGTCAAAATTGCTCTTGTGCAGCAGTTAGGGTGATGAAAAGGTCAGGTAATAAATGATTCTCTTTGCACTGGGTGGGAATAGGAGTTGTGCTCGACATCAGTGAGAGCATACCAACTGTAGCCATCATCTAGAGGAGACAGATTTTTCATGTGGATAAGTCACGGTAAGTGGCATGTGGTAGGTCCTCTGTTTCAGCACGATCAACCACAAGTAGACTCCTAAATATACATTGTGATGATCAAATTATCATGTATTCTTAAGCAATATTCTCCTAACTTACAGAGAATTTTTATTCAAGAACACTGTTTGTTCAACGGAATTCCACAGCACAAGCAAGGAAAGGAAACAGTTCTTGAGTATTTCCATTTTAAAGATTTCAATTTACCTGAGTTGCAAAGCCAGGGCAGGAGGTATCAGTCTTAATCCTATTCTTCCCAACTGAGCTGGATAGATCCCAACCAACTCTATCACAGTAACATGTCGGAGATCTAAACCACACTGTGCTGGCTAAAATAGTAAACATAAGAAATAGAGATAAACATCAAGTGAAATAATTATAAGAGAAGCATATGTACCATATAAACTGTGCTTATCATTACAGTCATAAAAATCTAACAATGAGGGACATAAGAGAAATAAGGATAAACACAGATGCACATGGATGTAGGCAGAATTAATAAAGCTGAATCCAATTTTGGCACAGTTTTAAAAATATTTAAACACTATAGATGACATTTAACCTTTTGAAAGATAGCACAGAGTAGTATTTTCTTTATAAAACAGTTGTAGAAAATATAAATTTGTCTTGCACATTTTATACACTAACTGTTTCTGGAAATAGAACTATATTTATCATTCTTTCCAGTAAGCTAAATCTAGGCCCACATGTATTCCAGAACTGCACCATACAAGCACCATAATGGACTCAGAACTCAGTATTGGCATCTCAACTTTTGTTTCCATTTTTAAAAGCATTTAAAGGTTTTAGCCTTTAAAGAAAGGTGGGGAATATTTTTCAGTCCAAGGGCAAGATTGGGTCTGGGAAAGTATGATGGGGCTGCATGACGAAGTGGAGAGGGCAACCACACTGCTGGCCTTTAGTCCCTTTGCCCAGGCACCATTCACACACATAAACACACTTCTGCTTCCTGAACCTCCCCCACCCCCATTATATTAAGGCTTTTTAAAAAGCTTAATGAAGCACGGAGGAGCAGGTGTGATATCCAATCAAATGGTGTTAAGATTTCAGGGCTAGGGCTGGGGCGAGGGAGTAGAAATGGGGGAGAAGCTAGAAGTCCAGATGGGGAATGCCTGGCAGGCTGTTTCAGACCTGCAAGCATGAAGTTTCCCCACCCCTATTTAAAAGGCTGTGAAATAGACTTCAAAATGTGCCAACTCTCTCCACTCCTTCAAAGGCATATTTGTTCATAGCTAGATTTTTTTGTTATGAATATAGGTGTCAAGCTGGAAAGGAACCCTAAATTCTGTGTACAGATATGGTCACCACACTTAACAAAAGATATTGTAGAGTTGGAAAAAGTGCAGAAAAGGGCAATTGAAATGATCAAGTGGCTGGAGCATCTCCCCTATGAGAAGCGGTTACAGCAGCTGGGATTGTTTAGCTTGGAAAAAAGGGGGGTACAAAATTCTGCTCATAGTACACTCCTGCTGAAGGAGAGAGAGATTTTTATTTCTTACTGATTCCTCCTATTGCTCCCTGTGCCCCACAATCCACTATGGAGGGTTGCCCCCTCCCCCAGAACACTGAGTGACATGGCACAGGAGACTGAAAGGGGAATTGTAACAATTCCTTTCCCCTTCCTCCAATGGGAGCCTCTGATCCATCTGAGTCTCTTCCACAACCCATAATTAATAACTAAGATCATCATAATTTGTGATGGGAGAAAGACAATATTAGTCACACTGCTCATCTGCACTAGTTTTGGGGTGGAATCAACTTCTGCTTATATTTATGCCTCACCTGTAAGATTCCCAGTTGTAATCTATAAAAATAATTGGCTGCAGTAGGGGTGGATATAATGAGCAGCCTCCGTTTTTCATAAAACTGGTCCAGGAGTGCTGCTGCAGTCCTCACACCAACATTAATGTTCATGGCTGAAATTACAAGCAAGAACACAATGATCCCCATACTAAAAGATCTGGTTTTAAACCCACAGCAGTTGGAGATTGTATTGATTCATTTAGTCATGGAAACCAAAAGGGGACAGATCAGATGGAAAGAAATGTTGAGAGCTGACTTATTCTTAGCTCATGCTAGTTCAATTCTCAACTGTAATGAAAAAAACTACAATTTCTTTGAATAAGAGAGATATGTGGAGACTAATCCTGGGTATATTTGCTAGAAGGAAATCCCCCTGGTTTCAATTGAATAAATATGCATAGAGTTGCAGACTTAGAGCCTTTCTGGATGACCAGTTAAAAGTACAGCAAATGAAGCCTCTTTTCACACATTAACCCAGCAGCATCTGAGCAGTTTCTCTGTGCTCTTGGAACACACCCAGAAAGTCCTAATTTTAGGGATAGCGTGCAATGATCCATTCCAACACTTGTATGCAAAGGAATGCCATATTTTATGACATTATCCTGGCATATTGGTACATTACATCCAAAATGTATGAGAACATTATTTTTTATTATTTATTTAATTATTGCATTTATATCCTGCCTTTTTTCCTCCAAAGAACCCAAGGTGGCATACATAATCCTCTTCCTCTCCATTTTATCTCACAACAACAACCCTGTGAGGTAGGTTGGGCTGAGAGTCTGTGACTGGCCCAAAATCACCCAGTGAGTTTCCATAGCTGAGTGGGGAATAGAACGCCCAGCTCCCAGTCCAACACTCTAACTACTATACCTCATTGGTTTTCTATTATTCTGAGTTAGACTACTAATCCATCCCAGTATTGTCTACTCTGTCTGGTAGCAACACTTGGACAACATTTTTCTTAGGCTTTGAGATCCTTTGCTGGAGATTGAACCTGGGACTTAGGGCTGTAAAGCATATGCCTTCCCACTGAGCGTTGGGCTCTCCCTGCTACACATCGTTCTTAGGAACACTGTGTCAGTTGTTAATCTAGACTTTCAGAATACATAAGCATTCTGCTTACATATGATGGTAAATAACTTGGATCTAGCAACCAGGATATGGGAAGGGAGAATCATGCTTAAATCTTTTCACTCACAACCTGTAATAAATTACTGCTTCTTCCAGATGTTAACTGGTATCTAGTTTGCAAAATCTGCATATATTTATGAGTTGGCAGGAGAATGTAGGTGGTTGTTTTCTAATCACTTCCTATCAAGAAAGAACAAGAGATCAATAGCATGAGAACAGAAGAGAGATAGAAAGAAATCCCACAAGTCAGAGTAAGAAATCCATACACAATGGGCAGGAGCCAAATCGATGAGAGCAGTAATGTAAATTAGGTTCTGGTAACGTAAGGGATGTCTAGTATGGCACCAATAGCATTAGCTGACACAATGGGATTCCCTGGAAAACCTGTGTGCCAGCTAACGCTATTGCTGTTATTAGTGGTCCCTTATGCTAGCACAACCTAATTTATAGTAGTGCTTATGTCAACTTGGATACTGCCTGATGTCTCTAGTCCATACAGCTAATTATCACATGCACTTAGCAAAGTTGTTTATTTCATTTTTGAACAGAACTCCCTCACCAACACCACACCCTTGCCCTGGAGTACAATATCAGAAGCTGCTTTTTAAGCTTGGGAAGCAGTTTAATTAAAACACAACTTGCAACAGGAAGCAGTTGTGTGAAAATAAACATGAAAAGCTCTACTACATTTGTGCAACTTCCCACGAGCTTCTGTGGATCAATGCTCAGTGCTACTGAATCCCTCTGCAAGAGGTGAGAAATACCCAGACATTTATAAAATGAAATACTGGAGTTCCAAGGTTAACAGCAGATCTTGCATTTCTTTCATGTTCAATATACAGTCAACACACTGAGCTCATTGTTCCTTAGCAAAATGAGCACTTAATCCTACTTATACACTCTGTTACACAAAAAATGTGTTGAAATATATGGACTGATCATTAAGTTTGTGCTAAGCAAACTTTTCATGCAATACACGAAAACCTGTCCCATATGCTGCCCTTTTACTGGAATAAAACATTACTCACGTACGTGTACAAGTTGGCTCAGTTCCTGACCAGCCTAAATTGTACTGGCATACTCTTGCTGGACTTCCCTGCAAATCGTACCCACCAATGCAGGAAAATTCGCAGGTTGCACCATAATTATTTCCATCACCAGAACATTTTATGTAACCATTTTCTGGAGCATTCAGTTTCCCGCAACGCCTGACTTTAAACACAAAATAATACAAGCATTCAGTAATACACTGTCTCTTCTACTATATCATTAATTAATTGAAAATTAATAACATGAGTTTGTTGTCAGCCTTCAGAGATACTTACACCTTTTGATTAATCATCGTTGTAACATATATATTAATTACTAAGTGGTCATGTAATTCACATATGTTCACTGACGTACACTCAACAGGAGCTTAGAACCATTCGTTAGTGTCCCTCCCAGATACCTCTTGGCTTCAGCTATTGTGGGCACAATTTGCCAATTCCAAAAAGGGAATCTGGCTTGGCAAAGGTGAACAGAGTAGTGTAGCTTTAAAGATTTATGTTACAAATAAAGTTCTTACAGCAAGAAGCACTTGCACACGTAAAGATTAACTAAAAATCTATAAACCTCCGAGGCCCTGTATGATGTGTACTACTGGAATAATCTGATTGCCACTACCTCCTGGTATTATCTACATCAGGTGTGCACAATCTGTTTGGCTCCAAGGACCACATTACAGGTCAGCAGTGGGCTTGGGGCCTCTTTCACCCGCTGCAGGGCCCCAGATGAGCACTGCTGCCTGAAAGGATGCAGAGGGGGATACGGGGCTGCACAACATCCACGTGGTCCTTGGTCTACATCATAGTCATTGTTCAACGGCTGTGCAAATATTCTTACCTTTGACTTTAACCATAAATTTGCAAGTCCCCTTATTCCCAGCTCTGTCAAACACAGTGTAATGGATTTTGTGGTCGCCTTCTGAAAAATGTGATCCTGGTGGTAGTCCTTTCAAAGTAACACTAGAAAAAGAAAAGATAATAAAAAACTACATTTATTGTAGTTTTTGTAGACACAAAGAAGCACCAGACTTGACAAAAATATGACTGCGTACTGCCCTTATACTACAAAATATTTATTTATTTATTTATTTATTTATTTAAGGATTTTTATGCCGCCATTCAGCCAAAAAAGGCTCTCACGGCGGCTTACAAAAGTATTTCTTGACAGTCCCTGCCCACAGGCTTACAATCTAAAAGACATGACACAAAAGGAAAGGGGATTGGGAGGGAGGAGGAGGGGAGGAAAGGAAAGCAAATTCAGGCACTACAATCTTAGTTGGAAAGTTCAGCAGTTACAGTTGACAGCAGGAGGGAGGGGGCTCTGAGCTGGAGCTGGCCCCAGGCACGATGGAGAGGTGCCTGGCTGCTGCTTCCTCCCTCACTGGTGGCCATTTATTGTAGTTTTTGTACACACAAAGAAGCACCAGACTTGACAAAAATATGACTGCATACTGCCCTTATACTACAAAATATTTACACAAAGTGTGCGTAATAAATACAAAATACTAAAGAGGATCACAATAATTACAGAAATGGTGCATGATAAAGAACAAGCTCCCAAGTACTTACTTGCCTGTTTCAAACCTAACTCAAATATCTCGTACTCTAGGATCACAAATCACTTGCACAACCAAACTTCTTCTGCCTCTATGAAGGATAAGACAGGAAGTAATGCAGCACAAGCCCCTTGGTGCATACTTATTTCAGGAGTTGGAGACATATTACCTGTGCATCTAGCCCATCTGTGTTGATGTTTCCTATAATGCACACAAATTCACTCACTCTGTTAAAATGCCATCAGCAGTATCCCGTCCCTCGGGCGTGTCCCAGAACACTCGGGTTGTGAGTTTATTGGGTTCTGCTGTTCTCTCCTTTACACTTGGGCACTGAATTCTAGGAGGCTCCACATCTGTAAATAAACACACACAAAAGAAGTCCATTATTGGCTTAAACGATCATTAATCAAGAAATATAAACAGCACATTTTTAAATAACAGAAATAATCTTGAACAAGTTCAAGCAATTAAGAGTGCAACCCTATGCATGTTTAGATAGAATAAAGCCCCAGCATTCTGGGAGATATAGGACTTTTTCTGTCTAAACATGCATAAAGATTTACATTTTAAACTTATTTATTTTAAGAAATTTAAATTTTGAAAGTATTTAAAATGTTGCTTTAAAAAAATAAAAAAGGCTATTTGAAATTAAGGACAAAATCACAGGGAAGTACTGAAATGCTTTTAAACAGTTTGATTTCTATCATAATGTTCTTTTCTTCAGTTTTGCTTTCAAAGATTCCTCTAATTTCTATAATGATTGCCCTAGCAGTAGTCTTTCAAAAAGGAATCTTCACGAAAAGGAGCTTTTCAAAAGTCACCTTTCATTTCTAATTGTTAAACACTGCCTTTCCTAGATATTTTCCCCCATTTCTACTCACCTACTCACCGTTATTTTCTTTAATGGCTGGCTAACAAGGAGCAAACAGTGGTAAAAAATTCTCTTTCTATAGATAATTACTGACAAGGAGACTAATATGCCACACATCACAACAGGAAGAACTGTATAATTTTCATTAAATGTGTAAGTGTAGGTAAGTGTGCATAAGTGTACATATTACTTCTTTTCAGTGCTTTGGTTTGGTTGAATAATTTGGAATTCTTGAAAGAACCTGGAATTTCTGACTTAATGATGGAATTATGGCACAATTTGGGATAATAAGTGTGCAGGGCAGAACAACAGACTAGGGGCTGAAAGCTGTTCCAAATGCAAAAAGCATTCTACCTGCATTACTAGGTAGAACTCCGCCTGGAGATCTCAAAACATTGTGTATGCATTTCGCTCCATTATCATGATCTATTTGCTTTATTTTGAAACCAAGGACTGTTGTATCTCACAATATGACCCTTAGTCACAGCTTTCCCAGTACCAGTAAACACCCCAAGGAGCCTCAGACAAGCTGAAATTCTCAAAGTATATTATCAAACATATTTGTAAGCATGGTAAATGCTAAAAATGTAGGAAGAAACCATAAGGGCCAGTGCACACAATTGCCCTACTCACAGCAGCTTTAAAAGAGAGAGAGAGAGAGATTTTTGCACCATGGCAGTCGCTCGCTGCCTATCACAAATGAGTCATCTGATGTGTTTGCCATAAGCAGAAGCCGGTGAGTCTGCATATTACTGCAACCCTTCTCAATACACATTGAGAAAGACATGCAAAATTACAGCTGTGTTGGTGCAAAATGGTTTGGACAACGTTCACAATGCACACACAAGGAGCAGCCATGAGAACAAGTAGTCCCTGTCGATCAAGCAATTGTGCGCATGAGGCCCAATTCCCACTTTTTAAGGCATTACTTAAATACATGAATACTGAAAGTAATGAAAGACCGAATAGGCATATTTCTGTAGCAGTGTTTCTGTTATATGATGACCAGGATCCCATCATCAAGCAGCAAAGGACCATAGTTTCCATGGATTGCTATGAATTTCTGATACATTGAGACAACAACCTTGTGTTACTATAGGAACTGCATCTCCAAGCACTCATGGATCAGTGAACTCTTCTTGCTAGACCAGAATGCTTTAAGCCATTTTAATTGCTTAGAGACAAACACTATCTAAACACAAATTCCCCTCCCTCCCTGTTAATTTGTAACAACATAGTGGAGGGGTAGCATTATGAGAATTCCTGACAAATTGGAATTTCCTCAACTGGGATTTCTTCTTTGCAGTAATATAACAACAGCCACAAATTAAATTTGAGCCAGACAAGCAGAAACAATTAAATAAACAAAGGCAAAACAGTGACAGCTAGTTTCAGCAAAACCATCCTGAAATGACCCCAATATTGTTTCTCAAACATTTAGATGAAGGTCATATGGCTAAAAACTGGAAATACAGATACTGGAGTGCAGCTGAATCTAAATTTTTGATGATACATAAAATGACTCATAACTACTAAAGGTATCTATCTGTACTTTAAATATTTGTCATCTTACAGGAGGTGGGAAGGCAAGAGCATATAGTTGTGTGCACGCACAAAGGAGTGCACTGTGGCTATACTAGTCTGATAGACCTGTGGGAATATAAGCTACTACTACTGATAAGGACTGAAAGCAACTTTATTTTTATTTATGGCATTTCTCCAACCATACCTTCCAAGGAGTTCAGGGTACCTTAGACAACTTTTCCCCTCCCCATGTTATCCTCCTAACAACCCTGTGAGGTAAGCTGGGCTGAGAGATAACTGCATGGGTAAATGGAGATTGGAATCCAGGTCCTAGTCTAATTTTCTAAGCATCACACCACACTGGCATTTTTACTTGTTAATTAAGGCCCAATCCCATTGGCCTCCATGTTTGGAGTACTCACAATTGAGCAGTTATTCCCAAGTTCTGGGTATGGCCACAGTGAGAAATAAAGCAAAGTCCAAAGACAGAGGAGAACAAGTACATCCTTGTACATGACCAAGTGCTTCACCTCAAGAGACTATTCAGGTCTTAACCAAAACTTAATGGATGGCACTAGCCGATACCAAACACAACTTTGGTGTAATATGATTCCCTCTGTCTGTGCCAGTTACAATTATGGCAGCCACATTCTGGCAGCTGAAGCTTCTGAGTCATTTTCAAGGACAGCAGCACATACAACGCATTACAGTGATCTGATTAGGAGGTTACAAGAGTGTGAACCATTGCAACTAGAGTATCCCTGTACTGGAATGGTTGTGACTAGCAAACCAGCTGAAGCTGGTAAAAGACACTTCTAGTTACCAAAGCCACCTTGAGCCCCATGTGGCAATGCTGGGTCAAGCTACACATCCGCTCTTTCAGGGAGAGTGCAATACCAGGCTGCACAACCAAGTCCCAGAGATGAGAACCACCTCCCCATAGGGCCTCTGTCTTGTCTGGATTCAACTTCAGTTTACGGGCCCTCGTCCAGCCCATGACCAAATCCAGGCACCTGTATAACCTCATCTGACGCCTTGGTAACGCCTTACTCCCAATCCTAGAAGCTTCATATAGAAGTCAAAGGCTATAGGGGATAATATAGACCTTTACAGGACCCCACAGCAAAAATGCCATGGGGTCAAGAATAGACCTCCCCCCGCCATGTTACTTTTGAACCTGACCCTGCAGCTTGGAGTAGATCTATAGTGTTACTATGCTACTGACACCCAAATCACAGAGCCAATGCAGCAAGTTACTATGATCAATGGTATCAAAAGCTGCAGAGAGAGCAAGAACTATCAACAAGGTCACACCTCTCCACAGAGGTCATGGGTCAGGATGACCAAGGCCACTTCATACCTAGCAGACCACATTCCCTTATATACACCCGGATGACAACTATGATCCTCAGTGGACGTCCTACTGGCCATTCTGAAATGAACCCAATGCTGCCATAAAGAACCTCGGCGGTGGGCCTTCTCTGTGGCAACACCCCCTGGAAAACCCTTCCTCGTGAAGTTCAGGAGGCAGAAAACTTAACATCTTTTAAATGTCTCCTGAAAACATATCATTTTACACAGACTTCCCTTGGTTCTTAACTTAGAGCTTCAGCTGATGGGCAGTATTAAAATGTAATAAATAAATAAAATTAATTAATTAATTCACAAACCCTGAAGCTGGATTGACATGGATCTAGATAAGTTGCTTTCTCCAAAAATGCCTGAGTTGAGCCACCATCTCACTCTCCAAGATTTTGCACAGAAAGGGGATATTACACACTGGGGAATAAGTTTTTCTTTTTCTTTGCAAACACAAGAACAACAACAAGCAAAAAAGAGGAAAGCAGCCCATATATTTAAATAAACATCCATATGAAATTGACTGCTGTAGGTGATACTTTCCAATATTGCAAGAGCAGTCAGATCTTCAGTCCACGCGATGATAGGTGATGGGTGTTTATCCTTCCAAGCTTGAAGTATACAATTCTTTGCAACTGTAATGGCTCTCAGTATCCACTTTTGCTGTCCATCTGTTAATCTCCACATACCAGGGGATTAACAGGGTGAAGGTACTTGTTCAAATGTCCCATATTCAAAAAATGTTTTTTGTTAAGGAGTGGATTTACAACCACCTCTTTCAAGTTGGCTGGCTCTACCCCCTTACATGTAGGCATTAACTACCTCTTGGAAACACCTTGTCATTACCCTAACCCCTCCCTGTGAATTGTTAATAAGCAGGATGAGCAAGAATATAGGTGGTCAGCTACACCTGTCCAATCAGTTTGTCCATATCTTCAGGCCAAATCAATTGAAACTGAGTGCAGACAATTAGATGGGGCGCTGCACATCTCCACTGGAACTGTTCGATGACGGCATCAAGTTCAGTGTGAATATTATTATTTTTTATTTATTTATTTAAGCATTTTTATCCCGCCATTCAGCCAAAAAAGGCTCTCATGGCGGCTTACAAATATGAATGATTTTATCCTCAAACTGTCTTGCAAGCTTGTCACAGCAGGCATCTGAGGATTCCACCACATCCTCACCAAGGTCTTAACCTATTCACCACCCAGAAACCACTGCTGGACAGCTATACTAGAATACAATGAAGGCAGAGAACTATGACCACTTCAACAGCAACACTGTTACAAACAAGGCACAGTATTGTGCTCTGACTTGTGTTTAGTCATACTCACTATGAGATTTGTGTCATCTGCGCTCTAGTCGTAATCCTGCCTGTTTAGTAGCTTGTAGATCCTCAGTAAACCAACAGAGCTGGTTGGATTCCAGAGTGCCACAGAAGATACCTAGTAGCGATCATGTCAACAGCATGTTCCATCTCACTATGGTATATCATCCAGAGTACCTTCCATCCTCCCATTCAAATTTAATGATGCATTTTCTTGATTCTACACTTACCAACACAAGAGGCTGGTCTTCCACTCCAAGCTTTGTTATCCATACATTGTACTATTTGGTCACCTTTTAACTGATAACCTGGCGAACAGTAATAGTCGCATCTGGAGTTAAAATATGCACCATCTGAACACTTGAATCCTCCATTAGTTGGCATCGCAAGGGTCTGGCAACGCTTTTCTATGGGGGGGAAAGCGAACATTAGATTATTGAGGACATTGCAAAGAGATTTTGCATGTAATGCAAAATATGAAAAAGGAATAATTTTGAAGATGAACATTGATTTCTAAAGATACTTTTATGTGGCCAATATGGCCTTTGCACCATCCCAGATACTTATTCACAGAAGGCAACACTGCAATTGCAGGTCAAAATGCTGAGTAATTAATAGAGGGGAACTCTTACAAGGGAAACTCTATTAGGACACAATTCTATGCACGTTAAAACAGGGGGGGAAATCCTGCCTTTGAGTAGAGGGCTTTCCTTGATGATTTCCATGTGGAAGTTAAATATTTCTATATGTGCAACTTTAGGGGGGGGGAATGGATGAAACTGCACAGAAAAAATTGAGCTAATAATGTTACTATTTCCTTCATTTTAGATACTAACATGGTTTCTGGATGGCCAGAAACAGTTGAGCTGAAAGCAGATCTTCAGTAGAAGTATAAGCCACTCACGTTTGCACAAAACTTTCCCAGACCAGCGTTTGTTTGACTGACAAATAATCTCCTGAGGGCCATGCAGTTCATAGCCTTTCTGACAACGAATGTCACATTTTGTCCCCAAGACGTTTTTGTAATAGCCTCCATGAGGGCTTCTGCAGCTTGCATAACCATATTTCACCTTGAGAGGAGAGCACCATGGTGTATCTGGTAAAAGGAAGACAAATAAGCATACATAAGAAGAAAAAGATTTTTTAAAACAAAACAAAACATGTAACTATAGTATAACTTTAACTATGGAGTTGGACCAGAGTTTACTAGAAAGTAAAAAAAAAGAATACAGAGAGATGTAAGCTGCAGATTCATGTGCCCCGTCCAAGGTTACAGCACTAAAGAAAGCTTTTTTTTTTGTACAACATGTGAATTATATTTTTTTATTAAAATGTGAACTTAAAGCTTGAACCATTAAAACCAAGGAACACTGGCATTGCTGTGATGAGATGAGGTCTGCTCCCTTAATTTTCTGCTTGTGGATGAAGTCTGCCACCAAGTGGACAGCTACAATGTTTCTTTCAAAAAGAAAGCCAACAACTGAATACTGTATATGTGGCCTAACATTTAGTTCTCTTAGGTTGCAATCCTATACTCACCTAGCTGGAAGTAAGCCCTACTGAACTCAATTGGACTTAATTCTGAGCAGACATGCAGAACAGGGCAACCAACATGATCAAGGGGCTGGAGCAACTTTCCCTTTGAGGAACGATCACAACATTTGGGGCTTTTTAGCTTAGAAGAAAATGACAGAGGACATGATAGAGGTGCATAAAATTGTGCATTAAGTTGATAATGCTAGAATCTGGGATCATCAAACAAAGCTGAATGGTGAGAGGTTAAGACATATAAAAGGAAGTTCTTCAAACAGTACATAATTAAACTATGGAATATGCTGCTGCAAGTGAACTGCCCAGAGGGCTTCGGCTATTGGGCGGTTTAAAAATGTAATAAATAAATAAATAAATGTAATAAAATAAAGTTATTGTGATTGCCACCAACTTGGTCAGCTTTAAAGGAGGATTAGACAAATTCATGGAGGATAAGGCTAACAATGGATAGATACTACCTCCAATATCGGAGGCAATATGCCTTTGTACACCATTTGCTTGGGAACACCAAACGGGAGGGTGCTGTTGCATTCATGTCCTACTTGTGCGCTTTTCACAAGCAGTTGGTTTGCTACTGTGGGATGAGAATGTTGGACTAATAAGGCATTTTATTTAATCTAGAATGGTTATTTTTATGTTCTTATGTTAGGCCCCATGGCCAAGTGATAGCAGCTGATACTACAATCTCAAATAATTTTAAACTACAACCCCAAATACTGAAAATGTACTTATTTAACCCAAGTCATATTCAGTATGTGGTGAATCAAATTCCTTGTGGCAGTAAAGCCTTGTCATAAATAGTGTTACAATCAGGAAAGGCGATCAAGAGAGAGAAAGTTCTAGTGTAAAACTGGATATTTACACATGGTATCCACACAGCTGGATTCATGTGCTAATGATGTACATGTAGCCAAGGCAAACTGGTTTACACAAGACTCCAGGCAAACAAATGACACAGGAATATGTTTTTCTTGCATACCCAATGTCACATTTAAAATTGAGCCACAGAAAAGGTGCACAGGAGAGGCATGCAAGAGAGAATGTGTGTGCCAGGGGTGGAGGAATGGGGTGATACAGATTAGTCAGAGATTTTGCATCATCTGCTGATTGCATAGCTAGGTAGCAGACATGAGTGGTGGCAGTGTGTGGATTAGAATGTACCAACCAAAATACCAGCTGTAGTTGTCCAGTTTTTGGTTCATGGAATTAGCTCTGTGAAATTCCTGCACTTGCACAGTGGAATGATGGAATACTCACCGCTCTGTCTACATCCATAGTTTAGGATGTTCTGACATTATGGATGTAAACTGGATCAAGGGGCATTCAAGACCCATTCAATAAAGAACACATCAGAATTCCTGCCTGCTGCCCATATAGCTATATATATTTCCTGTTTTTCTGAACTTTGGAGAGTTCAAATGCATTGGATGTCCTCCTGAATACAGATTTATATTCACCCTTCAATGAATTTTCAGAGCAGCTTACAGGGTCAAGAAATACAAAAACAGTTAAAATATAAAAAAATAATTATGCACATTTACAAAATATATAAAAGCAGTCTAAATTCACATGAAGGAAATAAAAGTTAAAACAAATTAAAAGGCATCGGGAAACAGGACTTTGGTACCAAAATGCTAAGGTTCCATGGGGAGAGCATTCCAGATTTGGGGTGCCACCAGCACTGAAAAAGACTTCCCCCCCCCCAAAAAAAAAACCCTCATTACACCTCACCTTTTGCTGCACTTGGAGAAAGGTCTCTGATGAACATCTTAGGGTCCAAGTAGACACATGTAGAGACAGGCAATCCTATAAGTACCCTCTTTCCAATCCATGAAGGGTTTTAAAAAGTCAAAAGTTGCACTTTAAAATTGAACCCAGAAACAGACTTGAGTCCAGTGCAATTGACGAAGCCATGGTATAATATGCCCATAGTGCCCTGTTCTAGACAGCAATCTGGCAGCTGCAGAGAAAACTAACTGAAGTTTCTGCACCATCTTTAATAATAGTCCCATATGTTAGTTTAGGAACATTGAGCCACAGCTGCAAGGTGTCTCCCACTCATACAAAACTAGAACTGAGAAATCTGCAGTACACTGGATAGCAGAGAACGCTGCTCTGATGCAGCTGCCATTGTCAATTACCTTTGCACCTGTTCCAACAAACTGCAAGGACTGGGGATTACTACACAGAGACTAGCCAACATCCAGAGGAAAATTGTTTCTTCCTACCTTAGTTGCATAGATTCATTACTATGCTTGCCTCCTGACCCACTGTGCTGGTAAGCTATGAATCTTTACAAGTTCATCCCATTTGACATGTAGTGAGTTTTCCTTTAGTGGTATTAGTTTTATGACCAAAAAAATTTCTTTCTTTTTAAAAAGAAAAAAAAAAGAACGCATTTAGGACTAAGAACTGTCAATGAGACACAGACTTCTTTGTGAAGGTCCCAATTACCATTCTTTCAAAATATTAACTTAAACTCTCCTTTTTAGAATTATCACTGGTTTCTTCTCTTTAGCACGCCACAGTCTGTCCTGAGCATTTATATGGTTTAATTGCACTAGATAGGCCTAGGTTTGGGTCTATATTGCACAGAATGGACAGCACTACTAGCCAAAGTTTAGACAGCAAAGTACAGAAACAATCCAATAGGATTTAAGCACCCATAACATTCTGTGTCCTGACACTTACAGTGGTACAGTGGTACCTCAGTATACATAGATACACAGAGACAGAGAGAAAACTCCCCAGCACTCTTAAAGCTTTCATGGATACTTGCAAAGTCATGCAACCTTATCAATGTCAGAGAAGCACTCTGCTATAAAGTACCTCATACTAAACAGCATTTACTTATAACTTTGCAACAAAGGTTCTTGTAAAACGTCTCTATCAAGAAAGATGCTTCAGGACTCATTAGTAGATTGGACTTTTGAAGGACCCATAAATGTAACAGAAAATACAGCATGAGAAAGGAGAGGTCATGTCAATCAGGACTAAGTGTATATCTCTTAACAGTCTGACTTGTTACTAACTCAAGATAAGAAATATCATGTAAAGTCTTATATTTATTTATTTACAATATGTATATACCGCTCCCCATTCAAAATTACACAATATATGTGCTTATGATCATTGGAGAGTTTAGATATGATATCCCACACTCAAGGGTTTGAGTATGGGTTGAGTGTGGGTTGTTGTTGAACTGTGGATTGCCATTGAAACATTGGTTATCATGTTGTCTGAACCCATCCATGCCAACAAACCATGAGAACCCATGGTTTGTTGGGTTGTGAACTGTGGGTTGTTCATAATTTAAAAAACCATGGTTTGTTAGCACGGCTGAGTTCAGACAACAAAGTAACCCATGTTTCAACAACAACCCATGTTTCAACCACAACCCACAATAACACGTTTCAACAACAACCTCCCTTGGGTGCTGCGTTTTCTGGGACAATTGTTATGCCTGAACCTCAGCTGGTGACAATGCCTAGAAATGTTTTTTCCCACCCAGTTCCATATGTGACTCTTGTCTCATTTGATCATGACAGCCATCATCCATCTTTTCTAAGCTCAAGACACATTAGTTTAATAATTTTGACATGAGGTAGCTTTATTTTAATGTATTCATTTTTTCTATTTTAGGCAATTACCCACTCTGAGCCTGCTACACACTGTGGGGTAGAAAATAAGGAAGATATTGGCATAAACAAAAAATAGACATATAACTGTCAACTTTATCAGTGCTAAAAGAACTCCATTCTCAGATATCATTGGCAACAGATTTCTTTAGAATGATTTCAAATAGTGCCCTCTTCATAAAAGCTATGAGATTATATGTGACTACTTAAGATTGCATGGTTAGTAATTAGTATAATTTTCATCACAACACAAAGGAGCATCATATATGATAGAAAACTATGAAAAAAACCTATGAAAAATATTTTTCTGTTTCATATTTTTCTGTTTCAATGCACTATCCATCAACAGGTGCTGATCGTAGGCAAATTTTGATTTTTATGGTATGATGTATGAAAGAGAAAGGAAGTAGCTTATTTTTCAGTGCATGAGCTAGCTGCTTGAAAATGACATCAGAGTATGAGAAAATTTATGATGTAAATCATTAGAATTGGAAATGTCATAACAGTAAGCATGCCTTACATTGTAAAGCTTACAGGTCAGAATTGATAATTCCATAAAATATATTTTAAAATGCTTACACTATTCTCTTGTATTAAACAAGAAAAAAGGAGGAGAAAATTTGTACATACATGAAGCCTGGCTACTTCAAAGCTCTGGCCATACTGACACAGTTCCATTACAATCTGTAGCTTACATCCTTCCTAGCGCTCCACATACAGTATGTTTCTAAGCCTTGTAGTTTATATCCCATTCATAGTACATATGGGCGTCCTCTTTCCATATGTACAGTGAACAGGGGATAAACTATAATGAGACTTCTGAAATGGCTCTTTCCATCCTTTGCCTGCTGAATATTTCTTGGTTGTTCATTACAATGTGGGGGTGAGGGAGTGGGAGTACTTTTTTGAGATGATGCCGGACTTTCATACCTATATATTAGGACTATTTTACACACTGCTGTACAATCAGAACAAGCATGGTGGTGGGAGAAATGTTGAGAATGCATTTCTAAGACTTCTACATAGGCAAATAAGAGCAATATTAGGAAACAAGAGAAATGCTAAAATAAGGTATCTATGAATGAAAAATACCACATGTGAATTGTCCACAATTGTATTTTGTGAGGTACAATATATTCAACACATTTAAAATATTTTGTCAGAAATAAAATAAACATTTTTGAATTCAAATTTTGATGGGACATAGTATTAAGTGCGAACTGCAGAAGCAACTCAAAGAATATAATAAAACAAATTGCGCAAAAATTGGCCAGCACAAGACATACCCTAATGCTTCAAGCTCCAAGCAGGAAAAGAAAAAAGTTCTCTTGAAACAGGTGATCCCCATTAGTATATAAGCAAAGCATTCACCTTTATATCTTTTGCGGGCATACACATCTTCATCATCTTCTAGGGGCGAGTATCCCGATCCTACAATACAAAATAAGAGAAAAACTGCAGCAAGAAAGGAAATAGAATACATTTGAAAAGAATAAGAAAAGCTCTTGCAAAGACAGCAAAGCCAGAATTAGGATGTAACAAACATCCTAGAGCAAGGTAAATTGCATAAGCTTTTATGTTTATTAGACTTGCAGCATAATCAGTTTATAGTGAAATTGGTAAAGCTATGGATTAAATTTATTGACGTCTAATTGTTTCCCAATATATATTGACTCAAACAAGACTACAAATCATTTTGTAGGGAACGTCTATCACAAATTAAGGTCTTCTTCAAGCCTTAAGAAGGATTTCACTATAAGATGGTTCAAAGATGCAAGTGGATGCATCAGCCATCATAGCAACCAGCCGCAGAGGTAGAATGTAACAACCATTCTAGATACTTGGATAGGTGTGGCTCTGCTTAATTTTGGTTAGTCAGCATAGCCTATGCAGCTAATATGATAGTTACATCATTTTTCCAAAAATACTATTCCATCCAATAGCATTTTCTTTAATTACTGAAAATCAAGAATATATATAAAAAAAATGGCTTACTTGTATAGACCTGGAACTCAGTTACATATTACCAGGCATCATTAGAATTGCATTCTATCTTAAAATAAATATCCAACACAAGATAACATACTCATAGATTTCACTGTGATTCAGCAATTGTTATACACTGGTGAAAACAACCTTTTCTGTATTGGGCCTATATGTACAAAAGAGGGATGTATTGGGGTAAAAAAAAAAGAAAAAAAAAGCTTCAGACTCTCCATACCAACCACTCATGATTATAACGAAGACCCTTGAAGGACCATGTAACTCCCTAACAGATGACTCGCACAATAAACTTCAACTGAGCAGGTCATCTGTTTGACAGGGTAAAAAAACTAAAAGCACCAACTCTTCTCTTTGGCAAGTATACATGTGGGGCCTGTCTAAACATTCAGAAAGCCCTGGGTTGGAAGCACGGTGGTGCAGTGTCGATTATATGACATAGCTGCAATCGTGCACCCACTCCAGTGCTTTCAGCTGAATCTGCGGAGAAAAAAAGTTGGGGACTTTCCCTGACTTTTTTCTCCAGAGCGAGTCAAGGATGCCCAAGACAGTGTCAAGACCAAAGCCTTGCTCCAGAGCTGCAGAGGAGGCGTGGCTGGGGTGGAAGGAGACCTGTGATTAGTCATCTTCCACTAGAAAGAGGGAGGGGTGGCTCTGGTCCCTGGATGGCCTCCCAGAAACCCCGCACTCCCTTCTTGGTGTCGGGACTACCCAACGCCACCCTGGGCGAGGGAAAGCATTTTTTTTTAAGGGATGCTGCACCAACCCAGCACTCTGAAGACACCTCCGTGGAGATTCCTTTGTGCAACAGCATATTCACAACCAGCTATAGCACACAAGGATCCATGGATCTTGGCTATCTTCTACTCTCATCACTACACATCATTCATTAAAGCAGTGGATTTGTGTTCCTAGGAACTCTGAGGCGCCTCAAAAACTTTCCAGGCATCCTTCAATGAAATTAGTAATGTGGAGATGTTGCCAGAAGACAGCTTGTCCCCATCATTCATTCATTCATTCATTCATTTATTGCATTTCTATACCGCCCAATAGCCGAAGCTCTCTGGGCAGTTTACAAAATTAAAGCAATCAGTATCTACAATGAGCAACTGCAGAGGAGTGTTGGGCACTGCAGTCTCTCAGTTCTTGCAGGGCAATAGCTGCATTCAACAGACTACAAACCTGCAGGTGTGCAGAAGCTTCTCAGCAGACAAATCAGTGGGTTCCCTCAGGGAAAGACGCTTGAAACCCACCCTACTATACAGATCATATATCTTTGCTGCAGAATGCCCCTGAGCATTGTATTAAAAGATATAAATTTAACCTGATTATGAAGACCTTATACTTAACTAAACAACTAAACATCTAGAGTTTTGTTTTCTTTCCATGTTTAGGCATTCCTAAGATGCACAACAATGAGCCATAAACTCCAGATCCTGAAATCTCCAGTAAAATCAGAATAAAATCTATAATGTGTTTTAACTACTCACACACAGTTTTCAACTTAGGTGTGAGAACCAAAAGTCTGTCATCTACTTAACTTGACATGCCAGTAATCAGTGGGATTTAACCAGCTTTAGTGAAAGGGTGACCATGGGCTATTTTTTCATGGTTTGGATGCATATCTCTTCTCCACTTTCACAGCATACCCAGACTCACCCCATAAATCCATGCTGCAGAGAAGGGCAATTGTGAGATCAGTATAGAAGTCTCAGCATCAAGAAACCACCAGCACTGATAAAACCATCGAGTTTATGGACTATATCGTTCCTCTGTGTTCTCATGATACAAGGAAGTATAATAAGCCTCATGCAGCTGCCTTAAAAGCCAGCCACCATCACTGTATGAGTCCTATCATATGAACCTACATACCCTATGGAAGGAATACATAGTTGTAGGAAACATGAAACTGTAAACTACAAATCATTGCTATAACAATGCTAACAAGCAGATGAGGAACTACTGTTGGTGAGGATTTATGAATGTTGCCTTTTAAAGGGGAGTACATCAGTGCTCCCACCCTTATTTATTTATTACACTTATATACCGCCCCCATAGCCAGGGCTTTCTGGGCGGTTTACAGAAATTCTAAAATTAAGATAAAAACAAATATACAAAATTTAAAATTCTAAAACACAGAACATACACACATAAAGCATTAATGAAATGAGTGATCAGCCTCTCAAAACTTTTTTTTAAGTAGTAAACATTTTTAAAAGTTCACAAAATGATTCAAACATGACAATGGGAGCAGTGTTACTCACCACCAGTGACGTCACAGTTACTATCCAATAAGTCAATCAATCAATTTATTGAAGGCAACCAAATACAGCTTTTTGCCAATTACATATACAAAAGTTATACACAGAGCATAAAAGCGTGTCATATAAAAAAGAATAGATAAAATGTTATAAAATGTTAAAACATACATACACATCCAATAAGTACTCATGACACTACTGAAATTTCACAAAGCATTCATAATTACAACTGACCCATCTGAGTGTTTGGGGGAGAGAGGCAGGGCGATAACATTTTCCCAGTAATTATTCCGTTTGAGTGCTACAAAATGCAATTTCCTTGCATTAAATGTGTTATCTTGAGAAAGGATTCTGGATCATGTGCAGTGAATTAGTAACAACTATGCAATCATTGTGCAGAACATTTTAATGTTTTAGAATATAATATTCCTTTATTTTTTTAGGATATCACTTATTATATATTTTATACCAGATCCCAAATCTACTTAAATCAAAGAGATTATCCATTTATTACAGTAGGTTTGATCTTTTTCAGTCAGAACCACTTTCGTGAATTATATTTAGCAATGACAATTTTCCTAGTGTTCTACTCTTGTTACTTTCTTTAAAATTGCTGATGTCAGCAGACATGCTGGCATGGTAGAAAACACTAAGCTTACTAGAATTTTAAAGCACATTGTGCTATATCAGATTTAAATAGCAGCCTCTAAAGGCTTTGAAGATGTTACTAAATGTTTGTTTTGCTTTGCCTTGTGCTACTTGGCAGAATAATGAAATTCAGATCTGAACGTTCAGCTCAAAAGAATTTTTCAACAAAACATATAATTTTAAATATTTTTCTAAATAATTAGATTGATTGCTCAAACTTTTTAAAAGATGATTCATATAAGAGAAGCGGTTGGGTATGCAAGATTTGAAGAGTAAGCTCTTTCAGTGGTTCTTTACATGAAAATGCCAAGAATTGAATTCTATTCCAATGAAACATTTAACCCTGTATTTAATTTTAAGGCAACTTTTTGTTCCCTTCCATGGATCACAAAGACTGCAATCTTATTCTTAGTTTTGTTGGAAGGAAGTCCCAGTGAACTCAGTTCAGCTTATTTTTGAGTAGACATGTAAAGGGGAAACATGAAAATGTAGTATATGCTCCTTATTTCCATTTTACCTGCTAGTTCATAAGAATGTTTATAAGCAACTGTAATTATGCACTTCTCTAAGGGTTACTCAGAAGACCATTTTTTATTAGGACAAATTTTATGGACAGGGTTACATAAGAATCTTGCCCCAGTAGGCTTGCTTTGTTCAGTGAAGTCATGTGGTGGATACAGTAATACTGTTCTTGATGTGTTTCCTATAGTGAAAAAAACAACTCTTGTATTTTCTGTGGTACAGAGGTACCCTAAAAAGGGGAAGAATAAGTCTCAATCCTGAAACATTTATAGGAACACCCATACACCCCTACGTCTCAATGGATTTTTAGGACTATAAAGATTCTCTTCACAGATGCCTTCCCATACAGAATCCACTTTGATTTATTTTTAGAATTTTAAGCAAAATCCTGCTCTATCATTCTTCAGCTTATATAATTTATACACATGTGAAATAACCATGAACAATCTGGCCCCTAATGCTCAGCCCCCACAAGCCATGTGCTATAAATTTCTTTGTACCCCATGCAGGTGTAGCAATTTCAAGCACAGAGTTCCATGTCAGGAAAATCCCTGAGGGCTGCAAATAAGTTAGTTTGCTAAGTCTTCAGAAATAGCCTACTGTTTCTTAAATTACACGTTTTAACTTGCTTTCAAGATATTTTCTATAAAAATAAAATACTTTCCAAGCTGTCATAATTAAACTGCAATTGTAATGCAAAGCAGAACACCATGCGATTCATTATCTCAAAATAGTTTAGGGTGGGAAGAATGAGTGATCAATCAATCTCCAAGTAGGAGATCATGTTCAGACACACGAAATCATCATCCTTATCAAGTTTCATGGGAACTGTGAATTACAAATAGACAATGTGTGTGATTCAGAGCTCAATTTCACATCTAAAAAGGTTTCTACATCTGCCTCACTGATAATCAAAATTTAAAACTATAAAGAAATATTGCAGCTGGTTTTTGATCAGAGAGATATTATGTGGCTAGATAAGATATTTATGCCAGCAATTAATATTAAGTGTTGTATGGAAATAAATTCTTTCTTGAGTTTTTATTAACTGACTAGATATATTTTCTATATTTATTGTGTACGTTTTAAGTTCAGAATTTATATGAGGCTTCCACCTACCCTATGGGACTAGCATCTATGGATTTGTAGGTTTGCACCACCACCTGCAGGATTCGGGGATACCCTGGAGCATGTTTGGGGAATGGGGATACATGGGGAACTGCAGGGAGGAGGACAGCAAGAGAAAGCCCCATTGCAAGAGCAGAAGTCTGCTTGCACAATGGAGGATTAAATCCAGGATCAGTTCATATTAGCCCCCACAAAGAATTCAGGAACCAACTAAAGGACAGCAGTCCCCTCCAAACAGACAGCATCAAGATAAACATTGCTGCATTCACACATAATGCTAAAACAGGAATCCTGGCTTAATAAACGATAATGTGGACAAGCAGCGTGTTGATGCATGCAGTCCATTTGCTCCTCCCTTTGCATGAGTGGGTAAACAAAACAAGAAGGAGATAACTTTACATTATGTCTGAAACAGAGATTATGGTTAAGTGCACCCAAACAATCTAAGCTTCCCAAACCAAGTACAAACATTGTTTAAATGCTGGCTTACTATCTTGGCTTGTGTGGGTGAACTTAACCATAACCATGGGTTGGGATATAATGCAAAACTATCCCTTCCTGGTTTATTTACCTGCTTGCACAAAGCAGGAATGAACTGACTGTGTGCCCCAGCATCATGTTTATTCACATAACAACCCGAAATTCCTGTTCTTAGCAGTATGTGTGAAGACAGACCACAAACAGAGAGAAACTGAAAGGGACCCACAGGTAATTACTTTCCTGTTATCTCTTAAATCTCCCCACCATTTCTAGCATTCACCCTAGAACATATCAAGTATTAATAAAGAGCATGTGCAGAATGCATTCCTCTCACTATGTACCCACCACCAATCAACTCTACACATCTGTGATTAAGACAGAGTCCCCAGGAAGACATGAGCTGTGGCACAAGATTCTAATCTTTATTGAACTCTTGAGCATTACTTGGTACATGTAACACTGCACAATAAAATTTGTGAAGAATAGATTTATTAATATGAAAGCATACACAAAACTTTGGAAATGGACTCCCTTAGGCCATGGTTTTAAAAATGTCTGTGGAGCTAGTTTACGTATGGGAGAATACTATCCAGTTGTAGGCATGTAACTGTCAGCAAAAATGAAATTAAGTAAATAATATTTATTATGGCTAAAAAGGAAATCTAAATCATAAGCTGAATTTTGCCATCATTTCTCCTTAAGAAATTGTTCCAAACCTATTTTTAGCAATCTGGCATGCATCTGTAGCCTGAGAATCCATCTGCTACATCCAAAGTTGCCAAATGGAAAATGTGCAGTTCAGGGTTAGCCATTGATTCAATAACACTTTTGGAACTGTGGTAATAGTATGCTGCATTTGAAGCCAGGCAATTTCAAAATACTTCTTTAGAACATTAGGAACAGAAGAAAAAATTACTGTTAGGGATGTACAAAACCTCCTTCCAATTTCCCCCTTGCTACCATTTCTGTCTTCCCAAATAGTGACAATGCATATTTAGCACAATTTTCATGGATATCTGATTTTCACTATTGTTCATCACCCCATCCATTCAAAGCATGCACCAACTATGAAGTATCATGCCACAATACTGCTAATCTGTTGATTGTTTTTAAATATTTTTAAACAAAAAAATGCAACAAAAATATATCCCTGCATAGAGGCAATTTGTAAATGTACTTCTAAACTTGTTTCATAGCTATGCTCAGCTACATGTTGCAGGACAAAAGTTATAAAAGGTATTTTAAAGGAAAGCTCATCAACCATTGTCCAAATAACAAAGCCCTCCATGCTAAAATGACTTTCAATAGATTTGTCCTCAATCAGATTACCAACGAAGGAACCTAAAGAGCGAATTGGCAAATTATGCCTCTGGCTTCTAATGTTAGAAAGCATAGAATGTGCCATCAAAAACTACTGTTAACTGGAACACCTAGAAAGGCAATGGAAAGACTCTAAGCTTGGAAAGACAACAGTGATGCTCATAGGACACTGCATGGCATAATGCCAAAGCCAGATAAAACACTTTCATACATTTATAAAGACAAGCAAGGATCTAAAAATAGTACCAACATTCCTTGTGAAGTCTTTGTAAGTCAACTGAGCGTAAACCTCAACATGTGCTTTCAATTATGATGATACGTTACAAATGTAATAGGAAAAATAAATTTGGCAAATAAGCCAGCTTTCAAAATATTTGATGGTGAAGTAAATATATTTTTGTTTGTTTGTAAGTGAAGGATGAAGGGATGCTCAAGTCATACAGCAAGCAAGACAACAAAAGTTATGTTTGATCATTCTTTTTAATTTTACTTATATAACTATTATGCATCTTTTCCATTTAAAACTCTTAAAAGTTGTGATGCTGCCAATACTTCCATTGTAATACACTAGTAAGAAATACTGTATTTTGGATTCCACCTAGTTCCCTATTAAGAACAGAAGATTGCTTATTTGGAAAGCAAGGGTTGTATTATAATCATAGTTAGTCTTTAAAAAATATCAATACAATAGAACACAGAATGAGCAACTATGCCAAATATAAGCGTACAAAGAGGAGGCAACTCAGTCAAGGCCTTTGGAAAAGGTGTGGAAGAGAGAAAGGGTTGGCAAATAGGTGTGCAGTGGGTGGGGAAGAGAGAAGAAAGACTTCCAAGGTTCCCTAGTGTAGCAGATTTCCCCTCACCATTCATGGGTAGCAAATATAGCTCCCTATCTCATACATGTATAAGATTGGGAGTGGGAGGACACATGAAATTATAGAAGTATTGTTCAAAGCACTTCAAGTACATTTTCTGAGCAATGCTTACGACAGCCCTGTAGCCACCTGCTCTTAAGAGCTTGGCCTGTTGTAGCTTGTGAAATCTGTCAGGACTGACCTAAATCAGCAGTGATAAGAATTGTCGTCCCAGTTGTTTTAAGAGGCAGTGGTGAAATCTTTTCTGAAAAAGCCAGGTTTAGATTCTGTGGCTTTGGAAAAGTATTGGCTAGTTTCCAATTAAATAAGGTCCTAGAGTGGGTAGTAGCTCATCAGGTCTAGGCAGTCTTGGAGGATACCAGTTATTTAGATTCATTCCAATCTTGCTTCCAGCCAGAGACTGAAATAAAAACTGCCTTGGTTGATGACTCATGCCATATAACAGAAACCTGTAGATCAAGGGCTGTGGACAGTCCAAGATCCTAATTGCAATCTGCAAAAGGTCTCAGGGGCCAGATTCCATCTATCTGTACAGCCAAAATGTGGTTCTTACTGATTTTAAGCCTACTCAGAAGCAGACAAACCCTCTACTCAGAGGTAAACAGGACTGGATCACTCAGCAGTATTTCCTAAGTACCAAGCCTGTATCTACTCAAGAATAAGCATGATCAGGATGTCAACTCACAAGTAAGCTGGGCAAGCCTCAGAGGTAAGCAGGGATGAATCAATGGGCTGTTTCCTTTCAAGGACCTGCTCCCTCTCACTATTCAGTGTTCAGCAGGCAAAAGCTCTTCTCTCTATTCAGCTGATGATTGAAGATCTTGTCCCTATCAGGAGAGGGGACAGGGCCTACAAACAAAGCTGCTGAGCTATTCTGTCACCTTAGTCTTTAGGGTGACACAAGACACAGTTGTTTTTGTCATAATTGATGTGAGATCTAAAGAGATTTAAATACTTGCTCTCCTCACATTCTAAGGGCCTTGCTAGACCTGCTGGGATAAGCCGGCAGGGAGGCGAGGCGATGGCGTGCTAACATTAGCGCGCGCCGCCCTGCCTCCTAGATGGCCGACGCGCAGGGACTGCGGAAGCCCTGCAGCGTTGGCCACTTTTTTGGGGGTTGTTAAAGGGGCCACGTGCAGCCCGAAGACTCCAGAGAAGGTAAGCCGTTTTTTTCATTTAAACCCCCCTGGTCCTGATCCCTTCCCATGCCTCCTGCCCACTCTTTCCCCTCCCTTCCTCTCCCTCCGTGTGTCCCGTGTTGCCCGTCCTCCCTCTCCCTCCATGTGTCCTGTGTCGCCCGTCCTCCCTCTCCCTCTGTGTGTCCTGTGTCGCCCGTCCTCCCTCTCCCCCCCGGCCCGATGGGCACAGTGCTGAGCGCTGTGCCCAGTCCGTGGCTTTTTGCAGCTACTCGCGAGTAAGCGAGTAGCCGCAAAAAAACACGGCCTTCACTTATGGCGCGATAGAGGAGGCTTCATTGCGGCCTGGTCCCGGATTCCCCTGTGCGTCATCTGAACGCACAGCAGGGAAACCGGGTCTCAAAGCACGCTAAGGCCTCATCTAGCAAGGCCCTAAGTCACTGCACTACTGTACTGCATGTCTTGGATACCTGGGCAAAAATGTCATCAGTCCTAAATCAGGTTATTCATTTTGAAGAGTCTATATATACATCATATTTTGGAACTCAGTGCCTTGCACCTCATTTCAAAAGAGAAGCTGTGTTTCAAACTTAGTTTTCATGAAGCACATGGTGACAATTTCTCATCAGAACTGGAAAGTCAGTGGCAAAAATGGACAAAAGTCCTCTCAGAATTGCCAGTTTGTACCACAGTTCTCAGAAGGGTTGACCTTTGTGGTAAATCAGAGAGGAGACGCGCTGGCTAACAACAACATATGCTTTGCCACCCCACATTAAATAGGCTTTCTGTAAATCCCTCAGCACAACTGATGAAGTGCGTGGAAAAAGATATAAAACAGTATAGAGAACTGTGATATCATTCTTAAGATGAACGTTTCAATATTTCTCTTTCAGTTAATTAACAAAAGGAATTTGTTTGCATGACAAGTTACTTATTTACCTTTATCCCTAAACTTTGTATACATAAATGAAAAACTATGTTATTCCAGCAAACTTTTAAAAAAGCAAACCCTCAAACTTTTCAAAACTGTTCAGCAAACTCATTTTGAATATGAAAAAGATGAACATTTTCAATTCAATTACTGGGAACAGGCTTTTTTAAAACAATAGCTTTCAATCTTTGCAAAGTGGGGAAATGTACACTCTGAAATAGAACTATTCATTTTGTATCAAACAGTGCTGGTTATGAGAATCAAAAGAAGCTATAGGATCAAGTTAAATTTGGGCTAATTTGGCAGCAGTGGGCCTTTATAAATGGCTATTTGGGTGATAGGTGGATTTTGAATTAAGAGAATTTTTAACTTGAATAGCAGTCCCATATATAAATGGGACATTTTATAATTACTGTAAACAGACATTTTATATAACTTGTTGTTACAAAGTAGCTCTCTTATGAGTTTGCAGTACTGACTCCATCTTGAAGCACAGGAATGGGACTGAGAGCAATCATACAAGGCTAGGTCAAATGATCCATTTTCTAATAGACCACCTAAAATGCATTCCCCAGAAGCAAAGGTGGGGGTAAAATAGAGCATAATATGAATGCTGAATAGCAGGAGTGCTAACAGGTAATATACCTGGTCATGCACATGCTAATGTGTTCCTATTGTTAAACTCTAGCCTGGACACCTGTCCTTAAGACAGTCATTGGTGTGGAGGGTCATCTTTTGTTGAAGGGGCGTTTCTGGCAAGTACAGCCATCATCTCAAAATACCCCCCTTTTGTTATGTCTTTCTTCCACAATAAGTAGCATCACATCTGGTGCTTGTGAGCAGTGATGTCACTGCTTTTCTCTAGATGGTATAAAAACCCTCAGCTTTTGAGAGTCAGGGCCCCTCTTCCCTGAGGCATGGGGTCATGCTGCTGAAACCACAAGGTGCCTTACCCTCCCTTCTGGGTAAGGTGCCACACTACTGCCAAAATTGCTGAATCTCTCCTTCCAGAAGAAGGGCTCCTGATCCTTCCTTCCCCTTCACCTGAGACCAGTAGTTGCAAGGCTAACCAGTTCATGTCTACAGGAAAGAACTTCAGCCCAGGGAAAGGTATATTGCTTTTAAAGATTCCCTCTACTCTTTCTCCTGCTGTGTGTGTATGCTCTAAGTCTCAGAATGTCAACTCACACTCTTGAAACTACTTCTAAGCCTCCACTTGCTCAGCTAATTTCCCCAAAACTAGCTTGTGCATTTGAATCTGTTTAAACCTCAATAAATGTGCCATTGTGGCATTATCCTCTTCAATAGTGTGGATTTCTTTGAGTAAGAAACACCTTACTTAGCCACAGACACTCTATTGCCAATGTCTAAAGATTCCTTATAAGCAGGTGTGGGTCTCATTAGAATGTGCGCAAGTTTGTACACAGTTCTAATGAGAGCACATCACGTAATATTATCATAGATGAACAAACATTTTATATAACTTATCATATATCAAACATAAGAATACAATGTTAGTTTATAAAAACCAAACAAATTGTTTTGCAATAATCAAGCGTAGTTTATGAAACTAAACAAATTGTTAACAATAACCAAGCACAAATGGTTTACAAAAACAGAGTGATAACTGAATAGTTTACAATAACTAAGCTACAGGCCTCCGGCTTCTTTCACTTGTTTCACAACTGCTTCGTCAGAGTCAGAATATCACAACAGTTGGTCAAGAACTCACCGCTCTTGTTTGTTCACCTATGATAAGTTATATAAAATGTCTGTTTACTGTGCCAGTTCTTTTGATACCCCTGGTCTGATTCAGCATGACTCTTCTTATGTTCTTAACAATAAATAAAATCTAAACTTGGGAGGGGGGAATTAACTGAAATTTAAAAACAGTAATTGAAGAGTACTAAAGACTGAATTGCTTGTTTTTCCTCCTAAACCCTCTCCTCACCTCTCATTCTCTCTTACTGTCAACGATGTCACGCTTACTCCGGTCAAGGAAGCTCGTAGTCTTGGCTTTATATTTGACTCCTCGCTCTCCTTTACTTCTCACATCGAGGCAATAGCTAAATCCTGTCGTTTCTTCCTGTATAATATTGCCAGGATTCGACCATTTTTGTCTGTCTCTTCTGCCAAGACTCTCGTTCACGCACTGGTTATCTCTCGGTTGGACTACTGCAACCTTCTTCTCTCTGGCCTTCCCTCGTCTCACATCAGTCCGCTGGTCTCTGTCCACCACTCTGCCGCTAAGATCATCTTCTTGGCCCGCCGCTCTGACCATGTCACTCCACTTCTGAAATCCCTTCATTGGCTTCCAATTCACTCCAGAATCCAATATAAACTTCTCCTGCTGACCTTCAAAGCTCTTCACGGTCTAGCTCCTGCCTATCTCTCCTCTCTCATCTCACACTATCGCCCCGCTCGTGCTCTCCGCTCCTCTGATGCCATGCTTCTCGCCTGCCCTAGGACCTCCACTTCCCTTACTCGGCTTCGTCCTTTTTCTTCTGCTGCCCCTTACGCCTGGAACGCTCTTCCAGAACACTTGAGAACTACAAACTCAATCACTGCTTTTAAAACTCAGCTAAAAACTTTTCTTTTCCCTATAGCCTTCAAATATTGAGTTTGTTCTGACTCTATACTGTTAGCTTCTCCCTACCCGGTGCCTGTTTACACTTCCCTGTGCCTGTTTGCATTCTCCTTCCCTCTTTATTGTTTACTACAACTTATTAGATTGTAAGCCTATGCGGCAGGGTCTTGCTATTTACTGTGTTATCTGTACAGCACCATGCACATTGATGGTGCTATATAAATAAATAAATAAATAATAATAATAATAATAATAATAATAATAATCATGTGAGTAAAATGTAAAAAAACAGAAAATGAAATAAAGCCTAGCAAGATCAAAACAGACTGATTTGACTGATGACGCCAATTACACATATGTTGTTCAACATATATTGGAGTTCTGTGTTTTGGTGCTTCACATTTGAAGTGAACTTTACTCTGTGGCAAATTTAACATCACATTCAGCCTCATAGCAAAATTATGCAACAATCTCAACAACAGCATTAATCTTACCTGACACAAGAACCCATTTACTGCCATATGCTCTATAAGTCCTAAAATTGTTTCTACTGTGATTTTCAAGGTCTTCCCACTTTTACTGAAGAAAGACTTGTAATTGTAGCTGTATTAGCAATCTGCATAAAGTTGACTAAAGGCACAACCCTATGGATGTTTAGACAGAAAGTAAGGCCTTAGCTAGTTTATCCCGGGGTCGTCCCTGCTTGCTCCTGGGATCCCCTGTGTGTCATTTACATGAACAGGGACGATCCCAGGATAAACCTTAGGTCTAGCTAAGGCCTCAGCCTTCCAACATTGCCCAACCAGCCATGCTAGCTAGGGGATGCTGGGGATTGTAGGACTTTTTCTGCCTAAACATCCATAGGATTGCAGCCTAAGTTACTTCTAAATGACCCATTTGCAAAGCCCCTACTCCAGCCCATACCCCTGTAGAGAATGAAGCCTTTAGGAAAGAAAACAAATATGGTAGACTTTGGGGCAACGGGCTTCTGCTGCATTTGTCTCTTCCAACTTTTAGTGGTTGGGGAAAATGAATGCAATACCAGCACAATTAAGGGACAGACAGCTGCAACAGAACTCTGGTGCCTCTTTGGGATTTTAATAATGTAACTACAAATGATTTTCAGTAGCAAAGCCAAACACTGGAAGACAACAAATTCATCTAGAAAAAAAGTCCCCACTTGGAGAAACTATGATTCATCAGTTATAAATTTAAAAAAAATACTTGGAGAGAATTAAATTGTATGTCTGCATAATAATCAATGTATCAAATACTATTGTCTTTAGTTCTCTGGATGAGTTGGAGCATAAATTTAAATAAATAACTAAATTTGGTTATGAAACAATGTAAATCTGTCTTCTAGTATCTTTGCATTGGCAAGAAAGTAGCTGGAGCACGCCAACAAAAATAAATAAATAAACTGCATATCTTGGTTTATGATCAGTTAACTAGCTAACTTTATGACCCCTGTGGCCAACTTTTCCTTATGCAAAGTGTGTTTGCAAACCTAAACAATGCAATGTTTATCCATTAAGCAATAGTTCTATGATTATAGAGTCTGGCACAGTATCATGAATTAAATATATCTGTTTATTAACTCTGTCTTCAGCAGTTCAGTTCCAGGTACTCTAAGCTGAACTGGTAATGCTCAATATCTTTTAAAAGCCTTTGGGGGGGGCATGCATTCCATATTTCAAAATTGCACCATTACACACACATTTGGTAAGGGATTGCTTTGTAAAGCTTATGAGGCTTCAGAGTTGAACGTGAAATAATGGTCAATATTTAAAAAATTATACTTTAGAGGGTAGATTCACTTTTCTCCTGTAACAATGTAGTTTTGTTTCAATCACCCAATGAAAGATGTGTAGAACTGGATTGTGGGAAAGTTGCAATATATGCATTCAGAAAGCCTCAAAATGTGCATTCAGAAAGCCTCAAAATCAAACTTACCTAGCATGCAGTAGATGGGGAGCACCATATACATTGGGCCTTTCATGTGTTTTAGTTCTACATGAACCACACACCAGGTGGACTGAAAGAAATCATCTTGTAGAAGGCCTTAGTGTGATACCATCCTGAGTGCTTTTAGGAGAAAGAAGCCATATATGGGATTTTATATTACTGGCTTCATTCTCTCTCTCTCTCTCTCTCTCTCACACACACACACACACACACACACACACACATGCACACACACATGCACACACACAATGAAACAGATCCTATGCATTCAGATCTTAATTTATCACATTCCATTAATGCATTTAAGGCAAAAGGCTAATGGAGAGGGAATTACTAGCAACACTTTTGTATGTTACAAAGAATGCTACTGTGCTTTAAATGTCATCTTCAGAAGCATTGATCCTTCAGCTGAGAACTGCAGGTGTTGCACAGGGTTTTCTAATCAATCTCAAAGTTAAAAGAAATGGCTTTATCTTGAAAAGGGAACAAGGTGTTTTGTAAAGGGGACATAAATGCTCATCTTTATACTATTAAAGTAGAGTAAATGTGTTTGCCAAATGGGAAAGCACAAGAAACTGACAGGAGATTTGGAGACAAATGACACTCAGATGTATTTATTCTTTTCAGCGGAACCAAGTAAGGTGGTTGCCTGGGATTAGGCTCATTGATGGGCAATGAAGATATACAAACTGAAGTTCAATCCAGACAAGATGGAGATCTTGATAGCAGGAGGCCTGATTGATCTGGAAGTTGGTGGTTCTCCTATATGGCTGGATGGGTTTGTACTCCTATATGAGACTATGGAGGAGTTACTCATCCTGGCTTTGTTCCTGGAACCACAGGCAGAAATTTACTAGGGCTTAGAAATTTACTAAGCAACAGCGAACCGGGGTGATCCGCCTCCGCTACAGGTGGAGGAGCGTTTTGGGGGGCTGGAGAAGCATGGCGAAGAGAAGCGACCGTAAGCGGATCGCTCCTCTTTTTGCGGAGTGCTCCGCCCGCCATTTTGGATATTTTCCCCCATAGGATTGCATTGCGGAAAAGATTAGAGGATAACTTTTTTGTTTTTCAAGCTACCTATTTGAAACTCGCTGTGCTTAGAGAGTCATGGGTGGGGGTCATTTTGTGCCTATTTTCAGCACTTTGCATGCTGCGGTTTGCTTGCTATAATTTTTTTAAAAATAGAGTAAAAAAAGCAGGAGAGGTACCTTTTTTTGAAGTGCTGAGTGGCAGATTCAACTCCCAATCATGATCACCTGATGAAGCATCCTCCAATCCCAAAGTTGGAGGGGGGGATAAGCAAAATGGGATATTTAGTAACTTGGGATACTGGGAAACTTTTCTTTCTTAGTCTCTGAACGGACTTTTCCTAGTGTTTTTTGAAATAGTAGCCCCCCCAAATGCACAAACACAACCTGAAATCATATACTAAGCAAATAAATAACAGATAGGAAACACAGAACGGCTACCCACCCTAACCTTGGTGAACAACTGAATAGATGTGGTGCAAGGATTGAGATCCGTGCACACTCTGCCCTTGGAGGGTAATCAGAACCCTCCAAAGGTTAACCAGTGGAGAAGCTACAGTATGCCTATCATGAGTTGAAGTGTAAGGTAGCTTCTTAAAGACTGGTCCCTAGACAGGAGCAGTCAAATTGCCACAGTTCCCCTTCCCCTTGGGCATGTCGACTTTCCTCTTACTGGTAAAAGACAGACATAGCCTTTTTTTAAAAAAAATCTTGTTGTTGTGATTCAGCAACACTGCTGCTTTTAATTCCACCCCTCCTTTATTTATTTATTGATTGATTGATTACATTTATTATACACCTCATAGCCCAAGCTCTCCTGGCTTTCCCTCTTCAGTGAAGTCAGGCAGGCTTTCATTGTGGTTCAACTCCTTATTGTTGTGGTTGTTGTTGTTATTATTATTATTATTATTACTATTAGTATTAATTAGTACTGCTATTATTAACGTTATTAATGGCTGTGATCACAGTGCAGTCAATCAACTCTGAAGCAAGGATCACAAAGCTTGACTCTTATCCTCCTAGTCCCCTAGTTATGGGATGTAAAAGAAAAGGCATCTCTCTGTGCTGCTCCCTCCTCACAGGGACGGTTTGCATTACTGGCTTTGAAACAATCCTTGGATCACTTCCTTGTGCCCCCAGAAATGTCTGCTGCATGCCTGCCTTCCCACCTCCACCCTGAGTGCTGTTGTTTTGGGGTATCTGCTGGGACTTACTTCCCCATAAATCTATGGCATAGTCATATATCTCTGCCTGCCTCTCTGCCCGCCTGGTGCCTGGGAGATGTACTACATGATGGGCTTTGTGGTTCAACCCCACAAGCCTCTGACATGCTTGCTCCCAGTGCTGCCTGTCCTCCTTTGTGTCCGCCTTGCAGGGATGGTTTGTGCGTGTCTTGCTTTGACTCAGGGAGGGTATCCTTCCATGTGATAAAAGGCAGCTGCAATGCACACTTTTGTTGTGTGTGTGTGTGTTTGTGCATTTTTGGAAGTGTTTCACCTGAGATGAAGATCCTTATTTAGAAAAAAAAATCTTGATTCCCCCAAATCATCTGTGCTATTGATTGCTATGGGCAAGCAGTTTGCAATGGATCCCTATGGGCAGGTATGGTTTCCTTATGGGCATACTGTTCTTTGTGGGGGATTTTTCATATATTTCCCCAAAATCAGTGGAGGCTCAGATTTCCTTCCAACTAGGCATGAAGGTGGATACATGGATAAGCTGTCATGGTGGCGAGTTTGAGGTTTCTAACATGAAAACTGGTAGAGTTCTAGCATGGGATTTGAATTGGGGTGAGTTAAAAGGGGGGGGGGAATCGCCAAAAATCAGGGGATGATGGGATTTGCTTGAAGCTTGCCATGAAAGTAGATCTAGATGGCATCTGTGAGGGTGCCCACTTCCAAGTTTGTATCTGTACAAATGTCAGAGTAAATCCCATTTCTGAAAATGGGGTGTCAGGTTTTCAAAAATGCCCCCAAAATCAGGGGATGCTGGGATTTGCTTGAGGCTTGGCATGCATGTGTATACATGGATAAGCTGTGATGGTGCCTTTCTAACATGAAAACTGACGGAATTCTAGCATGGGATTTGAATTGGGGTGAGTTAAAAGGAAAAAAATCACCAAAAATCAGGGGATGATGGGATTTGCTTGAAGCTTGCCATGAAAGTAGATCTAGATGGCATCTGTGAGGGTGCCCACTTCCAAGTTTGTATCTGAAAAAATGCCAGAGTAAATCCCATTTCTGAAAATGGGGTGTCAAATTTTCAAAAATGCCCCCAAAATCAGGGGATGCTTGGATTTGCTTGAGGCTTGGCATGCATGTATATACATGGATAAGCTGTCATGATGCCTAATTTGAGGTTTCTAACATGAAAACTGACGGAGATATCGAAAGGGGTGTGAATTGGGGTTAGGGGTGATGCTTTAAAGGTTAAAAAATCACCCAAAATCAGGGGATGATGGGATTTGCTTGAAGCTTGCCATGAATGTGGATCTAGATGGCATCTGTGGAGGTGCCCACTTTCAAGTTTGTATCTGTAAAAATGTCGGAGTAAATCTCATTTCTGAAAATGGGGTGTCAGATTTTCAAAAAATCCCCGAAAATCAGGGGATGCTTGGATTTGCTTGAGGATTGGCATGAATGTGTATACATGGATAAGGTCTTATGGTGCCAATTTTGAGGTTTCTAACATTAACAGAAAAAAGGTTATAGGCATTTGGATTTTAACTCAAGTCTATGGGGGGGGGGAAAACAGAGCTCTGATCCGGATCCGGAGCTCCGCAGAAAAGCTAAGCAGACCATAGGTGGATCACTGTAGAGCGGAGCTGAGCTGGAAGTTGCGAATCTGGAAGAGAGGCAGATCGGGGGGTCTGTGCACAGCCCTAAAATTTACTACCTTAAATTGATGTGGCAGCCGAGGCCAGACCTACAGAAAGATGGTCTGATGACTGAGATACATGCCTTTCAAAAAGGAGCTCTATTTGGAGCTGCCTTTGAAGGTTATTTGGAAACTTCAGTTATATGAGTTCAGGCTGCTTTTTAGACAGCATAAGCCAATGAAAGCACATAACACTAATAATGAAATAACTCCACTGACTATTAATTTTTATCTAGGGACAAGTCAAAGTGAATATTTTAGCCTTTAAAGACCTTAATTGTCTGGGCTTTAAAGGCTAAAGATATATGGATTTTGTTAAATGGATTATCAGGTGTCTTTCATTCTGCTATCCACTCATTGATGGGATATTGTTTTGTGTGTTTTTTAAAAAGTATGTGAATTTTGTTCCTGTTTGCAAATGCTCACTTACAAAAATTCACATTTGCAAAAATGCCCCCCTAGAAGCAAACATAAAAAAGGTCAACAATTCAGAAAACGTTAGCCCACTGCAAAATCCACAGGTTGTACTGCCTCAGGAAGCATCTTCTCTCACATGAGCTTCCCTACACACTCAGATATCAGAGGAAACCTTACTCCAGATTCCATCCTTTTCCGAAATTATACTAATGAGGACAATTATTATTATTATTATTATTTTATATAGCACCATCAATGTACATGGTGCTGTACAGAGTAAAACAGTAAATAGCAAGGCCCTGCTGCATAGGCTTACAAGGAACATGTCTAAGTCAGTCGTGAACTCTCTCCCCAGTGAAGCTTGTTTAAATTCATTTTTATTTCAGCAAGCAACTGTTAGATAATATAGGATTGGTTTTAAACTACAGTATCAGTTACTGCTCATAAGTGTTTTAGGTTGTTTTATTACTTAGCGTTTGATTTAAGATGTTGACTTCTAATGTGTTTTATTGATTGTTGGTTCATGTTTTTCATACGCTGAAACATGCCGAGATGGAGTATAAATCCTGAAACGAACAAGGTATGTTTTTCCCAACAGCTAATGATGATTTTAAAAATGCACAACCACCAATACAATGACACTGTATATGTGCATTCTTCTGCTCTTAAGCTGCAGTCCTATAAACCACTTATCTGGGAGTAAGTCCCATTTCTAAGTAGACATGTATAGGATTGCTTTGCTAAAAGTTATTCTAGAATGAGAGAGGGAAGCAAACAGCTTGGGCTTCAGTTCAAGTCCCCAGTAAGCCTCTCAGTTTCCTGCAGGAGCTTTGAAAGAGGAAGTGTATAAGTTAGTGCCAGATTTTACACAGCATAGTCCCACGTCAACAACAAACAGAAATTTGGACAAAAGGAGAAGCCCCCTAGGATAGATGAGCAGAAAGGAAATCAAAGCACATTAAGTGCCCACTGCCCAGCTCTGAAACCAGGACACAATTAGCCTCATCATAATTACAGAGGCTAATAAAATCTTCAGTCTACCTAGCACTTTTAACAAACAAAGCATGTTACAGTTGTATTTTGTTCATCCTTGCAGCAACCCTTGTTAGTTTTACTTGGATTGTTTTTAATTGGTTCACCATTGTTTTGTTTTGTTTTTCTTTTAATCTGCATTGTGTGAAAGGCAGTAATCAAATTTAGTGAACAAACCAACAAACCCTTCGAGATAGTTCACTGGAATCCCCACTTTACAGAAAACAGGCTGACAGTGACTTTCCCAGGGCCACCCAGGGAGACTGATTTGACAGAGATTTGAACTCAGCCTGTAATCCATTCAACCACACAGAACCAGACAAGATGTTTGGTCCAAAGGACCCTGCCTTTAGTATAAGGAATAAACAGGGTGCAACTGTCCTGAAGAAAGAAGAGGGTAATTCTAAAGTTTATTCACACATCTGGATACATGGCAGCCACAGAAAAACCTGGCTATGTTGGCTCTCAGGACATGGCAAACTGATTGTACTCATACACAGGATTCAGCTTTTGGCATGCCATGCCAAATGTAATTTTCTGGGGTTTGCCTTAAAATGTGACACCAAGCATGCTAACATCATCATCATCATCATCATCTTGGAGGGGATCCATGTGGGTAGTGTGATATGTCTACACTGGGTTTCCAGAGCATAGAAGGGATATGGCTAGTAGTATGCAACGCTAGTGTGCTAACATCTCACAGGTTGATGCAACAACAGCTCTGGGTATGGTTTCCACACCAGGCACCATATTTAACCTGAGTGCCAATACTTTAACCCTGTAAAGGCCACAGGTGAGGATGGCCACAGACGAAGTGCTAACCTGTGTAAGCGTCCCATACATGCTTTGTCATATATAAAAGTGCACTTACCATATGATGTAAACCATGAATATAATGCAGAGTGAGACTGCTAGCTGTGCACTCGCCTTGTACAATGAATTTTGCACGCCTATGACCTGACCCGTATGTTACACTGAAACAGCCAACCACTTCACTCATGGCTGCTGTCACCCGCTCATGCACGGACGTTTAGTTTAAAATATTGTCTTACAGTCTCCATGCGTTTTCGGGGACTAATGCTTCCCCTCGCCACAAGACTACCAGATGCTCTTTATTTGACGGGATGCGTCCGATGCCAGAGCACTAAAAACCCACAATGGAGATACTGTTCTCGTTTCGCACAACAGAGCAAAGAGGGCGCCGCTGTCGCCCGCCCCACAGCAACTCGACGCTCTTCCATCTTCGAGAAGTTTTTACCAGGTTTCTGCCATCGAAGAACAGCTGCTGCTTCCCTTTTCTCAAGGGCTGCTTGTGGGCACTCAGGACCAGAGGGGTTCCAAATGAAACACTACACACAAATGCATTCTCTCTCTCTCTTACACACACACACACACGCCTGTCCCCATCCCCTGCCGCTTCCTTCCCCTTTCAGCCACCTACCTTGGTTTGCGAGGCTGAAGCGGGCGCCCACCGCCAGCAGAAGACCCAAGCAGACTAAGGGACTTCTCATGTTCCGCTGCCGCCGCTGAGGCGTCCTACTCCCGCTCGAAAGCTGCCGAAGTGAGAGCTGGGAGCAAGCCGGGAAGGGACAGAGACCTACGCCAAGCAGGCTGTGGGGCTCCCCTTGGACGCTCCTCCCCTTCGCCCTATTCCCGCCGGCAAAGCGCACTGAAGCTTTTCCAACGCCCGCCGGTCTCGGCTACCCCCCCACCCCACCCCACCGCACCCTACCCGGGACACTGGACGCCGAGCGGAGCTGCAGGCTGCGCGGGGAGGCTGAGGTGGCCCCACTGCATCGGAGTGGGGGCGGGGGGCGCTTCCTTCTTATCGTACGCGCAACGCTGGCGTCTCTCGCAGGGAATTTGGATTCCGTTCCAAACCCAACCCGTTTGGTGTGGGGTTGTTTGGCTTTGTATCTCCTTCCTCCCCCCGTTTCCACTGAGGTTTCAAAGGTATTTGTCCTTCCAGGATTTTCTTCCCTTGGCGGGGCCCTTTGCAGACTCCGTTCCTTAATTTATGAGCGGAGCTGGTGGGGCGGGAGAGAGAGAGGAGAGAGACAGAAAACCCCATCAAGCTGGAAATTGGAAGGGACCGGCAGAGCACCGTCGCGCCTCGCCTCCTGCCGCCAAGGCACCGCTTTCCACCAGCAGCCTCACTTTCCTCCCTCCCGCCTCAGCTCCCCTTCCCCCCCCCCAACCCTACTTGAAATCCAGACCACGGCGGCCACACACACCACCAGACAAAACGAGGGATAGGGCGCTCAAGCTCAGTCTGCCTCTGTCGGACTTGGGGCCTTTCCAAACCCAAAAGAGAGGACGCTTCTGTCTGTCTTTGTAGCGTTAACCCTGGCCCAACACAAGTAGAACAGTATCCTGCCCCCATGCTCTGGATGCAAGGCCCTGAGGTAGCTGGGAAAGGAGCCTTTAGCAACCTCCTCTCCTCCATCCAGTAGGGCTTACATTCCAGTGCTGGGACAGAGGAAAGGAGTGCACTGCCTAGAATTTAAATGAGGAGAAAAAGTCAAGAAATGGCCGAACATTACTATGATGGAGCGGGCTAGCGCTATATAGGCAATAAGCCTGTATACACCAGTTGCTGGGGAACATGGGTGGAAGGGTGCTGTTGCACCATGCCCTGCTTGTGGATCCCTGGTCGACAGCTGGTTGGCCACTGTGTGAACAGAGTTCTGGACTAGATGGACCCTTGGTCTGATCCAGCATGGCTCTTCTTACGTTATAATCATCATCATACGAGATCAAATCATAGCAACTAAGAACTACCAAAAATACATCATAAAAAATAACAGTGTAACAACAGATTAATGTAGGAAATGTCATCAATTCCAAGAAACAATAGACCATGTAACAAGGGAATGTAAAATTCTGGCATGAATAGATTATACAGAAAGACACAATACAGCTGCAAAGATAATTCACCAACAACTGGCCATCAGATTCAACCTCATCAAACAACCTAACCATACTACACATACTCATCCAAAGCAATCCTGGAAAATGCAGATCAAAAAATATACTGGGACAGAACAATTCACACAGACAAGGCAGTACATTGCAATCGACCAGACATTAACAGTTAGAGACAAAAAAGAAAAACACACCTCAATAACATAACAATACTTAATGACAAAAACGTTGTAGAAAATGAAGAGGAAAAGAGAAAAATATACACCACTGGCTATGGAAGTTAAAGAACTATGGCAACAAGAAAATGTCACAATTTCCATTAGTCACATCAATCACTGGCATCGCATCAAAAAACTATACAGAAAACCTTCAGAAATTGGGCCTACCAAAATATATCCACACCAAAGCAGTCATGCTTAAAACTTGTTCAACGGTCAGGAAATTTCTGAATCAGTGAAAGAAAGCATGACTTGGCAAAACCCATCATGTCTGTCTAGAAAAACTGCCACGAGGGAGAAAAGAGAGGAAATTATGTTATATGGTAGCGTGCCTCTGAATACCTGCTGCTGGGAGACAACAGTGGGAGAGGGCTATTGCCCTCATATCTTGCTTGTGGGCTTCTCGGGGGCATTAGCTGGCCACTGTGGGAAACAGAATAGTGGACTAGATAGGCCTTTGGTCTGATCCAGCAGGGCTCTTCTTATGGAGTTGTACAAGCAGGGATTGCTGAGCCTTTAAAGAAGTCATTAAAAAAAAAAGCTACAAAATGGCAGTGGTTCTGTGAAGCACATCCAAGGAATCTTATATGTACTACAGTTATGTGTTGTCACCTGTCCCTTGAAATCTCTCCTAAAAACTCCTTATTTTAATAATTCTCAACCAAGGTTAACGTACATGTAATGAGACTTGCCTACTGTCCCTGCTGTTCCTGCACTGTCTGTTGTAAGCTTCATGGCGAGTGGCATATCTATTGTCTTTATTTAAACCATTGTTTCCCACCTTTCTACTCCAATATGGGGCACCTGAAGGCAGCTCACAAACAATCTATAAACAAAGATATATAGATAATCACACGTACATACATACAGTCGTGTGAAAAAGGAAGTACACCCTCTTGGAATTGTATGATTTTACATAACGACATAATAACAATCATCTGTTCCTTAGCAGGTCTAAAAATTAGGGAAATACAACCTCAGATGAACAACAACACATGACATATTACACCGTGTCATGATTTATTGAACAGAAATAAAGCCAAAATGGAGAAGCCATGTGTGAAAAAGTAAGTACACCTTATGATTCAATAGCTTGTAGAACCACCTTTAGCAGCAATAACTTGAAGTGATCGTTTTCTGTATGACTTTATCAGTCTCGCACATCGTTGTGGAGGAATTTTGGCCCACTCTTCTTTACAACGTTGCTTCAGTTCATTGAGGTTTGAGGGCATTTGTTTATGCACAGCTCTCTTAAGGTCCCGCCACAGCATTTCAATCGGGTTGAGGTCTGGACTTTGACTGGGCCATTGCAACACCTTGATTCTTTTCTTTTTCAGCCATTCTGTTGTAGATTTGCTGGTGTGCTTGGGATCATTGTCCTGTTGCATGACCCAATTTCGGCCAAGCTTTAGCTGTCGGACAGATGGCCTCACATTTGACTCTAGAATACTTTGATATACAGAGGAGTTCATGGTCGACTCAATTACTGCAAGGTTCCCAGGTCCTGTGGTTGCAAAACAAGCCCAAATCATCATCCCTCCACCACCATGCTTGACAGCTGGTATGAGGTGTTTGTGCTGATATGCTGTGTTTGGTTTTCGCCAAACGTGGCGCTGTGCATTATGGCCAAACATCTCCACTTTGGTCTCGTCTGTCCAAAGGACATTGTTCTAGAAGTCTTGTGGTTTGTTCAGGTGCAGCTTTGCAAACCTAAGCCGTGCTGCCACGTTCTTTTTAGAGAGAAGAGGCTTTCTCCTGGCAACCCTTCCAAACAAACCATACTTGTTCAGTCTTTTTCTAATTGTACTGTCATGAACTTTAACATTTAACATGCTCACTGAGGCCTGTAGAGTCTGAGATGTAACTCTTGGTTTTTTTGCAATTTCTCTGAGCATTGCACAGTCTGACCTTGGGGTGATTTTGCTGGGACGTCCTCTCCTGGGAAGATTGGCAACAGTCTTGAATGTTTTCCACTTTTGAATCATCTTTCTCACTGTAGATCGATGGACTTTAAATTGTTTGGAAATGGCCTTATAACCCTTCCCAGATTGATGGGCAGCAGCAATTGCTTCTCTAAGATCATTGCTGATGTCTTTCCAACCTGGCATTGTGTTAACACACACCTGGATGCTCCAGACCAGCAAACTGAAAAAACTTTGGCTTTTATAGAGGTGGTCATACTTGCTGATGATCAATTAATCACAGGCATTTGATTAGCAGCACCTGTCTGCTACTTAGCATCTTAATTCCTATGGAAGCAGTAAGGGTGTACTTCCTTTTTCACACATGGCTTCTCCATTTTGGCTTTATTTCTGTTCAATAAATCATGACACGGTGTAATATGTCATGTGTTGTTGTTCATCTGAGGTTGTATTTACCTAATTTTTAGACCTGCTAAGGAACAGATGATTGTTATTATGACCTGATCTGTAAAATCATACAATTCCAAGAGGGTGTACTTTCTTTTTCACACGACTGTACATACAACAACAAACAACAACAACAGATAACATCATTCATATTTAGATTACAGGGAACAAAAGAAGAACCTCGAGTATAACATTCAAACCTCCCAACAGGCTAAAGTGTACTGGACAAAAACAGCTTTACCCTGGCATTGAATCCCATTAAGGGAAAGGCCATTTTATCTTCCAGGACAGAGAATTCTAGGACATATATTCAAGCCAAGTGGAACCTCACACTAAAGAGGTAATATCCCTGTTGCCAGAGAAATCCTACTAACCAAGAGCATTTGTATTTTGTTTCTTCACCCTCATCAACCCATTGAAATTTCCAGACAATGCTTTATAGCTTCCATTGCCTCCCTGGATTGAGTAGAAAAGACACACCTGAATGCCATCAGGACCCTGATGACCAACTCCAAACCTCCAGATGATCTCTCCGAAGAGTTTCAAGTAGATAATAAACAGAACAGAATCCTACTATGAAGAACGATACTTGGCTCCTCCACAACAACTGAGTAAGAACTCATGTTGCCAATAAAATGCTGGGTTGGAAAGGTCCTGGATAAATTCATGCTGATGGCATCATATAATGTCAGCATGATAAAATATAAAGAGCATCCCGTTATACGAAGAAATAATATTATGGTGCCAGGAAAGCTGTGAGGGAGCGTGGCTCGCTGGCAAGGAGCCTGCAAAAAAAAAATTGAAGCCAAACAGATAACAAAAATTGGACTTCTAGCTGTGTCTTAGGAGCTTAGGTAAAGCTGAAAGCAACACATAGCACGGTCAAATGACAAAATACATAAAGTAAAAGAATAGACCTTTGAATTTCCACAATTATATTGGTAAGGTTTTATGGATTTTTTGCAGGTCACAATACTGGAGTCAAGATAGTATTACTACCATCAATATCTTATGAATGAAGGATAAATTTGTAAATTCAAATTGTGTTTTTCATTTTCCATGTCTTAACATTAAAAATCTACATTGGTTCTCTTTAAGTTTCTGGCTCATATTAACATTAACAAGGGCACATTCCAGAATATGAAGTATTCTGCTATTTTTGTAAAAACACAGGCAGTCGTAACTGAGGAAGGGGAAAAAGAGACCCAGATAGAGATGAGGCCCCATGAGACCTGTGAAGGGGTCTTGGCTGTACCTCCCCTTGCCTAATACCAGTTGTATGGGAACTAGTCATAAGTGGAGACTGCACCCAGGAAAGGAAGATATCAATTCTGCTTAGTGAGCTGCAGGACTCTACAATGATTTGGCAGTTTGAAGCTTTTTCCTCCAAGGAAGCATTCTCACATTCTATTTGCATCTACTTTCAGGAAAAGATTTGACTGGAAATTCATTGCACTAATTCAAAATGTATGCTTCAATGCAAATTTTGAGTCTATTCTGCATATGGGCTCCTCCGTTAGTTTCAGAACAAGTGTATCTATGATCAGAAAGAAATAATTGCTGGACGAGGGACAAGAGTAGATGTCTAAAATGTTTGAGACACAATACTCAAGTCTACTTTCACAACTTTCAGAATTCAATTTGTGTCTCCAAGGTCCACTTTACAGCTGACATGTTTTCCCCAAGATAGCCATGTGTGAATCAACCCAGAGACTCTAAAGTTCCTGAGCACTTGAGATGAAAGTAATCACTTAAACAAGTCCTTAAGAGATATGCAGCAGAACAAAAGTTACTGGAATTTTATACTTATGCACTAGGTATAGGCATAGTGTTGTTCTACACTTCTGAGCATGTCCCAGCCAGCCATGTAGGACTTCTTTTGGTCTAAACATACAAAGGATTGTGCCCTTAAGCAATTTTTAACATTTATTGTGCATGCATGTGTGTGTATGTTTTAAAGTACAGTGAAAGATGTGTGTGTATCTACTTATCTTTACAAGTACGCATAGAGCTGATGAAAGCAGTGCAAGACTAGCTGCTCCACCACTAGGTTCCTTCCTTAGTGGACATCTTTTTAAAAACTACAAAGCATCAAGAGATGAAGCCGCAGCACCTCCTGTCTTGCTGCCCAACCATCCTCTCTGGCCTGCTGTATAGTAGTCCTGCTTACTATAACATGTGAGAGAATATAAGGAGAAGCAGGGTGGGAGGTGCAGGTCCTGCATTACCTCCTAACTTTGAAAGGTACTTTCAGGTCTGAGGGAGGACGTAGCAACTATATCCCCACAGCAATGCTCTGCCATTCAAAGAACAATTACATTACAAGGTTTCCCTTCCTTTCTGCCCCCGGCTTTTAATATATTTTTTCCATATAGGTGTCTTGTTCTTTTTCAAAATAAACATATAAATTTCTTTTAAGGAAGCTTCTTGCTCAGTTCCAATCTATTTGAAAATTACACAGACCCCTAGGAGACTAGGGGGTAAGGGACAGCTATTAGGAAACTGGCAGTCAGAGTCAACAGACCTTTTCACTTCCGCCAACCCTTCTCCACCCCACCTCAAATTATGATGGAACAAGCTATCAAAGCTAGTTCAGAGCTAAAATCATGGTAACACTAAGTGGGAATATCTCCTATTGCTCTGCAGAAAGAATTGTCTGTACGCATAGTTTGAATATACTATGTTCTCTTGCTAAAGAGACTCAGAACCTTTAAATACGTACAAGTTTTATTGCTTCTTCAGAAAGTCAAACAAGCCAGAAAATAAGCACTTTAAATAATCCTTCATCTGGCTACCTTCCTGAACCAAAAAAATATTTAGAACATTGTAGATGTATTTAAGTGGGGGGGGGGGAACCAAAATGCATTATTTCAATTTTTGATGTACAAAAATATATTTTTATTAAAACACTGAGAGTTAAGGCCACAACACTTCAGTAAGACTGTGATATCCATATTTGTTGCAATAACTAAAGTTGTAAATGCAAATAAATACTACGAAGTTGGTCCAAAATCAAAATAAATCAATCTGAACATGCAAATTTTACAAAAAACAAAACCCAACCCATCACCATAATCATTACATATATGCCATTATTATTTTCAAGTATAAACTACAATATCTGCTTGCAAACTGCCAGATGTGTCATCACATATATAACAAGCCTCATACATTTCACTATTAAAGTATTACACAGGTAGAGGACGTCTTTCTGTCCGGATTTGCTGGTGGTTGTTCACTTTGATTTTCCCTGGTATGGTTCTGGTTTTCATCTTTACTCTTTTCTTCCGATACACCTGCTTGGTTTCCAGTTTCTTGTTCACTCTGAGGTAGCTTTTCAAGTTTATTTTCATCACAGCTATGTGCATTCTTCTGCTTTGAAGACTTTCGTTTAAAAAAAGAAAACTAAAACAGACAAAAAACATCACACATACAAATTATAAACAACCCTGAAAACAACAGAGTAAAACTGAAAATGTTAATGTACAGTAGCCAAAAAAGAAACACCCTAGACAACTTCACACTTACCCAGAGAAAATATAAAACAAGAATATAGATAACTAGAGAGAAGATTGCAAGTCTAACTCAAATCCATGCATCTAGAGCCAGGTTTTCTCAGAATTAACTCCCATCTGAGTTCAATGGGACTTACTCCCAAGTAAGTTTACATATTGTTGCATTTTTAAGCAATTTAACTACTGTGACTGTAGCCAACACAAGTAGAATAAAGAAGTAACATTCCTAATGAATTATTGTAACACAAACAAAACATTATGCAACAGTATAATTGATTACAGATGTTTGGTTTACAACATCCAAGTAGATTGCAAAAGATGATACTCACAAAATAAATGAAGACTTATTTTGCTTACCAGCAACTTATTCTGTTTTCAGACTGAAAAACATATTTAGTGTGTTGTATTCTTGGTTGTAAAATTATCCTACCTAAGCAAGCTATTGCCATTGTTTTCCACGTTAGTAAGGCTGGTTAACTCTCATCCCAAGCACACATACCTAGAAGAAGCTAGGCTTTGTACATCTCTAAAGTTTTATAAAGGCTTGTGAGGAGTGCAGTATCTTGGACATTCATAGATCGCACAACCAGATCACATTATTCTTTTAACTTCTTCAGAAACACACAAATATGATACAGATATTCTCATGTATCATGTTTGTGTATATATATAAAAAATACATCAGGGAGAACTCTAAGCTAAAACTTTTCTTCCTAAAACAAGCTTTCCTATGGAAGAACATTCAAATAAGTAATCCACCCACCAGTAGTCTTGACATTATACAGTCTAGAAAAAGTTGTACCACACTGTTTCTCCATGTTTGGATTGGCTCTAAGCAAAGAGAATGTAGCAAGGAGGATAACAACTTATTTTCAGACAAGTTAAAAGTGCAAATTAAGTTGTCAACAAGGAACAATTAGCATTTCCTGTTAAAATCAACAGAAATGCTCCTATTTCATGTAATAGTTTCATTTCAGTAATTAAACTATGGCCATGGCTAGACCAGGCCTATATTCTGGGATTGTCCCAGGATCATCCCTGTGCATCCAAATCACACAAAGGGGATCCTGGGAGCAGGCAGGGATGACCCCTCCATTTGCCTGGGATAATCCTTAGGTCTAGCTAAGGCCTATATAATTCAGTGTTTAGTGCCAACAGAGTGCTAGGTACTGTACTGAACATAGAAGTCACCGTTTTTGTTTCCAGAAAAACTCCAAGTTGATTTCTCTATTCTAAACACACACATGGAAATAACACCGTTATAAATAATTAACCCAAAATGGAAGCATGATTTTCCACTGGGATTATCCATAATTTCTATGCATCAAAAAGAGATACAAAATTCATACATAGATGCATAAGAAACTCCCCTCTCTATCCTCCCTATTCATTGACCATACATGACCATTTTTCCAGGCTTATTCATCTATTGCAGTTGGCAAGGCCTTCTGTATGAACTAGCGAAGTATACATTAAATAGTTTTTAACATTTTGCTTTTCTTATATTATTTAATATATAATATAGTAACTATAATATAATATATAATACTAGCTGTACCCTGCCACGCGTTGCTGTGGCATTATTTGGATGAAGTAAAGCATTTTGTTTGGTTTTTAAAAAAGGATGTTTTTACGGTGAGGAGGTTAGTGGAAACTCCTGGCAGTTACCTTTCTTCAGAACGTGTAACTGTCACAGGTGTGACATCTATATTCACTCAGCCAATTGTGAGAGAACATGCAAATATTCTTTCATACTAAGTTATGTAGAGGCAGCTATCCAATATTAAATTAAAGCCCAGCTCTGATTTCAGTATCATTTAAATCTACAGGATAGCTTTTGGAATGATTCATTCAGAGGTAATATCCAAATATATTCTGTTGAAAATATTTTGTTGACATGGCTCATCCAAGCAATTTGTTCAAAAATCTCTTGTTAGTTTAGTAGGTTCCTGTTTGATCCATCATTGGGGATCACCTTTATACAAAATGCAAGAATGAAAGTTTTTACTGTAATTTTTCAAATAATTTAAATGCAAATTACTATAATGTTGGACCTTGGAGCCAAGTAAGATTCAAATATTATGACCATAATCAAGTGTCTGACAGCACTTAGAATTACATGTTATGTCATATTTGAAAGTATTTACGAAACCTAGTATAGATGTCATAGTAAGAACTCCATAGAGATTGTTCTTTTTAAAACCCTATGGTAACTAATATTTCTATATAATTAAGGATCAGAGAGCTGTTATGTGAAAGCAAAAAAAATAATATTACCAATTTCATGATTTAGCTTGTATCTGTTTCTATTAGAAACGTAACTTTCTAAGTTATGTTGGCTGATTCGTTTTCCAATGAAAACTGAGTTTCCTTTCTACTTGGAGATTTTGGAAGAACAGACAAAACCTCCACAGTGGCCATTTATGATGAACATTGGTATTTGGGAGGTGCCAACTGTGGCATGCATTAAGCACCAATTGAAGACCCATCTCTTTTCCCAGGCCTTTCCTGAGTGATTGTGCTACCCAGTTTGTTAATTATGATGTTGTATTTAATTTTAATGTTTTTATAAATGTTTTATATAAATGTTTTTGAATTTATTATGATGTATTTTAATATATATTACGATTTAATCTCTCTGTAAACTGATTAAGATTTTTTTAATATGCTAAGTGATATATAAATCTATTAAATACTAATAACTTATGAGCTGACAGACATCACACATCTTTCTGTGCCATCATACTGAACCTTTTCTTGATTAGCTTCTATGCCACTCTTGGGGAGCATTTTGATGTATCAGCTATCTAAAATTAAAACTGCCCTCAAAATAGCAATGACAGCAGACTGAACCAGGAAGCCCTAGTGGTTCCAGGGAACCGATCAAAGTGAAAAGCACCCATATATGTGGGGCTCATTCATGGGAGATGACTGTTTGAACGTTTTCTTTTTCAGCCTCATTTGTCTTTACCAATTAGCAAAACTTCTAGAACGACCAGTTTCAGAACTAACTTCTCCACTGGCCAATGCCTAATCTGTAAGTGACACAAAGGCCTGATCCCAGGCTGGATTGGCCAGGAATAATACAGCAAAATTCAATTTCCAAAATCACCCTTTTGGAAAGGATATTATTACTACTGGGTGGGTGGGTGTCTGTCCACACATCATCCATCTGGGTAAAATGCAGTCCATTGTGGTTTCAATCTAGTTATGAGTATATGAATATTAATCCTTAGCCTAGTAGACGTAACCAGAATAAAGAAAGTAGACTTGAATTCATTTTTAGTCTTTATGAATCTCCTGTAATTGATTATGCCTTTATCTCTTTGCATTTTATCAATAAAAATACTGGTTTGGTTAGATCGTCTAGGCTGATGTAAATCTGAAAGCTTGATAATATTCCTACAGGTTGTATGCTTATATGACATTACTGTCATTTAAGTGGGTAATGGGTATGTTTATTAGAATGTTCATCTGTGGTAGGGATTTGCTGTTACTGGTTTATTCTGTACATGTGCATTGATGGTATTCAATAAATAAATAAATAAAGGGTGAGGTTGAAAAGTCTCCACTCCCCAGGAGTGGAATCACAAACTTGCCCTTATACTCCCCTAAGCAGTGTTTTAAAATACTTGGGGAAATCCATATGTTTGGAAAATGTGCTAATTTTCCTCTGAATGGAAATATAAAACTTGCAAACTTATGCAGAAACAGGACAGCACAAGCTTAAGCCTGAAAATCTGACAATCTCAGAGAGGATTAAAGTAACAGGTCTCTCCATCCCTAGCTGTAGTCCAAAGGAAGACATTTTAGTCCGAACTTGCAAGAGCCCATAGAAAAAAGGTGGGTGGTCAAACTCCCTCAGATGAGCAGAATCATGACAGTTTTGGCCTACATTCAGTTATGCTATAAGTAATTCACGAATATAGCTTAACTGTTATTGAGTCATTCATCCACTATTGCAGAACCAGGTACCCGTAAATGAAGTAGTAGCTGACTCTAAGTGAGCAATATTGGTTAATCATTATTGAGTCTCATCTGCTATTGCAGAGCCAGCTGTCCTACATCAAACAGTAACTGAGGCCTTAGCTAGACCGAAGGTTTATCCCGGGGTCATCCCTGCCTGCTCCCGGGATCCCGTCTGTCATTTACATGAACAGGGATGACCCTGGGACGATCCTGGGATAAACCTTAGGTCTACCTAAGGCTTGACTCTGAGGGAGCTGACTTGATAAACTCCCCAAAATTCAATGAAAGTGACTCTTCTTTGACTGTAACTGTCCTCGGTCCATGCCACTCCTCCAGTCTACACTGCAGGGCTAGAATGCATGCTAGGAAGCATCATATTTGTGTTTGCTTTTCTAATTTCCCATAGTTTCTGCTTTTATAGTGATGGATTCCCACACATTTCAGCAATAACTCATGAAAAAGAGAGAATGGAAAGCATCTTATGAAGACACAGAAGATATAAATGGGATGGAGAGCTGTTTACATGGTTCCCAGTATGTGCCATGTGTACTAAGAACAGTTTTTTTCTCCTTTTTATTGTCAAGTTGCACAGGATTGCATTTTACGTTTCTTTTTTTACCCTTTTTGCCTTCTCCAGTAGTCTTCCGGATGTTTTGTCATGACTGTCTGTAACTGCTTGTGAAGAATTGTTCGCAGCAAGTACCTCAGCCTTCTCACTCTCTAAAAATAACACAATAAATTAGCCACCATTTTTAGAAGATCCCTTTTCAACAACCTTAAAAGTCATGAGCCCTTCATCTTAAATATGGAGGTTAATGGGATATGCAGTTAAGCTGCAATTGTACAGCCAAACCTCAAGAATTTTAGCTTTATTTAGCTTATATCTATTTTTAGTTGTTGTATTTTTTATTGGATTCCAGATGCTTATGACAAAAGAATGGGTTTAATATTGATAGGCATGTAAAATGTTTTGTCTAAAAATCTTAAAGGCAACAGAAGGCAGGCCATGCTCTACATAAAAACAAGAAAATTGGAAATAACCCACCAAATAATGTTCCTAAAGGTTTCTGTCTCCTAGCAGAGGACTATCTGCATTACTAAGAGCAGCTCCACATGGCAGAGTCGTCCTCTAGCTCTCTTTCAGTTCATGACTAAGTTAGTAAATAGTGTCTGGGAAACAAAACGTCTCCGGACAGGGCTGGGAAAGACCCCTCTGAAACTCTGGAGAGTTGCTGCCAGTTAGTCTAGACTGTACTGAGCTAGATGGACCAATTATCTGATTTGGAAGATTGCAGCTCATCCTGGTTTCCTATCATAGATCTCATCCTGGATTTATATAATGATTTGGAACCCAGGATTAAAACAGTTTCCCAATTTGGACACAATGTGAAACTGGTTTAAACGTAAAGTAAAATAAAATAATGCTAACCAGCACACAACTGCTAGAATATTAAACGATATCAGAAAAACTGGGGTAAACAAACATTTTATATAACATCATAATTGTACCTACCGCAAGTGCAAGTATACAAAGCACCAAGGGAAAGTGTGTGGGCACGATGCTCATTCCCAGTATAATTAGCCATAGTTTATTAAGCTAGGATTGTTACAGCCAAACCAGCCCTATCTGTGCATATGGCAGGGATGAGATGCACTGAAACAGCATGCCCCAAGTCTGTGTTAGTTTATCATAGTTTATGGATAACTCTTTGCCTTCTGTTGATCATGCAACACTTTCTGTGCAGTGCACCTCTGTAGGGGAGTATATAACGTAAGTCTACAAGAAACAAAAGATGAAGTAGCAATGTTATGTACTTGCTTTCATATGTACCCCTGGAACAGCTTGACTTGCCAGTTGCCACCAAGATAAATAAAGTGCAACTGGGAAGACTGGATCTGGAGAGAAAACTTGCCTCCTGACAGTGTGTGGAGAGCGAGGAGAGTTAGCAAAACAATGATGCACGCACCAGTCACATGACCGACAACTGTGCGTTGTTACTCCTTCGTCTTCCCATCCTTGCAGCTGTGTATTCCAGTGGCCACCGTGGCAGGCATCAGATCACACCAGACACAGTAGCCAGCATGCGGAAATCTTGACCATTGAGAAAGTCTGTGCTGGCTAGAGCGACCAACTCTATAGTTGCCGCATTTTTTCACAGAATGGCAGTTTTTACCACTGGAGATCCTGATAGATGGCACAGTAAGCCACCCCTGGGGGGCCTTAATCCCATTGCAGAGAGTGGTTCATTAGCCATCAGGTTTTCTCCCCCTCCACATGGTACACTAAGCCACCGTGGTCTACTTCCCAATGCTAACCACGGTGGCTTAGCGTTACATGTGAACAGGCCCACTATCTTTACCATAATTGAAACAGCTTTCAAAGACTGATGGCTCTGCAAACAGACATTAGAAAGATCTTGGAGGTATAAACCCCACCATTATGTTCCAGAGGTTCTGGAGTTTCCATCTGCGTCATAAGCATAAGTTCCAGCAATATTTGGATGATCAAGACCTTTGTATATTCTGTGGTGTTTGTCACCAACCAGGGACAAATATGGGGCTAATGCACTAAAAGAAGAGAAAAGAAGGTCCCGGGAACTAGCAGGAATCAACGTTTGATGATTCAAAGATCGCATCAAGGAAAATCCTTCCTCTCCACAATCCTCCCCTCTAGGATTTATGGGTTTATTTCAAGCCTATTGTATTATTGTGTTCAGTCTTTGATTTTATTTGTAAGATGAAAAGCAGATAAAAGTACATTTCTTTCATACTCAGAAATAGGTAAAACAATGGCAAGGCAACTTCTATACTGCTTTTTTCCATTTCAAAAATTACAGCAGTGCAGAATGAAATAAGATCTAAGACGACTCTGCTATTTACAGAATGTTTCCTGCAACTGGCCTAGAATTCTATGTAGTTAATACAGCTGGCATTAACAGTGTTTTGTCTCTCTTTCTAAAATTGGCAGGGCTGTTCTTTTTCTAGCTGATACAAAGCAGACCACAATGACAGCGTGGCAAGGGCAGAGGGGCATGTGACTCTTCTGCTGCAACCGTAAGACTAAGGGTAAATCAGAGACCCTCTGAAGGAAAAAATGGTGATCCCATTCAGGAAGGCTACCCACCTTAATGCCTCCAAAATATCAATTTATCATCATTTGAACAGGTACATGAAAGGGAGGAAACCTTGAGCAAATGGCTCATGAGAACTAAGGAGGGAGGAGCTCCTCTACTGACCCACAGAGTTGTCAAGCAGTACACAAAGTTGGATCAATTGACTCAAGGCAAAGACAGACACATAAAATAGACTAGGAGTAGCAGCAGCACCTCTGTTCTTATAAAAGCATAAGCAATACATTGCAGGAAGTCTAAAACATAGCATATGGAGAGCCAGTGTGGTGTAGTGGTTAGAGTGTTGGGTTGAGATCTGGCTTCTAGTCCTGACTCAGCCATGAAGCTCACTGGGTGATGGGGCCAGTCACCAATTCTCAGCCTAATCTAGGCTGAGGGTAAAATGGAGACAAGGAGGACCATGTAAGCCACTTTGGATTTCTTGCAAGGGGGGAAAAGGCAGGACATAGATGTAATAATAAAAATAAAATATGAGTTATGGAGAATGTTCTCACGTTAAAATCAAAACTTTCCACCTTGCTGCATTCTTTGAATTATCAAATCTAAGCATTTCAACAGTGATGCTTGGCAACCTATCACCCTGTATCATGCCTACAACAGACTAAGAAGGACAGGCAGTATCTTCAATGGTCAGATTTTTTTTTAATCCTCCCACAAGGCCATTAATGGTATTCTAACTATTTGCAGAGGTGATACGCAGGGCAACTTTGTGCATATTTACTCAGAAGAAAGTCCCTCCAAGTCGCTACTAAGTGGGTTTAGAATTGCAGCAACATTATCCTAAGGGAGAGACTACACAATTGGCAGACCTGCAAGAACTGGAATTTAACTAGCTATAACTAGCCCTATAAGTGCCAATATGCATTTTGATGTCAACATCTGAGGCCACAATGTATTCCGATGGATGGGACCTAGGAGAGGCCTCAGCCAATGGCTTCTGAAAGCTTTGCCAATCCCTCTGTTTGTATTTGCTGCCACTTTATCATAAAAGCTGTTGTTTGAAGCAGAGCTGCTGGTGAGCTGCAGAAGCCCTGATAGAAGAGGAAGATGTAACACTTACCAATCAAGAGTGTCATCAGACGGAGGAAAATTGCATTTCCTTACCATCACTTTCCCCCTGCTTCTGTCCCACAATACTTCCTCTTTCTTCACACAGGGGAAGAAAGAGGAAGTAAACAATGACCACATGGCCCATTCAGTGGCCATTTTTATCGTGCCGCTTTTCCTTCACACAGCAGGAAATGGTGGCACATTTTGTTTTGTTTTTTAAAAAAATCAGATTTACCAGGGACATTTTGTGACGGAAAGAAGGCCAGAAGGAGCGGAAGACGCAGGAGAGGCAGACGTTGTCATCAAAAGGACACACGAATAACCATAAGAAAGCAGTAACAAGTGTACAATGAAATGCTCATCTGATGACGCTCCCAGAAAGGACTGATCTTCTCTCAGCAGAAGCCCACACTACTAAGTATTTCCAGAAACAAATGTTAAAAAGTTGAATGTTGAAAGTAAATTGGAACATTTTTCCCACCTTGCTGAGCTGCGTCTTCTTCTGGAATGGCCTCTTTCTAAAAGTCAAATAAAAATAAAAGAGCTTATTGTTAAAATGTTTGTAACAGCATTTTTTAAAGAAAACTTTAAAAGGAGCAACTATAATACCTTGTTGTTTAAAAGAAAATTAAATACCCTGTCTTTTCAGATAACTGCAGGATCACGTGTGGTGCAATCCTATTGACTGCGCCCCTGCCGCTTGGAAGCACCCAAACTCAGGAGGCTTTTGAGTTCCCTTGCCCTACTGGACAGAAGAGTCCCTGTTCTCTTGTGGGACTTTTTAGCCCGTGTAGCAAGAGTGCTTCGGAAGGGAAGGAAGCTGGAAGAGGCTCAGGATAAATTGTATCTTGACCTCTCTGGCCTCCTCCCCTCCCCAGCCACTGGAACACCCCTTTTGCCCCTCCTCCGAGGTTGCTTAGCCAGCCTCAGAGAGGTAGCTGACGTAGTTCTCTCCACGCCATCTGCGAGTCGGAGGGACGTGGGGTTGATTTTCTGAGCTGCCCTAGAGTCCCTGGGACGCTTGTCTAGGGACCATAGGTTTGATCTCTGAATTTCAAATCCACAAATATATATTGTACGGTTGTTCACTGCTACAGCACACAAATGTCTGAAAGGAAGAAAATGATGTATTCAAATAAATGAAAATTGAGAGGGATTCAGCACAAGTGCCTTGTCCTTAACTTTAAAGCTCTCCATGGCTTTGCCCAGTGGTGCAGATAGGGCTGGCCTCAGAACCGAAGTCCAGAGTTCCCAGTGACCACCCAGAGAAGAGCAAGTGATGGCGGCATCAGTGCAGAATGATGCTAGTTGCTGCAGTATCCTTTCATTCTTCTTCTTTAAGACATTTTCTAATTAGGGGTAGCCAAGCTGGCATGCACATGGTTACAGATGTTCATTTAAAAACACTATCCTTTTATACAACAAAATGGTGCTTATTCCCAAGTAAATGTATTTAAAACCGGGGAACAGAAGCAAACTCCGTTTTATTGCATGACAGTGCAATAATTTAAGTGAGTTTAAAATGCAAAACTGCATATACTCAGAATATCTCTTTTTTATCAGGGATGGCAAGCACTTATTTTTGTTTATTTGCTCTAACATCTCAGGAATATAGAAGTAGTTATAAAGAACGTGATTGCAAGGGGGGCAGGGAGAAGAGAAAGTTTAGTTGTGTGCTTCACAACTGATGTGATACACATGGATGGCTGTCTAAAGTCCCTGCCCCCAGTAAGACCACTAAATCCAGAGTCTGCCTTGCCCATGCCCCCAGCTCTCCTCAAAATACTCCAGCTTTTCTCCTTTGCTGCTATGACCGCCACATGGCACCACCCCTCTCCTTTCCTTCCGATCCCTCATCAGAATTCCCTAGTTCCCATGGCCTACTGTAATGAAACTTGCAACCAAGGCTAAAGACGTGCCACTGAAACAATGGCATATTGCTTCCCTGTTTACCCATCTCCCCTTCCTCTGTTGTTTCCCTTATGTCAGATTATAGACAAGCTCCTAGAAGCTGGGACCTGTCCCACTCTACTCTGTGAAGCCATGTTGCAAATAAATAAATAAATGTGGCAAAATCTAAATTGGACCTCTTGAATTTGTATGTCTGAGATTTTATTCAGCATATTACCTTGATCGCATGCTAGAGAAAATCTGAGCCTGAATCCTGGCATAGGATTAACAGTACAGTGGATCATGGGATAGAAACTACTGCATGTCCAAGAGGTACAATGCTGAAAATAGACAAATGGTATACCTCTGTAGTTTCTGTAGTCATAGGATTCTTTTCCTCACTCTCACATGATTTTCTATTCTGTCCATCTTCAGATGTCTGATCGTCATTATGTTCTGCTTTATCTTTTACTTCCTTTTTGTCTGTATCTTTTTTTTCATCATAGCCTCCTCCTCTTCCTCCTTCTTCTTCATCATCATCACCACTCTCTTCCTCATCAGATGATTTTTGATCCTGTGATGTCGTTGAAGAGAGAAATTTTACAGTCTATGCTCAGCAGATCAAATAAAAGTTTCCTAGCCACATATCAAATTTCCACACTGGTTAGATGCTGCAATTCAGTACTCCAGTATTTAAAGGGTTTTCTTAAAGGACTGTCAAGGGCTTTGTTTATGTAGAAATCTGGAAATGCAGCAGATACATTGCAAAGGTATTTTCTGGCATATGACTAACATTGCAATGGAAAATGGGATATACCATTACGTTACCAAGAAGCTCAAAATGAACAGTTTACCTCTATTTTTTCTGTAGCCATCTGATTCTTTTCCTCACTCTCAAATAATTTATTGCTCGGTCCCTCATTTTCATGTGGCTGATGATCATTATGTTCTGCTGTATCTTGTTCTTTCTTATCTTCCTTGACTATTTCTTTTTCTTCGTTGTCTTCTTCAGCATCATCGTCACTAGCACTCTCTTCATCATCAGATGAATTTTGATCCTGTGATATCATTGAAGACATATTTCATAGCCTATAATACTCAGGATGAATAAAAACTTCCTAACTCCATACCAATGTTTCATACTGGTCAGACAATGCAATCCAGAATTTCACCATTTAAAGGGTTGTTCTAAAAGAGGTTGAACATTTACAGAGATATCTGGGAACTTATGGAGCAGACACATTGCAAACAGATCACTGTGCCATGAATGCAGTCCCTTATCTCTCAGATAGCAATCCTGTATTGCAGCAATAATTCTTTATTTCACAAGAATTTTGAGAAGTTTTGTAAACATTAAAATTCATATCTCCCTTTTTAAATGTACAAGTCATTCAATTAGGCTTGATTTTCACAAAATGAAATAAGCTCTGCAGTCAAGCCAAGTTAAATTCTCTCTGTGACTACTAAATTACAGTGCACACAGTGTGACAGCTGCTCTCAAAAGAACATAACCCTTTAATTTTAATTTAAGGGGCCTCAACTATTTTTTCCCAATAGATATCACCTTGGAGATAATATGAAAAAGTCTATGAAGAAAAGAAATCACTTGCTGTGAAATATCAGACAAATATTGTAAAGAAAGCACTTGACAAGCATTGTATTAAAAGCAGTAAATACTGTAGTTATAACAATTCCACTGAAATTGCATCTGAAGTGGAGGCAACAATAGAATATCAATAGATTCCCCAGGGAATAGGTTTTTATTTAATGATACAAGAAATAAAAATGGTAACGTTTTGAAAAGTATTCTTCCTCACACTGTAATACAGATATTAGGCTCCTGTTTTTAAAAATCTAATCTAAGTTTATGTTAATATTTAAATTCAGGACTGCTTCTAATAAAGCAGTTTTTGCTGAACAAGGTAATATGCTTATAAATGAGTTAAATGGCTCAGCTTGCTGACAGAACTAAAATATGGAGGAATTTGAATCTAAGCAATTGTTATACATTGCCATGGCAATTATTTGTAAGAAACATGGGTAATGGTTTTATGGCTTGCCATCCTATACACTAGGGGATATTGAACCTCTTTCAGCCTGAGGGCCTAACTCCATTTCAGAGAAGCTCTCCGGGACGCAGGGCCAAAGCGAAGGCTGAGTCGGGGAGAGCAAAATACCAGCAAATTTCAGCTAAAAGCTCTTACTGCCTTAAGAGAAGCGTTGCAACCTGTCAGATTGGGGGAAGCACTACACAAAAACAGAAAAGGCACCAAAGGATTGGTGATTAGGGGAAAGGAGTAGGCGAGAGAAGGGGGTGTAGCCATGAGAGGAATCCAGGATTAAGATTTGACTCTCAGACCTGAGGTTCAACATCCCAGCTATACACACTTACTTGGGAGTAGGCTCCATTGATTCTACGCCTGAGTATACATGTATAGGATTGTGTTGTAAGTTTGGTAAATGTTTTCTTCTGGATAGTTATCTTTATTTGCAATTGTACTGTGCCGCAATTTTCCCAGTATTTGACTAAAGGCAATAAGATTAATTGACATGAAAAAAATTACCTTTCAGTGACAACCGTATTGATCTTCAGAACAGATGCAGTTCATTTGTGATAGCTGATATATAAAGGAAAGCTGTCCCAGGTTTAAGGCCACTCGATGATTCCCAAGTGTACAGCAATAGCAAGAATGCTGCGATTGTCAGTCAGCAGTTACTAGTACCCCCCAGAGAATCAAATCACTGAACTCAAATTATTGGGCTGCAAGAAAGCTCCTTTCAGGTCTTTACCAACCTGCCCCTTACTTCCATTGGCTCTCTAAATTCCAGAGACAGCCATCTAGGATGCATGAAGAGGAATTAGAAAAAGGATCATCATTTCTGTAGTGACGGGATAGTCACACCCAAGGTTCACCAGCTAATCAGATCCTCTTCCCTTTGCTTAACACTTGACGTCCAATCATAATGAAACTTTTTTGGGTGTGGGGTGGGAAGACAGAACATGTGATATAGGACAGGGAAAGGATGTGGAACAAAGACACATGCAAATGAAATATATACACACAATTCTAGCACGCACTGCACTCTCTTCAACTAGAGGTACTCAGTTACCTTCTGGTATGCCAGCTCCTGGAAAGCTGAGGTTTCCCCTCTGTGGCTACAGCATATGTCTGGAGTTGATCCATTATGAAAAAACCAAAATTTCTTCCAAACAGGTTTGCATGTTTTAAGCACAAGCCTCAATATCTCTCCCCTGCCCTTGCCCTTTCCACTGTCCTATGAGGTCTCTCCATCTTCTCCAAGGAGCCACTATGAAATCTCCCCAAACCAGTTTGTCCAGACTTCCATTTTGCCAAGACAAAGCCAAGGCAATTTTGCTCTCCTGCTTCGGGGTCCTGAGTGGGAAGGAGGAGGAGCATTGTGACAAAAGAAGTATAAGGTATTGGTTAAAACTGGGCAAACACTGGAAGAGCGGTCTTCCTGTGGCACTTGTGGTGGGCCCTGCTGGAGCACCGCAAACAGTGGAGACATTGATTTTGCAGAGTGTAAACAGCCAAAATCTTACCATCTCAAAGGATAGCAGTTGGATAACGTGTGCCATTAATTCCTTCATGGTCAATTTAGCAACTGTATTGCCATACACCACTGGAGATATAACAGTATTGTATTCGTAACAAGCCTTTTAAGAACAAACATGTCTATTTTGCTTTCTGTTCTTACTACTGCTGGTACTTTATGTATAAATCCCTCTGGTTGAAAAACCTAAGCTAGTTTCTATTTTAATCATGAGTGATAAACTAGCTCTTCATTCTAGGCAACATTCCTCTCCCTCTGAACCTCAGACAGTCAAAAGTAAACGGATTTGCTATTTTTATTAGTAGTATGTGGCTACTCTTTGGCAAACAAGTAATATTTAAAAGTACACTGAGTACATTGTCTTAGTCAGCAAGATTGTTAATTAAATTCAAAGCGGATAGAGCAATGACAAAGCATCTCATTAACTCACTACTTTCTCATTGTCTCCAGCGCAAAAAGCAGGTTGGGCCCAAACTAGAAGTGGCAGGGCGGTCAGCATGGGTGTGCCCTGTTGGATGGGGCACCTACTCTTTACAAAATGGAGCCCGCTTGGGAGGGAAGTGAAAACTCCCCCCTCCTGAACCTTACATTGCTGCAATCCACCACTATGAGCTATTCCCCCACACCTGGCTCTGGGAGAAATTTGTTTTAGAGCAACAGAATGCAGCGAGGTAAAGAAGAGAGAGAGGGTGCTTTTGCTCCCTTTCCTTCATGCACTCCTTGACATGTAGAAAGTAGAGACCACTTTCATTTTATATGTGAAAAGAGCAGTCACATACATGAAATGTATATAGTTGCCCCACTATGTCCATTCTGGCCCTTAATTGGGACTGGAACTCTGGAATTTGGGAATCTCAATTTCATAGCTGTCTCTTTTTCATCCTGACCCGTTCTGTTCCGGAAACAAGTGTTTCAGCTTGCTTCCGGTTGCTTTAGGAAGCGCCAGCTTCCCGTTGCACTAGCAGTGGGTCCCTTTGGCACATGGGCAACATGGGGCACTGAACATGGAATGGATCTCAAACCCCTTTTATGGAACTGGGATTGAGCCTCCCTGCATTTTTCCCAGTGCAATTGTCTAGGGCAGATCCAAGAGTTATCCTATCACCTGAAGTTTTATCACATTAGCCTTATTTTTTTCACGGACATTTTGTTCACAATCCAAAGATACAGCTTTAAACCATTTCACTAGAGGTGGGCTTTTACTCTTGAATTGTTTTTATAATTTTATATTTATTAAACTGCTCTGTTGTAAGTAAGCCACCTTAGAAACATTTATGTTAAAGGGCAGTATAAAAATGTGGGAAAGAAAAACAACAACGGTCTACTACTTCTCTTTCCTGAGAGTTGTCTTTTTGGAAGCTGTCTCAATATAAACCTATGACTGCTTTTGAACTTTTGAAATTTAAAGAACAGTTTCTGGGGTTCTGAGGGGTTCTGTTCATGGGTTTCTGAGAGTAGAGGGGCAAAGTACTTGAGGACAGAACCAAGGGCTCTAGTTTGCTGCAAGGTGATGACTGTATTTTAATATGGAATTTATGTTCCAGTGATTCAATTCTACTTAAGAACAGCATAAGGCTTCAGTCCTTATGGTGAGAAAGGTTTGTTTGTTTTTAAAGTAAGTGCCTATGAAGAAACCTAGCACTGGAAGGGATCTGTAAAACTGAGAGCCATTGAATGGGCTTCATTTCAAATTTCTTCCTGCCCGCAAAACTACTGGCAGAATGAAGAGTATAAGACCTAGCCTGCTTCCTCTCTGTGTAGATATCTATTTGAGAAAGGCACACAGTTACACGGGGGCCATGAAATTCAGAGCCAACTCAGGTGTGGGGACCACTGTGGTTGTTAAAACTGGGAAGCGTGGAGGCAAACGTTTTCAGGCCATATAAGACTCAAGATGGGAGGGGTTGGAAAGAGTGAAGTTATTTTTGCCAACAGTAGCCACAAAATTTTATGTTTACAAGTCCAGTAGCCAAAAACTGGCATGTTCAATTCTATTAAGATGAACAGAAAGTCTCAAATATATTCATCTACACATACAAATGCCTAGCAATGATAAAGAGGAATTAATGTCATAGAATATCATTTTAAAGATGCACCTTCATTTTAATATTTTTATTAGATTATTTTAAGGCACATCAAATACATTAAATTGACTGCACTTAGTGTGTATGGGAGTATGCTTGGAACAAATGAAAATGGAAACCACATTCTTGTACACTTCATTCATGCTACTGTGCGATATAAATTGTATCACAAATATGTTTTGTCCTCCAAGGGACCCCTTTATGCACCCGTATGTCAACTGAACACAAATCACATAAATGGTACTATGTGCGTCTACATATCATTAAATGGGAAAGCACATTCTTAGGGCATGGTTGCACCAGTGGCAACCAACAGTAACCAGCCAGCCAGATGCCTCTGGGAATCTTGCCACTGGGGCACGTTAGAAATAGGCACTCCTGGTATTGGTACTAGTCATCTGGCCCTGGAGGGAGCTGTTGACATTGCCCCTTTCCAACCCCTACATGTAAAAGATTGACCAAGTGCTTCAAGAAATGTGGGCCCTGTTGACAGCCCCCAAAGTACATCCTGGGCTATGGAAGCTACATGTAGAGCTACTGGTGTTCTGATCTCAGAGATGCAGGCTTGGATTCAGAATATCCTCCTGTCAGTGGTAGCACTCCGTCAGTGGAGATCTGCTCAGCATGTCCTGGCCAGCATAAGGCAGGGAGGCGATTTTCACGGATTTCCCTTTCCCTCTGCAACCTCCAATGTGCTGGATACACTTCATACATTGTAATCCCTTATGCCGAACTGTCTAAAATGCTATATAAAAGTACTCTGGCAGCTGCACCTGTGGCTAGTAACAGATGTGAGGTAGTCCGCATGTCTGCAAACAATGTATCAAAAGTAGGAATGCATGGAGTAATAATTTCTCTTTATGTGGGAAAGATGAGACATGGGAAACATTCTGCACCAACACTGCTTTTGTGGCCATGCAAGCAATGCCCCAAATAGTATAACACAGGGACTGAACTAATTTGCAAGGCAGATGTTGCGATTGGAGAGCACATCACATCGCTTGGTTTGGATTAACATTGGGAAATTCTGCATCTGGTTCTTACTGGGCAGATTTTAAAAGAGTACTTTTAATGGCGCTTTAAGAGAGCAGAAATTTGAGCCATTCTTATAAAATCTTGACCTGGGTATTTGTTTAGTAAAAAAAAATATGATTATGTATAGTTGCATAGAACTATCGTCTCCTGAACAAAACCTCCAGGCTACTTTAATGTCAAATAATGTGGTAGCACATTGTTCCAAAATTGTTGTGAATGTTGCAGCCCATTCATTATGTTTTGTTTGGATATCACTCTTTGTTTAGAGCTTTTAAATTTGCTGTTTGCCTCCTGTTTAATGCTTTTATTTTTTTCTTGCTGTTTATGACTTTTGGTTTTCCTACGTACTTCTTGCTCTTCATACTCATCTTCTTCCTCTTCTCTTTTGTCTTTCTCCTCCTCCTCTTCTTCCTGTTCCACTTCTTCTTCCTCCTCCTCCTCATTGTGCTCTTCTTGTTCCTCTTCAGCTTCTGATTTGTTTTCCTCTTCCTCTTCATTTTCCCCTTCTTCCTCATTCCCATTTTCTTCCTCCCCTTCGTCCAATTTTTTTTCTTCCTCTTCCTCCTCATCCCCTTCCTCCTCCTCACTTTCTTCCTCTTCTTCCTCACTTTCTGCTTCCTCCTCCTCTTCCCCTTCTGCTTCCTCCTCTTCCCCTTCTTCCTCCTCCTCCCCTTCCTCCCCTTCCCCTTCTTCCTCCTCCTCCCCTTCCTCCTCTTCCCCTTCTCCCTCCTCCTCCCCTTCCTCCTCTTCCCCTTCTTCCTCCTCCTCCCCTTCCTCCTCTTCCCCTTCTTCCTTCTCCTCCCCTTCCCCTTCTTCCTCCTCCTCTTCCCCTACTTCCTCCCCCTCTCCTGCTTCCTCCCCTTCCTCTTCCCCCTCCTCCCTTCCCTCTTCTCCCCTTTCATCTTTTTCCTCATCTTCTTCCTCCTCACCTCCTTCCCCTTCTTCTTGCCCTTCTTCCTTCTCATTTCCCCTTTCTTCATTCCCATCTTTCTTCTCCCCCTTTTCACTCCTATTCTCTTTTTTCTCCTTCACCCAATCATTCTTCTCTTGTTCCTCCTCTACAGCACTAATTTCCTGTACAATTTCAGATTTTTCTTCCTTTTCAACCTCATCTACAATTTCTTCCTCCCCTTCTTGCAGTTCAGTACCTGTATCATCTTTCTCTTCAGTGCTTCTTATTTGAACATTCTCTTCCATCTCATTCTCCATCCTATCCTCATTTTCTGCTTCAGATTGCAATTCATTATTGTCACCTTCCTCTTCATCTATAGCTATGGTGGCATCTTCTTTGTAGTTCTGATCAGCTTCATTTTCACCTTCCTCTCCTTCAGATTCTATTGCATTATCAACTTTTTCATCTTGCTTTCCATCTTCACTTTCAGCTTCTATCATTTCACTTTCTTCATTGCCTTGCTCCTTTTCTGTATTTTCTTCTTCTACATGGGCATCATTATCTGATCTATCATCTATGTTTGTTTTCTTCTCACTCTGGTCTTGCATACTGAGTTCTTCAAATCCCTCCCTTTCTTCCCACTTAATAATTCGGTTTTCTACATCCATTTTTCTCTTTGTCATATTTCCATAATTATACTGGTTTACCTGAAGAACATATTTGGCTGAGCCATTACTTGTTTCCTCACTTGAAGATGACGACGCAGTTACTGCCATTTGTTTCATAAATTTTTCTTTGTGTTTAAACTCTCTCTGTTCTTCATTGCTTCCTTTACCTTGCACATGTATTGTCCCATATCTGTCAGGTTTCACTACTTTAGCCTCTGCTTTATTTTCCTGATGATCCACATATAGTTTTTCCACCTTATCTTTATTAGGAAGGTTATATGGCATCTTTTGTTGAGTTGATCTAGAACTTATTTGATCCACTTTTTTCCTTTTTGGTACTTTACATTCTTCTTTAATAGCCTGCTGAGTGTCAGACTGTAGTGCACTGACGGTAATGGCCTGTTCAGATTTACTTTTTGAATACTTTTTAGCAGCCCTAATTTTCCGCACAAAAGCATCATAGCAGCTTTTTTCTGCATAGGGATCCTTTCCGAAACACTCTGAATGTATGGCTTCCACCTGAGAAGAGGCTTCACCCGATTCCAAACCCTCCTGAAGTTGAGTAAGATCAGACTCTTTCAACCCACCCTTACCATGAATGTTCAGTTTCACATTTTTATTTTTCTTCTACTCCACATGAGAAGCAAGAAAGAAAAGAAACAAAGAAAGAGTGTTAAGAATGAAATGAAAGCAAATGAGAAGAAAAACAAATAAGAACATGCAAACGAAAGGAACTTGCCAGGAAGGAAAAGAGGCTTAAATGTAGGGAACTTAAAAGATGAAAGAATATGGGCTGGATTCACAGAAGCATGATTAGAGCGCCAGTTGCCCAACAGACTCTCCTAGTCCCCTTTTCCCCACTGCAGCTTTCTGTGCCCCATAAAAGTCTGCTCTTGAGAGTCAGGGGACCCTCTGGAATGGTGCAGGACATGCCGCCGGAGACTGCAATAGAGGGTGAACTTGGGGGTGGGTGGGTTGTTGCCTATGAGCAAGTGGAAATAGCTTTTCATTTGCACAAGACACCCTTGGATCTATCCTCATAATTTCAATATGAAATACGTTGCCATTTTTGTAGCTATAAAATTTGTTATTTTAATTTATAAACTGTTTGTGAAATCCATTATTTTTTATTTTGATATTATACAATCCAACTTGATTGCTGATCCTTTAGGCTGTGTACATAAACATCCTCTAATTCCCACATTTCCTCCCATGTTTTCATTTATTTTGATATACTGTGTACTTGTCATATGCACAGCCCTAGGATAGATCTCTAGTGCGTGCACATCCACTGCTTCTGCCCAGAAGGGCCGGCCCGCATATTTCAAGAGAGGGAACAGTTCTGCGCACACATTCTGTTGCTCATATGGAACTACCCTTTCTCAGTGAAGCATACAAAGTCCTTGTATGTGGGAGAAGTCCATGTCAGTATGAAACTACTTGAGAGCAGAATCTAATCTAGTATTAGTGGCCATGGCAAACTGGACTGGATTATGGAGTTTGATTTAAGACTAGTGGTCATGGTGGGGGGGGAGTTATGTCATTGCCCAGTCATGCTTTTGTCTGCATTAAAACTAGGCAAAACAATATTCTGGACACAAGCCAGCCAAATTCATTGTGAACCACCCAGAGAGTTTTGGATACTGGTATAGAAATATAATAAATAAATAAAGAATACAAGTTTAAGTCCCATTGCTAATCACTGGAACCGAATTAAGTATGTGTTTCACTCTGCCATTGATATTTATAGGGCTCTCTGTGGGCTGGATCACACCCATCATTCTTTAGGATTTCCCCCCAAATACAAAATGAAATGTAGCACTCAATATAGATGTCAGTTTTGGGGGGGAAATGTTTATATGAACTGATGTAACCTTTGCATGTGGAAAAACTGCCCTAACCCTAAATACACTGCTTGAATCAAAAGATGTGTTTTGTTTGTTTCATGCAACTATTATTAAAAACATTATGAATTCAGTTGTTTTGGAAACTGCAATTAATGGATTAGCTGGTCTACTATTTATTGTCTTTTTAGTCATAGAAAGTATACAACACTTTAAATAAAATGGATATATACATTGACAGTACCTTTTGTTTTTGAACTGGTGCTAACTCAAGCGATTGGTCATTGGGATTCAGTCTCAGCACATGGGTCTGGAAAAGGTTTTGATAAGAGTAGTAAGTAACAGCAACTAGCTCGCCATTATGATTCACATTCAAGCAGCTTAGTTTTTTACTGGAAGAGCTCAGAGTACTTTCCCAATAATTAGCTTTCTGTCTCAAGTACCAGAATGAACATAGGAAGCTACCTTGTAGCAGGTGAGACAATTGGTCCATCCAGCCCACTACTGTCTAGTCTAACTAGCAGCGGCTCTTCAGGATCTCCGGCAGAGATCTTTCCCATCACCTGTGAGCTGAACACTTTAACAGGGGGAAATTATAAGAGATGTGGAGCCTTTTATACTAATCCAGAATTAAATAAGTTACAGCATCATCCTATGCATATTTCGATAGAAGAAAATCTTACTGGGGAATGCTGGGAGTCGCAGGACTTTTTTCAGTCTAAACATGCATAGGATTCCACCCTTAGGCATTTTTCATGCCACTTAAATACGAAGACAAGAGGTCTCTGGTGGAGTTATTGCTAAACTGTAGTTCACCGTTGCAATTAGCAAGCCTCCGGCTTCTGCGCTGCCCCCTCCCCAATCTTGCTGTACAGTCACAAAGAGTTTGTAAGCTTTCGATTCCATTTTTAACTAAACTCAGTTTAGTCTTGTGTCCAAACCTTGTGGTTAGCCTTAACAATGGTTTACTTTGCCAAGTCCGTGCTGTGGTTTATGAGGTTGGCTTGTTTCAGTAAACGTAGTTAGATTAACTACAGTTTAGGATTTGGACATCATGCTAAACTGCTGTTAACTGAAAATGCAAAGTGAAAAGTCCTGATCTCCTTGCAGCTGCACCAGAGAAGAGGGGAGGGAAAGTGGCCCAAGCTTGAGGATTGTGCACATAATGCTCCAGCGTAGTTTGGCATTATACCTAAATGAAGCCATTGTGTGATAAATATACAGAAAGTGGCTGGGGCTTAACACATCTGAGAAGGAAGAGAATGAAAAACCAGGATGCCAATTTAAATGTGAGCATGCCTTTCTGGTAAGCTTACACATGACTCTTCCTCTGTTCAAAGTCAATCATTCACCACCAACTGTCTTTCAGATCACACTATTGTTTCTTTGGTTCTGAGGAAATTCTGAATCCTTACCAGTATCCTGGCACAGAAGCTGTGAATAGGTCATATCTCTGTGTAAATGAATTTTATATAATTATTTATTTCATTTCTATACCGCCCAACAGCTGAAGCTCTCTGGGCGGTTCACAAAAATTAACACCACAAGGTACAGCATAAAATATAAAAGTACAAACAGAATAAAACTGAGCAGCAATGCAGAGATTCGAAATACAGATTTAAAACAGCAGAGCCAAAAGACGAGGATGCTAAAATGCTAAAACACTGGGGAAATAAGAAGTTTTTCACCTGGCACCGAAAGGACTACAATGTAGGTGCCAGGCGAACCTCTCTAAGGAGCTCATTCCACAGCCGGGGTGCCACAACAGAAAAGGCCCTCCTCCTGGTAGCCACCCGCCTCACTTCCTTTGGCAGGGGCTTGTTTTCAAAACTGTTTCCAGTATACAAAAAATGTAATAATAGTATTTTTAAAGCCACTCAGAAGTAAGGTGTCATAACTCAGCAACAGAGCACTTGCTTCGCCTACAAAAGCTTTCAGGTTCAATCACCTCTCCATGTAGGGATGGGAAAGACACCAGTCCGAAATCTGGAGAACCACAGCAACAGACAGGCAGTATACATATCAGGGGTCCCTAGAAATTTTACGTTGACTTTAACAAAATAAGCATCCATTTGAAAATGGCGTCTATATGCCCCACATTCAAATAATGAAAGCATTTTAAGATCCTCAATCTGTTGCGTTATAGGAGGTGAGTGTTTATCCTTCCAATGTTGTAATATCAGTCTTTTAGTGGTCAAAAGAGCATAGAGAATCCATTTACGCTGACCAATTGTTAATGTCCATGAAGCAGGTAAATAAATTTAAAAAGCGTGTACATCAATGAATATTAAAGACTGTTCCAGTACAAAATTTATCTGTGTAATAAGCTCTCCACAAAAAGAAACTACTGGATATTGCCAAAACATATGCTTAAAAGAAGCATTAGCTGTATTGCGCTGCCAGCAATTAGCTGAATTAGAAATTGCTTATTAAAGAGACGTTGTGGTGTCCAATACACACAAAGCAAATGCTTTTGCTGAATAAGATGCAGCCTAAGATTCATAGACACAACAGGTAAACGGCAAAGCAGTGATCTACTGTTTTGGCATTCTGTGGTTGTTTTTCAAATTCTCAAAAGTGCCCACAGCTCCAGAAAGTTTGGGGACCCCTGATATAGGTACTGAACTAGATGGACCAATGGACTGACTCCGTATAAGGCAGCTTTCTATGTTCCTGATTATTTGACCAAAGGCATCGAAACAAGAAATAATTACTGTTGTTAGCAGAAACCCCATATTTTTGGGTGGTTTTAACTAACACAGAATGAGATGGATTGAGAAGTGGAAATAACAGCTCGGACAGTTGGGAACGACCACCAATTCACATTTTAAAAGCATTATCACAACATGAGCCAGGGAATTGTTGTGGAGAATATGCTTCACTTGGAACAAGTTAAACAAGACAGACTGTTCGACACTTTGAACATTCCAAGCAATTCATGCCTGCTGTATCAACAGCAGCAGAAACGTTTTAGATTTCAAGAGAAATAAGGAGGTGGAGTCAGCCACCAGCCTAAAAAGCCAAGGGCAAGGAGTCCTTCTTCACAGTCCTAACAGGTGCTATCAATCAAGACATATTTTGATACAGCAGAGTCCTGTGGATGCTACACATGATAATGAATCAGTATGACAGCTATGCTACAAGGAAGCACCTCTTTCACAAATCTATTCAACCATACAATCACGAGTAGATGTATTACCATATTCAAGACATCTGTGGTGTCCCCAAGAGTTTTACCCTCATTTTCATCTGAATCATCCTCCGTTGAACTCTCCTGTACATCACCATCCTCTTCTTTCTTTTCTCCTTTAAAACAAAACACAGTGTGTACAGTAAGAAACTTTTTTCCCCTGTATAAAAAGGAAGTCTAGATAATTGTATAGTGACTGAGACAGAACTGAAGTACAAAGATTCTGGGCAGGCCCAACTGGTGGGAGAAGTAATTCTGTTTCAATAAGGGCAATGTACAAAAGAGAGCAGCCTTTGAAACGAGTTCCTTTTTCTGTAATGGCACCTGTATGTTTTGCTCGCTCCCTGTGGCAAGTAGTAGACTGAGAAGAAGGGTACAATTCTAATTGGGAAAATGGGCGTGGGGTGGGGGAAAGATTAACCTTCCTCTCCCAGCACTGCAGTCTCAATCTGTACTGCTGTTAGCATTAACAAACGAACACGGAGATCCTATTCACAGATCTCTCACATCATGCAGCCCTAACACATATCCAGGAAAGAAAAAGGTTTCCATTCAGGCAGCCCTGTACAGGGTTTAGATTATGGAAAATGTAGAGGAATTTACGGGACGTATCCTGTCTTTAGGTTACCCGATATCACAGTTGATTCATCAAACAGAAGTTGAGACCCCAAGCATGATATAGGGCGGGATATAAATGGTTTAATAAATAAATTACATTGCAGCTTTAAGGACCCTCAATGTGCAGTAAGCACGACCAATTCATAGGGACACTGCAGAAAATCGGTGATCAAATGTAGCTAACCTGTTTCATCATCCAAAGCAGATTCAGCGTCTTTCTTTTTATCAGCTGCCTCAGATTTGGGATGGTTTGTTCTGGGTATACCAAGGGGAACAGTGTTGCTGATGACACACGGTGTAGGTTTTAAGGAACCTTCTCCCAAGGGAGGAAGCATGGGGAGTGTTCTCACTAGTCGACTAAATTGTTCCGGCAATTTCTCCTTGTGAAAGGGTTGAAAGAAAACAGAACAGCTTTTAAGTCACTTCAAAGGTTAGACAATAAAGGACAGTGGCACATTGGGTGGTAGGCTGAGGCAGCATTTGCCTTTCATTTTATTTATTTATTTATTTATTCATTACATTTTTATACCGCCCAATAGCTGAAGCTCTCTGGGCTCTCTGGGCGGTTCACAAAAATTAAAACCACAGTAAAACACCCAACAGGTTAAAACACAATTACAAAATACAGTATAAAAAGCGCAACCAGGATAAAACCACACAGCAAAGTTGATATAAGATTAAAATACAGAGTTAAAACAGTAAAATTTAAATTTAAGTTAAAATTAAGTGTTAAATTAATTTTACATAGAAAGTTTATTGATGGTGCTATATAAATAAATAAATAAATAATAATAATAATAATAATAATAATAATAATAAGTAGCCAACCAGGCTTCTGCAAATACATCAGGCAAGACAGAAACATGGTATCAGCATACCAAAATAAAGAGAGACTAAATATAGAAATAGGAAAATAAGTAATAATTTAACAGACCGTCAAGAACAGATTGCGTATTTCAAGGAAAAAAACCAAAATGTGCTAAAGGGGGGGAGGGAGGAGGAGAGACTTTAAGGAAAGATTCCAGAATAAAAAAGGCACTTCCATGATATTTCCAAAAAAATTACCTTCTCTCTCCGTCGCAAACGTGCTGATAATGTTCGGTGAAAGGTATCTATTATTAGTGCATCTCCGCCCATTTCAGAGACTGTACCAGATAAGCAGTTGTCATTTTGGTGTGGCAGTTGTGCTTTACTTGATTCTTTAGGCCTGGGTGTGGCAAAAACCAGCATATGACAACCACCGCAGGCAACCTGTAACACAATCCCAATGGAGTCCATTTAGGGAGGTGTTCATCTTTCTGGGTACACAAGTTGAGGTAGGGTGGGACCGAAGCCAAAAGCATTTTTCTTGATGAATAGGTTCTTCAGAACTATCTGAATTATGAAAGTTCTGCAGGACTTTCATCATTGCCATCTCTCAACACATCCCATCCACAAATAACTTCCAAGACCATCTTTTTACAGTATTCTGAGCAAAGTCAACATTGAAAATATCGGATTCTAAGAAAAAAGAAACTCGACAATAGCATGAGATTAAACCGCTCCGTTTTAAATTTAAGCTTGATTGTTTAGAAAACCCAGTGGCTCAGCTGTGTAATTTTAGACCCTGAACTTAATAATCATTTCTCTTCTCCCCCTATGCAACCACCACTCACTCTTTACAAATGCTTCTACATTCCTGATACGTTAGAATAACAAAATTGTCTGCCAACCCTGACTTAAATATATAGAGAGAGAAAGAGAGAGAGAGCATGGGCAGTTTTATGTTTTAAGCTCACTTTAATCACAGCACCATTATGACTACAGAGGTTCACCTGGCACTTACACTTTACTCTTTTTGATGCCAGGTGAAGACCTTTTTATTTTCTCAGCATTTTAACAGTCTAGCAGCTTAATTTTAACTTTGTTGTTTTAAATTTGTGTTTTTAATCTGTATTAATTTCTGCATTGCTGTTTGGTTTTATCCTGGCTGTGTTTTTATATTGTATTTTATATTTCACCTTTATACTGTTTGTTTTATATTTTGAATGGTTTCTATGGTTTTAATTTTTGTAAGCTGCCCAGAGAGCTTTGGCTATGAAAGCTTTGGCTATGAAAATGCAATAAATAAATAAATAAATCATACAAGAATAAAATGGAGTTTGCTTCTGCTGCCCTCTGGGTTAGGGTGACCATATGAAAAGGAGGACAGGGCTCCTGTATCTTTAACAGTTGTATTGAAAAGGGAATTTCCGCAGGTGTCATTTGTATATATGGAGAACCTGGTGAAATTCTATCTTCATCACAACGGTTAAAGCTGCAGGTGCCCTGCCCTTTTTTAAATCTGGTCACAGTATAGCTGCAGTATAGCTCCTGCAGCTTTAACTGTTGTGATGAAGAGCGAATTTCACCTGGTGCTGCATGCATACAAATGACACCTGCTAAAATTCCCTTTTCTATGCAACTGTTAAAGATACAGGAGCCCTGTCCTCCTTTTCATATGGTCACCCTACTCTGGGTGGTCATTTGTGGGGAGGGTGGGGTGGGCTGCAGGGCCCTGGACTTTGTCTCCAAGGTCCAGCCATAGCTTTCCTAGTGAGAAAACCCAATTACTTTACGTAAGGTTCAGATTCACAAGGATCATATTTTATAAGTCATTAGCCTGCATCATGACAAACCAAAAGCATTAAGAGAAGTAGATAAAGCTACAGACGTGTGTCCCCAATTGTCTGATATGCTCTGCCATTGCTTCTACCTGTTCTCCCTAATGCCTGGCTGTTACCTGTACCAGCAGTCTTAAACATCACTGCCCATGAGAAGGCAACATTCAAAATAATTGCCACTATAAGTAAGCAAACTTGGCAGCACTTAATAGATATGGCAGGTTTTATTTTAACTGCATGCATGAAGAATTATATCAAAACTCTGTGTGTGTGTGTGTGTGTGTATGATTAAATCACAGGCTGCATGAGTATTGGGCTACTGGTCTTCAGGAAAGCTTTTTCTTTGGTTATTTTCTTTCTCTGAGTGATTGTTTCATGGATGCTTAACTCACTCAGCCTCCCTCTGTCCCTAAAACAATTGAGATGGAAGGGAAGGAAGGCAAAAGGGACTGGGCCTTTTGGCACACTTTTTCCTGAGATCTTTCCAGCACAAGATCGTTTTGGAAGACAAAGGCAAGCTGAATTTCCCAAATGATCACATGCTGGAATGTTACTCATAGAAAGCACACTAAACAGCATGTTTTCTCTGAAAACTCCTCCCCCTCAATGTTTGGGGATAGGAAGAATATGGGTCTGTTCCTTCCCCCACCAATGGGTGGGGTGTAAGCCAACTAAAGTAGCTGGGGGTGGGAGGAGAGGAGACAAGGGGGGAGAGAGAGAGAGAGAAGGGAAAAGGACTTTCTTTGCTCCCTTCTCTCCCACCCCCCATCTTCCACAATGGCAGATTCTACCTTGTTAAACCTTACAGCACAATCCCGTACATGGCTACTCAGAAGTAAGTCCCAATGAGTTCAATGAGATTTACTCCAAGGTCAGTGTATATAGGATTGCAGCCTCAATGTTGAAAAGTCCTCAAAAAGGTCCAAGCCCCAAGAGCAACAAGGAGAACTTTAATGTATGGAATAGAATGTTACAACTCTTAGAAAACTGCTTAAAGGCACACATTCTTTTGAACCGCTCTCAGCTCACACAGTGCGGCATTGTCTTTGCTCACACACAAAGGAACATTGCATGCAATTCTGCTTTCCAATCTAAAGGGAAAAAGCAGACAAGTGATAAACTAGTTATCAAAAGAATTTCAGATTTCTTTAGTGCTCATCTATAATTAGAGTATAATCTTGTATAATATATGGATGAGCTTTAAACAGGGTTCCTCTAAATGCAACATGAGACATACTGAGAAAGTATTTCAAAGCACAAAGAAGAAACCAAAGCCTTACCGAATGTACAGTAAACTTCAAAAAATTAGAACATAATGTGGGTACAAACTGATTTGTATAATTTTCTTCCCCAAGTCCTAACTTGCCATGCCGTCCATCTCCAAAGGTATACATAAGACCATTCTCTAAGTGGGGAAAGAGAAACATACTTACTAATCTGTAATGTGGCCAGGTGCAAAAAGCAATGGATAAAGAAATCAGCCAGTAAATAAGTTACCAAAGAATATAACTGCAATTCCAAGGACAAAAATCCTAAAATATGTCATTCAGCTTGTAAGGTTATCTTATCATAGATGAAAAAAGTGGGGAAAGTTAATGGGAATAATATAACAGATACAAATACCAGAAAGGAGTTCATAATATTCTTAAAATGGGTATAGATTAGAAATGTCCTGCCTTTCCATATCAGGCATCCCTAGCGAGGACTCACAGCTCCAAGTTTGCCCTAAAGCCCTAGCTTCTATTTAAGAAGCAGGAGTTAACCCTTCAATACTAAATCCCCATTGACAGCTATGTCTATTAAATAAAAAACACTGTTTGTGAGGTCATGAAATAATGTATAGCTACTGAACGAATCTATAAGAAGTCCACTCTGTCAATGGTAATCCATACAAGCTGATTAAACTAGAAAAGGCACCTTGCTCAGAAAAGAAGTTTGCTATAGAGACACCATCAGCAGTATTACATTAAATATGGATAAATGAAATTAGCATAATGCTGGCAGACAGGAAGACACATTTGGTGGATATATTCATTGCACAGCATGAAGATTTACTCAGCAACCTTGATGACATAATTAAATTAAGATGCATACTCAGCCTGGTAACTAAATGTAATGATGCAGGTTTAGAACTCTTCTGAAAGATAGTTCTGTTAATTAAGACTGACTAATATTCTTGCTCACTTCACATTTTAGAGAAATTTCTGTTAAAATTGTAAGGACTCAGTGGCTAGGTTCATACATGTACCATGTGAACCCATTTAAAACCATGGTTTCTCAGTCTGGCATGGAAGCAAACCATGGTTTGGCTGAACCAGGAACTGACAGAGAGAATCAGAGCATGTGAAGGAACATGTGAATCTGGAGCACAGTTCCAATGGCTTAATCGTGATTTGGACATTACGTGAGAATTAAGCCACTGCATGGGTTTTGTATGTTTGTTTTACTATACAGTATATAATTAAGGGTTACTTTGAAATCTATTCAAGACCATCAGAGGCTGAAAGAGTCATGTGGACTCTGTTAATACCTGTTTAGTCTTTAGTAACCATTGAACTCTTAGATAGCTATATCCCCCTGTCCACACCCACAAAGACACTCTTTCCCACTTCCTGGAACAAGCACAAAAGCAAAATCAGGCCTGTGCACAAATATGAACACCTATACTTTCCCCTTCAGGCTACATTAGATTGTAAGCCTATGCGGCAGAGTCTTGCTATTTACTGTTTTACTCTGTACAGCACCATGTACATTGATGGTGCTATATAAATAAATAATAATAATAATAATAATAATAATAATACATCAAACTCAAGAATGCCCACAAACTGCTGAGTGCACCTTCAGCAGAAACCATTCATTCAAATAGTAGAAGTATTCCTTGCCTCAATGCTGTCCGCAGAGTTTCAGTTTATCTAATCTGCCCCTACCCCGAATCATCCCTTGCTGGCTGAGGGTCAAGAGCCCTGCTTCGGGAAATATGGGCTGTATCCGATGTTAGCCTAAAGCCCCATTCATTTCAATGGATACAACACAGAGTTTCATATCACAAGTTCTACACATCTCTCTGGCTCAGTTCAGACAACACGTTTCTCAAAGGTGGTTTTAGAACTCCATGGTGGAGTTTTTACACCACCATTGAGAAATGTCTGGCGGGAAAACTCTACACAATAGTGGAGGTTTTTTGGGGAAATACTCCACGCAGAATATCCATGTTGTGCAGAGGAGAGTTCCTGCACAACCATTGTGTTGCATGTTATGTGGCGGGCTCCGTGGAGTTGAGTTGACTTTTCCCACTGGCTACAGAGTTCCCTGGCAAGAACGGTGAAAGGAGCAAGTGCTGCTCTAGGAGAGCTGCCAGGGTTGGTTTTTTGCAGCAATTTATTTATTTTTATTTATTTAAGGATTTTTATGCCGCCATTCAGTCAAAAAAGGCTCTCACGGCGGCTTACAAAAGTATTTCTTGACAGTCCCTGCCCACAGGCTTACAATCTAAAAGACATGACACAAAAGGAAAGGGGATTGGGAGGGAGGAGGAGGAGGGGGAAAAGGAAAGCAAATTCAGGCACTACAATCTTATTTGCAAAGTTCAGCAGTTACAGTTGACAGCAGGAGGGAGGGGGCTCTCAGTTGGAGCTGGACCCAGGCACGGTGGAGAGGGGCTTGGCTGCTGCTTCCTCCCTCACTGGAGGCCTCTCCAGAGACAGTAGGTAGCAGGAGGGAGGGGGCTCTCAGCTGGAGCTGGACCCAGGCACAGTGGAGAGGTGCCTGGCTGCTGCTTCCTCCTTCACTGGTGGCCTCTGCAGGGACAGTTGGTAGTAGGAGGGAGGGGGCTCTCAGCTGGAGCTGGACCCAGGCACAGTGGAGAGGTGCCTGGCTGCTGCTTCCTCCTTCACTGGTGGCCTCTGCAGGGACAGTTGGTAGTAGGAGGGAGGGGGCTCTCAGCTGGAGCTGGACCCAGGCACGGTGGAGAGGTGCCTGGCTGCTGCTTCCTCCTTCACTGGTGGCCTCTGCAGGGACAGTTGGTAGCAGGAGGGAGGGGGCTCTCAGCTGGAGCTGGACCCAGGCACGGTGAAGAGGTGCCTGGCTGCTGCTTCCTCCCTCACTGGTGGCCTCTCCAGAGACAGTTGGTAGCAGGAGGGAGGGGGCTCTCAGCTGGAGCTGGACCCAGGCACGGTGGAGAGGTGCCTGGCTGCTGCTTCCTCCCTCCAATGGCTCATGGGATACAATTGGGAGGACCAGGGAGGAGAGAGAGCAGAGGAACTGTCAATCAAACATCATGATGGATTTTACTCAACTCCAAAGTAGCCCACAGTTACACAATGGTGGAGTAAGAACCTGTTGTGTGAGGAGTACCCCCTAGGAACTCAACCTTTGAGTGGAGTTTTCATACTGCGTTGACTAACATGTTGTCTGAACTGAGTTTCTCTCGCTGACCCGGCAGATTTATAATAGGTAACTTTATATTATATGTAAAAAGACATGAATACTATTGCAAATGTATTTCAGAGCTGACAGCGTGCGCACCTGTTATTAAAGCTGTGTGATTTTCCCCACTTGCAACATTGCAGATTTTATGCTTCCCCAGATGATCCACAATCTTTGGTTCAGAGGTTTCAAAGGTAAATGTACCGTGTCCAAGTTGCCCATATTGGCCAAGGCCAAAGGTGTAGACCTCTCCTTCTGTGGGGGAAAGGCACATAAAGTTAACATTCAATTCTGAGCCAGCTATTGTCCAAGGATTCAGGCTGGTACAGGAAAAGACTTTAAAAGAAAACTTGACCTGAAAAACTGAGCATATTGCTGCCATTTAAAACTAGACACGAATACATTTGCATAAGACTGGTAATAATTAATTAGATAGTCCATTCATGATGTTTTAGGGAACAAACAATAAACAGTCTGATTTCAGTTGTGAAGGAGTGATGTGGCTTGCATAAACCCACAGGTGAGGAGGGCAAGGGCTACAGTCTCTATTCAAAAATGCCCCTGTAATGTTATAGAATAGCTTTCCCCAAGCTAGTGCCCTCCAGATGTTTTGGACATAAACTCCAATCAGTCCCTGTGGTCAGAAATGTTGAGGACTGTAGTCCAAAACATCTGGAGGGCACCAGGTTGGGGAAAGCTATTATGGAAGATGGTCATATTCAAATGCATCCATTATTTACTGCAATAAGAGAACAACATTAGACAGATGCAGGATGCAGAATTCTGAAACTTTATAAGTAAAAGGAAATACATTTAGCTACTCCCCTCATTCTAATTATTTATCTTGCTGGGCCCAAAGAATAAGCAATACAATTCAAGCAGGCCAGGACTGGCTCTGCCATCCATCAAGGTGAAGCAAGCAGCATTGTGAGGGAATTGGTGCCTGAATTTTGCAGCAACACTTTTTAAAATGCTGGCCCTACCAGTGGTGTTGGCCCTAACCATATACATTAATATAGTAAAACAAAAACAAACAAAACAAACAAAAAACCCATTGCTTTTTAAAGGATATCATTGCAAATAGTTACCTTCACATTAAATTTAATATTAAAGCTCGCTCTGCTGGAAAATACAGGAGCAAAATAATACCCTCCTCTTGAAAGGTCTGGCTGAGAAAGGGGTTGTCTATACGCCCTATTTCCCCATGGTGGCTGCGGGATGGCACTGCACCACTTATACAATGAAGCCGCCAACTCGCAGCCACCACGAGACTTTTTCCCGAAACTGCGCATTTAAAAAGTTGGGGACTTACTCCGACTTTTTGCTTTGCTGCAAGGTCACTGCCATATTTCCTTATCTGTCGGTGGTGACCTCGCTTCGGCTTCAGGCGCTTCGGGAAAGGATCACAACCACTGATAAGTCACACTGGAAGCGCGAGAAGGCCAGGGAGAGAGTGGCCTTCGTGAGCCCAATTGCTGCCGGAAAGCCTTTGAGCCCTCCTGCCATGGAGATGATCTATTCCCACCCTGTAGCTGCGATGCCACAGGGTTTTAAGCGAACCTGGGGCCAAAGCGGCACCATGAAGACACCCCAAGGTCAGGATACTGAACATCTTCACCCACATTTCCTTATTCAGAGCCTATTCTCAATACTAACTCAGCACAGGCAAAGTAGTAATGAGCACATACCTCCACGTTGCATTTTTTACAGTTGCAAATAAGATCTTAAATTGTGGGAAGGAGTTCTAGTCATTTCAAAAGATAGAAAAGGTCTAACTCTGTTCAAAACCCATTTGTTTCAGCTCAGTGAAGAACCTGAAAGCTATCTATCAGCAAAAGCAGAGCAACCACAGGAAAAACAATGTGCATCTTGATTAGTTTGAAGATTTCATCCCCTGCCAATTTGTTTCAAATCTCAATGCCACCCCTCCCACCCGCCTGCATCCAGGAAATAAATTGGTGATTGGAGGAAGTTAACAGCTAGGGGGAATCAACTATTTAAGCAAGCCCTCTTTCAACGTCTCCCTGCAATGAACCCTAGATTCTTTGGACGACAAAAACTATCGCGATGAAGTGAAACATACAAGATTAGAGATGTTATCAAGGCCCAAGACCATAGCAGATCCTGACCCTAGGATTTTCTGGATGTTGAGGGATTCAGTCCATGCATCTCCACTTTCTGGCAAGAGGAAGAAACTGGTTTCTTACAAGCGCATCTGGCTCAAGGCATATGGCAAGGCCTGACCCCCATAAAAGCTTCCAGGTCAGGCCTGCTTCTTTGACAGAGCAATAAAAGGCCTTGCTTCACTCAGCCTTTGCCAATATGCTTTTTTGCCAAATTACAAAATTTGCCCCCATTTCCCTCAGACAATTAGATACTTCAGTACTTGTGGGCAACCTTTTCCTTTCATTATTATCCCCTGCTCAAACATACATTCAATATGAATGTTCAGACAGTTACCTTCCACGAGTCTATTTCTGCTCAGAGTCATTCTGTTCCTAACATTGCTCAATGGGGCTTACTCCCAGTTTAACTGTGCATTGGATTGTGCTGTCAATCGTAATAGCCATATAGCTGAAATGGTATATGAATGATTTCGTGGGAGTTCTACATCTCAAACGTCAACATACCCACCCTCTCCCATTCAGACTGAAACTCAAACCAGTCTGGGTACATCCACACTGGTGGATTTTTCACATGGTCTGCTACTGATAATTGTGTGGAAAAGTGGTGTATACCTAGCACATCTGGTCAGCCTCCACACATTGTAACTGTTTAGTGTTCCACCGTTTTCCCATCCCCAAAGTTGATTTATATCTCATTTAAAGGTGCAATGCCATGCTGACTGGGGAACGTTAGGAGCTGTAGGACTTTTTTCTGTCTATACATGCATAGGATTGTGCCCTAAGAGGAGAAAACTGATTTATTTAGACAGACATTTCACACCATCTCTTTTCCCCAAACAATCCTGCCCCTTTCTCCTTCTTTACTTAAAGAATATAAGTACATAAGAAGAGCTGTGCTGGATCAGACCAAAGACCAATCTACTCCAGTGTCCTGTTTCCCACAATGACCAATCAGATGCCTATGAGAAGCCCACAGCAGAACATGAGGACAACAGCCTTTTTAAAAGTCATTTACCCTCTAGGATTCCCATTGCTCTGCCACATTTACCACTTCTGTTAAAAACTTTCTCCAGAAGCAAAGCCAGCTCTTTTATCACTTCTACTAAAGGTTCTCCCACTGCCTTGTATTTGCTAAGAGGGATGTGGGTGAACATGTGTGTAAGCCTGTAAATTCAGTACTATGTTGACATTGGGGTGGGGTGGGTAGATAAACAAGTGGAAGAGCAGGAAGCACTGAAGGAAAGATCAGAATAAAAGCTCCACTTGGATACCTGCAAGCGCTACTGTATGTCCTCCGCCACAGGCAACCTTATCAACCCTGCCGGAAATGCCAGAAACAGGTTGCGGGACCTTGTTGTTTTGCAGTTGCTCAGGGGACAAACCAAGCTTCCCATTTTCAGGCTCCCCGAAAGTATAAAGTTCCCCATCACCTGTAAAAAAAAAAAAAAAAAAAAAGCAGCAAGATGGAGACCCAAATCAGAAGGAGCAAAGAGGTCTGTTTGAGATATATTTTTATATGTTTTTTTTCATTGCAAATCTAGACTTTATCTTAGGACAATATTTAAACTTTTTTTAAAAAAAACCTTTAACAATTCAGTCCCTGGATCCGCTGGTTGGAGGAGGTAAAAGCGGCAGAGATTCCTCTCCGCTGGCAGAAAGGAGCTCCACCAACAAGACGGCATCTCTACCACTACACCCCTGGAGATCTCCACAGATGTGATTCTACCACTGGCAGTAGTTGTTGGAAAGCCCCAACCCTGGGAGCAGGGTAGAGGCAGCCATGGATCCCCTGGATAAAACTGGGGAGACCTAATCATGTCTTCCATCTGTGCCAGCCTGGAGACGGTGTGACTAATTTCCCTCACTTGGAAGTAATGGGGAGTGGATAAAATTAAATGACAAAGCTTCATATGGCAACACCTTTGTACTATGTTGTGCCCTGGCTGGTGCAAGCCAGCAGGTCTTTGGAAGTGGTGGACAATCCACCACTTCACTCCCTCTTCGCCTCAACCCCGCTTATGATTGCTCTGTACATCAAAGACCCATTGCCAGATTTAGCAATATAGGAAAATAGGAAGCTGACATACTGAGTTAGACCACTGTCTACCTAGTTCACTATTCTGAGTCCAATTTGGTTTTGACTTTTAAAGCCTTAAACAATTTGGGACCAAATGACTTGAAAGACCACCTTCACCCACACCAGCCTGCCTGCACTTGACCCATACCAGCCCTTCTCTTTTGCCCCCCTGTGAGGGCAGTTAGGTGAGTAAGTCCACAAGAGAGGGCCTTTTCTGCAGTGGCCCCACACCTCTGGAATAAGTTGCCATTGGGGGTCCATCAGGCCCCACTGTTGCAGGCTTTTAAGAAGGCCCTGGAAACCAAGTACTTTACTCTGGCCTTCCCCTGATTATTTCTCAGAATGGGTTGTACTTGCAGCGTTATGTGGTAGGTTTTGTTTTTATGCTGGCTTTTTTTTAAGGCTATATGCTGCTGTTGCTGTTTTTATTACCATATCAGTTTTTATTAAGAACATAGGAAGAGCCCTGCTGGATCAGACCAAGGGTCCATCTAGCCCAGCACTCTGTTCACACCGTGGCCGACCAGGGACCTACAAGCAGGATGCAGTGTGTGTGAGTTTTATTGTTGTAGGCTGCCTTGGGAGGGCTCCTGCCCTGGAAGGCAGCCAAGAAATATTATAAATAATAAGAATATTATCGAGACTGACTGGCAGCAGCTCTCTAGGGTTTTCCAACCCTACCTGATGAGGCTGGGGATTGAACCTGAGACCATCTGCATGCAAAGCATGCAACATACATGGCCTGATCCCAAATTACAAGAGGGGTCTTAAGCTGACTGATATCCATCCACATCTATGTATATCTCTATAGACTTCCTCACTTACGTGTTATTAAGGCAGAGTGGTAATATCCACAAGAGATCCAGGAAATGGGTTTTCCAACATCCACTTGATGAGGAGCACACACATTAGCTTCATCTGCTAAGCCAATTTGTCCTTCGGAATTGTCTCCCCACATAAAAAGCTGCCCATCCTCTTAAAAGAAAGAGAGTTTATACATGGAAATTTGGGCCAAATAACTTAGAATTGTAAATGCTACAAAATACAGCAACCATGATCCAGTGGCCACATAAAGTAACTTCTGAACTGCAATCCTTGCACTACATCGTGTCACTTTCTAAACGGAGCTTAGAGGAGAGGAATTTTAAAAACACCTGGTAAAAGAGCAGCCATTCCCATTCCAGAGCCCTCCAGATGTGTTGGATTACAACCAGCCAGCACGGATGTGGGGAAGTTGCAGGCCAACACATCTGGAGAACACCTGGATGGAGTGGCTGTAATATAACATGGAGGCGGGGTGGAGTGGGGGAGGCCTAAAGTTCAGAAATGACAGCAAAAGCCCTACTTCATGCATAATCCTCCCACTGCGCATCAGAACCGGCGAGTTAGATCTGGAAGCAGATCTAACTTAAGTCAGATAGCAATGAAAGTGGAGTATATTATACAGAAAAGGACATGACTTACAAGCATTTCTCATGGAAAACTGGGAGACTAGGGTGGTCAGACTATCAAATTACTAAAGCTTTTTGAGGATACACTTGCAAGTAAATATATGCTAATACAGGTTTGCAATCTTCAGAATCTCTGAAATTAATTCCCTAAAATTCTATGACTATCTGGTAAATAAATATACGGCAGGTCACCCTCAAAAGAACTGAGTTTATTAAAGCAAATTGCTTAGTGATGCAGCTATTAGCCAGGAACGAAGAACCAAGTAAGGTTGTTGCTGAAACCAAGAATTGAAGTGTCGGATGTTAGCATTTTTGCACCATACTTATAATATAGTGTTATAAATATTTGACCTTGGATATGCAAAGGAATTTCGATTTCTAGAAATGCCAAATGGAAACCATCAAAGCTCTCAAAAATCAACTTCCCCTTTGCCATAATATTTGGGTTAGCTGTTGGGCTTACCAGTTAGTGCAGCTGATGTGTAGGATCCAGCTGCCAGCTGTTTGATCTTGTGCTGGTTGGTAAAAAAACTAATTAGATGAAATGTGCTTCTTTCCTCTGTGTCACCTAATCCCAACTGCCCTTCACTGTTACCTCCAGCAGCATATACATTTCCTTGTTCTGCACACAGAAAAGCACATGTAGAGTAAAGCACACTCTCATTTGAAGCAAGAGCAAAACACAAAAACAGAAAAACCAAAGTCAAGCCAGCTAATATTTATTGCCTTCAATGTACAAACGTTGATCTGTTGCCTTTAATTGTTCACAGCCTGCATGTAGAAATTACTGTCTAACTCCTTAGGAACCTTTGCTGTGCAGTGGAATTCTACTTTTCAAAAGTAGACTGCTGGGACATGCATAAAACAGTAAAAACAGTTTTTGCTCAAGGCTGGAAATGAGTATTTAAAAAGAGAACTGATTTACGTTTTTATTCCTTCACTCCTACACAGAATAAGAAGAACCTTGGGCATACTCGTTTTACAGTTCCTATGGAATAAATAATTATTTCAAACATCAGGGTTTGTATGTGTGGCATTCTGAGTATGACCAAGATATTGAAAGTTAAGAATTGGTATTGAGGGGGCACACTGATTCCCACAACTCCATGGAACTTAGCTTTGAGGGAAGAAGGGCAATCCATTTTCCACGCTCCCTATGACAACCTCGAAGCTGGGAAGAATGGAGAGGGGAAAACCTGCTCCTTCAAGCCAACTACTACTTTACTGTTGGAAGTATGTGGAACAAACGCTTCCCTCTTCTGCAAACCAACCCACCTTCAGGAGAGGGGAAGGAGGCAGGCAGTGTGTACTGAAGCAGAGTCTCCTTCCACTCCAGAAGACGCCTCCAGAACTGGAATTAGGGGGTGGAGAGGATTTATTTCAAACACTTATCTTTCCAATGTAGGAGCTGGTTTGGGGATGAGTCAGAGATGGTAAAGGAGGTTGTTGGCTATTGGCTTGGGAGGAGAGAAAAGTGAAATACACACACAACCCTGGAGCTGCTTTTGAGAGGAGGTGGATTTCATCTCCCTTTCTGCAGGGTAGGGTCGTGTTTTTGCCAGGGCAGCCACAGGGTTGTGTTTTCAACACTTTGCAACCCACTCAATCTAGGAGCCTGGTTTGGAAGATGGGGTGGAGGGAGGTGGATGGACCTACCATCCTTAATCCAGATACAAGTTTAGGGGATTAACAAAAAGTTCTTCATCCAAATTGTAGCTGTGATTACTACAGGAAAGCCAGGGACAAGTCTGTAAAAGGGGATGAAGCCTCGTCCCTTGCTCAGTCCACTCTACTAACAACCCAGGGAGTGAGGACATGCAAGAATTTCCTTCCTACCATCATCCAGACAAGGATCTACTCCTCAGTTAGCCTGCCCAATAGATATGGTGGGGTATTTATTTATTTATTACATTTTTATACCGCCCAATAGCCGAAGTTCTCTGGTATGATGAACCTATTGGCTTCACCTCCTCCTAATCCCATCTATTTCCTTCTCTCTCTGGCTTATTTCATTTTTAGGAAAATACAGCCCATCATGCTGAAAGACACTTTACTGGACAAAAAAGTTTGCTGGACAAAAAGAACACAAAGAAAATAGCAATGAGGCTGGATTAATAATTTCTGATAATTTATTACACTTGCCATTCAGCACTCTGTATTCATAACATATTCTGTTATATGCTCTCTTATTATTGTAGTAGTCTCTGTGCATATAAGGTTATGCCGCTCATCCATGGAACACTCCTGCACCAGGCCCAGTGAACGTGAGTGCTCATGCACAAGGCCTATCCTCCTCATTAATTAGGGTTTCAAATACAGAAGTTCCTGTCTGTTCCTGCCATACAAAAATAAAATTGTCACCCAGCGCTAAGGATCTGATGAAGAAGGGAGCAACTGGCCTTAATTTATCGTATCATTACTAAGGCCCAGTGCAGACATAATGCAGATTTACTGCAGAGTGAGGTTCGTAAGAGATGGTCTTGGAATATGGACTCCCTCCTCCTTCCCTCTCCAGAGAGAAGGTGAAAACCTCAAGTATGTGCATACTATCCTTTGCACATATTTTATTGATCCTTCTAGATCATGACCATGAGATGCAATCCAGTAAAGTTATATAGTATTTGCTGAAGGTATCAGATTAGACATGGCCATATTATATGTCATAGAGGTAAATGATTAGTTAGCAATTACAGTCAATTAGCATGTATGCTCAAGCCAGGCTTAATTAACTATAACATTGTTCAAACATGCAAACTACAAATGTTAATGATGGCCATAAAATTAAATAGCCACAACATGTTTAACCTGACATTCTCAATCCAGTTTAAATACATTTATGTTCTAATGATAACTGCTCATAATTTACATGGGAATACAGACATAGGAATACCAAGTAGTGATTTTGTTTAAACATCTTCAAAATTATTCATTTCACAGCGTTACTGAAAAAGTTTCAAGCTTTATGTGATAAGGAAGGAAGAATTGTGCAGGAATGTATCTATAAAAGCACCTTGTGCACTTCCATCTTAGGAGGATGAAAAACATCAGACTTGCTATGTAAACACAGACAGATCTGTGTCTTTTGTTGTTTGTTTAGTTTAACCATACTGAACAGGTTGGCTACTGCCTAGCAAGTTCGTGTTCAAGATACATTTTTAGATATTCTGCTCTACAAATAATGGAAAACAGCTGCTAAAGAATTTAATAACCAGAGACAGCTAAAAACTAAGTTTAGTTAAGACAGCAGTTCACAACTGCAGTCTGAACTAAAAAAGGATGAATTTTACCATCTTGGAGAGGGCCTTTAGAAAAGAAGCAAGAGTGCTTCCATCAGAACAGTATTTCAGAGCCACCTAAAAGCCCTTTTTCCTATCATCATCAATTATATACATCTTAGACCTTGGGCAGCTTTTCAGGCCAGATGGACCAACTGCCTGATTCAGTATAAAGCAGCATCATACATTCATATTAACTGGATGATTTTTTTAAAGTCCACTACTCCTTAGGATGCCTGCAGAAAGCTGCCATACAAAAATATTTGGTGTATAAACATAAATTACATACCTGTATAAATCAAAGTGTGGTTTCTCCCACAGGCAGCTAGTTTTACTTTTTCTGGTTTTAAAGCTATGGATTAAAGACACAGCAGTTACCATTCCAAAAGGTATCACTCTTAAATGTGTTCAGTGTTAGCATTACAACCACTACGGAGTCATCTCATCATGTATCTGTGGCCACAGCTAGACCTAAGGTTTATCCTGGGATCATCCAGGGTTCGTGCCTGCCTGAGCACTGAATCCCCTGTGTGTCATCTAGATCAACAGGTTTGACCCCTGGATGATTCAGGGATAAACTTTAGGTCTAGCTATGGCCTGTGACAAAATGGGAAGTTGCAACAAGAGTACACTGGATTTTCAAATTATACAGTACCTAAATCATATGAATGGGTCATTAAGGAAGCAATCCTTAACAGACTTACCTGAGAGTAAATCCTATTGAACTCAATGGGGCTTACACCCACATAGATGTACAAAGAAGAATGGTGCTCTAAGACTAAATCCAACAGACTGTAACTACTGCATTAGCAGAGCTCTCCTGCCTTTTTCCATTGCACAAATGCTAGCAGACTACTTTGTAAACCTAAGATTGGCAAGTGGTTGCAGAAAGAGAACTTTGGTGAGCTTCTCTCCATGCGTATACTTTGGAACTTGGTTTCTGCTAGCACAACACCATTTGCGCTAGGGGAATGACACTCTTGAATACAACCCTAAGTATTACTTTTACTATCTCTGAAAACAGAGTATATATTGCTTAAATCATCACCGCCAGAAACTACCCCAATCTTACTTTTTTTCAGAGCTCGACCTCTGAGTTTAAACTACAGGAAAAGGCAAGAGTCCTCATGTACAGGATGGACATAAAATATGTCTTCAAACAAATAGTTTTCTATACTTTTTTTGGAGGGGAATAAACTTAGCTTGGCAAAGACCTCAAATCTCAGTGTGAGGAGATACCTAAAAAACCCTGCATTTTCTTTAGAAATCTAGAGTGACATCAGATAGCCTTTCAATATTTATTATAAAGCCAAATATGTAAGACAAACCTTTCACACAAGTTGGCTTGTTGATGGTATTCTTTGTTCCAAACCCTAGTTGTCCCCAGTTGTTGCTTCCAAACATATAGAGCTTACCATTTTCTATAGAACACAACATGAAAGAAAATAAAGTGACCATCACTATGTTTGTTTTAAGGTAATCTGACATAAAGGAATTACTACAACTGGCCATTTGCCAAGCCACCAAATATATAGGTATCGTACACTGCAGTGAATAATCAATTACAAACAAAAGCAAAATGCTACAGAAACATAGTGGAATTATAGATAGTCATAAATGAAATAGCTGCTTTGGTAACTCTTGATGAGAGAAAATGTGGGATAAAAATTGATAAATAATTTAACAGAATGATAGACTGCTTCAAGAGACAAGTAAATGAAGTATTCTTGTTTGTGTATGTTTTAATGGTGTGTGTTCGAAGGCAATGGAGATACATGTAACACTCATGCATCTCAGCATGGGGAGATATCTGGACTTCCACTTCATATAAACAGGAAGCACAAGTCACCATGCTTCATCTGTGTGTAATATCCAGAGCATCCTCAGGACTGAGCCTTATCAACAGCCTTTACCAGGTCAATTTCACAATGAAATATTTCCAACTTCTACAAATGTATCAATACATCTTCCTGCAATGCTGCTACCAGACAGTGATTAAAACTCTGATTTAGAAAGTTGGATATTGGGAAACATAGTCTTTAAACGCTTAACACTAACCTGTTACAACAGAAGTATGTTCATCTCCGCATGATATGTGCAAAGGCTTGTCATTTTTAAACCAAAACTTGCTAGGCACATTTTCTGCAAATTTGCTTTTCCCAAATGTGAATACAGCACCTGATTCTAAAAAGAAATAGCTTAAATATCAGTTGGGTTCCATTTCATACAATTCAACAAATATCTCTTTTTTTTTTTTTTTTGCTCTATGTTATGTCTAAATTCTAAGTACGTTATCGCCTCAATGTCCTAAGTTCCGCTAAGATATGGATACAGATGTTTTCAGCAATGTATTTATCTGATAACATTATTTAACAAACGGCAATGTCAGTAAAGGCAGGTTTCTCTATTTCAGGTTCAAAACATAAGCAGTACTTAGGTCACAATCCTATGCATGTTTAGGCAAAAAAAAGTATGGCTGGCTGAGGAATGCTGGGAGTTGTATGGATTTTTTTCTGTCTCCACATGCATACGAATGTGCCCTTAAAAGCTTATCCCAAGAGCAGACTCTCTAACCTCTTCTCACACTCAGATAAATACAATGGCTCTAAAAATCGCCTATCAGTTCCCTGAAATAAGTGCCACCACATGCCACTTCTTTTAAGGCATATAAAACTTCCCCAGCAACACAAATTTCTAATACAATCCTTCCAAATTGAAAACAAGACCTGAGTAGATTGTGCTTACAACTGACTATAGTATATTCCACATTAGCACCCTAAAATTCCCAGAGGGGATCAAGATAATTCTTTAGAAGAAAGAGGAAAAGAGATGTGGAAAGTCTCCATCCACATATTTATTTTTGTTCATCACCTTTTCTAAAATAAATTTCCATATATGCACTACAGAGCTATGATGGTCTGCTTACTCTGTCCCAAGGCATGTAAGATACATCCTGTTTTCAAAGATATCAAATGATCAAAGCATTCTCATCCCATGACCTGCCTTATGTTGGAACTTTACATCTTGTAAACCCTACCTCACCTCCCCAGCTTCTTAGGAAAGAGAACACAGGGTTGCCTTACAACAAGTTTTCTTCCAACTCTAGGAACAAATAAAGACAGTCACATCAGCTTAGCTACATATGAAACTAGCAGCAGATTTATTTACAATAACAATCCTGGAGAAACAATAAGTGCATTGGATCCTAAATTCATATTCTGTAAGTTCAAAAAAGAAAAAGAAAAAAGGAGCTTCTAAGAAGACTGAGAATGACAACTATGGTGCAATAAGCTTGCATGTGTGTAAGTGTTGTATGTGTGTGAGAGTGAATGTTTGTAGTATACAATAGATCAAAATCCAAAAGAAATTATAAAATAGCCTTTCCTAACCTGGTGCCCTACAGATGTGTTTGACTACAACGCCCACAATCCAATGGCTGGGGGATTATGAGACGTGTAGTCCAACACCTCTGGAGGTCACCGGTTTGGGGAAGGCTGGTATAAAATGTGTATATACACGCAGCCTCCGTCCTTTGCATAATCGAGCTCAAAGACGGGGAACCTCAAGCGTCCTTTCCCTGGAAGTAAGACCCACGGAAATCAAGGGAGCTTACTCCCTTGATAAGCCCCACGGGTTAGGGGCTTATCAGCACTCTCCTGAGCATGAAGCAGATGCGCCGGTTCTGCCTGCCTGCGCCAAGCCATGCAGAAGCGGGAAAAGAATAGGAAGAGATGGGGAGCCCGCCACGCGCTCCCCTCGCGGGCGCCGCAGATGACGACAGAAAACAGGAGAGGGTCGCCGGCACCAACCAACTTCCCAAGACGGGGCGGGGGGGGGAGCCAAGGGGACTCACCGGGCACCTGCTCCTCGGCCTCCCCCATGACAGGCTGGAGGGGGGAGGGGGAGGTGCCTAGGACGTAGACGGAGCCGCCTGGAGCCCGGAAGTAAACAGACCGCCTGCCACTAGCAACCGAGGCTGGCTCTACCATAGAGAGTGGCTTAAATGCCGATGTAGAGCGTAAGCTCTAGGCACTATAGAGACTCCCCTCTCCCCGCCTGAAAACCTCTCGGATTATAGTTTAGGGCTGAGTTTGAATAGTTCTGCTGCAGAAGAGGGGGAGATGTGAACTGTCTGTGTTGTCAAAGAGAACTGGAATGCAATAAATAAATAAAGTTCGTTTAAGGTGTCGCAAGTCGCTGAATAGTTCCCTAGCAGAATCTCCGATTGCAGGTAGCAAACTCCTCCATGAGCATGAATGGTGAGTGAGATGGAGACATTGATGTACAAAGGGGAATGCAATAGTAACAGTTATCTACACATTTATACTTACAAACATGCTGACCAGGCAAAGGTATAACGTAAGGAAGGACTGGGGGTTCTTAAGTGCGCATTTGGCCCAGGATCTGCTGTATCTCCCAACTTGTTTCGATGGCCATAGCTAGACCTAAGGTTTATCCCTGGATCGTCCAGGGGTCAAACCTGTTCACCTAGGTGACACACAGGGGAACCAGTGCTCAGGCAGGGGTGAACCCTGGATGATCCCAGGATAAACCTTAGGTCTAGCTGTGGCCTTTGTCCTCTGGGGATGGGGAGAGGTTGCTTTGGGTCTCGCACTCGATTTCTTGGAAGGTGCCTGTCTTCACACTTAGCCAGAGCCAGTTGCCAAGAGTTATTACTCTTTGCATCTTACAGTCGTCCAGTGCTTATCAAGGCTGCATGGCACATCTGGTTATGCAAGGTACATCTTGTTATTTCAGCATCATATTTTGCACACTTTTCCCAGAGACACCTTCTCATCTCCCATGCTTTATTACTATGCTTTCCTGTCTTGATTGAAGTCTTCACACACGCTCCTTTACAATCCTTATGCCCTTTTTACAGTAAGGAGAGAAACCATGCGCATCAGCATTCTCACATCCCTGACATTTCCAATTGAACGAAACCAAGTGGATCCATTTACAATAGAATGCAATCAAAGCCAGATACAACTTCTACATCAGAGCAGGGTATAGCTTAACATAAGAAAGGCTGGAATGTGGTTGCTGTGTTCTCTAAAAGAAAATTCAATAGGCCAGACGGGTTACACACAGATATCCACAAGTACTATGAAGATGACAGAAGGGAGTGGAATGGAAGAGAACACCCATTACTCATAGACAGAATCTTGTATAATAATCACAAGGAAAGGAAATTTCTTGTTTTATTCATGACAAGGGCACCAAGTTGGAGGAGGCTGTTTTATATGGTAATGTGTAGGCAGACACTCATCCATCTATCTTTATCCTAACATTCTTCATAACAACCATACATGTGCTACCTGAAGAGAAGCCCAGATGGCACTTCCCCACACAAGCTAGGTCAGTGTTTGAAGAAGTTGTGCTGCAACATTCAGACATCAATTCTGAGTGCTCGTGGGTGTGCCCTTGAGCAAAGCATCAGTGGGCTCTCTTTGGCTCTCATTCTCCTCCAACACATCCCTCCCCTTAGAACAGGCTGGACACTCAAAGGTCGAGAGGCAAAGCTTGGTGGGACCTAGAGGGTCAAGTGGCAGAGCCCACAAAAATGCTGCTCATCTAACTTTTAGATTCTAAAGTGTACAGGTTTTGCATGTACTTACAAGTCCCCTGCCACCAGCTAATGCCATATGATACCCAGTAACTACAGATAACACGATCTGCACAACTGGAAAGCAGGAACCCTCCAGAAAGGTAGTCAAGCCACACATCACATGCATTATATGATGGATGAATTAAGTGTGTAGGAAACACTTGTCCATTTTAAACATGGGCATCAAAACACTTGAGCCTAAAAGACAGGGGTGTGTTGTTGTTTTAAGCCTGAGAGATTATAACATACACAGCCTTCTCTCTCTGTCTCTCCCTTTCAATTCCAAATAGTTGGGACATACAACAACAGGAATATTCTACTACATGTTTATTAGTTGTAAACCTCCCAGAGGTATTTTATTTACTATTTTTTTATCCCAAGGGCCAGCTATGTGTTGTTCTGTTGCAGCAAAAAATCAGAGTCCCATGGCATCTTAAAGATGAACAAATTATGGTATAAGATTTCGTAGACTAGAGACCACATTATCTGATGAAGAGGACTGTAATCCATGAAAGCTTATGCCACAATAAATTTGTTAATCTTTAAGATGATACAAGACATTTTGTTGCTTTTATTTTTATCATACCTATTCCTCAAGGAATTGAGGATCTGCTTTAAATTTCTCTGTTGTCTGACCTTCACCAACACAGCTTAATTCCCCTTAACCAGTTTTTTAAAACGAGTTCAATTCCAATAGTCAATGAAAGAACAGACTCGTCTAGTGAAGGAAAGGGGTGGGGTAGGAAAAAATGTTATTTCAAAACACTGCAAGAGATCCTCTAACCGTGCCTGTTTTATTCATATTTTTTTGACGTTGGTTCCATTGTACTCCCAGCACTCTGGCCCCGTAAACGGAGGGTTTTACTTGAGACACGAAGCCTTTAAAACACACACCAAAAACCCCTCTTTATAACTATCGAGATTCACAGGAACTCTCTCCAGAATCGTCTCTATTTCACCGGCATTAGAGCGCCTCCTACCGGTTGATTTGTGCACACCCGGATAATGGAGCGAGCTGTCGCTATTGCTGTAAGGTGCGCGCCTCCTTATGTAGAGCCCTGTTGGGCCTCCGTGAGTGCATTGGAAAGGTTTGTGTCTGCTTTATTTGATTATCAGCGCTCATTGTAGTAAGAAAGAGAAGAGCTATTCTCCGTGTGTACAAAGTGTTTTCTTCTGACTAATGAGCTACCCAAACAATGTGGGGCTGTTTGTTTATTTACAGAGATCTGGTGTAACGAATTGGCTAAAGAGGCTGAGCTGAGAATCAGGACTTCCCTTGTTTGAATCTCAGTCATGTCCTCATGACCTTCGCCTAGCCACTCCCATTTGCAACACGGGGAATAATAATATTGATGTACCTTACAAGTTTGTAGCAAAGATTTCAACTAGATAGTGCATGTGAAATGCTTTGAACACGTAAAAGTGCTATGCAAATGTTGATGATGATTTTCAAATTGCCAGTTACATATCAATACATGGCTTTATAACAAGCATTAAGGCATTTCCACAGATGATATAAAGCTTATATAGTGCCTAAATCCTATGTTATTCACTTAGGGTGCTTCCAAACAGACAGCTCCTAGTACTACCAGTCAAAAGACACTGTGCAGATATTCCATCTTTCAGCCCTTCAAGTTTTTTTTCTTTTCGGTGTGGCAAGAAAAAAATATTGTGAAAGGACTGGGAAAACATGGGAGCCTTTCAGATGGAAAACGAAGTATGGCACCATTGCTCTGCCACGTTCACGCAAATTTATGGGGGATTTGGGCAACATTTTCTCACCACTTCTTCCGTCTTTTCTCTTCCTGAAGAAAAGTCATTAAGAGAAAAACAAAACAAAACATAATAACTGCACAGGGCCTTCTCATTGGCAGCACTAAGAGCCTCTATCTGGAAGCACCTTTCACTTGGGCACATGCACACATGATAGCATGTCTCCCATGAAGGAGGCAGTGTCATTTTGCAAGGAACGCCTCATCTGGAATCATCCAAAGTCTCGTGGAGTAAATTAATTGCCTCTAGGTGTCCAAACAAGGAAGCTTTTATCAGCTGGAAAGTGATCCTTATTTTCTTAACATTGCTTTGTTGGGCAAGCAGGCTAGTAAAAAAAGAAGAAGCAAGCTTTTGTGGATATTTGCAAAATTAGCTGAAACCTGAATCTAGTATGTGAATGTAAACTTATATTGACTAGGATGTAGACTGGAGTTCTCCTCCACAGTTGATCTTACACTAACAATATTCCTACATAGCCCAAACAGCATACAAGAGGCACACTTCTGCTTTTTAGTACAAATGTTAGTGTCACATTTGAAAATGGCCATGTAGTGGCTTCCTCGCCTTTTAAGGATCTAGAGAATGGACTATATTTATTTATTTATTTATTTATTTATTTATTACATTTCTATACCACCCAATAGCCGGAGCTCTCTGGGCGGTTCACAAAAATTAAAAACATTCAAAGTATAAAACAACAATATAAAACCATAATATAAAATACAATATAAAAGCTCAACCAGATAAAAACAGCAGCAATACAAAATTACAAATTTAAAACACCAAGTTAAAATTTATTTATAGACTGTTAAAATGCTGGGAGAATAAAAAGGTCTTCACCTGGCGTCTAAAAGCATATAATGTAGGTGCCAAGCGAACCTCCTTAGGGAGCTCATTCCACAGCCGGGGTGCCATAGCAGAGAAGGCCCTCCTCCTGGTAGCCACCTGCCTCACTTCCTTTGGCAGGGGCTCGCGGAGAAGGACCCCTGAGGATGACCTTAGTGTCTGGGCAGGTACATACGGGAGGAGGCGTTCCTTCAGATAACCTGGCTCCAAGCTGTTTAGGGCTTTAAATGTTAATACCAGCACTTTGAATCGGGCCCGGACCTGGATTGGCAGCCAATGAAGCTGGAAAAGGACTGGCGTGATGTGGTCTTGTCGGCCAGTCCCTGTTAGTAAACGGGCTGCCCTGTTTTGTACCAGTTGAAGTTTCCGGACCGTTTTCAAAGGCAGCCCCACGTATAACGCATTGCAGTAATCCAAACGAGAGGTTATCAGAGCATGGATAACTAGCTAGGCTATCTCTGTCCAGATAAGGGCGCAGTTGGTATATCAGCCTAAGCTGATAAAAAGTGCTCTTTGCGACTGAGTTCACCTGTGACTCAAGTGACAGTTCTGGATCCAAGAGCACCCCCAAACAACGGACCCGTTCCTTTCGGGAGAGTGCAACCCCGTCCAGGACAGGGCAAACATCACCTCACCGGTGATGAAAATAGTATGCCTTTATATGCTTTTCTCATTCCAGGGCAGAGCCTTGTAGGAGCTAGCACTGCATAACATGGCAGTGTCATAGAGTCAGGGCAAGGTCAGATTATCGGTTTTTCAAGGGCACCCTTGAGGCTTCACTGCTTGATCCAATGAGCTGCTGTACCTACGCAGCTGCTCCATAGGATGAGACCATTTGTTATAATGATCTCTGCTCTTCTGACAGCTGTTGTTGGTTTTGATTACTGCTGTTGCTTTTCACTATGCTGTTTTAGCATGTTTCAGTTTATATGTTTTAATTCATTCTTAGCAGTTTGTTAGCTACCCTAAGAACATATGGCTGAAGGACAGTATATAAATTAAATAAAAGTGAGGCATGTTTGCAAGTATGTGCTAGAGTCTGATGATTTACAAGGGCTCCCTAACCTTTTTGGGTCAGTGAGCACATCTGGAATTTTGAGAGTGTCATGAGCGCTTGCACAAAATGGCTGCAATAGGAGCTTGCCCATTCATAAAATGGCAGCCCTGGTGGATATGGTGGGTCACAAAACACTCATTTTCAAGAAAGCAAATTGGTGAGACTAAAAGAGAAGTAACTTGCCCCAAAATCTAAGTACAAGGCAGAGATGGGGACTGAGCTCCAAAACGCAAAACCACTCTTATGAACCCAAATAAAGATGACACTGGAGGGCAGGACTTCTCTTTGCAGCATGTCAGCTTTCCTATTAAAAAAAAACATTTTAAAACTTAAAAATAATAAGAAATAAAATAACAATCAGATGGGGCAGGGCACCCCGGTGGGTGCCGAGAGAGATCTCCATGGACACATTGGAAACCTCAGCTTTAAGATAATGCTATGTTGTGTGCATGATTCATTCATTTGCTGGTACAGCAAGTCTTTGGTATAGTGGAGGAGTGGTGCATCATGTGTAATGTGGACACCTGATCACATGGATGTCTGATTTGTGTGATACTTCCCCTACAAAAATAGTGGAGGGTGGGAAGAGAGAAGATTGCATGAATTAGCTTTCTGTGTGATCCTGTGTCTATATGGAGCACTGCATCACACATCAATTTCTGTGTGGTGGAGAAGAGAGTGTGCCCCTACTCCACCACTATGAGAAGACTCTTGGCACCAGGTGAAAATCTGGACAGCACTATAGATATTGCTATAATGTTTCGACAAAGGGCTCATCTACATCAAGCAGGATATTGCACTATGAAAGCGGTATACAAAAGGCAGGAGCCACATTACTGCTTTATAGAGGTATTGAAGTGCACTGACAACGGTTGGGGCCCATTGACACATACCATATACCGCTTTCATACTGCTTTCGTAGTGTTATATCCTGTTTGGTGTATATGTGTCATGGGCCCCAACAGTTGTCAGTGCACTTCAAAGCAGTAGAGTAAATCCTGCCATGCACTTCAGTACTGCTATAAAGCAGTAGTGTGACTCCTGCCTTTTATATACCATTTTCATACTGCTTTCATAGTGGAATATCCTCCTTGGTGTAGCCCCTAGTCTCACGTGTTAGTGACACAACCTATAGATTTTGCAACTCACCGTTATCTATAATGACCCTTATCTATAATGTTTGCATAAGGTTACATACCATGGGATGCCTGAGCTGGTCTCACAACTTACAGAGATAACTCTGTCTCTTGATTGTGTTACCTTTGCTCCTTCACTGGAAGCCAAAGCATTCCCTGTTTCATCTAGCTTTCAATAACTGTCTTTTCTTCTACAAATATATTTTAGCGTAACGTAGATATGCTATTTCATTTTAGGTCTCTGTTCAATGTTAGGCATACAAAGAAGATCAGCAAGCATGTGGTACAATGTATTCGGTAAGTGTTTAATCTAAATACTTCACAACAGGAGAGTTAGATGGGAGGTCCTGGACCATCTAGTCCAATTCTTAGCAGCTGCTGCAAAATTTCTGAGATGGCTAAACTGTTCCTGTTGTTTAGCAGTATTCATTCATAAACCAGGAAACTAAAGCAAACAACTTCCATAGAAAAACTGATATGTCAGAGCTATTACTATATCTTTGCTTTCTCTTTTCAGATGTCATCTGATAATTTTATGTTCTGGAAATAATTTTGCATGTGCATTTACAACCCAATGAAACTGTATCCTGTTATTTATAAATGGCTTTGTCCTTTTCCATCTCCAATACAGTTAAGATCAAATGAACACCTTTTTCTTTTGTGGGGCACATTAATGGCAGTGTAGGTGGTATTAACTAGATCTTGGAAGGCTACTAATATCACAGCAATTTCTGAGTGGTATTGTTCAAATCCCTAAATATTACAGATATGAGAAAACTGATGGATACAGTATAGAAAAGAAATTGTGTGTGTATGTAAACTAATTTTTGAGTACATTGATCCCTTTTTATTAGTTATTGGAATGAGTATTGTAGCAAATGAACAGACATATTTAAATAGTAATATAAGGGGAAATTATTTCCCAAAGAATAGCAGCACATTATTAATGTATTAACACAATACCTACTATTATTATAAGTGGTGTGGTTGTGGTGATGGAGTCAGTGCCCTTTTTTGTTTTAGTATTTTTTATTATTATTGTTTTATTGTGTGTTGTAGTTTTAAATTTTATACGTTGCCTTTGGAGGGTTTTCCCTAAAAGGTGGCTTATAAATCAATCAATTAATTAATTAGATAACTCAAATATTGCAAGTACCACTGGGGGGCCACAGTCCATCTCTGTGTTTCTGATATGACTCTAATGTGGCAATTTTCACCTTGTGTGGAGTCTCAGTGAGTAGAAGCTGCTATGCCCAGTGTCAGGACAGGGGCAGAATCTGCTTCGCTCAGTAAGGATGTCCCCAAATGCAGTTATTTTAAGTTTTCCCATAGTGGCCATTTGCCTATGCAGGAAAAGTAAAAAAGACACCTCTGTGTGGAACAGGAGTTTGTTTTAGCCTCCTCAACAGCCATGCCCGTTGAAGACCATTTGCATTATCCCCTATAAGCAACTAGGAGCCATTGACCTATATGGGAAAAAGTAAGAGAACTTGGCCACAGAATCCTAGGATGCTATCAGATATCATAATCAAAATATTCTTCTAAAAAGTGTCGAATTGCTAAATATTCGTTCACTGGTTAATACAGAACAAAAAATGTCTTGGTTTTTCTTATTTGTATACCACCTCTTTTGTCCTTATGCCATACATTAGAGCATGATGCCTTTCAACCAATAAAACAGGTGTCACGGTCTCACCGTGAATAATTTGCCTCAGGGTGGTTGTTCAAACTCTTAAGAGATGAAGGGAGACAGACCAGGATTAACCATTTAGCCATTTTTAGTCATGAGAAAATGCAGTATTATTCATGCTAGGATCTCTCTGGTGTCAGCCAGGCTCCCTGATGCTTCTGGTTTTCCTTTTAATTCTTATAAAATTGTTTTTAAATACCTGGGAGGTTGGCATACTCCAAAGTGAAGTGCTGTCCTCCCAAGGTATCTTTTGTGTTTTGGTGCTCTGACCCTACTTCTGCCTTTTAGTTGGGTTCTTAGCTAAGTTACTGTTGCTTTAGTCTTACCAATTTGCCTTCTGGGAAAGAAGTGTTTTGTGACTATCGTGGCAGCCATTTTATGAATGGGCAAGCCCCCATGGCAGCCATTTTGTGAAAGTGCCCATGACACTCTTTCAATATTCCAAAGGTACCAACTGACCCAAAATAATCGGGGATCCCTGACTTATGGTATGAACCTTCTTACCATTATTATTATTATTATTATTATTATTATTATTATTTTACACAGGAACTTTCAAAACATGTGAACTTTCATCTCCAGACCTATTCCAAACCTAAAAATCCCATCTACTCTCTATTCTAGTCAAGACCCACTAACTGCTTTAAGTGACAAATCCTGACCATTTGTTCCCTAATATTCTGCCCTCCAGTCAGCTCCCGCTTCTGTCATACATTCACATTCTAACCTCAAGAAATTCTCCACTTCCAAACTCCAGAACACCATTCACTCTACAGGGACCATAACTGCTTACTCAACATTGATTATTTGTGAAGTCCATATACTGAATCATGAGGTACTTTTTTGTCATTTTTCTTTGAGTTCTAGGCATGGAGAACCTATTACAACTCCCAGCTCACTGAAAGGCCGTGATCTCCTAACCCTTCAAAATTATACAGCTGAAGAAATCCAATATTTGCTTTGGGTGGCAGCGGATTTAAAAGAAAGACTCAAATGCAAAGGAGAGGTATGCAACATTTTCAGTGTGAATGCTCTTACTCTTGTGTCATTTATATGCCTTCTTTTTCCTGCAAAGATATGTGTAACTTTAATAGTAGATTTGTTCACTTGGTGATGGAAATTAGCGAAACAGCTTATAAAATCTGCCCTTTAACTCTCACATGTATAACAGAATGAACGCTGCAATCCTAATTACTTGAGAGTAAGTGCCACTGATTCAGTGGGATTTTACTTCCAGTAAATATGCATAAGATCATGGTGTTTATTCTGGTTCTGAATATGACATTTTATTGTTTATGTAATCACAGACTCTGCTGTTTTAAATCTGTATTTTAAACCTCTGCATTGCTGCTCAGCTTTATTCTGGTTGTACTTGTATATTGTGGATTTAAGCTTCATATTTTATATTTTACGGTTTTGATTTTTGTGAACTCCCCAGGGAGCTTCAGCTATTGGGCAGTATAAAAATGAAATGAAATAAGTCAATAAATAAAGGATTTGTATAATGGGCACAAACAGTAAATACTAAGCTAGCTTCCTATGTCTTCCTACATGCAGCAGGAGAGAGCAGCAGCTTCTGGGTTTAAAATATATTTGACTTTGTGGAGAGTTTTTTTGTTGCGCAAGGAAGGCCAGAAGGGGTGGAACGGGTGCGGGAGGCAGACGACGTCTTGGGAGGGACCTGCAAAAAATCAGTGAGTGCGCAGTAATGAGCGTGCAATAAAACGTTCATCGGATGGAGCTCTAATTGGCAGCCAGTGGAGTGCTTTTCATAGCCCATGAAGGAGCCAAATCCCCTTAAATAACACCCAACTGGAAGTGATACCATTACTAAATTATTCTGTCAAGTTAAAAAAAAAAAAGTTCCAAAATGTTCATTGTGCATAACAAAGTGACACAAGTTCTTTTCCTTCCTGTTTTTCAGTATTTGCCTTTGCTGCAAGGAAAATCTTTGGCCATGATTTTTGAGAAAAGGAGCACAAGGACTAGACTATCTACAGAGATAGGTGAATACAAGCTAAAACGTCATGGCAGTAAATACATTTTCATGAGTGAACTGTATATTTATCTGAGGAAATCACCATGTAAACTGCAATGCTTCTCACTTCCTGTAACTTGCCGATGAGGTTGCAGTATTCCCAACAGCACCCAGGTGTGCAGTTTGTGAAGGCAGAATTCTGTAGCCCTCTCCAATCGGGTGTCCTCCAGATGTCTTGGACTACAACTTCAATCACCCCTAATAAGCATGACCACAACACACCTGGGGGACACCAAGTTGGGGAAGGCTAGCACAGTGCTTCTAAAGCCACAGAGAAGAAAATCCCTTTTCTAGAACTCTGTCCTCTATTTACCTGCTCACCCTAACAGAGCACAGAAGGCGTGAGAGATTCAATTTACAAAGCAGATTCAACAGCTTCCAAGAATCATGGAAACCTCCCAAAATCTTGGCTTCAATAGCAGTCCCTTCTTACTTCCCCTTCTTATCGGCAGTGCTTTAGGAATTTTAATCACTAACTACACACACAATCCAGTGTACCTGTGTCAGCTATCAAAACAATGAGTAACCATAATGTTTACTGCATAAACTTACCTCCTGCTACTTGAACGGATTTGCAAGCTTTGAAAACATTAAGCTTATGGCAATGGCTCTGGTGCCACCTGCTGGTGAGAATTAAGCAGCTTGTCAAACTTCCCTGATGAGGGCCAAACTAGAGAAGTCTACTTTTAGCACATAGTTTGGGTGGGGGAGGCTGAGCTGAGATGGCATGAATACTGTGTGTGTGTGTGTGTGTGTTAATCCTTTGTACCCTGCTGCAATTCCTCCCAATCTGGATCAGGTCCTCTGTGCCTGCCTTTTGCATTGGGGGGGGAAAGCATCTATTCGGAGCTTTTCTATATGAGGCATTTATTGTGCACTCCTCTTCCCCTACTTATAATTGTTTAGACAATATTGTGATCTCAGAATTCACTTCTGTTTTTAAATAGCACTTTTGGGAGAACTTTTTAGAGCAGAGAAAATGTGCTATTATTTGTGAAAGAAAAAGAAAACACTTTTTCCACTTGTGAATTTGTGCTATTCTGCTGCACCACAGTGCCACCTAGAGTTTATGGTGCAGAAAAGCAGGAAAGAAGACACTCTTCATGTAGTGCTGGAATCTCAATTCTGCACTGAAACTGAAAGCATGTACAACAGATTAACAGCCTCATGTACAAAAAGTCCTCACTCTTGGTGAAGCCTTGGATTATGTCTTATTGTTCTCTCTCTTGCTGTTTCTGCTGCAGCAGCAGCTTAATAAAATCATAGAATCATAGAATAGAAGAGCTGGAAGGGGCCTACAAGGCCATCGAGTCCAACCCCCTGCTCAATGCAGGAATCCACCCTAAAGCATCCCCGACAGATGGTTGTCCAGCTGCCTCTTGAAGGCCTCTAGTGTGGGAGAGCCCACAACCTCCCTAGGTAACTGATTCCATTGTCGTACTGCTCTAACAGTCAGGAAGTTTTTCCTGATGTCCAGCTGGAATCTGGCTTCCTTTAATTTGAGCCTGTTATTCCGTGTCCTGCACTCTGGGAGGATCGAGAAGAGATCCTGGCCCTCCTCTGTGTGACAACCTTTTAAGTATTTGAAGAGTGCTATCATGTCTCCCCTCAATCTTCTCTTCTCCAGGCTAAACATGCCCAGTTCTTTCAGTCTCTCTTCATAGGGCTTTGTTTCCAGACCCCTGATCATCCTGGTTGCCCTCCTCTGAACACGCTCCAGCTTGTCTGTGTCCTTCCTGAATTGTGGAGCCCAGAACTGGACGCAGTACTCTAGATGAGGCCTAACCAGGGCTGAATAGAGAGGAACCAGTACCTCACGTGATTTGGAAGCTATACTTCTATTAATGCAGCCCAAAATAGCATTTGCCTTTCTTGCAGCCATATCGCACTGTTGGCTCATAATTCAGCTTGTGATCTACAACAATTCCAAGATCCTTCTCATTTGTAGTATTGCTGAGCCAAGTATCCCCCATCTTGTAACTGTGCCTTTGGTTTCTATTTCCTAGATGTAGAACTTGGCATTTATCCCTATTAAATTTCATTCTGTTGTTTTCAGCCCAGCACTCCAGCCTATTAAGATCACTTTGAAGTTTGTTCCTGTCTTCCAGAGTATTTGCTATCTCACCCCATTTTGTGTCATCTGCAAATTTGATAAGCGTTCACTGCACCTAATAACTTATTAGTTCCCTGTCTACTAATAACTCATAGTTCAAGGAGTGGAGACTAATAATAATATTGTGGTGAGAACATGACATTACGGTAGAAAGAACTTTGAAAATATGGTCACAGTCTTTTTGAAAGGGTCAAAAATAATGCATACAGATATAGACCCTGTCCTTTAAAAAAAAAAAAAATACTAGAAATCTGCTTCAGAACTTTTGAAATTCTGAATGAAAGACTGTAATTGTCCCGTAGGTTTTCCATGTTCTTTCTGGAAGGGCTCCTATACCATTAACAGCTATATGATAGCAAAAAATGCATCAACTCAAACTATATTTATGCCAGGAGAGGCTTAATTTCTGACTCTAATGGGATACCAAGTTACTTGCCATAACATTTTTGGAACGCCTAGCTTCCATAGCTAACAGTCTTAAGGATGATATATATTTTTAGGATTTGCTCTACTTGGAGGACATCCTTGTTTTCTCACAGTTCAAGATATTCACCTGGGCATCAACGAAAGCATCACCGACACAGCACGGTTTGTAGTTTTTTTTTATAAATTCACACCTTACCATCTATTCCAAACTACACTGAAGGTTTCACATAAGAAATATCTTGGACGTGACTGAGCAGTGTAGCTAGATGAAGTAAGATTCAGGAAAGTGGGAGCGTGGGCAAGGTGGCAGCTTTAGGTTTAAGTCTAGATTTATAGGCTTGAATAAGAAGTCAAGAGATGCCTTGGTAAAATTCTATGATAGTGAATTCAAGAATTTAGTACAGCACACTTCGTAGGAGAAAAGTGGCATTATGATAAGTCAGTACCAACTACCAGGTGATTGATTATGTAATAGGGAATCTGTTTATTTCTTTATGTATATTTGATACTTTTCTGCCACTGGCTGCTTCTGTATTTGGATAAAATGCTTTATCTAAAATTTTACTGACTAGAATGTAACATTATTTTAAAAATATATTTTTAAGTGGTTAACAATTTTTTAAAAATAAATACGTTGCTCTTTAAACTAGTTGTACAGGCATTGTAAATGATCCAGGCAGCAGAAAAAAACAATCAATCAATATTGTGCTAATTTTAGTGATCTATCCAGTAGACTTTATTTTGCTTTTTTAAAGGGTGTTGTCAACTATGACAGATGCGATCCTGGCACGAGTGTATAAACATGAAGATTTGGAGGCGTTGGCAGAAGAGGCCGCAATCCCAGTGATAAATGGATTGTCTGATTCTGACCATCCCATCCAGATTTTAGCAGATTATCTTACACTTCAGGTAATGTTGCTTTATTTGTTGATTAACATAGCTTTTAGCAAATAGTGTTATTCTAAAAGTTCAGACATAAATCCCAACTATTTGAGATGTGGAAGCCTGTAAAAATATACAGACAAACGTGTAGCAGAGGGATCTAAAATTTGAGTTTGATCTGGAAAATCCCTGGTCCAAATCTCACTCCCGCCACAAATTCACTATGCATGTTTAGACAGAAAGAAGTCCTGCAACTCCCAGCATCCTCGATGTTGGGAACTGCAGGAGGTTTTTTCTGTCTAAACATGGATAGGATTGTACCATAAATGACCTTAGGCAAGTTGGGTTGCAATTCCACAACATTTATGCAGGTGTTTAAGGACCCAAGTCTCTCATTTATACTTCATTTGTTTGCTGAGGGAAAACCAGTATGCTCACAGTGAAAACATTTCTTGCATAAAGCATGGAGTCACGTCTTTGACTAGATGAATCACACAAATTAGGTTTTGAGTGGGTGTTCTTCATTACACACCAAGGAAACACAAAAGTGTCCATGCCGGAAAGTTAAAATGCTGCAGGACCCCTGCATTGTACACAAAATGGCTTTCACCCTAAATTTGTATTTTGTGATTGTTTATTTTTCCACTATAAGCATTGTTCAAGAGTTGGCAGAAGAACTGCACAGTAACAGAGGAGCCAAGGTCTCCATTTAGAGATGAGATACTCTTGAGAAGCTGGTGTTCAGTCAGCCTTTGTGAGCTGCTTTCAAAGATGTAACACCATGTGTCCTAATCAGAAAACGAAATCACGTTTCCATTACAATGCAGAGTGAAACAAATTACTTTTCCCTGTTCTTTTTGTCTGATAATAACCCCCTGATCACCTGCTTTTGCCGTTAGAGTTCACGCTTTCACCCAGGTTTTCAGTAATCACAAATGACTCACAGTTCTTATGTAACCATTCCCTGCCTGTTAGCTGTGCTGGCACTTATCCCCTTGCCAGTTACCTCCAGTTACCTCCTGCTTAGAGAACTATGTTGCCATCCACATTTCTTTCTCTCCTAGCGTTTGTGGTTCAGAAAGCTAAGAGGCAACAGATGGGAGTTAATACTTGATTTCTCTCTATTCTCTCTGCAAAGAGTAGAGATATTTAGTAGAGAATACATATTTTATTGTTTGGATAGCAGGATATAATAATTGGGGTTTGTCAGAACTATTCTACTAAACTGAAGGATTCCATTCAACCTCAAGGCAAGCTGTATTCTGTAATCTGAATACATGATGCAATTTAAAACAAATTATTGGCTTAGTTTGCCTAATTTATTCTTTTTCTAATAGATGTAAACAGGACAAGGAACTATAAACAGCATATCCTGATCACTGGAAACCATGCTCAAGCCCCATTGGCTTTTTTGAGATCTCTTCTCACACATTTTCAAGTTTATCTTCACAACCATAAGAAGAAAGCTATAAATGTGCTTTTAAAAATGTTTCAACTTACGCCTTCATCTGATATTAATGCAACTGTAGTGTTCTTCTGACCATAGATATATATGGCAGCCATGTTTGTGTATTCCATATATCTCTTTTGTGTGTGTGGGGTGTGTGTGTCTGTATACCCTGAAATATTTCTAACAACAAGACTAGAGGAAGAGAGATTTGGATTGGCAACTTTTGGACCAATAATAATCCTGCTGCCAAATTTTAGACTTTTATTCTTCAAAGTTGACAAATAATAAACAACAACAACATATTTATTTCTTACCCACCTCTCCCTCCGGATTGAGGCAGGGAATAACATTAAATACAATATAACATAACATATAAAACTAGTTAAAAGAGCATATAAACTGATCGTTGTGTTATTGTGATAGTGCCCTTGATCATATCAGCCATTTTCTTCTCACCTGCTGCTTCTTGTCAGAAAAGATCACAATTGCCATGTTGTTATATTTTATATATATATTGGATAGGAACACTATGGGTGTCTAAATGGATTGACTCTCAGCTGGATAGGTGATGGAAATAATGTCCTGAACTCCATTTTGCTGAGCGCTGCTAAATTTGGGATGAATCTGCATGTTGCTACTCCAAAGGTAAGAACATTTTGTAGGTGACGAGAGAGGAAGTTAGATTATCTAAGGCTGAAAGGTTGCTTTTCTGTATTTTTAAAAACTTCAGTTAAAACTACATAATATAATGCAGGATAACATATGGACCTGAATAAGATCAATATAGACCCTGTTCAGATGACACACTAAGCCATGGTGGATACGCATTTTGAGCTAAACATTGGCCTGGTTCAGACAACACGCTAAACCATGCTGCTTAACCACAAAATGGTTAAGGGAATGCATTGCAACATGGTTTAGCGTGTTGCCTGAACCAGGCCAAAATGGCTTAGCATGTCATGTGAACCATTCCTAACCATGGTGGCTATATAACCATGGTTTAAACGCTCTCACTAACCATTTGCTGCAAAAGAGCTAGTGCCCTAACCATGGCTTTGTGTGTTGTCTGAACAGCTTTGAGAAGACACAAAATAGTAACTTCACTATTTATTAAACAGGCTGAAAGAGGTCCCCCACCCCTAGTTTAGTGGTATGAAACTGTCAACAAAACTAGTCTATTTTCACAGTGAAGGAAAATGGTCAACTGAAGAAATGGTTCCATGGGGCAGATTCTAGGAATGAGGAGGCAGAAGGTAGCCAGAAGTTGATGATGCAATTTGGCTAGAGGAATAATGTGCTAGAGAGAAATCTCTGTCTGGAATAGAGGCCACAGTAATTGGAAGATCCACTCCTAGCTATTAATAGTCCCTGAACTCAAAAAATATCTGTGCTAAGGATGAGAGGCTACTTTACTACAAAGAGAATAAAGTTGAGCAATGTGGACTGTTTGTTGGGCACAGGAAGTGATGTAATTTAGAATGGTTAAAGGATATAACCCACAGACTGTTTTGATTCTTTTTTCATTCAGCTTTTTGAATAACCATTGGATTGTATCTACTTGGGGTAGACCCATTGAAATGAATGGGATTTCAGTTAGGTTAATGGTGGATACAACCCTCTGATTTCTTTGGCTGGTGATTACCCAGCAATGAAGAACATAGCTGGATTTGACAGCACCTGGACCCAACTCAGTTCCTGCTGATTCCCTATAAAGTATTTGGGGAAAAGATTTAAAGTGCAGCATGAGCAGGTGGGAAAGGGAACCTGAACCCTTCCTTTGCCCACTCTTTTCTCTTCTGGAACTGCTTCTCCCCAGTCATTTTTCTCCCAGCAAGGACTACTTTTGGTCAAAGTGCTTCACTGAGAGGAGCACAACTCGGAGAATATTTAATTTTGAGTGGGGAAAAGCAAGGGTGGAGGAAAAGGTTCACTCCTCCCCGCTGTGCTTTAAATCTTCCCTCCTCCACCCACCTCTACTTCATAAGGAATTGACACTAACCCAATGCGACGAGTTTGCACGGCACTTTGAAGATAAAGTCGCTCAGATTCGTCATGAATTGGACACCACACTTAATGCAGCTCCACTAGTAGAGGCGTTCAGAGCGTCGTCCGGCTCAGTTTTATTGGATGAGTTTCAGTTATTGAGGCCCGAGGATGTGGACAAGGTGCTTGGCCAAGTCCGGTCGACCACCTGTGTGCTTGACCCTTGCCCTTCGTGGCTCATTACATCAAGTAAGGAGGGGATCGCCGGCTGGGTCCAGGAGGTTGTGAATGCCTCCTTGAGAGAGGGAGTGGTGCCGGCCTCTTTAAAAGAGGCGGTAATTAGACCACTCCTGAAGAAGCCTAATCTGGACCCGGAGGACATTAACAACTACAGGCCGGTGGCTAATATCCCTTTCCTGGGCAAGGTGCTTGAGCGGGTGGTTGCAGGACAACTCCAGGCACTCTTGAATGAAACGGATTATCTAGATCCATTTCAATCGGGTTTCAGGCCTGGTTTTGGAACGGAAACTGCCTTGGTCGCCCTGTGGGATGGCCTCTGTCGGGAGAGAGACAGGGGGAGTGCGACCCTGTTGGTTCTCCTGGACCTCTCAGCGGCCTTCGATACCATCGACCATGGTATCCTTCTGGATAGGTTGTCTGAGCTGGGAGTTGGAGGTACTGCGTTGCAGTGGTTCCGCTCCTACTTGGATGGCCGATTCCAGAAGGTGTTGCTGGGGGATTATTGCTCTGTGCCGTGGCTTCTAAGCCATGGGGTTCCGCAGGGCTCTATCTTATCCCCTATGCTGTTTAACATATACATGAAGCCGCTGGGGGAGGTTATCTGGAGATGTGGACTGAGGTGTCATCAATATGCGGATGATACCCAGCTCTACCTTTCCTTTTCATCAAACCCAGGTGAGGCAGTGACTGTTCTGAATCAATGCCTGGGCACGGTAATGGACTGGATGAGGGCTAACAAACTGAGACTCAATCCAGACAAGACGGAGGTACTGTTAGCAGGTGGTTCATCTGTCCGGCGAGGTGATGTTTGCCCTATCCTGGACGGGGTCGCACTCTCCCTAAAGGATCGGGTCCGTAGTTTGGGGGTGCTCTTGGATCCAGAACTGTCACTTGAGGCACAGGTGAACTCAGTGGCAAAGAGCACCTTTTATCAGCTTAGGTTGATATACCAACTACGCCCTTATCTGGACAGAGATAGCCTAGCTACAGTTATCCATGCTCTGATAACCTCTCGCTTGGATTACTGCAATGCGTTATACGTGGGGCTGCCTTTGAAAACGGTCCGGAAGCTTCAGCTGGTACAAAACAGGGCAGCCCGTTTACTAACAGGGACTGGCCGGCGAGATCACATTACGCCAGTCCTTTTCCAGCTTCATTGGCTGCCAGTCCAGGTCCGGGCCCAATTCAAAGTGCTGGTATTGACATTTAAAGCCCTAAACGGTTTGGGGCCAGGTTATTTGAAGGAACGCCTCCTCCCATATGTACCTGCCCAGACCTTAAGATCATCTACAGGAGCCCTTCTCCGTGAGCCCCTGCCAAAGGAAGTGAGGCAGGTGGCTACTAGGAGGAGGGCTTTCTCCGCTGTAGCACCCCGGTTGTGGAATGAGCTCCCCAGAGAGGTCTGCCTGGCACCTACACTGTACTGTTTTCGTCGCCAGCTGAAGACCTTTTTATTCTCTCAATATTTTAACACTTAATTTTAACCTAAATTTAAATCTTACTGTTTTAACTCTGTATTTTAATCTTATATCAATTTTGCTGTGTGGTTTTATCCTGGTTGTGCTTTTTGTGCTGTATTTTGTAATTGTGCTTTTAACCTGTTGGTTCTTTTATTGTGGTTTTAATTTTTGTGAACCGCCCAGAGAGCTTCGGCTATTGGGCGGTATAAAAATGTAATAAATAAATAAATAAATAAATAAATAATTTATTACCCTAAATGTTTTATCTTAATCACACAACCCCTATATTAGTAGCTGTTTTTTTTAAGCTCCGGGGCAGCCTTCCCCATCTCAGTTTATTACACTTCTCTACCACCAGATAGCCAAAGCTCTCTGGGTGGTTCACAAAGTAAAACTTAAAATCATACATTTTTATAGTTGGCTATACCAGCTGGGGATGATGGGAGTAATACACTGATACATTTGGAGGCTGTTGGAGTGGAGAAGATGCCTCTTGGGGACAGTTTCCAAAGCAGGCATCCAATCCAGATTAAGAGAATTCTCCAACCAACTCTAGGGGCACTGCCAACACAAGTATTGTGCTACAATTTAGGGATGAGAAAGTTACAGTCCATTCCGAGAAAATCTGGAGAATTGTAAAGGGTGCTGCTTCCCCTGCCCCCCAGTGTGAGGCAGGCTGGAATGCAGCTGCTTGACTTCCTCACAAGGAGCTGCCCTTACTCTGTTCCAACGTAGCTCAGGGCGGAGGAGTATTCCAGACTTGAATTATGTTTACTCATGGATGGAGGGAACAAATTCTTCAAATTCTGTGTATTTGGAGTGATGTTTGTTACATGACATGAAATCTTGGGACAGAGATCCTAGTCCCTGGAGCCATGTAGGGCCCTGCCTTCCCTAACCTACAACTCCTAGCAAGCCATTGAAGACAAATGTAGAGGGATTGTTAAAGGCACAGGTGATTTATGGTCAGCCCATCTTCGCAGTACTTAATGTCCAATCAGTATTTCTTACAAGGATGAAATACATTGTAACATTGCCATCTCTTTTGACAGGGTTTTGAGCCAGATCCCATGGTTACCAAAATAGCTGAAGAGTATTCCGTAAAGGTATGAACATGAGGTTTTAAAATGAGGTTTGTTCTATCTGCTCTGCATGAATTGAACTTGTTTCCTCTGCTTTGTTCATATTAGTACCGCACCAAATTGCTACTCACAAGTGATCCTTTTGAAGCTGCCCATGGAGCCAATGTTTTAATTACGGACACGTGGATAAGCATGGGGCAAGAAGAAGAAAAACAAAAGAGACTGAGGGCTTTCCAGGGTTATCAGATCACAATGCAGGTAAGATACAAAGGATGTTCTTTCTCATTCAATGATTTTGTAGATTCCAGCAGGAAGTTTCAAAAATATATTAGCCCTCATATATGTTAGCATTACCACTGGGGATTTATGGTGGTTGTTTGTGAAAACTCTAAAGGGTAGATATTTCTGAATATTATAACATTGACTAAAGATACTCAGAAGCAGCTGTTGATCCTAATGGAATGCTGCAAGCATAATCAACCAACTTCCTATTGATTAAGAACAAAGGAAGAGCCAGGGGTCAATCTAGTCCAGTATTCTGTTGCCACAATGGTTAAACAGATGCCTCTGGGAAGCCCACAAGCAAGATGTGACTGCAACAGCTCCCTCTCACGCATGTTCCCCAACAACTGGGGCGGATCCGCACATCGTCCCCAGAGCGCATCTATTCGACCCTAGTGCACTCTGAGGATGATAGTCTGTACTTGACTGTAAAAAGAAACGACGATGTGACGTCCTCGCCGCCGCCGGCGCTACCCAGCTTCTTGCTCCCCACCTGGGAAGGAATAGCTCGGCGGAAGAAGGCGGAGGAGAGAGTGGAAGAAGCTCTCTCCCCCGCCTCCTTCGAAAAAAGCTCTCCGAGCCGGCCGGGAAGCAGGAAGCTGGGCAGCGGCAGCGCCAGCGCCGCCGCCGAGGACGTCTCATCGTCGTTTCTTTTTACAGGCAAGTACAGACTATCGTCCTCAGAGTGCACTAGGGTCGAATAGATGCGCTCTGGGGACGACGTGCGGATCCGCCCCTGGTGTACATAGACTTATTACCTCTGGTACTGGAGATAATATATAGCCATCAGGACTAGTAGCCATTGTAAGCCTTATTCGCCCATGAATTTGTCTCTTCCCCTTTCAAAGCCATCCAATACTAAATCTTGTGGTACAGTACAGGTTCAATCCCAGTACAGGTTCTTTGGGGTGGGGCACAGTATACATCCCTCCACTGTGAGAACTGTCCATTTATTCTTACTCTTTGCTTTCTGTTCTTTAACCAGTTACTGGTCCATAAAAAGGACTTCTTCTCTTACCCCATGACTGCTTCATTTACTCAGGGGTCTTTCACAAGGGATTTTGTCAAAAGCCTTTTGAAAGCCCAAGTAATAATGTGGATACATGCTGAACACCTCTTCAGGCCAAACACCGCAGAAAGAACTTTCCTACCTTCCTAAAATATTGACCTGAAAAGGAGAAGAACATTTACCTGTGCATTTGTTCACCGTAGAGGCTGGATGGGCAAAGGCACATAAACAGCTCACTGGAGTTGCACTGGATGAGCCACAGTCAAAGGACAAAATGGAGACATAGAGAAAGAGATAATTTTTATTCTGCTCCTCAGTCAAAAGGGCTCCTAGAGTGGCATTCACGTAAACAGTAAAACAAGATGGTCTCTCCCCACTGGTTTACCATTTCAAAAGGCACAATGCAGAAGGAAAAAGAATGGGGAGGGCAGAGGGGACAAGGGGCTGATGGAATCGTCCCACACACCCCTTCTCAGCTCCCTCAGTACAGCCTGCTGGAATGACTGGTGATGACTGCTGAGGAAGTTGTATCCATAAATATATGAGTAGAATTCCACTTGCACGATGGGGCTTTCCCCTGAAGCTGCTGCTGAGAGTCCGGAATGTCATGTGACGGGGACACGCAGGGCTGCAGAAGGACAGGGAAGTCAGGAGAATTCAGTGGGGCTGCCCTGGGGCTGTGAAAGTGCCTTCCTACTCATGAAAGACTTCTCTGGATCCAGGCTTATATGCCCCCCACTTATATGAAAGTACTTCATAAACAAGTGGTCTGTTTACAAGTGGGTCTGATCTATTTATTGCACAAGCCATGCCGTGCCGTTAGTGCTATATCAATTGCAACTTGCACATATTAGTTTCAGCAGAGGGATATTTCCTTCTTGATGCTACTTTTCTCCTGACATCATCTAAAAAGAGCTGACTGATTGCAAGTCTCATAATTAATTGTGCATTTACTAGGGGAAATATATCCTACTCAGGAAGAAGATGCGACAGGGGTAAATTTTTTCCATCTCATAGCCAAGAGAGGTAATTAATACATGGACGTATGGAATGCATTTGAGGGAGCCATGGGCTTCCTTTATGAAAGGGGCCAAAGGAACACTGATAGCCAAGTTCAGCTTTTAGAATGAAGTGGGCCCCACTGCAAAGGATGGGGAATTTTCCACTCTGGAACTTAAACTTTAGTATGAGAGCTTCAGTGAAGCACAAACTAAACTTAAACTTAGATTTTCTATTTTATGTGAACCCAACTTTAACTTCTCTTTCTTACCTCATCCCATCCTACCTGCTATCTTTGTTAAATAGGTCATGTTTGTTCTCTATTCATTGGACTTTTGCTACAGGTTTTGGGGATATTTGTTTTGAGATGTGCATTATTGTCTTACGAAATGGCCTGCAGTGAACCTTTTTTCTGCTCTCCCTTTGCTACTTTAGCATCTTACTAAAGATTTCAAATCTTTCTCCGATTAAACCAAGCTAAAGTGCCTGTCATAAATCAAAAAGGTCAGATCCAAAAGGGTTCACATTTGTGTATATAAAAATTAAATGCAAGGTATTATTTTTAAAAGCCATTTAGCTGAAATATTTCTGATGGAAACTTCTTTTTAAAATAGAAAATGGGAACTAATAAAATATTTAAAATAGGTGCATGAAAAAAACCCCATTAGAATCAATTAGGGATGTGCAGTTTTTGCTAAATTCCTTCCGTCTGTGTTTTGCAGATTGTCAGGTGTCTTTCATTCCTCTGTCTGCTCGTTGACAGATTTTTTTTAGGGATGTTCAACAATTTCATTCCACTTTTTCTAACATGCATTAACGCTAATGTGCATTGGTGCATGTGCAAATAAGTGCAAATCCCCCCAAAATGTAAAAATGAAGAAGCCTATGTGACTTGGAAAAAGCCTTTCCACTGCAGAATCTGCAGTTTAGATTCATGGAAATCCAAAATCGTTTGAATCCGTTGCAGATTTTCCTGACATCCCTAGAATCAACCATATTTTAACTTCATTTCCCAGAATAGTAGCAACAGATGTATTCAAAATTGCTTACAGTGTTATGAACCTTTGTTCATACAAGAGATTAATATATAATGAGTTATTGATATAGAAGAATAAGTTGTGGTCTTTTAAGGCATGGTTTAATAGGCAATTATTACCATTACAAAAACACTGTATTGGCATATACAGCAGCAATGCAGAATATAGCAACATTTTTATTCTGATCCACTAACATTTTTACATTGATGCCAAAGATGAAAAGCTATATTCAGTACCTCCTGATTAAGCTGACATATATTTAGACCAACTCCAAATGACAAGCCTGCCATTGGTTGAATGACTTATTGATCTCAGCTGCTGACCATAAAGGAAGTGCTGAGAACTTCCCTTTTCACCCCCAAGAGCACATGTTTGCAAGCTCGTAACAGTAGCCAGTGTGGCTGCAAGGGGGAAGGGAGCATGTTTCTTGTCTACAAGGTTGGAACCCTGTCTCTGAACCCGGAAACCAAAATGTCCAATGTCCCCCAGGCATTGTCTAGAGGGCATAGGATGGCTCTCTAATGTGCTTAATACATTCTAGGTGAATGTGGTGTCTGTGCCCGTCTTGATGGCGGCGCTTTGGTGCCTGGCTCCTGCACTTGCGTTCCTTCCCAGCATCTGCACGGGAAGGGACGCAAATGCGAACTTTCCCTGCGGTGCTGAGAGGGAAAGGGACGAGGGGGGCAGGAACGAGGCAGCCAGGGGCAGCCAGGAGGACGAGGAGAGGGACGCCGGGTGCCTGAACCACCTCTCCTCCCTCTGACCTTCGTCTGGCTGCCCATTCCTTGCCCCCTTTTTATTTTTATTATCTGTATCTGTGCAGCTGCACAGCTACAGATAATAACAATAAAAAGGGGGAGGAAAGAGCCCTGTTCCTCTCCCCTTGTTTTGTTATTTTTAATGTTTGAAGAGTCATGGCCCGTTACTCTCCTCGCCCTCCCGGTTTTTTTTTATTATTACTTTCTATGGGGCACAGGGCTCTTCTGAGGTCCGCCCCCTTCCCTGTCCAGCCCATGGCGACCAATCAGTGGGTGCCATGGGCTGTGACAAGCCTCTGCTGACAAAAAACTAGGGACAAGTGCCTGACTTTTTTTCAGTGGAGTTTCTGGGGTTTGCCCCCGGATGGCTTCGCAATGGCGGCTGCATCATGTAGATGATGTGCCACTACTGCGAAGCCACCCCGGGGCAAACCCTTCATGTAGACATGCCCCCCTATTCTCCCTTAAAAGGTCTTATTGATACCATCAAGACTTCCAGCACAAAAAGAAAGGGGGAAAAATTCCCATAGGCCCCATGAAAGCATATGATACTTTTTTCTGTAACATCGTCAGTCTTATTTACAAGCTCTGTCCAATTAAACCCTCTCCCCACCTTATACTCATATTTGCTGCCTCCTTCCTAAGAAGATAAAACTGTCAAAGCTTAACATCTTGTCTTATATTCAAGTATATTAGTACAGCTGCTCTACTTGCTCCCAGATAAGTTCCAATTGACTGCAGGGTCATGGCAGATATCATAAAACCTTCTTCATTGTGTTGCCTTCATATTGGCTACGTAATGAATGGATGGCTTGACCTGATCTTGTCATTCCTTCGAATGTAAGACAGATGTGGGTGTCACTCACATGGGAAGTTAAGATCTATTAATAAGGTGGTGTAAAACTGGGCTATGTTTTGTTGTTGTTTGATGGGACATTAATATATGAATTGGGCCTATGAAATATATAAATGTAACTGTCTATATCACTTCCTGGCAGGAATTTTATAATACAGTATACATATATCTAATGCTTTTTTAAAAAAATGGGATTTGGGCATTCTTTTAGGCACTTAAAGAAAAAAAGCAAACGTTGAGTATGGAAAGAGGATAAATACTTTCTAGCACCTAATTAGTCTGCAAAGCACACAGTTTAAAGCAGACTGCTGACCGTCCACACAGCAGTGAGCAAGAGAAGCAATTACTGTAATAACTGTGGAGAGGATAAAACAACCAGAGGTAGAATGCTTTCACAATTCTTTCAGCTTATTAGGCCCTTGCATGTTAACACGACCCAAGCAACGTTGCCAAAATCGGAAGCTAATCTTAACAAATACATTAGGTTGTACGGATACAGACAGGTTCGACTGTCAACTTAGTGTGTGGCCTTCTGTTCGTCAGGCAGCATTGCCTACCCTCCCGTTTCCAATGCATCTGTTTCTTTTCAATCTTTCAGACTGGGAAAGTGGCTGCTCCTGACTGGACTTTTTTACACTGCTTACCCAGAAAGCCAGAAGAAGTTGATGACGAGGTGTTTTATTCTCCGCAGTCATTGGTTTTTCAAGAGGCTGAAAACAGGAAATGGACAATCATGGTATGGGCACACTAATCCAATAGTCACCTGTAGACATAAGGGCAGTATTTTGCCAGTGGCATTCTGTGTGCTGCAAGTGATGCAACTCCATTCTGCTATCCTACCAGGTAGTGACAACTTCCCTTACCACTATATATCAAATTCAAGGCCTACACTGATGTAGCTGACTCAGTAGTGACCAAAAGGCCTTCAGGATGATACATAAATTAGCTCTAGTCCTGCTCCCATCCCAGCTATTCTACTCATCTCTGTGAAACATAATGGCTCAGCAGAATTCCATTGAGCTGCTCTGGGCAATGGTGGCAGTTACTGCTATTGTGTCATCAAAACATGCTGCTGTGCTAGAAAAACACAATATAGCATAATCATTGCAAGTTGTGATGTTGCACTAACACTACAGTTCTTGCACCCGATCCTACGGACTTATATGCTAGCTTGGCAATTCAAATAGCTGGACTATCATAAAAGTCAAAGAAAAGTGTTACTCATTATTTATGCATATAAATTTAATTAGTTAATGGCTGGCATCTGTAGTGGGTAGCATTGGGCATTTGCCAAGGCCCAGAGGAGCCTATCATGGATGCCAATTGCCATAGTCCCTGTTAGCATGAACATGTGAGCGGAGATCTCCCACAAATGTTACCACCGGGACATCTACACCAACTATGTAAAATAATAAATAGATGAAATGAGAGAGGTGCTCTCTGGAAATAAGGATTTTTGGCCTGGACACTGTTAGTTCTTACTTCAGTTATTTTGAGGCCGGCTGTGGTAATGCTATGGTAAAGGAAAGTATATGGTAAATGGCGTTGCCTTCTTTTTTTCACCTAATGAGAGTCAAATAGGAGGACCCACTGATAACCTCTTGCCTGCAGGCCCACAGAGCCCTGCTGCCAGCTCTGAACTTGAATCAGCCTCCTTGTGCTTGGGAGTAGACCATATAAGACAGAGAATCAATGAGGGGTTCTCAAATTGTAAGACTGACTAAGAAGAATGAAACAGCCACCTTAGGAGGCAGATTTTGGTCACACTGAAAGGGCAGCAAATTATTAATAATTTCACTTTGTTATCATTGCATTTTTTTACTGCCAGGGATGGAGACAGGTGTTTGTAGAATTTTCTGCCTCATGTGCCAAAATAACTTAGGTATCATCTACCTTGACTGTGATTGGTGGGAGTGGGGTGTCATTTGCTGTCTCTTTTTGGCCATCCCTGTTAGTGGGAGACCTGACGTGTAGTATTCTAGGCAAAGATAGGATCCTGAGGCAGGTAGAGACTTCCTGCTACCAGGATATCCCTGCTCCCTTTCTTGGCCCTCACACTCTATGCTTAACTTTTAAAAAGATGCTTCTTCTTGAGAAGGTGCTTGCCTTTTGGCCTAGACTCCTCCTCCCTGCTGCCAAATGTATCTCCCTGTTGCTTGGAAACAACGGGCAAGTCCACTAGTGCAAGATCTGGTTATGGCCAGCAATTTTGGATGGCTTAAAAAGATAAGACAACTTCCTCAATAGCTGCTAGTCAGGAGGCTATATGCTAACTTCAAGGACAGAGACATCATGGCTCTGCATGCGAGCTACTGGAAAACAAACAACAGGAGTGGGATATTGTCTTCATATCTTCCTTGGGACTTCTCATGAGCATCAGGTTTGCCACTATGCAAAACAGGATGCTGGGCTCAGTAGGTGTAATCCAGCATGGCTCTTATGTTTGAACATAATGATTACTAGGATAGTGAGATTAATTTATTTATTTATTGCATTTCTATACCGCCCAATAGCTGAAGCTCTCTGGGTAGTTCACAAAAATTAAAACCATTAAAACTCTCTATGTGCACTCTTCTTTGTTAATAGTTTATATGTTCCTGTACTGTTGTATATAAACATTGGACTGGCTAAATTAGTTGAATGTAGTCTCACTAAAATCAATGGTGCAGCTTAGCCATGACTTAACCTGAGTCCCACTGATTTCAGTGGGAACTATGACTTATCTGGATCCAATCCATTGTGTATGCAGTACCTTTATCCAGTGTGGCTGGTTATTTCATTTATTTATTTATTCTCTCTTCTAGGCTGTCATGGTTTCCTTGCTGACAGATTATTCACCACAGCTGCAAAAGCCTATGTTTTGATTTTGGAGTTACAGCCAAGAGAAAATTCCTCTCCAGCAAAATGGTGTGCTCCATGAAATCTCTCTTCTTCTCTCAAAAACAAGATCAAAGCAATGATAATTATTTAACAAAAGTGTTGAAGTTCTTATATTTTCACTCTGCATCTGTTCCTTCACTTAAGAATTGCAGCTGCATTTCTTTTTCTAGTTGTTCTGCAGCCTGCATATTGATTTGTCCCCTAAATGGTTATCATTTAACAAATGGATCAGTGAGAAGCACAGGCAATGGTTTCACATTGCAATATTATGTCCTGGAGCTGTGTATTGTGAAAATTACTGCAGTTTTCTCAAAATCTGTCATATTTTCCTGGTGATCTTGGAGAGAAAGAGAGAACACACATGTATCTTTCCCTCTGACTCCCTGTGCATGTTTCAAATCCAATTGGAATAAATCTAAAATGTTTCTTATCATAGAAACCTTTGAAATGATCCATTTTGCCTACTTTTATACTGGGTTTCTCAGAAGAGAACAATTTCTGTGATCTGGCTAATTAATTCACAGTTCGGATTTGGGATTGTTGCAGAATTTGAATATTGCAAATTCTGATGACCTGATCTGCTCCTCTTGAACTAATGTTCAGATTAGAAAATAATTATCCTTCAAATTCTGCATGTTTCTGGAAACAAAAGTGTTTTTTAAATGTATATTTTAGGATAAAGTACATCTAGAAAGACGAGCATGTAGATAAAATACATTTATAAATGTATTTTCTGATAAAATACATATTTAAATATATATTTATATATCGATTTTCACACATTTTTTTCATTCTTTTGAGGATCTGACCTGATGTCTTAAATTTTCTGATGGGGTATGTGTGAACACTATGCAAGGAGAATACTGTAAACCTGAAAGCACAGGTATGTTGAACTTTGGTAGCTGTGAGTGTGCTCTTAGATACAAAAGTTTGCCAAATCTGTGTATTGTCCTTACATATTGTTCTACCTCTAGTAGAATATTTGATTATCTGTTTCTTTGTGTATCCCAGTTGGACAGAGTATGAATGTGAATAAATTTTATTGTGCACAGCAAAAGGCCTTTACAAAAAACCTCACACTTTGTTCATATATGATTTTATCCATTGCCAGAATAATGTGCATTATGGTATCCATAATATTTATAATTAAAATTCATATATGCAGTACATCAGTGTGCCAATACATTGGTTCATTCAAATTAATTCAAGGTTTTCCTTTCCTAGCAAATAGCCCCATCTTATAAGTAATATAACACCAGTTATCTATTATTAATTATATCATAATATATTGTGGTGTTTTACCCAACTACTGTAAAAGAAGATCTTTGTGTTTTTAACTTCAATAAATGCTTTTAAACTTCAATAAAGGTCATTGTTTGGAACCTAAGTTCTTGGAAAGTCTTTCTTTTCTGAGGGAATGTAAGACAATGAAGTTATGTACCCTTTTATAATCTTTCTTGATCTTAAGATACCATCTAGACTGAAGAACCCACATATTTAAAACCACATCATCTTTCTGAGCTTCATGACCAAATATCCAGCCCCTCTGGACACCCATGGTATGTCCTTCAACAGTTATGTTAATATTACAAATAAGATGCCTGTGCCCATCATCTGGCCCTTAGGTGTTCCAGCCAGCAACATTTAGGGCACATTCCTATGCATGTTTAAATAGAAAAGAGTCCTACAACTCCCAGAATGCCCTAGCCAGTATGGCTGGTTGAAGAATGCTGGGAGTTCTAGGACATTTTTCAGTCTAAACATGCATAGGATTGCACCCTTAGTGAGATTAGTATTGCCCATTCCATTTATTCTATAAAAGTATCTCAAATAAAGCAGACCCCCCCTTGTGACAACTCTTAAGAAGAGGAGAAAGTGTCCGTGGAGGAAGCCCAAGCATCTCCCTTAAAAAATTATCCTAATTGGACATGGCCTCTTACGTAACTTACAAGATTTTGCCTCACTATTTTGTTTATATCAGTAGTTGTATTGAAAATTTTCATTATCTATAACAAATAATAGAAATTAAAAATTTTATTCTAATCTTCAGATTTTAATAACACAAATATAGCATCCCTTTGGATCGGTACAACACTTTCAGAAAGAAAAGAGGCTTCAAATAATTATGTCCTTGTTACAGACTTGTGTCTGTGTAGAATTATTGAACTTCCAGACTACTGTTTTCAATCAGATAAGTAGAAAGATAAAGAACAAGAGAGAAGATGATAAATGGGAAGCAAAGATTTGGGAAGGAGGTGGTGGGAATAAGTGTTTGAACAAGGACTCAGTGTACCAGATCACAGTAAGTGCTGTTTGGAAACTATTGTTATAATCAAAGCTCTCCAGAAAGGCATCCCATATGCCAGGAGTAGGCAAATGTTTCTGGCTCATGGGCACATTTGTTGTTCTTTCTTAGGCCTGAGAGTGCAATTGCCTTTTTTAGGGGGAATCTCTCTTTTCTGCCCGTCCACCATAGGTTCTCCTTTTTTTTTTATCCCCGCCCTCTTCCTCCTCTTCCCCTTCCTCCCACCTTGGGAGTCACTCCACACCCCCTGATTGAGTAAAAGCCACTTCTCCCATTTATAAAATCTGAGAAAAAAAATTTTCTACACTGCAGAGGAGAATTGTGAGACTAATTCTAAGTTTACAAAGGAGTTGGCGAGCACTGAATGGAAGTTGTGAAAGGTATTATTGTGCCTTGCAGGCTTGTCATGAATTCATTACGTGGAATAAGCAAGAGACGAATACAGATGAGCAATAGAGAAACAATAAAATGAAAATAAGTTTTTTTAATCGAAAGAAGAGCTCCCAGAGGTTAGTGCTCAGAGATATCAAAATAAAAGTATGGTAGATGGGAATCTTGAATAGCTTGATAGTATCCCTCATTATTTTGATGTTCCTCTCAGTAAAAGTGTGATTATCATTGTTGAGTGTGTTTTAATTATAATAGTAATAACACTTTTCCTAAGTGCTTGAAGCACTTCACATTCATTATCTGAGTAATTCTCACAACAGGACAATATTCATATCCCCATGTGTAGAGTACTAATACTCACACACATTTATTTACTCTAATAAGAAGGCACCACACAAATATGTCTGTAAACATACGGAGATACATGGTGAATATGCGCAGGGCAGAATAATGGTCATGACTCCCCAGCATGTCTACCAGCGATTTATATACAGAGGTCTTTTCAAACATTATGGGTTTTCATTGGGAGACAGATGGGGCTGAATTTATTCCTAACAAATATCTGTGGATTGGTACCAGACAGCTAAATGCTTTTCATTGCTATTGTGGAAACATAATCTGTTTTTATCTACCATGTTGCCTATTGACATAATTCTGAATTGGATTCAGCAATCAAGCTCTAAGTCAGATAGACGTTTGGTGACTAGCTACCGAGCCATGTACAAAGTTATGTTATCATCATATAAAGCCCTAAATAACTTTGGACCAGGATACCTAGCAGACAGCTTTCCCTTATATATACCCAGGCAGCATTTAAGATAATCAGAAAAGACCTTGGTGGTCATTCCAAAATGAAAGGAATGTTGCCATGAAGAACCCTAATGACGGGCCTTCCCTGTAGTGGCACCCATTCTCTGGAAAACCCTCCCCTGTGTAGTTTGGGAGGCACAAAATGCGGCGTCTTTCAAATACCTCCTAAAAGTGCACGTTTTCACCCGGGCTTTCCCAATCATGCCACTCCATTTTGCTGCTCCTAAAACAATTTTTACTGCAGTTGTTTTAATATCATGTTTTTAATGTCGTGTTTTTAATATTGTATCTAAATGTATTTTAATATTGTGAACTGCTGAGGGATTTTAATATATTCCGTGATATATAAATACCACAAATAAATAAAATAAAATAAATTAACTTGCATTTCCTAAGACAGGGGATTGGGAACCTTTGATCTGCGGGCCGAATTTGTCCTGCTAGGCATCCCCATCTGGCCTGCCAAGATTTCCACTGAGGCTCCTCCCCCTCTTCAAAGTCCCCTCGCCCCATAAGACCCTAAGGGAATGAAGCTACACAGCAAGGATGGGGAACTTCTGGCCCATGGGCCAAATGTGGCCTGCAGAGGTTTCCCTACTGCCTTGTGGAGCTATCCTTCCCCCTCCCACCCCAGAAGAGTACAACCAACAAAAAGGAATGTCTAAATTGATCACAGCTGCAGTGCAGTTCCAGTTCTCTTTCTACCAAGGCTCTAGAGAAAAGCTCTTTAAATGACTTTTGGATGTTTTAAAGACTATCAGGTGTAAACCAGTATTATACCAATATGATAACTATAAGCCATTTAAGTACTAAGTTGCAATAAGGACCTGCATTTGCTCGTTTGGCAGTATATAGTTTTTAAAAGAAATAGAATACTTCATCTGGTATGAATAGCTCAGGGACACTCTCTACTTGTACGTTCATGCAATCCACACATTCCCAAAGTGCCTGTAGCCAATACCACAATACATAAAGCTTCAAGAGAATTCAAAGCCATTGTTACAATGGAAATATTGACTTTATCATGGCCCAGGATTTTATTTTACAGTGTGGCCTGTGAGGCAGATTCCCTTGACAGGTTTAATTTTCTGGCAGCCTCTAGCAATTTGTATATGAAATTTAACTTGTTTTTTTTGCCATATGCTGATAAATGCATCACAGAAGGTTCATTTGCGCTTTTGAAAATAAAGGAGAAACAGTCTTTACCAATAATTTAAAATGCAATTTTGTGTCAGGATTTTAATGACTCTTTTACAGTCTTTTCCTACCTCTCTAGACTGCTAACTGGAACTTGATAATGTATGACCACCACCTTGTATTACAGGAATCAGCAAACTATATTTGAAAAATATTTAAAAAATAAAAGAAGGTATTGGCTATTTTTGAAGCAAAGTGAAAACAAGGAAGTGCAAGGTCTGCTGTGTGGTGCAGATGCAGAAATATTAGGAGATGATAGAGAAAATGCAGAACTGCTAACTTCTACTTTCCCTCAGTCTTCTCCCACTAGGACAGGAGTGGGCAACTTGTGGACCTCCAACTTGGGCCTACAACTCCCATCAGCCCTCACCATTGGCTGTGATGGCTAAAGCTGAATGAGATTTAGTAATCCGATTCTCACATAACCCAACAACAAATTGTTGGTTACCTCTGAATTGTTTAACACCTAAACAACCCAGAATGTCTGAGTTCAGGTGTGACGCTAACAAGCTATGAATGGGTGATTGCAGATTGTTAATTGAAAGTGGAAGAGGGTAGCGCAGCAGAGGCAGCGCACTTGCTCATGCCCAGGAATTTGCAGGTTAACCACATAGCAATTATGTGAACTGGATCGCTAAGAATTGCCAGGCTATCTGAAGGAACACCTCCTCCCATATGTACCTGCCCGGACCCTAAGGTCATCCTCAGGGGTCCTTCTCCGTGAGCCCCTGCCAAAGGAAGTGAGGCAGGTGGCTACTAGGAGGAGGGCCTTCTCTGCTGTGGCACCCCGGCTGTGGAATGAGCTCCCTAAGGAGGTTCGCTTGGCACCTACATTATATGCTTTTAGACGCCAGGTGAAGACCTTTTTATTCTCCCAGCATTTTAACAGTCTATAAATAAATTTTGACTTGGTGTTTTAAATTTGTAATTTTGCATTGCTGCTGTTTTTATCTGGTTGAGCTTTTATATTGTATTTTATATTATGGTTTTATATTGTTGTTTTATACTTTGAATGTTTTTAATTTTTGTGAACTGCTCAGAGAGCTCCAGCTATTGGGCGGTATAGAAATGTAATAAATAAATAAATAAGAAAGACCAAGAGAGATTCTCAGCTATTAAGGCATATTATCCTTTAACTCCCTCATCATTGGACCAGCCTTGATCCAGCGGTAACCCTTCTGCCTGATTAAGGCTCCAATTCTATGCACACTCACCTGGGAGTTTGTTGGGCAAGGAGCTCGTGCCGAACAGCAATAGCTTTGCGAAAGGGGAAACACCAGCCACGGACTTCAGGATTGTAGCGAGAGAGCCAGAAAAAACGTGACAAAAGCAGTCAGCGATATTCCTGAATAATTGAGTGGTGGACTCGAGATCACAGCGTGATCAGCTGTGCATCATGTGACCCGGTAGGGACAACATTGATATTATTCTAGAATAAATGGCTGGTGTAGACATGGCCTCTGTCCTGTTTTGCAGAAGAACTTGGTTTGCTCTTCTCTAAGGATGTTGCTTTTGACTGGCGCCTGCAAATCTTAAGAGACCTGGACACCCCATAACTACAAAGATAATATTTACATAGTGGAATATGTTGGCATAAACATTCTTAAGCATAACTTACTGCAGTTTAGCTTCAGATTTCTCTTCATTATCATAGACTTGCAATAGCCCTGTCCAGGCTTCCCTGGGCCCTGATCAAACGCATCTACTTCTCTTCCGCTTGGCCCCTACTAAAGACCCTCCAGCTTCTCTGGCACTCAAGATTCCATCCTTCCTTCCCTCCCTCCCTCCTGAAGCAGGAACTGAGAGGAAAATGAACAATGCACCTGTCTATTTATGTTTTCCCCACTTTAGAGGCTAAACCCAAGCATGTGGGGACGAATGTAGGAACATAAGAAGCTGCCTTATAGTGAGCCAGGCCTTTGGCCCATCTAGCCCAGTATTGCTGGCACTGACCGGCAGCAGCTTCCCAGGGTTTCAGGCAGGAGTTTTTCCAGCTTTAACTGGAGAAGCTGAGGACTGAACCTGAAAAATCTTGCATGCGAAGCAGGTGTTCTGCTACTGAGCTACAGCCGCTCCCTACCACTGAGCCACAGTTCAGCATTTTATGATGGTTAAAGAGCTGGTGGTTGGTTTCACTCTCATATATTTTGTAGCTCTGCTTTCAAATTTGTTTGTAAATTGTTTTAAAATTTTGTATTGTATATCACCTGGCGGGCCTATTGGCCAAAAAGCACTCTAGAAATATTTCAACTGAAAAGTAAAATAAAAGTAAAGTAAAACTAAGGTAGTGGTTTCTGTATACTCAGTAGACTCAGCTTTCTCATGTTTTGAACTACAACTCACAACATTCTTGTCCGCTGGCAATGCTGGCTAGGGCTGATGGGAATTGCAATCCAAAATATTGTATTTATGTATTACATTTCTATACCACCCAGTTGCTGAAGCTCTCTGGGTCATTAACAAAGGAGAACTTAAAACAACAAAGTACAGTAACATACTAAAGCAATCACATCTGGAGGGCACCAAATTGAGGAAGGCTGCTCTAGGTACACAGAAGCATATGTTTGTCAATTAAATTAAAAATTAGATTGAAGTCAAGCACTCCAAAAGGCCTAACAAGGATCTGTAAGCTTCCATAATGTTCGGAATGTTGCGGTGTCCATTGGCGAGGAGGGTGTGTGGAGACTAAGGGGGCTTTGGCATGATCAAGCCCTTAACAGCTTATAGTAGGTATCCTTGAAGGGGAGGGGGATTTAGGATGAGGTGTGTGCGTGCCAATAGATTTAAAAACACCCCTACTTGCACGATACAAAAAACTTTCAGGAGGAAGGAAAGGGAACACCTTTTCCTATTCATTACCACCACCACCGCTGCCACCACGTGGCTAATAGCTATAAAATGATCGGGTTCCATGCTGGAAGCCAGCCTCTAACTTGAGTCCTCTAGCTCTATATAGCAGAGCAGGGGGAAGCTTCCAGGAGGTAGAAAGAAAAAATATATCCCTTCCCCTTTCCCCACTCCTGAAGCACCTGCACCTGAGCCCTGGATAGGACTACAAGGCTCCTGAACCAGGCTGTCAGGAGCACTCCACTTAGTAAGGGGATGAGGATACATCATACCATTCCTTTTAACTGGAAGGCTGCCTTGCTGCAAAGTGAAGCACAGGTCTCTAGCACCATCTTTATTTTACAATAAATAAAGATGGTTACATGTCTCTGAGCTTCATCAGTTGGCACAGAAAACTGTGGGTTCTAAAGATCCCACCTTTGTGTTGTACTTGTTCTTGGGCAAGTTATTTTTCCATTTAGTCTCACCAGTTTGCCTTCTAGGAAATGGGTGTTTTGTGACTAGCTACACTTCCCATGGCAGCCATTTTGTGAATGGCCCACTCCAAAGCATTCATTCTGTAAGAGTGCCCCACTACACTCTCTAAAAAGTCCAAATGTGTTCACCAACCTAAAAGGTTGGGGACCCCTGCATGGTCACCGATGCACAAGAAACAAAAGCCCTAATCACCAACTGAGGATTGCTAAAATAAACGTGTTTGCATCTCTTTTACCTGTTGTACTTCTCCGAGACATAGTCTTGTCTGGTTCTGTATATCCCCCAAATCACACATGTCTTGAATGAGAGAACTATGGAAGCAAGAGCAAACACGAGCATATGCATATTCTGATGCTGCCACTGTATGTTGCACATACCCTTCCTGAAGTAAATGGGACCCAGGCTACAGGATATGGGTCACAATATCCATCTGCAGGATCTTCCCCTGGGATAGAAGCTGTGCAAGTGTTGAGGTTTCCTCTAAGTCCACTTGGCAGTGTCCTGGAAACGATTATATCTATGTAGTGGAAAGCTCATGGTCACCTTGGAGTAAGCCCCATTGAACACAGTGGAACTTATTTCTGAATGCACGTACAAAGGATTGTGCTGCAAAACCCTAGATGGGAGATATTCCTTTGGACATACAGAATGAGATAAATTATGTGCAGAGAAACCACAAGAGGGAGGCAACGTGGTCAAGCAAACAGATTATCGGCAGAGGCCACATGGGTTCACTCCCACTAAATGTCCTTGGGCAAAGTAAATATCACACAACTGTAGTTTCCCATTCAGCAAAATAGGAAGAATGCTTTCTCTGTACCCGCTTCCAATGTGTTTCAGAGGCTTTATCTTTTGTGCTTGCAGTAAACCTGGACAAGATAAGAGTTAAAGTCAATTTTGATATTGACAGGAGTTATGCAAACAATTGATAATGACACACAGCAGGGCTTTTAGATTTGTCATTATCGAAAAGCCTCACTGCAGCACTGGGCACATTTTCTGGAGAAAAGTTGTTGCTGGGGAGGGAAGGGCTAACTCTCCCCTCCCCAACACCCCTTGTAAAATTATCCCCCAACCACTATTGCAATCAGGCTTTTAAAAAAACTCCACTGGCCCCAATGAATACTTTTTAAAAGCCTGGTTGCAATTTGGGAAGGGTGGTCTCTCAGGTGGAGAAATTCCTGATGTGGCTTGTCTTCATTTACAGTAGAAAGTTCTACAGCAGAGAAACTGTCACTTCATTATGCTATGAAATGACAAGTTAAGTGGTGATTCCCCTATTTAACTAGAAAGCCTGGTAAATGGCACAATGAGTATCATTTGAGAGCCCCATTGAAATACCATTGCTAAGAATGTCACAAATGGTAATACTAACTTTAGGAATGGCACGTTTTACTGTACCCTCGTTACTGGGTGCTCACAGATTGCTTACATAATGTCGTCTGCTTCTCTCGTGTCTTCCGCCCCTTCTGGCCTTCGTTGCGCCACAACCCACAACTCCCCCCCCCAAGTCTGGTTGCTGCTCTCTCTCTTACTGGACTGAATGGGCCTAATTACTTCCTGTTTTTAGGAAGCGACGTTGGAGTGATGACAGAGAAGAGACGGGAGCCGCGCGTTTCGACCTAGGTGTGATGGGGCTTTCAGTCTCCCCAGTTTGCCTTCCCGGAAATGAGTGCTTTGTGACTGGGTTGTTTAGGTGTTAAACAATTCAGAGGTAACCTACAATTTGTTGTTGGGTTAGGTGAGAATCAGATTACTAAATCTCATTCAGCTTTAGCCAGCACAGCCAATGGTGAGGGCTGATGGGAGTTGTAGGCCCAAGTTGGAGGTCCACAAGCTGCCCACTCCTGTCCTAGTGGGAGAAGACTGAGGGAAAGTAGAAGTTAGCAGTTCTGCATTTTCTCTATCATCTAATATTTCTGCATCTGCACCACACAGCAGACCTTGCACTTTCTTGGTTTTCCTCTTGCTTCAAAAATAGCCAATACCCTTTTATTTATTTTTAATACTTCATGCAAACCTAAACTCATTCTGATCTTTAGCCCTCCTGACACTCACCCTACAAACTTAGGAACTAGTTTGTAGTCATCTTTCGTGGTTTGCCCCTCCTTCTATTTTCTTCCTACTAAGCCCACCAGAAAGCCCCTTCTTCAGTCATCATGGTTTTGTTAGATGCCTTTCATTTTTCTTGATCACTGGAATGGTTGTCAGAAACTCCCACCCATCTTGAACTTCCTTCTCCTTGTGTATTTTTATACATAGTATCATGCCTAATATTTCCTTATACGTACTGAAATCAGCTTCTCCTAAAATCCAGGGTGCATATTTGACTATGTTCCTCTTTCACTACACTCAGCTTTCCCTAATTATGGAAACAATCATTTGAGAAACCTCCTTGGACAGGCCTGTACACTGAAGACTCCCATCCTACTAGCGATCACCTGAGAAATCTCCAAATATCACTGTTTACAGCCTTTCCCCACTCATCTAAGGGGTCCTTTTTACCTTACACTAGTGGTGTAGAAGACACTGTAGTGAAACACCTTCCCACACTGCCAGATTAATGTAAGAGGCTCCAGGCCAGGTGAGAGAAGCCAAAGCTGTGGCTCCTAACCACACTTGTGTTGGTCCATTTCCCAGGAAGGGCAATGCTGGAGAAATTAGGAGCAGCAGGAGGAGGAGAATGCCTAGGGTTTCTCAAATTATCTTTTAGGACCCACATTATAGTACCAACAATATAAGAGGGCCGAAGGCCTTGCCTACTGCCTTTCAAGAAGGAGTAGCATCACAATGCGCATCATCGGACCAGGGGGGATCGTGTTTCCTTACTGTCACTTTCCCCCCACTTCTGTCCCATGTTTCTTCCTCCTTCTTCACACAGGAGAAGAAAGAAGAAATAAACAATGACCATGTGTGGACATTTTTATTGCGCTGTTTTTTCTACACAAAGCATTTCAGAACATTTCGTTTAAAAAACATAATTGGATTTACCGGGGTCTATTTTGTGATGGAATGAAGGCCAGAAGGAGCAAGAGACACATGGGAGGTGAACGTTGTCGTCAAAAGGACCTGCGAACATATGTAAGTGGGCAGTAATGAGCGTGTGAGAAAACGCTCGTCTGATGACAATGTCTAAGTGAATTGAAAAAAGGACAAGTGTTTAACAGAGAAAGGGTTTCAGAGAGATTGGATGGTATAGAGAAAGAAGAGAGTACACCATGGAGCACTGGTTGAAAAAAATATAGAGTTAGAATTATAGCAAAAATACTGGTTTGTGGTTAACATAGCAAGACAGCTTTCTTGAGTTAATAAAAACGTAAAAGTAGCCTTCTGAAAGGTTTGAATGGTGCACCCCTGCTTCCCTTTGGCAAAGTGGAGATGAAGAGAATTCTGAGCTCAAGGGAAGGTGACTGAAATATAAACTGAATTACTAGTCAAGAACAATAGAGGTTGCACTTTCTTACCTTAAATAATGCAAGAGGAAATGTGATGGGTCTAATGAGTGAAAAAGGATAGCTTAATAGCCTGAGAGGAGCAAAGCTTTACTATACCTTCCAGGGGGTGGAAGCAGGGGGAAAGAGTGGCAGCTGTAAGTGCAGGAAAAAACACATTAAAATTTTTAACCTTCATTTTAGTAGCATAATTCCAATTTTGAACTTCTTTTAAAAATATCTTTGCTTATGAGATGAGTTTTCTCTGAATCAAAACATGCACCAGGTCTCTTTGTGAGTAGTGAACATAAAAGCTAAGGAAAAAAAAAATTTCGTAAGCGTGAGGAACCAAAAGAATGTACAAATAACAAACATGGCAGATTAATTATATTCTTTCAAGGTTCCTTAAATAAAGACTTTAAAAATGCTATTGTTTTAGACTGCACTATGTATTTACTATGGTCAGATATGGATACCACAGAAACCTGGTAAACATTTGCCATTGGTGACTATTATTCCAACAATAATGTACTAGGGTAGTATCCAATGGAGCCCTTGTGTGTCCCCGTGGCTGCCCCCACTTGCAGCGGCACACGCACAGTCTCTAATGCTGGCAGCTGTGATTTAGCGCTTCTGGGGGGAAGTGCTGCAACAAACAGAAATGTTTGTATGTGGAAGGGGTGCAACCTGCTCCTTCCAGAAATGAGTGTTTCCGCTCGTTGTTGCACTTCTCCTTGGAAGTGCTACATCGTGGCCACCAGTGGTAGGGGCTTTATGTGTGCTGTCGGCAAGACCAGCTGTGCATGTACCAGGCCAGTGGGCTTGGGTTGCCCATGCAATGGCTCTGTTGGATACTACCCCTGGAATCCACTTTGTACATTGGACAAACTAATTTTGTATCAATGTTGCTGATATCAAAGGATTACACATCCCACAGGAAGCATCCCAGGGGTCATACGATAGATTGGATCTCCCCTTCTGAAGTTGGAGACAGAGCTCTGACCTCAGAGGGGGAGATCTGATCTTGGATCCCATCTTTGGATCCTCTGACTTTGGATCTTCCTCACTTCTGTGGAAAAAATTGCTAGTCTTACCACAATATTAGAGCTCTGATGATGAGAGAGGTTAAAAGTGGGCAGATCGGGGAGATGCCATGGGTGGAGTGAGGGAGACCGTGGATAGAGTTAGCTTTTCTACATTGTGCACTCATGATTCCTCACTCAGGATAGTTTACAGATGCTTTACATGATGTAATCATTTTCCAGGACCTCTCTCATTCTTTGGAACCATGTTAATGAGTTGTTTTTAACTAATGAAGGAAGTCTGGTCTGAATGGCAGCATGAAAACCTGGTATATTTGTGCAATCCCCCTATACTACACCACCACCTAGTGGTTGTATAATGGAACAGATGGGCAGAGAAAGAAACTCATGGGAAAAAAGTATGAGTAAAGGAACCACTTTCCCTAGCATCAGCATCTTCTTCCCTGGAGAAGATGCTGATGCTAGGGAAAGTGGAAGGCAAAAGGAAGAGGGGCCGACCAAGGGCAAGATGGATGGATGATATTCTGGAGGTGACAGACTTGACCTTGGGGGAGCTAGAGGTGGCGACAGCAGACAGAAAGCTCTGGCGAAGAGTCGGAAGCGACTGAACGAATAAACAACAACAACAAAAGAACCAATCTTAATTCCACAAAGACTCGGGAAGTCTTGTAACCTTGTATGTTCTACAATCCTAGGGCATTTCCTGGTAAAGACTTTTATGAAGGAAGTAACAGGTGGTACTTGACTGCCACAATCAACACAAAGACTGTGCTGATCACTGCTCAGCCATAGAAAATAGCAAGAACAGGTAGAGAAATATATGGTAGGAACCAAGCAGTCTACCACACTATTGCATTCATCTTCCATGAGGCACTTCATACCAGTTCCAGTTTAATGATCCTGTTGACTGAAAAAGCAACTATCAGTAAAGAGCCATTGTATTCTTTAGAAATATTGTAAACATGTCTTCAGTCAATATCAGATTCAAGGTATTTGGGTAGTTCAGCACATGAAGAAAGCCAAAAGGTATTTATATCAATATGTAAACTGTATGTATTACTTATATTTTAAATTGGATTCTGCATTCTGACGTAATCCTCTGGATTATGTCATTTGAGTTTTTTTCATGCTTATTTGTCCACTATTTCATTATGAGAGAAAATTGTTGTGCTGCATTCAGATGAAAAAAATATATCTAGAAGGCTTTCCCCAGAAAGTTTCTGAAATATGTATGGATTAATGCAGAAATGTAGTATCATTTGGCATAATGTCCTTTACTCTCAGCTGAAGTAAAAAAGTTTAGGCTTCCGCTCAAGTTTAGTTGACAAGAAGGCTTGGAATCATTTAATTGATCCATATGATTAACTAGTTCATTAACCACTGATCAATAATGTTGAATTTAGCCAGGTTTTCCCTGAACCTGTACAATTTCTGGTGATTCTCATGCTATTCTAGAACACTATCACGCAGATCAGTTGAAGCAAGCAGTTTTAGGACCACAGCTCAAAAGCTTTAACAGGATCATACACATCCTAAACTTGTTATTATTATTATTATTATTATTATTATTATTATTATTATTTATTTATATAGCACCATCAATGTACATGGTGCTGTACAGAGTAAAACAGTAAATAGCAAGACCCTGCCGCATAGGCTTACAATCTAATAAAATCATAGTAAAACAATAAGGAGGGGAAGAGAATGCCAACAGGTACAGGGAAGGGTAAGCAGGCACAGGGTAGGGAAAAACTAACAGTAGAAAGTAACAGTAGAAGTCTGCACAACATCAAGTTTTAAAAGCTTTAGGAAAAAGAAAAGTTTTTAGTTGAGCTTTAAAAGCTGTGGTTGAACTTGTAGTTCTCAAATGTTCTGGAAGAGCGTTCCAGGCGTAAGGGGCAGCAGACGAAAATGGACGAAGCCGAGCAAGGGAAGTAGAGGCCCTTGGGCAGGCGAGAAACATGGCATCAGAGGAGCGAAGAGCACGAGCGGGGCAATAGTGTGAGATGAGAGAGGAGAGATAGGAAGGAGCTAGACCGTGAAAAGCTTTGAAGGTTAACAGGAGAAGTTTATATTGGATTCTGAAGTGAATTGGAAGCCAATGAAGAGATTTCAGAAGCGGAGTAACATGGTCGGAGCGGCGTGCTAAGAAGATGATCTTTGCGGCAGAGTGGTGAACAGAAACCAACGGGCTGATGTGAGAAGAAGGAAGGCCAGAGAGAAGAAGGTTGCAGTAGTCCAACCGTGAAATAACCAGTGCATGAACAAGCGTCTTGGCAGAAGAGACAGACAAAAATGATCGAATCCTGGCAATATTATACAGGAAAAATCGACAAGATTTAGCTACTGCCTCAATATGAGGAATAAAGGAGAGCGAGGAGTCGAAGATAAAGCCAAGGCTACGAGCTTCCTTGACCGGAGTAAGCGTAACATCATTGACAGTAAGAGAGAATGAGAGATGAGGAGAAGGTTTAGGAGGAAAAACAAGCAATTCAGTCTTTGCCATGTTAAGCTTCAAGCAACGATGAAGCAGCCAAGCTGAGATATCTGAAAGACATGCCGAGATACGATCGTGAACGTACGATTGTTTTCTGTATGAAGAACCATTTCCCTCACCCCATCACGTCACTCCCCAGGGGGACAGAAGGGGAGGGGCAGTTTTTAATTCAGAATGGTTTTCAAGCAGGTCCGACCCCTCACCAGGCCTCTTTTATTTTAGAAATCAAACCCCATGTGACAGCTTTACCTCACCCTGTAAAGCCCAGTCACTTCAGCGTGCGGTAGCGGCGAGGGAGAAACTTGTGCAAGCTGAGCTCCCACTCCAGAAGCCAAATGGCCATGCTGTGGTGCAGACAATATTCAAGTGGTTGCGAGGGCAAACGGAAGCCTCCGTACAATAGACGGAGATGGCTTTTTCCACAGGCTTCCCCCTCCACCCTCTCCAGCAACCACATGCCCATGTCGTGAGAATACCCACCCCCACCCCATCTCTCTCATTCACGGACAACACATGCCCGTCTCCCCGTGCCATATTAATCTGGTTTCCACTACCCCCGCTCCACTTCTCTCCCTCACATCAACGCCCTCTCCCCATGCCGTATCCTTCTGTTTTAACCTCCCTTCAGTCAGAGCTGCCTTTCTTCTCATACTGCGCCACCATGTATTTTTCACCAACACACAACACCCTCCCTGCGTGTTCCCTTGACTCCTGTCTCAGGCAGCAGCAGCAGCAGCAGCCCTCCCATGAACAGATGGAGGATGTGTGCGCGCGTGTGTGTTGGTGGGGAGAACAACCCCACTCCCTCCTCTTTATCCCGTCCTGGCCCTTCCGCGGCTGGGCAGGTGGCAGCCGCGGGGAAGGGAGGGGAGAGAAGGAAACGGCCGCTGCCGCCACCTCCGCCGCTGTGACTGCACAATGGTGCCGGGCTTCTGGTGTGGCGGCAGGAGGCGGGGCAGGCAGCGGCCCAGTCCTGTGCACGACCTCTCAGGAGCAGCCGCCACTAAAGCCCTCACAACCGCAGCAGCAATAGCGGCAGCCCAGGGGCAGGCGGCGCGGATAAGCCGCTCGGTGGAGGCGCGAACCGAGCTCTGAGCCCCCCTCCCCATATTCCTCCGTTCCCGCCTCCGCCTCCCTCGCGCGCGCGCTCCCCCCTCCCCCCGTCCCTCCTCCCCTGCCCAAAGCCAGCAGCCGGGATTTCAGTATTATGGCATCGAGGAGAATGGAGACCAAACCCGTGATAACGTGTCTGAAAACCCTGCTCATCATCTACTCCTTCGTTTTCTGGGTAAGCCCCCGCAAAGCGGCCCTGGGGAAAGAGCCCAGCGCAGGGACAAAGGGTGGAGGGGGCATGGGGGGCAATTAATCCCCCGACTCACCTCGGGAGGGCGAGGGTTGGCGTGGGCACCGGGGATGATAACGGCGCGTTGCAATGGGAGTTGCAGCGGAGAATGTTTGCTGCGCAAACGCCGGCTTGCCTGGGGATATTGCAGCTGCGAACCTCGCTTTCCTCCCTTCTCGCCTCCGGCTCCTGGTTTATCATTGACTGGCTAGTTAATGGGGGAGGGGATTTGAGGTTGGTGCCTGAGTTTGCCCCCAGCTCGTCGCCCACCCTTTTAAAAATAGCCCTCCGTCGGCGTAGCCCGGGGAAGAAAGTTGCTGGGGGCTTGGGTAGGTTTCGTTGCAGTCCCCCTCCCCTTATTTTTCCCTTTCTTTCTGCGTTAGGACATATGTCCTTTTTCTTTCTTCCATGGTCTTGCAATAGCTACGCCACTTGCAGCGTTGCAATGGCAATTCGGAATCAATTTGCCCCTCTCATTGGGGGGATTGGTTGGCACTGCCGTGCCTTTGCGGCGAGGAATCATTGTATGAATGTACCTCTGTGTGGATTTTCCAGAGCCGTTTTTGCACATTCCGCCTCACAGTGTTCCCTTTTTCTATTTTCGAGGCGTATGCACAGACGTCTTAAGAAAGCGAGATGCCTCTTAGGATTTTTTCCGGACCTTCTGAAATGACTGTTAAATCGCAACCTTCATCCCAAATAGACGAAACCGGCTGCAAAGACTTGCCCAATAAAGAGATCCGTGGTGTTTATGAATGAGGCGATTGGTGCATCATGTATCAACACAGATAATTCAGTAGTTTAAACCACAGCCCTGTTTTGAATTATCACTGCATTCTCTGCCAGTCAGTACCTTTGGGAAATGTGTTGGACAGTTCACTGATGAAGGATACTGCAAGAGTATTTTTTTTTTTAAAAAAAAAACACATTTTATTTTAATTGTATGTTAAAACAAATAGCAAAGAAGCTTGCTCTTCATGGCTCTTGCTTTGTACATGCTGCAGGCTGCTCTTCTGACCACCAAGCACTGCCCATTCCCAAAATTATATTTGAATAAACTGCATGTGCATTTAGTAAGATCAACTTTTATTGCTGGGGTGCTCATTCACAGTACCTATTGTCAATGTAGTTGTTGGCACAGGAAGGTTATGCAAATAGAAAATTAATCTCATATGTTTTAGAAAGTGGTCCTTGCTTAGTAGAACATTTTGCTTGAAACTGTCACATTGCTCTTCTGGTACTTTAGTCTCCCTCGGTTGAGACAGTATTGCTATACATAGAGATAAAACATTGAAATACATCTTTTTCATTGTACTTAATAAATACTGTTCTCGCAGTAATAAAAATAGACACTCTGATTCACAGTACAATTAAGCTGAAATAGTAGCACATTTCGAGGTAAGCGAGCTTAAGGATGTAGCCAGCTGTGCTTCTAAGTACACATGTGGAAGCAAGTGCTGCTGAAGTCAGTAGTGTTTACTTGCACAGAAATTAGTTTACAATCAAGATTTTAGATAAATGTAACACATAAAGCTTGCTTTGGTTCAGTTGGTTTAAGTATTCGGTTGCACATCTTTTGTGTTACTGAATCCTGGTTTCAAGAGACTGTGGTAGCTGACTTTCGATTGTGTATACTGCATTTGCTGGGCATAATGTCTGTTTTATTATTTTGAGCGTTGATGATCCTGGTTCTATTTTTTTCCTTCAAGCTGACGTCATACTATGCTTGCAACTGCTTCGGAAGGAAAAAAGCATCTTCCACTGCTTACTGCTAGTGTAATAATACTAATATATTATTATGGTTTGTGACCCAGATACATTAAGGAGTCATTGGATAATAGGGGCCGTGGATTTTTAAACAGCCTCCGGGGGATGATATTTTATTGCAACCTGGTTTTTTGTTCAACAGATTACAGATACAAACAGCGTATCATAGTGTGACAATGATCTGCCGATTAAAGACTCTTTGGTTATGCATAAAGACAATACAGAATAATGCCCCCACTGTGTTTATTTAGATGCCTTAATCTGCATGTCAGCCAATATACTGAAACAAGCTAGTCACTTTATACTGAGAGAAACTGATTGCGCATTATTATTTTAATAGTTCTGTGATATAAAACATGACAAGATGTAAAACATCATTCGGCCAAAGCTCTATTCAACTAATATTTCCCCCCCAGTTACAGCACTATTGTTTAACCTGGAGGAAAGCTCCTGAGGCACACACTCTGCTTTTATAACTTACTTTTGTTCATCTCATTTTTAAAGCTCTTAATTTTCTAGAGATGTTTTCTTGTGCAGTCTTTCTTGGGAGTAAGCCTCACTGAACACAGCAGGACTTACGTCCAAGTAAACATGAATAGGATTGGGTGTTATGTCTTTCTCAAGGCAATGTCCATGTCAATTCTTTCCATAGATTCCTCCGTACCCCTCCATCATTGGTACTGGTTAATCAATATTTGTGTTGCTTCCAAAAGAAAGGCCAGACAGTTTATTGGGAAGGAAATCACGCGTTTTCCTCTTTTTATGCCTTCTATTAGTTCCTCTTTAGCAAAGCTGAAGCATAGAAGTCAGGGACTTTGCATTATTTGTTACCATTTGGAAACCAACAAAAAACAAATATACGACATCATTCCTTCTTCAGTATCATTAGAAATAACTTAGCATTATCTTTGCAAGTGTTGACTTCCTGTGGATGATAAGACAACCTTGAGACTTTGTGCCCGGATGTCTTATCTAACCAGATTGTTTCATGAGATGTAATCCGAGTTTAATAAATGATGTGCACAAAATGTGGCTGAGTTATAGAATCAAGGTGGATGAGCATTTTTATAGGGGAGATACCAGCATACTTGAAGTACAATAAATTATTGTGTTGCATTGCATATGTGATGTTTTACATGCTCTTTCTCTCTCTTTTTAAAGATGTACCTTATAAAGCAATTTTAAACTATTGGATTGTAGAAGGGCCAAGGTAGATCAGAAAACTGGTCCTACGGAATTAATAATGCTCCATGTTGGTATCTGGGCTGAGGACATACTTATGAATCATAACTGTTGTTGTATGGCCTAATATATTACCGGTGTAGAGTAGTTGCCACTTCTCCATAGCTGGATCTCCTGTCTCACTGATAATGTTTGACTGATAAAAGCACATGAAATGGACCATTTCATGTAAATGCCCATGTAAACTATGGGATTCTGTCATTTAAAGTTTAAAAGTTAAACATTACTAATCTGACATAGGATCCATGGTGGAAGCAGCAAGCATACGACACACTGATAATCAGTCAATAGATATCTGAACATTTGCTTGAAGTGTTAACAAAAAAAGCCCAATAAAATAGGGTAAGTATACACCTTTTTTTTTTAAAAAAAAAAGTATGAATTTTTAAATTGTTATGATTGTCCTATTCATTAGAAACGACTTAACTCATGAAAAAGAATATATAAAGAAGACACACTTTATTGTTCTCACACAGTCCATGTGGCATTTGATCGGTCCAGTAGCTGTAAAGCTAGTTTTTGCACTGAGTAACATGTAGGTTGAGGACAGTGAGGGTGAAGGGAACTTAACTGAAGATATAATATCTTTGGAAAGGCTGAGGGAACTAGGGCCAAAGGCAATTGTTCACATTTGCTTAAATTAAATAGTTTCCTTGGTTGGATCCCGTTAATATCAATGGGACAACTTAGATATGAATTAAGTCACATTGATTGCAATGGCAACTAAGTTCAAGGAACTAAAGGCACAATATTATGCTTGTTTAGACAGAAATGCTGGTTGGGGAACGCTGGGTATTGAAAGACTTTTCCATCTAAACATGCATAGAATTGCACCCTAAGTTCTGATCCAACCCCTTACCATTCTTGATGTTTATCACTTCGTTCATAAAAATGTGTGAACTAGGCTGAAAACAGAACTGAGATACTTGTCTTTTAAAAGTTCAATTAGTATATGGTTTGAATGTCTTGAATAAACGCTCTTAGTCTTTGAGAAAAGTTATAATAAACATTGAGCAATTCTTTAAAAAAAATTATAATTAAATCTCTGGAACCAATATGTCTGTTACAATGATAAAAAGCCTAGCAAAATCCCTATTGCCCACTTTCACCTTCCCCACCACAAAAATAGTTGCACACCCATCTGACAACCTGTCTGGCTTTATCTTCAAGATAAGCATTGTGGTTAAAGTTCAAAGTGAGATTTACATAGACTGTATGCCAAGTCTCGAAACATCTGGAGATCTACCTGTCCACTTGTGCCATAGAGGATTGAAGCATAGATGCTCATGCTCTTGTATATTTGAATGTTATATGAGTTTCTTTTAAAACCATCCTTAAGAATTCTGTCAATAACAATTGGTAAATAATATTTTTAGATTATAAGCCTGTCTTGTTTTCCTGATTATGTTTAAGATGCTCAAGGACCCTTTTTAGCTCAGGAGAGGGATAGAATAGTTTAAATTAATAAATAAACATAGTTCAATTTTCCACAATCTGGTGTTATACAAATGTATTTGACTATAGCTCCCACCATCCCCAACCAGTGGTGCATGTAGGTAATTTTAGACCCTGGACTTAATGGCCTTATGGGGACACCCTTTAGATGGCCATGTGTATTGCTTCAGTTGTGAAGCACACAACTAACTTTTCCTTTCCCCCACTGTCATTATATATTTTAAATTTGTCTCTACATTTCTGATACGTTAGAACAGCAACAGCAAAAGTGCCATCTTATGCAAAAAATATTCTGAGTTTTTTGTTTTAAGCTCAATTAAATCATAGCACTATCATGACTACAGGAATAAAATGGAGTTTGCTTCTGCTGCCTTCATCACCTGCTGCTTTCTGGGTGGTCATTTGGGGGGTCCTGGGGTACAGGCCCTGACGTTTGGACTCCAAGGTCCATCCCTAGTTGCATCACTGTCCCCGATCAGCATGGCCATTGGTCATGCTGACTGGGGATGATAGAAGTTGTAGTCTAACACATCTGGAGGGAACAGTTTCTTGTCCACATAATAGCCTGACATTCCCCTCTTTAGGACTACTTTTTAAGAAGATGGAAGTTTTGCTTCAGTTGTTCAAGATATAGATAGATAGATAGATATATTGATACAGATATAAGGCCATATAAAGTCTGCTGTGTTTAAACATCCTGAATACAGGTCATAAATGGAGGGTCACTCAGAACAAACTGAGTTATCTGAATCTTCTTGAGGCAAAATGCAATCCTCTTGTCTTGTTCGCAAGTGGATCTCAAGCTTTGCAATGGGGCCTAAATCTATACGAAAATCAGCACTTGAATGTACATAAGCAGAAGACAAAGCACTCTCTATATATGCCATATGGTTATGTTGTCTGGGGAAATTGGGAATTCTAGTTGAATAGATCTGGGGGGCACCATACATAGTATCCTATAGGAGCCCCACTGGTCCCCAATCCTGGTGTGCACATTCCCACCAGCCCAATCTTAGTTACAGTCATGCTATGTCAGGGTAAGCTATATGTTACTCCAGCTGATCTGTGATTGATAATTGGTTTTGGTCCTTATATCCCCTTACTAAATTCAAGTGTGTAGAGAGAGGATGCTATTTTAATCCAGTAAACTGCAGGGGTGAACATGCGCCATTTTTCCTATGTCATTTCCCCTCCCACGACTGCTATTTGCTCTGTGGAGAAAAGATACAGGTGCCTGTATCATTACTATATTTTTCCTACAGAGGAAATAGCAAGTTGAGAGGGCAGTTTAAATTGGGAAGTTGATGTGGGGAGAATGCCCTTTCCCCATTGACAGTCAAATTAGCAGCTACTCCATGGTTTCATTTAGTTAAAAAATAGTTGAGAGGTCAGTCACATTTCCTGGTATAATATGTAACATTTTCACAAATATCCAGCGAAAATCACCTTGTGATGGCTTCATTAGCCCAGCCATTTACCTGAAGTAATTCACAATATGAAACTTAGAGGTTACAGTGACTGGAGATCAATTTTATCATGGGTTGTGGCAATCGAGTACAGAGATGCTTGGCAAGCCTTCCTCCCCAATGACTCCCCTCCAATAATTCCCAAATAGCACTTTGGAGGGCCTGTCACACATTTGTCAACTTTTCTAAAAAAAAAAAAATTCAGCCCCAGAAATTTGTGCAAATGGGACTGTAATTATTATTTTATTTTTTGACAGTCTTTTTGGGTGGGTGGGTGAAAGTGTGCACTTATGGCTGTCCAGTATGTATAGCCTTGCCTTGTCAATGCCCTTGTACATTTCAGCTATCAAAGGAAGCCAAGTGTATTAGGAAACATACAAGGAAATTGACAAGAGGAGACTGCATATAGCCTAATTTGCTCACCATTGACAGTGACAGGTCAGGAAAATGGCAAAAAATCTGGAGAAGTAACTGCACCAAAAAGAGTGCAGAGACAATATTGCCCACTTAGCAAGGTTATTCTCTGGATTTTAAGTGTTGAACTGACACTTGTCAGTGTTCTGCTTCTATACAACACTTCCCTGAGGTCAGATCTACACCAATCAGGATATAGCACTATGAAAGCAGTATGAAAGCGGTATATAAGAGGCAGGAGCCACAGCAGGCAGGATATAGCTCTATGAAAGCAGTATATGGTATGTGTCAATGGGCCCCAACAGTTGTCAGTGCACTTCAATACCACTATAAAGCAGTAGTGTGGCTCCTGCCTTTTACATACTGCTTTCATACCGCTTTCATAGTGCAATATCCTGCTTGGTGTATATCTCCAGCTACTCGAAAAAGGGAAGATATAGGCTCCTCCACCTTTTCTTGGAGTGAAAGAGAGTGGTGAAAAGGTGGAGGAACTTTCATGGACTATAGTCCCCTTCTTTAAATATAATACCTCCGGGCTGTGCAGAAAAAGTGGGTTCTCTTCTGTTTAAAAGATGCTTGAGATTTTAATATTTTTCAAAGGATCGGGATTTGAATAAGAAGAGTGAGGTGTGGCAGAACAGATAGCACATTTGGAAGGAGGAAATTCTCTGCCCTTTGGTGTGGGTGGGAGTATGGACTCTTTTATTATGTATATGTTTTGCTATTGCAATTTAAATAATGTGTTTTGTTTTTGCAAATTGCTCTTACTTACAAGCTTACTTACAAGCAAATTGCTCTTACTTACACTGGGCCCTACTCTTATGAATCTCAGAACAGTAGCAAATACTTTTGTTTAGGACTGAAGTATAAGAATCCTGCACAACAACATTTAGACATAAAATAGCTGTGATCATTTTATTTCACTACTTGCTATGGAACTGCTGACCCAGCCTCATTCAAAGAGGCACAGACTGTGTATTAGGATGGAATTTACTCTGCTCTTGTAATATTGCATGCCTTTGAATTATTGGTACCATTAATCATTTCTGTAGTTAATGTCTAATTGGGTTATTGGAATCAAAACTCCCCCCCAACCATATTTTCCTTAGACTGCTTCTGTTCACCAAGTCAGCTTTGCTTTTATACCTGTCAGCATATTGTTTTGAGAGGATTAGCTAACAGTACTACTCTGCTTTCTTTCTTAATTTAGTTTCTTTTAGGACCTCTTGACCTTGTAGAGTGAGCAGAACAATTGTTTGCTACTATTTCAAACAGGAGTCATGATGCAGAAAGTACTCTGTTGGTTTTCTGGGTTCTATGAAAACAATTGTTAAACTTAAATTTGTGAGCAATTATTTTAAAACTTTTTCTATGCTACTGTTAGTTATTTCTTACTTGATGCTCTTAATGTAGCATTCAAGAAAGATTAAAGGCAATGAACTTTTTTATAGCTCTAAGAAATAAATTGTATAGAAGTGTATACTATTTAAAATGTTAAATGCAAACTGGAAGATCTTTTGTTCATTCCTAAGAAATATTGACTATTGTATGGCAATTATAGATGTATCTGTGCATGTGCATGTGTGAAAGAGTGAGAGAAAGAGAGAGTGTCATTTCTGTAAGAATGCAACAGCTGCAGTGGTGTATTATATGATGGGGTGGAGAAGTAAAATTGGGTGTACAGCTGCATGACACGCCCCCACAGATCTTTGTAGCCTGAATGACATCAGGGAGTGGGGCCATGCCCCCCGGACATCATCTAGTCCCCAGCTGAAGTGCCAGTTAACACTGGGCTGGTAGCTCTTACTGTACCATTTGCCCTCCCAACTGAGAAGGCAAGCAGCATGGTGTTATTTCTGATCACTGATAGGAGATAACAGCAGGGACTCCTCTCTCTGCTAGCCCTGAAGGGGTGAGGCTTGGGAGAAGTGAGGAGGGCCTCAGTGGAGGCCCTGTGGGCCCGATGGGCTGGGCTGGTAGGCAAAATTGGCCCATGGGCTAGAGTTTCCCCATCTTTCTATATGAAGCAATCACATGCCTCTCAATGCCCCTTGTACCATACCTTTTTACCATGGTTGGCACTAGATTGGTGGGGCCCTTAGAATGAGAGTTTTGATTCAGCACTTTTGACAGTGGTCAAATTATATTGATTATTTCAAGGGAAGGCAACATGGGAGTGCAAGAAATGTGGGTCAATGGCCATGTTTTTGATAATGCAGAGAAAATTACTCTTGAAAGCATGGGAAGCATGCTAGGTGGTGAGAACCAAGTCAGCTCTTAGTAGTGTGGCACTAAATAGTCTTGATGTTCATATTTTGGCCTTTGCTAGACCAGGCTATATCCCGAGGTGATACCCGGGATCGTCCCTGTGCGTCCAGATGACGCACAGGGGATCCCAGTATCAGGCAGGGATCAACCTTCCCTGGCCCCGGGATATAGCCTACCCCTTCAAGCCCGCTTTTCCCCGCTGTCTCGGGCTGAGCCCTAGAATGCGAGCATGTGGCCCGTTTTCCCAGCTCCGCGTGATTACTTGCCGGGAGCCGTGCACGGGGCGCAGCAGTCCTCAGAAGCGCTGCACCCATCGGGGCTAGGGTGGGGTGGGGAGCGGGGAAATCATTTTTTAAAAAACAAAAACCCCTACCTTTAGTCGCTTGTGCGCTCGAGCACAGCCGCCCCTTTAAAACTACAAAAAAAATGGCAGGCGCAACAGCTCTCTTCTTGAGCTCACGCCTTGCATGTAAATGAGGGCAACATCCCGTGATACTCGCATTGCGGGATCTCCCCTCCTCCGTTGTGCATTTACTGGTAGGTCTAGCAAAGGCCTTTGTTTCAAGGGTGTGAAATGGCAAGTGTTGTTTGAAGGGTATGAAATGGTAGATGAAAAACCATACACTTTCCATTGTTTTGCAGTTTTTTCTCTTCATGCCTGTTTGCAGTGGTTGTTTTCTCCAGTTTGCTGCTGCCTCAGTACCATAGCTTTTTAAATGTAAAGACACTGTCCAAGTTTCCCATCTACCTCACCCAAGTAGATTGATGCTAATGTACTTTAAAAATCTTTTTTTAAAACCACCTTGTTGTATACTGATGCATATCGATACCCGACTTGAAGAACAATTGCAAAATTAAAAGACTCTTTTAAAAAGACTGTTGCTGTGTGATAATATGCATTGAATGACTTTTAAACCCTTGTTCACAGACATTCTCTCCACAAACATTTTAATAACTTTTGAGTGAAAGGTGCAAAAATACCAAAACCAGCAGAAATGGTGAAGCTTTTAAAGCAGTTATGGGGAGACTCTTTCAGCCTGATGGCTGAATTCAATTTTGGATGTGGTATGCATTCCAGTGGTGTTTGGGGCTGAAGGCAAAAGGTGCAGGGCAAAAAAATACGAGCATATTGTAATTTAAGGCTCTTAGTCGCCAGAATTAATTCTTAGGAGAGGCATTTAGATCTTCTAGAATGGGGGAAATACACAAAAGCTGTCAAACCACCAAATGATGGATGGCTTAGGGAAGGGGTGTGGAGTCAGGGTAAGGGGTATGACGTTATGGGGAATCTCCAAAAGGCCAGATTGGGATTCCAGGAGGGCCGGATTTGGCCCTGGTGTCTAAGGCTCCTAAACCCTATTTTAAAGGGATATGGAAATGTTCATGGAACTCAGTCCTGTCCTCTGGTTCAAGTCATCATGCATTCCTAGACACCAGGAATGTACCTAGAAGGTGTAGAATTTCACTGAAAGGCAAAGCTACCAGCAGAGGCTGATAATTTTTCTTGGTATGACTTGGGGCCAGTTCATATGTGTGGTGGTGCTACTGAACCTCCCTACATGATAATATTAGCTTTGTTTGTGTCCATAGCTTCATAGTGAGATCAATTGGAAGGACAAACATACACCAGTACATGTCATTGTAGTAATTCCAATGATCACAGAACCCATCTTGTCTGCCGTCGAGCTCCCCTCCATGCTCTGCTATGCCTTTTGAACTCACCAAAGCCCACAACCCACAATGGGTTGGCAGTGCTGGGTTTGGATGACACGCCAACCCATTGTATGTACAACAACCCCTTGTCATCCACGAAGGGTTGCAGTGTCATGTGAACCCAGTGAAGTTCAGTTCACATGAGACTTTTCCTCGCACCACAGTCAGCTGCCTGCAATCCCTCTTTGGCCATGTGCTTGCCTGTGTTTGCACAGGAAGATGTCTGCATGATATGGGTGGTACAGACTGCAACAATTCCCGTTATCACAGTAGCTGAGGAAAACTGTCACCTTGTTCATAGAAATCACCATTGTTGATTGTATCTGTATGCAGTCCGGTCTAATCCACACTAACAATTCCCCATTGAGATATGCATGGCCAAATATTGGCCATGGCTGCTCAGTTACATTCGGGAATGTTTGTGAATGAATGTATTGCTAAAAGGATAGAGAGCACTTTTGGACTGCAGGTGGATTTTCATATATAGTCACTTGTTAATCTTGATTCTTCCTTTTCCTTTGATCCTTTAGATGCAATGATTTTACATGGCCTAATCTTGGTCATAGCAAGCCTGATTTCAATAATTTGCATGGTTTTAGGCTACCCAACTACTAAATGCAAAGCATTTAGTTATCCATCTGTTCAAAAGTAAGTCCCATTCAGCTTAATAAAACTTATTCCTGAACTACTATGTGTATGATCACAGCCTAAGTGGTAATTTCTTTGTTCACCAACATTATTATCCTCTGATTTGGGGAGAAGTATATTGAGACAGTTCATGGATGGTTTTTCCCCACATAATTGGCAATATAGGGTACCAATTACATAGCAGGTTATGGAAGAGGATGGCTGGGCTGGAAATAAGGGACTGGAAGGGGGAGGGGCCACATGTAGCCCTCTAGATGTTTTTTGACTCCAACTCCCATCTTCCCTAATGGCTGGAGCTGGTGGGACATGGCATCCAATAACATCCGGAGTGCCATGAGTTCCCACTCTAGAGGTTAAAAGTGCAGCAATGCACCGTTCATTGTGAGTAGCTTTATAAAGAACACATCATGTGTAGGCAAGCGTGAATGAATATGCAAATATATATTTTTGTGCATCATATCTCGTGAACCACTTCCATGTGCGGTGGCCATGGGCATCTTTTGGTAAGGTCCAAGGAGTCCTGTAAAGCTATGTCCGTCAAAGAACATGAGACTATATGAGGGGCTGGATTGGGTGGATTAGTACTGTCGACCAAAATGCTCTTGCTGAATGGATGCCTCTGATGAAAACCTACCTATTAAAAATATTTATCTGAGATTCTAATGTGACCAAAGTATACTCTAGTACTTAATAACTCAAAGGGGCATGATGTTGGGATAGTAACAAAAAGAGCATGATGAGAAATAGGATTTTTATTTATTTATTTATTTATTTATAAATAAATACATTTATTTAGACAGCTACTTTATGAATTTAATGTTTAAATTCAATAAATATGTCAGAAACTATAAATTTCTGAGTTTTGTTGTTACTGAACTGTCTAAGTTGAAAGAGTTTGAAATATATAGAGCATTTATGAGGTGCCTCGCTAATCTAGATTTGCTTTAATGCAGCAGTTGGGGTTGTATACACTTGAAACCCATTAACAATATTAAAAGGCTAGTGGAAACGGAAATTAGACTTGGGTGCTCAGTTTTCTTATTACAATATTGATCATCTTTTCAGCTCAAGATCAATATGCTCTCAATCTTGAGTAGCAGACTTCGCATTTTGAAAATACAATTGCTTTGCACTATGACATATGTTTAGAAAATACTGATTAACAAATTGAACAAATATGAAAGATAACCCTTGAAAGCTAAGCATTCACAGGCTTGAGAAATGAATTCACATATGTAGACAAGAAGCCTTCTCTTGCTGAAACAGATAGCTAAATGATGCCGTTCTCTTTTGACAACATGACAGGAAATGTGCCATTTCTGTTCTGTACAGTAATTGACACACCATTTTAGCTAAATAAATGTTTAGTATCAATAATAGTTGTTTCCACTTGACTCCTGCTAACAAAGTATTTATTTTAATCTTTCTAAATGTATGTTTGCGCTGACATTCTTCTACATGAATTGTCCCTCACTGTGGGCATGTCTAGACCTATGGAGGGGAGGGGGAGGATCTCCCAATATGGTGATCACGAGCTCCTCCCCCTCAGTCCACATGTGGCACACGATGTCCCAGGAGGAGGAAGGACGTCGCACCTGATATTTTGGTTTATTTAATTATTATTGAAGATGGGCGCACGAGTGCTCCATCGAAAAGGTAAATGGTTGTGTGTGTTTTTTTAAAAAAAGATCCCGCTCTCCCCTTCCACCCCTGATGCTCCGTGCCCAGTTCCCAGCTCCTTGCATTTACTCGTGAGGCGCCGGGATGAAATCGGGACGGCTGCCCACACATACCACGGTCTCAGGATGATCCCGAGATAGCAGGAAAAGTCGGGATTAAAGCCGTCCCAGTTATCCCGGGGAAAGGGAGGGATCATCCCTCACTGCCCCTGGGATCCCCTGTGCATCATGTGGTCACACAAGGATGATCCTGGGGCAACCCCTGGATAAGCCCTCGTGTAGACATGCCCTCTGTCTCACCATCATTCGGTGTACTTTTGCCTGAACTGCCCACATCCCAAAAGACCATCCTAAACACAGTAGTATTGCAGTGCAAACAGAAACATTACAGACAAGTTCCATTGTACATCCATATCCCAGTAATTCTTTCATTCATACCACATACATATTCTAGTGTTAGGTTCACAGTCTCATACATATAGTGCCATTGTCACTTCAAAACAGTTTGGAGGGAGGTGAGGAGGGTCTTACTATGGCAGTAGAGGCAGTGAGCTTCTTAATTTTTGTCTTCTAAACAAACTTAGAAACAGCAACAGTAAGAACTTCCCACCACCATTTGAGGCCCACTCTCCTGCGAGGGCTCAAATTGTGCCACTCCCTTCTCCCTGTTTTAGGGTTTGCCAGAATGCCCCCTTTCAAATCTGGCAAATGCCAAATACAGAGGAAGGAAACTAACTTTCCTCACAAGTAACACCCTCTGTCAATCCCCACCAGATAAATATACTAGTAACAGTGGAATAACAGTAATCCTAAACCCATATAACAAAGGCATTAAATCTCTTCGTCTTAATGAGTCTGTGTTCTGCAGTTCCTGCTGGATTGCTAGTAGACTACCTAATTGTGACCATTCACTTGACTTGGGCTCTCCTTTGTGCTAATTACTGTTATTCCACTAGTAGGTAAAGATATTTTTAATCCTACAGGTGTTTGGCTTTCAAGTTGGCTTGTTTGCTGAAGTAAGTTTTAATCTGGTGGGTGCTGCTTATTTCTCATTGATGTGTTTTTAAATGATGTATTTTTATTTGTCTTTTTATTTATGTGCTTTAATGTTTTAATTATAATTTTGTATTTCACCTGTATTTGTATTATTAGCCACCTTGAGCACTATTTTAGTGGAAGGTGGGATATAAAGTAAGTAACTAACTAACTAAATAATGAATTGTCATCCTGACATGGCCCTTGTTGACTATGTTCTTGTTTGTTTCCTGCTCGACGCCTTTCTACATGTTGCTGGAGCCCTCAAGCTTACAGGGCATGTCTTTGTACTGGAACTGTAATCCTGAAAAAAGAATAGGGCTGACAAAAATGGAAATAAAAAATTGTGCATTCGCTTTATTTTCTGTTGAGTATCATATTATTGTGAATACGAACATAATTTTCCATTTTTTCTAATTTGCACAGTTTATTTGCTTCATGAAGTAGAATTTTATCTTTTATTACTTTATTGACTTTGTTCAAAATCAACTAGGCCCAACTTGGTTCAACAAGCAAACTAAGCAAATTACGCAAAATCAAAGTTGTTCAGTTGTTCCATATCGTTTAGAAAGAGACAACAGTAATTTAATTAGTCACACATACCTGAGTTTCCCATAACTTCTAAAACTACAAAGTAAAATCTTTTGAATTTGTGTTGGATCGACTCTCTGCCTGGTATGTTTACCAAACAAATTTCTAGCTTTGCTAGTATGTTTTTTTGTTTTGCAACAGCCATTATTTGCCTTAGAAAGTGATATCTGAGACCTGAATGGAATTGGAGATGGTCAAAATGCCTTAGTCTTTTACTTGCTGCTGCACATGATTCACTTGAAGTGTTGTCTGTGAAAGCCCTGAGAAATATTAGTCTCTCCCTCCCTCCTGCATCTGTTTCTTTACATAAAATCTATCTGTAACATATTCAAAGTATTTTTCAAACTGGTGCCTGATTCAACCATTTTCTCAGCAGTCTGGCTGTGGCCAAATATCACTTTTGTGCACTCCAAGGGCAATATCTAGTGCTACTGCAGCACCCCTGCTGTTTGTGTTGCAACAGCGGGATCTATTGCTAGTGCAACAGGAAGCTAAGCACTTCCTAGAGCAGCCCTGGAAATAAGCCAAAATGCTTGTTTCTGGAATGGGACAGGTCAGCGGAGCTTCATGCTGCTAGCTCCGCTGACCAGTTCCATCCTGGAAATGAGCATTTCAGCTCATTTTGAGTTGCTTTAGAAAGCACTAGCTTCCCATTGCATTACCATTGCATCCACTGGGGAATGGCAGCACTGGATACTGCCCAAGGTTCCATGTGGTTGTGAGAAAGTTTGGATCACCTCCCTCCGTAGGCCTCTAGATTACAGAGCAGTGACTGAAGAGCTGTGTCCACACATTCTGCAAAGCCCATGGGGAAGGGGGTTCAAACATTCTCATCCTCCTGGAGCACTAACTGCAAAAAGATTCTCAGCAGCAAATTCACTGCTGCCTGAACTAGGCTGATCATATGAAAAGGAGGACAGGGCTCCTGTATCTTTAACAATTGTATTGAAAAGGGAATTTCCACAGGTGTCATTTGTATATATGAAGAACCTGCTAAAATTTCCTCTTCATCACACCAGTTAAAGCTGCAGGTGCCCTGCTCTCTTTTAACTCTGGTCACTCTACTATAGCTCCTGTACGTTAACTTTTGTGATGAAGAGGGAATTTCACCAGGTTCTCCATATATACAAACAACACCTGCTGAAATTCCCTTTTGTATGCAACTGTTAACGTTACAGGAGCCCTGTCCTCCTTTTCATATGGTCACCCTACCTGAACGCTCTATCTGCTTTGTGCCTTTATTTATTCTTTCCTTTCTCTACCTGATTTTCTTCCTCTTTTCCTGAACTTGTTATTGGTTTATTGTTTCCCTGTTTCTGCTCTTGTCTGGTCTGAGGTTTGTAGTCTTGATCCTGCTCCCAGTTCCTTCTGAGACACCCTCAGAAGAAGTTTTATTGTGGTTTTAATTTTTGTGAACCGCCCAGAGAGCTTCGGCTATTGGGCGGTATAAAAATGAAATAAATAAATAAATAAATAATAAATAAATAAATAATAAATTCTGCTATATCTTGGCAAGAACCTATGTCATACTCTAGTCTGAGCTGGCTGCAATTTCTAGACAGTCGTGACTGAGCATGTAAAATCAATTCCCTTGCACACTTTGTTTAGGTCACAAGAGTAATAACCTTTGTAAAATTTCAGATATTCGGTTTGGTTTGAGTATTTTTTTAAAATTTAAATTTAAATTACTTAGTGCTGTGATATAATTTAGAGAGATACTTTGTGGCTCGGAATGGTTGTGGTGAGTGTAATGGAACCTAGTTTTGGAGAGTGGACCTGAAATATGATTTAGTTGTATAAGTATTAGAAACTCTGAAAACTTGAATGTTTCACTATTTTAACTTCCTTGCTGATTCAACATAGTGGTCTGGTTTGGTAACACTAAACTATGGTTTAACTTTATAGAATCATAGAGTTGGAGGGACCCGGAGGTCAACTAATCCAAGTTCATAATCAATGCAGGATGTACAGTGCAGGACACAACTATGGTTTCCTTCTTATAGAGCCACTCCCCCATGCCACAAGATGAAGATGGAGTCAGGGAAAAGAATGGTTGCCAAACCAGTTCTGCAGACTAAAGCCACTCCAAATGATTTGTGTGATGAAAGCACACTGCTTCTTCATGCTGAAATCACTACTGCAGTTACAATGCAATTAAGAAAAAGCTATTCTAAATCAGGTCTTCAAAATACAGAGGCAGAGATCGTGGGAATACCACATATTGGCAAGTGCTTCATGAACCCCATGAGTGAGTCAGATGTTGCAGTACTGAGAGAAGAGCCAAGTGCAGATTGTACCCAAGGTAGTTTATTATTCCTTGTCATGGCCTTGCTTATATTTTGGTGCCTTTGTATTGTTGTCTAGAAACGATCATTTAAAGATCAACAAAAATTGTGGGTAGGAACACATTTTATTTGGACAGCATTTTAGGCCTTAATGATATCAAGAACAAAATGTATGTTTCCTTTACAATAAAATATGGCTAGCATTAGATTTCTGAGTTGTCAGTGATAAATGCGTAGATACATCTTATTATTCTGATTTTCAGCATGTAACATTATCCAGTAAAATGATACTGATTGTCTGTGTGGTTTATATTGGGCTGAATAACATTAAAATGATAGTTTTGGTTAAAATTGCTGAATCTGCTGCTTTTTATCCCACTTGCTTTATCCTATAATCATAGTAATATTTGTGACACTCACTGCATGGAATAGATTAGCCAATTTATTCTTCCAATACCACAAAATAACCTTAACAACAAATGGAAAGACTGAAAGGGGAAATGTGAATCTATTTTAAAAATATGGATTAGATTTTTCCATATAAATTAACTAGTAGTTGGAGACCTAGGGCTAAGCTAGATGTCATATTAAATCTGTCTTTGCCATCAATGTGCACATTTTTAAAAGATTGGGCAACTGGGTACTTCCTCCCAGTGCAAATACCAGCTTCAGAGGAGGGATTCTCCTCAGAACTGTAGCAGGGAAGGGTTAAATTCCCTCTCCCTAGCTGGTGACCTAATAATTATTTGTTTCTTTCTCATGCATACGTACGCATACACACTGATTCATTTTCGTATTAAAAAACGCAAATTGTGATGTTTGGTCCTTAGATGAGGTGCTTTCTGGGTAGAGGTAATGGAGAGCTAATGGAAATGCATAAGCTGTTACAAAAGCAGGGCTTGAGGGAAATGAGTATGTTCTAGGCAAGTTTAAGCACTTTTATGCACCATTGATTTTAGTGGGTTAAGCACATGCTTAACTCTCCCACTGAAACCAATAAGATTATTTGGGTGGAACATTCCTAGTATTTCAGATTTCTCAGTTGCCAATAACAGCATCCATGTTTTAGGAGGTATCAGTATTAAGCAATCACTCCAAGGAAGTTTGGATTCTTAGGCTCTGGCGAACCAGGCATCTGGGATTATCTTTAACTTGGGCCCTTTCTACACCTAAGGGTTATCCTAGGAGAATGGAGGGATCATCCCTGCCTGCTCCTGGGATCCCCTGTGTGGCATTTGGATGCACAGGGACAATCCTGGGATATAGGGCTGGTGAAGACATGCCCCTGGTTGCTTAGCAGGGGCCACTGTTGTAGTTCCGTATTGCATGCTTTCTAGGCAATATCTAAGTAATGTTGATAAGTTATGCTTTAACGTGCTTTCTTATTGACATAAATTCATGATGGTTAATATATGGTTAAAGAGTTGGATTGGTCCCTACTCTTTCATTTCTTGTTTTCTTTTGGAGTGATGATTATGATCTCTGTTAACGCTTATGATCATAAGATCATGGGGATTTTAAAGATGTAATCTTATGCAGTTACCTGGGAGCAAGTCCTATTGAACACAGTGGGACTTACTATTGAATAAATACATAGGACAGTGATAAATGAGGTAATCAGCCTTCTTTTTTTGGTCTACAGAGGTCACCATTCTGGATTTTCATTCAGTAGGAGTGCTTCATATAGTGGTATAGTGTTGACAAGGCTCACAGGGACAAAGCACTAGAACTTTTTTTTATTAGCAGGGATGCTAATATTATTCTCTCTCCCCCCTGCCCCCTTTCAGAATTCCCTCTTCCCTCTGAGTTTAGCTGCAATCCTCACAGTAGTTTAGCGGAAATGAATTTTCTTAGCAACTGTATATTATTCCTTGCTGTAATGCAAAGTGTTTTGGAGTCAAGCCACCCAAAATACTTTGCATTACAACAAATGGGCAATTAAGACCCATTTACCAGCTTTGGCACAAAAATACTGGCTTGAATTAAACCAGAGTTCCTCTTTACATTTGGACTGGGAAGCTCTGGCTTATTTATTTATTTATTTATTTATTTATTACATTTCTATACCGCCCAATAGCCGGAGCTCTCTGGGCGGTTCACAAAAATTAAAACCATTCAAAGTATAAAACAACAGTATAAAACCATAATATAAAATACAATATAAAAGCTCAACCAGATAAAAACAGCAGCAATGCAAAATTACAAATTTAAAACCATGTTATTTAAAATTTATAGATTGTTAAAATGTTGGGAGAATAAAAAGGTCTTCACCTGGCGTCTAAAAGCATATAATGTAGGTGCCAAGCGAACCTCCTTAGGGAGCTCATTCCACAGCTGGGGTGCCACAGCAGAGAAGGCCCTCCTCCTGGTAGCCACTTGCCTCACTTCCTTTGGCAGGGGCTCACGGAGAAGGACCTCTGAAGATGACCTTAGGGTCCGGGCAGGTACATATGTTAATGTTGTTTAACAAAGCAAGAAAATAAACCAGGATATGATCCGGAAACATTGCTGCCTTACTCTATCTCAAAATGCCTTTCTGTTTCCCTTCCATATTGAGAGAAACACATCAGAATACTTTCAGCAATCTGTATGCATATGTAGGCTTAGTTCAGATAAGTACCGGAGAAAAGCCCTAACTTGCATGACAGAATTGGCACTGTCTATTTAAAGAAATCATTGTTTGTTGTCTTGTGCTCTGTGGGGACTCCAGTTTAGGGGGCAGGCAGATGAATAGTAGATTCATTTTAAATTCATCCAGTACCAGCTGTATCTTAGAGCTTCTTAATGCTCTTATAATGAAGACCTAGCTCTTAATTTTGTATATAAAATATGACAGGTGAAGTTATTTTAGAGCTGTCATTGGATGGCCCTGTGTGGCATACATAGGGTAGAGCTGAGAAGCATATGAGGTTGCTGTAGACCTCATGCTACTGAACCACTTTTTTTTAACTCATTAGCTTTCTATTTCCCTTGAAATACATTTCCACCCATTACATGAACCACTGAGCTTGTGAGGAAAAAAAGTTACACATAATATATTGGGCAGGAGACGTGGATGAGAATTATTTGTAATTTCACAAAACTTTGACTGTCTTTAGATAGGTTTTACAAAGCAGAATCAAAGGATTAGGCAGAGATGTGTGGTCTTGCTCACATGACTTACACAAGTCCCCAGCTGATGCTTTGATCTCCAGCGTGTCTAGACTTCAGGGGAATCACTTGCAACACTTCAGGCAGGAGCTCTCTCTATTGACTCTGTAGGGTGGACAAATTTTCAAGCTGTCCCTCATCATGTATATTATTTCTTCAAGATTTGTCCTCCTTTTAAAATGACTAATGTGATAGGGCAGTTTTTCAAGGTAAAGGCAGTTTTATGTTTTATTTTCCTTGACAACACAGTGAGAGAGAAGGACCTAGGGCTCATCTACACCAAGCAGGATATTCCATTATGAAAGCGGTTTCATCTCTCATTAGTCTGTCAGTCAGATGTATTTGCTAAAAACACTGATTGCTCCTGAGCGCCCTCTCCTGTGTAGAGTTCATATGGCTTCATGGTATACCCCAGAGCTGAGAGCGATGAAACAAAATAGGAGATGGCTTGAGGGCAGATGGGGACAAACTCCTAGTGAATGCAATCAAGCACTGGTAAGTGCCTATAGTAAGGTATATTCAGGGGCGGTGAGGGCAGCAAAAACACAATACCTTGCTGCCACTATCAATTATCAATCTGCCACCCAGCAGAGCTTTTCAGAGTTGTTTGGGGGCTATTACACGCCGGCCCCAATGCCTTGGTAGAACCATCTGAGGCCTGCTGTAATGAATTTGCTAGGCACTTCCAGAATAAAATCTTTGGCATCAGCTAGGACTTAGACTCCAGTGTTATAGCAGGTGAATGAAGCGAAGTATCCGGAGCACAGCTTTGTCGTGTTTTCTTCGATGAGTTTCAATTGGTACAGCTTGAGGATGTTGACAAGGTGCTTGGACAGGTTCATGCAACCACCTCTGTATTTGAATCTTGCCCCTCTTGGCTAATAAAAGGTAGCAGGGATAGAACCGCTGGCTGTGCCAGGAAAGTGATTAATGCCTCTCTGTGAGAGGGAGTGGTCCTGGGCTATCTGAAAGAGGTGGTAGTGAGACCACTCCTGAAGAAATCTTCCCTAGACCTGGAAAATCTTAATAACTATAGGCCGGTGGCAAATGTTCCATTCCTGGGCAAGGTCCTTGAGCGAGTAGTTGCGGACCAGTTCCAGATGCTCTTGGATGAGACTGATTATCTGGATCCATTTCAGTTGGGTTTCAGGCCTGGTTTTGGCACGGAAGCAGCCTTGGTCGCCCTGTATGATTACCTATGTCAGGAGAAAGACAGGGAGTGTGACTCTGTTGATTCTCCTTGATCTCTCAGCGGCTTTCGATATCATCGTCCATGGTATCCTTCTGGGATGACTGGCTGAATTGGGAGTGGGAGATACTGCATTGCAGCGGTTCTGCTCTTACTTGACAGGTCGGCTCCAGAAGGTGGTATTGGTGAACATTGCTTGGCCATGTGGATTCTCCAGTAGGGGGTTCCGCAGGGGTCAGTCTTGTCCCCCATGCTGTTCAGCATCTACATGAAACAGTTGGGTGCGGTCATCTGGAGTTTTGGAGTGCGTTGTCATCAGTATGCTGATGTCATGCAGCTCTATTTCTCCTTCTCATCTTCAATAGGTGAGGCTGTGGATGTGCTGAACCAGTGCCTGGTTGCGACAATGGACTAGATGAGGGCTAATAAACTGAAATTCAATCCAGACAAGACTGAGATGCTGTTAGTGGGTGGTTCTTCTGACCGGATAGTGGGTGTTCAACCTGTTCTGGATGGGATTGCAGTCCCCCTGAAAGAGCAGGTTTGTAGCTTCGGGGTTCTCCTTGAACCATCTTTGTCACTTGACGCTCAGGTGGCCTTGGTAGCATGGAGTGCCTTCTACCAGCTCCGGTTGGTGGTCTAGCTACGCCCCTATCTGGACAGGGATAACCTCGCTTCAGTTGTCTATGCTATCGTAACCTCCAAGTTAATTACTGTAATGCACTCTATATAGGGCTGCCTTTGAAGACGTTTCAGAAGCTGCAGCTTGTGCAAAATGCAACGGCCAAGTTGATAACCACAACCAGAAGGTTCGAACGTATAAGACTGACTCTGGCCCACTTGAATTGGCTGCCTGTATGTTTCCGAGCCTGATTCAAGGTGCTGGTTTTAAACTATAAAGCCTTACATGGCTTGGGACCACAATACCTACCTGTACACTATGCTCAACATCTAACTTTTTAAAATTGTTATTTTAAATGTTGTAATATTGTAATATGTTTAATATACTTTAAACTTTTGTATATCACTATTTATAGGTTTTTATATATATGTTTTAAATTTTGTGATGCCACCTTGAGGCCCAGCATTGGGCAAAAGGCAGGATAATAATAATAATAATAATAATAATAATAATAATAATAATAATAATAGGCCCTCCTCTGGGTGCCTACTCTGAAGGAAGCTCAGAGGATGGCAAGAAGGGAGAGGGCGTTTTCGTGGTGGCCCCCCAACTATGGAATGATCTCCCTGATGAGGCTTGCCTGGCACCAACATTGTTATATTTTTGGCACCAGGTCAAGAGTTTGCTCTTCTCCCAGACATTTAACAGCATATGTTGAGTTTTTTAACTGACCCCAGAATAGTTGTTTTAAATAGATATTGTCTGTCCTGGTATGTAATCAGTTTTTATGCTTTTTATGCTTTTAAAATTTGTAAATCGGTTTTTAATGTTCAATGTTTTGATCTTTGTAAACTGCCCAGAGAGCTTGGGCTATGGGGCAGTATATAAATGTAACAACAACATAATAACATTGGTTATCACAAACATGCAACGTAATAAGATTAAAATATACATTTTACGGTAATGATCTCCCCAGTACAGTGAAGCCAATTTTGTACAGTAAATATGTATCTAGTCTATTGGCCTGCAAGGGTAAATGCAGCAACACCATCTGTAATATATTTATCCCTATCACACAATAGCTGTCAGGTTCAATCCTTAGCATCTCCAGGTGACGATGAAACACGCACACACCTTCCTGTAACCCTGTAGAGCCCCTGCCAGTCAGTGTGGAGAATGCTGGGCTAGGTGGACCAGTGGTCTGGCTTAGTTTAAGGCAGCTTCCTATGTTTCTGCCAAGCAAAGCTGAGGAATCTCCTGTGCTTCAAAATGCCACTGCAGGAAAACCAACATTGGTATCTTTAACTGATGTCATTGTTGCACTTCCGTTTTACGGTGTGTGTGTGTGTAGCTGCTTGCATTTGTGTGTGTGTTTTGGTTGGGCAGCGATTGGGTTGTCATTTTTGAAACATTTAACATGATAGAGAATCAAAGTCCAGCCGTTGTCTTTAGGCACTAGCACTAGCTTAATATGTAACAGTTTATTGCATTTGAAAATTATTGTGTGTCAGGGAGATGCAGAAAAACAGCTCTGATTGGGAGGACTTACACTGCCTTCTGGATGACTTGTTCCAAAGCCAATTATAGCAACATCTTCCCTTGTCAGTCATGGGGAAAGCAGGTCACACTGCTGTTTATATAAACATTTAAAGCCCAACACATACCAGGCTATTTACTAGTATGTAGTGGGGGCTGTTTCTTAATACTGCGCTTCTAAAGGCTGTTCAGCAAGTGCTGAGGGGGTGGAGATTTTGATGTAATACCAAATTTTGTGAGCCCAAACCCTCCAATTTAATAAGACTGATCTCTACGCCACATAGTTTTGGGTTTTAGTCTTGATTTTGCCTCTGTGCTAGCCTCATATTTTTTTAGCTTCCCCCTTTGGATGATACAGTGAAAGATATGTTTTATTTTTCAGTAATGTTCCTAAGAATGTCATGAACCTAAACTTTTTATGTTTGGAGGTGAAATAAATTATAAAAGGAAAATTAGAAGTTATTGGGTATTTTTTGGATCTTGAATATGGTAAAATTCTAACTTCACCTAGTGATTTTGCTGACATCTACCCCTATCAGAACATGGTATTCCTATGGTCATGCCTGTTTTTGTGTTCCATACATTTATTCCCAAATAGTTGCAGATTTTCTCTCTCTTCGGTCCTCCAAATAACAAGGGACTGCTGGATAGTTTCCCATCAGCTTGAGCTCTCGTCTTCCCCTTTAAACCTAGATAATATTTCTATTTTTAAAATGTGTTAGCGGTCTTTGTGAAGAGAAGAAAAATCAACTGCTGAACAGCCATTGCTTTCCATGTATTATTCATAATCATTTTAAAACTCTGGCATATAAACGGCTTCTTAATATTTAAGCCGATGCTGTGATTCTCATCAAAAGGAACTCCTTCCCTTTCTTCATTTGATACTCCTGTATTTGTGTGTGAAGCAAAGGACTCTGTTAATGTTAACTTCTGAAAGAGCAAGCTCATCACTTTCCAAATGAAATGGTTGTTAAACTATATCCTGACCTTGAGATTGATTTTAGATAGAGGTAGAAAGCCTGACATCTAACAGTGGCGATTAGATAGCTTTTTTAAAGGGTCCAGTTTTGTGATTTGAACTTCATGAAGTAGTCTGTCTCAGTACAGATGGTCTTTCATTTGCAAGGGCTTTGTTTTGTTATTTCAAGGCCAGTGTGTGAATTGATTGACAAGACCAGTATGGCTTCATTTACTTGCTTATTTTAAAATGTTAGCTGCACACTCATTCTAAATTCAAATCAAGATCATGATTCTTTTTAAAAGCTTGTTATTAAATGTAATGCTGTTTAAAGAAACATTAGAATATGGTCTTCTCAAACTATGATAGTCAAACTACTGCTTTCCAAAGAATCTGAGATTATAATTTCAATCCCAAATAGAGCTAGTCCAAACTACAGAACTAAAAATACACTGCAGGTTTGTAGGGGTTAAGTTTCGTTGTGACAGATAAAGTGGTGCAACAAATGTTAAGGGAAAGAATAACTAAAGGCAGATTTCCTTTGTGATCAGTTGATTTCCAACTCCCCAAATAGCCTTGTTAGTGACCAGGTAAGGCAATTAGAAAGTACTAAGAAAAATTGTGAATGACATCAAACTAAGAGAGATTATTTATATCAAGAAGGATCATGACAATATACAAGAAGAACTAGATGATCTCTTGAACTGGAATAAAAGAAACAGAAATAGAATTTTGTCCAGAAGCATAAAACAGAATTCCATAAATGTAGAGGAAAGCATTTTTATTTTTGTATCAGCTGGGAACTTAACAGTTGGAAAGAAACAGAGAATTAAGGGAATGGCCCAATTCAGATACAATGGACAACAATGGTTTTCTGCAATGTGAATGAACTGACCCTTTCCCCTCTGTTGCTCCTTTGCAGGCCACAGGAGGAGATTGGAAGCTTTCATTCCCTATTTCAAACTAATCACATGATGTCTGAACCCAGGAAACTGTGGTTTGTTTAAACTATCATTTCAGGAAAAGCCACAATCTGAAACAATAGTTTTATCCTGGTGTGTTCTCTCTAACCATAGCTTAAGCAAACAACAGTTCCCCAAGTCCAGACATCACAGGGACCAGTGGTGTGTTTAAAATCCAAACAAAAGCTTCTGATCTCCTCCTCCTGATATGGGAGAGTGCATGAACCCGAGGCTTGCTGATGTTTGTTCATGGAGTGGAAAGTCATTAATCATGTAATGGGAAACCATGTGGACTGGGCCAATGTTAGTTTAAATATTTTTTCTTCCTTTGCTTTGGAGCATCAAGGAGTGGGGAGATGCGAGGACGATGAATGCATTTCAGTGTATGTTTCTTTTGGGGCCTCTCAGGCTAGTGGATAGTCACTTACCTAGCTGGCTGTTTTGAATAAGCATCTCTGCCAAGGCACAGTGGCCTGCTGATTTCTTCCATCTTATACTTTTCACAAATTTTAAAAATGCAGAAATTCGTTATGACAAATGATCTGCTTTACATTTTTTCTAAAGGATCTTCTTAAAGTTATTTAAAAAAATCTTCACTGGGTTATGTTGGATAGCATTTCATTGACCAAATCTGAGCTAAGATTAATAAAGAAATGTTATAATTTTAGCATGTATCCCAAGCTCTGCAGAGGAGAGACATGGGTTCTGATATGCGAAGCTTGCTCTGTACATGGCCATGGAAAGTTTCTGCAGGTGCTTTTGCACACAGTCGTAGGGTGGACAATCTGGCTCCACTGATGATGATTCAAGGCAACACTTACTTTGTCCTGCTTTTGCCTTGCAGACTCACCACCTTTTCTGATTATTCTTCCTCAAGTATGTGTATCATCGGTCATAACCTCTGAATTCTACCTGGCCTTTTGTCATACAGTAAGGATGATGGGCTTAAGTTAGTATGTGTACCTGGCTCTTAGCCTGAATATCACCTGTGTTCTGGACCCTCTAGCTAGCTGGTCTGTATGATTTATCATGTAGCCCTGCCTGCTATATACAACTTTTCCTACCTCTCTTTTTCCATACTAGGCATAGGGGCACAAGGTCCCAGGCTGCCCTGGTGGAAGCCTTTCTTTCATTGCAGGTTGTCTGGCAATTCCTAAGGGTGTCTTTGGCTTTTGTTTGCCTGGAAAATAAGAACGATATGTTAATGTTAGGTAAAAGGCACAGTGCCATGGCTTCTAGAGTCAGTGACTGCTGCAGTGCACTTTCCATTGAGCAAATGGAAAATGTGGTAAAACAGACACCAAGGAGAAAGGGATCTAAGGGGAATTAAATAATAAGCCAGCTGAGTATAAACAGGGCCACTGCACTAGGAATGGAAACTGCACAGCCTTCTTCTCCAAACGGGAGTGTCAATATTGAAAAAGTCAAATGCATTGCAGACTTCTGTATTATGGATAATTCCAATGTGTTGTTTATACAAGCTTAATAATGCACACAAAACCAAGATTTTATTTTGAAATATGAGTAGTTTTGTGTACAGTTGTGACTTGAATTACCAAAAAAAAAAAAAAAGGGAAAAAGAAGGGGATCCTAATAGTTTTTTGACTGAATATTTAATTCTTGCCATGCTTTTTACAACTTAAGCACTCATGAGATGACATTCCAGTCAATGAATTCTATTTTCTTTTCATTGTTCTGGTGGTTTTCCTATTTGTTTTAAATATTACCTAGTGAGAGATTTAGCTTCAAACGTATTTATCAGGTCTTAGTTCTTTTCGTTTCTACCATTTCATGTATATTCTGATTATGATGTATTTATTTATAGTAATTATATATATATTAAAAATAACCTTTTGGCTCCCAAGGGGGCTAATAGTATTAATAAAAACAAATTAAAATAACAAGCAATAAAAAAAACAGACAAAAGTGAAAACAAAGCAACAAACAGCACCAATAACATTAAAATCAGGAGCCTGCCAGCTTAACTACTAATAAAAACACATCACTGGAAAGTGTGCCTGAACAGGAAAGATTTACATGCTCCGAAAAGCAGAGAGTGGGCTAAATTTCTCAAAGTAAGATGTTCCACAGTGTGGGTGTCACTACAGAGAAGGGCCTGTTCCTTGTTCCTACCTACTGTACCTCAAATGGAGGTGGGACATATAGCAGGGCCTCATCTGAAGACTGAAGTGTGTAGGTCAGTTCAGGTATCCCTATCACATATTGTTTAAGGCATTAAATAGGGTTTAACCCCATGGCACGTAAGCCAATATCCACAGGGAAGAAAAGCTTTTCTCCAGCCCTACCATCTGGGACTTGCTTTCCAAGAATGACTGGAGCCACTATAAAGATGTCCCTCTAAGACACATTCCTGCTAGGCACATAAAAAAGGATACCATGGTTGATGATACTGAAAGCTCCCCAATGCCCATTAGTGTGGGACTTGCTACATTCCACTCACCACAGCACCTCAGTTTAAATAATGGTTTGGGATCTTTGGGACCAGACTAGAAGGTTTGTAACTGGTTCTCTCATCTTCCTTCCAAGGGCCCAGAGTCAGATCAGAATTCAGATAATCAATGTCCATCTAGTAATAATTCTGGAGCTGAGATGCCACAGCATGCTCCAGAAATTGCTCCTAAAATGGAAATGTAGTTGCTAGGCCAAAAGTTATTCAAGTTGGTCGGATCAAGAGAGAGTTTTATTTCAGTGGTGGGGGTACTACTGTTTCTTTCAACTTAGGCTAGACTTCCCCAACCTGATGCCCTCCAGATGTTGTAGTTAGTCTTTATTTCCATCAGCTCCAGCCAGCACTGCCAATGGACAGGAATCCTGGGAGTTGTAGTCCACAATATCTAGAAGGCACCAGGTTGGGGAAAGATGATTTAGCCTCTTCTTGCAAGAAGGTAGTAATTACTCCTTTACTATGAGAGCCAAGTATGCAAGTAGTAGGCTTTTCCTCTCCAAGAATCATGACTAATCTTTGGGCTGCAAAAGCTAAAGAGCATCCATAGAAATTTGACCAGATAGAACCTGGCCACCAAAGTTGTATAGTATGTTTTCCTCATACAGTATGATTGTATGATTTTATTATAATTATATTGTGTGTATGACCTTGAGAGGGCTGTATAGCGTTTAAAGGTGGTATCTAGAAATTTTAAATAAATATGTCACTGTCATAATCTAAAGAGCTATTTCCCCTTCAATGAAATTATCCATAGCTTCATTGACTTGTTTAGTATTAAAAGGACGCTTTGAAACATAAGATTTTAATGGAGTCAAAAGCAGTGGGACAGGGAGAGGATCCTTAATTCCAATTTATCTTACAACAGGAGAGTGGCTGTTTACAAGGCTGACAATGTTATATGTGTTGTTTTAACTTTTCCTTATAATGTGATGGATTGCTAATCAGGATGTTCAAAAGTACTGTTATAGTTAATGAAATGCCTAGTGCCTAATTTAGATCTAGTGATAAGGAAAAACTTGTGAAAGCAAGGAATTGTGTCAGATAGATATTAGGAAGCAATATCTAGCTGCTTGAAAAATAGAATATATATATTATAGAATCATAAAATGATAGGTTTGGAAGGATTCTAACAGTCAGGCCCCCTTTCCCAAAGCAGGATTCTGTACGTACTGCAGAATAAAGACAAAAGCATTTTGTAAATTAAATCTCTTTTATAAATGACAATGTATACAACAAAATGCAGCTAATTTCTCTACAGCTCTCTGTGGTTTCATTCCTCCAAGAGGTGGCCTAAACAGAGTATCTGTCGCCATTGTTCATATTTATGGATAGCTGCTTGCAGGTCAGGTCCGCTGATAAAATCCACAGCACTGGGGTTAAGTCAGCAGGTTTTGGCATTAACTTTGGCTCCCAGGATGTTCCTTATCTATGGAGCTTGACAACTGAGGTCACATGCACCCATTGCACTTCTGGTGAGGAAAAAGTGTGCTTAAAACTAGAGAAACAACTACTAGCGAGAAGAAAGGGTGCTGTTCCTTGGTAATAGAACCAGAAGGGTGCATATGAGGTCTTTGTAAGTGTGTTTGTTTCTTTACTTAATAACTCTGTTGACTATAACTGTTTTGGAATACCAGACTGGATAGGACTATTACAGTTTTCACTGTGGGCGTTGCTAGACGAGGCCTTAGCGCGCCTTGAGAGCCGGTTTCCCTGCTGTGCTTCCACATGACTCACAGGGGAATCCGGCTCCAGGCCGCACTGAAGCCTCCTCTAACGTGTGTGTGGCATTTGGAATGCTGAAACTGGAAATGTTAAACATCCCACCCCCCCACCCCCGCTACTGGTCAGCTCCTCATTGCCTCTTCCAAAAGGGCCTTGGGCTACAGTTACATGTGACATGTTTGCATATAAGGTGTAGTTTGACTCTTAGTTTGGCCCAAGTTGTGGTTTCTGCTGGGTGGCCAATTTTCTACTGTTATGATGTGGTAAACACATAGCAAGATGGGAATCAGGTGCTGAGGCTCTCCACTAAAATTCTAGTGTTGAATTTCTTCATAATATAGTCAGAGCATAGCTGTCTTTCATTGGGCCTTCTACTTGTTGAATTTCTAGGCTGAAGGTTCCTTTCTCTCTAACAATGAACGTGCTGTCTGTATGCTGCCAACAGGCTGGGTAATAATGAACAGACTGAGACACTGAGCTGGATTGAAAATGGTAATCCACATTTGTATGCGAATCAGGTAGCAAAGTTTCTGTGGAAAACCTGGTGTCAGACTATGATTTATTTATTTATTTTAAAAAAGTTTTCCTCCTACTTTATCTTCAGCGTGACTAGTCTGCTTCAGAGGACAACAAATTGTCCTATTTGTGACATAACTGCTTAATATGACATATGTATTCAGATTTGGACAGAAGAAGAGCAATGGTATACAAGCTAATAATTTAATTATTTCCATGGATATAAAACAAAAACAGGAAATTAGAATCCAGAGAGAAACACCCACACCCACCCTTAATAAATTTCTCAGGCTCTGTTGCATACTATAACCCTTTCCATAAGGATGCTTCATATATTTGCGGAAGCAGAAACTTTTAGTCCATTTGAGTATGATGGCTTTAAATTTTATTGGACTTAAAGTAAGAAGACAATTTTCCATTCAAGGTCTAATGTATATAGAATTTTTGAACTTTTAACCTTTGCTTATAATGAGTCTTTTCTCCCTGAAATATCCAGCTTTTTCTTTTATGATTTTCTGTCCAGCAGCAGCAGAATTAACGAGAAAACCAAAGTTGGCACTACTATTACTATCATCAAATGACCAGTAGAAGGGCTTTCAGAAATGGGCAGAGGTTACAGAGAATAAGAGAGAGAATTATAAGAGAATCATGATTATATCAGTTGGTCCTGCCTATTTTGATGTGCCTGGTGTCCACACATTGGATAATATAAATAATTAGTGACCTACATGCATAGATCTCAGTGCATGTCTTCTCTAATTGTGCGTTCTTCTGTATACTGCAAAAATTGGATGTCCAGATCATACAATCAGAGCCTTGTCCATCTTGGGATTTAATGCACGGGCATTGGGTGAATAGAGGAGGTGGGTCAGCCAGCACAATCACAGTCTCCTGCCATTATACATAGAAAAGGATGAATGCATAAGAGAGAGGGAGAGAGATATGTCTGGAATATTGACCGCTTTGCCTGTAAACTGTTGATAACCATCTTGTTAAAAAGCTTTTGATGAATTTTTGTTTTGCACATGGAGTGGGAATGCCTATCATGTTCTTTAAACACGTCATGCTAATGCATAGTTTGTGTTGCATGACAGATGGATCTGCATTAAGGAGCACTTATTGAGCACTGCTGATGTGGTAATATCTCTCCCTTTGAAGTTGATAAAGGGCTTCTTGAACTGATGCTAATGTGATGGGTAAGATGTTCAGGAAATACTTTAGCAGTTTGTTTTATAAGAGGAAGAATGTGAAGTCTGGCTTCTTGAAGCTTTGAGCAGGTATTTTATGTCAGCGGATTGGGTAGAGGTGGACGTCTATTCTGCTGTTGTGTGCCCAGGAGTGGAAAGTAGGGAAGTGATGGTGAACTTTCTGCTAATTAGATGTTGTGAAAATGATACAATTAGTCACACATTCTAAATGGGTGTTGGTGGCAATGGAAGCTTAGCTTCCTTTTCTTGAACCCTCAGAAAGCTGCAGTGTTCAGTCTTGGACAGATTGCAGGGTTATTCAGCTGTTATCTGTTAAAGAACTGCTCTTCATGGTGTCTGAGATCTGTGCCTGCGCAGAGCAACATCTTAGAAACTTCAAGCTTAGGGGGAAAAAGGGAACTGGCAGGCCTTGCATCCCTCAAAGGGAAGCCCCTGTACTGCACACATATTTTGAGGTCAAGCACTTTCCTGCTCAATTTTCTCTTCTGGCTGCATCATCACTGATAACACCTCTCTTAGCTACTTGAGCTTTTGTGAGCTTCAACAGTATTCTTTAGTTTGCTTAGTAATATCTATATCTATATATCTATATATATCTTCTAGTCTTCACATCTTTTATTTTCATTGGAGCTCTGTGGATTCGCTGGACTATTGGCTTTGTAAAGTGGCTCCTTCAAAAACTTCTGGGGTGGGCGGGTGGAGGAAGGCCTTTTGTGACTAAGGCAGAGCGTAAAAGTAGGATCCTATTCCTGTTCCTTGAAGTTCACCAAGCAGATTCAAAGAAAGTGTGTGTGTGTGGGGGGGGTGTCTTAGGGCATTGTTGTGCAAGTGGGCAAGCCTTAAATGTGGCATTGCTGGAGTCTATCAGTAAAATACTGCTTGGGTTGTTTTTATCCTGTGTGTCCCTCTCCCTTACAACCCAGGTACTGGGAATTCATGTATCCTGGAATTTGCTGTTGCTCTCCATTGACCATTCCTGCTTTGCTGTGTTTAATGGATTCAGCTTTTCTATCACAGTTTGCACTGGTCCTCAGTAATAATCTGAGCCTCTCATCAGATCTTCTTGTGGCACCTTTGATATTGAAGGACTTGTTACAGACCCGTCTCTGTGTTGCCTTATCCTTGTGGGACACTGGCACTATTCTCTTTGAACAATGGAATAGTGTCAATCACCTATGATGCTCTTAAGTATCACAAATTATAAAAGAACCTATTAGTACTAGAAATACCACATTGTCTTTAATTTCCTTTCTTTTGGTGCATATATATGGCATTTGATTATTATTAATCTTCTGAAAATGGTACTACTCCCTCCCTTCCCCCTAAAGAGAGGGGGGGGGGCTAAATACTGTCATGAGACTGGTAGTCAACAAGTACCACAATGGGTTTTGTTGTTGTCATATATGATGGATTATGGTTACAACAGACCTCAAGTCAGTGTGGTGTAGTGGCTAAAGTGTTGGACTGGGAGTTGAGAGATCCGGGTTCTAGTCTCCACTAAGCCATGGAAACCCACTGGGTGACTTTGGGCCAGTCACTGTAATCTTAGCCCAACCTACCTCACAGGATTGTTGTTGTGAGGATAAAATGGAGAGGAGGAAGAGGATTATGTATGCCGCCTTGGGTTCCTTGGAGAAAAAAAGGCAGAATATAAATGTAATAAATAAATAAATAAGTCAGGCATCATGACTGGCGTTGCAATCCTAAGTACACTTACTAGGGAGTGTAAGTGGAATTTACATGCATTGAACGCAATGGGACTTAGCTCTAAGTAAAAATGCTTAGGATAGTCCTGTAAGTCAAGTTAAAATCAATGGAACAACTTAGTCATGACTACTTCAAATCCCATTGTTTCAGTGGGACTTAGTCATGACTGAAGTTAGCTGGGCTAAGGCCCATATATTTTGTGTTATTACTGGAAAGACTTTTGGGTTTTCTTTAAGTGTGTGTGTGTGTGTGTTATTCTTTGGGTTTCCATCAACCCCTGCTTTTTTCCTTTAGAGCACCCCCATTTTTAAATTAAAGGATTTTACTTTAACAATAGTCTTTCCTGAATTACTTCACAGTACACAGAAACAAATGGGTTTCTTATGTGGGGGTATGGTCTGAGAGCACATGATGCCTGGCCATTGCCTGAATGGGAGACTACCTGGGAATCTTACGTACTTTGCCTTGAATTCCATGATGGAAGAAAGATGGGATATATACATGTAATAAATGCATCATAGAACTTCAATGAAGAAATGGCAGAATTCTGAAGTGCCTTTTCTTTTATAAATTCCAATCAGACACTTCTCTTTGCTTCCTGTTCTATGTTTGGAGTCAGTATTGTAATGCTTACCTTTGTCCCTCTGTAGCAAAAGCCAAGTCATTGCAATAATCTTACATAAGATCAGTTTTGTCAGGAACTCTGGTGCTATTATTAGTATGCCCTCTACTCTCTATGTGGGAGAGAAAGGAACAAAAAGATTAAAAGTGCCCTTTTTTTTTTACATGTTAGCATTTCTCACTGTGTACACGTATAGAAAACTCTAAATTTTGTATTGTGACCTTGTCCCACATTTCATCTGTTAAAATAAGGTCTATTGCAAAATGATTCAACAGAAATTCCAGATGCAGGTTACAACTCATGAACATCTGTGCGGGGCATGGGTTGAGGTGTGCATGAGTCTCTGCTTTGAAGGTTAAAATGACAGGTGACTCATAAGCACGGACCCATCTCCCTGTGTGTTTTGAGGTCTGAAGCTGCTTCTAGTGCACTATTCTAGGAGCATTCGCACAGGATATCTAGTGCCAATTTGCAAAGTCTTCCCTCCGTGCAAGGTTCATTCATTTGGAAAAGTACTTGGGGTTAGTTCACATACACATATTCATTGCTTCTTAGTTAAGCGATGATTTGTCTGATAGAGGCATTGTGGCCCCTGATGTGTGTACACTAATCTATCTGTTCAATAACATCATTATTTTATTTCCTTAAATTATTTATAGGCTACCATTCAATATAAATATTTATCAGGGCAGCTAATAAATTAAAATTTTAAAATACATACAGAGAACAATAATATCATATGGACAGCACATAAAAATGGCATAAAACCAAGACTGAGGGCCTTGCTAGAATTACCAGAAAATCCGTCTGGGAGGCGGGGTGATGGCGTGCTACAGCTAGCGTGTGCCTTTGCCCTTTTCCACATGTCACCACGCGATGGGGCAAGGGAAAGCCCCGTCGTGTGCTCCGCTGTTTCCACCCTTAAAGGGCCATGTGAGCAGGAGCGCACCACCGGAAAGGTAAGTGCTTTTTAAAAAAAATTAAGGGTTCCCCGCTCCCCCTGATTTCCCTCCCGCAATGTGTGATGCCCCCCCTGCCCACTTGCTTGCCCGTCCTCCCCCGTCCACCATGCCCTGTCCCCCGTCCTTCTTTCCCCCCATCCCCAATGCCCACTCACTCGCCCGTCCTTTCCCCCCGTCCCCGATGCCCACTCGCTCGCCTGTCCTTCTTTAACCCCATCACCGATGCCCTGTCCCCCGTCCTTCTTCCCCCATTCGCCATGCCTGTACCCGTGCCCGTCCTTCTTCCCCGACCCCGTCTGCCGTGCCCGTGCCCGTCCTTCTTCCCCCTCCCCCCGCCCGCCATGCCTGTGCACATGCCCGTCCTTCTTTCCCCCCTCTCCTGCCGGGTCCGGCCTTTCCCCTGGCCCCTATCTCCCCCACCCCGTGATTCCCCTCCGGCCCGATGGGCACAGCGCTCCTATGAGCGCTGTGCCCAGTCCGTGGCTTCTTCCGGCTACTCGCGAGTAAGCGAGCAGCCGGGAAAAGCCACGGACCCTGCTAGACCTGCCTCAGGCCGGGGCTGCGGAAAAGCCGGGCCATAAGCGAATCCACTTATCCCGGGTTAAGGGAGGTCTTAGCCCGGCCTGACCCCGGAATCCCCTGTGCGTCATCTGGATGCACAGGAGGGAGACCGGGCCTCACACCGCACTAAGACCTCGTCTAGCAACGGCCTGAGTTAAATATCACAAACCCATGAAAGGTGGGAACATTGACAGCTTTCAGGGAGCAGGTAAATTTGAAGAATTTTCAGGTGGGGTGTGGGTGTACCTTAAATATATGGTGAGATTTTTTAAAAAACAAAAATAAAAAAAGTTTGATGCCACTTCAAGGCGGCATGGAAACAACACTATGACTGGGTTAGGATAGCAAGATAACCAGTGGTGGGTTAAATAGTCAATGGTGGGTTGTTGTCAATGGTAGGTTATTGTGTCATCTGTCGGGACTTTTTCACACTACTGTTTGTTATTCAGCCAAAATAACCAACGCAAATAACCAATGCTGTGCAGAGTTGATTATTTGAACAACCATTGGTTCTCATGTGTTGGACACCGTTGACTATTTTGTCACACACAGTTGGTTATTTTCAGTGACTACATAGTCCCCTTGCAAGAATGACCAAAGAGGCAGCTGCCACTCCAGTCCAGCTGGCAGAACTTGCAATGGCTTATGGGATACCAGTGGGAGGACTGAGGGGGCGAGAGAGGACAGGGAATGTGTCAATCAAACACAGCAATACTCAACTGGATGCTGGCCTTAATCCATACCACGGTTAATTATAATCATGTTGTGTGGGGAGTAACCCCTTGATAATCAACTGTGGAGTTGATTATTATCCCACTATTGACTATTGTGTTGTCTGAACTAGAGATGTGAAAGCCCGGAACCCTCCCCCCCCCCCCAAAAAAATCGGGGGAAATGGGCTTTTCTTGGGTTTTTCCGAAGCCTTTTGTGGGAGGTTTTTTTTCTGAAAAATTGAAAAAAATGAAGGAAAATGGATTATGGGATGTTTTATTTTAGCATGATGAATAAAGCTAGACGGACCAGTGGTTTGACTTGGTATAAGACAGCTTCCTATATTCATTCCCTGCATTCAGGATGCTTGGGACAATAAAAAGAACTTCCCCTGATGTTGAAATGATATTGGGGTGGATACCAGCTAGCCTTCCTGGGGAAAGCATTCAAGAAGGTCTTCTACCTAGTTGCTACCCACCTCACATTAGATGGCAGGGGCACCCAGAGGAGGACTTCTGAAGATAACCATGGTATACACTTTGCATTGTACTGGGAAATGGACCAGGAATCAGTGGAATTGTTTATTATAGTACTTCAAAACTTGCACATTTCTCTAGAACGAAAGAAATCGGTGTGTGTGCAGCACAGGAAATGATGCCTTTATTATACCACCTTCAGTTCCCTTAACAACTTTTGTTTGCCTCAAGACTCATGTATGAGGGTGGGAACGTGGTATAATGCATGTAACCAGCACCTCATACAAAGCAAGCTATTCTTGCTTTAATGGGCTTAAAATATGTCATTTAAATCACAGTTCTGGAATTCTGTTCTTTTAATGTAATGTGCTCCCATGGGGAAGTATTTTTTTTTTTAAAAAAGAAGGATATTTAAAACCACTTTAATGAAAATAGAAATGGGAAAAAATTGACATTAAAAGAGGAAAAGTGTAAAGTACAGAAAAATAATAAACTAAAATGTGTTGGTTCCCTCAGTATAGAAACCTGCAAGCTTTAGAACACACTGAACTATTAGTATTCTACAGTGTAGTGAGGGACAAATCTATCTTTCCTTATAATAGCAATTCAGTTGGTGTATCCTGCCAGGATTTTAGGCTCCACTAAGAATCAGGAGGGAGCCAACAGCATGCTCTAGGAAACCCCAGAAAGCACTGGAAGTGACTCAAGCATGAACAACTGAAGCTAGGTTGTATTTGTGTATTTCACAAACATGCATGTTTGCTATGTACATATAGAATCTAGTATTTGGCATCTTGAGAATCATAGGTGTCAAGTCCTTATGCGCAACTTCTTTACTTCCTCCCACTCTTTGCTCAGAATGGCTTGCATCTGGTTAATTTTCATAATTATTTCTAGTCTTAAACATTGGATTTTACCCTGAAATGCAGATTCATATTGATTGGTACTGTCACATACTCATGACATAAGCTGTCACACTACAGTCAGTCATAAAGTGAAGTCACAAAAAAGTAGTAATTATTTCTGCACTGAACACAAATCAAAATGTTTTGTTATAATGGCAATGCGATTTTTCATAAACTGGAAGTGTATTGTGTATAACTGAATGGGATCAATCCTGCAAGTTGCTAAGAAGTATCATAACATATGATGCACTAAATTAGTTTGCAGATACACAGTGCCTGAAATGAGAGAGAAATGAAATGGAATGATTTCATTTCCAGTTACGTCAGATTCAAATATGGACGTTGAATAGAAGTGGAATGATTTTAGGTCCACCTGGAAAGAAGTGGGATGATATCCCACTACATATATGCAAAAATACGAGATGTATGCTTACTTTTTTTAATAAGAGCTGGATTTCTTCAAAGCTGGAAAAATTATTGTTGCTCTACTTAAGCACTTAAATATGGTGCAGTCTTGGATTCCCGTTCCCTCCAGCATTCACACGTGCTGGCAAACTGACATGGGACACTCAATCAGTAAGACTTCTTTTATTCAGGGAAATCTCATGGTGAAAAGCTTAATGGTTACACGCTTCAAAAGCTGATAGATGTTCAGAAAGGTTTAGGCTTCAAGATAATATACTGTCAAAATGCTACTCACTACAATAACAACCTGGTTTCCCAGTTGCCATCTCAACGGTTCTAAAAATGGGTTCTGAATCTGACCAAGGGATGGGGAAAGATTCCTGATACGATCCTTCAGGCAATCACAGTGGGGAATTCTTGAAAGGCTTAACAAACTATCTTAAGGGAGCTAGTCCAAACACGGCCACACGTTGGTAACTCAGGGAACATGGCTAAAACCTAAACAATAACACGGGGTGGGTAAAAATTTTAGCAACAAGAACTTCTGTGGTTGTACTTTAGCACCGGGAACGCCCTGACACCTGAGTCTGCAGAGAAAAAGTCAAATGCTCAATCCCAGCCTGCTGCTTTGCTGAGCTGACTACAAACACACAATCTACAGCAAATGCAAGTTCAAGTCTATGAAAAGCCTCACAGTACTTTTCATGGCACAGTCATAGAAATCCAAAATCCAAATAGAAGAGAACATGTGCAGAGTGCTTTAACGGAGATGGATCCAAACGGGGAGGGGTTCAGGTCACGAGTCGAAAGATGATCCTAGTAGAGGCTTCTTGCCTTTGCTCCAGCTTATAAAGGGAGGTGTAGGCCTGTTCAAAACCACTTGACAGACAGGACTCTGGCCCCTAAAGATAATCTGTGTTTATTTCAGTTGTGCATAGTTAGGCTTATTTATTATAGTAAGGGACTATGGAGCTGTGTTAAAGGCTTCAAGGAAAAAGTGCATTTTGAATAAATTGAAAATATGTTGTTTCACATATGTGTTCTGGAAAGTAGTTCCAGATGTAAGGGGCAGTGAGAGAAAAACAGTTTATTCATTTCAGGGGGCATGAGACATTTGGATGACTGGGTGTGGTAGAGCTGGAGGAGTAAAAGTCAAGGGGTCCTTTCATTTCTTCTTAATGCATGAGCATCAGTGCAGATTTAGAAGTGAGAGGATTTTGGGGCAGGGTGTGTGTGTGGACACTTGGAAATGCCCTGGCTTTGTGCTCTATTGTCCTTCGATATTGTCTTTGTTCCAGTTCTGCAGTGAACTACAGCAACCTCTGGCAAGGACATCTGAAACAAACCTATTTCAGGGGAAAACAAGTACTACATTACGCTGTAACAACTTGGCTCGGTTCTTCTTGGAAAAATGTGGAGAAGTAGTGTTCAATATCCACAGACAGAGAAGCATTCGTTGCCTCTTTGGATTTGTGCGTTGTGTATGTGAAAGGAGACAGGTTGTCTCTTTGATTTATTTGCTCTGCAGCACTTAGTAATTAAGTGGCAATTGTGAAATTGAAGCACATAAAAGTCATTTGGTTTTGGTCGCCTATTGGCGAATGTGTAGTTTAGCTGTCTGTCTTCGCACAGTACCTTCAGCAACCTCTTTGCAGGAGCTTGGTAATGAAACCCTTTCTGGAATTAACTGGATAGCACTTGATATAATTGTTTATGTGTGCTTGTGAGATGGAATACCTGAAGGAGCCACCTGCATGAGGGTAGGTCTGATTATCCCATAACAGTAAGATTAGTTTCTTTGTACCAGCCATGCTAGTAGAACTTGGACATGTAACTATTTGTGCCCTAAGGCGCAGGTTAGTGGAAAACAATGGTTTTACTTCTTCCTCCTGGCCCAACCCTTGCCTTCCCCATATCTCTTAATTAGGGATGTCCATTGTGGGGAAATCTGGCCCTTTTGGTATCCCCATGATGCCCCTGACTCAGCTCACACATGTTGGTCAGTTCTCAAATCCAGGGATTTTTGAAGGGGGGTATTTATGCAGACAGAGATTCATGCAAAAGCGTGGCCATAAATAGCACAATTTCTGCAAAAATGCATCTGTAAATGGTACGATCTGCGCAAATTATACAATTTATAGCTGCAAATTTGCACAAATTGTGCTATTTATGGCCACATCTTTGCGCAAATGGCTATTTGTGCTAATTTTAAAACATACAAAAAATCTGCCAGCTGGTCTGACTCACTACACACCAGAACAGATTTCGGGAGGGGGGGCAAGTTGATGAAAGTTCATTGAGCTCCAGCGCCCCCCCCCCCCAATGGATTCCTTCAACATTTCTAATTTTTCCACCCTGTGGCCTGCTGATTGGGAGACAAGGGTCAGATGATGTTGGGAAGTTAACCAGCTAGCTAGAGAAGGAGGCAAGAGTGGGAAGAACTTGTAGCCAGAAGCTCCCATATTTTACCTGCCTCTCAGCTGTTTCCATGGTTAGCTTAGCAAGCAGTTTGGGAGCCTGCCAATGCTAAATCTCAGCTGTTGGAAGGAAAGTGTTTCTGATTTTGCCAGTGCTGCAGAATCTTCTCACTCCCTTAAACTTAAAAAAAGTTTTGTTTTTATAGCACATTTACAAAAGGTAATTAAACCAACAACAAAAACAAAATTACAAGATTTGCAAGGTTGTCAAATTCTTGTTCACATTTGGTAGCAAAAATAGCATATCGCTGAGTATTTCTTGTTAAGTAAATGAACTATTAATATAATTCAACAGTACGCAATTAAGTTTTAGAGGTAATTTTAGAAAAGTTTTCAAAGAGTCCATTTTAATTTATTTTATTTATTATTGCATTTATATCCCACCTTTTTTCCTCTAAGGAACCCAAGGCATTGTACATAATCCTCCTCCTCTCCATTTTTATCCTTGCAACAACCCTGTGAGGTAGGTTGGGCTGAGTGTGACTGGCCCAAAGTCACCCAGTGGGTTTCTATGACCGAGTGGAGACTAGAACCCAGATCTCCCGATTCCCAGCCCAACACTCTAGCCACTACACCATACTTAACATGCATGTTAAGAATGCCAACCATTTCTTTGTGAAATTGTCAGGATGTTTAAGGGTTGACATTTTCAATTGAATGGAGATCTTATCCATAGTTAAGACGTTCCAAATTTTATTATGCCATTCCCTGGTGGAGGGGGAGTGTTTTTCCACTAAAGCTATTTGAAATTTGGCTGATGTTTGAAGGGTACAGTCCTACACATATTTAGACCAAAAAAGTCAACTCCCAGCATCCCCCAGCCAGCCATGGATTGTGTGCTGGGTTAAATACTCCCTGGAAGGTTATGCTCTTTTCCCAGGTTTCTTGCATTCCCCCAAGGCTCCCCTGCCTCTCTGTTTGAGAACCAATCTTAGGGTTCAAACAGTATGTACAAATGGGTTATCCTGCTGAGAAAATGAGTTCTATCCAATAAGGAAGTCATCCCCAAGATGATGCCCCGCACAGGTGTGTTGCACTACATCTCCCATCATTCCTAGTGAGTACAGCACTACATCTCCCATCACCCCCAGTGAGTATGGCCAATGGGAGCTGCCATGATGTCCCAAGATGCCCAACACAGTCACTTTTGAACACATTGGCCAGTTAGGTCATTGGTTCTATATATAGGAATTTATATTTGTTTGTCCATCAAAATATTTGTATCCCAAAGTGTCAAACAACCAATAATATAATAAAACAAGCAATGAAAACAAACACATAACTAGCACTGCAATACTAAACAGAAGCAGAATATAGACTAAAACTGATCAGATCAGAGAGCATTTCCATAAACTGTCATCCTAATGCTTGAATACATCCAAACAAGTCATTAACCAGACATCACGGAACAAGAAATTCCATGGTTTAAAGACTGTTAATAAGAACACCATCTTCTGGATCTTTCCCTCCACATGTCGGAGCCACCTAGAGTAGGACTTCCTCCAATGACCACAGTGTGTCGGTAAGTTTCTTCTAGGAGGAGACAATCCTTCAGATATCCAGATCCCAAAATGTTAGGCCCAGAAAGAAATTGGAAGCCATTGCCGTTGATGTAGTATTTGTGTTTTGTGTTATACAATCAAATATATCTTAGCAGTTTCCACACATTTTTCAAGGGCAGTTCTGAAAGTAACCAGAGCATGAATATCTGTGGACAGTTCAGTCTTCTCCAGGAAAGGTCATACATGGAACACATGGCTATCCAGGAACTATCAGCCTGCACAGGAACTTGAATTAGTTCCCTGAGACTACTCCTGTAATGCTTTCTCCATGGTAATGTAAAGAAGTGATTTTACTTATGGACAGAAAGAAATTTAAATCCAGCTGCCAACAAATTAGAAGACACTTTATTATTGAATGGAGAAAAATATGATTAAGAATTGAATGCATTGAATTGAATGCAAAAACATTGATAAAAAAACTCCTATACACTTAATCACTGTGCTAATCAGATATTTACCGTGGCAGATAAACTTAAGTTCCAGAAGTTACAGGTATCATTGTACACAGGACACCATGCTGTTTTCTGAATCAGCTTGCACTTCAGGCCTGGACTCCCAATTGGTAGGACCTAAACTGAAGATACCACAGGCAGAATCAGATATGCTTTTATGGAAAATCTTATTGGGAAGCAAGGCTGTCATGAAAGAGGCAGCCCCAAAGTTAAAAATAATGGATTTTTAGCCCCCACAGAATATTATCACTCATGATGTAAATTTTGAGAGAGATTGGAAAATCTAGTTGGTTAACAGTGGAGATATTAACGCTATTTTAAGGTAATCTCTCATTTAAGGTAATCTCTCAGCTTCTCTTCTCCCACCCCCATTAAACTGGATTATGTAATCAGCTTTTGTTTGGTTGAGAAAATGTTCACACCTGAGACACAAGGAAATCATAGCTACTTCAAAAAAGGGATTTTAGAAAATAATGTGTGAAGCAGAAAAGTTGCTTTGCATGACATTGGTTGTGTTTGCAGGTCAGTGCATAGTTGTGTAACTATGGTTTAGAGTTATGAGGACGACTCTTGGGGCTTGCTCAGACAACAGACTATCCCACTGTGGATTGCTCACAAATGTGATCCATGATGGGTTAGTGTGTCAGGAGAATTTCCTCCCTACGATGGCCAGAGTATGCACGCCTGCTAATCATCTTTTGCAAGATAGGTATTGGGTGTCCACGGTGTTTCTCATATCGTTTAGCGGGATTCCCATGGATTTTTCATCCCGTTTTGGCGGGGAAATATATATGGTGGTGAATGTAGAGTCCAGTGGCAAGTGCAACACCACTTCTGGCGACACCACATACATTTTCTATGGTCCATGGCAATTTCCTCCCCCATTTCCCCAACGAAGTGGCTGCTGCCTGCCTGTTCAGCATGCAGAGCATGGTGGGATGTGCAGTTACTCCCTGGGGAGGTGAGAGACCCAACTGTGGAGAGGGTGGGCAGCAGAACTATAGGGTGCAGTGTGTGGTTCTGCGATTGTGTGGTGGGTCCTCTTGTCATGGTTCTGTTACCCCTCCCCTGTCCGTGTCCTCTTCCTCCACCCTCCGTGCATGTCTGAACAGGCACTTGGCCTCACACTGTACCCCCTCCTTCCTCTGCTGCAGCCATGCGGAGGAGTTTGGAAGCTTTTGTTTCCATTTTAGAGGGATAGCAGTTTGCTGTCACCTGAAACCTGACAAACTGCGATTAGTCTTAATTATAGTTTTAGAAACAAGCTAATATCAATCCATAGTTTAAAAAGCTGGCTTCTTTTCAGTAATTATAGTTAAATTTAGTCATAGTTTAGGATTTTAATATAATATAAACTGTAGCAAAGCACATCAAATATCAGAAGCTAATAAAGTTGGTGAGATTCTTTATGTCACCCTGGGGCCTTTTGTTTTTATATTCTGAAGAAAGTTTGGTTCTTATTCCATTGTAAAAGACTTTTTAACCTTTGTGCCGAATAGCAGCCATGCCATTCAGTTACAGTCATGCCTATTTTCAGAGTCCTTCATTATACCTTAAGAGTTCCTTTCTTTCCAAAAGGAAGCCACTACTGACAGAGCTTTTGTTCCCATCTTTATCTTTGAATGTTAGCTTCTGTGCTTATGTTTTCTGTGTCATGTACTTTTCTTCAAATTAAGAATGTTGTGAGCAACATTTTGTAAATTATATAGCATAAGATAAAGATAACGCTGTTTGGTAAACATGTTAATAATCATATTTCTGACTGGAGAATGGGGGGGGGTTGATGCTTCACTGCAGATACTTTCCCTCCTTTGATCAAAAATTGTAGACGTTTGCCAGTCAGCTCAGTGAAAATGGCATTTGCAGTGAAGCCAGGAAAAATAGATGGGCTGACAGCTTTCTTTCTTAAAAGGGATTATTTGCTTTTGATATTAACAACTGCCTCTTATCCATTCCAGCCCTCTTCCTGTCTGTCTTGCCCCTGGCTGAATAAAACGTGAATGGGAGGAGAACACATAAAGCATCCACTAAAAGCACCTGTTCTTGTCGCAGCTGCAGCAGTGCAAGCGCAGGCTGTCGGTCTAGCTCGAGGGGGCTGACATTTTGTATGGTTACAGCAGCAAGCCGAGAATAAAGTCCCATTAATATTCAAGACGTCTTGGTTGCTCTGCCTTCTACAAATGAGTGTGTTCAGTCTTGTCTGAGTGATAACAGAAATAGATTGCTCTTAGGCTATTGAAAAGCTAGGCCATTAGAGGCTAAAGCTGCATCTTCTCCCTGTCCCTTGCGCTAGCATTCTTAATGAAACAGGAAAGCAGGCGTTGACAGTGATTATTTTGATATAATTATATGAAATACATTACCTATTCTGATTTACTGCCTTATGAACAAAGCTGACACTGTAATCTTATGTTCCCAGAATAATCAAAGCAAACCCAATAGTTGTGAAAACAACGTTTGTGATAATTTTCTATCTACAGACAACCGTGTAAACCAGGCTTCACTAACCTACAGCCCTCCAGATGTTTTGAACTACAACTCCCAGCATTCCAGACCATTGACTATGCTAGCTGGGCCTGATGTGAGTTGGTCCAAAATATCTGGAGAGCACCAGGTTGGAGAAAGCAGATTTATGAATACAAAATGTGTGAAGCACTTTTAATACTTGGAAGTCATATACAAATGTGAAGTATGAAGAATTAATGATTTAATGTACTAATAGATCCGTCATGCCTGTCATGTTTCCTGTCTAGGTTGTACAGAGGCTTGCCTCCAGTGATAGAACAGATTATTGTGTTGTTAGTTAGTGATTCAATCATATGAAAGCAGCTGCTGGTAAACTGGCTTAGAGGTGATTCATACATGCATATAATTGTATATGACAACACCTCATCAGTCTGTGACTCACAGCTGTACGTTGGAACTACCTTAATTGAAAAGCACTGAGTTTGAAGTAGTGACAATTGATGTAAAAAGCTCAGTGTTTAATTTGTGGCCACTGTTTCACACAGGCAGGTCATAGAGGAATGAATGTGAATATGCAGATTGATCTTGAGTTTGTGTGTTTATGTGTGTCTTTTCAGTACTATGGGCATTTTTAAAATTCAAATAACTGCCAAGGCATTGAGTGGCTGATGAGACCTTTGTGAGGTGATATAGCATAGTGCCAGCATAACAATTTGCACATATTTGGATATTAGTTTGCTGGCTTTTCCTTACTTTTCGCCTCACAGTGTACAAAGCTCTGTTGGGCTCATGGCTATCCTGTTTTTAACACAGTGCTGGGCCAGCATCTGCGTTCAGCATCGTAAGGCACCTGCCAATGTCCACACTGCAGCAGCTGTAGCCTCTTGGCCCGTTCACATGTCTCCTCAAATCAAGTGTGCACTGACTGAATCAATGAAAGGAGGAGCAGCCTCCATTTGTCTTGCCCTCTACCCTCTGAAAGTCTGTGTGAATTTGGGCCCGAAGGTAGGGATTAAGTGATTGCGCAGCGGTAACAGCATTGTGGAGGAGGTGGGCTTGCTCACAAAGGAGGTCCTCCCAGGGCATCTTGCCCATGGAACCCTCAAGATCTGGAGCTGCTGACACTGACATAGTGAGGTTTTTGTTTTGGTCATGGCAGGTAGACACAGCTTCTACTATCTGGAACTTGCTTCATTACCTATAAACAGATTAGTGGAGAAGAGGCAACAGTCCCTGGAGTAATTTAAAGAGTTCATTCCCTTGGCTTTGTGTCTGTTTAAGGAAGCTTCGGCTTGGCAGCTTTTCAAAGACTTAATTTATATGCTTTTGTTTTAAATTGTTGATTGTCTTCTATGCATAGACTGAAAATTGGTATATAGATGTAATAACTAACTAAATAAATAAAAGTGGGAGTTTTAACCTTGTGCCAGCTATTTGAGCCTCGGCACTGCCAAAAGTATGTAAAGGCAGGTCTAGGCTTCTGCATGGCTGAAGGGAAGCAAGGAAAAAAGGCTTTGTTTCCACAGTCTTGCTTTAGCATTAAAGCACCACAATAGACGTACGGTCAGACAGAATATAGATGTGCCCCAAACAAAGAACCAGATTTAGCTAGCAGGGCATGTTTATGGCTTCCAACCAAAATGGGACTATTTCTTGCTTAAGGCTACCATTGACTTCCTCTTTTTGGTGCCTGCAGTCATCCTGAAGCAGGAAAGAATTTGTGCAAAAGCCACTGTGTTTCTAAACTAGAATTGCCATAGTAGTCTGGAAAAGGGCCATGACTAAAGATCATCACTCCCTGTGGGGAAGATGCCATTCTAGTGGAATACATTGCCTTGTTAAACATTTGCTATGGAATTATGGCTTCCCAAACTCTTCTGTTTCTATTTATTTTCTCTAATAGCATCATTTGGGTTCCTTTGTAGACCAGTTTATCTTCAACTGGCAGGATCTAAACATGAAATGACTGACCATCAATAATACTTTTAGTGAAGATAAGTATTCCCTTATGAAGAGTCTGGTGTGACTTCCTCTGTGTCCATGCCTTTTGCATTTCAGCTAATCATTACGAATGATCATTAAAATTAAAACGCTTGTTATCGCTTCATTCATTCATCAAGAGCAACCAGGGCCTATCTCCATAATTACCCTGACAAGCAGATTTGTTGAAGTTGGTTTGATAGCATTGTCGATAATGTCTTGACTACATGGTTCATGATCACATCTCATTTCTTGCTTGTGGGGCTTCCCAAAGGCATCAGGCTGGTCACTGTGGGAACAAAATGCTGGACTAGTTAGGCGTTTGGTTTGATCCAGCAGGGCTCTTCTTATGTTCTTATGATATGAACAAGATTTTTGCCCATGCACACAACCCCATCACTCCTCCCTTTGCATAAATCATGATTACACTACAAAGCCTCTAATTAACCATAGTTTCCTATTTCATCTGAACCAGGAAACTGGTTACCAGTTTCTGGCCAAGCCAAGATATTAAACCAACTTCAAACCATGGCTTAATATCCATACCTTGCAACCCCTAATTTGTAGTTCATGGGAACATTTACTGAAAAGTTCGGTAGATAAATTCTTCAGATATCTATTTGATGTCAATTTGCCAAAAGTGTGTGCTCATGGGGTCACATAAAGTCATATTGCAAGTGCCTAGTTTCTTGTATTAATATTTTATTGAACATTTTTAGTACAGCAAACATAGAAAAGCAAAACAATGGCCCAAATAGCCATTTTACTCTCCTGCTCAGATCCCAACCTATTCCACCCAATCTCTGGGGAAGCCAAAGAAGAGAATATAAGAAGAAAGTGCAGAGAAAAGGGTGCTAAAGTAGAGAGTGGCGTTATTACCCTAATTTCTGTTGCTTCCAGAGAGCTCAACCCTATTCCTCATGGATCTCACTCAAAACAGGCCAGAAAGGAATTCATATTTTCCTCAACCTTATCTAGCACTTCACAATGTTTCTGTATTTCAAAGCCTTCAGGATCTGACAGTCTGAAATAAAAAACTAGACTTGCAGGCCCAAACCTGTGACTACTAATGATGACTGATGGCAAATTTCAGAAATAGATCTGTGTATGTGTACAATCTGTGGCTTTTCAGGTGTTGTAGGATTTATCATCCCTGACCATTGGCTATGTTGACTGGAACTGATGGAAGTCAGAGTGCAAAACATGTCTCCGCTTACGGCTCTTTTTCTAAACAGCTCCAAACGCTGTAACCTTTCTTCAGAAGGAATTTGCTCCAGCCCCGTGATCAGTTTGGTTTCCCTTTTCTGCACCTTTCCCAGCTCGATGCACCATTAGCTCTTCTCACAGATTCACTGAGTGCTTGGAGATGAGAGCAGGATTGTGCCTCCTGCCCCAGTTCAAATTTCTTCCAGCTTGACTTGGAGCTCTTTTATAATTGCTTGATTGCATCCCACCAAAACTAGCTTCTGTCACACACCTTCTTGTATAGCCCTCACAAAATATACAGTGGCCTGAAGTAATATGCACTCTGCTAACATGTTAGGTGATAAGGTTACTTAAAAGGGTTGGAAAGTGGAATGATCACTCTTCTCCACCAGCCACCGCCCAACACAGTCCACCAGCCTTCAGTTTCAGACTATTTCCTTGGTTATCGTGCAGTGCCAGGTGCAGCTATAAAGGAAGGTTATAAAATGCATCCAAGATGTACAGCGCTCAAAGGCCAGGACATTTTGATTAGCAGGGACAGTAACATCATCTGCCACCCCCCTCAGGTTTCTCTGTTTTCTCTGAGGTTAGCTGCAGTCCTCACAGTAGTCAGAAGTGGGGGGTAGGGAGGAATGGACTTTCCCAACAACACACATATATTAGTGTATGTGTATGAATCTATTTTGCCAATTGCCAAGCATCTCCACCCCTTTTACACCTAGCAGCTGATTGTGTTTAATACAGCTCTTTCTGCAAGGGTGCTAGATATGAGCCTGTGACCAGCACTTTGTCTATGATCCCAGTGTTGGGGGAACCAAATTACCAGTCCTCTTAAAATGGTAGCAATAGAAGTGAGATTATGAGAAGTGATAATGTGGATTTACTTGTAGACATCACATGCGTTCATTGCACAATTGGACACCGACGGAGAGTGAATATGGCTTTACTCACCACATCACTTCAGGGTAGCCATTGAGATTTCAAACAATAGCCAAGCGTTGTCTTTGTCATAAGAACACTGGATTGATTTCAGCATGACCCTCAGAAGCACTGCATTCTCTTTTAAGCCATAAGAATTCAGCCAAATTAGGGCTTGCAGCAGGGGTCCACAAATTATTGCTGGGCTTATTAGCCAAAAATTATTTCTACTAACCACTAAGAATATAGTAAATGTGCTTCTAAACTCATGCAGAGTGCCTTTCCATTTACAGCAGGTTAATGGCAGCTTGTTCTTTCCACAGAATGAAGGAGAAGAACTAATAGCATATATAACATTGTTCCCATAAGCCCAAGACTTTCTCAAAATTAAACATAGTACATTAACAAGAAGCCAACATGAGTGAATTTCCTTGTGGGCCTTCTTGTTGTGGCGGCCGCTGCCATTTTGAATGTTCAAGCTGTGACATGGGTGGGCGGGCAGAGTAGCTTGTTACATGTGAACCTGGTGAAGGTGAGTTGTTGGGGTGATTAACAAATTACTTGCAACAGTATAACAGCCCATGGATTCTGGATGGCTTGTGTACCACTCTAACAACCCATTCTCACCAGTTTGCATGTAACAGAAAGCTACGACATACCTCCACTGTGGCTTGAACATTCAAAATGGCAAGGGCTGCCTCAATGAGAAGCCCCACAAGGAAATTCACCCATGGTGGCCTCTCATTACATGCAAACCAGGTCATAGTGTTCAACCACAATTAGTTAGAGCAATTAAATTCAACCAAGTAAAAGACTAATTGAACTTACAGAAACTGTGCTGTATTGGCAAAAGATATTAAAGCCTTCTCAGGCAGTTATGCTTTTGAGGGAACAAAGTTGTCTGATCTAGTTAACGCAAAAGATACATTGCTGTAATTTTAATTTAATATAAGATTTACTGCATTGCTTACAAATACCAGCCAGTAGTTGATCTACATTGAATTTTCCATTCATATGGAGAATGTGTTCCATCTAGTGGAACTTAACTGATCATATTAAATTAAGAGTTGCTAATAAAACTATATAGTGAATAATAGAGGGATTTAACAATAAGGCAGAGAGGGTGACGATGATAAATAGAATATAGCACAAATAAATGATCTAACCAAACTCTGAGATTAAATGCTTGCATCTGTAAACTTGCATGACTTTATGCTTGATAAATTTTCTGGTAAATATGAAAATGGAATTGTTTACAAATAAAATTATATAGACTGCGGCGCACATTAAAAGATGGGTGATTATTTTAACTTAAAGATCCTTTCAGTTCAAGTGGGTCACAGTATGGAGGTAAAAATATTTTATTTCAATTTAGTTTCTGGTTTGCAAATAAAACTGTTAGGCTACAATCCTATGCCCACTTACCTGGGAGTAAGGCCCATTGAATTCAAAGGGACTTCTGAGTAGATATGTATAGGGTTGCACTATAACAAACACTAATAATTTAATAATAGGCTTGGCTGTGCTGGGAAGTCAAAATGTCTTTTTAAGTAAAATGAAATTCAGAATGAAAAGGTCTCATGCCAATATTCATCGGAGTGTCACAACATACCCAGATAGTTCAACAAATCAGTCCTAAGGTCTTTTTTTCCCCCTAACAGTGACATATTTTACACACTTGATGGAGTATATCTGAGACAATGTTTATCCAATAGATATGCAACATGGCTAAAGATTTATTTATAACATTTTGTCTCTATCTTAAAACACACACACACAACATGAACTGAAAAGGTGTAATGAAGGTTTGTCAGAGGGAAAATGTTAGGAAGCATTTCTAATGCAGATGCAGTTCTTGTTTAAACTGCCACCTGCTGGTTCTTGTTATTAGCTGCAGTAATCATAATGTCCTATGTAGCATTATGGGAGTTATTCCGCTGTCAGTAGCTGACAGGATCCTTATTTCATTTAGACCTGAATGGAGGCTTTGGATTAGAAATTCTGGGGAGGAGGGGAATGCAGCCTTCTTGCACAAATGAAATGTCAATCATCCCCTAATGAAAAAAACAATATTGTCTGTCTTTCTTTGTGAGTATTTATCCTTCTCCTGGCTTCTTTGATAGTGCGTGTTTCCTCTGGTTTTCACTCTATGCAGTTGATGCTGCAGCTCCTAGTCTAATGCTAGTCATTTTTGTTTCTTGCACTTCTGCCACTTTAGTTAATGCTGACAACAAATTGCGATAAACCCCATAAACATTATGGTGGTGACACTCCAATATGATTCTGTATGCCCCTCAGCAGAATTGTACAGCTTTACTCGGAAGATAGATTACTTCCCATTCACTTCTAAAGAGTAGAATCTGCAAGCTTGTTTTATCTTTTCTCCTGTATATTGTTCTATTTATAATTATGTTAGTCTGTTGCATCAAAAACAACGAAGAGTGTTGTGGCACCTCAAAGACTAACACGTTTATTCTGGCATAAGCTTTCATGAACTATAGCTCATTTCATTAGATGCATGGAGTATTATCAGGTATATATAAAGTACATATGTTGTTGTTGGTAAAATTGTAAATAGTGAAGGAAATTAAATGCAAAAAGTAATGACATTATTATTATTATTATTATTATTATTATTATTTATTTATATAGCACCATCAATGTACATGGTGCTGTACAGAGTAAAACAGTAAATAGCAAGACTCTGCCGCATAGGCTTACAATCTAATAAAATCATAGTAAAACAATAAGGAGGGGAAGAGAATGCCAACAGGTACAGGGAAGGGTAAGCAGGCACAGGGTAGGGAAAAACTAACAGTAGAAAGTAACAGTAGAAGTCTGCACAACATCAAGTTTTAAAAGCTTTAGGAAAAAGAAAAGTTTTGACATTGACAGTCACCTTGTTAACAGTGGCCATTTACAACACAGTTGCTGCTGCTAATACATACATGCTGGTCCAAGTAAACTAATAAACACATGTAGGGCAAGTTCTCACATGGCCACCCTGTAAATAAGCCACAGTGGGTGGGTGGCTTGGCCATTACTCCCAACAGATGATAGCCCACTCACTGGCTTACCATGGTTTGTTTCTCCCTCAGCCTCTCTCAGTCCTCTCAGCTACTGCTGGCATGTCTCCCAGGGGGCTTTGGGGCAGAAACCCTTGTTTCCTCATTCTCTACATCAGCACCCTTCCTGTAATTGGTCTGCTGGGGCTGGCGACTGTTGAGGAACCACCACCCCCGGCATTATATTGCCAAAAGGATTTAAGTTTCTGAGCCCTTATGAATGTGGGAACACATTCACAGAGGTCCTGCGCAAGAGTTCCTGTCAGTTATTGAGCCAAGTATACTGATATCCCCCTGTTGTCAATGTTCTTGTCAGTTTCATCCTCCACTTTTGGTACTTCTCTTGCTAGCATACACCTTTAAAAAAAAAAGTCTGCTTTACATCCTACTGAAGTAATAACACTTGCACCTAAAACTCCTTCTCTCCTGCAGCTGCCATGTGCTTGCGAGTGGAGAAGGAAGCATGGAATAAAGACACACAGAGTTTGGGATAAAGTTAGGCCTCTTTATTTAAACAATAAAGGATATTCAACCCCTCCTGGATCTGCATGTGAAAAGTGAGAGAATCTATATGTCCTTACCTCAGGCAACTTGCCTGGCATCATGGGAGAGCCACTCTTAAGCTTGGAGTCGGGAAAACCCAGGACCTCTCTTATACAACACTTCGAGAGTGTGGGAAGACCACCCCACATCATCCCCACTCAAAGCCATAGAACTCTTAATAGATGAGGCAGGAGATAAGGTATACCATATCCCGGCATGGGAGCCGTAAAACTCGTGAGGAGCAGGAGCTTCAGACATGCCGATCACTGAAAGGCGCCAGAGTGGTCACCATCCCTATTCTGCTATATCAAATCCCTGCACATCCCACCAACAAATCAACCTATTTACCCACCCACCTAATAAAACCTCCAGTATGAAGTAGGCAAAAACCTCCCCACCAACAATGGGAAGGAAAAATTCCTATTCAGCCCTCTCCCCAAAGGGAGGGAGGGTGGGAGCTAAAAATCCAGGGAGGCTGAGTACTGGGCGGGACCAGCCTTATAGGCTTGGCCCCGCCCCTGCCTCACATGGCCCACATGTGCCTGCATGTGAGGCCTTTATTCTCCTGCTTCCCACTGCAACTGCCAATTATCCTGTTCAAGCTGTACTGACTGAGCAGGGGTAATTGACTTTCTGCTCCCCCTCCCCTTTGTGTTTGTCACTTCCCTTCACTAGTCTCTGTTGCTAGTTCTCAGATGTACATGAGAGTTACAGAGCAGTGAGTGGGACTGCTAAATGTATGCAAACTTCAAGCCAGAACAGGGAATAAGTGGGTAAAGATACGCACATTTCAAGGCAGATGCGTAAGTTGGATCACTAAAAATTCGCGAATTTCAAAGCAGACCAATAAAACTGAGAGGAAAATTATAACAAATTCCTAGCAGCGGACATTCACTCTTGTGCACTTCTGCAGGACTGAAAATAACATAACATGTTCAGGACATTCTCTTGTGTCCTTTCTTCAAGATTTCTATGAATAAAAAAAAAATCCATCCCAAGGTGGAGTCCGTTGAGAAGGGATGGGAGAATGATGGTGACACAAGTGAGATTGCAAGGTGCAGCAGAGGTTTTCACTGCTTGTTGAGCAACACTCTAGCTGTTCCCGACAACCCATGATAAAATCACATTGCTGGGTTTGGATGTCACAACAAGCCACCCTGAGAAAAAGCCACCCTAAACAACCCTGCTACACGCCATGAGTTCTCAGGGTGGGGTGTTTGCAAAAATAACCCATGTTGAAAAAAGTGTTCCTGGTTTGGATGTCATGCTGAGTCACCTTACAACAACACACTGTTGCTTAGCATGTCATTGGAACCAGGTCGTAGTGTCATAAAAGTCGTTTATCGCAATTCAAGCCTCCGGAGTTAGAATTAAGCATGTTGATAAATTCTGACTCAGCAGTCTCTCACTCTAACATTCCTTTGATGTTTCTTTGCTCCACAATGGCCACTTTAAGGTCAGTGACAGATTGTTGTGGTGGGGAGGCTGATGTTTTCTCCCACTGGTTTTTGAATATTGTTATTTCTGATGTCAGATTTGTGTCCGTTTATTCTTTTCCTCTGCTATCTTTTGTTAGCAGTGCCCATCTGCATTTTGCTTAGTACAAACAGATTTGGGCAACAATTGCAGCAAACAGGATTGAAATGTGTGGTTGAAATATTTCTGTCTATCTCCAAGCACTACTTTCTGTCTAGAGCTCCTGTTCCTCTCATTTGTATAGAGCAATACTTCTCCTTTATCAAATATTATCTTCCACAATATTTTCAGCCCAAGTTTTAGATTGAAATGAATGAGATATAAGTTAGTCATGATGAATATAAGTCTTGTTCATTTCATTAGGTCTACTCTAAGTAGGTCGTGATTGAATACAATCCTTTGTTTTCTATCCTTTGCCATCCTTACTAGTTCCAGCCAAGTTTATTGCTATGTTCAGTCTACTGTGTGCTTACAGTTATCTGGATTGGTATCAAGTAAGTCCTATTGACTGTACTGCGACCACATTCCATATAGGAAGTGAATAAATATACTCTCTGAAGGAAGTATTGCATTTTCCTAAGCACAAAATCATTGCACTTTTGAATGCTTGGAAAATAAGAATATTATTCATAACAAAGTGCTATCATAAAGGAAGCTGTCTAGCTCCTGCACTGCAAATGGGAAACAAATGTGTGATTATTGCACAAACAAATGATAATGTAGAAAGGCCATCGTCTATCTTGTGAATATAAATAAGAAATAAGCTAAGCCTTGAAAATGTAAAACACTTGGTACACTGAGAAATGTTATAGAAACTACAGATTTACCAGCCAGCTAGGAAGGAAGATAAGCATCAGGTACAAATTCACTACCCATCAAACCACCAGTATATGAACATAAACATAAGAAGCTGCTCTATACTGAGCTATCCCAGAATGAGCGACTCTGACCAGCAGCAGTTCTCTAGGGTAGGGATGAGCAGGCCTTAGGGACATCTGCAGCCAGTGGAGGCTGGTGGTTCCAATGTCATTGGGTGGTAAATCCACTCTGGGTTTCAGTCAGAACCAGTGAGAACTCTAAAGGAGTTCTTTCTAGGGCCATGGGAACGGATTTCTAAAGGAGCTATCTAATCTTGAGTAGCTCCTTTAGAGTTCTGACTGAAAGCAGGAGTGGATTCACTTCCCCACTGACATTGGAACCACCAGCCTCCACTGCCTGCAGCCCTCAGCCTGATTTCATGTGGCCTTCAGCATAATTTCAGAAGTCCTCTGTAAGTGATTAGTAAGACCTCTGGCAAGAGGAATCTTTCCCTTCCCTATCAGTCCACTGGGAAGGAAGGACGAAGGACAAGAAAGAGAAAAAGGGTAGCCCCACCCACTTTTGTCTCAGGCCCTGCGCACTGGTGGCCCCTGGCAGATTCCCGTCTCCCCCACCTCAAGACAAAAAAAGTTTTCCCACTTCTGCTCTAGGGCAGGGGTGGGCAGCTTGTGGCCCTCCAGATGTTTTGGACTTCAAATCCCATCAACCCTCACTATTGGCTGTGCTGACTAGAACTGGTGGGAGTTGTAGGCTGAAACATTTAGAGGGCCACAAGTAGCTCTCCTTTGCTCTAGGGTCACGGGAACGGATTTCTTTTAGTCTTGCTACTTGAGAGTGTTTAGACTGGGGATGCTGGGCATTGAACTTCCTGCAGTGCTCTGTCACTGATCTACTGTCCTTGTCTATAACAAACTAAGGAAAGTAGATACTGAGGCCAATTTATAAAAATAATTGAAAGTGCTTCAGGGCACTGGTCATTTCAGTGTGACTTGGCAGAAGCATAAAAAGTCTCATATTCTGCTGAGTGGGGAATTCGTATGTTTGACTTCAGTTGAACCGTGTGCTAACAGTGTCAAAGGCCAATTAAATAGAGCCATTCAATCTTTTCTACAACCCTCTGATAACGCTGGTTGAATATTGAATTTTTTTCAGTGACAGAGGAGATCAGAAGAAGGTACTCGATAAAAAGGGGCATTTGCTATTAGTATCAACTTGGAACTCTGGCCTTGTCATAATTGACATAAGCTGCAGGACACCTTCCCAACTCTGCTGAACACCGTAAGATTTCAAGGGTGCATCAGATGCAAGCAGCATATTATCTGCACAGGGTGTGAGAGGCCCTGCTGATATGCTAAAGAAGTACAAACTTATGGGGAAAACAACATTCTATCTTAGAACTGAACCCTCTCCGTTTATACAAAATATTCTTTTTAAAAGCAAGAATATTAAATGTTTTAGAGAGAGCCTGGGGGAGAACAAAAGCTGCCACGCACGCTGACACTGCTACAGGTTTTTAATTTTTTTTATTTTAAAGTAGTTCTGGTTACATAAGTCAAATGTTACATCAATTGTATATACACATATATCTTATACATTCCATATCAATTCAGATACAAATTACAAGTTTCCACCATGCGTGCTCCCCCTAATATTGCCATCCTCCTATCCACTCCAAATGTCCTTATATAATAATGGGGTTGTTCTCCCCTCTTCTTCTTTATTCACAAAGTCAATAAACTTCTTCCAGACCCCCACATGGCAGTGCTACAGTTCATGCTAATTATGAGTTCCCCTTTTACAGTAAGGCTTTTAATAAGGCTTCCCTGAGGGCCTTAAGAATTACCTTGGAAGCAGAATTGGAAATATAATCCTGGCTGATGCTGCTACAGACCCGTTCAGTGCCATGTGTTCTCTGATATTTTGTAAACAGTGGAGCTACTATAGCTTTCTAAGGAAATATAACTACTGTTGCTATTTGCATATAATATTAAAACTCATTCCATCCCCGTCCCCGATTATAGATTGAGAAGTGGCTCTCTACTTTTGTAGCAGTCCACCATCTTGGCAACTCCCTAGAACAGAGAAGCATGGGATTCATGACCCTGTGATTCCATTGCCACGCTAATGCTGGGGCAAGAGAAAACTTGAATTGGGAGATGAGAAAGGGGTGCTTAATTTTTTGCCCACCCTCCACTTTTTCCTTGCATGTGTCACCATGCAAGGCAGTTTCATATAGTGTGTGCCACCACCAGCCAGGCCCTGAAAGCTGAAGTGGAAGCAATTAAGTTCACTTGTTACCTTCTTCTCACCTGCGCTTAGTGGCACCTGCATTCTTAAAATGTGATTTGGTTTCCTTTATTGAGGTGTCTCTGTAATTCCAGTGTAGTTTAGGATAGGGATGTTTGAATCAGCTAAATATGAGCTTGTCGTAGTTCTGCAATTTCCACCCCAAATCTCGTTCTGACTAAGACATGTATAAGATAGCGAGCCTTTTCCCCCTCACTTGGAACTTCCTACATATTTCTGTGCACTGTTTTCTAAGCCTACACGTGTTTGGTGTGCATTTTTATAAAGTATAGATTTTTTTCTCTCAAGTGCATTCGGGCACACTTTTCAAATATACGCATTTTTAATGTGCTTTCCCCAAATGTATGTATCTTTAAAACATATTTTGGGTAGCAGTGGTGGTGCATGAATTGCATGGCACGCTTGTAAATGTGCAGATTTCTGATTGCATTTGGTTCTGGGAAGTACAAATTGAATAATCATGTATAATTTTATGAAACCAACAAATTGTTTTTACATCCCTAGTATTGGGTCATTATGTTATATGGAAAGTGATAGTAGTTCCCCCTCTGAGGATCAAACTACGCATTATATTAATTATGTAACATGCAGCTGGCCCTCTCTGTTACTGCTTTCAGAGTAAGTGCGTGCAGCCCTGATATGGATTGGGACTGTTGCACACTCAACTGCTTGCTTCTGGAACTGCCTCCACCCCCAGCACATGCACACAGGGATTAAAAAAAAAGGGGGGATCCACATTGGCCTCAATGGAGGTTTTATATATGTATGTACACACACACACCCTTTTGGGAAGCGAATATCTGATGGGGAAAACTTTAAACCTCGCATTCTGCTGTGCAGTGGTCCCAATCCAGAGTGGGGCCATACTGACTTACTCTAGAGTGAGTAACACAGAAAGGGGGTCCCCTTCCTGCTATGTAATTAACATAATGAGTAGTTGACCCTAAATCTAGTTAAATGCCTTGCCCCTTTTTTCCCTCCTAATCTAGAACACTGCCATGTTTTAACCTGTGATTAGCTGCCCTCTGACAGTATTGCTTCCTGTATAAATAAAGGCACCAGCTATTCATCTGTAGATGTGGACAGTTGCCAGTATTTCTCCACTATGCCAAGAAGGAGGGGAAAGGGTGTTCCCAGTAGCACTGACAGCCCTAACATCTACAAAAGTAATGAAAGGAACACAGCTGTGGGAAAAGGAATGGGGAGGAGAAGGAGGGGGCTATTATTCCCCATTGCCAAATGTCATTGTACTTTAACACACCAGTTGTAACATCTGGGTAACTTGAAAAGGTTACTATTTTTATTTTTGGTTTCTCTTTAAAGTCTTTTCAAAGTTAAAAAAGAAATCCTATGAAGTTACATGGGAACTGAGGTTATGTGTGGTTATAGAGGTGTAGATTTAAAAGTATGGAATACACAAATTATACACAAAATAAGTGATAATCTCTTAATAGAATAATTACATATGATTTTAAATAATTCATGTTCTACACAGGCCCCTTAAAAACATCTTATGCTTCTGGCAAACTCAGACTCCACAGGCCCACAAATGTTAGTTCAGGAAAAAGATGTTTCTGATAGAGATATCCTACCAGCCTTCACTAACCAGGTGCTGCCCAGATGTGTCCTAGGCCCTTATATCTCATCACAAATACATTAATAAAATACACAAGAATGTTAATAAAAGTTCTATTTTACAAAACAAGCATTATGGTTTAAAAAAACCAATTAAGGCAGGAATCCTGTGCTCAGTTCCCTGCGAGTAAACTTCATTGCACTCAAGAGGACAGAGCCAACCGTACCATTAGGCAGTATGAGGCATTCACCTCAGGCAGCAGAATTGGGGTGTCATGAGAGGGCAGCACATCTTTAGTTATTTTATTTGTTGTTGTAGTTATTGTATTATTGTATTTTTACTATGAGGGATGAGCAAAGGAGCATGTGGGATTTTCAGCCTCATGTGCCCAAATAACTTACCTGGTTTTGGGTACAATGCACCTTGACTTGGATAGGTGAGCGCCATTTCTTGCTCTGCCTCAGGTAGCAAAATGTTTTGGGCCAGCCTACTTCTAAGGAAGACATTTGGAGGATTGCACTCCAAATGTCCCAATAAAATATAATGGGATCTGGGTAAAATATATATTTAGTTATCACATGCTCAATGAAAAATATTTGATCTTTGTTTGTTTCTCGAAGACCACAACTGAACAGGGCTGCTGCACTACACTTGGGAAGAAGAACTGCTCTGTAGTGAAACCATAAAGTAGAAATGGGCACCATTACATTAGATATTTCTCAAGATAGCATCTAGTTGATATTAGCATTTGCCAGCTGTGGTTTTTATGGCTAATCGAGCAAAGTGACCAATAGCTTTAATTTAAAATTTGCTGAATTCTGCACAATTTGCTGTTAGCAGAATGATAAATGTGTCATATTTTGACAAAAATACCACGCTTTAAAGTGGAACACTTTACGTTATCTTGGCAACATTCAACACATTAGGTGGGCAAATGAAGAACACTGCCTTTCCACTTCGCATTTATGACAGAAAAAATTAATACATCTAATTTCTCCAACAAATAAGTGTTGAAATAAGATACTGGTGGGGTGAAGGGTGAAAACAACAACAACCAGGAGGGAGGCTTATCTAGAAAGGCACTTGAACTGCTTTCAAGAAGGCAAAAGCTCTTTTCATGTAACCAAACAGTGGATACTGAACATGTGTGTGGAAAGAGGAGAAGCAGGATCATGACAGAGGACCATGCTCCTGATCTCCATGCATTTGTCAGCTTTTCTCCGCAGAACCTATGCACATCTGTGTTCAGTCCCTATCCTTTGTTTGTTCACATGAACCTGACTAGTCACCAATGAGGGAAAATAACTTTTAACATATTCAGGGCACTTCCATTGGTTCTGAGAGATGTCTGACCTGGCCATGGTGACACATGCCTTAGTTACATCCTGTTTGGATTACTGTAACGCGCTCTACGTGGGGCTGCCTTTGAAGAGTGTTTGGAAACTTCAGCCGGTTCAAAGAGCTGCAGCCAGATTGTTGACCGGGGCTGGTTACAGGGAGCATACAACACCCCTGTTACAACAGCTCCACTGGCTTCCGGTCTGTTTCCGGGCACAGTTCAAAGTGCTGGTTATGACCTATAAAGCCCTATGTGCCTTGGGTCCAGGTTATATGAAAGACCATAGTCTCCCTTATGAGCCTGCCCATGCCCTGAGTTTTTTAGGGGAAGCCCTTCTTTCTCTCTGTCCCGTCACCATCCCAGGTACACCTGGTGGGGAAACTGGAGAAGGCTCTGGAGCTCCCTTCCCAGGGAGGCTGGACTGGCTCCCGCTTTGCTACACTTTTGGAGGCAGGCAAAAATGTTTTTGTTCCGACAAGCCTTTGGGTAATAATCTGGACCTTGTCAATGGGCTGGACTTTTTTATTTGACATTTGTCTTTTAATCTTTTAAATATTATAATATTATAGATTATTTAATTATATTTTTAACTTCTGTATATTTCTATATGTTTTAATTGTATAAGTTTTAATTTTGTTAAGCCGCCTTGAGTTGGGAAACATCATCATCATCATCATCATCATCATCATCATCATCATCATCATAGTCTATACTGCCCCGTAGCCAAAGCTCACTGGGTGTTTTACAAAAGATTAATTCTTACTTTATATGACCCATGTTTAAGTCTTGGCATAAATTGTCCAGAGGTAGTCCATTTGTCTCCTCATCAAACTTCTGTAAGAGATTGCAGAAGACAAGCATCTGAGGATATGAGTAGATTATTTTTTTAAACAAAGGAGAAGTTCCATTTTTCTCCAGAATTGTCAATCCAGCAGGATTGCTTCTCATGTTTCTGTTCCTCTGACAGAATGAGTAGGGATTTTTAATATTATTTTCAGAAGCAATATCATTTTACATAATATTTTATTAAGTGGTTTTCTTTTAAAACTGTTTCTGAAGAGGTGGGAGGGAATGGCAGATGAGAATAGATCAAAGAATAAACCATAGGCATAGTTTTCTGACACTGTCTTGGAAAGTATGGCCAATATTTGCCGCAAAATAAGATACTTTAGTTCTATAAGTGTGGTTTATCCCTAACATCACTAATCTTTAAAGCTGCATCTCTCAGCATTTGAAAAATTGCAAATGTTTTCTCAATCATATTTGAGAAGCTGCCACGAGAGGGCAGAAGCTGAATGGGATCTGTAGTTCAGCTAATTCATAAGACTACTTTAAATGAAGGCTAGCACCAAATGTGTCAAAGGAGCACCCGTATATCTCGGTGAATAAATATTTTCTGTTCTCACCCTAGCTATATATAATATATAAAAGAATTACCATGTTCAGTGATAAGGTTTTAAAATATTTAAATTAAAATGTTCTGGTTCACCACAACCCATTGCTACCACTATTATTTTTGTTGTTGTCTCATATGAATTCCAGCACATAGGGAAAAAAGGTGGATTATGGTTGTTCTTCAAAAAGAGCACTGTGTAATACATTATGCCTGTTTAGGAGCAACGGTTGTTTTGGCTTGCCTGTATCATATTTTACACACCACACCTTCCTCCCATCTGAGGTTCATAGGAAATGGATTTTTATTACCTTTTTTTTTTTTTTTTTGAATAAGATTACTTGTGTGCAAGATTGAAGCAGGCAGACTGTGGTGTGGTTTACCATAATTTTGGTGATCAAATTCCATATGCCCACTCTGTGTTATTTGCCCAACAGTTCAAAGAACTGATTCTCTGTATGCACCACTTTATCTGGCTGCTTCATTCTTGCCCCCATTTAGGAATGCACACTTCTAATTATGTCTTGATCTTTTCCCACTTTATTTGTCCCAGTGTTGTACATTAGAAACATCACTGCTGCTTATGCTAGGTTAGGTTCTTTGCTTTTGCTGCTACCATATTTCTTCGATTGTAAGACTCCATCAATTGTAAGACGCACACTAATTTCAGTACCACCAACAGGGGGGAAACCCTAAGACACACCCGCGATTCTAAGATGCACCCCATTTTTAGAGATGTTTATATGGGGGGGAAAAGTGTGTCTTAGAATCGAGGAAATAGGGTATATGCTTATATAAGAGCCAGTGTAGTAGCATAGTGGATAGGATTATGGCCCCCCACATCCAAACCCCTGCTTGTCCAAAGTCAGATACTGGGTTTTGCCCAGCCCTAACCTATCTCATAGGCTTGCTGTGATAAAGTGCACTAATAAGAGTGGTAACCTTTGGGGTGGCTGGAACAGTATGTATGAATATCCCAAGTCTAGCTCTCTCTAACCGCCTCCCTTAAAAACTCCTTGCAAATGGTTTGTTTTGGTTTCCTGAAAGCCAAAGGATTTCCTAATGATTAGCTGCTGGTGGGAATGTTTTACTGAAATACATTTTTAAAAAAAAATCTGAGGAAGGCATTAATAATCCTATTCTAAACTCAATTCAAGGTCTGTAGGAAGCTTGGGGGTAGCTGGGGTGCATGTGTTAATGCCAGCAGGTAACATAATATTGGAGTCCAGCAGTGACCTGAATATGGACTCAAGAGAGTGAAGAAACAATGGTGCCAATAGAGGAGGCCCTAGGCCAAGCCCCATTGCAGAACCAGAAACCCCCAAGCCCGAGACGCAAGAGACACCCAAGCCTGGACCAATATCTGTGGACCCTGAGCCCAGCTCCTGCACTGGCCCAGCACACCCTTCTCCAAGAGCTCCACATTTCACGAAGCCAATGCCTCAATGCTGGCGCAAACTCTTGGAGAGACGGAAGAGATTAATGAGGATGGTAAATTGATAACAAACAACAAAGAAAAGGCCGAAATGTTGAATTCCTACTTTGGCTCAGTTTTCTCCCAAAAGCGGGTCTATGACCCCCCTGGCAAAAGTGAAGTGCAAGCTGAAGGGGAAGGATTGCAGTAGGAGATTGATAAACAAATGGTCAAGGAACACCTAATTTCTTTGAACGAGTTCAAATCTCCAGGGCCCAATGAACTGCATCCTAGAGTAATAAAGGAAGTGGCAGAAGAACTCTCAGAACCACTGTCTATTATCTTTGCAGAATCATGGAAGACGGGTGAAGTGCTGGACAACTGGGAGGATGGATGGGAAAACTATCTGGGCCCCAAAGTTCTTGAGTTTCCTTCCCAAAGCTTCAAAGTCTGACAGGATTTCTTCGTAGCTCCACTTGGCAGTATCATTTGTTCCCACATGGGTGAGAAGAAAAGGATGTGTGTTAGTTGGCTTTATGAGCTTTGCCAAGCCTTCAATCACGTCTTGGATCTGTTGTCCCGGGAGACTGCATACCTGGCGAGTTCATGGGTCTTGGCGACATACTTGAGTTTCAATCCCATGCAGCAGGGCGTCTCCCACAACGACTACTCATCTCTTCTTGTTGTAGACCTTGTATTGTTGCCTCTGCTCGACTGACCTGCCTCTTGCTCAGTGCTGCATGGGGTCCCCTGTAATTCTTCCTCTGCAGAATATCCTCCAGTCTCATCTTCCAGTACCTGAAAGCAGTTACATAGCTCTAGTGGTTCCACTGGTGCAGAGTGTCTTCTAGTTCTTCTGCTCCTGTCACCCTTTTCCAGGGAGTTTCCTCTTCATTGGCTTTCCTCACTTCAGCATTCCCAACTCCTGCTTCAACTTGCTATTGCTCTTCCACCTCCTGTGCTTCTCTCTGCTGTTGAAGTTCCACCATTCTGTCTAAGAACTCTTCGTCTTCTCTTGTTCCTTGGAGGGTGGACACTCATCACTCAAGTACACTCACTACTTCTTCCAATAGTGCAACCAGCTTGCAGTAGTTGCAGGTGTATTCCATGTTGATCTCAGGCAGGAACACAAACATTGCAGATCACCACCACTGGAGAATCCTTTCTGTCCATAGTCCCTTTTTGTTTCTGCCCTTCTGACTGTACTGGAATAGCCTGTGCTTTGTCCTGCCCTCGCTGAAGGTTAACTACAGAGTCCCGTACTATATGGGTGTGTCTTACAAGAACAATTTTTGTTGTTGTTAGGGTCCTCCCCTGCTGAACTTCTGTTTGGTCTCCCTGTTCACTCACTCCCTGGGATCTGGCTTCCTTATGTAGTTTGTAGTCCAGCTGGGGCAGCTCCTCTTCTCTGCTCAGCTAGGAGTCAGGAAACAGAATGAGACTCCCTGCCCACTCAGCAATCAGGCCACACCCCTTCAGGCCCAGCAGCAGCTCTCAGGACACACCCCTTGGTCCTGAAAATACAGAATACATGGGTGTGTCAGCAAATCAGATCCTTATGTTACCAGTTCATGCACATATCTATTAAAAGGTAAGATCTGAATGGAAATATCTGAGATACTGAAACAATAAATTATTCATAATTAGATTTCCTGAATTCTCCTGAATAGAATTTTCTATACAAGAGTGAGGTTATAGATCTGTGGGACTGGAGTCCTATGCGAACTTACCTGAGAGTAAGTCCAATTGACTTCAGTTGGATTTACTTTCAAACAAGAATTCATACTATGGCATTGTACCATTAGATATTACTTTAAACCCATTTTTTAAAAAAGCTTTGAATTTGATTTCATACAAAACAAGTTTATAACTATGCTAACTGATCAAGTGTAGTAGTTTTATTATAGGCAGTGTAAATAAAGCAGAGGACATTTGAAACAGAAAATTATAAGTAAAAATGACTCCGATTATGTTGTTAGAAACTGTTATGCATAATGAATATCAGTTCCTTCTCTATTCATACTCAAATAAACATCCTGAAACTTTTTTAAGTCTATGAATGTTTTTTAAGTCTATGAACTAATTACTTCAGTGACCTATTACATGCGTCTTAACCATTTATTTTAATTATCCTCAAAGTGCCCTTGACTCACCATATCAAGAGGTTTTAGAGTTTGAAAGCACAATGCCTCATCAAAAATAGAAATTAATTGACAAATGTGAACCCTGTGTGCCGTCCTGATGCATAAATATTCAGAAGAGCAACCTGTAAAATCAGAGTCAGCAGAAATGTTTGCAGTGCTGTGCTTTTCACTAAAAGATTACCTTTCTAGGCTGGGGAAAAAGTGCAGTTTAACATGGAGAAAAGATGATAAAAAGCCTTTTGCAGAGAAAATATAGTGAAGATGGCAAATTAATACTCTCCTCAACATGCATTGAAATGTGGTTGAGCCAGATCTATTCGGTGGGTGCCCAGCAGCAATCAACCACTCTATCTTATTTTAACACTAGAGTAGTCATAACCCCTGTTTGATTTATGGGCACTTTTCACACACTGATTGAGATGCTGGGCTATAGTTAGCCTTTGGCTGCCCCTTTCTGTAGCCAACATGACATGGCTGCCCCAGGCCACTAACTCTTCACTCAATTACTTGTTGTTGCTCTTATTCCACACCCTCTCTTCTGGGATCAGTTGTTCAATTATTTTGCCTACGTTTTCAGCTCTGGTCTTTCCGTTATCAGGTGCAGGGAAGCTGTGCAAAATCTTAGGCTGCAAGTCCTATACTAAGCTTCATTAAAATTCCTTTCGGCCCACTGGCATACCATTAAAGCATATGCACACTGCATAAAATTTTGTTTGAAACACATGGGCTCTGCCTGAATAAGTGGAAAATCTTTATTGGTACTTGTGAAGTCATTACTGATAATGCTGTTGTTTAACAGGAAGGTGATAGATGCTTCACTCCAGCAGACGTTGGATGAAGTCCCAAAGAAATTGGTACTATCCTATCTTTTCTGCTGTATGCTGACCCTGCTAGTCTGTCAGCAGAAGCACTGAGCTATATCCTTTTTCCTAGCACCGGATTGGCATGATTCCTGATTCCTCTGTGGATTGCAAAACACTATAGCTAGATATGCCACAGATACCCTCCATGTCTTGTTTGAGTGGAAGATGAATTTGGCTGCATTCCTACATAACGATAAGCCATGGATTATGATAACCATGCTTTGTTGGTTTAGCCATGAATTGTCTTGCAGACGAGTAAACAAACTGCAGCATGTTTTTGCTACTTCACCCCCACCCATTTTGCCAGCCTTCAGAACAGTTTCATTTACAGGTTGCTGTTGCGGAGCACTTCTGTTTCAGGTTAGACAGCAGTGCAGACAAGCCACGGTTTTGGGTTCAGACATCACGACAAGCCATGATTTAAACAAGCCAGACTTTGTAAGCCATCAACATACCATATGTTCTGTTAGTAATTTGTAGCTGGCTGGGGATGAGTTCAGACACAAAAATAACCCAGCTTTCAACAAATGACACCATGGCTTAGCACGATGTATGAACCAGGTCATTTATTTCTATGCCACCACTTTGAATTTTTCCTGATCATAAATAGTTAATACAAGCGCATAAAATATTGCTGTGTGGAGTGCAGGGTTCCAGCCAGTCAGCTGTGCCCTCTTCTAGGATATCCCATTCCTTTCTTCTCTATTTTTGGTTTCCCCCCTGCCCCAGTCAGCCTGTATTCTGTGGCCTCTGGGCATGCTCTATCCTCATTAAGCTATGTTTATTTCCTACCTCGCAATTAGGTCCCCCCCCCCAAAGTTTTGTTGTACACAAAACCCTGAGCCTGCTGACACCCCTCTTTTTTGTGTGCATGGTGCCATTTTGGCTACAGTCAGAGAAGAGTTTGCTATTAATATATAGGATTTTAATCTTTTAATTCCCATATTTTTCCTTCTGCAGTGATGCTTGTTATATAGAGAGGTGTAAAAAAATTTCCATGGTGTGGAGAAAGTGGATAGGGAGACATTTTTGTTCCTCCCAAAATATTTGAACCTGAGGTCATCCCATGAAACTGATTGATGGGAGATTCAGAACAGATAAAAGGAAGGACTTCTTCATACAGCGCATAGTTAAACTATGGAATTCAGTACCACAAGATGTAGAGATGGCCACCAATTTGGATGGCTTTAAAACGGGATTGGACAAATTCCTGGAGGAGAAGGCTATCAATGGCTGCTAGCCCTGATGGTTATGTGCTAACTCCAGTATTCGATGCAGTATGCGTATTTATACCGGTTGCTAGAGAATATGACCAGGAGGGTGCTGTTGCTCTCATTTCCTACTTTGGGTTTCCTGTTGTCACCTGGTTGGTCACCGTGTGAACAGAATCATAGAATCATAGAATAGTAGAGTTGGAAGCGGCCTATAAGGCCATCGAGTCCAACCCCCTGTTCAGTGCAGGAATGTTGGACTAGATGGACCCTTGTTGGTCTGATCTAGCACATCTCTCTTTATGTTCTTATGCTTCCAGACCATGCAGATTGAGAAATGGCAGGGGCTAACATTTCTGTTTACCTGTATAAACCGAAATGCTGTCTGAGCCACAATAGGAGGTGAAAGTATAAAGCATTGTATTAAGGAGAAATTCTGTACGAAACCCTTCTACTTTGCTCTTGAAAACTGCATTCAGTGTATCAGCGATAGAACGCCTATGTAGAGGCAAGGAGTGAATGCTGTGTTCTAAACATGTCTGGTTTATTGGTGTGATTTAGTGCTTACATAAAACAGGACTTTTTCACAAAATATATTGAGCACATCTTATCCATGATACAGATGGCTTAGCATTATTCAGACTTCAGCTACAAGGAAATTAGTCTAAATTCCTAGTTCAGTGGACCGATTTAAATATGAACACCCTGAGCAGCATGCCCCTGATATTGCCATGCTAGTACTGACTCAGAATTTTAATGCACAGGAAGCTCAGTGAAATGCCTCAAAGCCCTTGGTGGTCAGCTTGCTTCCAAATGGCCAAGTACCAGTATAATGAAGCCCACCCATTGACTGGAATTGTTCCCAACATGTTCAACTTACAAGCTAGAGAATGTAATGAGTATGGAGAACTAGCATCCCTTGTCTTTATGGGCAGCCTCTCTCCAGTAGGATCATTTTTACCCAGCAGATTGCCTGCACATCATTTGGCATTTCTCACAAGGAAAACATAATGTAGCTTTTTAAAAATGAACAAAAATGTGAACAGATGTGATCTATAGCTTGCCATCACTTATAGGTGCATTCATTGTGCTAAGGAGAATAATTACTGTTATCTTTCAGCACCTCTCATTGCAATGACCAGGATAATATGTGGATCTGTGAGAGACTATTGGGAATAGAATCTAGATACCTTTATTTCCAGCTGTGGCATTGGCCTCATCCATCAAACTTCATCCCAGAGTAGGATATTTCTCTGTGTCTCTCTGTCTCTGTCTCTGTCTCTGTCTCTGTCTCTCTCTCTCTCACACACACACACACACACACACACACACACAGAGTGTCCTAGTTCAGACAACACGCTAAACCATACTTATGGTTTAGTGTGTTGTCTGAACCAGGCCTATATTAATCTAAGACTAACCTCTTTTATATCTCCACCACACATCCAGATTTTCTGATTGCATGCTCAAAATTAAGTAACAAAGGTTATTTATCCTTTAACAGCTTGTGATAAAATGTACTTCACCCCACAAGCAGGTGTCAAGTGTAGGCATGGCCAAGTGTCTGCTGAGAGCCCACACCCCAGCAAAGGCTTGCTGACAAGAGCCTTCCAGTGTCGCTCTTCACCACTGCAACCTGCTTGTTCACCTCTCTCTCCTTCTGACATGGTGGGAGCAGTGGGTGCCACTGCCTACTTGCTCACTGACTCATTGCCTGTCAAGCAAGCAAGTGGTAGCAATGAGAAGAAATAGGAGGAGGAGCACCAGCAATGGCTACAGGCAATGATGGTGAGAAGGTATATTCACTGAGGGAGGGGGCTAATTCAGGGTGTCTTTCCCAAGCCCCCTAAAAAATCCCAGGGCCGGCATTGCCCACAAGTCTTCCCACCCCCCTCTTGATAATACTGTCTAGCAGTTTTCTAGAAGCTACCGCCAAATAAAATCCACACCACACATAATATCATTGAATGTAGGGGAAGATGTTTCGAACAATTACCAGCCTTTAACCGTGCTGGTCGTGAGCACAACAAAGTCATTAAGGCCAAAGGCTATGAAAGGGCGAAGTAATCCTGCTTGTGTTACTTTGTGGGCACACCCCTCTTTTCTATCAAATGTAATAATGTTGAGTTATATCATTTTTTATTAATGTGATGAACAAAGGAAAGAAATGCAAAGCGATATATTCTGGTTGCAGAAAGTCACTCTGCACTTGTTCAATTGCACCAAGGGCAAGACAGTGCGAAGTTGCACTTCCATTACCAATTTCAAACTCTGTTTCAAGATGCAGTCAGCTACGTGGTTTCTAAGAGTTCATCGAACGAGCATTTTGGCGCACACTCGCTACTGCCCACTTACGGATGTTTGCGCGTCCTTTAGATGACTATGTCCGCCTCCCGCTCCTTCTTCCATTGCAAAATAGACCCCTTTTAAGCCATCCTTTTTTAAAAAACCGGAATGTGCTGCCATTTCCTGCTGTGTGCAGGAAAAGTGCTGCGATAAAAACAGCCCCTGAATGCGCCGCATGGTCTTTGCTGCTTCCTCTTTCTATCCCCATGTAAAGAGATTGTCGCTATTGTGAGACAGCAGCAGGAGGCCATAGCGGTGGCAGGGAAAAGTGAAAATCCACCTGTCTGATGAGTGCAATATTGTGCCTGATTACTTGGAAGTAACTTTCATTGTGTCCAGTGGGATTTCCCTAGTAAGTGTGTTCCAGATGGCAGCACATTTATACCCTGACACATCTCCCGCATCCTATGTGGCTCCTAAATTGCCATGCAGTCAAGTGGGGAGGGGGAAGGATCTTGGTTTCTAGTCCCACCTTATAACCAACATGAAATCTCCTACATAGGTAAGCACACTACGCCGTCCTACCCCCACACTCCAGGCAAACCAGAATCCTGCATGTCATTAGTGGTATCAGTCACTAGCACTCCTCTTCCAAGTAATAATGTCTATTAATATTTTCATTACAAACTCAGCAGGAAGGAAAAGAGATTTGAGCCACTATCTTTTGCTGCATGAATGTCTGGTCCCTATCAATCATACAGCTATTAATTGCTGAGTAAATTTGAGATAAGACGTTAGGTGTTTTTAAAACACATGTGCAGACACATATCCATTATAAATGATTGGGTTTGCAGTTTTAGTAGTCCGGTCAAGCAGGCGAGATATTAATAATCAATATTGGCAAAGGGGGAAGGTCTAGAACACAAAATAAAAAGTTCTTAAAGGGTTGTTCGTTTTTTGGTAATATGCTCAGGTTTATAGTTTGAAGAGATTTTGGCAGCTGTGGAATAGCCACCAACAAGGCTTCTCTGGGGTTTGGATGGGATTGCTAAGGGGTATCCCTCAAGTGTGATGGATCACAGAGGAGGATGCAGTCCTTTAGGTATGTTGGGCCTTCCTGCACTGCATAAACCATATGTACCTGCCCAGACTCTAAGATCATTGGAATGCTGTGAGTCAGGTGGCTATTAAGGAGAGGGCCTTTTCAGTGGTAACACTACTACAGACCGGTGGCTCCAGTTTTGGTGGGGCTCTGAATCCATTTTGGATTTTAGTCAGAACTAGTTAGAATTCTAAACGAGGTGCATAACCCTATCTCCAAAATAGGTACAATACCTTGGATAGTTCCTTCAGAGTTCTGTCTGGTTCTAATCAACCCAGAATGCATTCAGAGCCCTCCCGAAATTAGAGCCACCAACCTCCATTAGGTGGCATTGCAGTTGTGGATTGTCCTCCTCAGAGATTCTTGCCTGGTGCCTGTGTTGTGGTCTTTTCGATGCCAGGCAAAGACCTTATTTCCTCAGGCTTTTTAGTTCTTCAGTTTTAAAAATTGTGTTAGTGTGTTTTAAGATCTTCCCACTGTGGCTGGCTTTTCTCTTGGCTTTTACTTTGGTTTTATTCTGTTTTAAACTTATTGTTTTTGTATTATGTGTTACTGTTTTATTGTATTCTATAATTTTAAGTTTTGTTTTGTGAATCACCCAGAGAGCTTCAGATAACAGGCAGAATAGAAATGCAATAAATAAACAAATAAAAATAATAAGAGACAAAATGGGAAAAGTGGATAGTATTTTTTAAAAACTATTTTAATGTGTTTTTATTTTATTTTATCTTGTACACTGCTCCAAAATTTTGAATGGGGAGTGGTATAAAGATATTGTAAATAAATAAATGTTTGAAATGAAACAAAGGGTAAAAAGATTGCTAACTTACTCTAAACTTTTGGAGGTAAGATACACACGGGTCATCTGGGAAATTTCAGCACACACAGCAGCTTCAAATGGTCAGAGAAGATAACGAATATGTCAAAAGAATGAAGAAGCATATTGCGTTGTTACTATGTTTTTGGTCAGGGTGGCAGGGGTGACTGACCAAACTGCTCTACCAATCAGATGAAACGTATGTAAGCAGGAAGACTTGGGGGGGGAGGGCTTTTGGGGTGTAGGAGATAGGCTAAAGAAAAGTGCTCATTAAAACAGCTGGCTTGGCTATCTCTGCCAGATTTGATATATTAGAAGGCTTCCTGTTTTGAGGATTTGGATGTCCTGAAAATTCCAAGTGGACTATGGATGCCATCTATCCTGGTCAAAGATTCTTGCATCTTTAAAGAAATAGGCACTGAAGGGCAGCTCAGCATTATAGAATTCTCTCTGCCCTTTAAAAACACATTGCAAAGTAAATAATACTGCATTCAGATAAACCATTCTTCCTAAAAGTAGGTTTCATAAGATAAAATACTTATAAGAAATCTTCCACACTTCAGCGGTGGTTTTAGAACAAACAATTTCAAGCCACCCTGAAATAGCAATTTCAGAATTTTTACTTTCACGCTACATGTCATGTCCAAATTATTAATTTCCGAATGTTCATACTCAGTGCACAATAGCAAGGTTTAGTTACCAAGCAACTCACATATTATTGAGGCAGAGGAATACTTACAAGTGGAGCAAGCAAGCTCCTACATTGGCTATACATTCAGCATATGCTGGCAACCTATCCATACAAGCAGAAATTAGGCAGTGTATCTAATAAAAAGACTCAGTTGAATGAGACGGGGCTTACAGAATAATGGAAAAGCAAGAACCAAGATAAAATAACATTACTTTTGGTACGATATTCTATTTCCCTCATATGGTGCAGGGATGGATATTCATCACTATGCTTCGTTCTGTTGAGCATGGCACATGGGTCAGTTTGGAAGCAGAACTGGGCTTGATACTTGTTCCATTCAGGCTAAGAACCAGATTGAGTAATCAGATCTGTGTCTTTTGTGCCAGGAAAATGTATTTCCTAGCATCAGATAGATAAGGAGTAGAGACAAAGAAGGCTGAAGGAAAAGCTTAGCTATTGATCCTGCCAAAATCAATGTCTGTTGACAGGGATGCCCTCTATTTTAGGTGTGAGGATCAGAAATATCCGGTTCCCACTGTCCTCCATGTCTACATCTTCCCCCCTTCATAAAAATAAACTATTTGGATCTGATAAAAAATGAAACAGAGAAGGGCTCATAACAAAATGATATCAGCTGATGGGCACTGTAGTGCAAGACATCTGGAGGGGTACTAGGTTGGGGAAAGCTGGATCACAGAACTGTTATTTGAGTAGAATTGCAAAAAGTCTGCCGTTCTTTTACTTTTGCTGAATTTGTCACAGAACTGCGGGAAACATTTTCATTGTTTTAAACTTAAGAGCTTCTGCTTGCCTCCTCACACTTGACAGGGACGTTACTTCTTTGGTTCGCCACGCAATTCAGAAATGTCTGTTTCAAATCTAATTCAATAAGGGTGCAGACCTATGCAGTTTAGACAAAAAAAAAGTCTTGCAAATCCTAGCATTCCCCAGCCAGCCATGCTGGAAGTTGCAGGACTTATTTCTGCCTAAACATGCATAGGATTGCACTCTGTACGGTTCATTAGGAACTAACAAACAAGCTAGTTATAAAAGGATGTCTTGCTCTTGTCTGCAATGTTAGCTAGCATTATTTATTTCCTTAAAATATTTCATTTGGTGCTTTTCTTTTCCCAAACCAAAGTGGCAGTCAGACCAGGCCTTTGTAAAATAGGGCAGTAATAAGTGAATGCTGAACAAAAGGAAGCTGGGAAGCAGCTGGCTGGATGTGTTTGGAAAGTTCTTGATGAATGCACAGTACACAGTACACACATTACCATTTTATTTATTCATTTACTGAAATTCATACCCACCAGACAAACCAACAATAGCCTATACTCCCCTACTCATGGGTGTGGGTGCAAGTATCTATTTTGCCTGTGCAATTTGGGTTCAAAACATGTTCATACTATTGCATCATTTTCAGATATCAAACCTGTGGAGGTAAAATTATCCACATCTGCAGGGGAGAGTAAAAGGGGCCATTCTACACACAGACACACACACACAACGTCTCCTGATGCGCTGTAATCCCTGTATTTACACTTTCCTTCCTTTTCTTTTTTAAAAGCTAATCTGTAGTCCTTGTAGAACCTGAGATACTAAATGTGCAGGCACTATTCTATCCAGCTGTTTGAAAGAAATTAGTCATGTCTCACTTTTCAGTGTTTTAGCTAATAAATTAACAGCTTATTATTTTTTTTTAATGCAATACAAACAGTAAATACTTTTCCCATTCATCCCCTCCAGCCCTGTTCTCTCCCATTTATGATCCCTTCTTCATATCTTCCTATAGTCCTTAAAGGTTTCATATATATAAGTAAAACGATTAAGCAACATTGGATAAAGAAATGGGTACATAGAACGAAAAATAAATAAAAGGGTTCAGAGTCATGCAAGTCTCTGCGGTCCTGCAGTGGTTTTGCAGTGGATCACGTTACTCTGCATGTAATTCAAGAAAATTTCCCCATATTAATTGGAATTCGTTTCCTTTTAATAATTTGATGTAATATACCTTTTTCTTGTGTGGCTACGGTCAAAAGATCTTAAATCCAATTGTGTGTATTTGAGAGGGTTTTTTTTGTTTTTGCTTTTGCTTTCCATTCTTATAGAACAATATGCTTAGCCAATAGTTTGGCCTTACTAAACCGTGCAGCATGCCTTCACCATAATCTATCCCACTAAGGCAGGGACTAAGAAATGATGCCATAGACAATGATCAGTATCCCCATTGTCTCTTGACAGACAGAAGTTCTTTATTGTGCCTTAGCAAATTGCTAAGACACTTCCTGGTTCATTTTTAAGCCATTTTTTTCTTGGACTTTCCTGGTGAAATGATTGCTGCTCCATAGAAATGTTTTTAAAAGCTAGGGTTTTAGGGTAGCCCTGATTGGGTTGTAGGCTACCCTAAAACAAAATGTAGCAAAGACAGGAGTTCATGATCTTTCCAACTTGGGTTTTATTTCATACCAAAAAAAAAGTTATCCCCCTCCCCTCACACACACACACCTGAGTTCACAAATGTTTTAAAACTGCGCTGTCAGTGCAGATAAAGTCTATCATTATTATCACCATATTGCAGGGGCGGCTGTGACTGGCAGTGCATGAGTTATGCCTGCTCTGCAAAGTAGTCCAGGGTTGTTATATCCATTTTGCTGGGGAGAAGGGGCAGTTACAGTAATGTATGGCAAACCTGCAGTGTATTCCAGTTTTGTCATCCAGTCTCATGGTGTGTTAGGATTTGTTTTTTTTTTTTTTTTTTAGGAAACTGTAGTGGTGGGGGCTGTGAAATTGATTATAACAGCAATGCCATCAGTTAAGATGTAATAGGGGAAATAAGATGTAGTGGGGGAAATGACGGTTTCTGGCATGGGTGGAAATATGGTGTCTGGACACCAGGGGCTCAACTACACCAAGCAGGATATTCCACTATGAAAGTGGCATGAAAGTGGTATAAAATCCAGGAGCTACACTACTGCTTTATAGTGATATTGAAGTGCACTGACAACTATTGGGGCCCATGACACATACCATATACCACTTTCATACTGCTTTCCATAGTGTTATGTCCTGCTTGATGTAGATGTGTCATGGGCCCCAACAGTTGTCAGTGCACTTCAAAGCAGTAGTGTAAACCCTGCAGTGCACTTCAGTACTGCTATAAAGCAGTAGTGTGGCTCCTGCCTTTTATATACTACTTAGGGTGACCATATGAAAAGAAGGACAGGGCTTCTGTATCTTTAACAGTTGCATAGAAAAGGGAATTTCAGCAGGTATTATTTGTATATATGGAAAACCTGGTGAAATTTCCTCTTCATCACAACAGTTAAAGCTGCAGGTGTCCTGCCCTCTTTTAAATCTGGTCACTCTAGTATAGCTCCTGCAGCTTTAAGTGTTGTGATGAAGAGGAAATTTCACCAGGTTCTCCATATATACAAATGACACCTGCTGAAATTCCCTTTTCTATGCAGCTGTTAAAGATACAGGAGCCCTGTCCTCCTTTTCATATGGTCACCCTAATACTACTTTCATACCACTTTCATAGTGGAATATCCTGCTTGGTGTAGATGAGCCCCAGGACTACTTATTGAGAACGACAGTAGGGTAGACCTGGTACACAAAGTTCTAAGTGGTAGACCTGATGCCCAGTCCTCAGTCACCAAATCTACCAGAAATGATAGCCCTGTTCTCTGACCAGGCAAAAATTATTGCAGATGCCTTTGGGTAAAATGCTATGTGGAAGTGGACAGGGCTATGTGGACAATGCACATATGTGAAATTGTTTAACTTACTGTGTCCACTAGATGTCAGCAAAGAACACGTATGTGCTTCCTGATTTAACTATCACTGTGCCAGGAGTAATACAGTATTTCAGTGTCATGATGTAATGGATGACATGAACAATGGCATGTGTGGGCTATAGAGCCAAATCTTCCTGAATGTGAGAGCATGGTGCCGTCTTCCCCACAGTTCTTCTAAGAAAAGGCTTGAGTCTAGAGCTGCTTATCTTGTAGGTTATGACATCCAGACCATTTTCATGTTTGAGACTTAAAACAGCATTGTTTAAAATTAGTTCCTACCATAACTGTAAAACTTGCATTGGGTGAAATGTTCCTTAGATTTTTCTTCTAAATTCTCTCCCACATTAACAGGATTTTAAACACGACGATACAAGAAACATGAGGAAGGATATGTTGAAGGAATTTGGTGTAAGGCCCCATGAGTACACCAGATACTTTTGTTCTCCAAAATGACTCTGTGGGTTGCTGGTTATTTGCTGTGGAACTTTGACTGCTTGCCACATGCCCCCAAACGGGGAAGGAACAGTTGTCCTGTCAGCTCCTGCAGAGCTAATAGGTTTTGTTTGTTTCTTTCTTCCCACAACAGCAATTCCAATATGCTTTAAGACGTGTCTGTGTTCAGTATCCTTATAACCTCTGACTGTACCTTTTCCCCTACTTCTTATTTTCTAGATAACTGGTGTTATCCTTCTTGCGGTTGGTGTCTGGGGGAAGCTGACTTTAGGCACATATATCTCTCTTATTGCTGAAAACTCCACTAATGCCCCTTATGTTCTCATTGGGACGGGTACCACGATTATTGTCTTCGGATTGTTTGGTTGCTTTGCCACATGTCGCGGTAGCCCATGGATGCTAAAACTGGTGAGTATGTCAAAGAAGTTGGTGCCAGAATGCTGGAAATTGCTAAGGCAGTGGGTTTCTTTGATAAGCTTAAGCAGATGTTAACCAGATTTCAGAGACCCGCATGCAGAGCAAGAGAGTGTATTACCTGGAAAAAGATCCTCAAGGTGATTTATATGAACAATCCCATGACATAGGGTTGAGCTACACACACACCACAAAACATGAAAGAAGCCCTTGTTAAATTGCAGGTCTCTATATGTTCAAAATATAGGAAATAGTTCCATATGCCAATAATGTGCAAAACTGGATGTGTCCTCCTGGCATTTAGTAATTTATTTTCTTACAAATAGGTTCAAATCTCATTTCACAGAAATAAGTTAGAATCAGAGAATTATGGAGGGTAAGGTGGAATTATGTCAGCTACTGTCGCTAAATATCATTCCATCATTAAGATTTCCAAAGTAATTTTGAAATTCAAATGAACTGTCAGTATAAGTGGAAGAAACAACTATGTTGAACAACCACTGTGGTGTTTTGTTTTGTTCTAGAAGACTATCAGCAGTAAATAACACTCAGATTGCAACCCTATGCACATTTACCTAGGAATAAGCCCCCGTGAACTCAGGGGGGCTTACTCCTACACTGACATATATGATTGCACTGTAAAAGTGCCTTGAGCCCCAAGCTATTGGCATGCTTGTGTAAATGAGGTTAATGCAGACTAGTAGAAAGCAGAAGAGACTTTTAAAAATCAAATATACCCTTTTGGTTTTTCATTACAGACACGGGAGAAGGAAAAAGTGTTGTTTATTTTCATGTGCGAAAATAAGATAGACAGTGGTGAGGGGAAAACTACAAGCATACTCAAATTTGTGCCCTTGGGTTGTCAGGGTTGCCTTTGCTAATCCATAAACATTTTGGTTGTGGTCCTGAGGTCCACATGGAAGAAATAAACACGTGCATCCTGGCAGATTTTTGCAGAGTTTTTCCTGGCAGCAGCTCTCAGCTAGCTTCAGCTTCAGCAAGCTGAGAATCAAACAAACCACCAGTTAGCCAGCTGGCAGAGAAAACACTGCAGAAAGCATTGAATTTGCACACATTGCTTCCATGTGGCCCTGGAGATTGCAGCCTTCCTGTGAAAGCAAGTCCCATGGATTCAACTGCAGTTCATTTCCATGCTTGGGATCATGGCCCAATTGTAATTTTAGTCCTTCCTAAATACCTGCCGTTTTGTTTTACATGACTCGGAATAAAAATAAATGTTTATTTCAGGGTTTGTTTGTTTTTTGCACATCAAGTCATGCTTGGTCTTTCTTCTTTAGCTCACTTCTATAAACAAAATATCCCACCTAAGCAATGATGCTAGTAATATCTAAACTGAACCATCCCCTTCTTAGGGTCTTCTTCCTGCCCAAGAGTCGTGCATAGGAAATATCTATTCTAGTGCAGTTGATGAGTAGTGCATGAATGAGTTCACGCAGAAGAGATATTTCAGCCGCGATCCATCTGGACACAAAATTCTCCCAGTTGTTTTGATTTAGTGCCCACTATATCCCAATTCTTTCATTTATTTTAAACTATTGATATCCTGCCTTATAGTTTTAGAGAAATTTATAAGGCAGTCCCCCCCCTGAAATGCCATAAAACATCATTTAAAATCCAATAAACATACAGAGTCAATAAAACACCAGAACATAGCCTAAAACAATAAAGACCATAAAAATTGCATAGCAGTACACTTTCAAGACAGCAACATCTCTAAGGCTCAGGGAAAGTGACAATAGTTCCTTTCTCTTTTTCATGTTTTTCTAAGATAGATATTATTATCCCCCACAACCTTTTTACATGTGGGACAGAACTTACATTTTCTACTTTGTGCAGCTTTTGAACTCCCAGGTGTGATTGTGCTGGGTGGGAGTAAAGCACTCAGCCCTCGCCTGCATAACCCTTCAACTTGCTGACATGGATTAAAATTTCGCATCATTCCAGCTTTTTAGGGCCAGCTCAGATGACCAAAATAAACACCAGCTATGGGGAAATTCTGCTTTAATTTCTGGGACTCACCTGTCTGTTGTCCAAGCTACGATTATATGATCCCCTTGTTAATTTTGGCATTGACCCTTTTCAAGAAGCGCATAACCAAACCATCTACGGAAACTTTTTCATAAAATATAGAGGCAAACAGATACACTATTAGCCAAAACTAAAATAAAGGTAGTTATTAGCTAGATGGCTTTGAACGGGGATTTGGCAGATTCATGGAGGATAAGGCTATCAGTGGCTACTAGACGTGATGGCTCCATACACTACCTGCAGGAGCAGAAGCAACACATTTCTGAATACCAGTTGCTTTGGAGCATGAGTGGGAAAGGGGCTATTACACTCCTGTCCTGCTTGTGGGGTTTTCCTTAGGTTGGCCACCGTGGGGAATAGGATGCTGGACAAAATAACCCTTTATGTCTGATCCAACAGGGATATTTGTACGTAGAGAAATTTACGAGGATAGTTTAAACTATCTTCAAGAGGAGTCCTCTTATGAGTCAATAACTGGTTAAAGAACAGAAAGGAATAAGGGACAGTTCACTCAGTGGAGAGATGTAAACTGGGGTTCCCCCAAGCTTTTGAACTTGTTCATAAATAATCTGGAATTAGGGGTGAGCAGTGAAATGGCCAAGTTTCGTGGGGACACCAAACTATTTAGTGCAGTTAAGATTGCAAAAAGCTCCAGAAGGATCTCTCTCCAAACTGGGAGAATGGGTGTTAAAATGGGAAATACAGTTCAATGAAAAGAAGTGCACAAGGATGCATGAAGGGGCTTAGAAGCTACTGTACCCCTCACAGCATCATGCAAAGAAGCTACTGTGTGCAACTTATTTCCCTGCCCTCACCCCTCCTCCCTCTGCAGTCCCCACACTCAGCAGCAGGTGGCAGCAGTACTGGCGGCCGTGATATAGTGCAAGGACCAAAACAGGCAGAAATGCTCATTTCTGGAAGGGGTGAGACCTGCCCCAGAAGTGCTACATTTCAGCACTTGCACCCAGAAGCACTACATCGCAGCCACCAGTGATATAGGCTGTGCATGCACTGGCGGCAGCGGGCCTGGGTGCACATGGGTGCCATTGGATCCAACCTTCTGGATGTCCTACAAAACCAGTTACTTTTGTAGCATTGACTTTTGTGTGGATCTAGTGTTCACTGCATTCCCGTGTAGTGCTGTAGGGAGTGTAGATGCGGAGGAAGAGGGTGCAGTGGAGAATTAGGGCTGGTATCAGAGGTGTTGTTGGTGTTATTATTCCTGTTTTATATATTTTTAAAAAATCTAGATTGGATGAAAGTCCTCTTCAGTGTGAGAAATCTGTTCTATATACTTCTCTTTCAGTATGCCATGTTCTTGTCTCTGGTCTTCCTGGCTGAGCTAGTGGCTGGCATTTCAGGATTTGTGTTTCGCCATGAGGTGAGTATAAAATATGTGTTGGTAAAGGTGGTGACTGCATGGCTGTCTGAGCAGCTTTTGCAGAAACCTCTTAGGGCACTGGGTATTAATATCTAGGTTGCCGAGTTCAGTAGTTCCATATGCATTCTGGGTGATGCAGCTGTTTTACTTGGCAGCTAGATGCGCAGTCCAAAAACCTGTTATCATTCCAAATGAAAGGATTTAGCTAAAGCCCTCCAGGCTTTTGCTGTTCAGTATTTACTTTTGAGCTAAATTTCTTTATATGTTCATCATGTAAGATCTTCTTTTACCCTGTTACGTATGCTGAAGACTGCAAAATAGCTTAAATTCTTTCCATAAGCGCTGCTCCTTCTGCCAGACAAGCATTTGATTGTATAATGCAGAGAGGATTTCCAAGAATGCAAAGCCAAACTAAATTCGTTGCTTTGCTGCCTTGTAAATCTTATTTATTTCCTGTGCTAAAAAGTAACAGCAAAGCTAGAAAGAGCAAGAGAGAGTAAAAATTGGGTTAGTGAGGCACAATGAAATAAGAAAACAATTTGGGTCTGTAATGCAAGTGTCTCTCGGCCCATTTCAAACGTATTGTGGTATATTTCTCATAAGTATGAATGAAAATTGTCTGACAGAAATATTATTCAGAGGATAGAAGGTTGAAGGGAAAAAAGGCCAGGTTCCTCCCTCCCCGCAAGGCTATTTTAGGTACGCTCAAGTGTTTGGATAAGCTCACTGGAGTTTTTGACTTTATTTTCTTTAAAAGTCAGAGACAAAGCAGAGCCTTGTGCCACATCACAACCTGCTTTGGGAAGATCCCTCAATGTTGTCTGAGCTGAGAGTGGGGATGCAGGTCAAGCAACACAGCACTTCCTTTGGAGTTGTCATGTGGTTTTCTAAATCCTAGCTAAATAGTTGTGTTGAAATTCCAGAGTTAATAAGATTTCATTTGATTTCAAATACATCCCTTTCAGAGCTATAAAATTATTTTGTTGTTGTTGGTTTTTCCCGTGGCATCTGACTGATGGAAGTTTCAACATTAAGAAGGATAGTTCACATTCTTGACAAGTTCAAATCAGAACAAATTATGGGAGATGCTACTCCTGCCTGATACATTAGCTGCCTTACATTGCCTCCTGATACAGACTGCATGATTGCTGTCATTGTGACTACTGGGGAAATGTGGTCACATCCAATAGGCAGGGCCCTTCCTACTCATGGTTGCTCCTGGGCTATTTTGGACGTGTGGGCAAACGTTCATGTTTTCTTCTGAAAATCTCAGTTAAACCCCTCTGCCACCTCAGAGTCCAAACATTTTTCGCTCTCTGATGTGTCAGAACTTTTTGAGCCTAGGGGCATTTCTGACCCCAAAGTACCTTGTGCTGCAATGAAACAGTGACTCTTGTATGGACTGGCATTTCCCTTTTCCTCCATTTTCTGCCTCAAATTTCACTGCCAGCAGGGAGGAGAAGGTCAATTTGAAGGAGAATCCCTCTTAATTTCAAAGATGTTTATTGTTTATGAAAGGGACATCTTAAATTTAGGATTTTACATTCTTTGTGCTTTTTAAAAAATGCACCAAAATTCTTCACCATAATAACTTAAATTTAGGCAGACAAAAGTTGGATTATGAAACCAGTAAAAGTGATGGCAATGGTGCAAAATTTCTCATGTTTGCTTCTTCGCAATTCTTTTTGTCTGCTTTTGCTCATCATGACAAGGGCTAAGGAACGTCGGAGGAGTCAATGTGTGGCCCTCCAGATGCTTTGGCCACAATTCCCATCAGCCCTAACCAGCAGAGCCAGTGGTGAAGGATGCTGGGAGTTGTAGGCAAAAACAACTGGAGAACCACAAGTTGCCCACCCCTGTGTTAAGGAGAAAGTGATGGAACCGCTGCACGGTGCTTTGTAGTTGCTACTAGCAGAAATCTTCTGTCTGGAAATACCCTGAAAATATTCACTTTTCTCTAGCTTCTCGGAATTTCAACAGACATTGCCCATGCATTTTCAAACTTATCTTTGAATCTATAGAAGGGCTGAGAGCTTGCTTTTTTTAAAAAAAAATCTGCCACTCTCACCAAGCTGAATTCTGCCCTTGGTGCAAATTCCACATTTGCGTTGTGTGCTGGCCTGATAACTGTGGGATGGGGATGGGGACGGTGCATTTTCAAGTAAATGGCTCTGTTCCCTGGAAAACCTAGTTAATTCAGAGAAATGAAGTTAGAAACTGCCATTAGGATCGCTGAATAGTCAGTCTGATTCCTTTGTCCCTTTCTTCCATTGCCATATTTCGTTTCTATTTTTCACCTGATGCCTATGACTTCTTGATATTTCTGTCTACATCATGAATGGAAGGTTTAACTTACAGTCCTGGGCAGTAAGTGCCAGCACAAAGAACTACTGAGTGCTCTAAGATAACTTTTGTCATTGCTGAATGTACATTTGAGGAGGAATGGCAGAAGTAAGACACTTTCTTCTTTTCCTCCCATTCCTTGTCTAAAACCATACATTCCTCTTAAAACCATTTTTCTGTTGTTAGCAGTGGGGGTGGATGGGGGGCGGGATTCATTCAGGCTGGGAACTTAAGCACTGGAATTCTTTTCTGTGTGTCAGCCCAAGATAGCTTACCATGTTGTCTAAATTTCCCCTTTAGATCAAGGACACTTTCCTTAGGACATATACTGAAGCCATTCAGAATTACAATGGAAACGACGAGAAGAGCCAGGCAGTGGATGATGTACAAGAGAGTGTAAGTTCAGGATGGCTCAGCCTAAGACCAAAGCCAATACTCTTCTTTGATTGCAATGTGAGAAATATCAGTGGCTCTAAATGTTTTCTTTGGATTCAACAGAATAAATCAGTCGTAATTACCTATGTAGCTGTTTTTCCTAATTCCATTTACCTCGTTATTTCTACCTAGCACTGACAAATCTCAGATATGTAGGATGTGGACTTCACTATGGTAATCTTTACTGGAAGCTGCTGCTAATTTTGGGCTGGGATAATCAGGTGTCTGTAGGAAGCTGTGTAGAAATGTAGTGCTTTTAAATAGTCATTTATAATTACTTGATATTTGAGGACCATTGATTCTCAGCATTAGTGTTCAAGAGTAACCATTTCCCCCAACATTTGATAATTTAACTAGCTATTAATCTGTTTTAGGGCACATGCCCCCAACCTGTGATTCCATGTCTTAATTGATAAGTGTTTTCCAAATGTTTAAGCCAGGGCTACACAACTTTTTAACCGGAAGACCAAATTCCATTTTAGAGATGCCCTCGGGGGTTATATTCCAGTGTTGGGCACGGCTAAAATATCCAAAATACTGGCATATTTTAGCTTAAACCTCTTACTGCCAGTAGCTACTCAAAAGCCAAGACGTCATGAAAGGACCAGTGGTCGGAGGAAAGGGGCTGGGGCTGTTGGAAAGGGGGGTCCACCTGGGGAAAGGAGTGTGACTACTTGGAGAACTCCAGAGGGCAGATTGAGACCTTGGGCCTGAGGTTCCCCACCCCTACTTTAAGCCTTCCTATGTTCAAGAATCTCAGAAGTTTGATGTAGGGTTTTTTAGTGGGTTTTTTTAAAAAAAATAACCATTGCTGCTCCCTAGGAGTGTAGCTCAGTTGCAGAAGAGCACATGCTTTGCATGCAGAAGGTCCAGGAATGTGTCCCAAACCCACTTTTGCTATAGGCGAAAGCTGCGCATCAAAGCCTTGCATATGCAGGAGACTCAAATTCCTTTCCTTTCTCAGTTTTCTCCTCTGCCTCCTTTGAATGCTAGACTGAAAACTCAAGTCAAGGACCTTTCCTTTTGTTTGCTGCTGTGGGACATACTATTCATATAATAGGGTGATGTTTTCAGAATTGGGTAATAGGATGATGTTTTGAGGACAGAAGGGTTGTTGTTGTTTGTTTCTCACTTTTTGAGGTAATTATTTGGTTGCGGAAGGATCCAACCTTGTCTGGCTGCTAGCACAATTTAGATTGCACTAGTGGAAGCAAAAACGTATGCAACACTTATACAACGTAGGAAACCTGATGGATTGCACCACTGATGTTGTACAAGCACTGTCATTGCACAAGCATTGGTTTTTGCTAGTGCAACGTAAATAGCGCTAGCAGCCAGACACCATTGGATCCTTACCATTCTCTGAGGTAAAGTGCACAAAATGTTCCCTGGTTTGTGTAACTGTTTTACTCCTATGGTCCTTTCTCTTTCTTTTTAGCTGAGATGCTGTGGCGTCCAGAACTACACCAACTGGCACACTAGCCCTTATTTTAATGAACATGGCATCCCCATAAGCTGTTGCATGAACACCACTGACTGTAATCCTATGGACCTGCGCAACGCGACCATTGCCCCTACTAAAATAAACCAGAAGGTATGGGCCCCTTTGGGTACTTATATATATTCTTGTGGTTGCTCTATAACAAGATGAGAAATGTGCTGAAGCGATGACAGCTAGAGAATGGGCAGCCATTTTACATTTCACCTTACTGCTTGGCAATGTTCTAGAGGTGATGTTACCAGCAGAAAAGAGATGTTTCTCATACACCTTCATTAATAGACTCTACCAGTGATTTCTGGCCTAACCTCCCATACCCAATAGATCGCATTCAGACAGAAAACTTCCTCCATAGAGATAGGCCTGACAAAGCTGAAGAATACAGCCATCGTTTCAGGTAACCTTGATACTTATGTCAGTCATGACGTCTGTCCTCATCTGTGCTTCCCACTCTGCTACATTTTTCAACTCGTCTTCTGAAAGACGTATCATGTGCTGGGATGCTAACCAACTGCCTGAATTGAGAAAATAGGGATGATTAACACATACACTAGGCTTGCTTGACTATATTTACTGCACCTGCTATAATGTTACTTGAATCGTAGCACTGCAGACAAAACACAAGAAAAATTGACCCTCGAACCAAAAGGGATTGCAAAAAAAAGAAAGAAAAAAGAAAAGCCATGGCATCTCAGTGAGTATAAGTGAAAGCAAAACTGGATGAATAAATGTGTAGAAAATTTGGTTTCATGCTTTTATATTAGGGATGTGCTCCGCTTCTTCTCGGACCGGAGAAGCAGGAGCGAATTGGCCTGATCCACCTTGTCCAGAGGAGGAGCGAACCGGGGGCCTGGAGAAGCATGGCGAAGAGAAGCAGCCATAGGCGGAGCGCTTCTCTTTTCACGGAGCGATCCGCCCGCCATTTTGGATTTTTTCGCCCATAGGATTGCATTGCGGAAAAGATTAGGGGATAACTGTTTTGTTTTTAAAGCTATCTTTATGATACATGGTGTGCTTAGAGGGTCGTGGGTGGGGGTCATTTTGAGCCTACTCTCAGCACTCTGCATGGTGCGGTTTGCTTGCTATAATTTTCAAAAAAATAGGGTAAAAAAAGCGGGAGAGGTACCTTTTTGAAGTGCTGAGAGGCAGATTCAACTCCCAGTCATGATCACCTGATGAAGCATCCTCCAATCCCAAAGTTGGGAGGAGGGGATAGGCAAAACGGGATACTTAGTAACTTGGGATACTGGGAAACTTAAAACAGTAGCCCCACCAAATGCACAAACACAACCTGAAATCATATACTAAGCAAATAAATAACAGAGAGGAAACACAGCACTGCTACCCACCCTAACCTTGGTGAACAACTGAATAGATGTGGTGCAAGGGGATGAGGTCCCCTAGGGCATGTGGACGTGCCCAGTGCACTCCTTGGAGGATCATCAGAGCCCTCCAAAGAGTAACCAGTGGAGACTAATGCCTGTCATGAGTTGAAGTGACAGGTAGCTTCTTAAACACTGGTACTTACTTAGGGCCAGTCAAAAATTGGCATATTCCCCTCCCCCTGGGCACATCCACTTTCCTCTTACTGGTAAAAGACAAACAAAGCCTTTTTTTAAAAAAATATTCTTGTTGTTTATTCAGCAACACTGCTGCTTTTAATTCCACCCCTCCTTTGTTTATTTATGTATTTATTCCATTTTATATTTACACCCCATAGCCCAAGCTCTCCTGGCTTTTCCTCTTCAGTGAAGTCAGGCAGGCTTTCATTGCGGTTCAACTCCTTATTGTTGTTGTTGTTGTTATTATTGCTATTAATATTAATTAGTACTGCTGTTATTAACGTTACTATTGTTGTTGTTGTTGTTGTTGTTTAATAATGGCTGTGATCACAGTGCAGTCAATCAACTCTGAAGCAAGGATCACAAAGCTTTACTCTTATCCTCCTAGCCTCCTAGTTATGGGATGCAAAAGAAAAGGCATCTCTCTGTGCTGCTCCCGCCTCACAGGGATGGTTTGCATTGCTGGCTTTGAAACAATCCTTGGCTCACTTCCTTGTGCCCCCAGAAATGTCTGCTGCCTGCCTGCCTTCCCCCCGGGGTGCTGCTGTGGTGGGGCATCTGCCGGGACTGACTCCCCCATACTAGATCTATGGCATATCTCTGCCTGGCTCTCGGCCTGCCTGTCCTCCTCCTCTGTGACCGCCTCGCAGGGATGGTTTGTGTGTGTCTTGCTTTGTCTCAGGGGACAAGTCCTTCCTGCGCTCACTTAGACTTTTTGAAGTTCCAAATCAATTTTTCAAGTGTGGAAGAAGATTCATATTTAGGGTTATCTACTCCCCAATTCATGGCATGTTGGGATTTCCTTTGAAATGGCCCCATTGAGCTGTCTGCAGCTTTAAATCCCTGAGATACTGGGGTGTCCGATTTTCAAAAATTCCCCCAAAATCAGGGGAGGCTTGGATTGGCTTGAGGCTTGGCATGCATGTGTATACGTGCATGAGGTGTCATGGTGCCTAACTTGAGGTTTCTAACATGAAAATTGACGGAGATATCGGAAGGGGTGTGAATTGGGGTTAGGGGTGCTGCATTAGAGGTTAAAGCCCCCCCCAAAATCAGGGGATGATGGAATTTGCTTGAAACTTGCCATGAATGTGGATGTGCCTACTTCCAAATTTTTATCTGTCAAAATATCAGAGAAAAGTCCATGTCTGAAAATGGGGTGTCCGATTTTCAAAAATTCCCCAAAAATCAGAGGAGGCTTGGATTGGCTTGAGGCTTGGCATGCATGTGTATACACGGATAAGCTATCATGGTGCCGAGTTTGAGGTTTCTAACGTTAACAGAAAAAAAGTTGTAGGCTTTTTTGGATTTCAATGCAAGCCTATGGGGGGGGAAAGTGGAGCTCCGATCCGGATCCGGAGCTTCGCAGCGAACCGGAGCGGATAATAGGCGGAGCGGACCCGATCCGGAAGTTGCGGATCTGGAAGAGAAGCGGATCGGGGGGTCCGTGCACAGCCCTATTTTATATGACTCATGGTTTATGCAACATACAAAAAACAATATCTTCCTTTCATCCAGGAAGAGAACTTTTTTCTGTTATTAGTCCTTCCTACGATTTGCAGGAGAGGCAAAAAATATTCTAAAGTCTGCCTAACCCTCATATCAGAGCATTAATGTTGATTGCATTGTATCCAGTGTTACTTGTCATTTTATCTACCTTTTCAATATTGTGAAACTGCTCTTTGGTTTAAGGTGACCTCTTGTAGTAGGTAAGTAACCCAGGCACAAGTTTGAAGAAGTGATAATGCTAAAAAGTGGTACTAGCATGAGCCAGCACAGCTACTGCTACTGTCATAGTAGGAATGGCTGTCATCCATAGACAGATTTGTCCTATGGCAGCCTATAGTGCCGTCCAGATGTTTTGTACCAACTCCCATCACCACAGTCTGCAAGGTCAGAAGTGCTGGAAGTTGTAGTCCAAAACATCTGGAAGGCACCAGGCTGGGGAAGTCTGTCTTAAAGGTTACTAGTTGCATAACATTTAGTTAAAGCATTCTCAGAGTAAGTCAGCTGGAGGGTCTCTTTGATCTCTCTTTTCCCTCCCCTAATTCCTGTCAGGTTCCACAGTGTTTGATTACTTACCAGGCAAAAGCCTCAGGTTGTCTTTGCCAGTACTTGACCTGTCCCAGCTCCCAAAGTGAGACTAAAGACCACAAGAGAGCTCTGATCCAGTAGAGGCAAGGCTGATCTCTCTCAGGGATAAAGCTGGATTCAGTGCAGATACTTATTTATTTATTTAAGCATTTTTATCCCGCCCTTCAGCCAAAAAGGCTCTCAAGGCGGCTTACAAAAATATTTCTTGACAGACATAAGATGGATAGCTGTGGTTAATGAATTACCCGCACAGATTTTGCTGTCTGTCATCTCATTTGGAAGATTTAGACATAATATTACAGAACAGTGCCAAGAAATTTAACTGGCATCAATACAAAGAGTCTCACCTTTAGAATGTCTTGCTGATGTGTTCTTTCTCTCTCTCTAAAGTATTAATAAGGGAATAGTTGTATAGTGTGAAAAAAGGTGTAAGTACATTAATTAAAACATGTTCTTAGAAGAGACATATTTTGTCAGGTAATTTTGTTGATAATTTTGCAACCACTGTGAGAATCTACAGTGCAGCTAAAGTAATTAAACAGACATGTTGGAATAGACTACAAGTAATACTGAATTATGATTATGAGTTTCAAAAATGTTCTCCAAGTGGCAAAGAGGTTGATAGTGATTATAATAGCATCGGTGTTGGCTTAATTTTGTTTACAACCATCATATACCTTATACTACTTCAACCACACAGTCCTATTAAAGTTAGTGAGACCTCAAGCCAGGGCATCTTGTTAAGTTGCCAGGTGAAATTCAGACCCCAAGGTATGATCTGGTGGAATTCTAGCACAAGTCAGCTAGAGTTGTGGTTTGGTATAAGATTCTTAACTAGGCTGACCATATGAAAAGGAGGACAGGGCTCCTGTATCTTTAACAGTTGTATTGAAAAGGGAATTTCTGCAGGTGTCATTTGTATATATGGAGAGCCTGGTGAAATTCCCTCTTCATCACAACAGTTAAAGCTGCAGGTGCCCTGCCCTCTTTTAAATCTGGTCACTCTAGTATAGCTCCTGCACCTCTAACTGTTGTGATGAAGAGGGAATTTCACCAGGTTCTCCATATATACAAATGCCACCTGCTGAAATTCCCTTTTCTATGCAACTGTTAAAGATACAGGAGTCCTGTCCTCCTTTTCATATGGTCACCCTATCTTAACCAGTACTTAATCATTCTTTGCCTTTAACTTACCTCTTCTTAAAAACAAAAAAACAACCCCAAAAACAAAACAGAGAGGGAGGGAGACAAACTGCTTCTCCATATTCGGGAACAAGCCCTTCCAGGACATGAATAACGTGGGAGGGGGGGATGATTTTTTAAAAATCTGCTAGGGGAACTATTTCCCACTGCAGTCCTTGCTCTGCTCTGCTGGAGGACAAGGCTGTTGTCTTTCCAGTAGAACTCGCCCGGAAATTAGCATATTTTCTGGATACAAAGGAGCACAACATGAGTAACGTCAGATTGTTAACTGAAGGTGGCAGAGTGCCCTTGTAAGGTACTCGTGGGAGCAAAGAGATGAGATCAGAGCTTTCCCAGGAATTTAGTTTTATTTATAAAGCATTACAAAATGACAGGTGAGATTCCAGGAAGTGGGACTGCAGAAAAGGAGCACTCAAACTGGAATCCAGGATAAGTCTGCTTGAGTTTGTCCCACCAATGGAATCACTTCATCTGGGGAGGTTCAGAAATGCAATAACAGCCATTCAGCCAGGAGCTCAAAAACTTAGTTAGGCAGAGTAAAACCCACAAAGGACGTGCCAGGAAAACTATGAGGAGCAGGCTCACTCATTACAAAGACCCACAAAAGAGTACAGCAATCCTGGAATGGAGATTCTAGATTTAAAAAAAAGAGATGATTGTCTTGTTTCTGATTAAAAATAGGCTGGGTCTGGTTTAGGCTTTAGATAGAGTTAAATTAATCCTTGTAAAGGACATTGAAATCTCAGGGTTCATCATAGCCAATTTGTAGGTGATTCACTATTGCTTGATTATATTACAAAGAAGACTAAGCCACATAACCACCTCAAAGTGAACACATTTTCAGGAGGTCCCACTCCAGGGTACAGGTTTTGTGGATACTTCCTCATCCATTTCAAGAGAGGGATTCAGCAGGAAACACTTTGTCCTAGTTTTCTAGATGCTTACTAGCTCACCTTCCCAAAGAGAATGTAGCTTTTTGAGACAATGTGCTTGTGAGGTGACACACAAAATGGTGGCAGCTACGCTCCTTTGCTCCTTGAGCCACGTGGCCATCAGATCACCCGTCGGTTACTATAACCATCCAGCAGCATAACCATTGGCAATATTTTTAGATGAGGCACAAGGCACATGGTTCCCTAGAACCATGGAGGCGAGACATAAGATACTTAAATAATCATGCTATATATATTTTTTAAACCCCCCACTGAATTAGGTGCGGAGTCAGGCATAGAAAACAAAAGAACACAAACTAAAGTTTCACTTAGCTATGGATGAAAAGTGTTATTTAAAGCACAAAACTTGATTACTGTGGTAAAGGGTGATAAGGTCTTCGTCAAGATCCTGAAATCAAAATCAAAAATTGCATCCGACCTCAGTCTTGAGTCAGATGCATTTTTTCTTGAGTTGGCAGTCGTGTGAAGCATAGATGGCTGCATTCAACTACACAAGACAAAGACTTGTGTCAAACAAATACTATACCCCCCCCTTAAGAACTGGTGACCATTCATTAAAAATACTGTTCCTGAACTTCTTAGCTTAAACCGGAGACATGATTATATACCATATTCTAAATAATCTACTATGGATTTGTGTGTGTGTTTGCGTCCTGTGTATTTCTTCTACAACATAACATATTTTTATTTAGACATACTTATACGTCTTTTCTAGACTCCAATTCTTTCTGCTTTCTCAACGTTTACATTTTAATGTTAAAATGTTGCTTTGAATAAAATTACGTCATTTTAGCCATACCCCAAAGTGTAATGTTTTATCAAGATATAAACAATATCAAATTCACTCATCCCTGTTTCAATCTCTTGTTCATTAATATTCTTTGTGGTGTTGAAATTAATGTCTAACTGTCCTAATCCTTTAAAATTGGAGCAAGTGGATGTCTCTTCAGAGAGTAATGATCTGCCTTTGTTTTTTCAGGGCTGTTATGATCTGGTGACCAGTTTTATGGAGACAAATATGGGGATCATAGCTGGAGTGGCGTTTGGAATTGCATTCTCACAGGTATACAGTTTTAGTGCTTTGAAGGCAAGGTGTGTTTGCTTATTTCTTCAGCTTCGGGGAAGGATTAGGTTAAGGGACAGACCTCAGACTGCTCATTAGTTCTTAGGTCATCTGTTCATTGATTTTTCTTTTTCCAACTTAAATGGAGTTTCTCCTTGGGAATATCAGTTACAGCCCAACTAATGACTGCCTCAAGGAAAAAAAAGAGTACTCTTCCATTGGGTCAAATAAAGGTTAACCTAATAAAGTACTTGCTTAAATGGAGCGTAAACAACTCACATGCCAAATAGTTGATCCATGGTTTGCATAGGTTTTTCACAGCCCTAAGCTGTCTTTTGCTTAAAGGAAATCTCCAATTCCAAGAGCCACCATCTTTAAAACGAAAGCATATGCCTGCTTTGTCCCATTTGAGGGTTCATACTTAGGGCCATCAATGGTTAAATTATTGTAATTTTCAGTGAGACCCAAAATATTACAAAGTGTTATAAATAAAAAACATGTTTCATGTAAATGCTGCATCTAAACATTAAGGACAGTACAATATGCTAATTATGCTCTCTCTTTTTTAGAATTTGTGAATGAGGTCTTTCCTCTCTCCTTATTAATTTATTTTCTCTAGCTGTAAAGAGAGAGGGATTAACTTCAGCTTGTTGCTATGATGCTTCACTAGATGGACTTTTTTGGGGGTGTTGTTGTTTCAACGGGGTAGTTCTTATTTTATTCTTGTCCTGGTCCTTGACAGTTCACAAAAGGGAAGCAAAGATACATCTTCTGCAAAAGAATTGTTGGTGTTTCTGGGCAAGACTGGTCTTGCATGATAGGTTGCAGAAAATGAATATTTATTTATAATATTTGCATCCCACCTTTCTTTCATCATGGAAATCAAGGCAGGGTACGTGGGACTTCCAGGTGGTCTCTCATCCAAACACTGACCATAGCCTGACCTGCTTAGCTTCAGCAACATGGCTGCATCCCATGGTCTTGGATCATGCCCTGCAGAGATGACTTTGCTGCATCCCTGAGACATAATCATTCTAATACCCTGGCAAAAGTTTGTTGGCCATAGCAGTGTGTTGTCTATCCAGCTTTTGTGAAAGCATGATCTATGTTCCTCCAGAAAAAGAATTTACAATCATACATTACACAAGCATTTTTTTTAAAAAACAAAAAAACACCTGAGACAACACAGATTTTTATGGTATTGTGCATATAGGAAGAAATTCTCTCCCTCACCCCTGGCCCTTTCTCCATATGTGACAGTAAAATGTAACTATGTATAATACTGTGGATATAAGGGGAAACAGGGGCACCCTTTCCTTGCTTAATCCATTTCTTTGCTCCAAATAAGAACAACCGCATTTTCATAGTAATCAATAACACAGGGACACATCAAACAGCATTACGCCTTTAACTTTAGAGGCAGTTAATCTGCCATTAAAGAAACCATCTCTGTTTTTTGCTCCTCCACAGTAGAGTGTTTTCTGCCGCTCTTTGCATAATTACTTAGAAAATGTTCAGCTTGTGGAAAATACAAGCCTTCTGAAATGGAAAAGAAGTGGATGTACACACATGAAAGCATCCTATTCCTGTGGCAGAGATCGTTTAAGCCCAGTGTTCAGAAAAGCTGCCTCAGGCCTGAGAGAATCTGCACCTTTAAATTCACAGGCTTTCTTGTAAAACCATTTGAGAGATTTTTGTTGTGTTTCTAATCAGGTGTCAACCCTGTTATCTGAATTAAGTACAGATTAGCAAACATTCTTCATCGAAATGGAGGGCTAAACCACACTGCATGGAGCGAAATCTAAATTGTCAAAGGCCACCTGGGTTTCAGAAAAGTCGAGTAGATGGACATTTTCCTATTCCAGAATTGTCCTTGTACTTTTGCAAAAGAGGAATGCATGGGATCCCAGATTTTAGCTAGTGGTTTAAAAGGCTGCTAATGTGACTCTTGAAAGATAAAATTGCTGGTTACTCATTAAACAGGAACAAATTATAGTACAGTTTACAGCAATGTTGGTCTGGTTTTATTGGGGAATGCAGAGCTTTGGCACTTATTTGTAAATGTATTGGAAATCAATTTTACAATATACAATACCCATTCATTTTCTTACAGTGGAAGTCTGGCATATTTTGCAGGCACCTTTTTATTGTTTTGTATTTTGTTGTTTTTTATTGGCAATTTAACTGTCAGAGTAAATTTAAGTATTTGTACATTGACTGTGTGAGGCACAGCTCAACAACAGAAATGACTGTTTAGATCTGGTATTACAGCTTGTGCTGTGGACTGGAAGCTTGGCCTCGGCCTCAGCTATCTTGAATGCAGGCAGGTATAGTTTCTGGCGTGAGAATCTTCTTAAAAATATTAATTTTCACGCACACATAATCATCCATCAAAGAAAGACTTGCCTTTCTAGAAATACTCTAAAACAGCCTTCCTCAACCTGGGGCACTCCAGCTGTTTTGTATTACAACTCCCATCAGCATGGTTGGCTGGGGCTGATGTGAGTTGTCGTGCAACTTATCTAGGGGTACCAGGTTGGGGAAGGCTGCTCTGAAACATACCCCTTACTGGCTAAATGAGACTGAGAAGTATTTCTGTAATTATTTTTCCAGTGTTTGTTGTAGTTAAAAATTGCTTTACAATTCTGATGTCGCTTATTTTCATGTGAGATATATTAAGGTAAGAGAGGCACTAACTAGCTTAGGGTTACCCAGTGAGCTTTGTTCCTAAGCAGGGATTTGAACCAGGGTTTCAGCATCCAAAGCACCTTGTTGGCACTCAAGGCGAGAGGAGCAGATCTTTCTGTAGGGGCAGGGAGGGTGGGGGGATCCAACATCAGATCTCGCCCTTCGAGACTGGAGCTCTGCCTCTGAGGGATTTCCAGTCTGCCCTATGATCACTGTGAGGTTATGCCAGAAACTACAGGATTGCACTGCACATGGTAGTGTTACGAAAAGAGGATTGCCTAAGCCAGTGAAGGCATTAAAAAACTCAGAGGAGATCAAGAGAAGCCACAAATATTAAGAAATAATAGACAGTGGTGCTTAAATCTGAGGGTCCAATCTAAATACTTTTAATTGTTGTAAAAGCTTGAATGATCCTTTAAAAAAGCACTTTGGGAATGTAGCTCAGGATCTGTTATACAGTCAGTGGAGCTCTTGGAAAATGAGAATGACATAAAGTAATATCCTATAAGGAAGTCTAAGAAACCTTCAGCACCCTTTTGAGTGTTAAAAGCTGCAGAACATGACGGTTTCTCAGTGCAATTTTGCTACTTTTTGAACTGATTTAATAATTCCTAAGGTGATTTATTATGTATGCATCCTGATATAATAGGTTGCAGAGTCTCTTCAGCCTTACTCTTTTGCTAAAGAGAAGAAAACAGCTAAATATGTATATGTTGAAGCATAGCAGGTTCCTAAAACTATCTCCTTGCCTAAATGCCTGAAAATCTTCATGTGGCCACTGACTGTGCTATAAACTGGAGAGCCAAAGGTTTCACTTGGAACTATAGGAGACAGTTATGGCAAGAATGGAAAGCAAATCATGGTGGTGGGGAAATCTACCATCTAACTTTGCACATCGCAGCTGATGTCTCCTGTTTTATAGGCCACAGCTAGACCTAAGGTTTATCCTGTGATCATCCAGGGTTCGCCCCTGCCTGAGCACTGGATCCTCTGTGTGTCACCTAGATGAACAGGTTTGACCCCTGGATGATCCAGGGTTAAACCTTAGGTCTAGCTATGGCCTTAGTTACGTCATAGTGCAGAATTCATAACAACTTGGGGTGCTCCCAGACAGATGGCTACAAGTCAAAATACATTCTGTAGCTAGAGTATTGCATCTTTTCCTCCTTAACAGATTTTTATGGAAAGAAAATAAAGAGACACAAGACGTGAGGTGGAAATTAGAGAGTTACAAGTGGCAAACAACGACGTTTGGACTGCTCATAAAATTTCATGAATGAGAAAGGCTGATTGCAGGATAAAAGTCTGGTCTGGAAGCAGCTTTGAACTAAAGGAGCTTCTGAATTTAACTTTAGTATTGCCTCATATCTATCCTTAGTAAAATCTGCATTTGTGAAATGTGGGCTGGAAGGATTAATGTTTTAATAGAGATCATTTAAAACAATGTCCTGATTGTGCAGAAAACTTAACTATTTTGGAGAAAGCAATGAGAAAATGATCAGAAAGTGGTTTTATAGCATTTGGAAAGAAGGCAACCGATGTACTGCCAGCCCACTTACAGTGTGGATTGAGGAATCCCCAAAAGGAGCAGTGTAAGCGTTTTTGGATATGCTAGACCAGAGGAATGCAGCTCACAGTGGGAACTGCAAAAAGCAGTATTTTGTGGCAGTCAAAAGTTGAAGTTTGGAAGTCTTCCAAACTTCAAGTGCCAGATTGGACAGGTGGATGGTAGGATGAAACACAGCACTGAACCACTTTGGAGGATTAATCTGATGGAGAGTAACTGGCAGCAAAGTGTAAGGTCTAGTGTAAACAGCACTGGTTTCATTACTAGGATGTTTTGGTCTATTTTCTTGAACACTTCTACATTGTACTATAATCCATAGTCATGATACAGAAATGTGCCAAGTCAGTTTCATGGTCTCATAATATGGGATACCCCAAGGACTGAATGAAATGAAATGAAATAGCGGCAACATATAAGTGGCAGTGAACAGCTTTGGCTGTTTTAAACAATTGTCGCCGGTCTCTTCTGCCAGTGGCACTTGTTTGTAATGTCCGGCAAAGGATCTTGCATATGAAAGTTGTGCAGGCTGTATTCACACTTACAACCTGCACAACCTCCCTATGCAAAATCCTTTTTTAAAAAAACACTACAAAGTTTCATAAGCTGCTTCCAGTTGGTCACACTTGACTTGAAACATCTGAAATTGCTCTGTATGCGATTATCTGCTTTTGCCACACTGACGCAGCAGGACGTAGAAGCATCCTCCGAGCAGGTTGCTATCGCTAAAGCCAGGTACTGTGCAAGGTCAGGAAACCTGGAGTTCACGGTGCAGCTGTTAGCACAGGGATCGCTCCATAGACCATACTGGTATGGAGGCTGTGGCCTTGGTTGTGCATTGAGGCACAACTGGAATACAATGACCCATGTCACAGTGGAGTTTTTGTGGATTACTTGCATGTTGGCAGATAACCAACATTTAACTGACCTAAGTCATGTCCCAAGATGTCTGTAACATGTAGAGCTAAAAAAACACCCACTGTATCTGCAGCCTTTTTTCATCCTGTAAAATGATCATGAGGATCAATAGCCATTTTGGCTGAATGCATAAGTTCTGTTTTGTTGATTGCATAAGTTCACACAAAGCAAGGAAGGAAGACTTGGATTACCTAAAGCATATTCAATGCACATGGGGTTGCCTTAAGGAAAAAAAAAAGAGAGAGAGAGAGATCACAGGAACAATTACAGCTGCTCTTTCTCAGTTGCATTAATTCTGCGCTCTTGTTATGGCCATAGACTTCAAACTATAATATTTGTGTTTTTAGATATTTCAAGGGTGTTTTTTTTAAAAAAAAAAATCAGAAAGCCTCTCCACTGTAGAGTCAGTGGATTTTATAATGATACTTGACTACATGCATGATATTTTCTCTTTCTCTGTTTCAGTTGATTGGAATGCTTTTGGCATGCTGTCTGTCCCGATTTATTACTGCCAATCAGTATGAGATGGTGTAACAAGGTGGGTCTGTATATTGCTGTGTGCAGAATGCTCTTCACAAACTAATTCAAATGCCTTGCCTCCCTGCTTGTATGAAAGACATTACAGGTTTAATAGTCAGCTGCTTGAATTCAGTCCATGATATTTGTAGCAGGACTGAAACACTAATCTCTGATAAAAATGGAGGCGCAAGTCAGAGGGATCCCTTTGTGAAAAGTTGTTCTGTGCTGAGTGGCATTATTTAAAAACAAAAAAACAAAAACACTAAGTACATTTCTTCATTCAGACAATACATTTAATAAGATTTTCAAAATCATTTTTTGTTTTACATAGTCAAGCAAAAGTAGCCTCTTAAAATACCATTTGTGTTGACATTCCGTGATTTATTTAAATTGGTTGATTAATTTGGTGAAAGCAAGGTAGCAAAGCAACCAAGCTCTCTGTAAACTGCAAGGGATAATTGTCCTGAGAGTTGGAGTTGGCTGTCATCCATATGTTGATGTCTCATTTCCATTTTAAGTCCAGAGAGACTGTGGAGGTCCTAAACCAGTCCCTGAAATCAGAGATGGACTGGATATGGGTAACACAGTGGCGTGGGGGCCCCCTCAAAGGCGGTTGCCCTGGGCGCAAAATTCTTAGGGGCGCAAAAAAAAAATTTAAAAAAAGAAAGAAAGTAGTAATAATAAATTTAAAAAAATTAAAATATGTGTAGATCCAACTGTTTAGACGGGGCAAATAAATGTTGCCACATAACATTTTACAGCATTTTTCTTGTTGCGCACAGGTCAGGAAGGCCTTGCAGGCTGCATTTCCTCCCATACGGGCCTGTCTAGCATTCGCGTTGCCGCTCTGGCTACCTTCTAAGCCATCCAGAAGGAGGACAGAGCAGCGACGCGTGTGCTAGAGAGGCCCGTTTGGGTGGAAATGCAGCCTGCAAGGTGATCGGTTATCATGTCAAGGTCATCATATCAGCCATGATCCTAAATAAAAAAAAATCAGGTGCACAATGCATGAAGAGGGGGAAGGTAGAGCAGGAGCTATGATCGGCTAAATAAATCGCCTTCAGCGCCACATTGTCTTGTATAAGGAAGTCAATCCTGATGAGCAGATTGCTAACTGGACAGCTTTAGATTTGTTTTGGTGGGTGTACAAGAGGAAGCTGCAAGAGAGTTTGACAAACTTTGTTGTGACATTAAGAATCTTTCTCTGTTTCAACTGCCAGTTGAGAAAGAAGTTTCTCAAAACTTAAATTAATCAAAACGTATCAGAGATCTACAATGACCCAAGAAAGACTGAGTAACCTAGCAATACTGTCAACTGAGAGAGATTTCAATGTAGATTTCAATACTGTTATTGAAAAATTTGCACATATTAAAACCAGACGATTTTAAATAAATGTAAGTACCGGTATACTAGTATTAAATTAATTTTACTTTAAATAGATCAGTATTTTCTTAAAATATAATACATGTGCTTGGGTGGGTGGGTGGGTGGGGGTAAGGGGTTCAGTACTGGACTGGTGGAAGGGACTCAGGGAGTGCTAAACGTCCACGGATTAGGGGCGCAATACTTGCCTTGCCCCGGGTGCTGGCAACCCACACTACGCCACTGGGGTAACATGCTGAAACATAATCCGCACAAGTACAGTAGGGCTGATGATCCAGCTGTAAGGGTTTGCCCTGCCATGCTCCAGGTTTACAGCGTTAGGATGCTCTTGGACATCGGTTGCCTGGTCCACAGTTGCATAGGGGTCCAGTGCATTCATGTAGCTTCTTCATGAGCAGAGATGTCCTGATTAATTTGTTACATGTCCACAGTGGGGATGTGTGTGTGACAGAAAAATGAATGTTGAAGCTCCTGTTCATGTGTTCCTTAGGTCTAAACTCTACTGGTTATAATGAAGCTAGATACTATGCTCCTAGTTGTTAAGGACCCTGTTATGGCTTAACGTGCCATGTGAACCATTCCTAAACATGGTGGCTACATAATCATGTTTTAAACATGGTCACTAACCATTTGCTGCAAAAGGGTTAGCGGCTTAACTATGGCTTAGCGTGTTGTAAGAACAGGCTCTATATTTCCCTCCTATAGGGTTGGTTGGATTCAAAGGTTCCTTTTCTCCTTTAACAGGGGTCCTCCTCTATTGGATCCAACCAACAGAATCTTTATTATAAAAAGATAATTCTTATGACTGCTAGCAACTAAAATAATGCATTGTTCTCCCCTTCCCCTTTCTTTACTTTTACAGGAATATGAAATACAGCACCTGTTTTCAATCAGGAACTGGATAATTCTTGGAAGACTTCTAAAGAATGTTAGAGCACACATACACAACTACATGTACACACACATACACACATAAAACCACCACCTTCTAAACTCTGTACCATGCGTAGTGTACCATTCCGTGAAGTACTGTTGTGCCACAAAAGTAGCCTGAACCATTCAGCATCCAGTACTGTACACTCCATCCTGAAGGCTCTGCATATGATGGCACTATATGTATGTTCTTGATCAGACTGTAGTTGCATTGTAAAGTTAACAGAGGTAATTCATTAACAGCAATGACTGGGCTCTGCATGTAGTGACTGGAGGGCATAACTAGCCTTTCACCATGGTTAATAAATGTCGCACACATCCATATTAAACCTGTATACAAAAATATACCTTATTTTGGTTTATCCGATTTTTAATTTCTTGGTTTTGTTTACTGCTTTACTAAGGTTTTTTGAACCTACTCCCCACTCCCTACAACAGCCCCAAACAAGAAGAAATCAGTTACATAAATGTGGAAATACTTGAAAAAAAAGAAGTCCAAAATCTGCTCAAGGGAAATGGTTTTTTTGCTGTTCCGCTGCATCTTTGATTCTTAACCAATGTTGTATGCCTAGTGCGTTTGCCAATAGGCCTTTGTCTAGTGCATTTTGCCTCTGAATCTGAACCTGTGTAATACTGTTACTAAGCTGTGTTGTTTGCTTACTGTGAAGCCAGTAATTTTGCTTCCTTTTTAATAGATAATTATGGATTAATCAAATTGTGCTGTAATGCAACTTTCTTCTTCCCCTCCCTCCATTTTCCTCTCCTTTTGCATTGAAGTTGGCACCAAATACATTGTCAAATCAATCAAACTTTTAAAAAAAGAAAAAAAAAGAATGTGTGGAATATTTTTGGGGGGTGGGGAGCAAAAGTTTAAGACCTTTTTAAAAAAAATAGGAATTTTTTAATAAGGCCTCTGTCTAGCATGCCAAGAAGAATGCATTGATATTGTGAGTATTTGTGATATACATATTAATAAATGGAACCATTACAGATTTCTACTGGCTGCTTTATTTTTCGATTCCATCACTAACACAGTCTTCTTTTTTCTGTGGCGGTGTTATAAAAGCCTGTATCTTTCAAACATCTCTGATTCCATAGTGCTGTTTCTGATCCTGATGGAGCATCATCTGAACAGGGCTTAAGTTTCAGGGCTTGGAAGTGTTCGTATGAACAAATGAAGTTGCTTTATTCTGAATCCAACCTTTAGTCCATCTGGCCCAATACTGTCTCTAATTGGCATCAGCTATCTGGGGGTGTAGGCAAGGAAGTCTTCCCCAACCTTATTATCTGATGTTCTTTTAACTAGAGTAGAGCAGGGCTGGGCACTGTGTGGCCATCCGGATCTTTTGGCCTACAATTCCAATTATCCCTAGCCTGTGGTGAGGCATGATGGGAGCTGTAGGCCAAAACATCTGGAGAGCCACAAGTTGCCCATCCCTCAACTAGAGGCACCATGGATTGAAGTAGGACCTCATCGTGCATGCAAAACATGTGCTCTACCTCTGACTTATGGCCCTTGTTCAGTAGATGCCTTTAATGCACTTCTCCTTGCAAAGCACAAAAAAACTGGAGTGAGTCTTCACTGATGCCCCTCTTCTTGCTTTCCTGCATTACAGAGGGTGACAAAATTAGCCTGCCAGATCATAACAAAAAAATATTAGTGAGAAGAAATCTGTAATTAAGCCTCCCCTTCCCACAGGAACAGAAACTGTCACTGGGACAATTCAGAGATAATATTCGAAGGGCAATTAAGAGGCTATTCATTACTAATTCCTCTCCCCACAAGCCACCATCAACTAGAAGTAATAAACCTGTATACTACCTGTACACATGAAAATTTTCAGCACAGGTGCAGTAAGTAGCTTTCCCACCCCCTGCAATGGTGCAAAAGTTATCACAGATCAGGCATGATAAAACACGCAGCAACAACTTTTTTAAAAAACCCAACTTTTATGGGCCTAACTTTCCCATAAAAGTGATTGAACAAAATATTGCAATTCCAGAGGAAACCTTAAACTCAGTACTAAGTCAATTCACGTGCCTGAAGATGTCACGACTCCAGGTTTGATCTATACTGTGTACAGATGGCATCATTGCTCTCTATTTCTCATATATAGATTTAGGTATTCATAAGCAGATGCATCTTCAGGTGATATGCAGGTGTAAGGTATTACCGGTTTGGCTTTGTAAATACGTTTACAACCTGAATTTAGACCTAGGCGTTAAAATAGGCATGGAAATGATGCAAACTATGAAATAAAAGAGGAAGCTGTTGTTTTTAGTCTTATCTGGGAGAATAAAGAACATCTGGCCACATCCCTGATAAAAGAGGCATCTTTGTGTGAGATTGATGATTGCACCCGCCTAACAGCATGGGAGCTTTGATAAACATTAGCACCAGGGTTCGGTGCAGAACAAGGGCCTGCCTGCCTCCTGCCGTTCCCCCAGCACAGCAGTACCAGACTCTCTAATGATGATTGAGTAAACAATTTAGGTCAGGTTCTGAGAGGTCTCCAAGGCAATTCTGCAGGCTCATTACTCTGCCTGCCTTGAGGATCAGACTCAGAATCCCAGTCACCCAATCAGCGGAGGCAAGGGCGCCCTAAGGATGCTGAGCTCGAGGTGCCCCAGATCTCTGGCAGCACATCTTCCAAGTGAGCAGCACGGATGTTGACTGGGATAAACCCTTTCTCAGCCAGATTTAGCTCTGTTTTGTCTAAAGAAACTGGATGGAAACGTGCACCATTCTCTGGCTTGTAAGGAAGTGGAAGCAGCAGCTAGTCAATGCTACAGTGGAAAATGGAGAGCAGCAATAACTAGGGGATTATCTTTATGATGATTAAATGTTTACACCAGATAAAATTTGCTCCTTGGGCTGAGGCTACTTCTGAATCGGTTCATCTTGCTAAGATAGCTCCAGCTCCTTCACTTTGTCTATTGTCAAGACAGTTCCAAAAGGAACTAGGAAAAAAAAGGTGCTGGAAACCCAGCTCACAATGGATCCATACTTTCAGGGTTGCCATGTTTTTCTAGTTTTGCTCCAGTGCCTTTAAGAGCAGCCTGATGTGAAGAAATGAAGAGGATGGAGCATTTTCCTCGTAGCTGGTATCTTCGGGTAGTTGCCATGGCAATGTACTCATCACTGACACCTGCCTTGCCTCTCTCATTAATTCTCTCCTGCCCTCCCCCCCAGCCTGATGCTTCAAGCAATGTTAGGTGGCTGTGTCTAGTTTCCATTTACATGTACCAAATCCCAGGAGCCAATGGTGGCTCTTGTTAGCAGAACTCAGGCTACAGGTCACTGACCTGAGGCTAAAGGGTTAACAAACACCTACAGGGTGGGAGGGGATTGCCACAATGCTTGTCTTGCTACTTCCTGTCTCCTCCCTTCCTTCCTTCCTTCCTTCTTCTTTCTGCTGTTTTTACCCACCTGCATGGTGTGCTGACCACGATGGGGGAACCAAGCCATCCCATCATAGGATATGTTAAATGTTGCTAAGTAAAGTTTTCTTTTAAACCACCTGGAGTGTTTCTATTGTCTGTACGCGTGGCTACTCACAGGGAGCTGATTCGGTCGACAACATCTCTAGACCCTGTTTTGTGCATGTTTTAACTCACAAGAGTTTGGTGCAGGCTAGCAAGCTTCTGATGATTTCAAGAGACGCAGGAGATGCACTTAATGATCTCTGAGTTCCCTTTCAACTCTTTGATTCTATGATCGGGTAGAAGCATGCGCAACTCAGAAGGGCAGTTGTTGCATGGCAAATTGTTACACTCACAAACATACCTTTGGAATCACTTAGGAGAAAACAGTGAGTGAATAGAACAGGGTCGAAGTGCTTGTACCTCTTCCTCCCAGTGCTGTTTTGCAGCAGGCCATTGGGGTTTCATTATGCACATTCATGATGCCATCCAGTTACCCTTCAAGTTCCCAAGAGACACCAGGCCATTGCTCCTGAAAAACAGCCAGCTTCAATGGTGGCTGGTGGCTTCAATGTCAGTGGAGCAATGAATTCGCTCTGGGGTTCAGTCAGAACTCTAAAGGAGCTATCCAAGGTGTGGATAGCACAGCACAGCAAAATCCAAAGTGTTTCCCCATATTTTTAAAGGGAGAAAATAGACAAAATTATGAGCACATTCAGATGGGGGAAAATTGCATTTCCTTCCTGTGGCTCTGCTTCCTGCTTCTCTTCTGCATTTAAAATGACCTGAAATTACAAGAGGAAGAAAGCAGCCAACTTGTAGCTTATACAGTTCAATGGGACAGCACCCTCTAGTGGGCATTTTATAGCACAACTTCACCAGCACACGGCAGGATCCTGACAAATACCAATATATCTCAGAAGAATTGGGTTTTCTGAGGTTGATTTTTTATTGCTAAAATTAGGAAATGGAGTGGGAGTCACACAGGAAGCTAACAGTGTCATCAAAATGACCTATGAACATCCGTGAGTGGCCAATAATGAGCATGCTGTAAAATGCTCATTTAAAGTAGCCCAAAGTGGAGTTGGTGGAGAATTGGAAAGTGTCTTTTCTACATAACAATACCAATCCACCTTTTTAAGATCAGTTGCAGCAGTGGCCTTCTCCAACCTGCCCCCCTCTAGAGGTGCTGGACTACAACTCCCAGCATCTTACACACCCGGAGGGTGCCAGGTTAGGGAAGGCTAATTAGTTCCGCCATGGGTTTTGGACAGGATTTTGAGGGCTTGCAAAAGAGCTCCTGTTGGGCTGTCCAGCACAGGGCCGATCCCTTTAGTGTTCATTCCAGCAGGAGAGTTCTATTTTTTACCCTAAAAAGGGTAAAACAGGACAACAACATTTGTAAATCTTCTTTGCCTGGTCTCCTGGCGGCAGTTCTTCCATGCCATACAGGAAGCAGGCAAAATAGCTCTTAACTTCTTTGAATTCGCAGTGCCTCAACAGTAGCAGCAGCAAAGGTTGCTATTTTGAAAGCCAGAATTAGCCCTGTGTTACAACAAGCCTCCTTCTTTTCTAAGTACATGATTTAACCTACTGGTTATGATGTCCTGTTGCTAAAATGACAACACGAAGGGATTTCTCTTTCTAGGTTTGACTAAGATTGTTATGAGAAGGTACGACAAAGAATGGCAATCCAAACTCACCTTACAAGACCAATTCGTTGTTGTTGATGTTGTTGTTGTTGTTATTTTAAAAAATACTGGCAATTAGCACAGATTTTTAAAACAAGTAATTAGCCCTCCTGCCCTTAAAATTAATGAATGAGTTTAATTACACTCCTCAAGGGATAGTCTGCCCCATAATAATCCATTGCAGATTAATGTGATTCTAAAAACTGCTTGGTTTGAAAATGCAGACTGCAAAAGGAATGCAGGTGGCCAATCTTACAGAGATGAAGATGGGAAGAAACACTTTCATAACAAGGGGCCATTAATAATATTGGATGGGCTAAGGGCAAGAAAATGTGGAGCACTCTTTCCTGCTGTGCATGTTCAACACTGCTAAGCATAATGCAAGCAAGCAAGTAAACCCAAATTCTACTACAGAGAAAATGAAGTCAGTTTTGACTGAAATCCACAGAGTTACTTTCTGTTCATCTCAGCCATGACTGATGCTATGAAACATTGTTTAATACATGTACCTTAGATTTTTGCTTGAACCTCTCACCATATCAACACCCACATTTGGTAGAGTTCATTAAAGGGTTATTGATGAGGAAGCAGTGAGTTATATATAATCATTAAATACTGATTAGTATCACTAAACTAACCAAGCACATAACACAATTAAGTAATCGGTAAGGGGGGAAAGATCAGGGTGGAGGGGAATGATTAAAAATTTGCTGCCCAGGTACTGGCCCTTCCCACCCCCACCACTAGTGTCTGGACACCTCCCCCCCCCCACCACCATAAAATTCCATAAACGAGGCAGGACAGTTGCATGATCTGGGAGCATTCTACCAGTTATTTTAAAGGAAGCAGGAGGAGCAAGCTGATCAATTGAAATTAAAGCCAGGGCTTTGGGAGAAATGGGGGAGGAGATTTGCTCCCAGAGAGGAGGGAGAGAGAGAGAAACGGACATAACAATTGTCAATTTCAACCATAGCTTGGCTTCTTATTCATTTGACTTGGAAGTGACAGGGGGACGGGTGGAGGCTGAATTAAGCAAGTTCAAGACCACTTGTTAGTCACCCATTGTTCTTTCAAGCAGAGGGATTGCAACTCCCCCACCATCACCACTCTCCATGCACACACCTACCTCTCTCTTGCCGGACTAAATGGGCCTCGTTACTTCCTGTTTTCAGGAAGTGATGTCGGAGCGATGATGGAGAAGTGACGGGAGCCATGCGTTTCTTCCTAGATGTGATGGAGCAAGGCATGCATGACTGTGGCCAGGCCACAACTCAGCAGCAAAGGCATTTCTGGACAACTTCGCACATTTGTCTTGCAGGAGCAGAGCTGCAAACCTGCTCCTTCGGAGGGGTGCAGCAGAATTCCTGCATGCATCCACACTGGGCAGCTGCAATTCTACCTGGCCCCAATGCTAATACCAACACCCAAATAGGAATTTGGGGAGGGGCAAAGATTATTGGTGAAGATAAGAATAGGAGTAGGAGGGGGTCAAAGAGCTTCAAATAAAGCTATTGCGGTCCATGGCATGCAATCCCTGGCATGCCATGCTGGTTGGGAATAATGGGGGTTGTAGTCCAATTGAACTGGAGGGCCTCAGGTTGGGAAAGGCTGTACTAGTAGGCAAAGAGAGAAGAGAACTGGGACCTGAAGAGCTCATTGATACAATAAAATAAGCCAGAGAGATGTATGCACTACGCAAATGGGGGAGCGCACAAGTGAAGAGGTGGGAGGTTTGGTATCATTGCAGTAATATGTTTGTCAGGGTTTAAAATCTCTCTTTCACCCTCTGGAAAGTTCTAGCTCAATAGAACTGATTTCTTCGCGGAGACTGTTCAAGGCACCAGGCTGTGTCGGAAGCTGCTCAGGAGAGTGACAGTCTGAGAAAAAAGGGGAATATCAGCAGGATGCTGAGAGGGATGAAATGGATAAAATCATCCCATTCTCTGCATTTTCTCTTGGTTCAGTTTCTATGGTTTAAAACAATTGAATCCAGAGTGAAGTTATTTATAATTACGCTATCAACCAACTGTAGGTTCAGATGAACAGCTGAGGTTCCATAATGTGTATATAAAAGGCACACCATTTTATTTAATTTTGTTAAATGACAGAAGTTTGGATTGTCCTCTGGAAAGTATATTTATTGATTCATAAATTATATCCCACCTTTATTACTCCAAGGAACCGCTCAAGCGACCTACATCAATAAAATGATTGTTAAAACAACAACAACAACAGCAATCTAAATGGAGCAACAAGAAAGCAATCTCAACTGTAAGCCACCTTGGATATCTTTTCAAATAGACAAGTGGGACGTAAGTATTGTAAATAAATAAAATCAAGGTTATTGCTCACTTATACAATGGTTAGATCTGGCCTCTATGGAGATATTAGCATGGATGAAGATCTACAGGAGAGTTGCAGAACCTAAAATGGTTTGGGGGCCAAATTGTCCCTGCTTGGCCCTCTGTGGGCCAGAAGATGTCAGTGGGAGTAGGAAGCCTGCGCAGGGAAGTCCCTGCTGTTATCTCCAATCTGACATTGGAGATAATGATAGGCATTCCTCCCTGGCAGAATCCTCTAGGGGGCAAGCATTGAAGGCTACATCCTGCCCTCTGGAGGAACCCATAGAGGCTCCGTAGGCCAGCGTAGGCCCACAGGTCGAGGGTTCTGGCACTCCTGGTCTATGGGTGCTGAGGTAAAAGATCATTCCCCAGTTCCTAGTGTGTCATTTTAGGAGAGGAATGGACTCTTGATCTATCCCCAACAGTCTTTTGTGTCAGCCTCAGCTGGACCAGGAGTGGCAAGAATAACACTTATGTGGGATTGTGGCTCACCTGCTTTGCATGCAGAAGATCCTTTGTTCAATCCCTGGCAGCTCCAGTTAGGACTGGAAAAAATTCTGCCTGTAACCCTGGCAAGCTGCTGCCAGACAGTGCTGACAATACTGGGCTAGATGGACCAAGGGTCTGACACAGCATAAGGCAGCTTCCTATGTTCGTATTTATTACATTTTTCTTCCACTAATCAGCGCAGGGCAGCTCATATGCCCCTTGACCCCATATCTTATTCTCACAGCAACTCTGAAAGATGTTAGGGTGAGAGATGGTGACTGGTTCAAGGTCACTCAGCAAACGTCATGGGTGAGTGGAGAATTGTACCCAGAGCTCTCCCCAATACTCTATCAATTACACTGCATTTCCTCTAAAGTCTGAGGTTTTCCCCCAAAGTGATCATTTCCTCATCTTCAATGCTTGGGGACAGTAGCATTACACACATATAACAGACATTTGGTGAAGTCAAATTATGCATGGAAAATTCAGAAGCTTTGGATTTATGATAAGGGTCGATCATGAAAAATACTTTATCTGAACTACACAACTCTGGTCATGTCTGTTTGTTTGTTTGTTTGTTGCATTTATATCCCACCTTTTTTCCTCCAAGGAACCCAAGGCAATGTACATAATCCTCCTCCTCCACTCCATGTTATCCTCACAACAACAACCCAATGAGTTAGGTTGGGCTGAGAGTCTGTGACTGGCCCGAAGTCACCCAGTGAGCTTCCATGGCTGAGTGGGGACTAGAACCTGGTTCTCCCGACTCCCAGTCCAACACCTTAGCCCCTACACCACACTGGCTCCGCTCATGTTGCATATTCCCTAGATAGCATATCAGCTAATATGCAACATGAGCAGAGCCAGTGTGATGTAGTGGCTGAAATGTTGGACTGGGAATCAGGAGATCTGGGTTCTAGTCCCCACCCAGCCATGGAAGCTCACTGGGTGACTTTGGGGCAGTCACAGACTCTCAGCCCAACCTACCTCACAGGGTTGTTGTTGTAAGGATAAAATGGAGTGGAGGAGGAGGATTATGTAGTTGACTAATGGAGGAATAAATTAGAGAGAACTTAATGAACTGGTCAGCAAAGCCCTGGAAACAATAACCACACAACACAACAATGGTAGTTGGTACCTTCCCTGTTTGGAATGGATTGAGTGGTTGCAAATCTTCGTTCTGGCTTTCCCCCCATCTTCCTCAGCATATAGAGAGACTTAAAACTAGTCTTCTGCAAACTTAAACGCTCTCCCTCAGCTCTAGCCAGTGGAAGAAAACAGACAGGTTAAGGAAGATTTTTGAGCCTGAGGACTGTGAACTTAAGAGCAAAGCAGCAGCAAAGTCAGATAGCTTGTGGGTGTCTGAAAGTCACATATTGATTTGGCTTCAGGTCTCGCTAGACATTGTGAAATTCCATTTCTGGTATAAGCAGCTGTCTGTAGTAAACTTGATTGATGTAAATCCAATATACCAGGGCTCAGCAATCCGGGGCCCTGCAGATATTTGGACTACAGCTATCATCCTCCCAGACCATATACCATGCTGGCTGGGGTTTATAGGATGTGTAGTCCAAAACATCTACCAAAGCAATATACTATCAATGATGGAACTGTAGATTTTGAAGTGTGGGAGCTCATCATGGCAGCCACGCCCCCAAGAAGGATCCAGAGACATCCTTCCTAGGAGATAGATAGACAGACAGACAGACAGACACAGACAGACACACACACACACACATGCACACACAGAGAGACATGTTTACTGAATTAACTACATTTCTATGCTACCCAATAGCTGGAGCTTTCAGGGAGGTTCACAACAGTTTAAAACATGAAATACACAATGGTAAAATGCAATATAAAAGTTTAAAACTACATTATAAAATTCAAATAGAAGCTAGCAGCAGTTCAAAATTTTAAAGTAAAATACCAGATATAAAACAGAAACTGAAAAATGAACATGCCTGGCTTATATTGATGTGGTGTTATAATGGCTTATATTGATCCCCCCGGTTATATTAAGTGTGTGTGTGTGTGTGTGTGTGTGTGTGTGTGTGTGTGTAAATTGTGTGTGTGTAAATTGCTTTGAGACTGCTTTTTTGTAGTGGGAAGTGACAGCTACATTTAATAAATAATAGCAATATATTTATATCCTGCTTTTCTGTTATTTACACTTGAAGGAACTAACACTCTGGTTGAAAACTCCATCATCCAAAACAAATAAACAAACAAACCATGAATCACATATCATTATTCTGTTTACAGGGCATGACTGCAATTCCATGCTGGGAGTGAGCGCCATTGTGCTCAGTGGTGTTTACTTCTGACAGCAGAGCTTCAAAACACATTGAACATTTAACACAAGATCTTCAGCTGACTGAAATGCAAAGTTGAGCTATTAATTAGAAATGCAAACAATCTTTCAGAGGGACATTTTAGCATGTTAGCATGAAGTAGGAACTATGTCAAAGAAAGGGAAAGACATATCCATTCTCTGCTTGTTTATTCCTCTCATTCTCTGACTTGCTCTCAGCATGTCACAACCACCAGCAAAACTGGAAAGTCTTCTTATCATTCCCTTGCCAGAGCAAGGACACTCCATCAATTACTCTGACAGATAATGCCTACTCTGTCCTACTCTGTCATCAGTCCTACTCTGGAAAAAAATGGCACTCCTCTGCATTTTCCCTGCAGCAAACCACTGTATTCTATTCTATATTGAAAACATTATTGAAAATATAAAGAAATAGAACTGCAATCCTTTGGAGGTAAATGACAAAACTCCAATGGGTATCCATGGTTCTGAATTATGTGCCCAGCTTCAGCCATTTAGGATGGGCTTCCAAAAAGGACAGATACAACATTAATGCTATTGATGAGTTTGTTTTGTTCTTCCGAAGAAAGAAGACTGTGTTCCATATTGACTTGGCTCCTCCTAAAATTCTTCACTCTCACTTTGATCACTAGTTTCTTGCACAAGCAAGGCAGGGCAGTGAAGTAGAGTTGTCCATGGGTGAGGCAATGGCCTAGATTGAAGTGCAAGATTTTTGGTGGTTGCAGGCAGAGGTGCATTGCAGCCAGAGATAAGTACTGGGACTTTTTGATGAGAAGGGATGCTGACAATTCCACTACCCAGAATTCCCAGTTGCTTCTGAGCTTAGTTGCAACCTTCACAATAACTGGGAGGAAATGAACTTTCCCAGCAACAAGATATTGACTGGGTTCACATGTTCATGGGTAGGGGTGGAAATAAGCTGTGGTGGCTTATTTCCACCCCCGACTAGGGGAAATGAGCCACTGTGGCTTATTGCCCCTGAACATGGCTGACACATGCAGCAGGGGAAATAAGCCACCAGCACATTGCTAGGTAGTCCTGCAGGAATCAGTGCCAGCTCCAGGTTTTTGGGTGTTGATGAGCAAGACCCCCTCAATGGCCCTCCTCCCTCACTGAGGTCTACCTTAAAACCACCATGATCATCAACTGCTATTGCTCCTTCTCTTCTTTCTGATTACTAATATTGCTTGTTTCACAAACAGATGGCCAGTGAACTAGGAGGCAGTGGCACCTACTGCTCCCCATTCTCAACTCCACCATTGACTAGACAACAGCAAAAGGCAGGTGAGCGAGCAGGTTGCAAAAGTGAAGAGGAGCATGTCCAGGGGAGCTCTTGTCAGTGGGCCCCTGAAGAGGTGTGGACCCTTGGCCGGTGCCCAATCATGCCTACCCTTGACGCTGGCCCTGTCTGGCATGATACCTGCCAAAGGAGCATCCTGCATTTTGTCCTCTATCGGCTTGCTCTGGCAAGACCAACCATGCATTTTTGGAAGGGGTTTTCCCTCCCCCAGTCCCTGCCCAGATATTCTCCCCAAAACCGCCAACACAGCCCTAGCTGAGAATAGCATCGCTGTGCATCACAATATCACGTCTGCTCACCAACAAAATGGATCAATCTAATTTCAGGCTTACGAACGCTGACTGTTCCTTTCAGCACTGCGTTAGAGCACCACCCTCTTTAGCCTACTTAATGCATGGCAGCATGCTGGATGGTGTTATACTGACAGCTGACAACTCTCCTGCCTACTCAGCTAGGTCTCTGCTGGATGCAGGTGTTGCTAATCTGATAACGTTGTTGCTGGTTTTGTTGTGGGATCGAATTTTTCCTTCTTTTTTTTTTTGTCTATGCAAAGTGACAAGTATTAGCAGGTACCGTGCTGTCTGGCATTCCCTTTCAGGTTTCACAGCTGTACTCGCACCTTCTCCTCCCAAGTTTATCTAACATGTTCTTCTCCTTTTGTGATACGTTGGCAGCTCAACCACCTCGAAGGATGTGCCGTAGCATTCAGTGGTGATGATTGGCATGTCTAATCACTCTGTCTCCGAGTCAGCACTGACACTGATGAGTGATGGGTGATTGCCTGAAACTGATGAGAAATTGGCTCCTGTTGGGTGGTCTGCCAAAATCGGTGACAGAAAGCAAGCTATGTCGAATGGCAGACTTCGTAGGTTCATTCTCTTCTGCAGCCATTTTGTGTGTGTCAATTTTTTAAAACCTGTATGCATTTCAATGCCAGGGTGCAAGGTTAAACAGAATGCTCCCTGCAGCTGGAAGCAGAGATGATGGGTTTGATTCAGGATTTGCCTTCTGGGAGAGGAAGGGACCTTCCATAAAAGGAAGCGTCCTGCTCATGAGAAGTCCTTCTGCCTGATTTTTAGGGACCAACCTCCACCCCATCCTACCCCACAGCTCACCCCATTCAGCAGGATCTGCTGACTCTCTGTGTAGCATTTTCAAGAGCTGTAGGGGCTGCCATGGGGAAGGGGGGGAGTCCACTTCTGTCAACATAATTGAACCTGGCTACATCTGGATCCAATCCCTAGTCCACACATGAAGCAGAATAGGTGACAGTAATAAAATCCTGAGGTTGCTGGATAGGCTGTACATTTCAGACCACTGTTGGCAGATCCCTCACTGGATAAAACCCCTTTTTACATAGGCAAGTATTGCAAACTGGCCATTGAAGGGCAGGGCAAAAGTTTCAGACATATTCAAAAAAATGACACACACACCCTGCAGTCTGAACTGGTACAACCCATTTTACTACCATTTCCAGGGCTCTACCACCTTATTTCCACATTCTGCTGCAGGTGTACAGTAGGCCACTTGTGCCAACCTTACTCTTACTAGTAAGACAACATGTAAAAATGACAAAATAACAAATAAAATGTGCCTCTATGAACAGTTGCAAAACATTGCAGATGTTTTCATCTGCGTTATGATGTAACAGGCATTTTACAAAGGCACAAAGCATATCAATATATTTAGGTCCAGAATCAAGGGTAGGCATAGTTGGTCACCTGCTGAGGGCCCACAAGAGTTCCATGGAGTCAGTGGCCATTGTGGCTCAAAATATCCAAAGGGGACCATGTAGCCCACCCCGACTTAGGAAAAGAGACACTCATAACAACTAAGCATGTTTAACATCATGCATTTCTCAATGAAACCCGTTTCAAAGGTGTGTCAGAACCAGCTTGCACAACAGGAAGACTGCAGAAATTAGATGAGATCCACATCATTAAGGCCCATTACCACATGTTTTGATCTTGGCTATGAATTAGTCCCATGCCAATGCCTCGTATAAATGGGGTGGGGGTGGGGAATGGGAATAGTGATGTCAGAGAAATCCGCAGCAGATTCAAATGAGTTTGCATTTCTATGAATCCAACCTGGGGATTCCTGAGCAGAGCAGCTTTTTCCGAGTCAGTACTATACCCACAAGATGGAGATCTAGGTTCAATTCCATAGTGAAGGTCACTAAGTGTCACTAGGCGAATTGCCTTCTCTCAGCCTAACCTACCTCACAAGGCTGTTGTGGGAATGAATGAATGAACGAATAAATGAATAAATAAATAAATAAACAGGGGGACACAGCTAAGATCTCCTGAGCTTTTGGAGGAAACATAGGATAAAAAGTAATAGTCAAATTAAACCGATAGGCACCACATACCCTGGAAAGTCAGGCTGCAGTGAAAATGATGTCACATCAATCTACCTTAAGTCTCTGAAGCTTGCATTGAAGAGCCCAATGTCCAGAACTAAGCTAGGCTATATCATTTATTAAAAAGGAAACATACATATTCCACTGCCTTGGTCAATAAAGGGTTACCAGAACACAATCTGTTTTGAGGTTTGGCAAAGGAGGTGATTAATTAGCCCTAGCCTATTTCCTGTGCGTGTTTTATACAGGAAACTGTGACCTGGTTGTTCTTGCATTTATATCTTCTCAGTAAACTCATCTATAAAGGAAGATGCCTAACACTGGGGGGTCGTGGGTGGGGGAACCATCTTTCTTTCCCAATTCACATTTTTGTGAACCCAAAGTATTTAGTAATTCTCAAAACATTCTCACTGTGTGGATAATCATCATCATGAAAAGCATGCTGCTGAAATACCGTATAGGGAAACTAATTAGTAAGTGCTACAGTGCGCCTTATGCATGTTTACCAGCACAGGGAGCACTCAGGACTTACAAGCTAGTGGCAGATGAGTAATGAATGGAGGCTCGACCTTCTTCCAACAGGTAATGACCCAACAAAATCAGAATCTGTAACGATAAAAAAAAGCAACAAAGCCAAGGTTTTCATGTTTCCCCTCCACTTTTCTCTGCCTTTGTAGATACACATTCAGCTCCAAAACACAATGAGTGTGAAATAATGCTCTTTCTTTCTCTTTCTTTCTTTCTTTCTTTCTTTCTGAAAGGTAACTGATGGTGATCTAAAAACAAAAGACACGCAGAGGCCCTGCAATGCTACTTTAATAGTGCAGCATTATACTTCAAGAGCATTTTGATGGTGCTGTTCAGCTTCTGGTCATAACATTTATAATCCAAGGGCCTGAGGAGGTAGAAATTTTTGGATTATATTCTATACTATATTCAGTGAAATCAGTGTGCTCCTGTATCATGTCCAAAAAATATTATTATTATTATTATTATTATTATTATTATTATTATTATTATTATTAATTTTTTTAGGATGTTTTTAGGATGTTTTAATAATGTGTACTATGTTTTTAATCAATTTTATATATTTATACTTATTGTTTTCCCCCGCCTTGATCCAAATGGAGAGGCAGGTAAGAAATTATTATTATTATTATTATTATTATTATTATTATTGTTATTATTTTGAGAAGGGGAAACTTGAAGAGATGATGCCCCCTCTTCAGATGATTACACTAACCTTGTAAAATAAGATTGGTTCAAGATCACATTCTTTCCTCTGTTTCCTAGCCTGAATTTTCTAGTATATGAAAATATTGTATTTCCAAATCCTTAAATTTTCTAAATAGTTATATATACTTCCCTCTAATAATGAACTCAGGTGGCTTAGTGTCAATCATTTTGGAAGAGAAATGGGAAGTGGCTTTTATATATTCAGAAGACTCCCTAGATATGTAGAAATACATACGTTTGTGAATTAAAATAAAATGACATTTAAAAAACAAACAAACCTAAACTGCCTGGCAGGAACTTGTGAGCTTAAAGCACAGTTGCAGAACCCTGTGGAGGTGGCAGGTGGAGGGGCTTGCCTCCCTCTGGGCCTGCTGTGGGCCAGAAGATGCCAGTGGATGTGCCACTCCCACTGATGCCATCACCCCCTCCTCGCTCATTTTGGCTTCTTCCATGCTGGGAGAGGCATGGAGTCCTGTGCTTCTATCAGTGTGGAGAAAGGGACTTAGGTGGCATTGGCAAGTGTAGCTGCCTTTCAAGTCTCTGGTCTTGTGCAGTGCATGCTGTCTCCATAGGGACTTGTCTGGTACTAGGCAGACCAGCTGCTCTACCCACCACAACCATGGGGAGAAGTCTACTGGCATTCAAGCATACACGAGTAGAGCTCCTCTTCAGACCTCAACAGGGGGAGGTTGGGAATTGTCCGAGTAGAGCCCCCAAAGCACAGGGATGTTGGGTGGCGAGGCCAGGGGGTTGCCCGTCCTCTCCCTCTACTCATGTTTAGCTTTCACAAGTTCAGGTGAACGCCTGAACAGGCCTCATATGAGTCTACCAGTGAAGTCTATGGCTGAGAGCAGTTTGAGGCATAGAATGTCTGTGGGGGAGATGGAGAGGGAAAACGAAGAGCAGGAAAAGAGAGGGAATTGACCCATTCAAGCCCTTGACAATTTATAGTAAGTCTCCAGCTGACAGTGGTGTGTTTCTTTAAGATACGTTTCTAGAGTACGGCTGGGTAATAAATCTCCGAAACCATGGGTAGAGAGGAGGAGAGGCATTGAACAGGATTCTCAGTGGACAGGCAGTGCAGTTTCAGTGCCCGTTATAGCCCTTTGGCCTCTTTATGGCTAGTAAAGGCAAAATAAGGAATCCCATATAGATTACATATTCAAGCATGCCTAATTTGCATGAATAATTTGGCACATGGTTAAGCTTAGGCACAACATTTGAGTCACTTCTGTGTAGAATTTTGGTGACTTTTTATTGTATGTTTTTAGCAGAGGGCCCCATTTACTTTTCTATAGATCTGTAGAAAGTTTGTGCAGGTCGTGATGCTTTGGCAGTGCTGCTGTTGTTGGGCCTCATCCTAAGGAGTTATCTTAGGATGGTGCAGTTGCTCATAGAATTGGCAAGCTTACCAACACTGGAAATTACTCATTGCAATGACACTGCTACTACATATACCATTAGATGACTCGTGATTTGCTAGCCCACCTCACACGGTTGAATCCTCAGTTCCTTTCGAAGTGTAGCCCTGCATTAAAGCGCTTTCTGCAAAGCCAACACATTTGATTGGAGGCAATGCTTGGACACATTTAAGGGGAGAGTCTCCTTCCTGGTTATGGAGATGTAAGGCAGGGCCAGCCCTTCTATGAGTTGAAATGAACCTCTTGGCTCAGATGGTGGATTGGGAGACGTGGCAATTTGTGCCACTGCCATCAGCCACCTGCAGGATGCCCTCAACCCCCTCCCCCAATCTGTGTTTTGCTTCTATAGAATACCACCACAATCCAAACCCAATATACACACAAGAGCTGTATTTTCTCAAAGTGTATTAACATACACCATTACAAACATATATATCCATATAGTATGGAGTACCACCAGTAGAATTCAGTTCTGACTACATGTATGTTACTCAGTATACTGATTTCTATGTTTGCGTATTTGCGATGGTGATTCTGTTTCAATAGGATGACCATATGAAAAGGAGGACCGGGCTCCTGTATCTTTAACAGTTGTATTGAAAAGGGAATTTCAGCAGGTGTCATTTGTATATATGGAGAACCTGGTGAAATTCTCTCTTCATCACGAGTGCAGGAGCTATGCTAGAGTGACCAGATTTAAAAGAGAGCAGGGCACCTGCAGCTTTAACTGTTGCAATGAAGAAGGAATTTCACCAGGTTCTCCATATATACAAATGACACCTGCTGACATTCCCTTTTCAGTTCAACTGTTAAAGATACAGGAGCCCTGTCCTCCTGTTCATATGGTCACCCTAGCTTCAAGCAGAGCCACACACAATTTTTGGTGCTGACTGATTGTTTCAAGCTCTGTAACCCTGCTCTGCTGAGGTTGCGGAGATGGGAGCTAGCCAGCAAAAGGGTCTGTCCTGGGCTTGAGTCTTTCTCAAAGGCAAAGTCTGAAGATGAATCAAAGGGGAAACTAGGTACTAAGGGAATACCAGACAGACGTCTGGGAACTGGAGAACAATCATTGTTCCAGTAACCATTTGCCCAGAACTGAAGGATTGAAAACTTGAGCTCTCAAAGCCCTGCCCAGAGTTCAGCTGCAGATTATCAGACATGCCTTGGAAAATTCTTACTCATGAGGAGAGCCTTACACACAAGTAGCCCATGAGCAGCCCTTACCTTAATGCTGTGTTTTCCCTGAAATGAACCTGTGCTTTGGGATACCTGTTGTTCCTTTCAAATCTCCACTTCTGCCCTGAAAACAGTCCACCGAGATGCCTACTCAGAAGTAATTCCCATTGACTTCCACTGCTCAACACAGAGCTGGGAGGAGTGGGGAAAGCTAATAGGGATGTGCTCCGCTTCTAATCGGACCGGCGAATTAGAAGCGGAGCGGGGGGCTTCGCCTGCCCTTAAGGTGGAGGCGAAGAGGATTGGGGGGCCGGCGGAGCGTGGCGAAGAGGATCAAGGTGAAGGCGGATCCTTCGCCTCGATCCGGAGCTCCGCCGGAAAGGTAAGTGGGGTTTACCGGGCGCTGTCACTGTCACCCATGCGGCGACAGCGGCAGGGCCCGGTAACCCCCCCACCCTCCTCTCCCTTACCTGCCTCCGTCTGCGGTCCCTCGGCATCTTCAATTGAGCCTGCGGTTCAACCAGGAAGTCTGGTCAACTTCCTGGTTGAACCGCAGGCTCAATTGAAGACGCCGACGGACCGTGGACGGAGGCAGGTAAGGCCCCCCTCCTCCTTGGTCCCTTACTGGGCTCTGCCGCCGTCGCCGCACGGGCGGCGATGGCGGCAGGGCCCGGTAAACCTCCCGCCCTCCTCTCCCAGCCTTACCTGGCGCCACTCCCCTTCACTGCAGAGCTCCGATTCGGAGCCGGAGCTCCGCGGCGAAGAGGAGCGGAGTATGGGTGGAGCGGCGCGGAGTGGAGCGGGCCGATCCGAAATTTTCGGATTGGCCCGCGGGGCGGAGTGGGGGGTCCGTGCACACCCCTAAAAGCTAACATTTTGAATCTGCACCTATCCAGAGGTATGGAGCTTCGCAAAAGTTAATGAGTTTAAAAGGTGCTCCCCACATCCCAAAAGATGAGCCTGTGGCCATAGCTAGACCTACGGTTTATCCCTGGATCATCCAGGGGTCAAACCTGTTCATCTAGGTGACACACAGGGGATCCAGTGCTCAGGCAGGGGCGAACCCTGGATGATCCCAGGATAAACCTTAGGTCTAGCTTTGGCCTGTGCTATTGGATGACATCAGTTCATTTGAAATCTGCACTTCTGCTCTGAGAACAGCCCACTAAACATATTTACTCAGAAATAGCTCCCATTGACTTCCAATGAGGTTCCAACTTTTTGCTATTACAGAACTGCAGAGGTGATGGGGCTGAGTGGGTGGAATAAAAAGTGGGCCAGGAGGCTGCTGAATCCTCCTCCTCCTTCAAGACAAGGACCTCTGTGGAGCGGGGGGGTGGAGGGGAGGGCGCTGCAGGAGAGAGGGGTACCACAGATCTTCCCTCAGCTATCCGCTCTTGGCCCCCATGGCCTGGCTGCTCCTCCTGCTGAGCAAGTTCCTCAGGCTGCCAGGAGAGAGGGAGGTGGACACACGGACACACACACACACACTCCTCCGGCTTGATCAAGCATTGACTTTCACTGCACTTGAGTGGGGCTGAGAGGGGGTGGGGCTTTGGGTGAACTTTTTTTTTTTTAAAGGAAGCTTGTTGATGCTGCCACCACCACCAGGGCTTGCCACAGTTAAGTGATTCTTGGTTTTTGAGGGTGGTTTTTTTTTTTTGTATACCCCACTGATTGGCTGCATGTGCCATGAGAAGAGCAAATCTGATTTCATGAAAACGCAGTTTTAAATAGAATCTTGTAGATGGGGCCTACATGTTGATGAGGAATGAGAGTCGCAGGCTGCTTTTAGGAAATGTCCGAGGAGCTAAATACATGCTTTCAATGAGCCATAAATTATGCTTGTATTCACAGATGATTTCGTCCTTCCTCATAACTAAGAGGTGGAACCACTGGCAAGTCAGAGTATTGAGCCATTAGAACACATCAAATATTTATTGAGTCTTCCTTGTATGCACATGGATGTAAGCTGGGGGGGGGGCACTTCCTGTAATTTTAGCTATACAATAAAACTCTTTGCTTCCCATTAAAATCTTCATCAGTAAAAACGAATACTAGATAGCAGTAGGGAATTAAAAGCTTTCAAGATACAGTGTGGTGGTTAATTGAATGCAGCATTTAATACTAACTTGTAATATCAACCTTCTTCGCTAGATGGCAAAAGGGTGCCATTTTTCACCTCAGTTCTGCATTACATTTTGGGTGTTTCGTTTATATTCAGATTTCTTATTCACGGGCCAATAAACCACATTATTGTGAAGTCTTACTTATGTCAAAAAAATCTTCCTCTTATGTGTTCTCCTTTCAAGCCCTGTAATATTTATCACTTCACCTTGATATTTACCTATCTCAGGAACACAGCCATGCCCTCAAACATTAATGTACACCATTTAGTACTTGAAATGCTTTAAGAAGGGATTGGTTTGAGCTCTTAGGCTAAAATCCAACAGTAAACCTTAATTGGCCAGACTTTCCATATTATAGTCTTCAAAATACTGAAAAAACGGTCCCACAAATTTACCATAACTATTTTCCTCCGTTCCTCCTTTCTTTGTGCCAGAGATTATGTGCAGGAAGAAAGGAGATAAAGAACCACTTGAAACCAAGTTTTAAAAACTACCAAGTTCCAAATTTAAAATCACATGTATAACATTGTTCCTGATGGTCATTTTTTCAACAGAAAAAGCTGTTGTTGAAGGGATTGGAAATGTGGAGGGGTGGTGGTTACCTCCGTTAATCCTTTCCTGCCTCCTGTCTCCCTGTTCCAAATCACACATCACCCACTAGCTCCCTCCCTCTTGGTTTTAAATAGGTGTAAAATATATATTGTATGTGTGTCCTGATGGATCAGATCAATAGTTTCGGTGAGTCACTTGACTTTGGTTTGATCCTAGATCACCCCTCCCCAACTTGGTGCCCTCCAGATGTGTTGGACTGCAATACCCATCATTCCCAGTCAGCATTCTGAGTGTTATGCAAGAGGGAGAAAAACTACTCCCTATCCACTGTTCCCCAGACCCCTCTATTATGTCGCCTGCATTTCCATTGAACCACACTTGCCATTTTAATGCCCGTTTTCCTATTTGGAGAGATCCTTTTTGTATCAATAGGTAGAACTAAGTGAGACACACAGGAAGTTAGATGGAAGAGGAAGTCAGGGACACAGACTTTGATTGAAGGAATACTCGCCCAATCAGGAGGTGACACAGCAGTCAGTGACTCAGCACTCTCAGGAGTCAGTCAGGGCTGGAGAGAAGTTAGTTAGAAGCTATGTTTGTTTGAGGCAATAAAAGTTTTATTTTTATATAATACTGCATTCCTCATTTGCAACAAACCTATCTTTGAAACACTTTTAGAGCTCTTCAAGATCCCTGTTGGTTTTTACCACCCTGAAGAATTTGGATGTCATCAGCAAACATGGCAATCTCACTGCTAACTTCAAATCATTGACAAACTAGTTTTAAAGTCCCAGTCCCAGTACAGATCCTTTAGAGGATTCTTATATCCTTCCTTTGCCAGCACTGCCCATTTATCCCCACTCTCTACTTCCTATTCTTTAGTCAGTTGCCAATCCATAAGAAGACCTCTCCTCTTAACCTACGACTGCCAAGTTTGTTCAGGAGCCTTTGGTGGTTTCGATATAGGGCCCAGGGCATGGTCTGAAGGTACGTGAGGCAGCCACTTTGCTGAAGCTAAGCAGGTCTGGGCTTGGCCAGGGCCTGGCTAGAAGACTATCTGGGAATGATGGAAGAAAAGTGGGGTATAAATGTAATTAATATATAAATGAAATAAAAAATGTGTAAATAAATATGCCCACTATAAAACCAGCATTCTACCTCATATGTCTTGGCTTGAAGGCTTCTGGTATTAGCATAGAAACACCTATAAACCATATATGTCTCCAAATGTTTCTGCCATGTGTGTTTCCCCCTACAGTGCTTTGGCCTCTTTGACTGGCTCTTACATGTTCACGCTCTGCACACTCTCACTACCAGGGCTACATTTGGATGATCAGGAACATTTCTACCTTCATTCTGTATGGTGGATTAATCCCAAACCAGACACTCCCAAGCAACTGTTGGTGTTCCCCAAAGGATCAGTTTAAAAGCTGCTTTGCCAGTAGTCTGGTCCCATTTTGGTTCAACTGGAGCCCATCCCTTTTGTACAGCCCTCGCTTATCCCTAAATCTTCCCCAGTAACTAATAAATTCAACCCCCTCCTCATCACACCATAATCTCATTCAGCACTGAGACTTCTTTAGCTCTTATGTATCAAGCTTAGGCCGGTAAATGGAATGGGCAGCAGAGATCCTGGATTTAAACCCCCCACCCCGCCCCCCCAAGATAGCTTCCAGGACCATACACACCACATCTTCCCATATCATTGGTGGTGACATGCACCACGACCACTGATTCCTCCCCAGGACTATCTACCAGTCTAGGCAAAGTGTGACATCTGCTACCCTCATACTGGGAGACAAATCATCATGTGGTTACACACTGCCATGAGCCAGAGGCATATTCTTATCACAAGAGGAAATCAGTTCATTCTCCAAGGAATAGATCCCTTCTAAAGGATCATTCCTTTTTCCTCAGTATGACACTGTCCTTCTGTACAACGCTCCCATGACAGCAACAAGAGGAGATTTGGGTTTTGTGTGTGTGCATTTTTTAAGACTGGAAATAGCCCCAAAAGATTGAAACAAAAACACCACCACCCTTTCTTGAGCCAAACCTGGGATTTGGTGGTTCCTCATTTGCCACAGCTACTTCCCTTCTCAAACTAAGCAGGGTTGGATAAAAAGCAAGCATCGGCAAACTTTAAATCCTAATTCAAAGGTGATAGACAACCTGATCAAGTGATATCCAGTCAACACAGAAGTCTCCAAGTTCCTCTTCAAAAGACACTTGATCAGGAGTAAAGCCCAAGATATTCTTGTTGCTTCCATAGACCAACAGTTCCTCCTTGGAAGTGTCTGATGTCATAAGTATGTAGGTGGAAGATATACTATGCTTCAACTCTGCAGCTTAAATAATTTGAGCTCACTCTGTATAAACCAACTTATGATCCCGATGAAAAAACAGCCATGGGCCATGAAACAAGTGGGAATGGATAATCAATTTTTATTGCTGATAATATGAGTAGAACCAGTAGCTTTCGGTGAGTTATTACAGTCTTTGTCTGCTAAGAATGGATGGATGTGTGTATAGGTGTTTAATCCCTCTTCAGCTGTTACATATCAGCCCAGACTAATAGGAAAAGGAGAGCAAAGTTAGCTCACAGTACAGCTTGTCGTTTAAGTGGCCTATAGTTAAGCCACAGCCTCATGCTTTTGCTAGTTCTTAACTTACATCTTCACTGATTTCCAGAGCAAAATTAAAACAGTTTCAGAAACAAACTGACCCGTTTCAATACATCATAAGGCCCACCTTGTGTCAAATCATTATGATCCCATCATGGTAATGCTACACCCCACCCACCCCTTGCACATTTATACCTCATAGGACACAAAATAACATTTGTTGCGGTATCTTGGATAATGTGGAATAAAAAGCAGGAAAGATCATGATGAAAGTGGTATATGGAATGTGTAATCTTCCCCCCCAAGTTATCAATGCATTTGAATACCTCTATAAAGCAGTAGTGTAGATATAACTTTAGTCTCTGCTTGTTTACTTGACCACAGTGACTGAGAGATGGTTTAGTGCTTCTATATTAACACTTCAACATGGGGAAGGAAGATCTAAACAGTTTGAGAGGGTTTTGGGTGTTAGCATAATCATTTTCCCTCTCAAAAGCTTCTTTCCACATACATTGCAGGACATGCCAGGGTCCCTTTCTCCACTCTCCTTTCTTTCCTGATGCAGGATTTGTACTACCCAGCACATATTTCCTCTTCTGTTTAGCTCTTCCTCACCCACATCTGTTGCTATATTATCTCCCATGTCTCCCCCAGCCAGTGCTGCTCCTTTGCAAAACAAACACACATGTATAGCAAGCAACTCTCTACATATTTACTAAGGAGGACGTCCCACTGCATTTATTTTAAATAAATAAAATAAATAAATAATTCAATGGTATTTACCCTAGTAAGTCTGCTTAGGTTTGCACCTTGAATTCTTCTCGCTTCCCCACCTCACTTTCCAAATTGTTCCAGCAGAGGGGCCTAACCCTTTTAACAAGTATTTCTTGCGCTCTTCAAGGAAGGCTTGTGTCACTGTGAGCGGCTGTGTAATTCAAGAACTCTGAAACAAAAACACAATTCACTGGAAAACCATGGCTCTGTGTCTGGACAGCTTTGGAAAATTAATTTAAACTGACTTGGCGAAACCCACAAGGGAAATCAGTGGCACAGTTGAAAATAGAAATCTGCAGTGAAGGCTGGTGGCTCTGATTTTGGAGGGGCTGTGAATCCATTCTGGGTTTTAGTCAGAACCAGACAGAACTCTAAAGGATCTATCTAAGGTGCTGAACCCATTTTGCAGATAGGATTCAGTACTTTGGATAACTGTTTTAGACTTCTGGTTGGTTCTGACTAAAACCTAGAACCTCCATCTCTGTTTTAGACTTTTAAAATGTAATACATATTTTAAATGTTGAAATGTTTTAATATTGAAACTTGTTTAATTATATTTTAACTTTTGTGTATTTTTACTTATAGCTTTTACCTGTATATGTTTTAATTTTGTAAAGCTGCCTTGAGGCCCAGCATTGGGCAAAAGGCAGGATACTGATGATGATGATGGTAATAGAATGGATTCATGGCCCCACCAAAATGGAGCCACCAGCCACCACTGGAACTCAGTCTTCCACCTTTGATGCTACAGGTTACTGACCCTCCTTTATAGTGCTGTACCATACAGCAGGGGCTCCTTTTGCTAACTCCACTAGGGCTGGAGTGCAGACACAGTGGCTGCTGGGTAGACCCCATGAATCTTCTTAACTTGGTTCTTTTCTGCTAGACATTTATTTTTATTCAGTGCTTTTCTGAGTGATTTAATGGTCCTGGGTTAATGCCACTCAGCATCACGGAGGTACTGAACCATAGGGCTTCTGGAGTTGCTCGCATGAATACTCATTTTTTATTTAAAACTACACGGGAAAAGAGTGCAGCTTCCTGGACCACCATACTTTACCATTTCACATTTTTCAGTGTTTAACCATTCCCATTCTTTTTCCAACTAAATGCACAAATCTTCCTCACAGAGAGGATTATGGGCTTTCCCTCGCTCAGAGCCTCTGTAGCCCTGTATTACTGTCATGTGTGGTTTTTTCTAAAGGCCTTAACGGTGAAGTCCCACCCCATGCATCAGAGAGCAGCACATCAGGAAACAGGAATAGAACGGAACAGAATACAATAGAATCTCCTTGGTTTGACGGGAGAATGCTCATTGAGGCGAGTAACTCTCCAAATCAGTTTGGCTGGTGGTCGTAGGAGAGTTTTAAGCTTATGTCGTGCCCAGTATTCAATGGTAAATTATTATTGGCCAACTAATGAACGTAAGAAAATAAGAAGAGCCCTGCTAGATCAGACCAAAGGCCTATATAGTCCAGCATTCTGCTCACACAGTGGCCAACCAGATACCCCTGGGAAGCCCACAAGTAGGACATGGGGTGGCCATGTGTCCTCTTTTAGAGAAGACAGTTGGGTTTGTTTTTTGAAGAGCTGCCGGTGGACCGCCCTGTCTTTGAAGGGCTGTGCGGTCCAGTTCTGGTTTAAAGACAAAGAAGCATTAGAACTGATGCCCATCTGCAGTGAGCACCTGGACAGCAGGTGAGACAGGCAGGCACACAGGTCACTTGGTCACCGTCTCCCACACTATGGCGAGAGGAACTGTGCTTCTATTTAAATTATAATAACAATTTCTAAATGTGCATCTATACATATAAATTAGCATATGCAAATCAGCGCCCCCTTTTGTCCTCTTTTTTATTATGCATTTTCTCTTCTCACAATTAAGAAGTGGCTGCACTAGCGCAATAGCACCCATGTTCCCCAGCAACTGGTATACAGAGGTAGACTGCCTCCAATACTGGACATCGTATATAGCCATTATGACTAGCAACCATTGATAACATTGTCCTTAAGAACAGCGAGTCTTTCCAATAGGAAAATGTACATGGGCCATGGCCTTCACAGCATAGGCCAAACCAGCTATAAACCATGCAAGAAGATACAACGTGAAAGGGAAGTTGTAGCATTTGAGCCTTTTTAACACAAGGCTTTTATTGTGCACTCGGGACTGCTCACTCTCGGTAGTTCGCAAGTGCTTTACATCTCGTTGTCATCCTCCAGGGCCTCTCTTGTAGTTTGTAACCATTTCCTGGTGTGTGTGTGTTTTAGACTTATTTTTAAAGACAGAAGTTGCCTCTATCTCCTGCTGTGTGCAGGAGAAGCAGCGCGATCAAAACGGCCCACTGAATGGGCCACGAGCATGTTGTTTGCTTCCTCTTTCAGAAGAGGAAGTAATGAGGGCCAAACATGCAGGCAGAGTAGCAATGGTAAGGAAACACGATTCCCCCCTGTGTGATGACACTCTCATTTGGCCCTCTTTTGAAAGAGGAAGTAAACAACGTTTACTGCACACAGCAGGAGATAGAGGCAACGTCCTTTTTTAAAAGTAAGTCAGATTTACTTTTTGTCACGCAAAGAAGGCTAAAAGGGGTGGGAGGTGTGCAGGAGGCACATGACGGCATGAGAGGGACCCATGAAAATCTGTGCGTGCCCAGTAACGAGCGTGCAAGAAAACACTTGTCCGATGGAGCTCTGAGATTCTCATGTAATTGCACAATTCCGTTATACCACCCCACCATCTAGTGGTTGTGTAATTAAACATATAGAAAGTCAGAGAAAGAATCCTCCCTATAAAACACACACCCATGTAAAAGAGCCAATCTTACTGTATTTCTATTTAAATTGCAATCTTTATGTCTAAATTTGCATCTGTACATATGCAGTAGCATATGCAAATATTATGCAATCGCTTTTTCAGTGAGTTTTTCCTCTTTTTTGATGATTCATCAGTGGCCACCCTAGTCCCACCCCTGAGTGCCCCCCCCCTCACACACTCCTTTTCCTCCCTCTGGTCACGTTTGGAGAGGTCAGATGGGCAAGCAGCAAGAGCAGGGAGGGAGAGCTGCAGGGCCAATGGACTCCATATGCTGGCCGTGGTCTTCAGCAGGTGCAGAAGGAGGCCAAGCCCTAGTGTTGGCCCCGGCTGCACTGCTGTCCCGCCATTCATTCACGGCCTACAGAGAACAGTTAAATAAAAGAGATTTTCGCCCACAATACCAAAAGGCTCCAGCCACAGCCTTTCCTCTCTAGGAAACATCTCCTGGAAAAGCTGCACTGAATTTCTCAATGCTCAAGAGATGGAAGAATAAAACTCGACTGTTTAAATCACCGGCTTAGAAGACTAGACATTATAGTCTGGTATTCACCGCTGCAGCTGAATCTACTTGAACAGGAAGAAAAACATCATCTGAAGTATTACATTTTTGGACCAATGATCAGAAGCATTCACTTGAAACAGTCTGCCTGGAATAATTCTTTGAACGTGTTGTTTCAGAATGTTTTCTTGCAATCTGGCTACTTCTACTGCTGTAAGTGTGTGCCCGCGCATGCGCATGTGCAAAGTGCTGGTTTGTTTGCCACTTCCAAAGCCATGTTGGTTAGAGCAAGAGGGGTGGGGAGCAGATTTATCCTTTCTTGGGGTTCCGTGTGGTTCTTTATTTTTTCTTATTTCACTCCACATTGGATCTGGGAGGAGTGGGGGAGGGAATTAGTTATGCCAGTTCCAAGCTGGCATGGGGGGGGGATCTTGGGGCCCCTCCAGTGAACAGAGGCTTTGGATCCAGCAAGACCAAGGCTACCTGTGGTCCACCCTGCCCAGTCCCCCAGAACACCCTGTTTCTGTCCCTTCCCCTTAGTGGGAACTTTGCTGGTTCTAGAGTTACATCCATGGGGAATTATGTCTGTGAGTGAACTTAAAATAATAATTTGAAGACTGTGTGCACATGTACAAACTCTCCTACAATTTTAAAACAAAACGATTTCACACAATAGCAAGCAGGGCCATCACTCAGTTAAAAAAAATTCAATTAATCACACAAATTTAAACTGACTAATCAATTACATTGGGATACATTTGCATATGACTTAAAGCCATAATTATTAGTTGATTTACAGGGTGATCCTAGGCATGCCTGCTCAGAAAAAAATGTCTCTGAGTTCAAGGGGATTTATTCCCAGGTAAATGTGTCAAGACTTGCAGCCTTGTAAGATTGCATGTGAACACATTGCGGGGTTTATGTCCAAGTAAATGTGCACAGGATTATGATGTAATGTAATCAATGATATGATGCAGCCGCCATACACCCACCCCGGGGCTTTCCCGCAAAGCTGTGAAGAAAAATAGTTGGGGACTTACTCTGACTTTTTTCTCCAGAGCAAGCCAAATACGGTCCATCCACCATCTGTGCTTGCTCTGGAGTTGCACTGGAGTCATGGCTGGGTGAATGGCGACCCGTGATTGGTCGCTGTCTGCCCACGCAGGGGCAGGGGGTGGGCCTGGGCTCCAGAAACCCTGTGCTTTTGCTGCAGCGGTGGGATTGGCTACTGCTACCCTGAAGTAGCAATCTGCCGCCATATAGGCAGCCCCTACACATGTCTACTCAAAAGTCAGTCTCATTGAGCTCAACCACGCTTACTCCCCAGTAAGTGGGTATACAACTGCAACCCAAGTAATCCAAAATGGCTGGGCAAGCGATGTTTCTAGGGGTTTGGTCAACTTACCCTGACGAACTCCATCTTTTCTAAGGCCCGCAGCACAGCCGATTTCCTTGTGTGTCCAATCAGCCAGGAGGCGCGGCACATCTCTTTCATCGATTTGGCTTTCTCCAAAACGGTTCAGTCTTTTAACTGCCTGTGTTCCTTCTTGGAATCCCCCCTCACATTTGAAATCTTAAACATGTTGCCGGGCAGACATTACTTTACTGTTGACATGCCAACCTTCCTGCTTTACTCATTTCTGATTGGCTCCCCCCTCCCTGCAAGCCCTTCCTTTTACAGCCACTTGTTAGGATTCATTCACTGGTCCTTGTCATCAGGAGAGTGGACACCCAGGGCCAACTCTAGGCTTTTGAGGGCACTTGGACAAGACACCATCAGTGGGCTCCTTCCTCAGCGAATCTACCTTCTCATTGTCATGGTCACCCGCTGATGTTGTGACTTGCCCCTTTTCTCATAATTGCTACCATTTGCTTCTTTGACAGGAAGAGAGCCAAGGGGTTGTGGCATGTACTGCTCCTCCTTCTCACCGCCACCGTTGTCTGGGATGGAGTGAAAAGCAGGTGAACAAGCAGATTGCAATGATGAAAAGAAGAAGCCATTCCAGGAGGTTGCCATCAGTAGGCCTCTACTGGCATGTGGGGCCTCGGCTGGTGCCCAACTATGCCTACCCTTGACATGGGCCTTGTGGACAGCTTTTGCCAAGAGTAATAATTTTCTCTGTAACTGTGGGGAGGCAAATGAATTAAACATCCCGGCAGAGAAGAAAAGCAGTTTGAGGAGGAGGACTTCTAGAAGACAAATGCAGATGGGGTCGGGGGAAGGTTTAAATAACATCACCTTGGAATCTTGGAATTGTTGTAGATCACAAGCTGAATATAAGCCAACAGTGCGATATGGCTGCAAGAAAGGCAAATGCTATTTTGGGCTGCATTAATAGAAGTATAGCTTCCAAATCACATGAGGTACTAGTTCCTCTCTATTCGGCCCTGGTTAGGCCTCATCTAGAGTATTGCGTCCAGTTCTGGGCTCCACAATTCAAGAAGGATGCAGACAAGCTGGAGCGTGTTCAGAGGAGGGCAACCAGGATGATCGGGGGTCTGGAAACAAAGCCCTATGAAGAGAGACTGAAACATCTGGGCATGTTTAGCCTGGAGAAGAGAAGATTGAGGGGAAACATGATAGCACTCTTCAAATACTTAAAAGGTTGTCACACAGAGGAGGGTCAGGATCTCTTCTCGATCCTCCCAGAGTGCAGGACCCGGAAGAACGGGCTCAAGTTAAAGTAAGCCAGATTCCGGCTGGACATCAGAAAAAACTTCCTGACTGTTAGAGCAGTACGACAATGGAATCAGTTACCTAGGGAGGTTGTGGGCTCTCCCATACTAGAGGCATTCAAGAGGCAGCTGGACAACCATCTGTCAGGGATGCTTTAGGGTGGATTCCTGCATTAAGCAGAGGGTTGGACTCGATGGCCTTGTAGGCCCCTTCCAACTCTGCTATTCTATGATTCTATTGCTCTTTTTACTTCCAAACACAGCCTTCCAAGGCTGTTTTTCATTTAAAAAAACAAACAAACAAAAAACATTGGGGTGGGTGGGGGAAAGAGACGATGAGCTCCATTGCATCTTGTTTGACCCTCAAAGATTGGAGTATGTATGTGTGGGGTATGCAATGTGAAAAATGACTAGTTGACTCACTCTGGTAAATAAAGTTAGTTTTTCTTTGCTGTGACATTGGGCTTCTTTAAATGAGTGTTTTATAGCACACTTGTGACTGGCCACACACGGATGTTAGCAGGACATTTTGATGGCACCATGACCTTCCTGCGTGTCTCCCGCTCCATTTCTCGGTTTTAGTGATAAAAAATAAGCCTCAGAAAACCCTTCTCTTCTGAGATATGTCAGGATTTGTCAGGATTTCCTGTCATGTGCAGCTGAAGTTGTTCTATAAAATGTCCACTAGAGGGCATGGTTCCATTGAATAGCATTGAACTGTACAAGCCACATGGTCACTGCTCTCTTTCCTGTGTAATTCCAGCTCATTTCAAATGCGGAAGAGAAGCAGGAAGCACAGCCATGGTAAGGAAACTGACCCCCCCCCCCTTCTTCATTGATTCAAACATTTGGTAGGTTAGGTGGATTTATGTTCAAAGAAAAGCAGAGCGTAGCTAGCAATTGTTTCCACAAACATTTGAGGAACAAAAGACCGCAACAGCTGGGAGGCGAAACATTTTCCCCTGGGCAGTTGTCATTTTTGGATGGCTATAGTCAAGATGGTTATAAAGGTTTTATATAGTGCAGGTATATTTCAATATTTGTCACACCCACACATATTATTTCCTTGCCCATTTGAAAAAGTTTTGGAAGGAGCAGCTAGGCTCTTGGGTCTGTTCTTTTTTCATGATATACTCTTATTTGCCTGCATCAGGTTCACCAAACAACTGGAGCTTTCGTTGTGTCGGTAAACTAGAAAGGTTGAAGCTTAAATAATACAGCATATGTTTTCTATTTGCCATGCAAAGCTATTTCCCCATCTGATATATTTCTCCACCTGAACGAAATTATTTTTATTACAGGTTTATTTTCAATTTCCTCAACATCTCCATATCCGGGGTGGGTGAGGGGCACACTTTAAACTGCTAACGATGTTGGTCAAAGAAATCAGCTCTGAAATACAAATTTACAGCAAACCCAGGTTCTCCCCATGCATACAAATGAAAAATGCTGCTGTAATAATTTTTAAACTAGCAAATGCAAGGTAATCCTGGAGAGTGTGGTCTTCAATCTCCTCCAGATATTACTGAATGCTGTGACTCTAGGATAAATCCAGTGACAGCTATAAAACATAGCAGCAGAACCCATGCATACATTTGGATGTAGCATCATGCACATACTTCAGCTCTTTTGGGGACATGCAGAAACACTCTTGGGACCATAATGAGATGCCTCCTTGGTTGTCTTTCCATAATCACTTGCCCACCATAGATGTGATAACAAGAGCTAATAAAACTCTATACACTGTGAAACAAATTAATTAACATGGCTGAATGGGCAAGTGGAATTTCCTAAGGCTAACTTATGGGATCATAATGAAAAACACATAGACTGCAGCTTAGCAAACGGAGCTCTCTTCCATCCTGTAATATAAATCTGGGCAAAGACAGGTGAGTCTGTTATGTAAGACTGGTTGAGAAGTCTTAGAGCTCCATCCGATGAACGTTTTACTGCACGCTCGTTACTGGGCACTCACAGATTGCTCACATGATGTCGTCTGGCCCTCACGCCCCTTCTGGCCTTCCTTGTGCCGCAACTCCCCCCCCCCCCCCGGAAAAAGTCTGGTTGCTGCTCTCTCCTGCTGGACAGAATGGGCCTCGTTACTTCCTGTTTTCAGGAAGCGAGGTCAGAGCGATGAGAGAAGCAACAGGAGCCGCGCGTTTCTACCTAGATGTGATGGAGCTCTTAATAATGTTAATCTGCTACTAAAGGATGTGTTGATATTTTGGTAATATCAGGGTTTGCCAAAGTAAGCTGTATTCTGTACAGCACCTTGTTCAAGGGGGTTCTGATTCTACAAGGGGTAGTAAAGATAAAATGGATACATAATAACACTGATAATGAATAAATCCTGATTGTTGTATTATTTATTACAATATCTTATATCCCACCTTTTGGGATACAAATCCTTCCAAGATGACTTAAAAGTGACAATCATTTTTTTAAAAAATCAGTATTTAAAAAGGCAGAGGGTGAAAGATGGCCCTGTTGGCATAGGAGCAGTCTAGCTGGAGCAGGCTTTAAGTGGTATTCACCTGTGTCCCTCCATTTCTCTTCTGAGAACCTTCCTACAGGGCATCCTTCCACATAGTGTAGTTATTATGGCTAGTGTGTGCAGACAACAACATTTTATCACTTCAGACTTTTCGACACAAGACTTTTAACCCACACCTTTACTGAGGCTTCTGCTTTCAGATTCTTTGCAGGATGAAGATCGGCTTGTTTACACGTTTGTTTCTGTTCCCCACTCTTCTCTTCTATATGTTCCATTACACAACCACTAGTTAAAGCTGCAGGAGCCCTGCCCTACAGCTTTAACTGTTGTGATGAAGAGGGAATTTCACCAGGTTCTGCATGCATACAACTGGCACCTTCTGAAATGCCCTTTTCTACACAATTGTTAAAGATACAGGAGCCCTGTCTTCCTTTTCATATGGTCACCCTATCCGTTGATAACATTAGTAGGTCCTCAGTCCATTGCATTTTGGGAGGTGATATTTATCCTTCCAATGTTGTAATATCAGTCTTTTGGCTGTTGTAAGGTCTCGGAAAATTCATTTGTGCCAATCATACATTAACTTCCAAGAAACTGGGAAATAGTTTGGGAGGACATGCACAGCATTCAATATTAAAGACTGTTCCAGTACAAAGTTTGTCCATATTATGACCGCCTCCTAAAGGAGGTGGCTGTTGGGCATTGCCAAAACATATTAATAACATCACCAATAATTGTGTGAATTAGGCAAGCCCTTATTAAAAAGCCATTGTGGAGTCCAATAAACACTTTAAGCTAAAATATGCTGTTACTGTGTATATTTTTGGCCATGTCTCCTTTGCCTTCAACCCTGACACCTTTGCCTTCAGCCTCACCCACCACTGGAATGCAGCCCCTGAGAGCTTCTCCGAAATTGAATTCGATGCTTGGACTGAAAGAGACTCAATGCCCTGATCTAGGCAAACGCCTCCTGCAGCTCTCTAACCAAAGATAGATACTAAGTAGAGGATATGAAAGCACATATATCTGCATAAATCAAAATCACCACCTCCCATTTCACACAGCATTCTACATGAGTTCGCACAAAATGTTTTTCAGTATAGCTGAATGGGCAAATTGCAATGGAAAGTCAAAAGGGCAGAAGAACAGCTTTGCTAGATTAAATCATCTAGTTCGGCATTCTGTTACAGAAATTATTGGCCTCAGGTAAGGAGGCAACAGTCTTCTCATTGTCTGTCCTCAACATCTGGCATTTAAAGGAATACTAACATGGAAGTTCTGTCTGTCATGGCTAATAGTGATTTAGGCTATTATCCTTCATGAAGTTATTATCCTCCATGAATCCATTTTTGGGTCGATCATTAGATTCCTTGGCTTAAAGCCTGTAATTTGTCCCAATGAAACATCTAGTTCTTCTTTCCCCCTTGTGTGTAAGTGGAATAACCAGGTATATACATTTGTTAGTCAGTAACCAACTAATAGTGCAGTCCTGTACATGTCTGCTCAGAAGTAAGCCTCACTGAGTTCAATGGGACTTACTCCTAGTTAAGTGTGTATAGGGTTGCAGCCTCAATCTGTAGGACCATGCCTAAAGCTGCAGGAGAAACATTTTTGTCTTGTATATTTGTCACTAGGTTGCCTATGCAAGAGAGACACAAAAGTTTGTTAATGTGCCGATTCTTGACTGCCTTTTTTTAAAAATGAAAACGGGGGCTTGGTTTTTTTAGTCATATTTGATTGTTTTATTTCATGGTGCTCTTTATGTGTTATTTGATATTTTCTTAATATCTATGGTAAAATGAACTTATTTTTCTATCTGCAGCTTGGCATCACCTCCTCCCCACATTCTAATATCCTTTGTCAGCATACCCTGGAGAATTTCATGGATACTATCAAGAATAATCTACTGAATCTGCCGAGTTGTGCAATCATGCAGGATGCAGATAATGAAGGCAGGAGAGTAGGGAATCCATAAACCTTTTGAATCAGAATGTGAGTAGACAAGGACACAAGGCAGGTAACAATGAGAGAACAAACTCTGTCCCAGGGTAACAGACTCAATGTCCCGTTTGCAGGATTCCTTCCAAACACCTGGATTCATTTGTATGGTGCTAATGTCAGCTTTTGGTGATGTCAACACCGTTTGTGTGGACATTGGTCATTTGTCTGATACTACCTTCCACACCATGTGAAAATCTCTCTGCTTAATGTGCTACCTAGGATATCTTCTGCAATTTTCCTGTCAGGTAATTCCTGATGCCACATTTCAGAGAATCTGAGATATTAAAGCCCCAATATGAGAGGGACTTAGCTGCTCCAGAAAAGAAGATGTGAATTGGTTTGAAGTTGCAGAGGGAAATGTGCCCCTTTTCACCAAAGGTGTCATCCCCCCCCCCCCCGCCCCGGTGCAATGATACTTTGAGCTCCATCAGATAGGGGGGAATCACGCTTTCCTACTATTGCTTCTCCGTTCCTGCTTTGGTTGCTTGATACTTCCTCTTTCAAAAGAGGAAGTAAACAACATGCACATGGCCCATTCAGTGGGTTGCTCTGATCGCGCTGCTTATCCTGCATACAGCAGGAGATAGCAACTTCCGTTTTTAAATACGGCATGAGGAAGGCCAGAAGGGGTGGAAGGTGTGTGGGAGGCAGACGATGTCATGAGAGGGACCTGCGAAAATCCGTGAGTGCCCAGCAATGAGCGTGCAATAAAACACTTGTCTGATGGAACTCATAGGGCGTTGCTAGACCTACCGGGTGTTCCGTCGTTGAGGAGCGGTGAAAGCGGCTTTTCCCGTTCAGCCGTGACGCCTCATGATCCACACCTGCCTTCGATTTATGGCGGAAGTTTGCGCCGGTTGTGCTGCTGCCGCCGCGAGCACGGTTGCGCAGCCACACCGGCCTGATTGCCGCGGCTTTTTTTTTCGCTCGCTGCACGGTTTGCGCACGTCCGAAAGACCGCAAACTTGCGCAGCCGTCAGCGATGCCGCCGCCGGCCCTGGCGGCGGCAGCGGCGGCAGTGCCAGTGCCAGCTGAAGTGCTGCTGGTGCTGTTGAGGGTCAACATTGATGCGCTCACTTCCTGATGGGGGTCGTGGCGGGTGTCATATGACCCGAGGTCAATCGTCTGCATGGCCACTGTGCCTACATCTCCCATCATGCCTCTGAGGTGTCGGCGGCGATGACCGCCTCTGTGCCCTGTGCCCCATCCCAAGGAGCCAACCCACATCTGGCCGTAGCCATGGCAGCAGCCCACAAACAGCTCTGCCCTCTGCCAGCCTGGTACCCACACTAACAGGCAGCGTACAGCACCGCCATTATGCGGCCACGGTAGCTGCCCACCGCAAGGAGTCACCAGCCACTTTTGCGGTCCTCCGTTCCTGCGCAAACTGTCACTGGGGAAATAAAAAAAAAAAGCCGCTCCGCCGCGCTGCCCCAGCTGCCGGACTGCGCGCAAATGGCGGAGGCGGCTTGACCGAAGCCGCTGACCACTCCCCCTTAGCACGCCTTTTCCTGACCAGTGCCGACCGCAGTGACCTCACATCCTCCCACACGTACTCCAAATTACCGCGGGACAGCAGGAAAAGGCGCACTACAACTCACTTTTTTAAAGTCGGGAGAAAGAGGCTTCACCGCAGGATAACGGCGGATCCTCGTGAACGTCATCTGGAAGCCTCGACGTGGCTGCGGAAGGTAACGCGCGCTAGAGCCTCGTCTAGTCAGCCCCATAGACTAGCCAGATTTCTAAATGTCCACAGTCCAGGCAGTGCAAATAATTCAAATGCACACTCCTGTATCTTGAAGTGGCAGTCTTCCAAAAGGACCATTGAGCACTCTTGCCATTTGCCTCCCTTCGTTTTTTTCCATCTTCTGTGGGTGCATACGAACTTCACACTTGTTACGAAGTGTTGGCAACACTATGCGGGATATTGAAAGAATCATAAGCTGGCTGCCACAAAAATGGAAGACAGTAGATGGTGCTAGACAGGTGCAAAAGATTCAAGACAGTCATTTGAGGATACCTGCAAGATTTGCCCTTAAGCTAAGCAGTTTAGAAAATTGCAATTTAGATTTATCTGCTCAGGAGGGAGATTCAGATAAAAACAGTTGAGCTGGTGAGATGATTAAAGACAACCCCCTATATTTTGACAAATCTCCCCAACCTGGCACCCTCCAGATATATTGGACAACAACTCCCATCACTCCAGCTAGAAATTATGGGAGTTGTAGTTGAACACATCTGGAAACCACCAGGCTGGAGCAGGTTGAATTTGACAATGCTCAGATTATTACTTCATCTGACACAAGGAAGGGTGCAGGCCACAAGCCCGCAGCAGTGAAATAGGGTGAATTGATGTTTTCTCTGTAAGTTCAAGTTGTTCCTACAGTGGGATCCCACTCTTTCGCATGTGGGTGGCGGGGATGAGGGAAACACAGCACTATGTGAACTCCTGTCATCAACTCTGAATCTCCTGTTTATTGACATCTATGAGGCAATTCTGATTTTCCAAACACAGTATTTTGAATGACGAATAAGAGAAAAAAAGGCCCCACATTAATGTAAAATCTCTTTGACTTGTCAGTTTAATGTGGATTTAAAAAGTATTTTAGAATGCATGCTGGCGGCTGGGAAGAGCTTAAAGGCTCTCCAGGAGCCACAGGTATCGCATTTTAATGTACACATCAGAATTTAATATATCATCTCCACAGAATTTACATCATCACACTGGGAGGATGCATATTAAAAAGAGATATGAAAATACCCAGGTTTATTGAGGATTATTTTGTTATGCCAATAAAGTCTCTTATCACCTTAAATGTACTTTAAAAAAAGTGTTAAGTGTGTTCTGTCACAAATCCAAATGAGCATATGTCGTAATGCCAAGATTAACTGGACACTCAGTTTCATGAACCATTCTATTTGCATGGGCCCCATTTAACACACACAAATATTGTAAGGACACTGTGGGAGATGTTCCTAAAAACGAAGACTTGCAACTGTTTAGATGCTGATAGTTGCTTTGAAAGAAACAACCCAGGTGCTGAACAGAAAAAGGTTTCAGACTTTATAGACCCATGGTCCAGCAATAGTCTGTCTCTAAGGAAAATATAAAGGCCAGACCCCCAAAAGAGACTGATTTGCGCAACCAGCTTGGGATAAATTTAGGGAGGTCACTTCTGCATCACCAAGAAAGAAGGAACACATCATCGAAAAAGAGGACAAAAGACACATAGATTTGCACACGCACACACACACACACATCTATCTGTCTGTCTGTCTGTCTGTCTATATCAATGCAAATTTAGAAACCCTGGGTTGGATCCAGAATCTGCTTCTGTGGGAGGAAGGGCTCTGCTCCTGTAAGGTCCCTCCACTCATGTCAGGTTTTCCCCTCTCCCCCACACAACTTACCCCATTTAGTAGGATCTCTTGACTCTCTGTTTATGGGGCTCTGGGAAGGAGGGAGCGAGGAAGTCCACTTCCACGTAAATCAGCATAAATCTTGACCCAGCCCCATTATTATAATTTAAATAGAAGGACATTTCACCTTAATGTTGTTCCCCACCTCGATCCAATTGGAGAGGTGGGTAAGAAATAAATTATTATTATTATTATTATTATTATTATTATTAATTTTATTTATTTATTTATTTATTTATTACATTTTTATACCGCCCAATAGCCGAAGCTCTCTGGGCGGTTCACAAAAATTAAAATCACAGTAAAACAATCCAACAGGTTAAAAGCACAATTACAAAATACAGTATAAAAAGCACAACCAGGATAAAACCACACAGCAAAATTGATATAAGATTAAAATACAGAGTTAAAACAGTAAGATTTAAATTTAAGTTAAAATTAAGTGTTAAAATATTGAGAGAATAAAAAGGTCTTCAGCTGGCGACGAAAGCACTACAGTGTAGGCACCAGGCGGACCTCTCTGGGGAGCTCATTCCACAACCGGGATGCCACAGCAGAGAAAGCCTTCCTTCTAGTAGCCACCTGCCTCACTTCCTTTGGCAGGGGCTCACGGAGAAGGGCTCCTGTAGATGATCTTAAGGTCTGGGCAGGTACATATGGGAGGAGGCGTTCCTTCAAATAACCTGGCCCCAAACCGTTTAGGGCTTTAAATGTCAATACCAGCACTTTTAATCGGGCCCGGATCTGGACTGGCAGCCAATGGCCATAGCTAGACCTAAGGTTTATCCCTGGATCATCCAGGGGTCAAACCTGTTCATCTAGGTGATACACAGGGGATCCAGTGCTCAAGCAGGGGCGAACCCTGGATGATCCCAGGATAAACCTTAGGTCTAGCTGTGGCCAATGAAGCTGGAAAAGGACTGGCGTAATGTGATCTCGCCGGCCAGTCCTTGTTAGTAAACGGGCTGCCTTTTTTTGTACCAGCTGAAGCTTCCGGACCGTTTTCAAAGGCAGCCCCACGTATAACGCATTGCAGTAATCCAAACGAGAGGTTATCAGAGCATGGATAACTGTAGCTAGGCTATCTCTGTCCAGATAAGGGCGTAGTTGGTATATCAACCTAAGCTGATAAAAGGTGCTCTTTGCCACTGAGTTCACCTGTGCCTCAAGTGACAGTTCTGGATCCAAGAGCACCCCCAAACTAAGGACCCGATCCTTTAGGGAGAGTGCGACCCCATCCAGGACAGGGCAAACATCACCTCGCCGGACAGTATTATTATTATTATTATTATTAGTAGTAGTAGTGGCGTAGACTGTGGCCAGGTGACCTGTGTGCCTGCTCAGTCTGCTGCTCAGGTGCTACCTGTAGATGGACAATTTCAAGGCCCCTGCTCTCCCATCTTAGGGTCCTTTCTCTTTAAACCAGTCTTGGACTGGGCACCTCTTCAAATAGGTGCTTTCAAATTTATTATTTATTTATTGCATTTCTACACTGCCCAATAGCCGAAGCTCTCTGGGCGGTTTACAACACAGAGGACTGTCCTCTGTCAAGTAGGACACATGGGCATCCTGTACAAAACTGCACTCTGCATTGATGCACAAATGGTCCTCGGCTGGGAAACAGGATGGGAAAGGCAGGCCTGATGCTGCCAATGGGCATTCACTTCCAATTATCTGGAAACCAAGGGCTTGATTTACATGTGAGGCCTCTTCTGCACTGTATTGCACCTGTGCAGATGGTCCTCTGCTACATCTGGTGCTCCTTCTTCTGGTGTGCCTTCTTTCCACCTGTGTCAAATTGTTCAGGAATAGCAGTTCTTTACCTAGGGATAGGTGGGGCTGTTTTGGTTTCTGTTAAACTTCTGAACATTGCGTAACAGGATATTGCAACAGCACCTGTACTGAAATAAGCATTTTCTACATTATTCACCATCATATTGTAGATTACTGAGGCTCATGTAGTATATTTGCAGGATTGTACAATCCTGTAAAATGTAAGCAAAAAAGAATACTCCAAGCCTTCTAAAACAAAGAGAATGAACAAGGAAATGTAGTGGCAATATTTCTGTGTGATTTAGTAGATTGTGGTGAGGAATTTCCCCTGTTCAGATCAATGGAGTTTCCAGTTTGGTAATCCTGCATCTGCAAAAATTCACAAATGTTTAAAACAGTGGCATAAACTGATCAATTTTCCAGTTTCAAAAGTATTGCGAAAGAGCTGAAATGAAACCAGCCTAAATCGCTAACCGTAAAGCTGCAGTGCGAGTGTTGTTTCACCATGTTTTCCCAGCAGGGGTCTCTCTCACTACACGCTCTTACTCTTACTAGGCTAAGTTGCTCAGCCATCAGGATGTAGGAGAATTAGAAGGATTGTGCTTGCATTCAGAAAATGGTCCTATGGGCATTGAATGGCTGCTTCCTAGGAGAATTCCTTAGGAGCTTCTATTGCCCTGCAACCTGCTCCTTTACCAATGCACACGTTATCCAATAAGGTGGAGGAGAACTCTCTTATTTCAAAATCCTCATACAAATCCCCTCCCCCCACTACCACGTAGGAATAGCTGGCACTTTCGTTTTAGCAATTCATAAGGACACCACACCAGAAATCAAAATCCCTCGAATGAAAAAAGGTAAAGAAAGTAAATGGAAACTTTCCTGATAGTTACACAAAGCCAGTGTAACTATCAGTGCCCTTAACCATTTGGAATGTAACTAGTTATAATGCAAGCATGCATGGTTTTCAGGAGTTCAGTATCTTTTTTTCAATTAATAATGCAATTTGATACATGTCTATTCAGATGTAAGTCCCATTCAGTTCAATGGGGATTAGTCCCAAGTAAATGGATATAAGATTGCAGCTTGATTCTATTTCTTACTTATTATCAGTATAGTCTATTGGTTAAGCAAAAAGATTGTATCCATTTTTCCTACTTATTGGTTTAAACCTCAATAGCCTCAATCCCCAGATGTTCACACATAGCAACAAGTTGCTTTGAACATGTACGACCAAACACATTGGCCAACAAATATTTGTATCTTTGTATGGATCAGACCCACCCCCAACCTTCTGCTTTGCACTCATGGTTTTGAGTTACTTGCCTTCATTTGCCTTTTCTGTACAATGGGCTGTTGCTGGATAAGGAAAATGTGGGTTCAAAGGAAGTCTTTTGTGTTGTTATATGGGCCAGACCACTTTGTGCAACCCTTTGCTTTGCACTCATGATCTTGAAGTTACTTGGCTCTTGACATTACTTTGCCTGCTGTGACCCCTGGCTCCAGCTACCATTGGCTTTGCCTATTGTGTCTCTTAGCTCTGCCTACCGTTTTCTGTGCTTGTGGTGAACCCTGGCTCTACATACACATGGCTTTGCCCGCAGTTCTCTGCCTTGCCCTACACCTCACCAGCCCCAATGGACACCAGCTGCCACTGACAGATGGTACTTGTTGGGTGAGACTGGATTCAATCCATTGCTCCCCAGTGCTTGATTGACATTGTACTGAAGATATGTGCAGACCAGCAGGGATCACTGTGTACACAGTGTCAGCTGCTGGATGCATGATGTTGACCCATTACTGCATCTTTCTCTGTGTATCCAAATGCATCCAGAAAGTTGATCTATGTGTGGAATACGACTTCTGTGTATTGAACATGCATATTGCCCTTACTAGATTCGGTTGTATGGCCTTTTGTTGGGTTATGAATTTTCCAGAAAATCCCGATTTCCGTTTTATTGTTCAAATACCACAAGTCAGATGCATCCTACATATACTTCTGATTAGCACTGGTACTTGCCAAAAGTAGTGCAGACAAGCACTTAGGCCTATTCTTACATTTTCTTTGGAGGTGGCCAATCCAGAAGGTAGGCTTCATCCCCTTTATTTTCATGTGGCAGCAAACAGTATTTCTGAGACCATTCCTAGGACATGGCAACTTCAGACATTTAGACAAAAGCCTCCCTTCATGAAAATGAGTTGGTGAAATCTAAATTTGCCCATGCAAGCTAACTGCTGCAACTTACTCCCTAATAAGTGTGCTTAGAATTGCAATTATTGTGGACTAGTGACCATGGAAGCAAACATAGTATGATGTTTGCTTCCATGGTTCACTACCTGAACGTAAGCCCAATGAGTCTATAATTTCGGTAAGTAAACTCTTCTCTCTTAGTTCCAAGGGTATTAGGATGCAGCTGCTCCCAGGGTCATTAGGATACCAGTTTAAAAGGAAACTGGGTCGGATTTAATCAACAGCAACAATGGAAATCTAGAAATACTACCTGGATTGACTCCAATTCAACATTTCCTTGCTTAGGAATACTTGAAAACAGCTACTTTTTCAAGAGGGTACCACAAGTTCAATCTTGGCTAGTGTACACATGAACAGTTGGATCAAGACAATACAGTTTAAAAGCATATCTACTCTTAAATGTACATTATTTTGTACTAGTTTAAATCTCATGGCATCCTCCAAAAGATCCTAGGAGATGCACTTTGGTCAAGGAGTTCAGATTTCTGTTATTGCAACCACACACAGAACCATAGTTCCCACAGTTCTTTGAAGAAGGACAATAACTATTAAATCAGTTTAAGGCCTTAGCTAGACCTAAGGTTTATTCTCGGATTGTCCCGGGGTCATCCCTGTTCATGTAAATGACACATAGGATATCTCGGGAGCAGACAGAGACGACCCCAGGATAAACTTTAGTTCTAGCTAAGACCTGAGTCTGTAGTGAAGTCATGGCTTGTTGACATTCAACATGAAGCAGGATTAACACCACTTGGCTTGGGCAACTATATTCCAAGGTCAAAGGCACTGATCTATGAGGACTGAACATGTGTCAGCTAGTGACAGCGATTTAAAATATTTAGGTTATCAAGTGATTAGTGTGGTTATAGTTTGAAGAGAGGAAGATAGAGGTGAATTGAACAAAGGGCCACACTTTGGAGGTGTCTTTGCTACATAGATAACAAAATCAAACAAACAAAAAAGGAGTCTGGGAGAAAAAAAAGGGAGGTTCAAATCTGGCGGTCTGCTCTCACACTCTGCAGTTTTACACATTTATAAAATATAGATAAGAGACAAAAGTGACACTTGCTTGTTAATGACCATTGTTTCTCAATGGAAAAGAGGGTTCTCTTTTGGAGAAATCAACATGGGTTTCTTGGTCTTCATTTCAGGTTTCCTTGAGCTTTGTGTAATATTTCCAGAGAAAATTATGTTTGCTTTCTTTGAGCATCCAATTTCTCCTTATATTCATCAGAGGAATAACACATATGTGAAGGTTTTTAAAAAGTGAAGAGAAATCTCTCTCTCTCTCTCTCTCTCTCTTTCTCTCTCTCTCTTTTTTTTTTTACCCTCAGGTTGTAAGTGTCTTTGTCAGGCATTGCTATCTACATCTTCTCTACCTATAAAACAGAAAGTTTGTGTGTGTCATGTATATCCAAAAAGGTTTACCCACTTCCACATATGGTACTGCCTTAATGCTATTCACCCAGACAGGTCTTGTGTCTGGGTGGATATGGATCAGAAAAAATCTATTTTTAAAGAATTTAATAAAAACTTAGGTTTACGCCTACAACTCCCAGCATGCCTTGGGCAGAACTTCCAGCATGCTTTGGGTAGGAGGCCAGACTTACTGGCCTTTGGAGGCCATTGTGATTCCTAAAGTTAGATTGTAAGCCTGTGGGCAGGGACTGTCTTAAAAAAAGTAATTGTAGGCCGCCTTGAGAGCCTTTTTGGCTAAATGGTGGGATAAAAGTGTTAAATAAATAATGTCAACCCACTTCCGCATAAAAGGAAACAACCCACATAAATGGGCTGCATCCATTTGCAGTGCCTCCTCCCACCTGCCATGTGTGGTTTTAAAATCATAACTAGATACAACAGCATATCTTTGAGAGGCTGAACTCTGGACGTGCTCAAAGGCACGATACCATCCTGATATCACTGTTTTCTCAGAAACTGAGGGAAGCACACATGCAGCCTTCACCCTTAAGAGGGAGGGAGGGAGGAAAGGGAAGCACTCTGCACATGCCCAGAAACAAGCTTGATGATAGGGGGCAAGTGCCCAGCCCAGTCCCAGCCCTTCAGTACAGGCTCCTGATGGAGCACTTTGTGGGTGATAAGTGCAGGCTGAGGCAGTCCCAGCTAGGGTGACCATATTTTGGAAACCAAAAAGGAGGACAACATGGCCACCCCCAAAGGGGCAAGCCCACCAACATGTCCAGCCCCAAGGGGGCGTGTCCACTAACATGTCCAGCCTCCAAGGGGATGTGCCCACCAGAACGTGGCCATGTATCAGCCATGCTTTTAAGCACATTCATATGCACCCCATTCACCCATCACATAAATACACACAATACACAAATGTATTGTGTGTGCCAATACACACACGAACACGCACACTCTCTCAGGATCACCCACTTTTATTGTATAAACAACTTTTTGAAAAAGTCTTGTTTTTGTATGAAAAAGTTAGGGTGCAACTATTCCTATTTTACAGATGGAAAACTGAAGGCAGTGCAATTTGCCATACATACTTGCTGAAAGGTGATCAAATCCAAATCCCCCAAGTCTAACATGAATGGACCATAAAAGTTGCAGTTTCCCTTAATTTGTTTGCCATTCCAACATTTCACTGCCAACATTGACTGGATACATTTCAAATTATTATTTTATTATTTATTACATAAGACAGAGAGCCCCTAGCCAGAGCTCCCTGCCCCACCTCCTTTCACCCAGAGTCAAACAGCAATACTCACCAGGCAAGCTGCGCGGGGCACAGCTGAGAAACGGAGCCCTGTTGGCCCAGGCGGGGAGGAAGCTCCCTGAGCAAGCCACGCATGGTGCGGCTAAACATAGAGCCGTGCTGACCTGGGCAGGGAGGAATCAGCCCCAGCAAGCTGCACATGGCGCAGCCGAAACACATGGCTGTGTTCGCCCAGACAGGGAGGGAGCAGTCCTGGCAAGCAGCGTGCGGTGCAGCAAAACATAGGGCCCATGCTGACCTGGGCAGGGAGGAATCTGCAAGCAAGCCATGCACCATGGCTGAAACACAGGGCCACGTTGGCCTGGGCGGAGAGGGAGCAAGCCTGGACAACCTGCACTGGGAAGCCCAGCCGAGCTGCGCACCATGGGTGATAAAAAAAAGGAGGACCATGCTGGCCCAGGCGGGGATAAGCCATGAGTGCCGCCACTTCCTCACCTTCTCTATGGTGCTCTTGCTGCTGTGGCCTGGCCCCGCCACTGCTGCCTGCTGCTGCGGCTGCTTCTCTTCTACTCTGCCACCGCCTTTGCTGCTGTGCTGCCACCGCTCCTTCTCCTCCTCTGCCAGACCCAGTGGGTGCTGCTTCCTCCTTCTTCTTCCTCCTCCTTCTTCATCACCGCTGCCGCACCTGGTCTTCTGGCCGTGCTGTTGCTGCTGCCGAACCGAGGTCATCTTTCTCTTCGGCATGCATCATACGTGCGCCCCGCCTTTCCCAGAATTCTCAAATCTCGTGAGACATCCAGGATAGGTGGATGTCTCACAAGAGTTGAGACCACTTCCTGTTTTTTCAATGCTGCATCCCAGGCTGTCTTTTGAGCCAGCTCAGGAGACAGCGAGAGATGGCAGCCGGCCCGGTTTCTCCGGAGGTTTACTCAATGGAGTAAAACTCCGTACGGATCTGGGCTCCAGATCTGCATCAATAGGTAGAACTAAGTGAGACACACAGGAAGTTAGATGGAAGAGGAAGTCAGGGACACAGACTTTGATTGAAGGAATACTCGCCCAATCAGGAGGTGACACAGCAGTCAGTGACTCAGCACTCTCAGGAGTCAGTCAGGGCTGGAGAGAAGTTAGTTAGAAGCTATGTTTGTTTGAGGCAATAAAAGTTTTATTTTTATATAATACTGCATTCCTCATTTGCAACAAACCTATCTTTGAAACATGGTGTCAGAAGTCTAACAGGACCCATTTACAACAACAACAAAAAACAGCTTGAGATTTTGTATTATGGAGCGAGGTTTGAAAGCCCCCCCAACACTGGATTTCATTGGGCCTAATCTGGCTCAAGCTTGGCAGAACTGGAAAGAGGAGTTTGAATTGTACCTGGATCTTGCCTTCACAAAAGAGGAAGAAAAGCAAAAGGTAAAGTTATTATATTATCTGATTGGAGAAAAGGGGCGAGAGATATGCAAAACTCTTGGGTTTAGTACAACTTCTACTCTGCAACAGCTAGTAAAAGGGCTGGATGATTACTGCATACCTAAACAAAATGAAACAATGGAACGATATCAATTCTTTATGAGGCAGCAGGGGTCTGAAGAGAGACTGGATGCTTATGTTACTGCACTAAGGACTTTGGCAACAACCTGTAATTTTGGGGCTATCACAGACTCCCTCATCAGAGACAGAATTGTCTGTGGGACCACAGACCAACATCTCCGTGAGAGGCTGTTGCGGGAGCCAGATTTAACACTGACTCGTTGTTTGGAGATTGCTAGGGCAGCTGAAGCTACTAAAGAGAGGCTTAGGACATTAGAAGGCACCCATGAGGTGCAGGTGCATGCAGTCCAACACCAGTCAAGTCAGTATAATGAGCAGGGCCGGCAGCCTCAGAGACGACTGCCTAAAATACAGTGTATGTTCTGTGGGAAACAACACGAAAAGAGAAAAGAAAGGTGCCCAGCATATGGACAGAAGTGTAAAGGTTGTGGCAAACCCAACCATTTCCAAAGTCAGTGCAAGAGTGAGAAGAAACCTAATAGGCTGGCTGTGAGAACAATACAGAATGAAAGCGATGAGTCTGAAAACTGTGAGGATGTTTTAAGCCTCACTTTGGGTCCAGTGAATCATGATGTCCACATAGTGGGGAATACAGGGAAGAAGGTAACCTACCCCACCGCATTGTTTGCCACTATGTTGTTGAACAAACACCCAGTTCGTTTCCAACTGGATTGTGGAGCCACCTGCAATGTGCTGCCATTAGCTCTAATAGACAAGAAAACAGATCTGGAACCATGTGGCCAATTGCTCATTATGTACAATAGCAGTACCCTGAAACCTGTGGGGAAGTGCAGGCTAAAGATTCGCAATCCAAAGAATAATAGACTCTATCGCTTAGAGTTCATCATCGTGGAAGGGAATGCCCCCAGACCACTGCTGGGAAGCAAAGCAGTCCAAGCTATGCAATTGATTCACGTGCAACATAAGAACATCCTGAATGCTGTACAGGCCAGTGAGCAGAACCAGTCCAGGATTTGGACTATGGAGAAAATACTGAAAGATTTTGGGGATGTTTTTGAAGGGGAAGGACATTTGGCAGGGAAATTGAAACTTGAGGTAGATCCTTCAGTAGAACCAGTAAAGATCCCTAAAAGGAGAGTTCCTATGGCACTGGCAGAACCACTGAAGAAGGAACTAGCAAGCCTTCAAAGCAAAGGCATAATTGCTCCAGTAGAGACTAGCACAGAATGGATCAGCAGCTTGGTCATTGTACGGAAACCCTCTGGAAAACTCCGTATTTGTATTGACCCTAAACCTTTAAATAAGGCATTAAAACACAGTCATTATCCCCTGCCAACCATTGACGATGTTCTATGTGACCTATCACGAGCCAAGGTTTTTTCAGTGTTTGATGTGAAAAATGGATTTTGGCACATAGAACTGGATAAGGAATCTAGCTACCTGACCACATTTGCAACCCCTTTTGGCAGATACCGCTGGTTACGAATGCCAATGGGCATCAGCCCTGCCCCAGAAGTGTTTCAACGCAGGTTGAATCAAGAGCTAGAGAACATCCCAAGCCTGAAGATAATCGCAGATGATATCCTAATTGTGGGAGAAGGAGATACGATAATAGAAGCAACAAGGGATCATGACAAAAAGTTGTGCCATTTTCTGGAGAGGTGCAGAGAGAGGAACATCAAATTGAATCAGGATAAGGCCAGATTAAGACTGAAAGAAGTACCTTACATTGGCCACCTGCTGACTGCAGATGGGTTGAAGGTGGACCCTGGAAAAGTTAAGGCAATCTGAGAGATGCCACGACCCGAGGATGTGAAAGGTGTGCAACGATTCTTAGGCATGGTAAACTACCTGGCGAAGTTTTGTAAAGGGTTAGCAGCTGACTGTGAGCCACTCAGACAGTTGACACACAAAGAAGTAGAATGGGAATGGTCAGAGAGTCATCAGCAAGCATTTCATAAAATTAAGGATACTGTATCCAAGACCCCTGTACTGAAGTACTACAGCCCAGGAGAACAGCTAGTCCTACAATGTGATGCCTCACAAAAGGGGCTTGGAGCGGCCCTTTTACAAAAACAACAACCAATTGCTTTTGCCAGTAGAGCACTGTCAGAAACAGAGAGAGGTTATGCACAAATTGAAAAAGAACTGTTAGCTGTCCTTTTTGGGATGGAACGCTTCCACCAGCTCACTTTTGGACAGACAGTACATGTCCAATCTGACCACAAGCCACTGGAAACCATTGTGCGGAAACCATTATTGAGTGCCCCAAAGAGGCTTCAAAGGATGTTGATGAGATTGCAAAAGTATGATGTACAGATCCAATATCATCCGGGCAAGCACCTGGTAATGGCAGACACATTAAGCAGAGCATATCTCTCAGAGCCCAGTGAAGATGGTTCAGTTGAAAAGGACATAGAGTCAATAAATATGCTGCAATATCTACTCATTTCACAGCCACGCCTACAAGCAATACAGGAAGGCACAGAGCAGGATACCAACTTACAGATAGTTAAACGCATTGTCCTGGATGGTTGGCCAGAGACCAAACATCAGCTACCAGTGGAAGCTACACCCTATTTCTCAATGAGAGAGGAGCTCAGTGTGCAAGATGGAATTCTCTTTAGGGCAAACAGAGCTATCATCCCAGAGGCAATGCGCTTGGACATAATGAAAAGGATACACTCCTCACATATGGGAATTGAGAGCTGTCTGAGGAGAGCGAGAGAATGTGTATATTGGCCTGGCATGAATGATCAGCTGAAAACTTACATGGCACAATGTGAGATCTGCAATTCTCTAGGTGACAGACAGCAAAAAGAAACACTCCACCCACATGAGATTCCAAGGAGGCCTTGGGAAAAGGTAGGAGTAGACTTATTCAAGTTGCAAGACAAAGACTACCTCATAACGGTGGACTACTATTCCAATTTCTGGGAGATAGACTCCTTGCTAGATACCCGATCTCGAACAATTATCAGAAAGCTTAAAGGACACTTTGCCCGTTATGGAATACCCGATGTTTTATTTTCAGACAATGGCCCTCAGTTTGTGTCTGAAGAATTTAGGGCCTTCAGAGCACAGTGGGAATTTGATCATCAGACATCTTCACCGGCCTATCCCCAGAGCAATGGGAAAGCTGAGTCAGCTGTCAAGACAGCAAAGCGTATTTTGGTCAAAGCCAAGAAAGCTGGGACAGATCCATATCTAGCTGTCTTAGACCACAGGAACACCCCATCACAAGGCTTGGATGCGAGTCCAGCTCAGAGTCTCATGGGTCGAAGAACTAAGACCTTACTTCCAATGCGAGGAAATTTGCTGCAGCCAGAAATCCATAACAGACGAGCTGACTCTATAGCAGAACAAAAATCTAGACAGGCCCATTATTATAATAAGTCGGCCAAAGATCTACCTGATCTACACAGTGGTGAGCAAGTCTGGATTCAGCCAGCAGGGCAAGAGAACAAGGAATGGCGAAAGGCAGAAGTACAAAGGCAAGTGAACACACGGTCATTTGAGGTGGTGACACCAGAGGGTCAAGTCTTCAGAAGAAACCGTAGACATCTGCGGAGGAGCAGCCAACTAGTATCAAATGCAGGTGTGCAGAACCACAACCAAGAACAGCAATTCCAGGAGGAGAGAGCACCCACTTCACAGTCTGGCCTCCAGGCAAGAGGTCATTCGGAATCCCCTGCCAGAGAGACTGGGGAGATAGTTGAAATGTCCTCACATCCTAGGGATACCCATGATACTGCTTATCACCCCAGAGAAACTACATCTTCTATAGCAAAACAAGTAAGAACTCGAGCAGGTCGCCTGGTACAGAAGCCACACCATCTACAAGACTATGTTTAACTTTTTTGGGGGGGTAAATGGGAGTTGTAATGTATTGCTGGTTAAAATAAAAAAAGGAAAGATGTATCAATAGGTAGAACTAAGTGAGACACACAGGAAGTTAGATGGAAGAGGAAGTCAGGGACACAGACTTTGATTGAAGGAATACTCGCCCAATCAGGAGGTGACACAGCAGTCAGTGACTCAGCACTCTCAGGAGTCAGTCAGGGCTGGAGAGAAGTTAGTTAGAAGCTATGTTTGTTTGAGGCAATAAAAGTTTTATTTTTATATAATACTGCATTCCTCATTTGCAACAAACCTATCTTTGAAACAAGATCTGGTCAAACTGGGTTTTTCCGTAGGTGTTGGTCACCCTAGTCCCAGCAAGACTTGGCCGAAGTTGTGGGTATCCACTAAGAGCTGAGGACATGGTCATCTGAGGGCTGCCAAAGGCATGCTGGGAGGTGTAGGACTGGCATCACTACCTCTCAGTCCTAACTCAGCCCCCATTAACTGACTTTCACCAACTGCCACTAACCCCACCCACCATTCCATTCTAGCCTCAGCTATCAGTCATTCTTCCATTTACTCTTCTGTTTCCATGGCATAGTCAGGCTTTTACATAAAAATCATAAACGTTATTCAGTAATTCTTGCATCTGTCTTAGAATGTTGTGGTTCAGTTATAACCGGGGGGAGGGGGGAACGGCAGCATAAAAAAATCTTACCAAGTTAAAAGGCCTTGGAAAATGAAATTTAAAAAATCACTTAACACTGGAGAGCTATTAATGCAGTCACTAGGCAAGCCTGCCTGGGAAAAAGAAATCCTTAAGCAGGATGCTACAACTAAGAGGGCCCGCTCTCCCATACCTCAGATGTGTTCAAAGATTAACATGTTATTCAGGGAGCTAGGCTTGCGTCTACAACTCCCAGCATGCCTTGGGCGTGAGGGAAGACTTATCAGGCTTTCATCTGGAAGTAGCTCGCCATCCTAGGCCTGAAAGCGCCTGGGGCCGGCTGGAGCAGAAGGGAAGGAGGTCGCAGCTCTGGGCCCATCACTCATGGCAACCACCAAACTATCCGTGAATCAGTCAGACAGATCCCTCAAAGAGAGAGGAGGGTATAGGTGGGGTATGGGTGGGGGAAGAAACTAATTTAATTTGTTTTAAAGTTAACTCACAGGCCTAGGAATGGCCTACTTTGCAAGGTTGTCGTGAGGGTGAGGGGAGGAATGAATTTAATTTGTTTAAAGGTTAACTCACAGGCCTATCACTGGCCTGCTACTTTAAGATGATTACCTCGCTGTCATATATCTTAGGGGGTCCAAGTAGAAACTTGAAACGCTGATAGGTCTGGCTGTACAATGTATCACAAAAATCTAAAAACATTAAATTTTGGATTTTAAGTCTTTTTAAAGAATTTAATAAAAAAACCCTGAGGCTTATAGCTACAACTCCCAGCATGCCTTGGGTGGAACTCCCATGAGTCTTCTCATGCCACCAAACTACGTCTCATGGTCATGAGCAGTACAAATTGCTATTGTTCCTTCAGGTCATTCCATAAATAAAATTTCTTCAGCAGGAGATATTGAAAATTGCTTTATGTTATAAATGCTATTCACGGACTGGAGCAATGCCGGGCATATCAGCTAGTTGACAATAAAACCATGTTCACACACATACACATGGCCCCTCAGAAAGGGAGTGAAAAACAAAATCTGATGAAACAGGCAACTTCCACCTTGCAAAATATACCTAGAGTAAGGAAGAAAATGGGCTGTCCAGAGACAAATTTTAATTTAATCTGCATTTTAGAAAATGGCCAACTACTGCCAAAGGTTAATAGGTTGATGATATCCCGTAGCTTATACATTTTTCTTAATATTTCTGCTCTTTATTATGAATTACTTATTGATAAATAATCCATGCTTTCACCTGTTTCAACAATCATATAATACTTGTGTTCAGTGTTGTAGGGGACTGGTCAGCAGTTATGAAATTGAGGAACATAGGAGCTATGAATCCCTACAGACAGGACCAGCCCAAAACATTTGGCTGCCTGAAGTAAAGAACAAGAGGGGCACCCCCTACCATCCCACCATCTGACAGGTGAACCTGACTTCAATACTGATGAGATAGCATCCTTCATTGCACTTAGGAGGCACAGAGCAGGATACATGGCACACAGATCTCTCCTCCAACACCTTGCTGCTACCTCCCAGTATTGCTCTGCCTAGTGGAAGGGCTGGCCCTGCCTACAGATCCCAGTTCCTCTATTCTAAATGGTTTGGACCTGAGACCCATCTTTAGCCCAAACATGCATTTGTGGGCCCATTTAATATTTTACTTTTTACGTGTATGGTAGTAGTGCTATTGCTGTGGCCCACCTTAGGACAGGCTGCTACCCAGTAGCGGGTCCCAACTCAACAGCTGAAAATCAGTGGTTTAGGGCAACATTCCCCAACCTGGGGGAAGATGTGTTGAGTACAACTCCCATCACCCCAACCCAGTACGACCTTTGTGGTAAGCTGCTAAGACTACAACCAATTTTGCGTCCTTGACAGAAATTATCTCGAGAAGACCCTTTTTGTATTCCTCCCAATGGAGTGCTCTGGGCTTATGCTGCCACAGTGCATTCTCCCTCCCTTCTCCAGGAGTGATCCATACACAGAAGCACCTGCAGCACCTTTGGGGAGTTTTTCCACCACCACTGGCTGGCTGGCTGTACTTGTATGGCGCTGTTCAGAAGACACTTTAAACCACGGCTTTAACCATGGTGATAAGGCTTTTTGCCTTATTCACTGTGGTTTAAGGTGTCTTCTGAACAGGGCCTATGGAAATTTGATGAGCATTCCCTGCTCCTCCTCGTCCAAATCATTAATAAAAATGTTGAAGAACTGTGGTACTCCACTCATTACCTCTCATGAATTTGAGAAGTTACTATTGATAAGCACTCTTTGAATCCAATTCTGTAGCCAACTGTGGAAACACCTAATAGTTGTTCCATCTAGCCCACTTTTAGCTAGTTTGTTAATCAGAACGTCATGGGGCACTTTGTCAAAAGTTTTGCTGAAGTCAAGATATATTATGCCCACAGCATTCCCACAGTCCTCAAAGGAGGTTACCTGATCAAAAATGAGATCAGGTTAGTCTGACAGGATTTGTTCTTGACATTGGTGTGCAGACAACAGGTTCAAGGGGTTCAGCTAAACATCCTAATCCGCCGCCACCATGTTTGCCCCACCCGCGCCATGAGCAACTTGAGGTTGAGCACAGGCTCTGGCGTTTGGTGCTGCAGGGCTTTGCTATCATTAAATCTCCCCCCTTCCCTCCTGGAGATCGGTATCTCTCTTGGCTGTTTTCTGCTGCGTTCTCTCTCTCTCTTACACACACACACACACACAGGGAAGAAAAACTATTTAATTTCTTGTATGAACTTGGTCTCTCTAAAATGGAGGAGATAGGAGTCCTTCTGTGCAAGGAAAGGGTTAATGCATAGCTCACTTAACCCTTGCTTGCCTGGCCAGCTCCTTCTGAGCAGGTGCAGTTTGCGTCTATGGTGGGAGCAGCAGTGTGTCCTGTCTCCTCGAGGGGCATTGTGTTTGGTGGGAGGGCTCTAGAGACAGTTTCAAAAATATCAGCAGCAACAGGAGCGTGGTATGTTCTTATTGCGATTTTTGTTTGTTTGTTCATGCTTACTGATCTCCTCTGTTCACTTTTGTTTCAGCAAAATCCATTCCCATCATAGTCCTACCTTTTCATGGGGTTGTTTGCACTGCCATGTTGGGTACAAATGTATTGGGGTTTGGGGTGTGTGTGGGGATTTGTAGACTGAGAAATTCATTTGTGTGTGAGTGAGAGCGAAAGCGAGTGATGAGGTATATTCAGAAATCCTATGTAGGTCTGCTCAAAAGTAAGTTTCATTAAATTCGGTGGGACTTACTCTCATGTAAACTCGCATGTGTATGAGAGAAATGGGTGTTTTCCATCCCTCCACCCTTTGCTTTAAATGTTGCAGGTTGCTGGGTTGAACTCTTCTTAAATTTGGGCTTAAAATCCATTTTGTTTTGCTTTGTAAAGCATCTCAGTCATATTGTGAACGTGGTTTTTTTTAAAAAAACCTTTCTTTCCTTTTTGTAGTGCAAGTTAACACATAGACCTCACTAAATTTCTCCTGTTTGTTGGGCCACAGTTAAAACACACACAACTGTGATTGTATGTAATCCAAACTGTCTCACTTGCATTGACTCTTACTTGCCTACTGCCTCAGTTTGCCTATGTGTGAAATGGGTTGCTTCCTCTCCTATTGCTTTCAATATGTAGGCTCTGCCACAAACTGCTTTCTCTGTGTTATTCTGGAGAAATTTCTGGGAAGAGAGGTGATTCCCTCAGTCCTAATGAAATGTGCTGCGCACACCTATGGTTCTTGACAAATCCATGCTGGTTTCTAGGAATGACTGTCTTGTTTTCAAGGTGTTTACAGACTGACTTCTTTATAATCTACTCCAAAACTTTCCCAGGGATGGATGTCAGACTAACTATTCTGTAATTCCCAGGTTCCTCCTTTTTGCCCTTTTTGAAGATAGGGACATTAGTTCTCCTCCAGTCCTCCAGCACTTCACCTATCTTCCATGATTTTACAAAGATAATCGACAGTGGTTCTGAGTTCTTCTACTAGCTCCTTTATTACTCTAGGATGCAGTTCTTTGGGCACTGGAGATTTGAACTCATACAAAGAATTTAGGTGTTCCTTGACCATTTGTTTATCAATCTCAAACTGCAATCCTGCCCCTTCAGCTTGTACTTCACTTTTTCCAAAGGTGTCATAGACTCGCTTTTGGGAGAAGACTGAGCCAAAGTATGAATTGAGCACTTCAGCCTTTTCTTTGTCATCTGTTATCAATTTGCCATCCTCAGTTAGCAGTTGAACCACCATTTCTTTCCTCTATCTTTTACTATTCACATATCTGAAGAAAGCCTTTTTATTGTGTTTAGCATCCCTTGCTAGCCTCAGCTCATTCTCATATTTAGCCTTCACGCTCCGCGCTGCCATTCAAGCACTTCTGTGCTACCTGTCTGAACTTTTCTTTTGTAGCCTGACCTTCCTTCCACTTCCTATATGTATCCTTTTTTTGTTTTCAGGTCATCTCTAAGCTTTTTGTTGAGTCACATTGGTTTCTTCTGTTGTCTTCTATCTTTTTTTCTTGTTGTAATTGTTTGTAATTGTGCCTTTAAAATTTCCTTTTTTATGTTACTGTGTCCTATTCATCCCACTGGGAGTGTGGGGAGCACCTTTGCAGACTTGCCCCCAGTTTATCCTTCAGTATCTGCAGTTTAATCATTAACAAAACGCCATGCAACCTTCAAAGTCTTTCCTCAAAAAACAACCCCTTGGGAATGCCATGCCTTATCTGTGAATATATGAGCTTCCTCACTGCTTCACATTTTGAAGCATTAAGGATCACCACAGCACCGTCCTTTCCCCACTGAATTGTGTAAAAATAAATAAATGGTAAAGAATGTTGACTTTGTGACACAAATTCAAATTAATCATCCTTTGGCCAACTTTAGAAGGGAGGGAGCAAGTCGGCATCATTACCTCTACTCTCTACATCAACTTAATAGTACTTGATTTTCAGATCAGAAACATCTGCCTACAAATTTTATTCTTATTTAGAATTAGGGAACTAATCAAATTCAACAAAGCCCCTCTTAATGATGTGCAGATTTCAGCTTTGTACTGCATAGGAAAAAGAAAGAGGATATAAAGAATTACGTTAGACAAAATAAAGTCCTGATTGTTTTCCTGTCTGTAACACAGACTTAGTACTGATTTTCACAAACCTATACATACACACATCCATGTTGATATGATATCACATCTAGATTAACCTATTTTTTCAAACTATAAATATATACTGGTTAAGAAAGATGTGTGTGTAGAGGCTAGGAAAAAGAGTAAAACATTTATACTAGTACAGTAATTCTTAAAAAGTCATAATATAGAAGAAAACATTGCCAGATGACGTTCCCTCTTTTGTGCCAGTAGTATAACCTAACATTTGTCATGTTTTGAAAGATTTCCTACAACTCCTAGCAATTTGCTGCTAAAGCTGTATTGTTTACTCTCATGGCTTTATTCCTGCATAACTACAAGAATTTTCAAACTACTAACATATTTCTCTAACAAAAATTATCTTTTAAACTCCTTTTGTTAAATTAGACCTGTTACAGATACAACCTTGCTTGGGGGTGGGGGGACATCCAGAAACAAAACAAGCTTCATTAGGAAGTTCCTTTGCATAATTCCCCTTTAAATGACAACATCAGCAATTACGTTGTACCTTTTAGCCCAGTTAGCCATAGAAGTGACTTACAACAAACTAAAAAATAATGAAGTACAATATGCTGGGGCGCTTCCCATTCATTTTTTTTTTTTTTTTTTTGGGGTGGGGGGCTTGTGCAGGAGAACTTCCAAATAGTTAATTTGCATCTTTTCAAATGCATTAACTCTGGATGAGGTCATGTGAGATGCAGCTTTTAAAGAAATGCATCACATAGAATCATAAGCTCGTGCATTTTTGTTATTGATTGGTGTGAAGGTGTATAATGATGAAATGAGACTAGCAGCTTGCAAGTAATATAAGGGCTCTATTTCCCTTTCTTCCATATAGAGAAAGCGCTGTGGAGTGTGTGGAAGATAAGGGCCCATTATGTCCCAGTGCCTTGGCTTATTGTGGTTTATCGGTTGTCAGGGCAACGCACTCCTCTACCATTCTCTTCCCCTCCCCGCCACGAGACCCTCACGCTGCTCTTTCAGCTGCCACTTCTTTGTTGCCACGGGCGCTGGAGCAGAAAGAGAATGGAAGTGTTGTTTCTGATTGGACCTTGCCGAGACTGGTTCATTAGCATATGAGAACGGAGTCTGGCGGGCGGGGCGCGAGCCGATTGGCTGAGGCTGGAGGTGAGGCTGTGGGGTGATTCCGACAGGCCGCTAAGTCTCGGACATGAACTGGAGTCAGCTCCGAGAGGCGGCGCGAGAGAGCTTTAGGTGCGCGCGCGCGTCCTCCTTTGCCCTGAGGAGTGTCGCGCGCGCTGATCCTTGTCTTCGGGTGGCTTCGCATTCCCTTCTCCTTTTTTGTCCTTCCGACGGGGGGTGGGGGTGGCAGAGGCAGACAAACGCTCCTGGCTTGTCTTTACTGCTGCGCTTTGGAGCCTGGAGGAGCATGCTGGAGCGGCGTGCCTGTCCACCTTGGCAAGGGTGGTGTTCACGCGGCTCAGGCGTGAAAAACCACCGAACGTACATGAGACCGGCTTGCTGTTTCTCCTTGCCGTGAGAAACCGATCATAGACTTGACCTTGTGGCGAAGTAGGCACTCTTGTCCTCATCCGAAGTCTTCCCAAGAAAACATGGATGTGGAGAAATTTTAAGCCCACCCAAAAAAGAAAGAGGGTGGGGTGCGGGGGGGGGGGGCAGCCACGTTCCAGAAGACAGGCAGGGTATTGAATTGCTTATATTAGGAATCACCAGCAACAACACATAAAAGAAGTTTTGTTGTTTTTCTCATATGGGGTAAAAAGGGAAGTGTTACAAATGACCTTTCTAGCATTACATTGGAATGGGATACAAATATTGGGGGTGCATTTGTAGAGTTAATGCTGAGCTTGAAAAATAACTTTGCACGCTTAGCGCATGGGGCCCAGATAATAAGAAGGCTCATTGTCTTACTTCTCAAATAAACATTTAAAATGCACACTCTTCAAATTCCATTCCATATGCGATCCCTGAAGCGGCATGGCCTCAACCTGAATTTGATCTTGTTGCAGATACAAATGTTTTTACACGCCTACAATCTGACTGCAGCCAGTATTTTTGGCCATGGAAAATCTACCTAATCGCATGTCATAAATTCTCGGCGCCCCACAATTGTATAAAACAATCTCAGGGTTGAGGATGGAATTTGAGGTGTTGGAATGGAAGAAATTATAGGAATGTAGTAGAATTTGTGACCTGAGCTGACAGTCCTTTCACATTTCCATGTCTGGGACAATGTATGAACGAAAGTCATGTGTTGTATCTTGCATTTTCGGGCCCTAAATCTTTGGCGGATTAGAGGAGGCAACACCCACCCACCCACCCACCCCGTGGAGTGATCAGCATCTCCCGTCTAATCTAGTTTGACCCTGAAGAAAAGGGGAATGAACTGTAAATACTCTATTGAGAGATTATTTTTTATAGCTATTGGAGGTTGAGGATGGAACAGAAAGTTGATCTGCTTTCCTTGGGGTTGAATAAAAGCTACATTTCTAAAATGAGAGGTGATCGCAGCTCAACCCTGTCTGGTGGTAATACCCTCTGACTACTCCAAGGTTGTAGGAGCAGTTGTAGTTCATCAGTTATTCGGTACGGGCTCAGAGGTACTCTTCATTATCGCATAAAGCGGTCCCTGATACTAAAAACCGATTCCAGGGCTGAGATTTGGTGAGATTTGTCCGCCACTCTGTCATCCTTCTTTGGGCAAGAAAACGGCAAAGTACGTTCAGATTTCCTGGGATGGAAAATGCAACTCTGCGCCCTCGATTTCTGTAAGACTTGCCCTGCACTCAGCTGTTCGCTGTATATTAAGATAACTGCCTCCGACAGATGCCAGAGATTTCTGTCTCTTTGTGTGCTTTGGCAACGATCGCACCGAATTCTGGACGCCAGTTTCAATGAGCTGTTTAATATCCCTCTCGGAGCCACGCTGGGCTGCCTCGCAGTGGGAGGCAGGGAGTGTCTATGGACCCCGCTTACCACAAGCTTCCGTAGCTTTGAAGAGAGCACAAGTCGGGTTCCTGCTTAAGAGTAAGCAGGGAGGTGAGCGGAGAGATGGAAACTCATAAAAACCCAACCGCGTTTATTTTGCCAGCCAACTCCTCTTGCATTACAGATTGAGATGCAAGTTTATTTGAAATCCCGGAGCTGTGTTGAAATCTGAGGCGAGGCAACACCAGCTCTTGCCTCTAAGGGATGCGAAGATTTCCCGTCGCTGCCCTCGTGGGATGCTGGATTGTGTCTGCTACTTTCCCCTCCCCCAGCTGGCACCAGTAGTGGCCGGGTGCGCGCAGGGCCCTCCCTCCTTCCAGCCCTCGGTGGGTGTCGGGAGAGCCGCCTCCTCGATCCTGGTAGCAGAAGCCGGTGTTACATGTGGACACTCTGAGAGCTACGCCTTTTTTCTTCTTCTCTTCCTTGCTTCACTGCAAGGGGGTGGCCCTTGGAAACACCTTGTTTAACATACACGCTATAAATACGGCTCTTGGCACGGGAACAGGGCTAGAGGCTGCCGGAGGACACGGGGACGCTCACAGAGCCTGCTAACCGCGATCAGTGAGCCACTCCGCTTGAAGCTCACGGTGAGTGCTGCTGCCCGACCGCGCGCTCCTCCACCCCAAGTCTCTCGGCTTCGTTCCACTTGCTGCTTTGAAAGGAAGAGCAATGCGCCGGTGGATGCGTTGCTCCTACGGCTGGGTCAGGTCGAAGGGTGGTGGTGGTTGCTTATTGTTCATGAGCGATTCGTTGTGTGCGTATATTGGGGTGGAGTTGTCGCATTAGAGTCAGGCAAGCGCCTCAGTCCAGCTCCCATCCCCCAGTCTTGTATTGAGGGGAGAACTGAAGGAAATTCCGCCCTTTAGTAGAGGAAAACCCAAAGTGAGCCACGTTCGGCTTCCTCTCGCTTTGGGTGGAGCCGGCACTCAAAGGCATTGCTTAAGTAGCCGCGCATGTGTAGGTATGTCAGTCATTCGGATGCCAGGCCGGCGAGGAACTCGGGTAGGGCTGGCGGGAAAGGGACTAGAGTTGAAGCAAGATGGAGAGAGGGGGACCAGAGGCTTAAAGGCTGAGAAGACAAACTCTCGGTTTGGGAGTCTGCTACCTCTTCCCGCGCATACAAAGAAAGACAGGTTGCGGTTCCTTTGGCGTTCTGCTTATGCTCAAAAATACTACGTTAGCTCCTATATTTCCAGAGCGGAGCCGTCGCTCGGCTTAAGCCGTGGAATACATTGGCGGAATCTGGAAGGGGTGTGTAGTGTGTGTGTGTCTTGGTGCCGGTTCTCCCCCCTCCCCCACCCTTTCCACTCTTTCTCATGTATGGAACAGGAACTGATTTTTAATACAATTTTACATGTTAAGAAAGGAGGGGGTGGGACTCAAAGAAAGCTTAGGGTTTAACAGGAGCCGGGCATGAGGGAGGAGCGCTACTGCTGAAGCAGCGGGGGCTTTGGGGCAAGGCGCTGGGCCGGTCTTCATCGCCATCTTTTGTTCTCTCTTACAGCCACTCCTTGCAGCAGAAGCTTTCTTGCTCCGCGCGTGCAACTGAGAAACGGAGAGGAAAGCTGCGGAGAAATACGGCTTTAATCTTAGGCAAAGAGATTGCTTGTGTGCGGATCGGGAAGGAGCTGGCGCGCTTCCTTCCTTAATTTCTGGAAAACTAAGCCAACGGGAAACTCCTCCTCGGCTCTGCGCCGGCTTTTCCCGGGCCGCGCATTGATCCCGTCTGAGCAGCCGGTGCTTGCTCGGCGCACCCTCTTACCGCAGCAGCCAAGCAGCCTGCTTGCCGGCTTTGCTCTCGGCTCGCGCCCCGCCCCGCCGCCAGGATGATGCAGATCTGCGACTCGTACAGCCAAAAGCACTCTCTCTTTAATGCCATGAACCGCTTCATCGGGGCCGTCAATAACATGGACCAGACGGTGATGGTGCCCAGCTTGCTTCGGGACGTGCCTCTGATGCTGGATGAGCTGGACTCGGGGGGCGGCTGCGGCGAAAGGGAGGCCCAGTTGACCCCCAACGGCGACGCCTATTGCTCCTGCAGAGATATGTACAGTCACTACGTGCTGCTCAAGTCCATTCGCAACGACATCGAGTGGGGGGTGCTGCAGCAGGCGAGCGAGGAGGCGGCCAGCAGGAAGAAGGACAAGCTGAATGGCCCCCCTGGCGCTGTGGACATTAGCCGGGGCATCCCCGAGGATGAGGAGGTGGAAGAGGATCTGGAAAAGCAGTTTCATTATCACTTGAGTGGACTGCACACTGTGCTCTCCAAACTTACCCGCAAGGCCAACGTGCTCACCAACCGATACAAGCAGGAGATCGGAGTCAACAACTGGGGGCACTGAACCAGGGAGGGGGAAATCGCGGCCTGCCTGCCTGCCTGCCTGCTGGGGTGAGAGTGTCGGGGATGAGGAAACAGGAGTTTGGAAAGGGCTAGGGAAGAATGGTAACAAGAGTAGTTTTAGTCTGTGTGTGTGAGAGAGGTGTGTGTGTGTGTGTGTGAGAGAGAGATGCGTGTGTGTGTGAGAGAGAGAGATGCTGTGATGTGGAAGAAATTGGGCAGGGAAGAAGTATGTCACGGACAGCGGGGTGCATAGGAGTGAGTGCAAAAGGTGTTTCTGGGAGAAGAAGATGAAGATGGGAGGGTGGAAAGCATTGACTTCATGTTATGCAAATCCGAGTGGGGTTTTGTTGTTAGCAACTAAACATTCAGGGAGGCAGGGTGATAAATCTTTGCCTGAGTAGCAGGCGTAGGTAGGCTGTAAAGTATAAAGTTTCCAGATTCTGAGGACTCAAAATGATGTACAGTGGCCCAGGCCAATTACTGAAAGAGTGTGTTCGTAATCATTGGAAAACGGTGTGTGCACGCATGCGTGTGGTGGCGGCAATAGTAGTGGCGATTGCATCACTTCTTTCTTGTTTTTGCACTACTTTTGTAATGTTAATATATATGTATATAAAGCCTAAGAATTATCTTCCTTGCATGCTCTTAGAACTGCAGGCGTCTATTTTTTACCAACGCACAAAGATGTACATTCATCTGTACTAGTTAATTTTTTTTACAGGCTGGGTGAACAGGTATTGTTCCCCTTTAAATAAAGACACTTACCTTCCCATAATATAGAGAGCTGGTTGATATGACACTGCAAATAAGCCACTTAAAAACTATTTATATTCAATGGCAGAGGATTAACCAGTTAACTAATGTGCACCCATTTTTCAATGGAAAGATAAAGTGTCTCATTGTTGTACATGCATTGAAGACTATTTAAATCTTTTTTATTCAGATGTAGAGTATATTCTAAAATAAATAAGCAAATATATTGACTAAAATGGACTTAACTGTTTTTATATTGTGCCTCTCTACTTGAATGAAATGCTAATGTTTACAACTCACAAATGGTAGATAAGTGATTCTCCAAACCACTTTTGTAATGGGCTTGATTCAGTCCACCACAGGAGTAGTGCCTGCATGTGGAGAGATGACAGCTATATGGTTCATCCCCCCTTCTTTCCCTCCGTGGTATATGCAGGCACCACACTATATCACTATTTATTCTATATATTTAGTACATTTTTATCCTGCCTTTCTTCCCTCATGGAATTCAAGGTGGTATACATAGGGTTTCCTGGACATCTTCTATTCAGGCATTGACCACGTCTAGACACGTGTTGCTTCAGTAAGGTGGCTACATCATGAGCCTTCACCTCACACACACACCCCTCTGCTGTAGCAATGGGTGTGTTCAGAGCTCAGTTATGCCTTACGGGAATCTCTCCATGTATGGGTGCTGCAGCCATGTGGATTGGCTTGAGCCTATTGGGTATATCCAGTTTAAAATCAAATGTTTTTAAATCAATGACAGTTTTTGCATGGATTAAAGTGAGAGGTAAATTACACTTACAGTGCAGATTACTTGACTATTTCAAGGAGTTACTTTTCAAAACAGCATATATTTAATGAAAAAGAATCTCAACATGTGGAAACTGACTTACTCTTTTTAAAGGCATATTTAATCGTAATTCAACAGACTGAATGCAGGAAATTTATAAAGTATATGGATATAGGTCAATCTCTTCTAAACCAAGTTAGTAAGCATTAGGGCATCTTAAATAACAACTAATCAGATCTAAGTTACTAAAACTCTACACACTATAGGCTTTATGGGGTGAATGTTTTCATATCAACATAATTGATCTTGGAATCAACTCCATTCTGTCTAAGCATTCTTAATTTAGATCAAAATGTGTTGTCTTGAGGATTACACTTGAAATATTCTTCAAATACATAATAATATGAATGTAGGTATAATATCTTTACTTCTCCTGTTATCTCAGAACACAAACTTGCATTCAGTTCAGTGTAGTTACATTAATATGCACACGGGCAAATCCACAGTCCTCTTAAACCTTCTTTTCATGACAGAGGCAGGATCTACACTACTGCTTTAAAACGGTTGATTTATTTATTTATTTATTTTATTACATTTATATACCGCCCCCCAGCCGAAGCTCTCTGGGCAGTTTACAACAATTAAAAATAGTAATCATTAAAAGTATACAAATTTTTTAAAAAACATAAAAACAGTAAAAACAACAACAGTATCCATTATAACAGTAGTGACAATTGTTGGGGCCCAGGACATACTCCCTATACAGTTTTCAAAGCGTTTTCAAAGTGTCATATCCTGCTTGGTGGAGATTTGGCCAACGCAGTTGACTGGTCCACTTTAAGGATATCACTTAAAGCTTCAAATCTTGCACTTTTAAACCCCCAAATATGTATATTGAAAACCTTTTGAAGGTGCAAATATATCATACAGGTTCAGATTTGGAAATACCGCTGGGCTCGTGTGTTGAACAAAATAAAACTATCTGTCTCAAGAATATTGGTTATTAGGTGGATTAAAATATAACAAATAATACAAATAGATAAATAATATCAGGTAAATCATGAATTTCTAGCTGTTTTGAGCTACAACTTAGTTGAAATATGAAGGGCACAATCCATTCAAGCTTCTTAAGTGTGACATTAATTGACTTAATTAAAAACAGAATTTAATGGTTTAGAAATTGATGTTTAAAAATTCTATTGTATTTCTTTAAAAATAAATTAAATGGCTTAAAATGAAACTTGCATTTAATGCAAGCCAATAAGTTAAAAGCCTACATTTACAGTCTCTTAAAACTGACCATCTATCAAACACACTTTGTAGCTTATACAACAAGTCATGTATTTTATTTATTACCCTATTTCTTCAATTCTAAGACACACTTTTTTCCCTATATAAACATCTCAAAAAATGGGGTGCGTCTTAGAATCGCGGGTGTGTCTTAGGTTTTTTTTTTTCCTGTTGGTGGTATTGAAATTAGTGTGCGTCTTACAATCGATGGCATCTTACAAGTGAAGAAATACGGTATTGTTGGTATTCACTGGGTCCAGGAGTAAGCATCTCATCAGAGGTACTAGGTTCTAGAAGATTCCATCCTGTATGTCACTAGGATCTTAGTACTCCTATTTTGTGTCTTCTCAATAGGTGGCAAGTTCATATGTGTGCAGATAGTCCCATATTCCTAACCCAGACTGTGTATTTTAAATAGTATAATTTGGCATATTCAAGAGCCAGTGTCTTTTGCCAGATTTTTCTTTCTTTCTTGTAAGTGCTAGATGTCTGTGCTGAGGTATTAATTAATCAATCAATTAATATATTAGTCACCCTTTGGCCCAAAAAAAGAACCCCAAGGCAAGATTAAAATTAAAGCATACGGGATAATATTTTTAGTTCTTGATTTATAAATATCTTGGTTTGTACTCAATCCAGGGCTGTTTATTTATTTATTTAAAACATTTGTATCTCGCCCTATATCATTAAGATCTCAGGGCGGTGTACAGATAAAAGCATACAGTATAAAACCACACTTGTGTGTTCAAGATGACCTCTGGAAACAAACTCTGATACCTAAAGTCCCTGAAACTGCAATACTATACCCAGTTTCCTGCAAGTAAACCCCACTAAACTCATGTGGAGTTACTTTTGAGTTGATATGTATAGAATCACACTGTCAATCCAAAATAAAATATACGTTTCTCAGGGAAAAAATTCTAGAATTCTTTATTTAATATGGACTTCTTATCTCTATTAAATATTTTATATCTAATGGCAGACATCAGAAGTGAAATGGCTGGCCTTACTACATTTTTAAATTTAAACCAAGATTTTAATAGTTGTGATGGAGTTAATTCCTACTTTGTCTTCAATTTTGTCTTTTTCAAGTTAAAAATATACTTTAAAGCTAACAATCCTCTCAGCTACAGTACAAACAAGTCTGTTTTTATTAGTATTCTCTTGGGGCCTGCAACTAATGTTTTCTCAGATTTCTGGACAGGCTCAACAATCAGCTCCCTTGGGCAGTTGTTAGGGCCTAAGCAAGGTAGCGGGCAACTACAAGCCAAGTAAAATTCCCCACAATGCCCTGGAGCAATGTTGTATTGGGCATAACCAGGCACTGTGGGAAATTTAAAATGACAGCTTGTGGCCAATTACCACTGCTGTCAGGTATGGCAATATGGATGGGGATGGAGAAGAATACCAGTGTATGAGAGCACCTTAAGTGGAAACCGTGGGCTCATCTACACCAAGCAGGATATTCCACTATGAAAGCGGTTTGAAAGTGATATATAAAAGGCAAGAGCCACAGTACTGCTTTATGGCAGTATTGAAGTGCATTAACAACTGCTGGGGCCCATGACACATACCATGTACTGCTTTCATACCACTTTCATAGTGTTAAATCCTGCTTGTTGTAGATGTGTCATGTGCCCCAACAGTTGTCAGTACACTTCGGTACCACTATAAAGCAGAAGTGTAAATCCTGCAGTGCACTTCAATACCACTATAAAGCAATAGTGTGACTACTGCCTTTTATATACTACTTTCATGCCTTTGTGGGATTATCACAGGAAACTGACTATTTGTCCAATTATTCACATATAGCGTATTCTGACGGAGTATGCTCTCCAGGGCTCCAGGCACTCTCACATCACTTGCATTTCCTTTAAAAAAAAGACGTGGATATTCCAGGAATGGAACTGGAGAGACTTCCTGTGTGTAAAACATGTTCTCTTCCACTGAACTACGGCCTTCTCCCTAAACTAGGCTTCTTAGATGATGTCCAAGGTATGTCATTTGAGGCATACTTGGAGATGAGAGAACTGCTACTCTGTCCTGCTGAAATCAACAACATTTTTGTTTTCTGATGCTTTCCTAACTTTGTTACTTTTGAACCCCACACTACTTTTGCCTGGGAATAAAACCCTGTCTAATCCTGTCCACTGTTTTAGCCTCCTGCCAAGAATAATTTCTCAACAGCTGCAGCCACAGGAGTCTTGTACTGTGCACCAGAGACAACTGAATTAAAGACGCTTAAGCTATGAGGGAGAAATACTTGGCTTACTGGCTATGCAGCACTTTTAAAAGCAAGTACATAACCAAATGATCTGGGCAGGCTCTACTCGTGAGAATATGGGTGCAAATAGGCAGACGTCTGATCATGCAAGAGAGGCTTATTATAGACACATGTATTAAATGTTGATTAAAGATGCAATGAGGAACAGCATACGAGCAATGCATCCCTAAAAGAAATGCCTTTCTATGTTCCCCGGAGAAGATGGGATGCCAGGCAGGACCCACACAAATGTACATTGTTTCAAGCATCTTTCTGTTTCAAATCTTTGCGAAGCGCTTCAAAATGCAATTGGCCAGGTCTTTGGGCAGCTTCAAACACACCACATGCTTCATTCAGGTATCAAGAAGGGATTCTTTACTAGAGAAAGATCTGAACCTGCTGGGAAACTTTAGCTCTACCCATGTCAAATACTTACAGAAGAAATTGGCCATGATTGTCAAAGGGCACTGCACCCCTGGCAACTTGGACCAATGAATGCTGGTAAGGATTCAAAGAGGTTTCTAAATGAAGAGATTGCTAAGAGCCAGTCAGGACAGGACAACTTTGATGTACTTGGCCACAAATGTTTTGTATACATGAAGGGAAAAGGCAGACAAATAGACTTGTTACATTTTTATATTCTGCTTCATCCTAAATTTCCCATATTCCCTGGGGTTAGGCTTCCTACCTCTGGAGTCATCACTTTACTTCAGCTGAGCAGGTTATATTAGTTTTAGATTAAAGAAGATTGAGTAACAGCATTCTCTCATAAGCCTTTTCTCCAAAGCAGATGCGTTCCCTTGCTGCCCCTTATGCCTTACACTGCCTTCCAGAATGCCTCTGTGCTACCACCTCCCTTATTTCCTTTAAGTCCCTCCTCAACTCTCTCCTTTTCCGGGAAGCTTTTGGGTCGTCCCCCTAATCCCTGTACTTTATTGTAACTGAGCCAAAGTATGTGTAGTTGAAGTAATCATATATCTTCCCCCTGCTTACTCATGCCTCCGGTTTCCCCTTCTTCTGTTGTCTCCTTGCGTCTGTTTTAGATTGCAAGTCCCTTGGGGCAGGGACCTGACATTACTGTTCTCTGTAAAGCACCATATACTTAGATAGCACCATAAATGCAATTAAATAAATAATTTTCCCATAGCGAGTTGTGTGCTCTTCAAAAGGTGCCACTCATGAGAGAAACAACTTTATGTAAAATGGTGATAAAACTATGGATATGGCATTAACTACTTGTAGCTGCTCAGGTGCACCTCGCTACGGATTTGCTTTGCTCATTGCATGGGATACACGATGAAGGTGGTATGATAGGAGGAAAGAGTTTAACATCTTGCAGGTTTTCATCTCCCATCTTCTCTGTAACACAGAGATATATTAAAAGGGGGTTGATACATGTTTAGACTGATGGCTAGCTAGCTAGGTCCGCTGCTGCTACAGTTGGGAAATGTATATTGAATACAAATTGTTGGGCCATTGCAGAGAAATTGCTGGAGGCTCTTTAAGCCCTTCAGAGACAAATAAAAAATATCTTGCAAATCAAGTGAAAATAAATGAGTTGTAAAGTGTTTCTTTGCCTCTGGTTCCATTTGGGCCTCATAGTACCCATGCAAAACAAAAATAAATACCAGCACAATAACGATAAGATATTAGGTTAGCCAAGGTTGATGTTAATTTGGAAGTCAGTTCAAATGTGATTAAGTTTCCTAGTGATCTGAGGATCTAGTGATGTGCATTTTTAGGTAAAAGTCCTATTTCATAAAATATTATAATGACAATTGTAGGAGGTTTTTCTTGAATCCCCAAACATGAATTCATCAGGTTCTAATACAGAAGTGTGTGTGTGTGGTAGGCGATCCTTTGAAAAATAGTAATAGAAGAAAACAAAAATAAATAAATACCATACATTTACTACGGTATTTTATTATAACCATACCCTTATTCTGCTATAGAAAGCATACAAGTTGAGCCTGCAACAACAGCAACAAAAAGTTGTGGTGTGGAGTGCTTCTTTTCAGGGTTCCAGCCAGCCATGCCCCCTCCACTCTGTTTTTCCATGCGCCCTCCCAACAGTAAGCCAACGTTCTGTTGCTGCTGACCACAGTCAGTCCTCATTGGGCTGGGGTTTTTTTGGGGTAGGGAAGGATTCCCACTTCAGGACTTTTTCTAACTTTTTTTTGTACTTCTGCAAACCTTGGAGTTCTCCAAGCTTGCTGATATGTCTTCCCTGAGTATGGGTGGTACCATTTTGGCTACATAGAATCATAGAATAGCAGAGTTGGAAGGGGCCTACAAGGCCATCGAGTCCATCCCCCTGCTCAATGCAGGAATCCACCCTAAAGCATCCCTGACAGATGCTTGTCCAGCTGCCTCTTGAATGCCTCTAGTGTGGGAGAGCCTACAATCTCCCTAGGTAACTGATTCCATTGTTGTACTGCTCTAACAGTCAGGAAGTTTTTCCTGATGTCCAGCTGGAATCTGCCTTCTTTTAACTTGAGCCCGTTCTTCCGTGTCCTGCACTCTGGGAGGATCGAGAAGAGATCCTGGCCTTCCTCTGTGTGACAACCTTTTAAGTATTTGAAGACCGCTATCATGTCTCCCCTCAATCTTCTCTTCTCCAGGCTAAACATGCCCAGTTCTTTCAGTCTCTCTTCATAGGGCTTTTTTTCTAGACCCCTGATCATCCTGGTTGCCCTCCTCTGAACACGCTCCAGCTTGTCTGCGTCCTTCTTGAATTGTGGAGCCCAGAACTGGACGCAATACTCTAGATGAGGCCTAACCAGGGCTGAATAGAGAGGAACCAGTACATCGTGTGATTTGGAAGCTATACTTCTATTAATGCAGCCCAAAATAGCATTTGCCTTTCTTGCAGCCATATCACACTGTTGGCTCATAATTCAGCTTGTGATCTACAACAATTCCAAATCCTTCTCGTTTGTAGTATTGCTGAGCCAAGTATCCCTCATCTTGTAACTGTGCCTTTGGTTTCTATTTCCTAAATGTGGAACTTGGCATTTATCCCTATTAAATTTCATTCTGTTGTTTTCAGCCCAGCACTCCAGCCTATTAAGATCACTTTGAAGTTTGTTTCTGTCTTCCAGGGTATTAGCTATCCCACCCAATTTTGTGTCATCTGCAAACTTGATAAGTGTTCTCTGCATCTCCTCGTCCAAATCATTAATAAAAATGTTGAAGAGCACTGGGCCCAACCCCACTCGTTGCCTCTCCCCAGTTTGAGAAGGTTCCATTGATAAGTACTCTTTGAGTCCGATTCTGTAGCCAACTGTGAATCCACCTAATAGTTGTTCCATTTAGCCCACTTTTAGCTAGTTTGTTAATCAGAATGTCATGTGGTACTTTGTCAAAAGCTTTGCTGAAGTCAAGATATATGACGTCCACAGCATTCCCACAGTCCACAAGGGAGGTTACCCTATCAAAAAATGAGATCAAATTAGTCTGACAGGACTTGTTCTTGACAAATCCATGTTGGCTTCTAGTGATCACCACATTGATTTCAAGGTGTTTACAGATTGACTTCTTTATAATCTGCTCCAGAATTTTTCCAGGGATGGATGTCAGACTGACTGGTCTGTGGTTCCCAGGTTCCTCCTTTTTGCCCTTTTTGAAGATAGGGACAACGTTAGCCCTCCTCCAGTTGTCCGGCACCTCACCCGTCTTCCATGATTTTGCAAAGATAACAGACAAAGGTTCTGAGAGTTCTTCCACTAGCTCCTTCATTACTCTAGGATGCAGTTCATCGGGCCCTGGAGATTTGAACTCATTCAAGGAAATTAGGTGTTCTTTGACCATTTGTTTATCAATCTCAAACTGTAATCCTGCCCCCTCAACTTCTGCTTCACTTTTTCCAGGGGGGTCATAGACTCGCTTTTGGGAGAAGATTGAGGCAAAGTAGGAATTGAGCACTTCAGCCTTTTCTTTGTCATCTTTTATCAATTTGCCATCCTCATTAAGCAGTTGAACCACCATTTCTTTCCTCTGTCTTTTACTACCCACGTATCTGAAGAAAGCCTTTTTATTGCTTTTAGCATCCCTCGCTAATCTCAGCTCATTCTCAGCTTTAGCCTTCCTGACGCCATTTTGGCACTTCTGCGCCACCTATCTGTACTCTTCTTTTGTAGCCTGGCCTTCCTTCCACTTCCTATATGTATCCTTTTTTGTTTTCAGGTCATCTCTAAGCTTTTTGTGGAGCCACATTGGTTTCCTCTGTTGTCTTCTATCTTTTCTCCTTGTTGGAATTGTTTGTAACTGTGCCTTTAAAATTTCCTTTTTTAAATACTCCCACCCATCCTGCACTCCTTTTCTCATTAGGCTCATTTTCCATGGGACCTTACTTATCATAGTTCTGAGTTTATTAAAATCAGCTTTCCTAAAATCCAGAGTACGTGTATGACTACACTCAACTTTTGTCTCCTTCATAATCAAGAGTTCAAGTATGATGTGGTCACTTTCCCCCAGAGTTCCCGTAACTGCCACTTTATCCACTAAGTCATCCCTATTGGTCAATATCAAATCAAGGATTGCCGATCCTCTAGTTCCTTCCTCCACTTTCTGTAGGAGAAAGTTATCACCCACACATGTCAGGAATTTCTTGGAAGGGTCGCTTTTGGCAGTATTTGTCTCCCAACAGATATCAGGGTAATTGAAGTCCCCCATGACTACTACATCACACTTCCTTGAAACACTGGCAATTTGTTTCTCAAAAGTACTAGCACTTGGATAGTTGAGTTCACTATGAGTATATATCATAATACTGAGAATTTCTCAATGCATAGGAGGCAGTTTTGAACATTCCTGCAAAAGTGCAGTCTAGTGGCTTTTAAAGTGTTGGCAGGTATGAAAGCAAACCCTTGCAATAGGTTTGTCTGTTCTGCAAAGCCTTATCCTTACTTGTGGAAATACAATAGGGTCATTGAAAAGATTATCATATCACAAGGAGAGGATTATCGCTTTTGAGTGAAAAATATGCTGCAGGAAGAGATGAATTTCCAGCCTGCACTGATAATTCAGAAATTTGAAATGGGAGAATAAGTGTATAGACATGCATTTATTTACTGCATTAACCCACCCTTCTTCCATGGAGCTAGGCATAAATGGTTTTCCCCTGCCCACCCACCATCTCATCCTCACAACCACCATGTGGGTTAGGCTGAGAGACAGTGACTGATCAAGGTCACTCAGCAAGCTTGGGGTTGTATCCAATATGTAACACTAGCAGAAAAAGTACAAGAGGTGGCATTGTTCTACTAGTGGCTGCATAATTGGAGACTAAGTAATGGATTTGGCACTTGTGCCAGGAGGAAAATGGGGTTTCCCCAAGTGGAAAATGGTTTGACCTTGCAGAATGATACCATTGAATGATACCAACCCAGTGTGGGAATTTGAAGCCGGATCTCCCTGGCCCTAGTCTGATACTCTAACCAAGCATTCCCCAAGCTGGGGTCCCTCAAATGTTTTGGACTACAACTCCCAACACCCTGACTATTGGGCATGCTGGCTGGGGCTGTTGGGAGGTGTAGTCCAAAACGTTTGGAGGACACCAGATTGGGGAAGGCTGCTAAGACTGGCTATAGAGGTGTAAATATAGATTAGATACAGATTTTAATATGAGGTTTGCCAAGTTCCCCTCTCCAGAAATCCTCAAATACATCACCCTTTTCAATTTAATTAGGTTCATTAATACAAATAGGACTAAGAAAATGAAAACAGGGTTTTCAGCTAGAAAATAAAACCAGTTTCTACAATAGATAATGCAGTCCTGGGAGGATACCTGTAAGTCATTCCTATGACTAAAATGATAATATTAGACAGATGCTAGGTGGCTGAACTCTGTGATGTTTAGCATACTTATGATAGCATGTGAGCAGACCTTGAATTAAATCCTATCAACATTGTGAGCCAGCCAAAGATTTATATTACTACTACTACTACTACTACTAATCTCAAGATGCATATTAGGAAGAGTCTTGAAGGTGTGTGGGAAGGTACCATGCAAAATGGTTGGTGCATGTTGATTGAACTCGCCAGGTACGTATTTTGTAATGTTTCCAAAAGTGCTTCGCCAAACACATTTCTTTCTGGAGAATGAAGCAGATATTAGGTTGAGCTATATGTAGGTAACTGTTTCACAGTTCTGTGGATCTGCAAAAACCAAAAACTAGATCTAGAAAAACTGGACAACAACCAAAGTAGCAAAGTATCTTATTTCACAGTATCAGGAAACAAGCTGGACATCAGTTAAAATTGAAATGTATAATTTTTTGATCTACAAATGTTCCCTTTAATATGACCTTGAATGGTGGCTCAACACACGATTCTGAAGATTTGATATAGCTGTTCACAAGCACTGTTTGAACTCTAGGCAGCAAGACTGACAGCCCTCATCATTTTCTTGTTTAGGCAAATGCTTCTCAATGACTGTACAACAGAGTGCCAATTTTTTCTTTAGAATTTGCCTAAGAGTCATTATGCTGAAAACTGTGACATAATACTCTGCTAGCCAAAGATATACTTGGAACCATCTCATAGGCGCACGCATACACACCCCTCCGATTTATGTATATGTCGGCTGATGCAATTGCTGCACAGTTGCCAAACCTCTGAGCCTATAAAATCTCTCTTGTTTAGCCTTTGGCTTTTGGCCAGAATAACTGCTTCCAATAATGCCGGTCTCAGTGAGGTAGTCAATCCCGTTTAACAAGTTTAAAATGAAGAAAAGAAAAGTAATAGTAAAACAGGGACCTTCAAAAATAAAGCCAGATATTTGTAATCCTTTCATGGGGGGGGGGGGGGAGCAACAATGTCTTTATATGGTCTTGCTAAAAGGTCTTCCTGCCAGGTCTCCAGGAAGACTTCTGAGTCAACTTTACCATTTTTTTTTTTGAATCTGAGAATGCTGCTCATCATAATTTAGGGGGTGGGGAGTCTCTCTGAGTCTGGATTGCAAATATACCTTTAGAAATTTGCAGTGTAAAAAGGTGCTTGGGCTGTGTGTGTGTGTGTGTGTGTGTGTGTGTGTGTGTGTGTGTGTGTGTGTGTAACCAGGAGAAGGGAAGCAGCTGGTGAGAAAATGGTTAAACATTCCCCACTACTTCTCCACTCCAAATCTCTACTTCCCCACAACCTTAGCAAAAAACTTTTAAAATGCCCATCAGTTCCCCCCACCTTTTTTTTCTTAGCACACATTTACATGTAATGTCTAGCTAGGCCCAGCCAGATAGAAAGGGCTAAAAAATTGTTGCTGCCTGACACACCTCTGCTTTGTTTTGTGACTAACTAACTGAATGAGTCTTAAATAAATAGCTTCAAAAGCACTGCAAATATTTGGTTTGATGTAAAACTCAAATCACCAGGGGTGGTGTCTGAATCATTTACTTCTCCCCTGCCAGCCATATAATCTGGGAGTAGTCATTTTTTAAATTAATAAATAAATTAATTAATAAATCTTGAATTTAAAAGATATTTGTGCACCCTGTTTGAATTTCATTTAAAAATCAGTTCAGTGCAGCTAAACTTGAACAATATAGATCTTTGATGATAACAATCCACTGTACATGACTGTGAAATTGATTGCTGGATTATTTTCAGAAAAGGCAAAGTCTAGGCGGATGTGTCATGGCAAAACTATTGCCGCCATGTTGCGCAATTGTGAAATTGGGTGCCATGTTGCATGCTGGGAGTCCAAGGTGGGTTTTGGGTCTGGACCAGTTGAATACCACCACCTTATGCAATAAGGGAGAGCCTCAAGCCTCATCCCTGTTTCCTTCCTTGCAGCCAAGATTCCTCCCCCTCCCCCCCGGGAACATCTCCTAGTCAAATTCCCCAATTCATCCTGCTCCACCTTCCATAAATCACACTTCAACAAGATCTACACCTTGTAAAGCAGTAGTGTAGATCCAGCCTTCCACTGCTTTTCTTGAATTGGCACCATTCTCAAACAGTTTTTGCCACTGCTCAGCACCCTGCAATTTCATCACAATTTTTCTTAATTCCCCCCTTTAAATCTTGCACTTTATCCATTTATACACATATTCATCCTAATTCATCCAGTTCGTTGTTGTTGCTGCATTCACTGCCCCTTTTGTTTTCCTGAAAGGCGTCTTGTGGAGCCATGATGGATTAGGATAAGTGAGATGAACAGAGTGTGCAGACCTGCAAGTGTGAGGAAGTCAGGAGACAAAGAAAGGAAAGCACGGCCATAGCGAAGGAGATTTTGCGAGATAGCCTATCATAAAGACAAGCCCTGAGCTGGCCAAACAGAATGGGATTTAGGTTTTATATAGCCTCGTATTCCCAAACAGTATGATTTTCAAAAGATATTTTAAAAAAATTATACTTACACTTTAAACAAGTGGTTCCCAAACTTTTTCAGGTCACCGCCCCATTGGTTCCACAAACTCATGCCCAGTGCCCCCTACCCTACCCTATTTATTTATTTATTTATTTATTTATTTATTACATTTTTATACCGCCCAATAGCCGAAGCTCTCTGGGCGGTTCACAAAAATTAAAACCACAGTAAAACACCCAATAAAATATCCAATATAAAAATCATTATTCAGAATAGCGGTTTTCAACGACCCACTAAGGAAGATAATAACAATAAAATTCAAAACAGCAACAATTAATTGAATACTTTATTCAAAATCCAATTGGTGTGCCCTGCCACGCTGGCTGAAAGCAGAGGCGTTCACTCTCTTTTCCTTCCCCCACTTGGCAAGCCTGGGGTGGGTGCTTCCCATTTAGAAGGGATTTTAGGAGTTGAAGGACTTTTTTCTGCCTAAACATGCATAAAATTGTGCCTTTAACTTATGTCACACTAGCATGAATACAGGAATCAAATAGAATTCCCTTCTTCAGTGGAACACTTACTTAGGAGTAAGCACCATTTTGCTATAGGAAAAGATAATGTATTTTAATTAAATTTTAAAAATAATTATCTGCCACCTGGTACAGAGTTTTCCTATGGAAAACTTGGCTGGGATTGAAGTAGAGGGGCACTAATTTTACTGATTGTCTTTAAATATGGTTTAATATCCCACAGTTACCTTGCTATTCTATTTCTATAATTCATTTTCTCCTGGCTTTTCTTCACCCTCTCTTTGTTTTCAGGCTGAAACCGATGCACATTTTACCTCAGAGTAAGTTCTATTGCTCTCAGTGGGGCTTACTTCTGAGTAGACATACTTAGGATTGTGCTGCAGCTCTGTTTTTATGGTAACACAAGATACACACATACTATGTTTACCAAAAGAATGCTTGAAGAAAGGGGGTTGGACACCCTGAAATAAGCAAGGGCAGATAGGAATGGTTTCAGCAAGCATTCTGAAAAAGCTGCTGCTGAACCCTCTTTAGCCAGGAAGGACCTGGGGAATTGCAATTCTCTCTCCCTCCCTATTTTCTTTTCTCACCCAATCCAGTCCAGATTTTTTGGGGGGTGGGAGCACACGCACAGACACACAGCATCTCTCTCTATCTCCCTCTCCAACCCCCCCTCCCCCCAAGCCTCACAATAGCTGCCGGGCTGATTAGGACAGAAGGGCAGCAGCTCAGAGGGGAGATGGCCCCAACCTGCAACTCCTGACTGGGGAAGGGAGCCTGGTGATACCTTGCAGCAGCACAAGCAGTCCTGCTCCCCACCCAGCCGGCCAGCCGCTGTTCTTGGCAGCTGCTCCACCGCCCGCAGTCCTCCACATGCTCCTTCCTCTCCGCCGCAGGGCTGCTGCTCCCGCCTTATGCAGCAACTATCGTGAGAGGTCTGCCGGGGCAGCTTGTAGAAGGGAGCAGCTCTGGCTGAGGGAAAGAGCGAGTGAGCGGCAGTGGCTGTTTCCTGCTCTGCTGCCTCCTGTGGGTGCTTCCCCCACCCCCTACTTCTGGTGGGGCTGCTGTGGGCTTGTGATAGGAGGAGAGAGTGGCTGCGTGAGTGAGAAAGCCCTTCGTGAGCAGGAGTGGTGTGGGGAGAGCAGCTGAATTTGCCGCTCTTTCCTGATCGGTCCCTGGGTTTTAGGACCTTCTGGAGAGACCACCTTGAGCACCCCCCTGCCACCCCTTTGCCTCTTAACGCCCCCTATGCAATCCCGCCGCCCCCAAGGGGGTGGTACCGCCCACTTTGGGAACCACTGCTTTAAACCAACTTTACTTTTTATTGCATTAGTTACAAGTTTCGAATTAAAGTACATTCTTTCTCGGCCTAAGTGAAATCTTTTTTTGAACTGACTGCTCAGGAAAGATTAGACAGGAAGCCAGTGTAAATGCCTTTCTAGAACAAGGAGGTTATTTTGAAATGTTCCACTTTTGCACTGAAATTGATGCAACACCTAAATGACTATATCTGCAGAATATTTGTACCTGAGTATAAAAGGTATTGTAATAAATGGCTCTTTGTTTTTGATGGAATGAGGCTATTCGTCCAGCAGAATAGATGAGAGCATGAATATTATTTCAGTATTTTTCTGCTGACTACTGGTACTGACTGAATTTCTGCTCACTTCCCAAGCTTTCCTTTGGCCTGTGTTGACTGAGAATAGATTCTTGCTGACTCACACTCTATCTAATTCCTGTGTCCTTTATCAGCACGTCCTGCTTCTGCCTCTCAGTTCTTTCTCTGTTCCATGACGTCGATTTCTATACGGTTAAATAAACTGACTTCTCAGTCTATAAGCCATGTATAGCCAAGTTTATTCCACACCCACTACTGTTCTGTTTCAACACACCCTGGAATTATTAACTAAAATGAAATGTTGGGAATTCTTTGTTTCCCACAATAAGAGAATCGGTTTTAGTTGTAAACTCTGTTACATGCTGGAAACTGACTATTGTTTCACAGAAATGGTATTTCAACCATCCATGAGGAGATTTCAAGTGTACCCTTCTGGGGGTGAGTGCTGATTGTTACCAGGAAAGAACACAATTCTGAATTTGCCCACACCCAGGAATTCAGAATTTAAAAGTAAAAAATAATGTGCAAAGTAACGTGCAAAGAAGAGAAATTCACAAATACTACCAAGAAAGTGTATTTAAAATATTATTCATGTTTTGTTTCTACATAAGTCAGGTGTCTTTAAATGAGTCAAGTGCAGCTGTACATCAAAAGTCTTTAATTCTAGTCTTATCTATATAGTACAGTCCTTTCTATAAGTCACCATGATCTTCTTTGAATGTGATTCACATTTCTCTCTCCCTCAGAGACCAGAAAGGAAAACAGTTTTGAAATTATTCTGTATTTTCCTTTTACATCCTCCTTCTTCTGTAGCTGTCTCCTAGAGATGGGCCAAGATTCGTTGGCAGATATTAACATCACTGGCAGCTCTTGTGAGGCTCTGCCTTCAGGGTTGGACATGTTGTTCTTGTTTAATGCAAATTAAAATTTTGGTGAGCATATGATGATAAAACTGTTATTACTACTTTGTGGTCTTTGTTCAGGTACGTATCTGTCCTTGAGCAATGTCACATCTTGGAAGGTATCCCCTGCTCAGATTTTGGCTTACAACTCCCATGATCTCTCACCACTGGCTATTCCTGCTAGGGCTGATGGGAATTGTAGGCCAACTCCCGTATCTAGAGCTAAAGAAGTAGGAGGTCCCTATGTCAGGCATACATGTCTAGGGGCAGGTGTGTGCTTTCATGCTTGGTACTGTTTTGACCATCAGCAGAGCAGCATCTTATTGTCCAATGAGCTCATTAGGGCATATGTGAAGTGGCCCCGCATGCATCCCATCTCCATGGTGGAGGAGACTGGTTGGTTCTGCCCCTTCAAACATTCAATCAATGCATGAGGTGGGCCATGAGTATCCCCCAGCTCATATTACAAAGAGACACATCTGTCTTTTAGATGGCAAGTCCTACAGCAGCCTTCCTCAACCTGGCGCCCTCCAGATTTTGGACCACAAGACCCAGCAGCCCTAGACAGCTTAGCCAATGGTAAAAAATGCTAGGAGTTGTGGTCCAAAACATCTGGGAGACATCAGGTTGAGGAAGGCTATCCTAGAGATATTGTTAACTTCACTATTTTATTTACAAGGATGTATACATGTATATATACAGTCCCTGGAAGTAAGGTTCCTAACACAGGCCACAGCACAGTGTCTCCAAGTCTAAGAGAAGAGGGAGTGGCGGGTGGAGTCTGGGTTGTTCATAAGTGGAGAATGCAGTTAATTTATTGTGCTTGAATACAACATGCTGTACAATCTCTCTCTCTCTCCCCGCCCGCTGCATTTCTCTAGGGCCAGCAGCTCACTGTTTAGGATGTTGCTTGTTCTTTTCTTTTCTAATATTGCTTCTGGTTGGTTCCAGAAAATCTTACACAATCTTTGGATACCTCATAAAGATGCACAGAGATAGTGAAATTAGTATGCATAAACATAATAGGATGCTCTACAATTTAGTTTCATTTTCACCCTTGGGGTAATCAATTTGCAGCTCTGGACCTCAGTAAAGTTTACCCATTCCATTTGTCTCTGATCCTCATGCTGAGCCTTGCATTCCTCACACTGTGGTACAGTTCTCCTATGTGTTCTATTATACTTTTCACAAGATCTTAAAGGTAAGATAAAAGGAGAAATCAGAGAAAAATATTTGAAATAAAGGGACAAAAACATATATTTTCCATTACACCTTGCAAAATTCTGTAAGCTAACTCCTGATAGAAGCAAAGAGATTATTTGTTAATATTTTAGAGCCTGCATAGTTAATTCAAATACAAAAAATCACTTTCAGACATCAAAGAAAAATCCCATGCAATTCTACAGAGCATGATAGTAGGAGGCCCATGAGTTTGCTTTTAGATGTGAAAGATGTTAAGAAAGGCTGCAATATTATTTCTAGCATGTCAAAGAAATCCCGCACCATAGTTGGATTCCATTTGTGGAGTACCCTGGAATCTTGGGTAAAGCAAGAGATATGAATGAGGTCCTTCAGAACTTTCAGGCGGGGTTGCATAATATGGTTCATCCATGTACTGAACTCTAGCTCCTGAGCACTACTACTTGGTTTTACTCAGCCCTTTGGTTTGTAATGCCTGTACATGGCCTCTTTCTCTCTCCCACACACAAGCACACACACTGCTAATTTGCACAACACGACAACTCATAGAGGGTTAATTTACTGCTAGCTGCCATTATAAATATGCTGCCCCGGACTAGGGGTTGTCGGAGGTTATTGTATTTTGTAAACTTGGCCGACCAGGGGTATGTGAGGGTTAAACAACCCTTACATAACCCTACCACAGACCATGGGTTATGCAAGGACTATTTAACCCTGAAATAACCCCAACAACCCTATAGTGGGGGTTGAATATTCATAATGGTGACTGGCACGTGCCACAGCTCCTGAGGGTAAATTAATTAACTCTTGATGGGCTGTTGTATCGTGTGAACCAGGTCTCTCTCTCACACACATACACACACTACACCTTCACATAACATCCAAGTAACCCTGCTCAGATGCAGATTTTGAGGTAAAATGTAGCAAAAAATATTTATTTTTTTAAACCACCACAGGGACACCCTTTGAATCATCTGCCACAAGCACAAAATTGTCTCAGATCATCTCTGGCTGTGCCCTATCAATTTTCCCATGTAGCAGATTGTCTTGCATTAAATGAAATCTGACCATACACACAATTACATTTTTGCCTCCAATGCTGATTTAAGCTTGAGAGAGCTGGTCTTTTAAACAGATAATTGTTGCACATCTGGCCTCTCTTGATTGATAATTATGGCTTCTTACATTTTCTGGATTCTCTACAGGACTATCAACATTCCAGAGCAGAGGTTAGGGCATGGGTAAATGCCTTCCTCTCTTTTCTTTCTCCACACCACATGGGAAAACCCTTTTAGAAAAAAAATGCATTGCTCTTCACAGATCCTCTCTGGCCAATATTTCAGAGGGGAGAGATGATCAGGTAGCATTCAGTGTTTATGGTGACCATATGACCGGATCTGTCCGGGCTTTTGATGGCAAATCCGGGTGGGGGAGGGGAAATCCGGAATTTTTTTTACAAAGGGCAGCTCTAATGGGAATTAACAAAAATGCTAATAACTCCGTCATTTTTTAATATAAAGACATGAAACTTGGCACAATGATATCTCTTAGGAAGGGCTTTAGTCATACCAAATTTGAAACAGATCCGTTCATCCATTGATTTTTTAGGAATTTTTTAAAAATTGAGGTTTTAAAATTATTATTTTTAAAATCATCATTTTTAAAGATAAAGAGATGAAACTTTGTACCATGAAAGGATTTAAGTAGAGCTTTAGCCATACCAAATTTGAAACAGATCCGTTCATCCATTGATTTTTTTAGGATTTTTTTTTTAAATTGAGGTTTTAAAATTATTATTTTTTAAATTGTCATTTTTGAAGATAAAGAGATGAAACTTTGCACCATGAAAGGATTTAAGTAGAGCTTTAGCCACACCAAATTTGAAACAGATCCGTTCATCCATTGATTTTTTAGGAATTTTTTAAAAATTGAGGTTTTAAAATTATTATTTTTAAAATCATCATTTTTAAAGATAAAGAGATGAAACTTTGTACCATGATAGGATTTAGGTAGCGCTTTAGCCACACCAAATTTGAAACAGATCCGTTCATCCATTAATTTTTTAGGAATTTTTTTAAAAATGAGGTTTTAAAATTATAATTTTTTAAACTGTCATTTTTAAAGATAAAGAGCTGAAAGTTGGCACCATGCTAGCTTTTAGGTAGAGCTTTAGCCATACCAAATTTGAAATAGATCTGGGGCCAGTAGCAAACCCTGTTAACAATAACAGCAGCTTGCAATGAGTGAAGATACAGTCAGAAAAGATATTTGAGGGAAGGGGAGAATGTAACACACAGAGTATAGCAAAAGCTTCAAAGTACAGCAAAACCTACAAAAGTAGGAGTGAGTGAAGTTCATTTCAGATCCATTGAATCTCTCACTTGTTCTTTATTTCAGTGATTTTAACATTAAGATGTTATGTAGAACAGATTTGTCTTAAATGTGTGCTGTAAAATCAGACATGTGACCAAGGCTATGTTCAGGTGGGCACGCTCCCTTGGTACTGGACACGCCCCCTTGGGGGCGACCATGTTGTCCTCCTTTTTGGTTTCTAAAATATGGTCACCCTAACAGTGTTATACTTGAATTTGAATACTATGCCACCACATCCTCTGTTATCAGATGTATGAAGGTTTCCTGTTGATTTTAGTAAGAACTGAGTTTTACTTCCTTTTACATACCCGTTGTGGCCTGAAGGCGAGAAAGCTTTCGGGGTGGGGGGGAATCTGCTCAGCTCACTTTATATAAACTTAGAGAAACGGTTACTTATAGAAATAGAATATATATATATATATATATATATATATATATATATATATATATATACACACCCACACACATCTAGGTTATCACTGAATTTAAAATCACAACACTAAGGGGAAGCAGGTCACAACATTTAAAAATGATGTCCATAGTATTAGGATTTCAATTTGTGTACCTATGGGAGGAAGGGAGATTAACATGGAGAAATTCCCTCTAGAGCGTAGTACTCAGAGACTGCTGAGCTCTGGCTAATTGTGTAGCTTCCTGCTCACGTTGGCCCTGAAGCTCAGCAGTCTAGCCCCATTGCACTCACTGATAAGACTTGGGGCTAGGTGAGCAGGCAGCTCCTTCTCTAGCCCCAAAACTGAGGGGGATAGGGGGATATATTTACCTCTCCTTCCCCAGGTTGTATGGGAGAGTTTTTGCAGTGAGGGAATTGGAGTCAGGGGAGAAGGTTCCCCAGACTCTAACCTCACATCTTCTTTCAGGATACTGTAAGCTGTTTGGGGCTGTCTCTCTCACAGTGTAAAATTCTCTTGAAGCAGTGCTTTATTAAGATCAGAGGAGGCACTTTTCTTCTGATCCCTCCCCCCTTCAAATCTCTTAGCTTCAAAGTGGTCAGAGCCCTTACATCTTGACACAGCCTTCCCCTACCTGGTGCCCTCCAGATGTGTTGGATCACAACTCACTTTATTCCCAGTCAGCATGTAATTGTTGGGGATGATGTGAGGTGTAGTCCAACACATTTGGAGGGTGCCTTAATCCCCCTCCAGCAATTTTCATCCCCCACAAACAGCATCAATATTCCCTGCTCCCTGAAACACAAGGAGAATGCTCAGTCCATAGACTGTTTTGGTTTTCTTTTCTTCTTAAAAAAATAAAATAAAAATATCCTCCTGCCTACCCAAGGATTTCCTGCTTTGGGCTGTTTCGAACCCCACAGACTCACATAGACTCTGCCTTCCAAACAAACATAAATTTTATTTATACAAAGCCTTTCCACTGAGCTCTCTCAGGCAGTGGCCTCTCTTTCCTCTGGCCAGAAGCAGTCACTTCCTGGTTCCTTCCAAGAAGCACAACCCACTCCAGCCGAATCCAGTACTTTTTACATTTGTTACACCAGCGAGACCATGGTGAGGTAAATTCCAGGAGCAAGTTTACAGGGTAGTCCGAGGTCTAGGCCAGTTGTGTCCAAGCAAAGAGAAAAAATCCAGGCAAGGACAATCCCCAAGTATTATCACAAAGCAGTCCAAGGTCTAACTCAGCCAGTGTAATCGGAGAGCTAATATCCAAGCAAGGGCATGGGCAAAGGCAAGGGCAAGGGCAAGGCCAAACTCAGAATCTCAAGGCATTCTAATATCCAACACACAGGGGCCTAGTGGGGCAAGGGCTAGACAATCAGGGAGCATAGAAGCAAGGTTGCTGAGTTCTGCAGCTAGATGAGCAGGAAGCTATTCAATATCTTCCTGTTCAATCATAGCCATGTAGCAGTATAATGCAATTACCCTACAGCACTGACTGCTGCAGTTGAGTAAGAAGCTGCTCATTTAGCACTGAACCTGAGCGGTACAGTGCAGGATAAGGTGCAGGACACTTACGTCTTTGAATCATGGGAACTGGGAGGAAAAGCCTGGGATATACGAGGGTGGGGGAAAGAAACAGAGTATAATTTTAATTGGGTGTTGAAATGTCAAAAGCCTGCAGTGAAAAATATATTAACACTAGGGCTGAGATGAAACTTATCAAAATACTTTTTTCCTCATATTTGGTGAGTGGTTGGCAGCTGATTCAGGGTCCTTACAAGGATGACTCCAGAAATGGGAGCAAACATATTCACAGAGTTCTAGTAGCGGGTGGGCATGCATGCTTTGTGTGGTTCTTTAAAAAAAACAAAGCTTTATGTGGAGGCTATTGTTGGCAGTAGAATCAGGACAGGAGTTCTTCTGGGTGCCATTTCTATCGCAGTAGCATAATTTCAGGGGAATTCTGGAAGGAAAGGGAAACAGTGGCCATGATAAGGTCAGTGTCGTGGCAAGTCCAGCACTCGCTGCCAGGTTAAATGTGCTTTCTGCCAGAAAAACAGTGCAAACATGTCCCCCCAACTGACAAAATCGTCCTCCCAAATTTGCCACCTGTAAATGGGGGCAGGTGAATTTCAGGTTATTGGATTTAGCCCCAAATAGTCATCACCCAGAAAAGGAAGTCTGTGCTAATCAAGGGAATCTGTGGTCTATCACCACCATCTTTCTTACAGAAGATTTTTCCTCCCCACCTAAGTTACAAGGCAATGTTCTCCCTTCCCCCAAAGTGGCCGCCATCATATGAAAGTTCACACACGTCCTCTGATAGCAAAAGAAGCCAAAGCTTGAGCAGGCTTTGACTTCCTACCTAATCTCCATATCTTATCTTTAGTCTAGCGGGTCAAAGTTAGGGGACTCTGTTTCACTGCAACACTTCCTCATAATGCATAACCTGTACATTTTCTAGTTTTGCTCACTGATCACTTCTGCTTACAGAACTTTTGTTTAAACAAGGGAGGAGCACACGGGGTGTGTGCACGGGGGTGCACGCGGCTCCCAGTTGCTGCATCTGCATTTCTCTCTCTTCTTGTCTCCTTGGATTCCTGTCTAGGGGTGAGAGAACAATTTATTCAGTTTACCTAATTTTGCAACTTTGAACTAATTTGTGAACCGAAATTCAGTTATGCTTTAAAATTTGAATGTCTCCGAATTTTGCAGTAGAATTCTCCATTTAACAAAAGTGTACTAAAATGTGTATATAACTGGAAAATGACACAAAAATGCACATATGCACATAAATACCATAATACCAAATTCAATTAGGAAAATTGTTTGCAAAATTGTGCATATTATTAAGCAAAACTGTGTTCAAAAATGCGTATATTAGGAGAAATGCATATAAAAATGTGTATGAATTTTCAAGCAAAGTTTTTTCTCAAATTTTGCGATGAACCAAATGTAAGATTGGAAAAAGGAGAAACTGCCAGACACGCCGATCCCTATTTCTATATGATTTGCAGACTCTTGTTGGAGAGGTCCAGTTCACATGTTAAACTCCTTTATGTGCAACTTGTGTTTATTCATGTGAGCAACATAACAAGAGCTCTCAGCTCAAGATTTTAAGCCACAGCAACATCTGTGATTTCTAATACTCTTTGGAAGCTGAGATGCATCAGCCAGCAGACTATATACTACTTTATTCATGCAAATGGAAAGTTCATGTGTTTTAAAAAAATGGATACAGAGAGAGAGGGGGAAAGAGAAAGAGAGGCACCATCTTGCAAAGGACAGTTGCAACTAAAGAGTTCTAGGCGCATGATATATACCTGCCTGGACCTTCATCGGTGCTTTTCCAGTAGGGTCACTGTAGGGAAAGGAGGACAGGGCACCTGTATCTTTAACAGTTGTACAGAAAAGGGAATTCCAGCAAGTGACATTTATATGCATGCAGCACCTGGTGAAATTCCCTCTTCATCACAACAGTTAAAGCTGCAGGAGCCTTGTCCTCTTGACCAGATACAAAAGAGGGCAGGGCTCCTGCAGCTTTAACTGTTGTGATGAAGATGGAATTTCACCAGGTGCTGCATGCATATAAATGTCACTTGCTGGAATTCCCTTTTCTGTACAACTGTTAAAGATACAGGTGCCCTGTCCTCCTTTCCATATGGTCACCCTATTCTCCGGGAGCTCCTACCAAATGAAATGGATACTAAGAAGAGGGCCTTTTCTGTTCTGTTCCTCAGTTGTGGAAAAGCTCCACAGAGAGGCTTACCTGGGACATATGTTGTGCTCTTTTCATTGCCAGGTGAAGACCTTTTTAATTTCCCTGGCACTTTAGTCTTTCAATTTCTGTTGTTTTAAATCTGTTACTGTATTTTAAAGCTTTGCCACACTGCAAGGTTTTATTTTGTTTATTTTTGTTTTATACTGTAGTTTTAAAATTTTAAATTATATCTGGTCATGGTGTATTATATGGCTTTAATTAATTTAAATTAAATTTATGGTTTTAAGTAATTGAAATTTAATTTCAACCAGAGAGCTTCAGTTAGTGGGTGGTATAGAAATGTAATAAATAAATAAAGCTGCTTATTTGGAAGAAAGCCTCAATTGGGGCAACCCATAGGAAAATGCATATAGGGTTGCACTCTAAGTCCAATTGAGGATTACTTCCAAATATCAGCTTTAGTTGTAACTAAGAAGAATTGTGCTCCCGATAGACAAAGGGCTCTGAGTCCTCAGTCTATTCTCTGCCCTGCTGGCCAGAGCAGGCAATGGTGGTAGGGAGGGCAGATGTGGTTTTGCTTCCCCTCCTCCAAAAAAAGTCAGCTAAATAAGCCTCTGAGCTCATTTAGCTGACTTACTGGCAGTGGGTGGAGAAGGACCTTCCCTACCCACTGGAAAATCCCTTTGTGACCTCAACAAGGTTGCAGCTGTTCTGAACTTGGAAAGTAGCCACAGTGGTGCTTTCTGCAAGCAGCTGCAAGGGGTAGAGGAGAGGGGAAGAATCAAACTTTAGATTCCCCCTCCTGAGGTTGTAGGAATGTCTATGGCCTCAGGTGGGGGGAATCTGAAATACTCTATAGTCCCTGGGATGCTCTCCCTGTTACCATAACGATTACTCTGCCCATTACTTTCAGGAAAACAAAACAATTTCCCAGGGTGGCATTTACACAATATAATAAAAAATATGCAATAATGCAATTGAAAAATAAAAGCAAACAGAAAACACTAACACAATCTTAAATGGAACTGAAGACGAAATTCGTCGTAAAATTCCCGGTTTTTAGTTCATCTGCTTTTAAAATAAATCAACACTCACTTTTGTAGGCCCAAACCACAGGCTGTTTATTGAAGAACAAGCAAACTGAACTGAATAGGAATATGAAAGTAAGACATAAGAACGGTGGGGGTGGAGTCTTTAGCTATCCGAATATGGTGAAGACTTAGAATTAACTCTTAAACTTACCCACCTTGGAAATAAAAAGGTCTTTGCCTGATGCAGAAAGATAACAAAGTGGGTGCCAGTTGAGCATCCCTTCGGAGAGGATTCTATAGTCTTTTCCCTGGTTGCTCCTGTTATGTCTGAAGAAGCACCTCCGGTGATGATCATATGAGAAAGGGCAAGCTCATATGATTAGAATCAGGCTGCAAATCTTCATGAATGGAATGAGAATTACCTATAGATAGCATAAGTCCCATTGAGCTCAATGGAATTTAGGGTAGAATTTAGATAAAGTCACTAATGTGGGTTTTCCCTGAAACAGCAAACATAACTATTGGGTGATTATATGGCACACAACATGCAAACATCTTGTCACACATTCTCAGGAGAGGGGAACTTTATACTGGCTTGCCATTTCGGATGACAAACCTATCTTTGTCCATAGAGCCTGGGCCCTTCACCACTCTCCATCCTGGCATCTCTCTTCTGATTTCTTGCTCCGGAAGTGACTTCCTGCCCACCTGCCAGCCTCACCTATCTATACTATTCCAACTCTCAATCTCAATCTCTTAGCTAATCAGAAGGGCAGGACATTTCTAGTTCCCATGGTAATGTTAAGTTTCTTTCTCTCTCCCTCCCTACTCCCACTGCCCCAGTGCTCAAATTTCACTTTTCTGGGCTGACCCATTGTACCTTCTATCACCGTTTGAACTCCCTTGCAAGAACAGTCTCTCCACTTCAAATAGGTCTAATGGAAAGCAACCATTTATAACTAAGAAAGCATACACAAAATGGCTGAACAGATCGATTTCTTCGCAAATGGATATAAACTTCCCCCTCTTCATATTACAGCACCCATTTCCCTTTTTTAAAAGGACAAACATGATATTTATTTATTTCATTTTTATACCGCCCAATATAGGGTGACCATATGAAAAGGAGGACAGGGCTCTTGTATCTTTAACAGTTGCATGGAAAAGGGAATTTCAGCAGGTGTCATTTGTATATATGGGGAACCTGGGGAAATTTCCTCTTCATCTCTACATTTAAAGCTGCAGGTACCCTGCCCTCTTTTAAATCTGGTCACTCTAGCATAGCTCCTGAAGCTTTAACTGTTGTGATGAAGATGGAATTTCACCAGGTTTTCCATATATACAAATAAAACCTCCTGAAATTCCATTTTTTATGCAACTGTTAAAGATACAGGAGCCCTGTCCTCCTTTTCATATGGTCACCCTAGCCCAATAGCCGAAGCTCTCTTTTGCCCTTGCAAGGATATATTTTAGGGTGACCATATTTTGGAAACCAAAAAGGAGGACAAAATGGCTGCCCTCAGGAGGCGTGGCCACCCCAACGTGCCCACCCCCAAGGCGGAGCCAACTCAACATGTCCGGCCCCCAAGGGTGTGTGGCCTCGGTCACATTTATTTATTTATTACATTTTTATATGCATTATTATTATCATCACCATCCATTATCAGCATCACCAAGAGAAGGAGGAGCATTATTAATATTACCATCACCATCTATTATCAGCATCACCAAGAGAAGGAAAAGCATTATTAATATTACCATCACCACCCATTATCATCATCAACAGCAAGAGAAGGAGCATTATTAATATTAGGATCACCATCCATTATCATCATCAACAGCAACTGGAGGAGCATTATTAACATTACCATCACCATCCATTATCATCAAGGTTATTTTTTTTCAGGGACGTCTTGAAAACTTGCAAATAGCCAGTTTTAAAGTGGCTGAAGCAATGAAGCCCCCCCTCTCAAGTTCTAGCCTCCCCCCTAGCCCTACATCCAAGCCTCTCCCCCCTCCTCCTCACCACCCCCATGCCAAGTTAAGGAGGATGGTGGCCTTGCCTCGGCCTACCTTTTCTCATGTTGCAGCTGCCTCCTCCGTGCGCAACTCGTGTCCTGCTGCTGCCTGGTCCGTGGCCGTTCGATGTCCTCCTCCTTCCTTCCGCTTCCGCTAGCCTGGTCCCTGTGCTGCTGCCGGCCCTCTCTTCTGGTCTTGCCCCGCCACGTTGTCCCTTGCCGCCTCTGTCTTGCCTGCCTTGGTCCACCACTGCCAGGCCCACCAAAAAGGAGGAAAATATGGCCGCCCTCAAGGAGGCGTGACCACCCCAACATGCCCTGCCCCCAAGGCATGCCTATCTTGACATGACCATCCCCAAGGTGGGCACAGCCTTGGTCACATGTCTAATTCTACACTTCACAATTAAGACAAACCTGTTCTATATACTGTAACATGTTAATGTTAAATCATTGAAATAAAGAACAAATGAGATAGTCAATGTATCCGAAAGTAACATTTATTTTTAGTTTTTTTTAAAAAATATTTAACAACAACACATAATAAAACATATACATACATAACACAACATTCCTCTTATTTCTTAGCTATACATTCTACTTCTTAATTCTTAACTCACATTAACTCAATTCTTAACTCAATTCTTAACCCCCACCCTCGGGATCTTATTCTAATTTCCAAAATTGCTTTGAATCTTCTGGAGGTTTTCTGTATACAAGTTGCTGTATACATTTTAAGACTCTTCCTCCCGATGTACCCAGGGATATTTTTCAGTAGATCTTATTTTTCTTAAAAGGGGTCGGGTGTTAACCAAGAATCTGTGGAAGTCCTTACATGACATTTGCTTATAATTATATTTCACCTGTAAAACCCCTTTCAGTGTCTCCACAGACATCTGGTTCCGTTCTTTAGTCCACTGGGCCTGCATCAATGAGAAAATGCACCCCACATTGGCATTATGGGAAGGAACGGGGGAAAAAACCTGTGCAATTGGCAGCAGTTCGGTATAGCAGCCATTGTTTTTAGAACTCTCAAAGAATTTGCTCCATTTCTGGTGCGCAATCAATTTTTTGAATTCGTCACCATCACACATGCTTTCTACAAATTTTCTCAGTTTTGCACACTGATCAAAGCACTTGACATCATTGATGGGGACTTCCTTCTCTCTTAAGTACTTAATAGTAGGCTCCATATCAGGCCATTTTGGTGCCTCAGTCAGGGCCATCCACCTGAATATCGAGAACTCTTCAAGGGGTCTCATCCACATCTCCAGATATTCAATGCAGGTGGTGTATTGATTGTACTTGCTTACAGAAGGAGTCACATTGTGCAGCAAGTCCCGCCTTCCAATTTTCCATCAGGAGTTCCTTAACTTTAAGGGATATGAAGTTGCTGGCCTCCCGTTCACGCAGGATCTCGATTACAGAGTCCAGGACTTTTATGACTTCCACCACAGAATTGTTTGCACGTTCAATCTCTTCAATGTGTTCTTGGAACATGCTCATTAGTGAATGCATATGCCACAGATAGATCTCACTAAAGTCACCCTCAAAGAACTTATTGAGCCCAGCAGGTGGTTTGCTTTGAGAGAGAAAGAAGGACTTCAAAGCCAGAAACATCTGCAGCAGCCTTGTGATTCCGGGGAATAAGGATAGCCACCGTGTCTTGCTGTCAGAAAGCAGCTTTCTGTATTCAACGTCCACAAACTCTCAGTACTCCTTCAGGCTCTCAGTTCTTACAGTGTAAATGCTAAAGTACTGATATATTTTAAAAATAGCAGACTCCACATCCACATCAAGTGTGTCTGCCCCGTGATGTACACAATTGTTCAATATGTGTGCTGGGCAACCCACACCAATCAGAGTAGTCTTCTTCAACAGCCTTTTCAATTTTGCGAAGACATTACTCCCTTCCTCATCACGCCGTAGTCCACCAAACATAGTATTGCAGTTGTCACCTGTGAAGGCAATGCACTTCTCCAACAAGCCATTCTTCTTCAGAGTGTCCTTCACATATTGGGCAATTGTATCCGCTGTCTCGTTAGGTGTGTTCCTCACTTCAATGAGCTTAGACTGCAGACCACCATTCTTCCAGTCAAAATATTGTATTACAACTGAAAGATTTTCACTGCACCATGGTTGCTTCCATCAGTCGAGACTCCACAGTATGGTATGTTGTAGGGATGTGCTCCGCTCCGATTAGGAGCGTAGAAGCAGTAGCGGATTGGCCTGCTCCGCCTTACCCAGAGGCGGAGTAGGAGCGGACCGTGGACCCCCTAGAAGCAAGGCGAAGAGAAGCGACCATTTTTCGGAGCTCCGAGTTCAGGCGGAGCGCTCCGGTCGCCATCTTGAAAACATTTCGCCATAGGATTGCATTGCGGCAAATAATCGCGCATAACTACGTTGTTTTTGAAGCTATCGTTCTGGAAATTCTTGTGCACAGAGAGTCGTGGATGGGGGTCATTTTGAGACCACTCTCACCTCTCTGCGTTGTCTGGGTCGCGGGCTATATTTTTTTGAAAATCGGGTCAACCGCGCGGCTCAAACTGCGTTTTCGGCTTTTCGCCCATAGGATTGCATTGAGGGAAAGAATCGGGGATAACTGGGGGGGGGGTTAAGCTATCGTTCTGAAAATTCTTGTGCACAGAGAGTCGTGGATGGGGGTCATTTTGAGACTACTCTCAACTTTCTGCGTGCTGTGGTTCACGTGCAATGTTTTTGTGAAAATCGGGTCACCCGCTCGGCTCAAACTGCGTTTTCGGCTTTTCGCCCATAGGATTGCATTGAGGGAAAGAATCGGGGATAACTGGGGGGGGGTTTAAGCTATCGTTCTGAAAATTCTTGTGCACAGAGAGTCGTGGATGGGGGTCATTTTGAGACCACTCTCAACTTTCTGCATCGTACGGGTCGCGGGCTAGAAGTTTTAAAAAAATCGGCGGGAAAAATACCTTTTTCAAAGGGCTGAGGGGCAGAGTCAGCTCCCGGTCATGATGATCCCAAAGTTGGAGGAGGGCATAGGCAAAACAGGTAACTTGGGATTCTGGGAAACTTCTCTTTCTTCATCTGAACGGGCTTTTCCCCGTGTTTTTTAACACAGTAGCCCCACCAAATGCACAAACACAACCTGAAATCATATACTAAGCCAAGAATAAGAGATAGAAACACAGCACTGCTCCCCACCCTAACCTTGGTGAACAACTGAATCGATGTGGTGCAAGGGGATGAGCTCCCCTAGGGCATCTCATCGTGGACGTGCCCCCACTCTCTCCTGCACTGGAAGGCCATAGAGCCTTCCAAAGAGAGTAAAACGGTGGAGCAATGCCTATCATGAGTTGAAGTGAATGGTCACTTTTCAGTGGTAGAGCAATGCCTGTTCTGAGTCGAAGTGAGCGTTTTACTTCTTCTCGGAGCTGTGGCTGTCAGTGTCTTGAACTGGCAGCTACTTCCCCCTCCCCCGGGCACGTCCCCCTATTGCTGGTAAAAGACAGATATAGCCTTTTAAAAAAAGTTCTTCTTGTTGTTTATTGAGCAACACTGCTGCTTTTAATTCCACCCCTCCTTTGTTTATTGATTGATTTATTCCATTTTATATGCATTACTGGCTTATCCTTGGCTCACTTCCTTATGCCCCCAGAAATGCCAGCTGCATGCCTGCCTGCCTTCCCTCCCTCCTCCCCTGCCCACCTCACAGGGATGTTGTGTGTGGGGTGCCCGATTTTCAAAAATTCGCCAAAAATCAGGGGATGATGGGATTGCTTTGAAACTTGGCATGCATGTGTATATCCCCATGAGGTGTCATGGTGCCAAACATGAGGTTTCTAACTTGAACAGAAAAAAAGTTGTATAATTTTTTAGCTTTCAATGCAAGCCTATGGGGGGGGGGAAACGGAGCTCCAGATCCGGATCCGGAGCTCCGGGCGGAGCGGAGCGGAAGTGGGCGGAGCGGGGGCGGGGCGGAGCGGCCCGATCCGGAAAATGGCGGATCTGCAAGTGAAGCGGAGCAGGGGGTCCGTGCACACCCCTAGTATGTTGTCTTCTTTTATTCTTTGCAGAACGCTTTCCACTGACTGCGGTGCAAGTACAGAGTTCATAATTGCTTTGGTCTTTGTGCGAGCACTTGAGAACTTCCAGGCTACCTCTGACTCAGGGAATAGTATTTTGAACAAGCAAGAGGTACAATCCATTATTCTAAAGGAATTGTGATGCATCACAGTGTGGAAGGCCATTGTACCCTCCACTGCAGAGACCGCATCCTCAGTTTTGCTTCCAGGTCTCAGAAAGAAATCAGTCACTCTGGCAGATGAGCTCTCACCTCGAACAGCTTTCCTGTGCTTTTCTGACTCAACGTGGTTCTGTAAATCCAAAGCACCTTTATGTGCAACAGACACAAATGTTCCAGGCTTGCATATAGTGCACTCAGCCTCACTCTCATCTCGACCATTCCTGAAGCCAGGAAATTTGGCCTTTAACTCAGGTGTGAATTTACACTTTCTTTTGGGCATTCTGAAGGTATTTCCTCAAGGTTTTTACTGAATTATAGACCAGAACAGAATCTGAAAGACAACAAAGTAAGTTATTATTTAGCATCTCTGAATCCCACAACTAAACCAAACTTATTGTTGTGAAATGCAGTCAGAGTTTGGAAAAACTGGGAAAAGAAGGGGCAGGACTACGACATCACCACAGTCTGTGTTTATTTTCCAAACACACCTCTTAAAAACAAAAGTAAGTTACATCACTATCAAAGAAATCAAATACTGAGATTTTAGCAGGCCATTATAACACACTTCCAATAACATCTTTGCAGCCATAAAAACTAAAATCCTTTTTAAAAAGAAAAGCTAATCTAATCTAAGAGAAGATCAATTATATTGAAGAGGCTAACAAGACTGCCAGAACACAGAATCATGATTGTTTCAGAAGCAGATTAGATTCAACGCTCAAGAACATTTTGCATGACAACTGCATCACATCAAAGGAAACTGACCCATAATTATTCTCTTGTCTGAAAAGCCCAGTAGCTTAAAGTAGTGTGATCCTATGAAAAGGAGGACAGGGCTCTTGTATCTTTAACAGTTGTATAGAAAAGGGAATTTCTGCATGTGTCATTTGTAGGCATACAGCACCAGGTGAAATTCCCTCTTCATCACAACAGTTAAAGCTACACTAGCTATAGTAGAGTGGCCAGATACAACAGAGGGCAGGGCTTCTGCAGCTAGTGTTGATGAAGAGAGAATTTCACCCTCTTCAATTGACACCTGCTGCAATTCCCTTTTCTACATTACAGTTAAAGATACAGGAGCCCTGTACTCCTTTTCATATGGTTACCCTAACTTACAGATTGGTTGTGCTTCTTTAATACATGTAAGAGGAAGCTCTTGGCATTTGGTTTCAATGTAAATTAGATCTACTTTCATTTGGTGTTCACTCTGTTCCTGTGCTCGGCTTCTTAAGACCAGTGATAAGGCCTGGTCTAGCAAGGCCCTTAGTGTGTTGTGTGATGGAGCTCTCAGAAGCCTCTGAATTCAGAGCCTTCTGAGCGGTGAGAACGATTGTGGCCTAAATGTGATGCCACTTACTAGAGACTCCTGCTGAATCACAGTTTAATTTAAAATAATGTCAGTCTAATTACTTTTTTCTATTTTTGATCCAAATAGAAGAGTATCCCTAAACCCCACAAAGAATCATATCCTAATAGCTTTACAGGATTTCTGCATTAACAAAAACCTGTAAGTGCCACACCCAAGATAACCATCAGATGCCCAGAAGAAAACACGAAGAAGAGCTGGTAGTAGCAAAGGATGCAGTATTTCTACATCACCCGTTTGTGTGACTGAGCACAACATCAATATTCCATTGCACTCCGTTGTATCAGCTCAGCAAAATGGGGTGGTGGAGGAGGAGGTTACTGTGACTATGGAGCCTACTGAATTGGGATTGCAACTTCCACTTTGAACATGGCCCTGAGGAAGGTCAGATGTTTCTCTGTCTTGGTGCATCTGACCTTCTCCAGTGCCCTTCACAAAATGAGCAGTGTTTGAGACACACACAAAAGCCCTGGAGAACAAAAAGATGGAACACCATATGCACCCTGGAAACATGGGCCAGATTCCAGGCAAAGAGAGAGCTATGGGACATTCTTTCAATTCAACCATCCTACTTTTCTTCATCTCATCATTTCAGGTGGCATTTTGCCTGGGAGTCTTCAAACTCCTGCATCTAGCTATAAATAAATATATTCATAAGCAGCCACTCTACTGGCCATGCACACTGACATGAAGGCTGTCTTTCAGGACAGGAGCCCTTCTAAGGCAGCTCTTGTCTCAAGTTGAATAAAATGCAACACAAACGACAAACGGCAGCATATGATTAACAGCCATAAAAATCTAGAATGTGGTCTCTAAAATGCTTGGGAGGAAAGAAAAGTCTTTGTCTGACCCTTAAAAATATAACCTAGGTGGCAGGTGAGCCTCTTCAGGGAGGACATTCCATAAGTGGGGTACCACAACTGAGCAGGCCCTTTCTCTTGTGGCCAGCTGCTTAGCTTCCTTTAGCAGGGGCACCCAGAAGAGGGCCTCTAAGGGTCCTATCAGGTACATATGGGAGGAGGAGATGTCCATTTAGATACTCTTGTCCCAAACTGTTTAGGGCTTTAAAAGACTTTGAATTGGACTCAAAAATGGAGTGGAAGACAGTGCTGCCAATGAAGTAGTTGGCGTCACTTGATCATAGTGGCCAATCCCAGTTAGGACTCATCTAGACCAAGCAGGATAGTCCACTATGAAAGCGGTATACAAAAGGCAGGAGTCACACTACTGCTTTATAGCGGTATCAAAGTGCACTGCAGGATCTACACTACTGCTTTATGGTGCACTGAGAAATGTTGGGGCCCACGATGCATCTACACCAAACAGGATATAACACTTTGGAAGTGGCGTGAAAGCGGTATATGGTAGGTGTCAATGGCCCCCAACAGTTGTCAGTGCACTTCGATACCGCTGTAAAGCAGTAGTGTGGCTCCTGCCTTTTACGTACCGCTTTCATAGTGCAATATCCTGCTTGGTGTAGATGTAGCCCTTAGTAACCAAACAGCTCTTTTTTGAACTAATTGATGTTTCCAAACCGTCTTCAAATGTACAGCATGTCTTTCTAGATATGGCAAGTAGTCTATAAATTGATTGGTTGATTCAATAAATAAGATAGAGAATAACTATTATTCTTGGTGTTTCTATATTAAATGCAAGCTTTTAATTTAGTTCAGGAAATCCAGGCTGCATGTCACCGTGGCCTTTCCTGATCTCTGTGCATGGAGCCACCACCCTGTTGAAGCATTTCCTGACTGATGTAACATGTAAACTGCCCACCACTAATTTATACCACTGACATTTCCTGGAACGAAGGACAACAAAAGATTTACATCAGCTTCCTCCCCATTTAATAATAATAATAAAAACTTCTGTGGCATAATTAGGATGGCTGTATCAATGCATTAAAAAATAATAATAATCCAGGGCTGCTCAGAAATAACATTTTTTAAATGATTAGTACAAAACAAGTGAAACCTTCAACAAAATGTGGCAGTATAGAAATGCTCCTGTTCAGGATTTCAACCAAGTAGCTATGCCCACTTCCGTGGTATTTTGTTTCATTCCTTCCCCCACCTGCCTTCTCATTTTTCCATCCCCTCCCCCCCCCACGGGCTCCCAATAGTTAGCATTTCATGCTCATGGAACATGATCAGTCCTCAAAGAGGTGCTTTGGAATTCCCTCACCACCACCACCACCACCACTTGTATCTCCCCTTTCTACATAAGTGGTGCACTTTGTGATACATAAGTAATGGCACCCACCTCTCCACTTCAGAAATAGAAGGAATGAGGAGGATAAAAAATGACCAGCGCTTTTAGCAGAAAGAGAAGATATAAATGTAATTAATGAATAGCACTGTTTACAATATAATTGGATGGGGAGGTGAAAGCCAAAGTTGTTGTTCTCAATTTTATAGTTTGCCGAAACATTTCTTCCAAATGCATTTCTCTGAATTAGAAAATATCCATCAAATGCTCAAAAATGCAACACTTTAATCCCCTCCCTTTGCAAACATGAAGCCACTCAGCAGGAGAAGCAACAACTCAACTGGGGAAAATGTACAGTACAGAAACTTGTCAGCCACTAGACCACCAGGCCCCTCACCCACCTCCATGGCTGCCAGACCACATCCCTCCTCACCGCCTCAGACGCCGCTCCTGCCCAGCCGACGAGCCGCATGTGTTTCCCAAACAAACGCAGAGAAACCCCTGGCTTAAGACCCGCCTTCCTATCTCATCCAATCGGGTTTCTCCTATGACGGAAAGATGAAGGCGGGTCTTAAGCCAGGGGTTTCCTTGTTTGGGAAACACGCCGCTCTCAGGCTTCTATTGGAGCATCTCCTCCATGGAGACACCCTAATAGAAGCCCCGAGACCGGCTTGTTTCCCAAACAAGGAAACACCTGGCATTAAGACCCGCCCACCTCATTCATCCGGGTCTCTCCTATGATGTCAACGTCATAGGAGAGACCTGATTGGATGAGGTGGGCGGGTCTTAAAGCTGGGTGCTTCCGCGTTTGGGAAACACCAGGCTCTCGGGGCTCGAGAGCCGCGTGTTTCCCAAACGCGGAAACACCCGGCTTTAAAGAGGGGTGCTTCCACGTTTGGGAAACACCCGGCTCTCGGGGCTTCTAAGCCCCGAGAGCCAGGTGTTTCCCAAATGCAGAAGCACCCGTTTTTAAGACCCACCCACCTCATCCATCCGGGTCTCTCCTATGATGTTGACGTCATAGGAGAGACCCGATTTGATGAGGTGGGCGGGTCTTAAGCCGTGTGTTTCCGCATTTGGGAAACACATGGTTTAAGGCTCCCCCGGCTTCTATTGGGGCCTCTCCTTGGTTGCCATGGTGACGACGACCAAGGAGAGGCCCCGATAGAAGCCGGGGGAGCCTTTTTTCCCGGGCAAAGGGGGGGGGGGGAAGGCCATTTCCGGCCGGCCGGGGATTCCCCCCCATTTCCAGTCATGTCCAGGCAGATCCGGACAGTTGGTCACCCTAATATATTTACTTTTCTAAACAACAACCCCCCCCCCGCAGTGCATTTATAGTTATCACAATGCTATTGTAGAACTGAGCCTGGAACTTCTGGAGCAATGTCATTCCCATGGTGCCAAAAAGCTCTGGATTGTTTGAGTCTTTGGATCAGGGGTGGGCAGGAGGTAGATCTCCAGATGTTTGGTCTTCAACTCCCAGCATTTCTGACCATTAGCCATGGTGGCCTGGGTTTATGGGAATGAAAGTCCAAAACATTTGGAGATCTATCTTCTGCCCACTCCTGCCTTGGATAGTGTCTGATGAGATATGGCTTTTCACACCTCCTAATATCCACTTCCTGATAGGACAACTTAAGACAAGTTGCGCATGGATCATATAGCATCACCTGCTGTGGGTAAGTGGTTAAGAGAATTCAGTCCCATCAGCAACCTGTCTTTGAAAGTCAGTGTGGTGTAGTGGTTAGAAGATTGGACTAGAGCCCTATTCAGTTGTTCAAAAATGTGTTAAAATCAACCTGCGAGAGAAGGGAGCACTCCAGACCTGCCCCTCTCCCTCATCCCGTTTGTCGCCCTCTACTTGTGGAGGGTGACTTTCTGAAGAGGACAGCCTCCTTCATCTGTGAGGACTTCCCATGCAATTGAAACCCTTGATTTTCCAATATCTTCAATCGTGTGGAGAGCCCCCACGGATAACAAAGCCTCTCCTCTTCAGACAGTTGCCCTCCACAAGAGGAGGGTGCTAAATGCAACGAGATGGTGTGTGTGTGTGCTGGAGTGCCCCTCCCCTTGTGTGATGATTTTTTTAAAAAACCCTTTGAATGACAGAGATTAGGACAGAGGAGATCCACCAGGTTCAGATCTCTGCTCAGCCATGAAGTTCAGGGGATGACCTGGGGCCCATCTCCCCCCTCTCTCAGCCTAATCTACTTCTCAGGATTATGGTGAACATAACATGGGAGGGGAGAGAATCATGTATGCTGTTTTGAGCTCCTTGGAGGAAAGGTAGGATATTAATGGAATGAATGAATTAATGATAAATAAATCACATAAAAATCCATGGCAAGACAGGCACATTTTTGTATGAATTCAAATATGGAACTCAGTTACAGTCTGCTGGTTCATCTTTTGTTTTAAAGGTGGTACGTTTTGGATACGTTAAGCAAATGCACACTTTCCTTTTCTTCTGGGAAATCTGTAGTTTGTGATTGCTTGGATGTCTACATGGCTGTGTGTAGGAGTGAGAGGAGGTGGGAGAGAGTCAAATGAAAAAGACAAAGTAGGAGGAATGTAGAAGATGGAGATGCTTAAAGGAGGATATATGTATATGAATGGACAAGTCTTTTAATCATGGGTCAGTATAAAATCACCAAATTCAGGGAAGTGCTACCCTGAATATTCTTCTTATGACTGACTTTTGGATGTATGACAATTTGTTTACCTAGTAGATGGGGGGCATAAAGAGGACTCTCTTTTGTCACTTCTGAATTCAATCACGTGTGTGTGTGTGTTTGTGTGTGTGTGTATGTGTTTTTTGTGGTTGTGTTTCAATTATATTCTCCTACAAGTTACTCTCTGCCTGTGGAACAGAGACAGTTCTGTTCAGAATAGCCTTTTTTCTCCTCAATGGAAATTTTTAAAATTGTTCCCAGCGGTGACATCATGGCCTTCTGCATTCCCATAGACACCATGATGGATGCTATTGATGGGCACGGCATTTTCTTTTTAATGCTTTCATTGTTTTCTGAGTTTCATTTGAGGCTTTGTTTGGAGTGAAAAATTTAAACAACAACAACAATGAAAAGAACAAAAAATAAATCACAAAAAAAATGTGTTGGGAAAAGAAGTGCAAACGAATGTTAAAGTTACAGAAACATCAGTGTTGGAAGAGATACCATTAATAATCCAGATAAATCTATCCTTTGTCAAAAGCATATTCCTTTGGGCTGCTTCTCACATCTGAGCTGACCATTTACTTTCTCTTTGCAGTTTTCCTGTGTACTGCTGTATGAACTGGACTGTATATGGACACCATAACCAGCAGCCATTTCCATGATCACCGCAGCTGAGGAGAAATGGAAATGGCTGCTAGGGGAGTTCCCCATTCAGTTCTGAACACAGGTGGGACTGCATAAAGACAAAAAGAAAAAGAAAAAAGAAAAGAAAAAGTAAATGACTTGTCTACGGGTCCTGGCCATAAAACACCCCAACAAGGTTCTAATCACCATTTCCTTGAAAAATCTAAAAAAATAAATAAATAAGTAGAAATCCCCAACAACCTCTCTAGGTACCTTGTTAAAGTGATCTTATAGATTTCAGTTGGGGCAGGGCACCGGCCTTCCATTCTTTATAAAGCATCATTTACGTGGATTATGCGTTGTTGTTGTTGTTGTAGTAGTAGTAGTAATTTACCCAACTGACTAAGAGAGAACACACTTGAGTCAAGAGAAACATCAAGATTGATATATACATCAATTTTCTCCACAGGTGCATATTGACATTCTGAATGCTACATCTAACGTAGGGTGACCATATGAAAAGGAGGACAGCGCTCCTGTATCTCTAACAGTTGTATTGAAAAAGAAATTTCAGCAGGTGTCATTTGTATATATGGGGAACCTGGTGAAATTCCCTCTTCATCACCACAGTTAAAGCTGCAGGTGCCCTGCCTCTTTTAAATCTGGTCACTCTAGTATAGCTCCTGCAGCTTTAACTGTTGTGATGAAGAGGGAATTTCACCAGGTTCTCCATATATACAAGTGACACCTGCTGAAATTCCCTTTTCTATGCAACTGTTAAAGATACAGGAGCTCTGTCCTCCTTTTCATATGGTCACCCTAATCTAATGCACATTGGAAAGTTTGTGGTGGCAGGAAGCACTGTGCTTTTTGCTCCCGTTGAATGCTTCAGATGGCCCGTTGGCTCTAAAACAGCATTCCGCAACCAGGTGCCCTCTAGATGTGTTGGACTGCAGCGCCATCACGCCCAGCCAGCATGGCCATTCGCTGGCTGGGAATGATGGGAGTTTCCATCCAACACATCTGGAGGACACCATGTTGGGCAGGGCTGCTCTAAACATTGTGCACCCCAATCAGAATTTTAGAGAAAATTGCTGTCCACACTCTGGGTTGTCATGTGAATTGCACATACATCACACAATGACAGGCTTATTTCAATAGGGAATTGCCAAAGAGAACTTCAAGGCATTTTTTTGAATCTCCTTATCCTGGTTCCTTTACTGCATTCATGATAGGTTCCCCCCCCCCCCACACACATACTTTAAAAAGCTGATTGAATGTTCCTTTAAAAAAACTTTCTCATTTTAAATTAAGGTGGGTTTTTTTACTTATCTTTGTCACTTATAATCTCTCTGTTGTGTGTGCCAACCAAAACTCATTAAGCATATCCTAACTATCATTCTGAATTTAATGGTTTCATCAAACTTATCCATACTTTTTCTTCTGGCACACTGGACAATGCCTTTAAGGTTCTGAGGATTAATGAAAACATCATTCTTATCTGATTATGGCTAAATTAAATCCTCATTTGAGAAAGGTAGCCACTTCCAATGTATCACCAGTGGTGTTTGTTCAAGTTCAGCAAAGTTCCTTAATGTAAAGAAATTAGATATTAAAATGAAATACTGTCTAAAGACATAGTTCTGTTCTCAAAAGAGTTTTAGACTGGTGTTTCTATGACTCATAGAAGGATCCCACAACTATAATGGCTGTCTTTGTTGGCCTCACCACTGGATCTCTGGAAGATACAGACTGTTGTGACCCATTGTTCCCAGACAATAGTTGGTTGTTGTCCTCAATTGAGACATCAGACTAAATGGAGCTTCCAAAGTACAAGAGAAGAGGTCCCTGTCAAAGTTGATTACAATCTAAAATTCAACAGGGAAGAGAGGGCAGGGAAGGAAACAGAAGTAGAACAGTTCCTATCAACCGCTGGCAGACCCGGCTTCCCTATTTAGAAATAGGATGCCACTTGTACATCACCAAAAGAGAAGACATAAGAGGATACTGATTTGCATAATATTTGTATATGCCAATTTATACACATAGATGCACATTTATTAATAATAACTATCATTTGAACAGCTATATACTGCATCTCACCATGAGGGGAAGACCGTTGACAAGGGGGTGTCTATACACTCTTTTAAACTCATAGGGGCTGCGCAGTGGTGCTGTGTTGTTTAAATGACACGGTTGCCAACTCACAGCCACATCAGGATTTCCCTCCCCCGAAACTGCGTGATTTCAAACTCTTGATTTACCGTGACTTTTACATTTGCTCTAAGGTCATCCCGTTGTTTCCCAGCTTTGGCTTGGGTTATTCAGTGGGCGGAGCTTGGGTAAGCACAGGAACTTAGGGCAGGGGGCGGGCTTGACAATGGATTGGCTGCCAGCACTGTGGTTTTTCTGGCTGGGTAGCCATGATCCCTCCTGCCCCATCTAGTTTTTCGGATTTAGCATTGCAGCACCAATTCTGCAGGCTATTATTATTATTATTATTATTATTATTATTATTATTATTATTATTATTATTATATAGCACCATCAATGTACATGGTGCTGTACAGAGTAAAACAGTAAATAGCAAGACCCTGCCGCATAGGCTTACATTCTAATAAAACCATAATAAAACAATAAGGAGGGGAAGAGAAAGCAAACAGGCACAGGGTAGGGTAAACAGGCACTGGGTAGGGTAAAACTAACAGTATAAAGTCAGAACAAAATCAAGTTTTAAAAGCTTTAGGAAAAAGAAAAGTTTTTAGCTGAGCTTTAAAAGCTGCGGTTGAACTTGTAGTTCTCAAATGTTCTGGAAGAGCATTCCAGGCGTAAAGGGCAGCAGAAGAAAATGGACGAAGCCAGGCAAGGGAAGTAGAGACCCTTGGGCAGGCGAGAAACATGGCATCAGAGGAGCGAAGAGCACGAGCGGGGCAATAGTGTGAGATGAGAGAGGAGAGATAGGAAGGAGCTAGATAGTTAGATCAGCTTTTGAGCTGATCCCCTTCCAACATGGCATCATGTAGACACCCTCCAGTTGATCTGTGTGCCTGCTCAGTCTGCAGTCCAGGCGCTAACTGCTGATGGGCACCTTCAAAGCCCCTGTGGCTCTCCCTTCTTATGTTTTGTTATCTTTAAACTAGATTTGAATTGGACAGCCTTTAAAATAGAGGATGCTTTCAAAGAGAGGACTGTCCTCTGACATCCCTCAAAATAGAGGGTTGTCTTCTGTAAAACAGAATGTATGTCTGTCCTATTTAGGAATAGTATTATTTATTCAACTAGGTTTGTTTCTGTTTCTTAAAGTTACATAAACATTTTGCTAGATTATATTTTCCTAGTGTAACTCTTCTCCAGCCCCCCCCCCCCCCCGAAGGTTAATTGAGATGTGATTCGGTCTCCAAATCTATATGGCAATACAACCACAAGGAAGAAACTAAACTACTCTAAATTACTATGGAAGATATTGAAACTTGCTTCCTAATTAGACACTTTCCAGTATGAAGAAGAATTCAAGAAATAAGTCTGCCATCTCATTTTTGAACTTACGAAACCGTGGACAATATTGCCCAGAGAATTTTGCACAACACATTTCTAAGTGTCTTCTGAATGAGGCCAGTGTTAACTCAGTACCTACTGGATGTATACACTGAATTTATATGAATGGGCTCTTTTTTTTTCATTAGCATTTTCAATTTATGTAAGTTGCTCTGAAAATACTTGGGATTAAAGTGCAAAGAAACAAATGTTTGAGAGAGAGAGAGAGAGAGAGAGAGAGAGAGAGAGAGAGAGAGAGAGAGAAGCAGCACCTGTGGATATGGAGTTCTGTGTGATCATTACAGCTCCTGGTTGGCTCTGGACCCATTGGTTGGCCTCATTATGATATCTGTGGAAAACTAACACAGCATAGATTGGATTTTAGGAAAATGTTAAGATCTGATCATAGAGGCAGCTATATTTCATATGATCCTTACAAGGTGACATGTGTGAGGAATAACAGTGCTCTAAATGCATTTACAGCACAAATGGAGATGAAATTAATGAAAAGGGTTGGAATTTGAGAACACCTGGAAAGTACCACATTTCCCAGGGAAAAGGTGAAGCACTGAAATGTATCATTTGTGAGCCAGGATCATTTTAATGGGACTGCCTGCATGAGCTGAGGCCTGTTTAGTGCTTGCTTGCTTGTATCATTAAACTTTGTTGGGATTTTTAAAGAAACCTTTCTTTTATGAAAGAATTGCATCCCAAAGCACATTAAATTGGGTATAAGTCCAGCTGAAATCAATGTGCCCAATTAAGTTTAGTTAGGATCAGGATGACAAATATACATCAGAAACGTACTTTTTCAAACAACAACAACAACAACAACGAACTTTGGTCTAATCTACGCCTACAGCCCTTTTGCAATGGAAGAGAGATGATTGTGATGGTTCCCAGCTTCTGTGATTGGCGCTCATGGGGCACATGCCACCGATGTTTCCCACAAGTAAAGGAGAGCCATTGTGGGAGAATGTGTGCCCCATGACCGCAGTTCCGAATGTGTATCGGCAGATGTGGGCGGGATTATGAAGATGGGTACAGGGCATGGATTTTTTTTAATAACTCCTGAGAGATGTGCACCAGTGCAAACACGTAGCAACACAAGGGGGGATAGGTACTGTGTCGAAAATGTGCTTCTGTGCAGAGATATATTTGTGTGTGTTTTTAAAAACACTCGGCGATGAAACACGCCGATGCCCATGCACACTGCCCTGACAGTGGGTTGGCTGTTTGCTGAGCCAGGAGCTTGCACCGAACAGCAACAGCTTTGCAAAGAGGGTCACACCAGCCATGGACTTCGGGATTGTAGTGAGAGAGCCGAAAAAACCATGACAAAACCAAACAGCGATATTCCTGAATAACTGAGTGGTGGAGTCGAGATCACAGCTGGATCAACTGTGCGTCATGTGGCCCAGTAGGGATGACTTCGATATTATCCTGGAATAAATGGCTGACGTAGACACGGCCTTTGAGAATCTATCATTTTGCTCATGTTGGTTATTTATTCAGTACAGTAAAAATTGTAGGTGGATATGAAACTCCATTATGTAGATATAATCCTTGATAAATACATGTTTTTTTTAATTGAATTGAAAATGATGCTACCAAAAAATTACCTATATACTCACTTCAGAAGAGATAACATGAATAAAAGGGTTTTTTTTGGGTGGGGGGAGAGATGAAAGGGAAGCAATAATATACACTACCTATTAGTATTTACTAAAATTTGAGGCTCGTTCATTTTAAATATGTCATATTTACCTTTAATATGCTTTTATATTTGAGGTTCCAAACTCCCCCTGACCTCCGGGCCCAGGATGTTTTCTGAATTTTATTATACTGCCTTACGCTGTATTTCCGTTCTTGTCAATTCACCCAAATATTGTGCAAGGCAAACAGGGAGATAAGCAGTGTCAACGTGAGCTTCAGCCTCACTACAACAGCTCGAGTCTCATGTCCTGCTGAGCTTGTCAAAAGCAGACATCCGTCTTGCACTCTACCATGTGTTGCCTACTCTGTCCCCTTAATGCTCTATCTCAATATGCCATGGATAGGTTGGCTCTCCAGCAAAGTAATCTTCAACCCAAGGCCTGCATGAAGATCAATCTCTTGGGATCCTTTTAGCTCTGTAGGTGTTACTTATTAACCACAACATTGGAGGGTCTCCACACCCTGGACTGGCCCAAATATTTACACTGGTAAAATGCCAGTTTAGAAGAGAAAGAATAGGGGCTTGTCTATACACTTTATATACCCCAGAGAAGGCAAGGTTCCTGATCACAGAGTTCTACTCACATTCAAGCGAACCCAAGTAGACCTCCTGTTCAGACCTTGCCAATTCAACATGGCAAGGTCTGACCTGAAGAGGGCAGGAGGCCAGCGTGTCCGGAGATATAGGGGTGTGGCCAGCATGCAGGACCCTGACCCTCTACCCGCTTTAAGCCCTCAAACAATCAGGCAAATGCCTGAACAGGGCTTCTGACTATGCAGAAATCTTGACTACAATATCCAGTCAGTCTTCCCTACCCTCCTATTTTGTAACATTTTGCCTGATGAAGAAATATCTAAGGTTTGCACATTTTGGGGGGATCTTTGAGCTGACCAAATACTAGTATTACACTTTATGGATCTGGGATACAAATGAGTTTTTATATCCAGTCTCATGAGATTTTAAGAGGAGAATTCTTCTATTCTCACTCCAACCCACCTTGCTGGGTTGTTGGTAGGTGTAAATAGCTGATTCTCCTATCTACAATAATGTCCCCCAGGTATCCAAGGAATGTTTATTCCCCCCCCCCCCCGATTTCCTGGTTCCTCCCTCCCCCCTCCCTCTCCTGAACCTCCAGATAAAAAGAATAAATTCTCTCCAACACCTTTGTCACTCTTTGGAATGCCCCCTACAGACATGTGACTTATGCTGTTTTGCATGTCAGCTGATGATACTTTGCATCTATTCCACCAGACCTGCTGAGGACATCTCCCAGGGAGGCTCCTCCTCTCTTAACTGTCATCTCCAGCAGACATTCCAGCAGGCTGTGCTGAGGTAGATAAGAAGGAGAGAAGGGCCAGTCCACCTGTGCTACTGAAAGGCTTTCCTTATGAAGGCTCCTCTTCCCTCAGCTGTTACTACCGATAGCCATTCCAGCACGCTGTGCTGAGGAGATAAGAGGAAGAACAGGAAAAGCAGGGCCGTTCCACCAGCTCGGTGGGAGCATATTATAGCCATTATGACTAGTAGCCATTGATAGACTTATCCTCCATGAATTTGTCTAATCCCTTTTTGAAGCCATCCAAATTGGTTGTCTTACTGCATATTGTGGTAGTGAATTCCCTAGTTTTCCAGTTCTATAAAGCACCTTTTCCAGTTCTACAATATTCTTTCTGAGGTGTGGCAATCAGAACTATACATAGTATTCCAAGTGTGGTCATACCGTAGGTTTTAATAAAGGCAGTTTTATTTTTGTTTCTTTTCTAATCGTCCCTAATTTGACTTTTGACACAGTTGCTGTGCATTGGGTTGGTGTTTTCATTGATCTCTCCACCACAACCACAAGATCCCTTTGCTGGTCAGTTACCATCAGCTCAAACCCCATCAATGTTTATGTAGAATTAGGAATTTCCCCCCCAATGTGCATCCTTTTTCACTTGTTTACATTGAACCACATTTGCAGTTTTAATGTCTATCTTTGCAGACGTCATCTTGATTATTCTTCAGTATGGCATATTCTTTTATATGCTTTATTTTTAATAATACTTTCCACCAATTTATCCAGAACTTTCCTGTTCTCCGATATACAGTTCAATCTTAGGAACATGTTACATGTTTTTTGTTAGATCAGAAATGTTAAATTTATTATTTGTCAATAGGGCATTGAACTTCATATCTTGTCACCATTATTTACGTCAGTTCTTCAGACTTTCTTAAACTATTAGTTCAGGCAAAAATATCTGCCCTAAATCTTCCGTAGTGGAGACAGACACAAATAATTAATTCATTTTCATTGCAATCACTTTATTTATTTATTTATTGCATTTATATGCAATAAAAGTCTTACTGCATATTGTGGTAGTAAATTCCCTAGTTTGTAATTCCCTTGTGGTAGTGAATTCCCTAGTTTTCCAGTTCTATAAAGCACCTTTTCCAGTTCTATAAAGCACCCATAGCCGAAGCTCTCTGGACAGTTTACAGAAGTTAAAAACAGTAAGCATTAAAAACAAATATACAAAGTTTAAAAACACAAAAAGCATAAAATCAACAGTATCCTTATAAAAACAGCTATTCTGTTTCACACAGCTTTAACTCCTTTGTCATCCAACAGTCCAACACCTCCCTTGCCAGTTTCCTGCTTCTCAGGGTTTTGTTTTTTTAAAAAACTGTTGCTTGTCTTAGTGGGCAGTATCCTACTGTGTCATTCTACTAATGCAAATTACATTGTGCTGGTGTAAGTAACCTCTAGAGCAATGCCAAAAGTGTTAGCTTGCATGATAGGTTTTCTAGGTTATCCCGTCAGGCAGGCTAACCCGATTGTCATTGCACTAGAGGTCTCTTAAGTTAGCACAATGTAATTTGCAGTACTGTAATAATAATACCGTAGGAGACTGCAGCAATGTTTTTAGTCATATGTCCTCAGCGTCTTCTTTTTTAAAAATGCATCCCTTATTGTCTGGTTGCATTTCTTTTCCCAAAGCTTGTATTCCTTTTACTTTTTCTTCTTATTTGTGCCAGACTTCCATTTTCTGAAGGGAGCCTACTTGCTTCTAATAGTTTCCTTGACTCTGCTTGTTGACCGTGCTGGCATGTCTTGGACTTGGTGGCACTTTTCCTGATCTGCTTTATATATTCTTGATGCTCTGTGGTATGAATTCTCTTTAGATGCTTAAATGTTTGTCACTTAAAGGAAACTGCCCCCGGCACAATATGATATCTGGAGAATTCTGGGGAAAAGTCAGTGGCAGCCACCCAGGGATAGCAACTGAGATCAGCTTTGCTGCGGCCTTCATCTTAAATAACAGCAAGGAAATAAAAATAGCCCCACCCCTGCACACACAAACAGAGAATAAAATGAAGAAAACAACAACAATGAATTTACTGTATGTAACAAAACCAGTGTGATTTTATCTGGTGACTAACAAAGTGACTGTGATTTTTATGAATCAATAATGAAATGAATGAGGTCTTTAATAAAGGAAACAACTAAGGTACCCCAATATATTATACTTAATTTTTATGGAGAAGTGCAGGTACTTTTGGAGTGAAGATACTGGAAAGCTAAATGCAAAACAGCATTTCAGTTCTTCTGGCTGCTCACGTTTGTCATTCAATGATGGAATGAACGTGTTAATTTTTTCTGCTGCAGAAGCTATTTCACCTGGCTATTTGACAATTCTAGAACCCAGCTATTTTATGATCCAGTGTCAGGGGCCACCCCCTTCATTTTTGCGCAAACTCCAATAAAATTTAATTAAAAAGAAAAGAAAGACTGTCGCCCAAAGCTCATACTAAATGGGAAAAACTGTGTGTCTCCAATTTAGAATTCTGTGAGTTCAGCTGAACTTTGGATTATTCAAATATTGGGAATTTGATTAAGGCCAATTATGGCATGTGACACTACCATCTATTAATGTGTTAACAGCTATTAAAGAATCTGAATCATGGCTGTACCACCCTAGTATATAATATATTCAAATCATTTGTTTATCTAAATAGACAATGAATGCCTGCCAACTTGCAGAACAACCATAGGCATATTTATGTATTCAGATGTAAGTATGACTGAGTTCATAAGATTTACTTCTGGGTAAGTGTACTCAGGAGCACAGCTTTACTGTAAAATGTGGTCTTGTTATTTACTTATTTCCAGGCTAGACATCTCTCCGCCAGCTCTTTCCTACTTTTCTATCATCCCCTTAATCAAAAACTCATTTGTGGCCTTTGCAGGATCATTTCCCAGGCAGTAATATGGGGATAAGGCAAATTGAATTTAATGCCATGGAGGAATGTTGTATAGAACATTGACGTGGGAAAACTGGAAAGCAAACAATACAAGCATGTGAGAAGTTCTAAGAGAAGAGATGATGTATGCTTTGACAAGGACTATGGTTTCTAAAGCTTTTATTAAGGCCCTTTCCCCCAGCGGAATGTATTCATATTAAGCAGGGCTGGCACTTTGAGCAGGTAGAAAAAGACAGCTCGAGCAGTAGGTTTTGTGTGTTTTGAAAGCTGTACAAATGGTTAGTTAATTTATTATAATTGGTTTTTACCACCAGGAATGAGGAGGTGTTTATGGGATTTTCTGCCCCAGGTGCCAAAATCACTCACCTGCCTTTGAGTACTTGAGATGAGAGAGGGTGAGGGGTCACCATTTCCTGCTTTGCCTCAGACAGCAACATGTCTTGGGCCAGTCCTAATGTTAGGTATAGGGTCCACTAGCAGGTTTTAAGATGACTCCTAGAAACAAAGTTACTTTAATCTCTTGCTCTACATTTTCAACCATATGCAATGGGAATGGCATGGTGGTCCCTCACAAGACTTCTTTAGTCTGAATCTACTATTTGAAAATCGCTGGATCAGGTTTCTTTCTAAGAAAAAAAGAAGGAACTTGTTGGTTTTGTACAATACACTAACACAAAATGTTTATTGCCCAATCCACAGACTATTGAAACACACACAAACTTGAAATTTTACTATACTATTATACAATACTACATATGGTTAAAACTATCAAGTACATAACATTCATTACTGAAATGATGGTAAAATGGGTGAACACCAGACATACAGAAACCTTTCAATCACAAATCATTTACATCTCTGAATCTTTATAGCACCTCACACCAATAGTATCCAAAAAACTTTGCTCTACATCTATTAGTGTAACCCTCTGAATCACATATGGGTCGGTTGAGTGTAATAAATCTCAGTTACTGCTTGGTCCTCCAGAAGCTAAGGGATTCACTGTTATACATGAAGCTTGAAACATGGGCTTACAAACCTAACATTTGATCATAAATGTTTGTGATACCAAATTTGCCTGCAGTTCTACTGTAATAACCTTGATATTTTTCCTCCAGGTCATACTTCCCCGGAGTGAATTTATTTATTTTATTAACAGATTTCTATACTGCCTTTCAGGACCTAAAGCCTTCCCAGAGGCAGTGTATAAAGAATAAATAGAACATGATACTATAGCAATAGAAAAATGAAAGAATTTTTCTTAAACATACATACACAAAAATGTCTCTAAAATGAACAACACTGAAAATCCACAGGACAAGCATTGCTAAAATGCAGATCGAAGTTTAAAAGTCTTCAAAAGGCCTGCTCAGGTGTTTGTGTATGGGCTCAGAGTGTTGAACTGGCAACATCTCAAAGGGAGATTTACTTGTAATTGCTTGAACATAAATAGTGCTCTCAACTCATTATCAGGGTTCTTGATTGAACTAAGAGTTCTAAAGTATTTTTTTTAAGCTAGTAGTAATTGAGCTGCATAAACCTTGTGGAGGGAAGTGGATTCCACAAATACAGGGCCATCGCTGAGAATGCCCTGCCAATATGTCTTTAAGATGGACCTGAGAGCAGGGCTTCAGACATCGACCTCTGATATTTCGAGAGGAAAGGTACCATTTTAAAATCTTAAGAGGCGAAGTATCTTCATTGGTCCTTAATTGATCTATAAGTCAATTAAGAATATTTATATCCTGCCTTTCTACTGAATAATGTCCAAGGCAGCTTATGTAAACGACTGAAAAAATGAATGCTGTGATATAATCTAAAATAACTAAGCCTTAAAATGTATTTAATGGAACTCAGCAGAATAAATGGGAACAAATGGTATTCTGGAGTGACACTGGATGGGATGGGATAGGATGGAAGGGGGGAAATGCCTGAAGGATGGAATCTTAAGGAGGGGGGAGTTTGCTGGAGGGCACAGTGTTGGGGAAGCAGTAGTTGGGATTAGTCAGTTAAAGGAGTTAGTGCGGGATGTGCAACACATGGCCCCCACTGTGCCACCAAAATCAGTGATTTTGGCAGCAAACTGTCATGGAAGATTAAAAAGGCCACAATTCAGTGACAAGTGGCAAGCCACTGATTTATTTTCTGCCATTGACGAATTCAAGGGTGGCAGCAGAAGTGCAGCCCACAGGTGGGTCCAGGCAGGCATCAAACATGGCCCCTAGATTCCCCAGATTTGCCAATCCCTGAGTTAGTGGGTTTGGGAGTAAGGTAGAGTGGAGTTCATAGCCTTGGAATAGGTCTGTCAGAGAGGAGATCTCCAGTTTTGAACGTTCAGAGGGTAAAAAAAGTAGTAAAAACAAAACAAGGAAGTTCATACCACTACTAACACACTCACCAAGAAACAGAGTTTATTAATTATTTGTTTCCCAGTCTCATATGAATAAAATCTGCTAAATGCTAATCCTGGTCTTCCCATGGAATTAACATGTTAAGGGTTTGAACATTCACCCTGAAGTGGGTGTTCATGGTGAGACTGTGTCAAAATCTTTATTTATGTCTTTATGAATAAAGTCAGAATGTCCTACCTGGTGTGTCTTATGAGGTTCTGCAAGTGGTACACTGTGGAAACACATACCCAAAAACGGTACATGGTAAACTGTTGGTTTTTTAAATATATTCCAAGCGGAATTCTTGGTAAACTAGTTGTTTCTAAGAATATCTCTAACCTTGAACTGTGCCACTATTGAAGTCTGGTCATTGCAACTGTTGTCAAATAAACTGTTTACACTTCTCTGATACCTCCTTTAAAAGCCAGTTTGCCCTGACATGCTTTTTTTGGGAGGGCATTAGTGTTTTATCAAGTGTGGGTGAAAGCTGATACTTTTCATGAAGTGAGCAAGTACAATCATGTATATTTACCCTTCTCCTAGTTTCAGTGTTTGACAAGAAGTTTCAGCAACTTTTCCTCCAAAAAGGTAAGGAGAAAAACAGTACCTTCCAGTCTATCAGGTCGCTTTAATTGTCTAGCAGCATGGAGTGGGTAAGGCTTTTCTGCAACATTTTAAATGTTTGCTTTTGAAAATAGTGATTTCTCACAAAGATAAAAAAATTGGAACCCGTTTTCTGTGACTCTCAGAAGAACAATTAATTTCTCAGGCTAACCTTTTGAAAATCCGGGAAAAGAAACTTGTTGGGTCATGATAAGATTGCCCCAGTTAAATATTACCATTTATGAGCAGAAGCTTTCATGTCAAGGTTACTACAGTAGAACTATAGTAACATCCTGGATTTGGAAGTATAAATGTTTGGGATCAGAGTGCCAGGTTTGTAAACCCATATTTACAGCTTCACTTATAACACTGTTGTGGATGCCTCTACCGCAGGGGTGCTGAAGTGTACCCGGGTGTGTGTGTGTTGGATGTCCCCGCCTGCTCACTGAAGCCTCCATGGGCCAGATGTCATCTGGGGGTGGGGCGACACTCCTGATGTCAAGGGGCAGGGGCACAGCCCTGATGTTATCTGGTCCCCCGCCAAAGCACTAGTTGGAGGTCTTCCAGTCACTGCTTTGGTTGGGGATCTGGCTTCATTGAGTGTGGATTTTCTTTGCTGGGAAAAGCCTGCCTGTAGTAAAGCTGCTGCAACTGAGGTGTGGGCTGCAGGAGTAGTCTTCCAGCCACCACCTTCATTGGAGACCCAGCTTCACTTCCCAAGCTGGGTTGCAGCCCAAGATGCCAGCTGAGGAGTGCTCCTCCAGATGGTGCCTTGGGCAGGATGGCTCCCCCTGCCCTGGTCTCTCTTCAATTGGAAATGATAAGGGTCATGTGACACTCATAGCGTGCCACTCCTTCTCCCAGTTGGGGAATCCCTGCTAAGGGGAATCTCCACTGTTGTCTCTGATCTGTGACTGGAGAAAACAGCAGGGATTCCTCTCTTGACCACAGGGCTTGGGAAAGGGGAGGGGCCTCATCTGAGGCCCTTCGAGCTAGATTCGGCCCATGGGCCAGAGTTACCCCATCCTTGCTCTACCATCAGTGGTCAAGTGACAACTTGAGATAAGTTCTTTTCTGTGGTGGCACCGATAGAATACAGTCTCCAGAAATTTTTGCTTGGTATTGAGTCATTCTTCTTTTAAACACTAACTTAAAACTCTCTTATTTTTCTGGAATGTTTGTGATTACACTTTCTGTTGTTTCCCACTGTATTTTCTTATTGTATTTTTTGATTTTACTGTGTTTGATGATTCTGTATTGTTTTTTGTAAGTTGCCTTGAAAGTTGAGTATCAGAAAGGTGGGAAATGTTTCAAATAAAAATAAACAAATCAAGAAAGAAAGAAAAATGTGGCCCTGAAAACAAAAATACCAGTTGTGTATTTTAGTTAAAGCTTGTAAGAAAAAGGGAAAATATAGACTAGACAAATCCAGAAATGATGGGAACCAGAATTTCTATTAAACTGTAGACCATACACTGTCATACTCAGGATAGCTACAAAAATAATAACATTGAATGGAGTACTCCATGATCATCCTATACTTTTCTACACTTCTTTGATGCAATAAAAATTTATTATTGTTGGAGGCTCTGATCCAGTAAAGGGATCTCCACATTCTTATGCTATTATTACTAATAATATTACTACTAATAATAATAATAATTAATTATTATTAATTAATAATAATTAATTATTATTCTCAAGTTATTCCTTTCCCCATCCCATTTGATGTCCTTTTTGTGTTTTGTTTTGTTAAATTGAAAGTCTTTGACAGAGACAATATTAGGTGCAATTCTGGTACTTTATCAACAATGATGATAATAATAATAACCCATCATTATTATCACAATATCTTCTCTGCATTGGTGTAATCTGAATCAGTTTGCAAAGCAAAGAAGCCTAGAAGAGAAGCTAGGATGAGTATGCATATCACAACTTATAAGCTTCATTCATCTGGCATGTGGTCTTTCCCCCATCTGTCTATATTTATTTCAGGCCAATTTATCTCTGACTACGCCAGACTTTTTTAAAAAAACTGCATCCCATTATAATGCAGAAAACTGTTCCAAACATAAAAATGCTTCCTGGTCCGTATTGTCAAAAGCTGTGTCAATTTGCTTCAGAAAAAAGTAGGCAAATGTAAAGAGAGTTTTTCCAGGGCTATACTTTGAGGGGAAGGGCTGTGGCTCAGTGGTAGGTTCCAAGTTCAATCCCCAACTTCTCCAGTTTGGGCTGGAAAATATCCTGCCTGAAAGCCCAGAGAGTTGCTGCCAGTCAGTGCTGACAATACTGGGCTAGGTAGATCAATGGTCTATGTTCCTATGTTGCAATCCTATAGAAAGAATATTGCACAGAGACTAGGGTTCATATCCCACCTCAACCATAGGCCATTTTTACACCAGTGCAAAAATCCAGGCTGGTCACAGCCGGGACTCCCGGGAGGAAGGAGGGACAAGAACTGGTTTCCCCTGGGATAAGTACTGGTGTGGCCACCCATCCTAACTTCTTCCCTCCTCCTCACATGTAGCGGGGATCAGTAGAGGGAAGGAATCGGGGCTGGAGGAATTGGATATGGTGGGGAGTGGGGTCGGGGCTTATTTTTTTTTAAAAAAAACCACTTTTCATTGGAAGGCACGTGCGCTCAGCTCCTTTTTTCTTTTTAAAGGCGGGTGTGACACCCTCCTTCTTCCTGGGATGTCACGCCTGCATTTAGACTAAGGGGAGGTTCTTGTGATCAGGATATCACAAGATCCTCTCCCCTCCCTCTACACAGGGCTGGTGTAGAAATGGCCATAGGCTCCTTGCAGCACTGGGCAAGTTATCATTTCTTCATTTTAGTTCTCCATTTCTAAATGAGATAATCAGGGCTTTAGCCCCAAACATCTATAGGATACCAGGTTGCCTACTCCTGAAGTAAAAGATTTATGTGCACAGGGATAGAACTGCCCTTTGTTTTGGCAGTGCATTGTACATGAGGAGTTTTGCCCATAATTGGCTGGAATGTGGAGTGAATTGCCAGAAGCTGGAATGTATAACCAGAACGGCTCAGAGAGGGTGCCTGGTCTCTTGCTTACTCCAATGTAGCTGTGCTTAGACTGCCCTAGAACAACTCTGTCAAAAGGGACATATATGCAGGAGAAATCTGGCATTGGCATGGGCAGCTTACTCACAGGTAAGCTGGCCTAAAGGGGAGTTGGCAGTGGCCATTGAACATAAGAAGTGTCATGCTGGATCAGACCAAGGTTCCATCTAGTCCAGTTCTCTGTTCACACAGTGGCAACCAGCCATTGGCCAAGGACAAACAAGGCAGGACATGGTGCAACAGTACCCTCCCACCCATGTTACCCAGCAACTGGTGCACACAGGCTTACTGCCTCAAATACTGGAGACAGCAATGGCTACAAGCTATCAGGGCTTGTAGCCATTGATAGCCTTCTTTATCCAACCCCCCTTTTAAAGCTATCCAAATTGATGCCCATCACTATATCTTGTGGTGGACTCTACGCGATCCTTTCCCCGGCTAGCAAGAAATCACCCACTGTCTTGCCCTTGCTATTTATTTTTTAAATGTATGTACCACCCAACTGGCAGTTGCCCTCAAGGCAGTTTACAATAATAAAATCCCCAAATAAAATATCAACAAAAACAGTAAATACAACAATGAACATATCAAAATATTAGAATATTAAAAATGATAAAGAGCCACCAGTAAAGTTAATAATCAGATAGCTCAATTAGAAATTGAATGCTTTCTGGAAGAAGGTCTTAACTTGGCATCTTAAATGTACATAGTGAAGATGCCAGGTATATCTCCCTGGGAAGGGAATTCCACAGAAAGGGGCCATACAGAGAAGACTCTTTCTCTGGTAAGCACCATTGCATAATTGTGGGTGGTGGCAACCGGAGAAGATCCTCTGGGGATGATCTTAGGAATTGGGCGGGAACATATGGGAGAAGGCACTCCTTCAGGTAGACTGGTCCTAAGCCTTTTAGGACTTTAAGCAGGGACGTGCACTGCTGGAAATGGCCTTTTACAGCCACCGTAATTTGAACATTAGGTCTAGAAAACAACAGAGCTGCCAACTTCCTTAAAAATGGCAGCTCTCATCAAGGATGGGCAGCTGCTGGATAGGTCAGGTAAGTCTCATGAGTAGGCAGGGGCAGCGGTTCGGGGGCCAAGTGGGGAGAGGGGCAAGCAGTGAGCCTGATAGGCCTTGTGCCTGGGAACCTGCACCATCCAACCCTCTTCAGATGTCGAGAACTTGCTTCGGATCTGGAGCAGGTTAAACCGGGCCCAAAGTGGCCCAAGGTGGAGTGAGTTCCTCCCCTACATAGTTCCACTTTAAAGGTCAGCACCAACACTCTGAATTCAGGTCAGAACCTGAGTGACATCAGTGTAGTTGATGCAGCATTGGAGTAATATGTTCAAAACATGCACTGCATAATTACTGGCAAGCCTGATTAATTAGTGTGTGTGTGAAGACATCCAGGAGGGAAAGGAATAACAAAACAATGTGATAAAGTAATCCCTTATTTCAGAGCAAATGCAAATATGATTTTTATCATTGAAGCCTTCTTTAGCTGATAAGCGTTATTGATCTGTCATTTCCCTTTTGACAGCCTTTGCATTTGGGACGTATGACTTGGCTGAAAGATGTGCAAATGTCAGTGCTCCATGCTCACTCTGATTATGCTGCTCTTGCATAAGTGGATAGTGAGGCCAATCTGACTTGTCATGGGAACAAACACCAAAGACACCAGACTAGTTAAGATCAGCAAGAATGCCCTCATGAAGTAACATTCCCAAATGCCCTTATTTTGAAGGGATTTAAGGGGAACAGCTTGTAACCTTGCTATCTTGTAACAGCAGGTAATATATAGCTGTCATTTTTGAATGCCTTAACTCATCTGCACCAGCCAAATTCAATGGGTACAGCTGTTCCCCACGTGGTGGTTCATGATGCTTGCCATGTGGTTGTTAAGAGGAGGAGCCTGTCAGGAAAGAGAGGTGGCAACCCTTCTTCAGCACCAATGTGAGGGATATCTATAAGCCACTACTTTGTAGCTTGATTCCCTCAAAACCTCACAGCATTGCGGCTGCGAGAGGGAATGATGAATTTAGACGGCTGGAGAGCATGTGGGCTATCTAGCCAGAAAAAAACGCAGCAGCGGTGGCCATTTGGCTCATCAAGCCCGCCCCCTGCCCCTGCCCTGTGTTTCTGTGCTTCAATGATCTACCCTCAGCAATGCCTGCTGGCTTAACCCAAACCGAGGCCACCACTGAGAGACGGAGAAACAACGTGTTGACCTCAGAGCAATTTAAAAAATCACAGTAAAACGACAACGCGAAAAGGCGCAGTTTTGGAGGTAAAAGCCTGATGTGGTTGTGAGTTGGCAGCTGCATAATTTAAACAATGCAGCATCATGGTGCAGCCATGATGGGGTAACTAGGCTGTATAGACACCTCCACGGACAAATACATCAGGGATTCAAGCCCGGACTTTTTAGAGCTAAGCAGCACTCAAAGCCCTTGGCCTGGATGGAGGAATCTGTCAGTTTCATTACCTTCCTCATTCGAGTTTTTTTTTTAAAAAAAAATATTCGGGTTCTTTTTGTCCTAAATAGGGAGGACTTTGTGATTTTTGGTAAATTCTTACCGAAAGCAAACCAAAACCAAACCAAAATTCTCATCCATCCCTAGTAATGAGCGTATATATAATATATGGCATGATGACCCTTTTTAGGTCCTTGGTGTTTGTTTGCCTAATGACAAAAAAGAAAAGAAAAGAAAAAGAAAGGAAAGGAAAGGGGGAAATGGAAGGGGGGAAACCTGTGCTGTTGTTTACATATGAAACAGCTTTTGACCAGGTCAGAGAGTTATTCTATATAGCCCAGTATTGTCAACACTGACAGGCAGTGGCTCTCAATGATGTATTTCCTGCCCTGACCAATGTTGGACATTGAACATGGAGCCTTTTGCATGCAAAGCATGTGCTCTGTCACTGAACTATAGTCCTGTATTCAAAAATTAAGTAGAGGTGACTCAAAATTCCTTAAGGATCTTGAGGATCTTTCCCTTGCTCTTTTTTCCCTGCAGATTAACTCTTGGCTCACTGTCTTCAATGCATCCATCCACAACCCTTCACTCATAGACAATGCCGTAGCTTGTGCTGCTCTTCTGACAACCCACATAGTGCCCAGATGGGTCCCGCATCTGAGAATGTTGATGCCTGCCAATACCATATGGATATGACTTCCAGCTGAAGCATGTTAAGAACTTTGTTTTTTCTCATTTGAGTGGCATTCACAAGCCCAGTCATGGGATTGGGAAGAAAGAATAAAAGGAGTAAAATGGATCTCATCATCATTTTGGACAGATTGAAGTAGTCCGTGCTAGCTCCATGTTCTTGTGACCAAGATACTCTCAATGGACCCCTTTCCTCAGTGAGTCTACCTTCTCATGCCTTTGTCATCAGGTGCTATTGCTCCTCCTCCTCTCTCCCCTTATTGCCACCACTTGCTTCCTTGACAGGCAGACAGGCAGTGAGCAAGTAACCAGTGGCATCTCCTGCTCCTTCTCAGCACCAGTGCCATTGTCAGGTCCAGAATGAGAGGCAGGTGATCAAGCAGGTTGCAATGGTGAAGAAGAGGAGCAACTCCAGGGGGATCTTGTCAGTGGGCCCCTCTCAGCATGTGGGCCCTTGCCCAACCATGCCTACCCTTGAAGCCAACCCTGAAAGCACTCTCCATAAAGCCACGATTGATCTTTCAGAGTCTATAAACTGATAGGTAATGAATAGATAGGTAATGTATAGAGGGTGGATAGAGGGTGGCAGGGTGAGACTTTTTACAAGGGGAGTAAAAAAATGAGAACCAGGACACCTGTCCTGAAGCCATGACCAAATTTAGCATTTCAGCCCAGAGTGCATCACATAATTGGTGCCTTTGAAGGTGCTTAGTCTTTGATGGAATGGAAAGGTAAACATTTTTTCTGAAGACTTCTTTGTTTGAAAAAGAGGGACAACTCTGGAGTTTCAAAGAGTAATATCTGGCTCTAGTTGATTTCCTCTTCCTCATGCCATCAGGAACAGTGAAGTCTCAGCAAGTTCAGTGCCATATCTGATGAGAGAACTATTAGGTTTATGAAGAGGTAAGCAAAGACCACAACCAGAGGCTTGTTAGGCAACATACAGAGCTACTTCAGTAGTCTATATCCAGTTGGGGAGAGAGAGAGAGAAAGAAGGGCTTGATCTACACTACTGCTTTTTATCGGTATTGAAGTGCAATGATAAATGTTGGAGCACATTCCACATACCACTTTCACAGTGTTATTTCCTGCTTTTTATTCCACATTATTCAAAATACTGTAACAAGTGTCGTTGTGTATCCTATGAGATATAAATGCACAAGAGGGATAGAGTATTATCATGATGGGATCATAATGGTTTGATACAAGGTGTAGATCTGGCCTCTCAGAAAGAGAGAGAGAGAGACAGAGAGAGAGAGAGAGAGAGAGAGAGAGAGAGAGGTTTTTATTGGCCACAAATTCACTATTAGTGGATTTACAAAACTACAGACATAAGGATTTAAACTTGTTTCTTGCAGACAAATCAGTGTTTAGATGAATAGTTACAAGCATGCTGAATTTCCAGCATTCCCAAGGGAAATGTACATTCTGTGAAGAGATGTGTAAAATATATAACAAAAGGGGAAGCAGAAATATATCTTCAATTATCTGGAAGACTTGACTTCCTGTTTTCCCTTCCTCAATTCCAAGCTGAAATAATGGAAAGCAAGACAGATTAATAGCTGGTTTAAATTTTATGCATCTTTCTGAGTGAAACATCCTTAACCTGAAACTTTTTGTAAGCCATCTGTGAAGAAGTAAAGAGAATGTTTTGCATCATAGGTAACCAATCTGAAGTATGGAATAACTCTCAAAATAATGAAGATTAACAGTGCAGGCATATGCATGGTTACTGGAAAGTAAGTCCCATGGAGTTCCATGAGACTTATGCCCAGGTAAGTGTACGATTGCAGCCTAAGTCAGGGGCAGTTAGAAATAAAAATTAGGGATATTGTGAAGTATGTGGTTATTGGTGTGGTTTTAAGGGAAGGCTCCCCCTTCTTTTTTCTTTACTTTAAAGGAAGGGCAAAATTCTTTTAGGATTAAAGTATTCTCACTCATTTGAGATTAAATCTCATTGAATTCATTGTGAGTTCTAAACATGCATAAGATTGGGCAGTGATTGGATGAACTTATTCATCAAATCAGCAATTGCAAGATCTTCCTTTCTACAATATACTGAACTACAAATGATTATTTATTACTTTTCTATACTGTCCAATAGCCAAAGCTCACAACAATTAAAACCACAAAATACAAAAGCAGGATTGATATAGAACATTCTGAAGTATTAGAAGCATTTCAGATACATTATACTAGGAATCTTTGCCACAATCCTATTAGGTAGGCAAGTAATATACCCCCATATTAAAATGAGAGGCTAAGACTGAGTGGACAGTGTTTAGCGTGGTATGTTATGCATTGTCAAAAAGAGGAAATGAATCACCAAAGAAGAGGGCAGATTTGCATAACATCTGCAAATGCCAAATTATATCTACAGATGCGACTTTAGAAATAATTAGTATAATTTAAATAGGAATACAGCGACCCTGTTCAGATGACATAGTAAGCCATGGTGGTTAAGCGTTTTGGGCTAAACATTCTGGCTTAGCGTGCCATGTGGAACATGACTTAGTGTGTCGTGTGAACCATTCCTAACCATGGTGGCTACATAACCGCGGTTTAAGCGTGCTCACTAACCAAGTGCTGCAAAAGGATTAGTGGTTTAACCACGGCTTAGTGTGTTCTCTGAACAGGGTCAATACATGTCACGATAGTGGGGAGACTTTGAGCAGATGACCTGCGGTCTAGGTGGCTACCTGTTGATAGGTACCTTCTTGGCCCTTGCTCTTCCTTCTTATGGTCATTTATCTTTGGACTGGACAGCCCTATAAACAGAAGACACCTCCAGGTAGAGGACTGTCCTCTGACTGATCTTCAATAGAGGATGCCTTTATAGAGGATTATCCTCTGAAAAGCACAACACCTGGCCACCAAAAGGCTAGCTTATGAATTTGCATTTCAGCTGAGAGATGACCTTGGAACATCCCAGTTCACATAGTTAGTCTTCACATACACCTGCAGGAAAACTTTTACCTCTATATCTCTTTGAGAAATAGAGCTGTGAAATGTTGTTTCTGCCACTTAACAACAAGTTGTTAAGGAACAGGGTAGTCAGATGAAGCAGCTTTTTTTTTTAACATTTTAAAAAATCATACTCTGCAAAATTGTAGTCAGGGATGTTTCTGTAAAAGAACAATTACAGTAACAATGTACATTTTGAATCCTGTTCCTTCCTTTCAAAAATAAAATATGTCATCTTACATAACAGCATTTAGGAAAATATACTTTGTATTTTACTGCTGTTGTTTCCCTCAGGGATGGCATTTAACAATGAGCTCTGTAGAACATTATCTCTGCTGCTCCAAACAGTTACATTCTATATTGACTATTAGAACTCTATGAAGTCATACTGTTATTGTGTAGTTTCTTCTGATTTCACACTGCATTCTCTCCCACAGATCCAGGTAGTGCATGTAATAATGTGACGGTTTATCGCTCTTTATCAGTGATATAGGAGGCAACTACAAGCATTACTCAATTCCTACATGAAATTTGCTTCCTTGTAGGAAATTGCATGGATACTACATGTAGATCCGGGGTGGGCAACCAGGGGCTTTCCTGATATCGGCCTACAACTCCCATTAGCTCTAGCCAGCATATTCAGTGCTAAGAGATTATGACAGTTGTAGGTCAAAACATCTGGGAGGCAACAAACTACCCATCCCTGTTGTAGATTGCCACATTGGATGATCTTATATAGAGAGCTGTGTACAATTTCAGCTTCCTGAAATTCTCCACCCTATTTTCAGGCTGAAAAATTGGGGGAACAATTTCACTGAATTTCTCCAGGGGAATGAGAATTTCTCCAATAGTTCTCACAGCTAGGGCTCCCCATTGGCAGGGATTATGGCACAAATTCTTTCTTCTTCTTTTTTCCTAAGGGTGTGTTTGTGTGTTTGTGCTGCCACTGCAAGTGGCAACAGCATCAACTGTTTTGGCAGCCCAACCCCCATTTTGCATCTTCCACAAGGCAGGTATGAGAAGGGAGTGCTGTGTCTAGCTCCAGGGTACAGGTAGAGCTAGTGTGCCAAAATCTGTACTCCAGTTTCCTTAAAGTTTTTTCCCCCCATGAATGAATCTTCCAGGCTGCCTGTGCTTCCTGATCTGAAAAAGTCATATGGGAAGAATTACCTCATGATATCTTCCTCCAGGTTTTAATTGAAGTTCAAGAGGCTAAGGAAGCGACAGGCTGCCAGAGAGACAATTGTATAATGAAAGACAGGACACTCACACACAGCCCTTTATAAGTAAAGTAAGCATTAGAATCTCAAACCCAGCCCATAGGAATTTCTCTGAAATTTTTCTCTCCTTTGAATTTCTTTTCAATCATATTGGATAAGACTGGTTGAAAAAATGTGGTAGAAATTTTTGGCACAGCCCTCGTCCTATATGCATATGAATGATTGTGATGAGAGACAAAACCACAGATATATATTATTTGTGTATCTGTGTAGGAATTGTGAAAGGTCTGAAGTGGTCCTGTCAGCTGGTATACCCAACCATATTAGTTATCTGAAAGCTACAATGAAACAAAGTTGTATGAAATGTCAATCATAGGTTATGCATTCTTGTGTGAATGCAATGCTCAGAGCAGCTAGGGCTGTGCACCACCTCAGGCTGAGTCCCCAAAACTGAAGTGAGGCGAGGCGGGCTCATTCGGCCCACCTCACCTCGGTTCTGAGTCAGTTCTGGGTCAGCCCAAGGCACCCCGAAGCCAAAATGATTGGCACTGAAGTGTCAGGGCGCCTCAGGCCGCTTTGGAGCAGCACTGGGCAGCTCTCCCTACTTACCTGCTGCCATCGCCATCGCCACCGCCACATCTGAGAACCAGGACATGATTTTAAGATATCGCGGGGGCTCAGATTAGTACCTCCGTGGCCACAAACTATGGTCGCCACAGAATTGGGGCTGTTTCAGGGCTCCAAACAGGCCTCCAAGGCAAATTGGGGGAACCATGCACAGCCCTAATAGTATCACTTGCCATATATATTTCTACATATGCATGCAGCAGCTCATAGCAATATTGCTGTCACTACTAGAGATATACAAGATGTTAGAGCTACCATGTGGAGCACTACTAAAACTTTCCCCAGCAGCCTTCACGTCAGGCATTCAACCTTTTAAGTCAGCAGTAAAAGAGGAGCTAAAGTGAAAAGGGAAGAAGAGTCTGAAGATTAGATATCTGTTAGAGCCATCCCTGACGAATTTAAGTCTTAAATTATCCCTTGAATTGTAAAGGATCTTACCAAGATTCTCTTTGGATCTTCTAAATCAGCATTCTGTTTCACTTTAGACTGTCTTCATCATTTTCAGATCTATGACCCCCCTTTTTTTTTTTACTATTTATTTGTGGTAGTGTTGCTGTTGTGAGCCTCTTTAGTCTTGGTCTCACTCTCTAAGTTCACTATCAAGATGGGTGCATTTGTTCACTATATTCAGATTTATACACAGTTGAGTTCTGTTTCTGCTTTCCTTTCATTGTCTTAGACGCTTAGCTAAGGGGCTTATGTAACTATTGGGACCCTATCATGCGAAAATCCTCTTCTGCATTGTTTATTGTTTACTACCATGCTTGCTTGGCTTTCACAATATCATTGTTTTAATTGGCTAGAGGAAACAGCATTATGCAAAGATGAAATTGTCACTGTTGAAATACATTAATAATAGGTGCTTTAGAAAGAGGCACAAACCTATGTGTGATAATCACAATGTCACCAGAACACATTCCAAGCCCCTACACCTTCACATCGTCAAAGCATGATGCAATCATCTCATATAGTCAGGAAACCGGTGAGTAAAACCAATTTATAACACTGGAATAATTGATGAACCATGATAACTGGTATTGTCAATGGGTGTGTGGAAATATCTTCTGCCTTGTGGCAGCCAACAACCCTCTTTATTGCTTTGGGTGTTCTGATTCATGTAGGAATTGATGAACACAAGGTGCTCCCACACAGTAAACCATAGCAGGAATTTCACTCTCTCTGAACTTGAGCAAGACATAGTGCGTATTGAAATGCCATTAGACGTATAGCCACCGTGCCATTTCAAGATGAAATTAGGACACAGATAAGAAACATTTTACAAGTAGCCATGTCACCTGTGCTTCACAAGTCAGCAGTGTAAGTTACACAATATGAGTTGCTGTGAGTGATTAATCTTTTTTGGATTAAGAAGGCAATGCTTGCCTCATATTCCCTATGTACCTGCATTGGGTTCTTTGGAACTAGTTACATGTAAGGAACATATTAAGCTTCCTTAGACCAATTCAGATGAGTTACTCATCTGTCCCAATACTCCCTAATCTGCTGGGCAGCAGCTGTCCAGAATCTCAGGTGGCAAAAGATCTTTCATGTCACCCATGTACTCCTTTAAAGCTGTGGCTGGTTCTGACTGAAACCCAGAATGGAGTCATAGCCCCACCAAAACTGGAGCCACCAGCCTCAGCTGATATCACCAGGTACCTGATACTTTTAAGTAGAGATGCCAGTTAAACCTGGGATTTTCTGCATGCACAGCATGTGCTCTACCATTGAGCAGTAGTGGTCTCCATTAGGGATGTGCTCCGCTTCTAATTGGACCGGCGAATTAGAAGCGGAGCGGGGTGCTTCGCCTCCCCTTAAGGCGGAGGCAAAGAGGATTGGGGGGCCGGCGGAGCGTGGCGAAGAGGATCGAGGTGAAGGCGGATCCTTCGCCTCGATCCGGAGCTCCGCCGGAAAGGTAAGTGGGGTTTACCGGGCCCTGCCGCTGTCGCTGTTGCCCATGCAGCGACAGTGGCAGGGCCCGGTAAACCCCCCTCCTCTCCCTTACCTGCCTCCGTCCGCGGTCCGTTGGCTTCTTCAATTGAGCCCGCGGTTTAACCAGGAAGTCTAGGCCGCACTTGCAGCCCAGACTTCCTGGCTGAACCGCAGGCTCAATTGAAGAAGCCAACGGACCGCGGACGGAGGCAGGTAAGGCCCCCCTACCCCTTGGTCCCTTACCGGGCTCTGCTGCCGTCGCCGCACGGGCGGCGACGGTGGCAGGGCCCAGTAACCCTCCCGCCCTCCTCTCCCGGCCTTACCTGGCGCCACTCCCCTTCACTGCGGAGCTCCGATTCGGAGCCGGAGCTCCGCGGTGAAGAGGAGTGGACTATGGGCGGAGCGGCGCGGAGCGGAGCGGGCCGATCTGAAATTTTCGGATCGGCCCGTGGGGCAGAGCGGGGGGTCCGTGCACACCCCTTTTCTCCATGCTATATTTTCTGGATACTTCTTTACATTTTACATTTACATTGTTGTTAATGTTGTGTTGTTACTATGATTATTGTCATCATCATCATCATCATCATCATCATCATCATCATCATCATCATCAAAATGTTATCCTGCTCTTCTTCTAAGATGTTCAGGGGAGCATACATGGTTTTCTCTCCCTCGCCCCCCCAAATTAACTTGAGAGATGGTGACTGGCTCAAGGTCACTCATTGAACTTTATGGCTGGATGGTTTTAGTTTCACATGTTAACCATTACACCAGTAATTGTTTCTCCACCTGGTGCCCTCCAGATGGTTGGCGGACAATTCCCATCAACTCCCTTGTTGCTGGGGGTTATCCTCCAACATAGCTGGAGGGCACCAGGCTGGGGAAAGCCAGGCTACACTACACTGGCTTCAATACTAGTGAGCTTTAGAAATGTTTTGGACCTCACTGTTTGTTTTATATTGTCATCTAGTAAGAAGAATCATAGCCTGACAGTTGGTATCAAGACACATAATGCAGTAATTTTGCTGAGGATAAATAGGAGGATGCTGTTGCACTGAGATCCTGCTTATGAGTTTCCTGTGGGCAGCTGGTTGGCCACTGTGTGAACAGAATGTTGGACTAGATGGACCCTTGGTTTGATCCAGCAGGGCTCTTCTTGCATTCTTATGTTCCTAGGTCTGCATTCTGGTCAAGGGATGGATGAGAGATTGCCTGGAAATTCTATGCCTCACATTCCACCATTGAAGAAAGTTAATAAATGAAACTGCTTTATGTAACACCATAGAGATGTGGAGTTTAATCTGTATCACTTTCGGCAACCTGAATGTGTAACTCTTGGCAAATTTCTCTTCTACTGTGGCATTTGAATGAACCATCTGGCTATACTATAACCGAGTGATGGTTACCCAAGCTAATATAGAACACAACATGCACGATAATACCCTCAAGTGAGAGCATTTTTTGGGTCATAAAGTGCTACTTCCAGGAAGGCTTGAACATCTCATGTCAATTAACCACAGGGCTAAGGACCAAACTGCATGTTACATTCATATATATATATAAAACCCTGGTGGCTGCTTTTTCTTCAGTTGAAAAGGGCTGTGCGTCCACTTGATGCTTCATCCCTGTCTTCCAGATGCTTCTGTTTCTTGTGTTGTTTGAGACACATGTTTGTGTTATGAATTGGCATATGACTTAATTGTTTATTCTCTTTGGGAAATAGCTTGAGAACTTGGCTCAAAGGATGAGTGCCAACTAGGATTTTACCCTGCAATTAGTGCTATTTTGGAGCTGCCTTTCATGTCATGGTACTATGCAAAGGTAGATGTATACTACATCATTCACAAACAACACTGAATGTAAGCACTTTATTCTTTCTCATGTGCTGAGAAGTTTCCTGAAATTCATCACAGATGCCTTCGGAACAAAAGTCAAAGCATCAGCATCTTTGCCCAGCATAGCTCATCCTGGAACATGATTGAATTGAGATGCCAGGCATGTGAAGCTTTTGGCCCACAATCCATCTGAGTACTAGAAAGATAACTTTGGTTCACAGTGGCCTATATCATCTGGGAAACTAAGTTCTAGGATGAGCTCATGAATATGGAGAAAACAATTCCAAAATTAAGACAGAGATACTTTATTAGAAATAGTTTACTTTGATAGATGGTGTGATGTAGCAGATAGAATATTGTACTTGGCCTGGAGACACCCAAGTTCAATTTCTTTCTCTGGCTGCCACTTCTTCTTCTTCTTCTTCTTCTTCTTCTTCTTCTTCTTCTTCTTCTTCTTCTTATTATTATTATTATTATTATTATTATTATTATTATTATTATTATTATTATGTATTACATTTATATACCACCCCTAGCTGAAGCTCTCTGGGCAGTTTACAAAAGTTTAAAACAGTGAACATTAAAAACAAATATACAAAATTTAAAACCATAAAAAGCATAAAATGCAAACAAAACCAGACAATATCCATTTAAAACAACTATTCACTACTTGGCTTTGGGCAGGTCAATCTCTCTAGGCCTAGCTCACCTCACAAGGCGGTTGTGAGAATAAGGAGTCTCATATATGTCACATTGAGCTCCTTTGAGGAAAGGTGGATTAATAGGACAAATATTTCCCCACTAACTTGTGTGCAGGAAAACAGTGCGTTTTTGAAGAAAAGGACAATAGCCTGTTCTGACATGCTTGTGGAAAGTATGATGGCAGTGAAAACCTGTATAAAATATAAGGAAGTCTGGAATGCAACAAACATTGATGAGATTTCTAGTTATGTGAAATTCGTAATGTAATTCCCCCTCACCCTGGTATGGCTAGACACGCTACACAGATAGAGAAGACAGAGGAAGATGCAAAGAGAATATGAGAGCCTGCATCTTATTTTACCAAAGGCACTGAATAGCCATCATATAATAATGACTTTCAATGCCTAATAATCTGGGTCACATTTGAATTGTTGACCTAGAAATGAGAAGTTTCATCTTCCATTACCAAATCCCCATGCTATCCAGTCCTTAATCATTTCTTTCAAAATAAATAGAATGGCACTCTTGGGCTGAGCAATACATTTTGACACCTACCCTTTGACAAGTACTGAATATAGCTTCATTTTAGAGAATGTGATGAATGCGTGCAGAGAAAACAGCACACTTCTCAACTATTTTGCTTGTGCATGTGCACAGGCATGTGTAGATGGTGTGGTTAAGTCTGTGGAGGTTTCAAAAGGTATCAATACATGTTGAAATATAGTCCTAGTAATATTGGGAGGTTGAGGACCCATTGTTTGAGTTATTACAACAGTAATTATGACAGGCCCTCAGAAATGGTGCTTGGCTTATCAAGCATGCCTGTAAGCAGGCCAGTACTGTGATTGCACTGATGTAACAAGATTCTGTGATGGATTCGGTGGGATTTTCATGGAGCCCCTGAACTGGTCACCAAATCCTCCCATATCGACATAGCTAAGGTCATTGCTGCAGAGATTTGCGGGAAGGGGATTTAGGCAAAGGGTTCTAAACCACAACATCTGCCCAGGCCCTCATCTATACGACAGTGGGATAGCTCCTCATTAAATAAAAACCCAATTTTTCATTGATTCGAATGTAGGTAAAGAGAATCACACTGCAGCAGCAAGAGCATTTTATTTCCTGAATTATTATTTTTATATAGTGAGTTATTAATGTGCACATGCACATTATCCCATATATGATGATAAAGAGTAGAAGCCAACGAAGCTATAAATCTTATCTGTGGAGCTCCGCAGACTAATATAACACACAAACTGAGTGGGTGTGCGGGGGACGAGGCTACAGAGGGAAAGGAAGGAGGCTGGCTGCCTGTTTCCACTTTGTTCCCATTGCTTCTCATAAGGAAATTCAAAGAAACAGATTCCATGAATCAGGAGCAGTGGGGGGAGGGGGGGAGGCTACAGAGGAAAAGGAAGGAGGCAGCAGAACATGTCTCTTCATCTGGTTGCCCGTTTCTCTTCCTTTCTTTTTGTGAACCGCCCAGAGAGCTTCGCATATTGGGCAGTACAGAAATTATATATACCGTATTTCTTTGATTGTAAGACGCTATCGATTGTAAGACACACATTAATTTCAGTACCACCAACAGAAAAAAACACACACTAAGACACACCTGCGATTCTAAGACGCACCCCATTTTTAGAGATGTTTATATGGGGGAAAAGTGCGTCTTAGAATCGAAGAAATAGGGTATATATATATGAATGAATTCGTTTTAAGAAGCTTTCTCTGCGGAGGTCTGCAGAAAGACTTCAAACTAAAATCGGCGCGAACGAAGGAGGCAGTGGATTGGTGCAAAATCATGTTATCCTAACCTCAAAGCTCCGCCCACATGTCAAAATCTGACATAATGCGGTGCAAACTTGGACCTGATCAAAAAGTCACGGTAAATTGCGAATGCAAATATGTGCATTATTGCAGTTAAAACCCAGCGCTGAGGCAAATGCGCGGCTGTGTCATGTAACCTAAAACACAAATATGCGCATTTAGGTCGGGGTAAAGAAGCCATATAGACAAGCCCCAGGTTTAAGAGTTACATGCACTACAACTCTCCTATTACCAAATCTGGAAGACATTTCTGTGCTCGATTATTGTGTATATCTTGAGGGGTAGTTTGCAACAGGACTCTATAGAAGTCAGCGTCAGAAACGGCTTTTTAAAAAATGTTAGGGCTGCACGTCGACTGATTTGTGGGCCGTTTACCCTCATTTGTCAGACCAAGTACACTTGTTTTACATTATATGACAGAACAGCTTCTGGCTGATGCAGCCATCCATGTTTATCACTCGATAAGTCATAGATAAGCTATTACACCGAGGACGTTCATATCACTTTGCACATCACTTCACATCAAGCACAATGCTTTTTGGATGAGTCGCTTCACATATTCAGATACAAGTTATCAAGGGATGAGGGACCAGGTTATCCAAGGATGCTCTGCAACACTGCGTTGCAATGAATCTCTTCTTCCCCCTATGAGGAATGCTCCCATTCCAGGTTCCACCAAGTCTGGAGCAGAGACCTTGTAATGCTATTCAGTACAAAATGTTTTATGATCATTAAAATATTCAACGCAAGAGGAGAAAATCAGTTTGCACAAGATCAATAACTATTAAAAATATCCATTCTTTTAATATACATTACTTTTTAAAAAAGGAAATGGTAATGGAATTTTTTGGAAATTTTGTGGCAACCCCCCCCCCCAATAATTCCCACCAGAAAGCACAGAGGTGATTCTATAATCTGATATAATCCTGCCATGCACACGGATCTTTCTCTCTCCTTGTTCATGGGTTAAGGTAAATCAGAATTACATCAGTAGAACAATGGGCCCTGAGAAGCAACAATTTATAATAAAAAACGGCCCTTTAAAAAGCAGAAAGGGGCTTTTGTCTGGTTTTTAGAACAACAAGAGGAAGCCTGGATGCATTTGTATATCGTTTGAACAATGTTTTCTTTGTTTATTCCCTGCTGCCTGCTCTGCCCCCCAACTTTCCTTTTTGCTAGTTAATACATTCTCTGCTGAGACTGGCTAGAAATAGATGGGAAACTCAGGATTAGAGAATGAAGTATATTGTAAGCCAATTTTCTAAACAACCACCCAAATAAAGAAATACATGCATTGTCGCATTACAAGGCCTGCTCAGCTGTACAGTCTCCTGTGAGATGAACAAGTGGGTTCTCTTTAAAAAGAATCTATTTTTATTATTATTATTATTATTATTATTATTATTATTATTATTATTATCAACAACAACTTTATTTTTTACCCACCTCTCCATTTTGATCGAGGCAGGGAACAACAATAAACGATAAAATACATTGTTTATTCTGCTTGTGTTAGTCATGAAGAGGAATTAACAGTGCTGGCTCCACATTTTGAGGGCCCTTGGGCTGAACACTCTCAATGCCTCCCTCCCTCATTGAATCTCTGCCTTCTCACTGCCGTTGTCACCAGTGGCTGTTGCTCCTCTTCTCATCACTGCTACCGCTTGGTTGTGGTGGCATCTACTGCTCCTCCTTCTCACCACCTCCATTGTCTGGAGGCAGGTGAGGCAATTTGCAATTGTGAAGCACAGGAGCAACGCCAGGGGGCTGGGGTGTGGGCCCTCTGCAGGTATGGAATGAAATGTAACACAAGTCACTGACGCCTACTTCCTGATGCCTGCTTAGCCCTTCTGCTTGATTTTGGAGATGACACCAGGCGTTGGCTGTCCCTTTCAAGCGTTAAGTGCTAGATGCTTCCTCTTACTTTTAATGAAAGCTGACATTTTCAGGATACCAAATTCAATTTCTATGTCCAGTATAAATCATTTCTACTTGCAAGGAATGATCATAGTAGTACAACATATACACAGGCCTGAGCATAAACCCCTTGATCCATGAATCCACATTTATTAAGCAACATGGAACTATTTCTTGGAGATGGTGCTTTACTTCTGAAGATTAAGATCAGACACGTAGCTGGTGAATGTACCTGTCCTCTTTCTTCTCTTTGCCTTTGCCTAACATGCATGGAAGTTTATTTATTGATCACATTTATAATACGAATTTATTTATTCAGTGAATTTATTTATTCCATTCTTTGTTCCATTTGAGCTGGTGTACATAGGATTCTCATGCAGTCTCCCATCTAGGCACTGTTTAGCTTCAGCAAAGTGCCATTTCAGACCATATTTTCCCCTTAGTGTGCGTATAAGCAAACCTGGGAAATTGGTCATCTATATCATCCTGCCAACTGGTGAGGGAAAGACTGCCGCACTTCTGTATGTAAGATCTTAAGAAGTGCCCTGATGCTGGATCAGACTAAGGCTCCATCTAGTCCAGCACTCTGTTCACACAGTGGTCAACCAGTTGTCGATCAGGAATCCACAAGCAGGACATGAGTACAACAGCACCCTCCCACCCATGTTCCCCAGTGACTGGTGTACATAAACTTACTGGTTCAGCAAGTTTTATATATAGGCTTACTGCCTCAGATACTGGAGGCAGCACATAGCCATCAGGACTAGTAGCCATTGATAACCTTCTCCTCCAGGTATAAGTAAACAACTGATTTATTTATTTTTGAATTTATATCCCACCTTTTTTCCTCCAAGGAACCCAAGGCGTCATACATAATCCTCCTCCTCTCCATTTTTATCCTCACAACAACAACCCTGTGAGGTAGGTTGGGCTGAGAGTCTGTGACTGGCCCAAAGTCACCCAGTGGGTTTCCATGGCCAAATGGCGACTAGAGCCCAGCTCTCCCCACTCCCAGTCCAATACTTTAGCCACTACACCACATCGGCTGTCTTGGGACCAGGATACCTTGCAGACCACCTTCCCTTATATACACCCAGACCACATTTATGATCATCAGAGGAGGCCCTGCTCGGCATTCCAAGATGAAGAGAATGTCGCCATGAAGAACCTCGGTGGTGGGCCTTCTCTGCAGCAGCACCCACCCTCTGGAAAACCCGCCCTTGTGCAGTCCAGGAGACGGAAAATGTAATAACTTTTAAACACCTCCTAAAAATATATTTTTAAATGAGCCTTCTCTGGACTGTAACTTATTCTGGTTTTATGTGATTTTAAAGTTTTAAATTGGATTTAATGGTTTTAGTTGTAAACTGCCCAAAGAGCCTAGGCTGTTGGGCAGTATAAATATGAAATAAATAAATAAATAAATAAAATGAGATGCACAAAAAGGCTTTCCTTGGCTAACATTTTATTTTAATGAATACATCTTGAAAGTGTCTTCATGAGACAAGGGAAGGCACCACATTCCAAAGAGAGCCAGTAGAAAATTCACTTGGATCAGATATATGTTGCAATGTAAATATTTGTAGTTCATCCAATATTAAAATCACAACAATGCAAAGCAAAGTCTGAAGAAGCACAAACCAATCTGGCAAATGCCGAGGGACAGAGACTCTTTAGAAGAGATCAGACAGGAGGAAGAATAATAATTGCCATTTTGTGCAGTAGGCAATGGAACGTTTAGAAGTAATTGAGATAAGAGACTTCAGAAGCATTACATGTGGGCTTGAATCCTGATGATTCAAATTAAAGGCAGGCCCCGGCCCTCAGATGCTTGTGGTGGATCCTGCTTTTATATTCCAGGCATGAGCCCACTTTGGAGCTTGGCTTGATATCAGTGCCAGCTGTATGTGGCAATTAAGCAAAGGTTTTGATTCTTCACTGCAAAATCCCATTGTTAAGCCTATGTGATTCTAGCGAAGTCAGCAGAATTGCACAGGGAGATGGGGAAAACTGAAAGAAACCCAGGAGCACATTGAAGACTTGCATCAAGCCTTTGAAGACTGCAGCACAATGTGCTATGCAGCAGAATTTTTCTAAATCAAGAAGGGAATCCTATTTAAAACAATGTAGAGCTGTTAGGGACCATGCACTCTATGGCCACTGAGGCAGGATGACCCTTAGGTAGAGGTGAGGAAGCTCAGGCCTAGGGCCCCCAGTCTAGCCCTCTGAGGTTCCTCAGGTGACTCTGCCTCCTTTCCTCAACCACTGTTCATGACCACTGTTTTTTCCCCCTGTTCTAAAAGTTTGAAATACATCTCCTAAGGCTTAGTTACTTACAGTAAGAGCTTTAAACTAAAATAGGTGGGTTTTTTGTTAGCACCACCCTTTTTGCCTTTGGCTGCACCCACTACTCGAATGTGGTCCCCCAAGAGCTTCTCCAAAATTGAATTTGGCCCTTAGGCTGAAAGAGGTTCCTACCCATGTCCTTAGGTGACAATGTCTGCTAAGGAGTCAGAGCATGGCCATGCCACCACTCCTGTTCAAGGGCACAGGGGGAAAGCCTGCAGCTGCAGGGAGACAGCAGAAGGATCTGCTCTGCTGGCTGGTGTTACTCAGAAGGTCCCTCTCTACAGCCAATACAAACTGAATCCTGGCAAGATAAAAGCCCTGTGTGTGATTGATTCCCAAGTCTGGAACATAGGCTCATTGCTTGTTCTGGATGGTGTTGCACAACCTCAGGTTGTTTGGGGGTACTCCTAGACCGATCAGTGTTGCTGGAGGCCCAGGTGACCATAGTGGCTTGGAGTGCTTTAGTGTTTACCAGCTTCGGCTTGTTCGCCAACTATGGCCTCTTCTGGACAGAGATAGCTTGGCCACAATGGTACAGGCATTAGTAACCTCAACACTACTGCAATGCTCTTTATGTGAGGTTGCCCCGAATGCTGCTCCAGAAGCTGCAGCTAGTGCAGAACACAGCAGCATGGCTGTTGCTGGGAGCTGCCCCTTTTCAGCATGCAAATCCTTTGCTGAGGGAACTGCACTTGCAGCGTATTTGCCACTGGGCCAGATTTAAGGTTTTAGTACTAGTGTACAAAGCCTAAACGACTTGGGACCAGGATACTTGAGAGACCGCCTTCACCTTTACCAACCTGTCTGGTCACTGAGGTCACGCTTCTGGTGGTTCCTCATGGACTTATGGCCTGATTGGAGCCCACCCAGAGAAGAGCCTTCAGTGTGGTGGCCCCCTTTCTTTGGAACTCACTGCCCCTGGAGGTCAGGCAGGCGCCCATGCTGTGCTGCTTCCAGTACCTCCCGAAAACAGCTCAATTCCAGGAAGCACTGATTACCCAAGGTTTTTACTGACATTCTGTTTTCAAAAAAGAACAATTTTAATACGTTTTAATCTTTTAATCTTTTTACTATTTTACATCTTATATTCACTCCTTATTTCATGAAAATGTAATAAATAAATAAATAAATAAAGTGAGGATGAGAATAATACTGCTCTGTCTTGCAGGCTTGTTAGAATGCAGCCTTCCTAATCCTGCAGATGCATTGGACTACAACCCCAATCTTTCTCAGCCAGCAGAGCTGCTGGCTGGGGATGATGGGTTTTTAGTCCAAATGCATCTGCAGGATGCCAGGATGAGGAAGGCTTTTTAAATGATTACTAAGATGGAATACGAAAAGCACTGTATACATTCTAAATATTATTGCTTGTATGCCTGTAAAACTCTTCCAATGGGTGGAAAATAATTATCTCCAAATCATTTAAGCCAATGCACTTGGTTTATGTCAGCTCCTACCCAAGGTGGACCAGAGCAAATGGTTTTCAGACCACATCTGACACTATGGGTTAGCGGAACAGGAAAGACCATAAAGAAAGAGGGAGAAAGGACATCAAACAAGCTGAGAAAGGATAGAAAATGCTGACATGCAAATCACTCTCTCATCGAGAGTTATATGTGTCACCCAGCAATAAATACACAAGGTAGTTTTTTTTAAAGGAAGGCAAAGAAGATGAGTGTGGAACGGCAGAATGTGATCAAGGATAAGAAAGAGCCATCTGAAAGGTATAAAATGTCAGGCATCGGAAACGGCCGGAAGAGATTGTGAGATGCAGTGAAAGGAGGCTAAGAATAATAAGAAAAAGATAAAATTGGGAAGATATATGACTCATAAGGTTATTGAGATTGGAGATGCTTCAAATATGCATGGATCTAGAGGTCAGGAAAGGAGCTGGTAAGGCTTCCCTGAAATGGCAAGGATAATCGATTGATTTAAGACTTGGCCATCGTTAAAAGTGCAATTCATTATTTGCCTTAGTGCTTGCAAAAGAGGGTGGAGGAGCAGATGGAGGTTTCAGATCACGGAATTGTATCAGGAGGAGGAGGAAGGAAAAATATGGGAGAAATTAAAGGAAAATGTGACGAGAATGGGAGATTACTGAAAGAATGCCAGGATTGCAGGGTCTGAAGAAAGAAGTCAGCAGGGAGCTGTGAGGGATGGAGGAGGAAACATTATCTTTTCACTTATTGATCGGTCTGCGTTTTTGTTTTCAATTTCTAGCATAAGCCAACACCAAATGTAGGCTGCAGTTTTTAAAATGACGTATATCCTATGTAAAAAAAGAGAGACTTGAAATGCAACACGTATTTTAATGTATCGTTTTAATCTATTTTACTTTTGCCTGTAAGCCACCTTAATGCCATTTTTTAGTAGAAAGGCGAGTACAAATCAAATCAAATCAAATCAAATCAAATCAATAAATCCTAGATGTGTCTACTCAAAAGTAAGCCCCACTGGGATTAACTGGATTATCTCCCAGGTAAAGTAGTTTAGGATTGCAGCATAAATACAGAAGATCTGCTAAAATCGTAGTAGGTCTTTCAAAACCTAACAGAGGAGATTCGTCAACTTAACACTCTGTCCGAGTTTAAGACAGCTATAAAGACTAGTCTTTTCCAGCAGGCCTACCCGGGTGAATTTTAAACCTAAGAATTTAAGATGGCCTGATAGTTATTTTAATATTGTATTGGTTTTATATGCTCTTTTAATTTTATATATTTGATTTATATTGTATTGTTGTACTAATGTTGTTCCCCGTCTCGATCCACAGTGAAAAGCGGGTAGGAAATAACAACAACAACAACAACAACAAAGGACTTTTCAGTGTTTCTTTAAAAGTGAAAGCTTGAATGAATCTCCAAGAAAAAACTAGTTCTGTTACCAAGTAGTCATTGAGGTCAGGGTTGGGATTGGATTTTGGATACTCCAAATTCCAAAGTGGCCTACTCTGATTTGCACTTTCCAGACTCATATAGGAAACACGTTGGGGTGCTTTGGAATCTGGACTCCCACCAGATTCACAAAGTGTTCAAAGGGTTGAAATTCCTCTCCCAACCCTACCATCTCCACCCCAGAAACCAGCTTCCGAATTGGCTAGAAGGTGGGGTTCCTATCACACTCATTGACGAAAGTTAGCAGCCTAGCTGCTGCATTTTCAACCAACTGAAGCTTCCAGATGCTCTTTAAGGGTAGCTCCACTCAGTGCACATTGTAATAGCCTAACCATGATGTTACCAAGGCATGGATAATTGTTGCCAGATCAGGAACAATTGCAGCAAGAGCACTAGGCGTAGTTGTGCAGACGTGCTCTTTGCCACATGAAGATCCAGGGAAACAGAGGATCCAGGAGTACTCCCAAGCAAACATGCCATTGTATGCCTGGTTTTTTTTTCTCCTGTGCAACATGCATTTGCTCAGACCTATATCACAGTGATCCTAGAAATACAGTACTACTATTTGGACCAACGTACAAAGTATAATATTTCCTTTGTGCCTATGCATTCCAGATGTGGAGTGCTTATATTACCACACCCCAATAGTTTCTGTTCACAGGTAGGAAGATATCCCACTTCCTTTTCATGAAGAACAACACATGGAGATATATGCTTCTGGCAGCAAAGCAAGGCAGTTTATGCAGACTTCCACATGCTCCGGCATAACACATTGGAACAAATGAGAGCCATGCAGAGGGACTGAACCATTCAAGTATCAGAAGTGAAACCAGACTGTTCTTTTATAAGCCCCTTAAAGATACATACAACATATCACACAAAAGTTCCCTGAAAATATTCTAAAAATACAGTCTTGTCTTCGCTGACATTTCCAGGTCGCTGTATGTTATCTTCCAGTTGTAAAAGTTTTAACGAATGCTAGATCGTCTTGGATTGCTACGGGTTATTCTAACTGAATCTGCAGAGGGAACTGGTAAACATTCCTATTATTAGTCCCAACAGTTATGCCCTTAAAGTACAAACATAAAAAAACTGCATGTTCTTTGGGATTCCCCTATGTCATATTTGTAAACAATGAATGAATCTTGTATGCAAAGTTGTAGATGCAACATTTGCAAAGAACTTTGACTTGCTGGATTTTATAGCAGCATGGTTTAACAGTATAATTATATTTCTTCAGTCTACTTAGGAGAAAATCTAATTGCTTTCAATTAAACCCACGGAAGTGTGTATAGGATTGCAGCTTTATAATGCAATCCTATACATGTCTATTCAGAAGTATGTCCCATTAAGTTCAATTGGGATTACTTTTGGGTAAGTGGCTATAGGATTGCATTGCAGCCTAAATCTGCTTACCTTCCTTCCCAGTTTAGCAGCTCAACAGACTGCCTCAAGTATGTGGGGAAATGCAAAAAATATCTATATTTGGAGCTGTCAGTTTTAAATACAAATCATGCGCTTCAGAAAGAAAGCTTCAAGAAATCCAGGAAGACAAGATATTGTCCAAGTGACAGGTATGGCGAGATTACTCAGATAAATGGAGCTGGGTATCCAATAGATGGATGGCTGAGATACGTTTAGATAAATGGAAGTGTCATGTGATTGGATGGATTGATATGGATTGACAATAAACTTTGTGTACACCAGTTGAAGAATAAATGGGAACCAATAAAAGTGGAGGCTTTGTGACTCATCTGACAAGCCTACTTGTCGAGCTTAGTTAACAGTAAACTCAAATTAGCCCAACAGTATTTGCAGCCTTTGTTTCCCTCACTTTTTGCTTTGTTTGAGCCCCAGAGATGGAGGTTTCCCGGCCCAGGAGAAGGTTGTCCGGAAAATGTAAATTTGATGTAAATGTAATTGAAATTGTTTATATTTTTTAAAAGGAATCGCTTTTCTGGTAGTAATCCATACAACAACCACAAGAAGCATTTTAACAACCTTTAAAAAGCATTCACTGTGGATTTTGCTCCCTTTTTTGTCTTATACCCTCTGGCCCTGCCTTTAAATCTTAAATTAATGGTGTGCCTTAAACTGTGTACACTAATACCAATCTTCCTGAGAGTGATAGTACTTCTGTAGCCAAAATGGCGCCACACCCACTAGAAAAAGCAAGCAGCAAACTGGGGCACAATAAATGTGTGTGTATGTGTGTGCGTGCAGACATGCATATATATTTTTTCTTTCCTTTCTGGAGGCCTAGACCTCTTTTCTATGCTCTTGGAGCCTGGTAGTCTGGTGTGTAGTTCTTCATGTATGTATCAATAAAGAATGGCTTCTGGGTTTGTAGCGTATTACCTGGAGAGCAAAGCTTAGGGGTAGACTGCATGTTGTACTGGTAACCTCACCCCCACATTAACCATGGCCAAAGGCCATTACGTGTGTGTGGGGGGGCACCAGGAAGTATGCAAAATCTCTAGAAGCACTCCACTCCCGTTTTCACATTCTGAGCATGCTCATTGGCTACTAATCACTAAGAAAAGAATATGAATATTGTAGAGGAGTGAGAGGGGAAGGAGTGGTGTGACTGGAATCCTCCAGAAGCATTCTACGTGGCAGCATTTTGTTGCAGAGGTCCACTTAGTAAAATAGATCTTTGATTTTACATTTAAGAGTGGACCTAGGGGAAAAATTGTGGGAGGAATACGGCAAACAAGAAGAACTTTTCTTCCCTCCAGCCAGTCTTCTCTACCTCCCCTAGTTCCTGGGGGGTATCTTCACGGCACTGGGTTGGCTCTGCATCCCTTGAAAACCCTGCACATTTCCTCCCCCAGGTGACGTCGGGTAATCCTGATGCCAAGGAGGAAGTGCAGGGTTTCTGGGTGGCCATCCGGGGACCAGAGCTGCCCCCACCCTCAACTTGGTGGAAGGCGACCAATCACAGGCCGCCTTCCAGCAGGCACTGCCTGGCCACGCGTCCTCTGTGACTCCAAAGCCAGGTGAGGGGCTGCTTTGATGCATGTTGTGCATCCTCACCTCGCTTCAGAGAAAAAAGTCAGGGTAAGTCCCTTCCTTTTTTTCTCCACAGCTTTGGCGGAAAGCCCCGGGGTGGGTGGGTGATTGTAGCGGCTTTCCAAGCATTTAGGCAGCCCTTCTGTTCTGCTCCCTTTTTCTCAAGAGCCACCTTAGCCCTTCCTAGAAATAATGTTCAATTCTCCAGTATTCTGATGTTGATTTTAAATTATGTAAAGATAATCTAAATTTAATACTTAGATCTAAATTTAATACTTTAATGCTGCAATCCTATACAGAGTTGCTTGGGAATAAGTCCCACTGAATTCAGGGGGACTTAAATAGAGTAGATGTGTACACTTGAAAAATTCAATTCAATTTAGTAATATCTAAGTTTATGAAAATTGTATAAAGTAAATAAAGACATCATACATTTGTTATTTAGAGCAAAGAATTTGATCCCTCCTTCCGCTTGCATCACAAAAGACATACAATGTTGGTTCAAATTGATGATGATGATGAATAAAGTACGTATCGAAGGACAATGAGTCTATTAGCACTTTCCTTTAATAATGTTTTGCTTTAGGAGAGGTCTGAGAAATCCACATCCGATTCAAATGAGTTTGGTTTTCTATGAATCCGACATGCGGATTCCAGAACAGATTGGCTTTTCTGAGTTATGCAGATTCTCTAGACTTGTGGACCAATCTCTCTTTTGTATTTGTGCTTTTAACCTGTTGGTTGTTTTATTATGGCTTAAATTTTTTTGAACCTCCCAGAGAGCTTTGGCTATTGGGTGGTATAAAAATGTAATAAATAAAATAAATAAATAAATCTCACTTTTTGGGAGGGGGGATTAGTGCTAATGTGCTAATCTTCATTAGTTAATTCAAGTTAGCAGTAATTTGCACTAACTAAGGCAGATTAGCATGTATGCAAGTGTGCAAATCCGATTCTGTAGTAAACACATCAAATGAGAATTATTCAATTTCATGACATTACACAACTGCTTATTTCCAGGTAAGTAATAGAAATGCATCTTAAGGGGAATGCTGGGAGTTGTAGGACTTAATTCTGTTTTGTCCAAAACAATGCATGTCAAAAGGATTCTTTACCAAGAGAAATGTTTTTATACTTTTTAATAAAATTTACTTTTAACAGTTTTCTGCCCCAGCACAATTTAAATACATGAGGACATTTAAAACATAAATACAACACTATCTCTTCAGACCATTAGTGGTCTTTCAGAATCATGTCACAAGAATTTTGTCTGGTGGCTACTGGGAGGGAATATCTAGTTAATAACTGATTGCAAAGGTGCCAGGATATTGTTTTTAGATAGTGCTATTAATTACAATAAGACATGAGTCATGACAATGAGAGGGCAGGCTCAGGATACTGTATCTGGTTCTGCCACTGATTCAGCCGTGTGACCTGGGGCAACGTGGTCATGAGTGGTTGCTCACTGCTTTGAATCCAGACATCTCATGCTCCTCACTATGAGAAAAGGGTTCAAAACTAGCTGTGTGTCCCCTGGGGTGGAGTTGGAGATACATAATGTGTCTCACACTGTAGGAAAGAAATATTTTTCACGTTTCCTAAGATCTTCAGGTAGGAGCTGCCTCCATTGAAGAATGTAATCTAATTAGTGTGCTTGCCAGTCTGGCAGGAGGTTAATTTGTATAATGAAACAGAGACAATGAGACACAGTTAGGCTTGAATCACAATGCATTACTAACACTGGTAAAAGAATGCTTTTGTAAATTTCCCACTTAAGGATTCATCAGGTTTGTTCACCCCACAAACATGTACTAATTGCCCTCTATGAGGAGCCCTGAGCATCTTGATATGCACATGTCTGGATAAATGGAATAAGGGAACCAGGAGGTGGAACTTATTAGTCATAATAGTGTCCAGATAGTCCAATTCACATACACCTCTATCTACACCCATGCATCCCTGGGGAGGATCTGGTTCTTGCATGGATTGTTTTAAAAAGAATTATTTGAGCTAGAGCTGTGCAGAAGTTCTCTACCCCCTATTTGTGGGTAGAGAAATTGGGGGGACAATTTCACCGAATTTCTCCAGGAGGAGGAGAATTTTTCCAACAATTTCTCACAGGTAGGCATCACCATTGGTAAGGGTTATACACCAGCTTCTTCCTTTCCTTTTTTCCTAAGGATTTTGGGTTATTTTTGTTTAGTTTTGTTTTTTGCACTGCCACTGCAAGTGGGAGAGCATCAACTGTCTTGGCAACCTGGCCCCTATTTTGCATCCTCCACAATGCCCCATGTACCGAGCATCACTCCAGGGCATTGAGGGGAGGGAATGCAGCCACCACAAAAAATAATGATGACAAAAATATGGAGAAAATACCAAAAAGTGTTCTTTTATTTCTAGGGGGTAAGAAAAGAAAAATCTCAGGAATTTCCTTTAAGTTTCTTTCCCCATAAAAGGGGCTTCTATTTTTCCATTCTCGGGGCGTTTTATAATTTATTTTGAATGTGTTTCAGTGGTGTTTTTGACCTTAACTAAAGAAAGCAATTTCTTTTCTGTCAAATTGAATGAGAATGGATGAAATTTTCATGGGAGAAATTTTTGGCACAGCACTAATTTGAACCCATGGCTGGCACCAGACCTTGGCAAGGTTGGGCAGGTGTCTGAGGTCTCTGAAGGTTGAAGGCCCAGCCAAGATAAGCCCTCTAACGTAGTCCTGAGATAAGCCCTCTAATGTAGTCCCAATGCCAGGGAGAATAGGGACAAAGGTTGATTGTGAATTATGAAGTGACTCAGCTAAATGATAACACTCAAGAGGAAACAGGTCTCTTGTTTGGCTAAGAGAGGTGGGACAGGAGGAAGTACCTGGCTGCTGCTGAGTGGCGACCAAGGTGGAGGAGGGCCCTTTCTGAGGCCAGGGTACCTGGATCAACACCACACTGGTGCACGGTTGCTGATAGGAGTGCTCTGTGTTTGCACAGGATGCTGCTACTAAGGAATTAGCTAGACCTAAGGTTTATCCCAGGATCATCCCGGTGTCGTCCCTGCCTATTTCTGGGATCCCCTGTGTGTCATTTACATGAACAGGGATGACCCCGGGATGATCCCGGGATAAACCTTAGGTCTAGCTAAGGCCTAAATCTCTCACAAGGCAGGATCTCCTCAACTGGGCTGCTATCGCTAATGCCTCTTGCAGCTCCTGGCTCCTAGTAGCAGATTAGTGTTGTGCTGAATCCTGCCCCCCTCATTTTCATGAACTTTTTCTTTACCTGTGAAAGAGGAATTCTTTTTTCTGAGTCTTTTGCAGGGAGGGGGGAGAATTTTCTCCTTGGGGAGGAGGGACATCATTTCCACATGCATTTTTAAAGTGTAGTCATTTGCTGAGGAGAGCTTCTTTCTATTTTTTTAAAATACACCCCTGGTGTATTCAAGCAGTTCTTCTTGAATGCCTATTGAAGACTATGTGAACCCTCCCTCTCCAACAGGCATTCAGGAAGAACTCCTGGGCTCTACAAGTGCTGGGGGTGTTTGTTTGTTTTAATAATAGAAAGAAGACTCCCTCAAAACTTCCAACACTTAAAAAGGTATGTAGAAACCCTGTCCACTTCCCCAAGGAGAAAATTCTCCAAAATTCTCACTTCTCCCGGCCTCTTTTGCCAGAGTTTTCGTTTCACCCTGTGCAATTCCAAAAATGGAATAAACAAATTTTTGGCATAGCACTACAGCAAATGCAAGAACTACTGTGGGAGCCAAGGTGTTTAGAAATCTCCCTTTCATCCTCTAGTCTGCTGCTGCTGAGTCTCTGGGCCACAACGAATATCGTGGGAAATAACCCTGGCCTGGTATTGGTCCTTCAAATCGGAGAATATCTGTAGCCATTATTAGGAAGGGCATTCCTAGGAGCTGCTAAGCAACTGCCTACCTCCTTACTGTGCCTAGGACTGGTCCTCTCACAAGCAGGCATCGACCACCTCCCGAATCAGGCTATTCCATCTATCCGTGCTTGAATGAACCAGGAGGGGGCAAGTGGCAAGTATACAGGTGATATGCTAGGCATGTATATGACTATGTATTAACTGCTGCAATGCAGTGGTTGCAGAAAGTCATGTACTCTGCATTGCAAACACTAATCAGGATGACCAGCATTTAATCATGCTATTTAGAGCATTTGTTGATGTGCCAGGCAATAAAGTTCTATTGGCTAATCTTGTTTACATAAATACCATTTTTCAGTGGTAAGCTGATATCATCAGTACAAATTCTCTGTAAAGGAAATAACAAGTTTAGTCATCCTTCATTTAACATCCACTTTGTTTCAGGTCACTTTAGCAAAACCTTCTCCTCCACGGTAAACTTTCAGTGACTGCTTTAGTAAAGAGAATCAAGCCCTTTGAACAAAATACTTCTTTTAAGGTTAGACTGCCCTGATAGCACAACAAACAGGTTTCAATAGCTTCTGCATCTTTCCCATGCGTTTGTGTTGCTATCTCAAGCCAAACACATCTTGTGTGCTCAGTTCTAACATTGTGGTAACCAAGTGCAAAGAAAATGTTTGGGTTTCACATTTCTTTTTCTTCCCTCTGAAGAAAACTTGTGCTGGTCTCACTCTTGGGCTCTTCTTTTCTGATAAGCATATATTCCAGGAGGCACATATAAGTAATGTAAACACACTGGCAAAGTACACTATCCAAGCACCACATCATTTCTGAGGTAGTTCTTACAACATGGCAAGTTCAGAGGGACTACTTTATTGGTGCCAACATTGTATTATTTTTGGTGTTAGTTCAGGAGTTTCCGGTTCTCCCAGGCATTCCGAAGCCTATGATGTGCTTATTATGCATCAGTTGTTTTGTTTGTGGTTCTTCTGAAGTTCTAGTTCTCTTATCAGGTTTTGGTTTTTAATGAAAATTGTTTTTAACTGTTGTATCCATTGAATTGTATTCACAATTCAAAAACAAACTATTGGTTCTCTTCACGAGTTATTTGTAGTTAACAATTTTTGCCAGAATAATTTTTTTGTCCTTAAGGTACCACAAAGCTCTTTGTTGTTTTGCAGCAACAGACTAACATGGCTTCCCCTCTGGAAATTATTCCCTAATAAGTGTGCTTAGAATTAGGGGTGTGCACGGACCCCCGATCCGCTTCTCTTCCAGATTTGCAACTTCTGGATCAGGTCCACTCCGCTCCACCTATAGTCCGCTCCGGTTCACTGCGAAGCTCCGGATCCGGATTGGAGCTCCGCTTCCCCCCCATAGACTTGCATTGAAATTCAAAAAAGCCTACAACTTTTTTTCTGTTAACGTTAGAAACCTCAAACTTGGCACCGTGATAGCTTATCCATGTATGCCAAGCCTCAAGCAAATCCAAGCATCCCCTGATTTAGAAACATCAAATTAGGCACCATGACACCTCATGCATGTGTATACATGCATGTGTATACATGCCAAGCCTCAAGCAAATCCAAGCCTCCCCTGATTTTTGGGGAATTTTTGAAAATCGGACACCCCAGTATCTCAGGGATTTTTAAAACTGCAGACAGCTCAATGGGCTTTATTCATGGCCATTTCAAAGGAAATCCCAACATGCCATGAATTGGGGAGTAGATAAACCTAAATATGAATCTAAGTGAGCGCAGGAAGGACTTATCCCCTGAGTCAAAGCAAGACACACACAAACCATCCCTGCGAGGCGGGCACAGAGGAGGAGGACTGGGAGGACTGGACTATGGGATATGCCATAGATCTATGGGGGAGTATTTCTTAATCCCAAGGTCATGACATATATTTGTAAGGTAACTGGATAGGATTTAGTCAACAGCAACAATGATAACCTAGATGGAATTTCCAGAAATTTTGTCTGGATTAACTCCAGTTAAAGAATATTTTGGAATATTTGAAAATATATTTGCCAGCATGTCTTACATGTACATCATGCAAAGGCACCTAGGAAATCTTTCAAGTATGGAAGCAAAAGAAGATTTAGATTTTTCCTTTCGAACATTTACTTTTAAAGGTATAGGACAAAGAAAAGTCGGGACAATGCTGAAATGGTTATGAACTGCCCAGAGAGCTTTGGTTTTAGGAGTTATAGAAATGTAATAAATAAATAAATATGGGGCACACAATAAGGGGTATGTAATTTGCTTAAAGAGAAAAGGTTCCTTTGAGCTTTGTGTCATGCCTGCAGAAAAATTACGTTTTCTTTCTTTGTGGGCCCAATTTCTCCTTACAATTATCAGACAAATAATATATATTGGAAGGCTTTTAAAAAGTGAAGAGAAAAATCTCTACTTTTGCCTTCAGGTTCTAAATGGTTTTAGCAGTTTTTGCTATCTAAGGGTGCTTCCAGACAAGGCTTTTATCACAACATCTCCCTGCCTCATTCACACAGTTTTACAGGGAGTCCAGATGTTGGAGTCATCAACTCACAACCTCCCTGTGTTCGCCCACTATTTCTTCCATCTTTTTTCTTATTGCAGAAAATACATTCAGGAGAAAAAGAACAAATAGCTGCACAGTGCCTTCTAATTGGTAATACTAGGATCCCTCTGCCTGGAAGTGGAGGGATCCTAGTCTTTGACAATAAAACATATACACCCACCCACACCTCCCCTGTTTCCTTTTGTGAGGTGATGAGATTCTTTGAAACTTGAAGGGAGGAACAGAAAGGAAGTGCAAAACAAAGACTGATGAAATAGGTAACATCTGCTTTCCAAATTATTTCCTTCTCCTTTGCCCACTTCCTTCCCTGTATCTCTACTGCCTTTGCAGCACTGCAGCACTGACATGTAAAGAGGCTGCTTTTTATTTATTTATTGCTTCTGCCTTCTGCATTCGTAGGCTGGTGAAATAACCCATGAACAACCCATGATTCTAGGTTCGCATGTAACAACAACAAGGAACCACTTACCTAGGGAGGTCATGGGCTCTCCCACGCTAGAGGCATTCAAGAGGCAGCTGGACAACCATCTGTCAGGGATGCTTTAAGGTGGATTCCTGCACTGAGCAGGGAGTTGGACTTGATCGCCTTATTGGCCCCTTCCAACTCTACTATTCTACGGTTTAATCGACCCATGATTCACAATTCAAAAACAAACTATTGGTTCTCTTCAAGAGTTATTTGTAGTTAACAATCCATAGTTAATCAAGAGTTCTAATTTTGCTGTTAAAGACAACTCATGATTCAACAAACCATAGTTAATTAAATAATGATTTGTCATTATGTGCGAACCAGTTCTCACTTTAGAAAACTGTAATAGCATCTCATTCACCCTTAGCTACACTTGCCGCTTCCCCCCTCCCTCTGTTATCTTCCTTCATTCCCTCCCCATAGCCACATCTGGCTTGAAAGCACTTCTGGGAAGGGGCTTGTCATTTCCTTCGATACTCTGTAAAGCAGTCTTCCTTAACCTGTGCCCTCCAGATGTGCTGGATTACAACTCACAACTTCACCAGCCAGAATGACAATGCTAGGTATATCATAGCCATTTTAGGACAACCTTCTCCAAACTGGTGCCCTCCAGATGTTTTGGCCGACAATTCCCTCCATCCCTTCCCATTGGCTATGCTGGCTGAGGCTGATGGGAATTGTAGACCAAAACATCTGGAGGGCCACAAGTTGCTCACTCCTGATGTAGATGGACAGTGGCAAATAACAATAAGAATCACATGGTTGCTTTATGCTCAAGCAATAAGTTGAAAAGCCTACTGACCATCTCATCTTCACTTTTGCAATTCTGGCCCACTGGGTGAAAAATAAGTATCACCAGCCAATGTCTTTTCTATATTTTATTCAGGGTGCTCAGCTATGCTTTAACCTCTATGATGTACCCTGCCTCATTTAGCTTCAAGGCCAGGAAGTCTGGGAGGGTTTTGTTTCTAAAGTTGCACTTTGCTCCTAATACTGTAAGAGTGTTAGATCACGGCCATGTAATCATGCTAGTGCAAAGGCAAAAGCTAAGCGGGGATTAGGGATCAATTATTTTTAGGCTGTAGACGTCTTAAAATCTGGCCTCCATTGCAAGGCTTAAAATAAATAACTGAGCTGGTACGGGTTTTTATCTGCACGACTCAGTTCTCAAACTTCCTGAAAGGGAAGGGTTGTTTAGACAATGTTTGCAAAGAACATTATGCACTGTAATATAAAAGGACAACTGACATTTAGCCTGTAATCCGGAACACACTTACTAGGGAATAAGTCTCATTGAACTCAATGAAACTTACTCCTGAGTAAACATGGTTAAGATTGTGCTGTATTGTTCTAACAAATGTGCCTTCTGAGAGTTCCTGGTGATCGTTTAGATCACTTGATATATTTTGAAATGTAAAAAGGAGAGAAACCTTAGTCAAAGCTGAATGAAATCAATGGATCACCCTTTTCTATATTTGAGATTTGGATGTGGAGTGGCTCCAGGGCATTTGGTCATATAAGCAATTGGCTGTGCTATCCTCATGATTTAATATCTGCTCCAGGACTGGAGGTAGGGGAAGCAATGACAGTTCTCTCTAACATGGAGGGGGATGTCTATATGCTCCGAAAGCCCTGGGGTGGCTCCGAATCCATGCCGCATTGGTTATATGAGGCTGATTTGGAGCCACACCGGGGCAAAGAGCCGGAGATCAACAGCAGAAAAGTTCTGGACTTAACCTGACTTTCCTGCCTGAGGGAGGTCAGCAAGTACAGGTACACACTTAAAATAATTTCTAAGTACAGGGACACACTTAAAATAATTATTGTAAAATGGAGGTAATGTGAACATATCATGCAAGTACTTTTCCTTCTGCACTGACTACTAGTCCATGTCTGGGCCAATTCAAAGTGCTGCTATTAACATTCAAAGCCCTAAATGGCTTGGGGCCAGGTTAGTTAAAGGATTGGCTTCTCCCATATGGGGCCCTAAGGTCATCTTCAGCAGTCCTTCTCTGGGAGCACCTGCCAAAGGAAGTGAAGTGGATGGCTACCAAAAGGAGGGCCTTTTCTGCTGTGGAACCCTGGTTGTGGAATGAGCTTCCCAGAACGGCTCGCCTAGCGCTAGGTGACAACCTTTTGTCTTTCTTTGGCATTTTAGTCTTTTACTGCCATTGCTTTTACTCTGTTATTGTATTTTAAATCTCTGTAGTGCTGCTATGTTTTCTTTTTCATTTCTTCTTTTTTTCTGTAATCTTAAATTTGTACATTTTATATTGTATTTTAGGATGTATTTTGTGGTTTTAATTGTTGGAACCTGCCAGAGACCTTTGGCTATTGGGTGGTATAGAAATTTTATAAATAAAATAAAACACATCTCATCATAATGAGGAAGACTATGACCAGGGGACTGGATCTGCATCACATCGGTTAGACCAGTGGTTCCCAATTAGCTAAATAATGTTTTTTAGCTAAAACAAAACCCCTTGTTTTTCAAATGCCAAGCCATGGACCCCCTACTTTTGAAAAATTTGTTATCCCTATAGTAGTTACCTGTGCAAAGCAATTTTTTTGGAGAAAATAAAGGGTAGCTCCTAATAAACAAAAGATTTTAGGTATACTAAAAACAGACTATAAAATTTGTGATGTTTGTGATATTATCACTCAAAAATGACAATTTATAAAGACGAATTTAATTTTACTAGCATCTAGTTTACAATTGAACAAATTATGACATGTCTAGCAGCTACTAAACCTAGATATGATGGGAGAAATCATGTCTCTTTTTGTCCTGAACAATCCCTTCCACATCCGGTTCAATATTTCCTACTTTTAATCTCAAATCTGGATCAACATCAAGCCAATTTCTATGGTTGTTCTTCATATAACAAAATGTTGAAAATGTTTGTTCACAAAGATATCTGGAATAAAAGGGAACTAGATGTTTCAAAGCTTTTTCACCTAACTTCTTATAATCAGGAAAAACCTTCACCCAGAATTGGTTCAGTCTATATTCTTTGAAAAATGATTTCAATGAACCATCACAAGTCACGTCAACAAGTGCATCTTGCTCTTCCACAGATAGAGTTGATAGTTGTACATCACCACATTCAAAAGGATTCCTTATCCATGAGTTTTCAGGATTAGGTGCAGGGAAGTAATCTCTGAAGCTAGTCGCTAAATCATGCAGGTGCTCAGTGAAGTTATAGTTTACTTCTGGTAGGAATTTGTTGTCAGTGGACTCCAGAAATGAATGGTGAACATGTGAATGGTGCCACAGACCCCCTGGGTGGGTTATGTGGACCCCCTGGGGTCCGTGGACCACCAATTGGGAACCACTGGGTTAGACAATGCAGGCACATTGGGAATGTGCCTGCAATGCTCCGATTTGATACCTCAACTTTTTCAAAGGAAGCGACATCAACATGGCGCTTCCACTGTGAAATGTCCGGGGCCAACCTGGGGTAGACCTTGGTGGAATGTGATTAACAATTGGTCCCTTCCATCAGGAAGAGGGTGGGGTGGTTCCGGGACCCAGATGGCCTCCCAGAAACTCTGGGCTCCCTCCTTGGTGTCAGGATTACCTGACGCCATCCTGGGAACGGGAAAGTGCAGGGTTGAGGAGAGAGGCGTTACCAACCTGGCACCATGAAGACAGCCCCCAGATGATCTGTGTCCCTGCCTGCTTAGTCTGCTGTCCAGGTGCTAAGTGTGGATGGGCAACTTCAAGATGCTTGGTCTCTTCTTCCTCATAGTTCTTTGACTTCAAAGCGGGCTTGCAGTTGAGAGCCCATCAAATAGAAGATGCGTTTAAATAGAGAACTGTCCTCTGTAAAGTAGGTCTCATGGCCACCCTATGTGTAAGCTTATTTATTTTGACCTCCTGCCTCAATTTGACATTCTGGGACAAAGTGTGATTCTGACATGGCTGTGAGGCCTGAACCAGTTTAAGCGAAAATGCTGATGCTTTTGTTTTCAGTAGCTAAACTCCCAGATTACTTTAATATGCAGTGATTTCTTTTTATCTGCACGAACCTACATATCCCTGTTTTACAATAAACACTGTGCCTCCACTGCCCTCCACTGCAAAAAGTATATCGTCCTCTACTTCCTGTTTCTTAACCAGTTACCAACTAATGAGATGGTCCATTTTCTCGTATCCCATGGCTCACTTCTGTGAGTTTATTTACAAAAAGCTTTTTGAAAGTCCACATATTCAACGTTTACTCTAACCCTGTTGACACATCCAAAGAATTCCAAAAGGCAGGTGAGTCTTTTGCAGAGCTATGCTGATTTGTTCCCAGGAAGGCTTGTTACACTATACTAACTATTTGAGCTTTAATAATGCTCTCCACTAGCTTAGTTGGGACAGAAATTTGTCTGATGGTAGGTTAGTAAAGGAGAGCACCTGACCAACATACTTGGCCACCTATGAATGGTTTGGCTTGTGCAGCAAGCTCACTTACAACCTCTGGACCACCATCCTAAAAACTGAGAAACCTTAGAGCTTGGGCCATCCCACTGGCCACTAGAGAAAGCAAAAGAATAATTTATCATTAGAAACTTGTTGGCCAAAGTGGAGGAAAAACCTGCATCTAAAAATCACATCTTGAGAGTTTTTATTATAAAAACCACATCTTGAGAATTTCTATTGAATGCCATGATTCTGAGAGCCAGTCTAGAGAGGCTACCTTTGTCATGTGGTTTGGCCTTGTGGACTGATTTTTTTCAAAAACAAACAAACAAATAGCCAGTAAAATAGGCTAGATCTGAATTGCTGCCCTCGTGAGGTTGAGGGGATTTAACCTTTTGCCTCCACCATGGTCCAGATTGAAATCGTCCTCCCCCAATGGCTGTTATCTGAAATGGGACGAAAGCTCCCATGAGCGCTATTCAGTGCTTTCATCCCATTTTGAATAGCAGGACTGGGGTAAATACAAGTTCAACCCTCTGTTTCTACGACATGCTCCCAATCCAGCTTACTGGACCAGCTGTTTGTTAAATTGTAACACACATGCACACACACAAAACGTCATTGAAACATCAAGCCACATGACAAATTTAGTTTGGCTCTCATTGGCTATTATTACACTTGGGCAGCTCTTTCTCCAGTTGGTTTGTAATGTTTGTAAAACACACATTGGCCAGAATGCACATTTGCATCACAGAAATCTCCCCTCTGATTTCTGTTTCATATTGGCCGTGATTAGATGTTAACACAAGGGTGGGCAACTTTGGTGGGGGGATGCGTTGTCCCTCTGGAGCCCTGAAAACCCCACCGCCCCAGAAAGTGGCTGTACTGTCAGATTCCCAGCAGAATCACTGCAGGATGGGGATAGCAGTTTTCAGAGGCATGGATGTGGTGACTATGTGGGCACCCAAATGGCTTTGGCCAGCCACATGCAGATGGCAGGCCATGTGCCCCATCCTTGTGCTAACTTGAGTTGCCTGAAATAGGTTTAAAGGCAATGTACACTTCACCTAAGAAGACACCATAAATGTTGTCATTTGTTTAGGGATGTCAGTCACTGGGAAATCTGGTTCTTTTTGGCTCAGTGGAGTTCTTTGGTTTGTATGACTCGCTTTGTGTCTGTGAGCCAGGCTGCAAGCTGTTCCCCAAGTTCTGTGGACATTTTTGCCCATTTCTTTTGTTGGGGGGGAGAAAGTCCTGCAATTTGTGCAAATTTGTGGAAAACACGGCTGAATTTCTGGAAAGGTGCACATTCAGGTAAAATTTGTGTAACCCACACAAATTTGGCTGTATTTTGCACAAATTTGCTCATAATTTGCACAAAATGCTCAGAGATTTGCACAAATTGCAGAGCCTTACAAAATTCCAGGAAAATCTGCTAATTGGCCCAACTTGCTGCAGATTGAGTCAAGTGCTACAGTAAGAACTGAAATGATGTCCAGGGGGTGGTGGGGTCAGTGGGGGAGAAGCTTAGAAAAACCCAGCAAACTTCACCCACCAAATGGATTTCTCCAGTTGTTGTCATGATATAATTTCCTGAGTTCCAACAGGATTATTATTATTATTATTATTATTATTATTATTATTATTATTATTATTATTATTTTAGATAGCACCATCAATGTACATGGTGCTGTAAATAGTAAAAGAATAAAACAGCAACACCCTGCCACATAGGCTTACATTCTAATAAAATCATAATAAAACAATAAGAGAGGTAACAGAATGCATCAAATAGGCTCAGGGACAACAAAACTGTGTAAAAGTAAGAACAAAGTCAAATTCTAAAAGCCGTAGAAAAAAGAAAAGTTTTCAGTTGAACTTTAAAAACAGTAATTGAAGTTGTGTTCCACAAATGCTCTGGAAGAGAATTCCAGGCATAAGGGGCAGCGATAGAAAATGGACGAAGCCGAGAAAGAGAAGTAGAACCCCTGGGATGGGTAAGAAACATGGCATTCAACGAGTGAAGCACACAAGCGGGGCAATAATGTGAGATGAAAGAAGAAAGATAGGAAGGAGCAAGACTGTGACAAGCTTTGAAAGTCAATAGGATGAGCTTATATTGGATTCTGAGGTGAATTGGAAGCCAATGAAGAGATTTCAGAAGTTCAGTGCATAAAGAAGGTTCAGTGCTGTGACATTTGATAGGTCCCTAACTGTTAAGTTTACTCCAACAAACTAAGTTTCGTATTATATATGATGTTAAATATATGTAGCCTCTGCACCTCCCATATTTTTAGATGTGGAAGTGAAAGAGAGAGCCATCTCATTAGAGCAGCCTTCACAACTGATGTCCTCTAGCTGTGTTGGACTATGATGCCCATCTGCCCCAGCCCCAGTATGGGTATTGTCTGACACATCTGAAGGGCACCAGGTTGGAAAAAAGCCTCATTAGAGTGACTGAGGCTGCAGTCATACACACACTTACATGGAATAATCCCTTTAAACTCAATGACTGGGATGTAATTCTGAGTAGGGATGTTGTGGTTGCACTTGCAGAAGAGGAACAGGAGCATATAGAAATAGTTCTGGTTTCAAGCTCAATAATTGTGGCTCACTTCTGCTTTCCCTCCTCAGAAATAATTCAGAATTCTCCTCAGAGCTCATTTCCGTAACAAAGAAGGAGGAGGAGGAGGAGGAGGAGGAGGAGGAGGAGGGAGTGGGGGGGGGCAAGTGATGAAGAACATGCTCCCACCTCTGTCTAATCATCACATTGGAGTGTATTCTAGTGGGAACAAGGCTGAAGATGGCAAATTCCTCAGAGCAGAAACTTAATTGCTGCGAACTGCAGCGAGAATGCTCTTGAGGCTCATAATAAATAATCATTAGTAGCAATTTATAATTTAATATGCAGCCTATGTTTAAGGCACTGGAAGGAAGCTCTAGTCGCAGCTTGCAGTATTTGTCTGTGTTCATCCTCTTGAGTTACTGTGTGTCTGAGAGAGAGGGAAGACAGATGTACATTGAAGAGCTGATGTAGAGCTGCCTTTTCTTTTTCCTGAGGGGAAAAAGTGCCCTGCAGCCCAAGTACCTGATATAGGCAGGATCTACACTGCTGCTTTATAGAGGTATTGAAGTGCATTGACAACTGTTAGGGCCCAAACATCTACACCAAGCCGTGGTGCAACAATATGAAAGCAGTTTGAAAGCAGTATATATGGTATGTGTCAATGGGCCCCAACAGTTGTCAGTGTACTTCAATACTGGTATAAAGCAGTAGTGTAGATCCTGCTTTCATATCACTTTCATAGAGCTATATCCTGCTTGGTGTAGATTATTTATTTATTTATTTATTTATTACATTTTTATACCGCCCAATAGCCGAAGCCTAGCCTCTTCAAGCAATGGTCTACAGGGCCCTTCATGGCGCAACAGGAAGGAGAGGGGGGTTGTGTCGAGAGGGTGGCCAGCCAGCTACTGGCTCAGCGTCCACCAGTGTTTGATTTGCTGATATGCTATTGTCACTCCTCAGAGCATGTCGACAGCACTGTGAGCCTTTTCTGAAAAGGTGTGCCTGACTTTTTCCTGAGTTGCTCTTGGACTGGCCCAAGACATTTTGCTGTCTGAGGCAAAGGATAAAATGGCAGCCTCGCTCTAGGTAAAGAGGCCAAATGGATTGGCATTGGCAGTTGAGACTTACTTCAACACTTGCTGATTTTATTGTTGGCTTTGATTGTTTTTATTGCTATTTATGTGTTTATGTTTTCATTGCTTTTAATATTTTAACTATTTTATTGTTGTAAGTCACCTTGTGATAGTTTCTGTCCTGAAAGGTGACCAAGAAATGTTTTAAATAAATAAATAAATAAATAAATAAAGCAAGCAAGCAAGCAAGCAAGCAAGCAAGCAAGCAAGCAAAGGAACTTCATCCTTCATTGCACTTTCTGGCAACACATTAGTGTAGAGCAAGGATGGTCAACTTGTAGCTTTCCAGAAGTTTTGGCCTACAATGCCCAATAATCCCTTACCATTGGCTATGCTGGCTAGTGCAGATGGAAGTTGTACACCAAACATCTGGAGAGCCAGATGTTTGTCCACCCCTGGCTCAGGGGCATGTGGCAGGCCATGTGGCACATTCAACTCTATATTCCAACCCCTTTCTGCCATCCCCACCCTCCAGCTCCTGCTGCTTGAGGTGGCTGCTTCACTCATCAAGAGTAGGGTGGCCATATGAAAAGGAGGACAGGGTTCCCATATCTTTAAAAATAGTATTGAACAGGGAATTTCAGCAGGTGTCATTTGTATGTATGCATGCAGCACCTGGTGAAATTCCCTCTTCAGCACAACAGTCAAAGCTGCAGGAGCCCTGCCTTCTTTTGTATTTGGTCACTGGACTCCTGCAGCTTTAACTGGTTGTGATGAAGAGGGAATTTCACCAGGTGCTGTATGCATACAAATGACACGTGCTGAAATTCCCTTTTCAACACAACTGTTAAAGATATAGGAGCCCTGTCCTCCTTTTCATATGGTCACCCTAGACTTACTTCTGAGTAAACATGCATCACATTGGGCTCTTCTGCCAAACATTCTCAACGCATTTCACAAATGCGATATTAGTAACCCTTACAACAACCCTGTAAGGCAGGCCAACTTGATTATTTCTTGACTTTGTTAAGGCCTCTGAGTGAGTTTCGCAATAAACCGAAATGTTGAATCAGGCGGTTTCCATCTCATTGTTCCTGCAAATGAAAGCTTTCTCTAACAACATACGTTAAGATGCGACTGGGTGATAAGGACAGGAGCAAAAGAACCTATTGGGATTGCTTCAGAAAAATATGTCAGTGGCTGCAAATTGGAAAGCCCTATTTCCCTCCTGTTTCTTTTCCTTGAAAATGAAGATTGGTGCTTCCACCCCCTCCCCGCTTCCTCGCATTACAGCCATCTGATTTCTGCCTTCGGGAGCGGATGAGGAGTCGCTTGGAAGCAAGGGAGAGGCAGGGGAGGATTTCAAGGTTACATGTGGCAATGATAGATGGGAAAGATGAATCGGCAACAGGCAAATGCGTTATATCATCAGTCCCGCCACCACTGAGAAGCCAGAGATGGTTCTCTGTATTAGAGGAGTTGACATATTTGGCAGGCTGTCTCTTATAAGGACATCCTCAGCCTTTGTTTCCAATAAGTGTAAACAGAAATGTGGTTGTCTAGGTGATAGTCAGGGAAGAGGTTGCTGGCGAAGGAATAAAAGGGCCTTGGCTAATAGGCCATTATGTAACTCACAATGTCTCGTGGCTGTATTATGCTCAAGGATGCCCCCATTCATTTTCAGGCCCTGGTCTCCTTTCTTCCCCGTGAACGTATTGGTGAGTTTTTGGCCACTTGTATATATCGGGGATATCGTCATGCTGAAAAATCCTTCTTTTCATACAATGAAATAAAACCGGCAAATTTAGTTAGGCCTGTAGTAACCCTGAAACTTCATTGAGCTCATTCATTTCAGTGTGGCTTTAGTCTATATTTATCTGTCTGGGTGTAGGATTGCCTCTCAAGGTCAAAAAGGACCACCTCATGCCTTGTGTGATACACAAATGCCACATGAGGTTATTATTCCCGCCAGCTTTGTTGGTCCTGCTTCTGGCCTGAATGCGTGGGCATCACGTGATGGGGAATCATGCATGGAATGGGGTTGGGGGGCCACGCCCCTGAGGCTGCCTGGCATGGCCGACTGCACCCCTAAAATCCGCACGTTAGGCATGAGCCTCTGTAAGGGAAAACCTAAGCAGTCAGACCTCAGCATGTGCAGGCTGTCCTGTGTTCTGGAATGAATAAAGGAAGGAAGGAATTGTCTCTGGGATCAAGGAGAGAGAGGCCGAAATTTAACCCATTGGAGGGAAAAAAGAACAGGCTTTGGAGAGGTGTTAGGCTAGATGTACACTACTGCTTTATAGCAGTATTGAAGTGCACTGATAACTGTTGGGCACAATTCACATTCCATATACCACTTCCATAGTGTTATTTCCTTTTTTTTATTCCACATTCGTAATGATTTGACACAAGGAAAAAGGAATGTTCACGTACACTGGTCTCAGAGGCAGGCTGCTTTAGAATGGGGCTTGGTCTTGCCTTCCCAAAATGGAGTTTCTTGACCAAACATTTAAAGATAAAACTTGGGTTTCTCTACATCAGGAATGGGGAACCTCTGGCCTGTGGGCCAAATTTGGCCTACCAGGCTGGCCCATCTGGCCTACAGGTCCTTGGGCAAGGCCCTCTATCACACAATGTCCTGCCCCCTCAGAGGGGAGAGGAGGTGGGAGAGTGTTTGTCAGTGGAAGCTGGTGGCTCCGATTTTGGTGGGGCTGTGAATCCATTCCGGGTTTCAATCAACCATCCAGAACTATAAATGAGATATCCAAGGTGCTAACCCTATTTTGGGAATAGGGTTCAGCACCTTGGATAGCTCCTTTGGAGTTCTGGTTGATTCTGACTGAAATCTGGAATGGATTCACAATCCCACAGAAAGTAGAGCCACCAGCCTCCACTGGTGTTTGCTGCTCTGTCATCTTCTCTGCAAGAGGAAGGTAACAGGGCAGGAAGCCAACGCCTCGGTGAGCTTTCCTCCACCCATGGTTTTCCTAGCCAGGGAAAAACTGGACGGAGTGAAGCTGGCACCCCAACAAGGTGCTCCTGGAAAAGCTGCAGACATTGCTTTGGCCAAGGACCCAATGACATCAGAGGGTGTGGCCTGCCCTGCCCCTGATGTCATGGATGTTCCCCCGCAATCCAAGTTCCTGTTCAGCAAACATGGTTCTTTCCATAATGGCCAGTTCTGACATTCCATTGTGCCAGTCTTCTAGATTTGAAAGATGTGGACTGGCTAATAAAGCTATGTAAATAATCTACACCAACTAAACCTGGGGAACCTAGATTTTAGTTGAACCATTTTCATTGATTTCATTGGCATGAATAACTGCTTCCAGGGTTGGCCCAAGCAAGTTATTTTGATGCCTGAGGCCAAGGGCAATAGGCCAGTCATTGTCTCCCCCCCTCCATTTCTATCTACAGAAGCTGAATTGACTGGCAGTTGAATATTACTTCAATGCTGAGGACAGGACAGTGTCTTCCATCGCACCTGAAGGCAGCAGGCTAGCTAATGGCAGTCTAGGGAAGGCTGTGTGCCACACACAGCTCTGTCTTCCAACATTTTGCCACCAGTCCACGCACCCCACTTCTGCCACCTGAGGCAGCCGCCTCACTCCATCTACTGCTCGGAAGGCCCTGGTTGCTTCCATGCACAAATTGGCATGCCATTTTCATACAGATTGTCACACGTCAAGATCACACCTGCTGATGTTCACTGCACTGCACTCTGACATCCTAGCATGTGTACATGCAAGTGTGCTTGAACAGAAAAAACCCACACATATATGTTTAGCACGTGGACTTGACTTCATAGGGACTCCTTAATGGAAGTGCACAATTTTTGTAATGTGTGCAATAGCCATAAATCACTCTTCCCCAATCTGGTGCCCTCCATATGTTTTGGAGCACAACTCCCAGCATTCCTGACCATTGGCCATGACAATGGCTGATGAGAGTTGACATCCAAAATGTCTGGGGGACACCAGGCTTGCATTAAGGAGTTCCCAACTGAAAGTCATTGCACTTTACTGAGTTGTGGACTCAGCTATAAGAAATAGATGTCATTTACAGATCCCCAAACAGGCCTTAAAATCAGAGGCTCCCTTTTAAGAAAAGCAGTTTCCATAAAATATCACCCCGTGTCTGTAATCTCTATCTGTCTGACTTTAGCATTCACACTCACTGGTATGATGGCATCTGTCCCAAAGTATCATGTTTGCACCTTTGAAAAGGAAGTCTCCTCAAATTCATCATCCACAACAGCTGTGTCTTGGTTTGTAACTCTGCAGGCTTCAGACTTTACATGACTCAGCCATGACCTGCAGGTCTTTGGTAACTGATATAATTCTTTTTATCCATCTTCAGATTCCCAGTTAATGTCAGGGAAACCTATATGCTAGGAAATAGACTAAGACCTTAAACTTATTTCAGAAACATTATGACATCAAACAGCTGTCAAAAAAGAAAAGTGAGAATTGCATTTTTACTGGAGGGGAAAGACTCTATTCAGTCCAGTGATGTGTTTCAGAGATGTTCAGTTACAAACAAGGATCTTTAAGATCAGTTAATTAGCAATTCTGTGAATAGCTTTTCAAAAATAAATAGCAGACAGGGGGCTGGGGTCAGTCCAGATACAAAGTCTAGCAATTAGGGTTTAAGGTTGGCTTTGATCCTTTCTCTCAGCTGTGACCCTGATCTGGATTGAGTCTCCTGTGCTCGCTAGTTGCATGGAGGTGGGTGGGAGAAGCTCCGAGTCACAGCCAATGGAAGCTTTCCCCCTCAATGCAAACAGCAGATGTGTCATCCCCACCACCACCACCAAGGGCAGGGCCCAATTTGTATTTGGTTCCCATACCAGTTATTTAGTCTCATTGTGTTTGGCCCCGAGACTTTTGATTTAATGCAGTCCCAGCAACATTTTAAAGATGTCAGGCAAAAGTGAGAGACCAATCTCCATGTTCATCCACTGGAAGCTGAAGGACTTGTTTCCGTCTAAACATGCATAGGATTGCACCTTTAGTCTTCAATGCAAGAGTGGGGAGCTGTTTGGGGTTTGGAAGCTGGATTGCCCCAGACCCCTACATCAGGGTGTGGCGACAGTGCCATCAAGTGGCAGGGGCAGAGCCCACCTATGATGTCCAGGGTGGGAACTGAAATCACTGGCTGAAGCACCAGCTGAAATTTTAAGGTACCACCAGACTCTTTGTGATATTTCCTCTATCACATTTGCTACTGCTTGAATATAGCAGCCCATGTGAAGTTTTCTTTACCAGTCCCTGAACTTGCTTCTGTATCAGTTTCCTTCATTCTGTGTCATGCTTCTCTCCTTACCGGAAATTTCTGGTAGCACGTGGAAAGAAACAAACCAGTTGTGTTAAACGAAGAACAGGCCAGGCATCCATGACATGGAAATCCTGCATTTATTAGAGCATTCTCCGTCACACAGCTGCATTCCTGATTTCTTTGCCAAGTACATCCTCCATAGGCATCACATTGGTCTCTGCTTCTTATTAACTCTTTGGCAACATACCAGGCCCCAGATGGCAGCTGTTAATTGCAATCAGCAGGTGAGGAACCAGCAGCATCTCAGAAGCAGCATTACCTTCCTCTCTGAAAGATAATCTGGGGGGAAGTAGAGAACTTGGGATGAGAGTGTAAACTTAAAATGTTTGTTGAAAGAATCAAAGAAGCTAGCTAAATATACAATTTAAAAGCGCACGGGCATGCTCCTACAAGGCATAGTCTTTGTAGGGTAATTACAAAGAAGCAATTAAATACTGTGTGGTCATCCTTTGTCCTTTGATTACTAATATGTGAGATGATCAATTTATGTTTCCAAATCTTCACCCCACCCTACCACCCTTTGGAAGGTGAGACCTCCTGCAGTTCATATGGGGAGAATTTTTACCACTTGGAAAAGTGGAGAGCTCTTAATACTATGGCTGGCTGGGGATTGCTGGGAGTTGTAGGAATTCTGTTTCTAAACATGCATAGGAATGCACCCTAGGGGATTCACGAGGTCTGTGTTACATAGAGGCAAAGGCCTCTTTCTAGCAGATGCAGAGTTGGTTCTTACCAAGAACTGCTGCATGTCATTTGATGGTTCATGCTATAAGTGTTTTGGAAGCCAGAGGGTTTATACAGGTAATCAGCACATAGGTTGCTGCTGAGGATCAGGCCAGATACAGGATCTTAGTTCCATCACAAAGGTGTGTGAGTCACTGGGATTGTGATAACTATGTGTTTCATTTTGTAGCAGCTTCTCAGCAGGCAGGGGCCCTTAGATGGAAAACCTGTACAAGCTGAGTGGCCCTGGCTTAAGAATTCTGTTGGAAGTGATAAAGGTGTGAATGGTCAAGGGTAGACATGGTTGGACACCTGCCAAGGGCCCACAGCCCAGCAGGAGCCCAGTGACAGGAGCCCCCAGGAGCCATCCCCTTCACCACTGCAACCTGCTTGTTTACCTGCCCAGACAATGGTGGTGATCAGAAGGAGTGGTAGATGCTTCTGCCCTATCTACTCACTGGCTCTCTGCCTATTAAGAAAGAAAGCAGTAGCAATGATGGCAGAGAGGATGAGGAGCAAGAGCAGCTGGTGACAATGGTGATGAGAAGATACTCACTGAGCGAGAGGGACCATTGAGGGTGTCTTGCCCAAGGACCCTCAAAAACTTGGAGCCAGCTCTGATTGCAGCATAGCAGGGGTAGGCAGCCCTTTTTTTGAGTCAAGGAGTGCATTCTCTTGGGGGTAGTCTGTTGGGGGCTGCATGCTGGCAGTGGGCAGGCCTAGCCAAAGGTAGGTGGGGCCACCCACTTTTCTCATCCTGCCAACCCCTTCTAACAGTCTCTCTCTCTCTCTTCTTTTCCTGCTCACTCAGTGGGCTGCCAGGGAAGGGAGAGATCCCTCTTGCCAGATGTTTGAACCAATTTGCTTGCAGAGTTCTTTGGAAATTAGGCCAATGGACTCATGAAATTGGGTCAAGGGCCGCTGGTTGCCCACCCCTGACTTAGGAGGTTTGACACTGTGGGAGTCTTGGGAATTCCAGCAGCAAGGAGCAATCTTAATTGAGAAGGGAGGGGTATTGCACAGTGATTGCCCACTTTGCTTCTGATATGTGGAGAGGGACAAACCAAAAGGACAATTAGAGTGTCATCAGATGAGCTTTGATCGCACGCTCATTGCTGCCCACTTACGGATGTTTGCAGGTCCTTTGGACGATGCTGTCTGCCTCCCATGTGTCTCCTGCTCCTTCTTGCCTTCTTTCTGTCACAAAATAGACCCCTTTAAATCCGATTTTTTTTTTAAAAAAAATTGGAACATGCCGCCATTTCCTGCTGCATGCAGGAAAAGCGGTATGATAAAAAGGGCCACTGAATAGGCCACGTGGTCATTGTTTACTTCCTCTTTCTTCCCCTGAGTGAAGAAGTGGGGAGGGGGGAAGCGACAGTAAGGAAATATGATTCCCCCCCCCCCATCTGATGACACTTTTAGTCCTGTTAACAAAACACATATTTGGGATACATAAACCATGGATTTATAACATGTACATTATGAAGGCGACCAAAATGGTAATATGACCAATATTTTTGTCTTATAAATAATGATGACAGAGGTACAATGCTATCTCTCCCCCACCGCCAGTTCCCATTCCTCTGCAGCATATCCAGTTCCTTCTAGCTTAAGATATTAAGGGTGCAATCCTATGCAATACTGGGGAATGCTGGGAGTTGCAGGATTATTATTTTTTTTGGTCTATACACCTTTCTTCTCTCAAGTGTATGAGATCTTTGATGCAACTCCCCCCTGATGGATCGGAGGCCTATTGATTGTGATTTGAGAACCACTTTTGAACGTTTGTATCACATTATTAATCATAGAAGTAAATCGATCCTGGGTGCAGCTCCAGAAGTGATATGGAAGGGAAGAGGATAGTTATGTGCCTGAGTCTTGCAAATACAGATTAGCCTTTCCCCCAGCTGCTCCCATCATATAAATTAGGGATGTGCTCCACTTCTCTTCGGTTCAGAGAAGCAGGAGCGAGGCGGCCTAATTCGCCTCCGGAAAAGGCGGAGGCGAAGAGAGTCAGGGGGGCTGCGGATCGAGGCGAAGAGAATCGCCACAATCCAGAGCTTCACCTGAAGGTAAGTGGGGGGGAGGGGGACTAATCTGGCGCTGCCGGCGCCGCCATCCATGCGGTGGCGGCGGCAGCACCAGGTAAAGGAGCAGGGAGGAGGGACGCTTACCTTCGTCCGTTGCAGGCTTCAATTGAGGCCCAGGTTGAAGCCGGAAGTGAAGACCGAGGCCTCTTCCAGCTTCAACCGGGGCCTCAGTTGAAGCCCGCGACAGAGGAAGGTAAGGGGGCTGGGGGGCGGGGTGGGGGCCTGGCCTACCTGGTGCCGCCATCCATGCAGCGGCGCCAGCACCGGTGCCAGGTAAGGGAGCAGGGAGGAGGGACTCTTACCTTCCTCCGTCGCGGGCTTCAATTGAGGCCCAGGTTGAAGCCGGAAGTGAAGGCCGAGGCCTCTTCCGGCTTCAACCGGGGCCTCAATTGAATCCCGTGATGGAGGAAGGTAAAGGGGCGGGGTGGGTGGGTGCTGCCACCGCCACCACCGTCCATACAGTGACGGCGGCAAAGCCGGATCTCGCTCCGCAGAGCGGAGCAGGAGACAGGCGGAGCGGAGCGAAGAGGATCCGGCCCGATCTGGATTGGGGGGTCCGTGCACACCCCTAATATAAATTAGTACACCAGCAAAATTTACAAAATTCAAAAAGTCAGTTGGGCAGAAATACAACCCCCTGCATAGGAGCTTTATCACACCAGTGTTATACTGTGCAATCAATGCAAATTGCATGCAAAGGACTCAGAAGTTTTCCACCTTATAATCTACTTTGATTGTGAAGTACTCCCATGCATCCTGCCTTAATTGTGCTATAAAGCCAAAAGATTTGCCGTATTTAGCCCCTACTTTTTGAGCATATCTTCGGAGCCACTGCTGGGGCGCAAGAGCAGGGTTTTAAAGACATGCTTACATCTGTATAAGCTTTAAAGATAAAGACACCAAAATTGGCACAGTAATAGATATTAGGGAGAGCTTTAAGCATACCATTGCTTATTTATTTATTTATTTACATTTCCCCCCTTAAACTCACTTCCTGGTATGCAAAGGATCACTGTCACCCGGTAGCAAAAACAACAACAACCGCGAAAGCTTAGGGCTACGGGGATAATCTGAGGGAAGCAGGTATGTGGGATGAAGCTCTAGGTTCTTTCGAAGGGTCGCAAATGGAATGCAAAACATCAAATATGAATTTACATATACTGAACTGAAATTTAATTACATCAGGTAGAGTGATGGGGCGAGGGATGCAAATGACCATTAGATGCAGGTCAAGGATTCATTGTTGCGTGGATGACTACTCATTTTTGATTTTCAAGAGCTCTTGCTATGCATATGTTTGGCTGGACTTCTGCTGCTTTCTTCTGAACAGACTGCTCTGCCAGGAAAAAAAAGAGATGATTGAGGTGCTTAGACACAAAAGCCGTTTCTATCCTGATGATGAATTGCCTCATACCGAACGGGGAAGGCATCGTGTTCTTCAGCACACTGTTTCTTCACATTAAAGGCACAGCTATACTCCAGTTCTGAACTTTAAAAAAAAGTGATGTAGATGTAATGGTTCCATCAATGAGTCGCAGGCAATAAAGAGTGTTGTACAGTGTACAGAGTAGCCTTTCCCAACCTGGTGCCTTCTAGATGTTTTGGACTACACCCCCCAGCATTCCTGACTATTGGCCATGCTGACAGGGCTATTGGGAGTTGAAGTCCAAAACATCTGGAGCGGGTCAGGTTGGGGAAGGCTGGGCAAGAGAGTTAGGTTCAGTTGTGCTACACCAGCCTCCCCAACCCAGTGCCCTCCCGATGTGTTGGATTACAACTCCCATCATGTGCTGGGACAATGGGAACTCTTTGCCATGAAATTCAGCGGGTGCCTTTGAGGTGGAAAAAGCTTCCCAGAGAAGTTTGCCCATTGGGCTCTTTTAGGCACCAGCTGAAGACCTTATTTTCTACAGAGATTTTAGTCTTTAGTTTTTGTTGTTTTAACTTGTTTACTGTATTTCAAATCTTTGCACTGTTGCTAGGGTTTTTTTATTTTACACTGTAGTTTTAAACATTTATATTGTATTGTACCATGCTAAATTGTATGGTTTTCATTGTTGTGAACCACCCAGAGAACTTTGGCTATTGGACACTATAGAAATGTTATAAATAAATAAATAAATAAATGGGGTCATGGATTACGTCAGTGCAAAAAAAAAAAAAAAAAAATCCAAAATAGAAGAAGGGAGGAAAAAGGGATGGTAAATGCAAGCAACTTTAATCTTTGAGTGAATAGCAACTATATAGTTGCAGGGCCATGCAAGATCTCTTATGTGTCTCTGTTTGCAGTTTCTATTTGTCTGAGATACGCTTCGTAATGTGTTACTCAACCTGATTTATGCCTCTGCTATTTCAGTTGGACCACCTCTGGCCTATTGGCCCCACCTGCCTGCCCAAGATAGAGTCCTTGCCTTTTCTGTCTGCGGAGAACGTTAGATTGCGCAAGTTGGGTTGTGAAGCTGCAGTTTCCCCCTCACACTCTGGTTATCAGAAAAGGCCCTACGAAATTCATAAGTGTTACACACTCCTGCCTTGCCAAAGGCCCTTCCTCTCAGAATGATTTCACAACTTATTATAATGCTTCCAGTTCTTTAAAAATGCATTTCTCTTTCTCCCCAGATTCATATGAATTCCTGCTCCTGCTTCTCTGCAATGACATCACACCAATTCTTATTAAGCCTGCCTAAAAATTAATACCAGGCCCATAACTTCCTAGTATATAACAAAGGCCACAACCTCAGGTGAAAAGTCCAGCTTCTAGAATCCAGCTGATAGAAGAATGAAGAGTGATCACGGAAAGTGCGCAATCTGTGCATGATGGCTGGGATTGATGGGAGTTGTAGTCCAACACATGAGGGCACCAGGTTGGGGAAGGTGGTATTTACACACATGGAGTAAGCTCCATTGAAGTCAATGGAATTGACTTCTGAATAGATGTGCCATACTTTTTTAGTCCATGTTGTGCTTTAGGATTATCATAGAGCAGCCTTTCCTAGCCCGTTGGCCTCCAGCTCCTTTGGACTGCAACTCCATCAATCCCAGGCAACACAGCCAATGGTCAGGGCTGATGAGAGGTATAGTCCAAAGCATCTGGAGAGCACCAGGTTGGGGATATGTGTTCCATCATATGCAAGAAAGAGAGAGACAGAAAATACCCATCCAAGGAGTATCTCTGAATCCTGCTTTAGTATGATAAAGATGGCAGCTGAAAGACTGAGAATGTGCTTGCTCATAGGAACAACTTGCTTTTAACATGGATCAGCCAGATGGTTTAAATTAGAGAACTATTCAAAACTATAATTAAAATTAAAAGTGACCTTAAAAATATTACAGCATCTAATACATACTATAAGGTATTAAACGCAGCATCATGGACTGCAAGTTCTTTAGTCAAAGATGGCAAGTACAAGTAGCCTATTCATGACAGCTGCTGTTTTATTTTTTGCCTATGGTGACTCCTCGTGGCTGCATGCCCATGTAGCCATGAGGAGTTAATCTAACTTGCATCTTACAAGCAGAATCTGGAATTCCCCATGGCACTGCCAAGACTATTCCAAGGCCAGTCACTCCAAAAAAGACCCTTTAAAGTGGAAGGTGGAACGACCCCTTGCAATTTAAAGGAACATAGGATGGAGTGGTGGTGGTGGTATGCATTTTGGTTCACAATTTCACCCCTCAGTAGGATCCTTTACACTGACTTCAAAGCAGAAAATTCAAAATTGTCTTCATTCTATCATTGTCTCACCTTGAATTGATGGCACTTGCTCCACCTTCTTGAGAAGGTGATCTTTCAGCAGATGATCTCTTATGAAATAAGAAGGAACACAGTATTTTGTTTTGTTGGGTTACAGAGAAATTCATGGTTCTCTGCTTCTTTTGGCATCTAGATTTTGAATATAAAAGGCAGTGAAAAATAGTTACGGGAGTATATGTTTGCTTTTTTTATTGGTCAGTTGAGCAACATAGGCTGGATAATCACCAGAGCCTTAGATATGTACTGTATGCTGAACAAACACACCTGCAAGTTCATGGACCAATCAAATAATATTTACCAGTGTCTGCTTTTTATCAAGATGTGGATAGAGATTTCAAGAACTCTGCAGTACCTGAATGCTAAAGTGTCACAATGCAGTCAAGTAAAAATGAAAAAGCTAAAGTTTTACTTTGCAGCAAGTGATGGCAAAGCAGCATGGAACAATGCTAACCCCTACAGAAAATAATTAGTAACTTTGCACTTGAAGGCATGGTGTGTCTATTTAAGATCTTATGTTTTTGAAGCCTGAAGGTTTGGAGCATGTCATGACATTTTTTAATAAATAGGTATAAATAACATTAAAATATAATGCTACAATCACCCCCATGTTAGTGTAACTCTTGTGAAAGGAAGCTGGTCAAGAGGATATTTTCTTTACTAGGGACGTAGAATTCTTGCGCCATCCTTATTGGCCCCTCTGATTAGAGGATGTTGACTGCTTTTGTCAGTGGGAAGGCAGAGCACACTTTCAGTCCTGACTAGGCAATTATCAAGTTAAGTATATTGTGTTGACAATGGTGTTTAATGGATTGGCTCTAAGCATGTTTAGAGTATTTATTTATTTATTTATTTATTGCATTTCTACTAGGGGTGTGCACGGACCCCCCGCTCCGCTTCACTTGCAGATCCGCCATTTTCCGGAGCGGGTCGCTCCGCTCTGCCCCCGCTCCGCCCACTTCCGCTCCGCTCCGCTCGGAGCTCCGGATCCGGATCCGGAGCTCCGTTTTTGCCCCCCCATAGGGTTGCATTGAAAGCTAAAAAAGTAAACAACTTTTTTTCCGTTGAAGTTAGAAACCTCACGTTTGGCACCATGACACCTCATGGGCGTATACACACACACACCAAGTTTCAAGGCAATCCCATCATCCCCTGATTTTTGGCGAATTTTTGAAAATCGGGCACCCCATTCACACCCCTTGGGATAGCTCCGTCAATTTGCATGTTAGAAACCTCAAACTCGGCACCAGGGCAGCTTATCCATGTGTCCACATGCACGCCAAGTTGCAAGCAAATCCCATCATCCCCTGATTTTTGGCGCGGCTCTACCCTCTAACGCACCACCCATAACCCTAATTCACACCCCTTTAGATAGCTCCGTCAATTTGCACGTTAGAAACCTCAAACTCAGCACCATGATAGCTTATCCACGTGTCCACATGCACGCCAAGTTTCAAGGCAATCCCATCATCCCCTGATTTTTGGCGAATTTATGAAAATCAGGCACCCCATTCACACCCCTTGGGATAGCTCCGTCAATTTGCATGTTAGAAACCTCAAACTCGGCACCATGAGAGCTTATCCATGTGTCCACATGCACGCCAAGTTGCAAGCAAATCCCATCATCCCCTGATTTTTGGCATGGCTTAACTCACCCCAAATTGTCCCATTCTACAACTACGTCAATTTGCATGTTTGAAACCCCAAAGTCGGCACCATGATAGCTTATCCACGTGTCCACATGGACGCCAAGTTTCAAGGCAATCCCATCATCCCCTGATTTTTGGGGAATTTATGAAAATCGGGCACCCCATTCACACCCCTTGGGATAGCTCCGTCAATTTGCATGTTAGAAACCTCAAACTCGGCACCATGAGAGCTTATCCATGTGTCCACATGCACGCCAAGTTGCAAGCAAATCCCATCATCCCCTGATTTTTGGCGCGGCTTAAACTTTTTAACTCACCCCAAATCAAGTCCCATTCTACAACTACGTCAATTTGCACGTTAGAAACCTATCCTTTGGTCCCATGACAGCTTACGCATGTGTCCCCATGGACACCAAGTTTCAAGGCAATCCCATCATCCCCTGATGTTAGGGGAACTTTTGAAATTTGAACACTCCAGTATGTCAGGGATTTAAAGTTGCAATTGCAGACAGCTCAATGGGGCCAGTTCCAAGGCAATCCCAACATGCCACGAGATAACCCTAAATCTTCTTGCACATTTGAAAAAGGGATTATTGAATTTGATAAAGTCTAAGTGAGCGCAGGAAGGACTTCTCCCCTTAGTCAAAGCAAGACACATACACCATCGCTGCAAGGCGGGAAGGGGAGAAGGGAGGGAAAGCAGGCAGGCAGCATGCATTGTAGTGCCGCAAGGATGGCTTGAGCACTAACGCATAGCAAACCAACCCATAAGTGGGCGCAAAGTGAGGCAAAGATGGCTGGTTCTTTCTTTCTAAGCCAGCAGTTACGCCTTGAGGGGCACAGAGGAGGACGATTGGGAGCAAACCAGGCACCAGGCGGGCAGAGAGGCAGGCAGAGTAGGCGAGGAGTCAGTCCTGGCAGATGCCCCACCACAGCAGCACCCCGGGGGAGGCGGGCAGGCGGGCAGGCAGGCTGCGGGCATTTCTGGGGGCACAAGGAAGTGATGGCTGGTTTCTAAGCCAGCATTGCAGTTAGTCACGCATTGCAAACGCAAACCATCCCAGCGAGTCGGTCACCGAGGAGGACAGGCTAGCAGAGGGGCAGGCAGAGTGACATGTCATAGATCTAGTATTGGGGAGGAGTCAGTCCCGGCAGATGCCCCAACACAGTAGCACCCTGGGTGGGCATTGGAAAACGCCATCTTGTGGGTCAATACTTCCCCCACCCCATGTCCTGCAGGGTTGCCTGCCTAACCCTTGTGGGGATGGGAGATGGAGAGCTTAGAGTGGCAGTGCCAGCAGCAGCCTTCGGCTTTCCCCTGGAACCAGTCGCCTTGCCCGCCTCTTTCCCCAGCAAGATCACCTGGTGCTGCCTATGAAGATGCATCTTCATGCTGCTGGTTCCATAATGCCCTGTCGATGAACCCCTGCTTAGGCTGAGTTTGCAGTGGCGACAGACAGCAAAGCGGGGATCCGCTCCCAACTCAAAGTGGTCCCACACGATGCTTGTCTTTCGTTTCCGTGGTGACACCACCAATTGCCCGCCTGAGCTCTCTGGTGTTGCCACAGAAACAGGGGTGTGGGATGAGACTGGGGAGAGAGCCTCGGCCTGCTGCTGCTCCTCCTCAGCCCCCACATCCTGGAGGCCCACCGCCTCCTCCTCCTCCCCCCCCTCCACTGTGCTGAGGACCTCGTCTAGGTCCATCATCGGGCTCGTGGGCTGAAAGGAGAATGAAGGAGTTGGGGATACTCCTCCTCCTCTAATGGCACTGCTGCCACGTGCCTCTTGCAAACGGGCACTTTTCCCATTCCCACCCTCAAAAAGAGAACGCCGGGCACAAGTTGCAGAAGAGAGTGGCTCTGCCTGCTGCTTGTCCTGCTTCTGTTTTGGAGCAGTCAGCCAAGGAGTTGCCCGTTTGAGTTTCACAGGAGGAGAGGAAGCCTGCTTACTGCTGGCAGACTGAGCCTTGCTGCTTTCAGCACGCCTGCTTCCTCTTTTCATGATGACTAACAAAATATTAATACTACTAATACTATGTATAAGGTACTACTAAGAATATGTATAAGAAGAATATAATATGTTTAAATGTAGGGAAATGGGACAAGAACAATAAAATATACTACTACTAATATGTATGAGAATATACTAATATATATATATATATATATATATACTACTAAGAATATCTACAAGAATATAATAATATGTTTAAGAATATTACTAATAAATGTAGGGAAATGGGACAAGAAATGGGACAACCACTACTATAACAAGAACAAAATATGAATACTACTACTAATATGTATGAGAATGTATACTAATAGACTACTAAGACTATGTCAAAGAATATAATATAATATGTTTAAGAATAGGGAAATGGTGTGCGTATGCTTTCCCCAAAATGCTCAATCTGTGGCTGCCTGTTGAACTTGACAAAAGCAGCCCACTCTGTCCAAGTTACACAGAGAAGAAAAAGAGAATCCAATTTTTTTGGTATATTTGGTATATAGAAGATAGAAGGAAACACAATCAGGATTTAAGAGAGGGGAGGGGGAAAAAGAACCAACCACTACTATAAGAAGAACAAAATATGAATACTAATATAATATGTATGAGAATATATACTAATGGACTATGTGAAAGAATATAATAAAATATGTTTAAGAATATAAATGTAGGGAAATGGGACAAAAAGTGTGTGTATGCTTTCAAAAGAAAGCTTTCACAAAAGCAGAACAGTCAGGCTTTAATACAGGGAAGGGGGGGGCAACCAACCCAACCACACACTCCAAAATTCAAAGATAAAGTTTATATTAAATCAAAGTAAGGGGAAAACACAGGGCAAACTAAGCTACAAGTCAGAAAGAAGCAAACAAACACACACACGCGCCAAACTAAACCTATCCTAATCTATCTCCAAAGTCCAAAGCAGGAGCACTAACTAACTAAGTGTTCCCTCCACGAACGCCAACCCACAAAGAGACACAAAACAGAAAGTTCTCAGGGTGGGTCTGCCTTAGTCCCCCCTCCAACGCTGGGATTGGAGGAGGATGCTTTCTGAGGAGATCAATTCTCATCAGGATTGGGAGTTGAATGTGCCTGTCATCGCTTCCAAAAAAATAAAAAAATAAATAAAAAAAACCCAAACCCCGATTTTTAAAAAAATATTGCACGTGAACCACAGCACGCAGAAAGTTGAGAGTGGTCTCAAAATGACCCCCATCCACGACTCTCTGTGCACAAGAATTTTCAGAACGATAGCTTAAACCCCCCCCAGTTATCCCCGATTCTTTCCCTCAATGCAATCCTATGGGCGAAAAGCCGAAACGCAGTTTGAGCCGCGCGGTTGACCCGATTTTTAAAAAAATATTGCACGTGAACCACAGCACGCAGAAAGTTGAGAGTGGTCTCAAAATGACCCCCATCCACGACTCTCTGTGCACAAGAATTTTCAGAACGATAGCTTAAACCCCCCCCCAGTTATCCCCGATTCTTTCCCTCAATGCAATCCTATGGGCGAAAAGCCGAAACGCAGTTTGAGCCGCGCGGTTGACCCAATTTTTTAAAAAATATTGCACGTGAACCACAGCACGCAGAAAGTTGAGAGTGGTCTCAAAATGACCCCCATCCATGACTCTCTGTGCACAAGAATTTCCAGAATGATAGCTTCAAAAACAACGTAGTTATGCGCGATTATTTCCCGCAATGCAATCCTATGGCGAAATGTTTTCAAGATGGCGACCGGAGCGCTCCGCCTGAACTCGGAGCTCCGAAAAATGGTCGCTTCTCTTCGCCTTGCTTCTAGGGGGTCCGCGGTCCGCTCCTACTCCGCCTCTGGGTAAGGCGGAGCAGGCCAATCCGCTACTGCTTCTACGCTCCTAATCGGAGCGGAGCACATCCCTAATTTCTACACTGCCCAATAGCTGAAGCTCTCTGGGCGGTTCACAAAAATTAAAAGTATTCAATGTATAAAACAAACAGTATAAAAACATGATATAAAATACAATATAAGGATAAAATCAGCAGCGGTGCAGAAATAAAAATTTAAAATTCAAATTTAAAACAGCAAAGTTAAAATTAAATTTATAGACTGTTAACATGCTGAGAGAATAAAAAGGTCTTCACCTGGCATCTGAAAGAATATAGTGTAGGTGGTGCCAGGTAAACCTCCTTAGGGAGCTCATTCCACAGCCAGAGTGCCATAGCAGAGAAGGCCCTCCTCCTGGTAGCCTTTCTTCCTTTGGCTGGGGCTCACGGAGAAGGACCCCTGAGGATGGCCGAAGGATCTGGGCACAGTAGACCCATTCAAATCAGTGGGGTTTAAGTTAGTCACAATTAAGTTAAGCCTAATTGCTTTTAATGGAACTACCCTAAGTAAACAGCCCAATATGTTTATTAGTTAGATAATGCTGTTTATATTAAATTATTTGATTTATACTCCACCTTTCTACCAAAAAAAAATGGCACTCAAGGCAACTTTCTGACCAGGTTAGTTGAAAGACCGCCTTCACTCATAGGAACCTGCCCATGTCTTGAGATCAGCATTGGAGACCCACCTCATATGCCCATCAACAAGATTAATTAGGTTGGCAGGCATGAGGGAGAGGACCTTTTCAGTGGTGCCCCCACATTTATGGAATTCTTTACCACTGAATTATGACTGGCCTCTTTGATCTAGATTTTTAAATGGGCTTTAAAACCACATCTATTCCAGTTTGTTTTTCCCTGATGGTTTTATGACCCTACTGGTTTTGAAATAGTTTAAATCTTTAGCTGAGCTACAATAAGTTTTATCTGCTCTTAATTCACTGTTAGTTTGTGTGTGTGTGTGTGTGTGTGTGTGTGTGTGTGTGTGTATGTGCATATGTGTGTGTGTTTATCATTGCTGTATTCTTTGTACTGTAAGCTGCCATAGGAGGATTTTTTCCCTGAAAGGTGGCCTAAAAATAATTCATTGTGTCAATATAAATAAATAAATGACCTCTAAAAGATGTGCTTTGGCATTTAACTCCTGCTAGGGTTCAGGAAATAGGCTTAGGCCACATTCCAGATCTTCAGATAATAGAAACTCCTGCATTTGTGGTCACTGCAGATCAAAATGTCAATGTGGCCATCCCCGGATGGCCCAGTTACTCAGACTAAGTTCAGGAATCTGGTCCAGAGACACAAGAATATCAAGTGACAGGAAGTCTGATAAAATATAACCTAGTTCTGTAGTCATAATGACAAGGGAGAGGCAGAGCCAGGGGCATGCAAGGCTGTAGGCAGCCTATGTGTTGTTGTTGTTGTTTTCTATCATGTGCTTGGTATGCCCAGGGCTGTAAGCTTTATTGCAATAGCTGGGGTGATAGATGTCTTGGAGAATGTGGAGTGTAGGTGGCTTGTGAGGTCCATGCGAAAAGATGTATGCACACGCCTACAAAAATTGCTTCCACTTTCTATTTTGGCCCAACTGCGCTCCAACTCCATAAATGCACAAACTCCCTTGAATCTTGGATAAATGATCAACGCATAACAAACAGCTAAATAAATAAATTGTATGGATTTATAAGATAGTTGTCATTTGAAATAATCTAGTAGGAACATATAGACCTGGGCTTGGAACCAAAGAACTGTGCACAGGAGGAAAATAGCTGCTTGTGCTGTCCCACAAATGTTTGTGCAAGAGCTCACAAATTGCTGGAATAGTGTCATGCCTAACACAGCCCTAGGCCAGGAGGACTTGTCAGATGAAGTCCCTGATACTGTGGAGTCTAAAGACCCTGTGGATCTCCCTGAAACGAGTGAAACCCCAGGCACCTCCAGTGTCAGTGGGGAAGCTACACTGGGTCCTCCAGCAATGGTGTACTTTGAGGAACCATGAGGACTGTACTTCCCTTGTAGAGTCACAGGAGACTGAACCTTCATTCAGCCCTACAGAGTACCAGTGCCAGAAGAAGAAGATAAATGCCGCCACTTGGAGGAGAAGTGTGCTTCTCAAGAACCGTAGCAACCAGGCTACTTGAAAATAAGGATTTACTGGGGAGCAAGGGTGCCTTTAGACATAGGGACACTCTGAAACCAGATCTAATGGCTTGCAGCTGTTTCTGGATGTGCGTCGAAAGACTTGACTATATAAGCTTTTTGTTGAGGCCTTCTGGTTGCTAGAACACCTTTATTTCAGCTGCCTGTACCTTGCAACCTAGTATGTCTGACCTTGCTGCTTCTTCAGTCTGATCTCTCTTGCTGCTGTTGTCTGAACTCCAAATAAGACTGTGTTCCTTATATTGCGCTTGATTTGAACTGCTTGACTTCATAAGAACATAAGAAGAGCCATTGTGGATCAGACCATGGGTCCATTTAGTCTAGCATTCTGTTCACACAGTGGCCAACCACATGCCTATGGGAAGCCCACAATTAGGACAGACTTGAGCATAATCACACTCTCCGGTTGTGTTCCCCAGCAACTGGTATAGAGGGACGTACTGCCTCTGATACTGGAAGTAGCATGTAGCCATCATGTCTATTAGCCATTGACAGCCTTATCCTCTATAAACTTGTATAATGTCATAGAATCATAGAATAGAAGAGTTGGAAGGGACCTACAAGGCCATCGAGTCCAACTCCCTGCTCAATGCAGGAATCCACCCTACAGCATCCCTGACAGGTGGTTGTCCAGCTGCCTCTTGAATGCCTCTAGTGTGGGAGAGCCCACAACCTCCCTAGGTAACTGGTTCCATTGTCGTACTGCTCTAACAGTCAGGAAGTTTTTCCTGATGTCCAGCTGGAATCTGGCTTCCTTTAACTTGAGCCCGTTATTCTGTGTCCTGCACTTTGGGAGGATCGAGAAGAGATCCTGGCCCTCCTCTGTGTGACAACCTTTTAAGTATTTGAAGAGTGCTATCATGTCTCCCCTCAATCTTCTCTTCTCCAGGCTAAACATGCCCAGTTCTTTCAGTCTCTCTTCATAGGGCTTTGTTTCCAGACCCCCGATCATCCTGGTTGCCCTCCTCTGAACACGCTCCAGCTTGTCTGTGTCCTTCTTGAATTGTGGAGCCCAGAACTGGACGCAGTACTCTAGATGAGGCCTAACCAGGAACCGAATAGAGAGGAACCAGTACCTCACGTGATTTGGAAGCTATACTTCTATTAATGCAGCCCAAAATAGCATTTGCCTTTCTTGCAGCCATATCGCACTGTTGGCTCATATTCAGCTTGTGATCTACAACAATTCCAAGATCCTTCTCGTTTGTAGTATTGCTGAACCAAGTATCCCCCATCTTGTGAATATGCATTTGGTTTCTATTTCCTAGATGTAGAACTTGGCATTTATCCCTATTAAATTTCATCCTGTTGTTTTCAGCCCAGCACTCCAGCCTATCAAGATCACTTTGAAGTTTGTTTCTGTCTTCCAGGGTATTAGCTATCCCACCCAATTTTGTGTCATCTGCAAATTTGATAAGCGTTCCCTGCACCTCCTCGTCCAAATCATTAATAAAAATGTTGAAGAGCACTGGGCCCAGGACTGAGCCCTGCGGCACCCCACTCGTTGCCTCTCCCCAGTTTGAAAAGGTTCCATTGATAAGTACTCTTTGAGTCCGATTCTGTAGCCAACTGTGAATCCACCTAATAGTTGTTCCATCTAGCCCACTTTTAGCTAGTTTGTTAATCAGAATGTCATGTGGTACTTCGTCAAAAGCTTTGCTGAAGTCAAGATATATGATGTCCACAGCATTCCCACAGTCCACAAGGGAGGTTACCCTATCAAAAAATGAGATCAAATTAGTCTGACAGGACTTGTTCTTGACAAATCCATGTTGGCTTCTAGTGATCACTGCATTGATTTCAAGGTGTTTACAGATTGACTTCTTTATAATCTGCTCCAGAATTTTTCCAGGGATGGATGTCAGACTGACTGGTCTGTGGTTCCCAAGTTCCTCCTTTTTGCCCTTTTTGAAGATAGGGACAACGTTAGCCCTCCTCCAGTTGTCCGGCATCTCACCCGTCTTCCATGATTTTGCAAAGATAATAGACAAAGGTTCTGAGAGTTCTTCCGCTAGCTCCTTCATTACTTTAGGATGCAGCTCATCGGGCCCTGGAGATTTGAACTCATTCAAGGAAATTAGGTGTTCTTTGACCATTTGTTTATCAATCTCAAACTGCAATCCTGCCCCCTCAACTTCTGCTTCACTTTTTCCAGGGAGGTCATAGATCCGCTTTTGGGAGAAGACTGAGGCAAAGTAGGAATTGAGCACTTCAACCTTTTCTTTGTCATCTGTTTTCAATTTGCCATCCTCATTAAGCAGTTGAACCACCATTTCTTTCCTCTGTCTTTTACTACCCACGTATCTGAAGAATGCCTTTTTATGGCTTTTAGCATCCCTCGCTAATCTCAGCTCATTCTCAGCTTTAGCCTTCCTGACACCATTTCGGCACTTCTGCGCCACCTGTCTGTACTCTTCTTTTGTAGCCTGGCTTTCCTTCCACTTCCTATATGTATCCTTTTTTGTTTTCAGGTCATCTCTAAGCTTTTTGTGGAGCCACATTGGTTTCCTCTGTTGTCTTCTATCTTTTCTCCTTGTTGGAATTGTTTGTAACTGTGCCCTTAAAATTTCCTTTTTTAAATACTCCCACCCATCCTGCACTCCTTTTCTCATTAGGCTCATTTTCCATGGGACCTTACTTATCATAGTTCTGAGTTTATTAAAATCAGCTTTCCTAAAATCCAGAGTATGTGTATGGCTACACTCAACTTTTATCTCCTTCATAATCAAGAATTCAAGTATGACGTGGTCACTTTCCCCCAGAGTTCCCATAACTGCCACTTTATCCACTAAGTCATCCCTATTGGTCAATATCAAGTCAAGGATTGCCGATCCTCTAGTTCCTTCCTCCACTTTCTGTAGGAGAAAGTTATCACCCACACATGTCAGGAATTTCTTGGAAGGGCCGCTTTTGGCAGTATTGGTCTCCCAACAGATATCAGGGTAATTGAAGTCCCCCATCACTACTACATCACACTTCCTTGAGACACTGGCAATTTGTTTCTCAAAAGTTTTGTCCTCATTTACTCCTTGATTGAGTGGTTGGTAGTAGACTCCGATTATCATGTTCTTTTTATTCCTTGCCCCATTTATTTTAATCCAGATGCTCTCGATGGGGCTCTCTGTCTGATCCGCCTGTATTTCTGTGCAGGGATAGGTATTTTTAACATATAGTGCAACTCCGCCTCCCTTTCTATTTCTTCTGTTCTTTTTGAACAAGTTATATCCTTCAATTGCTATATTCCAGTCATGGGAGTCATTCCATCAAGTTTCAGTTATACCTATCAGGTTGTATTTGCCTTCATGTCCTTTCAAAGCTCTCCAAATTGATGGCTATTAGTATGTCTTGTGGCAGCGAATTCCATGGAATTCCTGCTCATGTTCCCCAGCAACTTTGGCTCTGCTTGAGACCCTGCATTTTGGACCGCTGTTCTTGGCTGGTACTGTGTTTCTGATCTTTGCCTGCCTTCTGATTTCACTGAATGCATTTGTCCCACAATTTGCCCCAGGGCTGAGTTTGAAGCAGTAGGTTCTTATACTTCTGCAAGAGATGGCATATGCTCTTACACCAGTGGAGGCTGGTGGCTGCCATTTTGACGAGGCTGCAAATCCATTCTACATTTTAGCCAGAACCAGCCAGAACTCTGAAGGCTCTATCCAAGGTGCTGGAACTGTTTTGGAAATAGGCCCTTTAGAGTTCAGCACTTTGGATAGGCCCTTTAGAGTTCTGGCTAGTTCTGATTGAAACCTGGGATGGATTCACAGGCTCACTGAAATTGGAGCCACCAGCCCCCACTTAGTGGAGGGACATTGTTGGATTCAGTTTGCCTTTCTCAAGCAACACTCTATTATTAGGTGTAAACTTGGCCTTTCATGTGAGTGGAAGATATTTTTGGTATATGGAAGGGCACCTTCAGATTCAACACATGGTTACCAGAATGGCAAAGTAAAGGTTTTGTATGCAAAACTTGATTTTTCATATTTATTTTAATTTTATTTTATTTATTTATTTCTATACCTCCCAATAACCGAAGCTATTAATCTTCACAGAAATTATTTTCCACCTATCAAAGAGTCTCAAACTGAAGATGAATGTAGATTTTTGGGGTGTGTGAGACCTATGAATTTTATACTGTCCCATTTGCATTAGTAGATTATGGACCCTTTTCAGGCCTATAATTCTTTATACTAAGCCACAAGATCCACATCAAATAGGGAACAGTCTTGATACGGAAGATAGATATAGCCTTCCTTTTAGGCCATAAAGAACACAAATGGTTAATGTAATCATGGCTGTTTTAGCAAGGTAGGTTGACTCAAATAGGCTTCCTTTGTCAGATCAAATCCATTCCCAATTATGAGTGCTTTGGACTTTTATAAAAACCAAGATGATTCACTTCTAATTCCACTTGCCCTGTTGAAAGTGTGTTTTTACTATTGCAGCCTTTGCCAACCTGACACCAGATGTTTTGGATTGCAGTTCCCCTCATTCTCAGTCTGCATGGGTGGCTGGGAATGATTGGAGTTGTAGTTCAACACATCTGGAGTGTTCCAGGTTGGCCAAAGCTGTGCTAATGGTATAGCAGCTAATATATTGGGTTGAGAGGTGGAAGGAAACCCAAATTCAAAGCTCTGGGCAAGTCACCACCTTGCAATTGAGCCTATCTCACAAGGCCATTGTGAGAATAAAATGGAAGTTCCATGAAAGACACCTTGAGATCTAAGGAAGAAGGGCAAGAGACACAGATGTGTTAAATAAATAAGTCTGACCAGCTGCTGGTAGCACTACTGTGGGGGGAAAACACACCCATCTACCAAGTTGTCTTGCTGTATATAGTTAGTGTCCACCACCCAAGTAACAGATGTTTTCTGCAAGAAAAATAAAAATGTCAACAAAAACTGAATTGTACACAGATTAACAGCTACTTTGCTGCACAGTTATGGGCTGTTTTACATGTGTCATAATACCATGACTTGATGACTATTAATGGGAATATAAATTAAACAATTATTTTGATGTCTCCAAGGGTCATAAAGATAAATTGTGTTGGGAGATAATCATATTTATTTTTGTGCCTTTTACCAAATTTTTTTTTGATGTCCGTCATACAATTGTATAAAACTCTTCCTTCTCAAAGAGAAGCCATTAAGATAGCAATAATGAAGTTGGTCACCTAGGGCAGAATCCCAGTAATGAGGGTGACCACTTAGGGCTGCCTCCGGTGATTCTCTTCCGGCTCAGCAATTCCCATCCATAAGTGGTGCCTACGGAACAAAGATTTAGCACTTCTGGGGCAAGAATAAATGTGCAAAACCACTAGTTTTTGGAAAGGGGCAGGTTGGCGGGGCTGGCTCTGTTGACCTGTCCCAATTAAGAAATGATTGTTTCCTCTGGGAAGTGCTAAATTTCTGTTGTGCAGGTGATGGGTCCTGCTTTCACAACAGAATTGGTTGGACTCAAGAGAATCGGCTGGGGAAAAGAGGACATGCATCATCCCAAAAAGAGTAGAAAAGACAGGTTATAGATTTGTATAATATTGCACATGCTAATTTATATGTACAGATGCACATTATTTAGAAATAATTATTATAGTTTAAATAGAAGTGCAACTCATTTCACCACAATGGGGAAGCGTGTGAATGGATGACCTGTGTGCCTGCTGCTCAGTCTGCTGTCCAGGTGTTACCTGTCGATGGGCCACTTCAAGGCCCCTGCTGTTCTCCCTTCTTATGGTTTTTCGACTTTAATTAAACCAGACTTGGACTGGAGAGTCTTCAAATATAGGATAACTTCAAATAAAAGACTGTCCTCTGAGTGCCCTTCAAACAGACACCTGTCCTCTGTAAAATAGGACACATGGACACCCTAGCAGTGATCTCTATAGCTTCCCTAATAATGTGAAGTATGAAAGTAATCAATGGTCTGTGCAATATTAGAAATTAATTAGTTATTAGGAAGTCTTACCTTGGTGGAATCAGCTTTGGGATCGGAAAAAGTATCCAGTATTAATGGCTAAGGGTGCTATATTCACCCTGTAATATTCAATAAAGAAAGTCTCCCTGCTTTTAGTTGAGTTAGCATTGTGCTTTGCTGTGGTTCAGAACCTACTGGCCTACTTGCGCTTAAGCTATTTCGGTTCCAAAGATGGTAATGCTATTAAGGGAGCTCAAGTGCCCCATCTTAGGCAGCGTGATGGTTGCAGGTCAGATGTTCTAATTTCAAACTGCTGCTTTACCATGTCACTTTAAACTCTCTATACTTCATTGCCTTGGGAAATGTTCTGCAGACATGAATGATCACAGAACGTCAGGGCAACCTGTTCATGCTTCTCACAGGCATGTGTACAAAAGGATTAATTGCATATTTTACTGTTTCACCATCTTCCACATTGAGAGAAAGGTTAGGCATCAACGTAGGAGACACAAGGCTGCCTGGTTTGAGATGCTGTCTTTGTGCCCCAGCTATTAAAAAATGAACAATATGAATGACATTGACTGGGTTCACACAACATGCTAACTCACACTTAATGGTTGTGTATGGGTTGTTGTTGAACTGTGGGTTATTGTGTTGTCTGAACGCAGTGTGTTTTCTTCAGGGTGGCTTGTTAACCATGCAGTTTGACTTATTTTACTCCAGCAAGCCACCCTGAGAACACATGGTTTATTGTTGGGTTGTTCAGGGTGGTTAACAAGCCACCCTGTGGAAAATGAGCTGCGTTCAGACAACTCAATAACCCACAGTTTGGCATCAACCCATGGTTCAACAACAACCCATACTCAACCACTAAGTGTGGGTTAGCGTGTTGTGTGAATGCAGCCAGTCTCTTCTATATTTTACGGGACTGTCTTTGGTCATATCTTTTGATGGCTAAATTCACCAAGGTTGCATGCACATGGTTTTAATTGTTTTCACTGCTTTTAAATTTTATACTGGTTTTAGCTTGAGTAATAATTTATTTATTTATTAGCTGTGTATATTTATTGTTTTATACTGTTTGTATTATTTCATCTGTATGCTGCCCTTAGATCCCACAGATATAAGGCAGGATACAAATGTTTTAATAAATAAATATCCGTTTGCTTGCTCTCTGAGGTCATCTTCTGAAGTACTATTCATATGCCTGCCCCTGACCGTTGCTAGATTGCTGGGTGCAAAAGAATGGGTGGGCTGTTTCAGCACTGGTCCCTGCACCTGAGGAACACACTATGACTTGAACTGTATCAGACCCCTTCTTGCAGTTCTTTAAGAGAGCCTTAAAATGTATTTTTTTTTACCCATTGGTATTCTCCCAAATTGGTATATTAAGCTGCTGAATGGAAATTATTTTAGCTGTGTTACTCTATTTTTACCTTTGTATCAGGATCTATATATTTATTTTATCTGCTACTTTATATTTTTCATCTTTTGAAATTTTGTGCGATTGATGATTACTTGATGCTACTTTTAGTACCTTATTAAATGCCTTTTAAGACAGAATAACCAGAACTGAGCACAGTATTTCAAAGTAACCTCTGCATACCTTGTCTTCTGGGAGATGTTGCAGATGGGTCCCAGATGGAGAGACAAGGAAATGGGCCAGAGCAGAAACTGGGGACACCAAGTGGTAGGACAACCACGTGCTAACAAATGGAAGCAAGGTATAGAAACAACCTGGACCATGTTCATCCAACATAAAGGAAAGAAAAAAAGATACTGGAGTGTTTCATACTTATCATTGGAAGCCTAATCGCAGGCTCTTGGGATCTGAAAGCATTCTCCAAACATCCTCCATCCCTTATGGATTGATCCAAACAACAAGCTGTTTGTATCAGCAAAAAGCAGCAGATGAATCGCCATGAGAGCAGAGCTTCTGCCCCATTCCAGCATGTCATATTTCCCTAGTGAATCGCAATGGTGCCCGTATAATTGCTAGTATAATTTTCCCTCAGGGAGAATGGTAAAGAATACAGTTGTTCTTATTGATTTGATGTAATGCAGTACAGTAATAAATCACATGTTACAAGACCTAGAACAGAGGGTAGTAACCTTTCTGGGGCTGAAGACCACAGTCCCTTGTGGGGAAGTAGCTGAGAGTCAAATACCAGCAGCTGTGGATAGGGCCAATGCCCAAAGTGAGCAGACCCAAAGCCCTCCCCCCCTCTTTCTCTGGCCATCTTCTCCCTTCATCCATCCATCTATAACTCTTACATTAATTCTCTTTATCTGATTATCTTTCTCTGTATCTCTCTCTGTCTCTGTATCTCTCTCTGTATCTCTGTCTGTCTGAAACAGATACACACGCCCACTCTCTCACTCATACTCTTTCATACAAACATGCACACACAAGCATAAATCTTCTTCCATCTCTCTGTTTATTCTCTCTCTCTCTCCCCACCCCACAAAGTCTTGGGCTCTTCTGGGGGGCTGCACTGAAGGCCATATGTGGCTCACAGGCTGCAAGTTGGATGTACGTGATCTAGAACAGCCTTCCTCAACCTGGAGCTCTCCATCAGCATTGGTCAGCCTGGCCAATGGTCAGGAATGATGGGAGTTGTAGTCCATAACATGTGGAGGGCTCCAGGTTGGGAAAGGGTACCCAATGGCAAATTAATCTTTTGGTGGAAACTGAAAGGGGAGAACGCCCAGTCAGGTGCCCTCCAGATGTGTTTGCAGTACCGCTACCACTTCCATGCCATGCTGGGGAAAGCTGGCTTAGGTCCTGTTGGGCCATGGAGTCCCTAAGGGCTCATGCACTGGTGCTGAGAGCTACCTGTTCCAAGAGTTGCGTGCTTTCTGGCCCAAAGAACACTGGTGGGTGTTTTTAAAGTACCCGACCTAGTTATTTATGGGCAGACTACAGGGTGCCATCTGCCTAGCAAAGCAGCTTCCCCACTGCCATCTGCTGAAATTTAGCCTTCAACGACTTGAGCCGATTTGATCAGGCATCCATTCATCCTGATGTTTACTCCGTGATGAAAGAGTGACAACAGAAGGAGTAGGAATGCTCAAAGAAAGATTAAAAAGAGGATGGCCAAGAAAATTAATGCTCCTCCTGCTCTTCTGCCTGTTGCAGGCACCTCAGTCTTCTTCATGATAGGGCTGGCCCTGCTCATAGGATAATTTGATCTATTGAATTCCACTCATAGATGTATTTGAACTATATTGGCAATTTGGTTATGTGAACTTGCCCTTTAGCCTGTCAGAACAGTTTTGCATTTGAAGCAATGCAAGCCTTTCTTGTGGACACATTTTAGTCTTCAGCAGTATACATTCCGCAACCCGTCTCAAAATTAGCATAGTGCATACCTTGGAAGGAGGGCAATGGGGTTGTCTGCTTCTAGCAATGGGGTGGTGGTGGTGAGTGGGCAGTGTTAGAAATGTAATTGTACAAGTTGAAAAAGAAGTTTGTATGGGGGCGGGGCGGGGGGGGAATGTTTTGGCAAATGCCACTCTAGTTGGGTAATGGCAGATGCCTGAAACCTACAATTAGTGAAGGAGGTTGCTGTGGCGTTATCCAACAATTGATTATATTGTATATGTCTGAATTAGTATATCTAGTAAGTATGGAATGTTAAAACTGAGTGGGTGTGGTTTATGATGTAATAGTGTGGGGGGAAGGAGTATATAAGGAGAGTGTTTGGAGTTTGTGAAGTGGGGCGTGTGGGGAGTTTATTTGGAGATTAAGAAGAGTTTGGATTCTAGGGATTTAGGATTGGTGTAAAGAGGGTGAGGTAGTTGGTGTGTGGAAAGTTTAGATTAGGCAGGATTGAACGTATTATATATTTATTTAAAGCTTTTAAATAACAATAAACTTATTATTATTTTGTTAGCTATCAAATACCACGTGTCAGCTTGGCGTTATTTACCTGCCTTACAGGTATTAAACACCCACCCCATATTATACCCACAGTGTTTTTTAGAGCAGATCCTGTATAAAACTTGTTTCCCTCATAGCTAGGGGAAAGGTCTTAATTAACCCTCCCTCAGGTTTTCAAGTGGTGGTGCTTGGCCTGAGAAAGGTATATGCGACGGGCCTAGTGTAAGGGTCTGTTATGTCGCAGTTGCCTAAAATTTTATGACTCCTGAGAAGAAGCACATGGAGTGATATCAATAATCTCATACTTTGATGGCTTCATAAGAGGGGTTACATGCTTTCTTCTATTGACAAAAGCTGTGAGATGATCGTGTAAGTGTGAGGGTTCCAGTGGTCTCATGCATAAGACATTTCCTGTCCTACTAAGATCCCAATTCAGGCTTAAAAGGTAGAAAAGTCAGATGAAACACAGTCAGATACAAATTAAATAGGACGTGGAAAGATGAATTGAAATCTCACTGGCCTTCCTTCTTCTCACATCAGTCCGTTGGTTTCTGTTCACCACTCTGCTGCTAAGATCATCTTCTTGGCTCACCGCTCTGACCATGTAACTCCACTTCTGAAATCTCTTCATTGGCTTCCAATTCACTTCAGAATCCAATATAAACTTCTCCTGTTGACCTACAAAGCTTTTCACTGTCTAGCTCCTTCCTATCTCTCCTCTCTCATCTCACACTATTGCCCCGCTCGTGCTCTTCGCTCCTCTGATGCCATGCTTCTCGCCTTCCCAAGGGTCTCTACTTCCCTTGCTCGGCTTTGTCCATTTTCTTTTGCTGCCCCTTATGCCTGGAACGCTCTTCCAGAACATTTGAGAACTACAAGTTCAACCGCAGCTTTTAAAGCTCAGCTAAAAACTTTTCTTTTTCCTAAAGCTTTTAAATTTTGATTTTGTTCTGACTTTATACTGTTAGTTTTACCCTACCCAGTGCCTGTTTGCATTCTCTTCTCCTCCTTATTGTTTTATTATGATTTTATTAGAATGTAAGCCTATGCGGCAGGGTCTTGCGATTTACTGTTTTACTCTGTACAGCACCATGTACATTGATGGTGCTATATAAATAATAATAATAATAATAATAATAATAATAATAATAATAATAATAAATCTGGTGCAAAGACGTGGGGGGAAATCTGCACAGAACATAGAAGCCTTGTCTGCGCATACATACACTAGTTTAGAGCCTGTTAGGAGGACAGGGTCTATACGTGATGTTTATATACAACAACCTTCGCCAGTTTGTGACCTCCAGATGTGTGGACCACAGCCATCATTATCTCCAGCCAACATGACTAATGGAAGGCACCAGGCTGAGGAACATGTCTGAAGAGCACCAGGCAGGGGAAGGTGGTATGATCTATCCCTTCCAGTGGCACAGTGGTATATTTTGAAGGACAGGTGCTCATTGTGAAAGTCCTCATACCCGTTCTCTCAAGGAGAGCCCAAAAATGCAAGCAGCAGTGTTGATATGAATCAACAAACCAGTTCTAGCAGTTTGTACCTCTGTCAAGAACAGGTCTTTTGTAAAGTAAATGAGTCTTAATGACTTCTTCAAAACCAAGCCACCCCCAAAATACTTTGCATCACAACAGGGATCACTGAGAACCTTATATTGTTCCTGGGAAAATCCATCCACCTTCACCTACTGTGAGGATTGCAGCTAATCTCAGAGAGAACAGAGAAATCTGAGGAGGTACAAAGAATGTCTTCATCCCTGCTAATGAGGAAGTCCTACTGCTTTGACCCTGCCAGTTCTGGCTCCACTACAACACTGATCTTTTCTGCTCAATGCAAAGACAGAGCTTTAGCACAGTAGGAGGGCACATGTTTTGCATATGGTAGGTCTCCGGTTCGATCTCTAGTAGGGATGTGCTCCGCTTCTAATCGGACCGGCGAATTAGAAGCGGAGCTGGGGGCTTCGCCTGCCCTTAAGGCGGAGGCAAAGAGGATTGGGGGGCCGGCGGAGCGTGGCGAAGAGGATCGAGGTGAAGGCGGATCCTTCGCCTCGATCCGGAGCTCCACCGGAAAGGTAAGTGGGGTTTACCGGGCCCTGCCACTGTCGCTGTCGCCCATGCGTCGACAGCGGCAGGGCCCGGTAACCCCCCCGCCCTCCTCTCCCTGACTTCCTGGTTGAACCGCGGGCTCAATTGAAGACGCCGACGGACTGCGGACGGAGGCAGGTAAGGCCCCCCTCTCCCTTGGTCCCTTACCGGGCTCTGCAGCCGTCGCCGCACGGGCGGCGACGGCGGCAGGGCCCTGTAAACCTCCCGCCCTCCTCTCCTGGCCTTACCTGGCACCACTCCCCTTCACTGCAGAGCTCCGATTTGGAGCCGGAGCTCCTCGGCGAAGAGGAGCGGAGTATGGGCGGAGCAGAGCGGGCCGATCCGAAATTTTCGGATCGGCCCGTGGGGCGGAGCAGGGGGTCCATGCACACCCCTAATCTCTAGCATGTCACGGGTGGAAAAAAAGGTTCAGTGAATGGTGTGAAAGGTCTCTTCCTGAAACACTGGAGAGACAAAATTCATCAATGATTGCCTACCAGCTTGCTATTTGGCTAATTGATTTTATCTGGCATTGTTTGTAATTAATGACTCATGATGAAGAATGTGTTACGGTGGTTTCAATTTTTCATTTCATTTAAATGAAGACTTTTGTATTACCTTATTACAACTTATCAGTGAAACAAACAAAAAAACTGCCTGATGATAATGCTGTGGTTGAGGATGAGTCTGTTTTTGTTCTCCCACAAGCCTGATCACCACCCAGCCAGTATGGCTTGGGCAGAGGACAGTTTTTGAGGGGGGGAGCCAGAAATATAGGAGGACACTGCGTGCGCTCTGCACGCAAACAGCCTCGTGAGGTGGGGGCAGGGCCAAGTGTATAAAGGCTCACCTCCATGTGGAACTCGGCCTCTTTCAATTTTGGCCCCACCCTCCGTCCCTCCCTATAAACAAGTATGGGAATAACTAGTTGTCCTCTTTGCAAGGGAGGCTGAGTAGGAATTTCCCCTGTCATTCAGTAATGTGCAAGTTTTCGCCTACTCCATACTGGATCCAATCTTTAGAAGTGGAGGATAAATAGGTTAATTATAAATGGCAGGGTTGTGCGGGAATTTTGGGAAGTCAGGATAAGGACGGTGAGCACTCTGGCACCTTTATGGTGACTGGCAATCCAGAGGTCCTGCGCTTCGGGGGCTGTGCAGCTTTCGTGCCAGGATATGGTTTGCCTTTGGGGACCTTCTTGTCTCATCTACTCGGCTATGCAGCCTGAGTGGAGATGACGCAGGTCGGTCTCACCAAACATGCAAGTGTAGTTGAAAAGGGGGCCGGGTCACCCCACCCCTGTTTTCAGCTGAGTGGCTTGCCCTGTGGGGCAGTCTAGTTGCTTGAAGAAATAAGCTTGATTCCCGCATGTTCACGCACAGATCCATGGAGGGGAGAATCTCCAAGTGTAAATAAAGAGGCCCTATTTAATCCCAAGCTCTGGTGCCTGTGTGTTTATTTCTGGCACTTCCTTCTCCACCCACAAAATCTCTAACTTATCCTGATCTTTTCACTCCTACAGTCTTGTCTTTGGTGATGTTCTTTCTTTCTACCTTCCTGCCTAGGGTGACCATATGAAAAGGAGGACAGGGCTCCTGTATCTTTAACAGTTGTATTAAAAGGAAATTTCAGCAGGTTTCATTTGTATGCATTCAGCACCTGGTGAAATTCCCTCTCCATCACAACAGTTAAAGCTGCAGGTGCCCTGCCCTCTTTTAAATCTGGTCACTCTAGTATAGCTCCTACAGCTTTAACTGTTGTGATGAAGAGGGAATTTCACCAGGTTCTTCATATATACAAATAACACCTGCTAAAATTCCCTTTTCTATGCAACTGTTAAAGATACAGGAGCCCTGTCCTCCTTTTCATATGGTCACCCTATTCCTGCCTGTCCTGCTCCTCTTGCTCCTCTTGGTTGGATTGCTCTGTCATCATAGTGGAGCTTTGCAGGAAGGAATTTCATAACCCTGTTGGCTGCCATTGACTTAGCTGCCCTGACATCACAGTAGGACCTGAGCAGCTCTGGACCAAATAAGTGAATACCACAATTGTCAGTTTTCAGGAGACTTTAAAATTAATATTTCTATGCCCAGCTACAATGTTCCACCAGTACTTTAACTCCTGGGACTTTCCTTGTTGGTATGAATCACTCAAGTGATTTTGGAGGCTTTCTGTGAAAGCGGTCAGGTGTCACTTGATGCTTAATCCAGTGAAAGTGTTCTACAGATTTCTAGGAATGGCTTGACGCAGCACAAAGCAACTATAAAATGCAGGAATAGTTTTCCTTATGCCCTTTGGCAGTGTGGAAGAAAGAGCAAAGGTAGCTGTAGATGATAAACTTTAAGGATAGATATGAAAGAGATTTGATTTGGAATGGTGAATGAGGTTTAATGCTAAAAGAACTTAGGATGACTAATATTGCGAAACTGCTGATGTGGCCAGAGCCAGTGTGGCTCATGCCAAGATCACTTTAATTTATTTATTTATTTATTTATTTATTTATTACATTTTTATACCGCCCAATAGCCGAAGCTCTCTGGGCGGTTCACAAAAATTAAAACCACAATAAAACAACCAACAGGTTAAAAGCAGAATTACAAAATACAGTATAAATAGCACAACCAGGATAAAACCACACAGCAAAATTGATATAAGATTAAAATACAGAGTTAAAACAGTAAGATTTAAATTTAGGTTAAAATTAAGTGTTAAAATATTGAGAGAATAAAAAGGTCTTCAGCTGGCGACGAAAGCAGTACAGTGTAGGCGCCAGGCGGACCTCTCTGGGGAGCTCATTCCACAACCGGGGTGCCACAGCGGAGAAAGCCCTCCTCCTAGTAGCCACCTGCCTCACTTCCTTTGGCAGGGGCTCATGGAGAAGGGCCCCTGTAGATGATCTTAAGGTCCAGGCAGGTACATATGGGAGGAGGCGTTCCTTCAAATAACCTGGCCCCAAACCGTTTAGGGCTTTAAATGTCAATACCAGCACTTTGAATCGGGCCCGGACCTGGACTTTAATTTAAATTGTTAAGTAGTTCAAGGATTCTTTCTGTACTATTTGAAGCACACCATGTTTTGCTGTGTCAGTGAGAGACTCTGCTCTGCTTAGGCTAGATCTCAGTCCCAGTCAAGTGCAGTTCTGGCTCCAGGTTCTTGAGGGCCCTTGAGCAAGACACCCTCATTGGAGCCCCGCACTGGGTAAGTCTACTTCCTCATCACCATTGTCACCAGCTCTTCATCCTCATTGGCACCACTTGCTTTCTTGAGGTGCAGAGAACAAGTAGGCAGTGATATCTTCTCTTTCTCCTTCTCACCACCATCGTTGTCTGGGCCGGAATGAGAGGCAGGTGAGCGAGAAGGTTGCAATGGTGAAGAAGAAGAAGAGCAACTCCAGACGGGGTCTTGTCATTGCCCCCTGCTGGGCTGTGGGGCCTGAGCAGGTGCCCAACCATGCCTACCCCTGACACTTGCCCAGAAGTGTGGATTTTACTGGTATAAAGAATTCTGCACTAACTCTTGAACCTCTTTTGGATTCAATCTGATCCTGGATTTTGTGGATTTTGTAAAATCAGCAGAGAGTCTTGTGGCGTCTTAAAGATGAACAAATGTATTCTAGCATAAGTTTTCATGAAACCCTTGGTAACACTCCACGCGCCTGATCAAGTGGGCTATAGTCCATGAATAAATTTGTGTAGGATTGCAGCCCAAGAATATCTTCTCAACCAATCATCCAAGTAGATGAAATATGCCAGGAGATGTCAGACAAACACTTCAGATTGCAGTTTATTTATAGTTTTGCTTGTAGTAAAGTTGTCATCCTGTGCGCAGCTTGCCTGCACACCACTCCCATATTAATCCATGGTATTTACATAAGCACAAGTAACAGGCAACCTTCATTTATTCATTGCCTACTTTTGAAAACACTGATTTAAACAAAACAAATCCTTCCGTACTGCATTCTTTTTCTTCTTTTTAAAGCCATGTGAATGCAAGATTCCTGGAAATTAATTTCATCTTTAAAATAAATCTGAAGCTAGATACATTTCCATTTTGAACATCTGACATCGCACTTCTCATTTGGATTGTCAAAAGCAGCAAAGCAATTTGGGGTGCTATTCTGTTTTTGAAAAGAAGCCACCTGCATCCACGATTCGGTTCTTTGTGAGGCTGCATTTCTGCATTTCTTGTTCTTTTGCTGTTCCGAAGAGCAGCTACCACTGGCATGATTTGTGTGCAGCGATGGAGAAAGAGGCATCTGCCACCAGTGACTTCCGAGATGTGGTCTATTTACAAACCTTGTTAGCTGCCATGAATGCGTCATGCTTGATTGATGCCCTTATGGGCAAGGCAGCGCTCTACGAAGGCCACCCTTTTTCTTTCAGCCCTAAGGGCTTCACACAGATCCAGATCTGTCAATAGCAAAAGTCTGTACTAGAACATAGAAAAAAATGGCCTCAAGAGACAAAAGGAGTGATGGTCACAGAAGACAGAGAAAATGATGATACTCAGTTAAGCTTCTGCACATGGTAAAACCCCAACCCTAATAGCCCCACAGCAGTGTTGAACTTGACAGATGGACCTTTCATTCTGTGTTCGTTCCTAATGGTACCTGGAACCAATTTACAAATGATGATGTTTAGGATAGGCCTGCACACCTTGTGACTCAACAAACTGAAACCAGTCAACTAAGGTGGCCTACCAGGGGATTAGCTAGTGCCTCCTCGAGTCTTTTTGAGGACCCTTGGGCAAGACCTTCGGTGAGCCCTCTCCCTCAACAACTCTACTTTCTTACTGCCATTGTCTCCAGCTGCTATTGCTCCTCCTCCTCCTCCTCTTTCTCCTCATTGCTACCACTTCCTTACTTGACATGAGCGGGATCTACACTACTGCTTTAAAACGGTTTATAATGGTATTGACAACTATTGGGGGGCATGACACACGCCATATGCAGTTTTCAAATCGCTTTCAAAGTACTACGTTCTTCTTGGTGTAGATCTGGCCATGCAGACAGCCAGTGAGCAAGTAGGCAGTAAGAGCTACTGCTCCTCCTTCTCACTGCCACTGAGAGCCAGTTTGGTGCTAGAGTGTTGGACTTGGTGTCGGTCAATCCTATGTCTGTCCTATGTTCCTATGTCTGTCAAAGTTGAGTGCTCACGAACAATACATGTTGGACTAGACTATCTTTCAGATATTTGTTGGTTTGTTCTAAATCTGGAAGCAGAAAGACAAATAATTTCTTCTTCCCAAAATGATCATTATCAATCAGTCCAATAAAGTACATGGAATGGAGCCACAAGCAACCATTATTAATACATAGAATGCTTTAAAAACATTTGCTAACATCACAGAGCGAATCCTTCAGAAACCATACAGAAGCTGCCATTGTTTTATCCGATATAGAGTTATACAATGGAGCTTGGACACAGGAAACAGTCTAGGCCCATGCTCCATAAAGAGATGTTTTCATTTAAATATCCTGTGAACCATGTCCCTCCATGGCTGAAGTCCTATACTATTGCTTGCTTAGCCTAACAATAATTGCAAGGTTTCCCACTTCTGCGATCGTCCCTCATGGAGCACATGCGAGGGAAGCTTCCTGCGAGTAAAGTAGAGCTGTTGCAGAAGGACATGCACCCTGTGATGGCACTTCTGAAGGTGTATCGGGAGAAGTGGGTAGGACTGGACAGATGGGTAAGGGGCACGGATTCATTTATTTTTAATAACTCCTCCAAGATGTGCACCAGCACAAATATGCAGAAACGCAGGGATGGGATAGGTACTGTGTCAAAGATGTGCTCCTGCGCATTGATATGGATGTATAAAAAAAATACGGTTGGCTCCAAAAAAACTGCTGATAGTCAATTAAAAACTGTGCTGAAAATGGTGGCCACCCACATCCCAAACTGCTGGACATGCCCCTGACAGTGAGTTGGCTGTTCGCTGAGCTGGGAGCTTGCACTGAACAGCAACAACTTTGGGAAGGGGAGACGCACAAGCTGCAGACTTCGGGATCGTAGCGAGAGAGCTGGAAAAACCATGGCAAAAGCATTCAGAGATATTCCTGAATAGCTGAGGGTTCGTCCCTAGATCACCAAGGGAGTAGGTGAGCGTCATGTGGCACAGTAGGGACGACCTCAATATTATTCTGGAATAAATGGCTGCTGTAGACAAGGCCAGAGAACGGCAAAGGGAAAAATCCCTTTTCTATTACACGCTTATGGCTGCATCCTCATTCACTTATGGGTGATATGCAACTTTCACTCCCATTTTAAAAGACTTCTGAATTTGGCTCTATGAGGCTCCTTTTTTCTTTTTCTTTTTTTCATTTGACGTTTAACCTCTTGGGGTTGGAAACTCTGTCATTTGCCAACCAACTGGGGAGCATCGCGGCAGGCAGCTGTCTCATTATTCTGGCTCCCTTCCTGACAACCTTATGGAGTTGTGGTTTTAAAACTGACAAGTGGAACCTTGCACTTTGATACAGAATTAAGTGAGAAAGCCAGCCCAGGGACTGAAATAATGGGGCAAGATTGACAGACTGGTCAGAAAGGAAACTGTGCGAACACTTTCCTTATCTGGCTGAAGCAGTCATGCAGCGCTCCTTGTCAGACAAATTGTCGAAGCAACATCATAAAGTCCATGCAAACAAGCAATCTCAGCAGTAAGATTTAGTTACTATGCAAGCCAATTAAATCCCGCCATCAGGCCTTACCTGGCAGTTGAAGCCCAGTGTTTTATTGCCTTGTTCGTTCCATTTCAGGGGGATAAAATGCAGGGCAATCTATTTCTGTCAGACTTGGCAGACTGACAGAAGACCCTCCTACTCCTACTCCTCCAAGTTCCCTACCCTGGATGAGTCTGAAGGGTGTTTTTTGTGTCATCAGCAACCAAATCATCTGGAGAAATGTGCATCCTCGTGGAGTCAGTCCATTCACCTTGAAGGGAACAGAGGAAAGGTGGCATCGCATGGCAGTGGGTAACAGAAGGCCTGTATCGTGTCAGATGTATTGGGGGCAATGTAAGACATGGATGGTATCAATGAACAGCTTCACATACACAAATCTTAAACCTGTGACACAGATGTATGTTTCACTGATTCCAGTGGCACTCAGTTCTGCACAATCACAGTGCTATTTGCTGTCATTTCTGCCACAGAGTTACTAGGCCATACGGTATAAGCCCTTGCCACATCTTTGACTTTATTGAAATGTTAACGATCTCAGCACTGTTTGCACGTTTCTGTTTGCACTGAATTATAAATAGCACTTCCTGGGAGAAGGAGGAAGAGCACCCTCCCCTCTGTTTTCCATGGTCAGCACCCATACCTGGACCACCCAGGCTACACCTTGTTTCTACTTGCTGTCTATTGCAGTTGTGGGGAACATGTGGCCCTCCAGATGATGTCTGACTACATCTCCCATCAGCCCTAGCCCGCATAGACAGTGGTTAGGGATGATGGGAACTGTAGTCCAACAATATCTGGTTCCCCATTTCTGGCCTATTGGCTCTTTCCTTGCCTGCATGTGGGAACTATTTTAATTAATAATTACTTGTTTAATTAATAGGTAAATAATAAATAATTGCTCTCACTGTCATCATGAGCACAATCACATTAGTAATTTTGATATCCTAGATGCACTCGAGGATTGCTGTTGTGCATTTGATAGTAAACTGACACCCAGACCTCACCATTCAGCTTCTGAGATTCAGCACAACAGAGACACAGTCACAAATGTTGTAGCCTATGTTAGTCCTACTTTGAGTAGACCCACTGAAAAGAATGGGACTGAAGTTAGAATATCATTATTTCATTTATTCTTTATTCAATTTATACCCCACCTATATACAGAATATCGTAGGCTTTCGATACAACCCTCTATGGTGCAAGAAAGAAAACCAAGTGTTGCGTATTAGAGAAAAATGCCACATAGAAGTATTTTCAGCAAGCGAAGCAGGTGAGCAAAATTAGCCAATGCTGATTTCATGATAATGGTTGGCATATATTATCTATCCTCCCCCTGCTTTCTTGTTTCCTCATAGTGCCGTGCCTTGGTATCTCTGATGCTGATTCATTGTATTGTTTATTGCACTGCACTAAACATAACTTAGCCTGATTTGGCAGGGGTGGGGTGGGGGTGGGGATAACGTGACAGCTAAACTCCTGTCATCTAATTCCAAGACCCTTCCCAACAGACTTTCTCCCACTTTTAAAAAGAATTAACACATTTTCTCACCAGCAGCTGGGATTGCTGTGAAATAGGTTTCTGTGGGTTAAAAGGTGGGTTAAACAGTGGGTTAAAAGGTGTTGTTTAGTATGTTGAGGCTCAAACCCTACCCTGTCTTATATCATTCATTTGGACAGGTTACTTGCAGTTGAGGCTGGTGGCTCCCATGTCAGTGGGGCAGTGAATCCACTCTGGGTTTTACACCTTGAATAGCTCCTTCAGAGTTCTGACTGAAACCAGAGCGGATTCGCTGCCCCACTGACATTGGAGCCACCAGCTTGCACTAGTTACTTGTCCTTTGTGGCTAGCCATGCCTCCCATGGCAGCCATTATTATGTGTGGTGCCCAGCCCAGTTTATCAAATTGCCAAATGTGCCCACAGTCTCAAAGGGTTGCTTGTCTGTGGCCTACAGAAAGGGCCAGAAAATGCTTGCAGAAGGGGAGCCAGGTCCAGCTTGGTGCTATATTTGGGAAGGGCAAATCCTTCTGATATCAAGTGTGAGTTGGATGTGCTCACCCATTCCTGCCTAAGGTTATGCCCGTAGTATCACTGAGCATATTTAGCACATATACCTCCATATTAATAAACTAGAGCTGCAACCCTATGCACACTTACTTGGGAATAAATCCCATTAAAATTGTGGGATTTACCTCTGAGTAAAGATGTATAGGACAAGGCTGTACTTTCTACAGACAAACACATAATGTCGCAGTGAAATGACACATCGAAAAAAGGCAGTTTTGCGGGGAATAGCATGATGTGGCTGAGAGTTGGCGGCTGCGTTATATAAACAACGGGGCACAACTGCGCAGCCACAATTGGATATATACAGCGTATAGACAACCCCCCAGGCAGAAGAGGGAAAGGCACCAAAACAAAAGCAGAGAAGGGGAATAAATGGCAACAAACAGGATCAAATAAAGGTTCATGATTCACACATTTTTAAGGATTCAGGGAAAGCATTATCTTGCTTTCCCTCTCCTCTTCACTTTTGATGAAAAATGGAAATGGGTGAACCTTTGGCACAGCTCCAATGCACAGACATAGCCAGGCAGCCACCCAGCAGCCACTGCTTATCGCAGCCAGGCGACTGTAGTTTTCAACACTTCCGGGTGTGGAAAAGCGCACTGCAAAGCCTCAGAGGCAGCTGGATCTTTGTGCTGCCAGCTGATTAGCATTTTCCATTGCAGCTTCTCTCTCTCTCTCTCTCTCTCTCTCCCCTCCCCCACCCCCTTCACTCCCCCGCCCACATCCCATCCCAGCAGGCTCTGGAAGCCGAAGAAAGGAAGATTAAAAGCATGACTCGGCAACCTGGCTTCATGCTGCTTTCCGCTGCAGGGGAAGGCATTGTGATTGAATCGGCATGGATAGCGCCACAGTGTGCTGGGAACTTAAGCGCTCCTGTGTTTATATTTTCCCTTTGCTTGTGTTTTTCCAGGGCGGAGGAGGGTGCCGGGGTGGGGGGGAAGGGGAGGGAAGGCCAGGGACTTTGGAATTCTTTGCTAGCATAATCCCCAGAGAACGCATCTCTGTTCATTCTGCTACGGCCATCTAGGCACTCGTTGACACTGGATTTAATTGAGTTGCATACCTTAAATAAGCAAGTGGTGGTGGTGGCTTGGACAGCTGAAGCCATCCACAGAGTGAACGCTTTCACAATGGCTGCTTTGGAGCAGTTTGGAGAAGAGAAAGGAGGCAGCTCAGGGCTGTCTTGAGACCAGAGCTCCTTTGGCAGATCATAAGTGGCGGCCTTTTGCCCTGATGCAGTAATTGTCCGTGCAAAACTTGATCAGTGCTTTTATTTCCCCTGGTGCTGCCAGCTCCAGGTTTGTGGGAGAAGTCTTGGGCAAGATACCCACACTGAGGCCACCCACCTCTTCCTTGCTTCAGCCTCTCCACTGCCCCTGAAGTATATACTAGAGTGTCCATTTCCCCTGACACGCAGACACATGTCCAGACATGCATTCACACGTGCAAGCACATGCACCCCCTTTAGGACATCCCACCAGAAGCCCACCTGGGGGCACCAGGAAAAAGCAAATGACCACAACAAGGAAGAGAAGAAGAGTAGCCAGATGCCCCAGTAAAAGATTCCATTTACCCCCATGTAAGTGGCATGTAGGTGACTTCCAAGCCCCTTTCTTGCCAGATGAAGTTAATCCTGTTGAATCCACATTGCTGGTTAACTGCCAGAATAACTCCATAGGTCAGTTTGAAATAACACCGACCAATTAAACTCAGCCAGGTCCTCAGGACTGCCCCCTAGCAACATCACCAATAAGAGAAAAGCTACAAGCGCAAAGCACTACTAAGAAAGCACACGGCAATGGCAGCAGCCAGGTATCTCCCCCTTGCAGTTCCTTCCTGTGGCCGCCGCTCAAGAGCAACTGAGCATGCCGGAGTGATGTAGCAGATGAAGTGGACCAATTAAATGGAGACAAATGACGTGTAATATCTGAACTATATATACTGTGATTTGAATATAGCGCAGGGTGAACCTGGCTTTGTAGCGTGCGAGCCCCAGGTCATCACCTATTCTCGAGGATAAACGTTTGGAGCCCAATGCCTTGACAGAGATCTTTCATGAGTGTTTCATTATTGGATTTTGGCACACTCGGATTTGGTATAATTTATGCAACACCCTTCACTTGCCTTCTCCCTCTGGATGCATTTTGTACAACTGCCCTGAGGGAGAGCACAAAGTCATTGCAGGATGCAGCTCACTCTGGCCATTGCTTGCTAGGGTGGCCGCTAAAAAGAGGACAAAAGAGGGCACTGATTGGCATAAAATTGCATACACTCATTTAGATGTGTAAATGCAAATGTAGACATTATTATTATTTAAATATAAATATATTTAAATAGAAACATAGTGTGGAGGACCTGGTGACCCATGTGCCTTGCTCAGCCTGCTGTCCAGGTGGTATTGATGGGCAAATTCAAGGCTCATCTTTTCCTTCTGATGATTCTTTATACTGGACTCAAATCAGACAGCCCTTCAAATAGAGGATGCCTTCAAAACAGAGCACACTCCTCTAGCAGCCCTTCAAATAGAGGACTCTCTTTGTAAAGGAGGACACCCTAGGAGAGGGCAGGTAAACAGCAAGGAGAGCACAGAGAAGGAAGAGGAGGAGCAGGGCCAGGAGGATTCAAGGGTTGGCATTGGGGGGGGCCCTGAAGGGTTATGGGCCTTGGAAGGTGCCCAATGATGCCTCTGATGACGGCCACATTCCCTGATGTTGAAGGAGATGCTAAGGTCTGGTACAGACTTGCTGAATGATCACCAGAAAGTGCCCACTATGGGTTAGGGTTCATAAGTGTGCACAGGACATTTCATTAGGGTGTGAACTCTAATTTTATTTTAAAGGCAAACATTTATTGAATTTTGAATCATAAAGGACATTATTTTTATTCATTTATTTATTAAACACTGTAGACACTGATGCCCTACTCAGCGTTTGGCTTGCCTGATCGCAGGAGGGATGTTGCAGGTGAGGTGTTGGGGGGGGGGAATGAGGAGACGCTCCTCAAGCCCCAGCATCGGTGGAGCGTTGTGGTGATACTGGCCAAAGGATGGTCTCCACAGGTGATATTAGCCTTCAGGACACCTCCTCCTGGCCTCTTTGAAGCATGGCTCCTGGCAGAGCAATTCTTTTTTGCTCCTGCCAGCAGGAGCAATGGCACACTGTCAGGGCTGGCAGCAACAGAGCAGCTGGAGGACATTCCCACTGCATGGACGACATTTCAGTATCATTTACATGCACCTCTGTTTGCACAAGGTCGATCGGCTCAGCTGCTCCAGCAGAGGCCTAGTGGCTAAGGGAGGCATGGCTCCCAGCATAGATGCTCCCAGCAGAGTGATTCTTTTACACTCCTGCTGCCAGGAGCAACAGTGCTCTTTCAGAGGCAGCGGTTCTTCAGTGCGGTGGCCGAGTAGCCAGAGGGCAGCCGGAGGACCATTACAGCTGCATCTGGATCCCCCTCTGGATCCCTACTCAATGCCCCCCTCAATTTGACGCTTATTGCTTGGGACATTGGGGTGTTTCTGGGGGCACCCGGCACACCCCTTGCACATGCTTATGTTTGGGTTTTAATCTCTTGATCTGCTGTCAGGAAGGAGATAGCTCCAAATGTTTTGAACAGCATTTCTGATAGAGCTTTTTGATATACAATGGAGGAGGTGAAAAGCAGCATTCCAAATGGCCCAATGAAATGAGCTTAGCATTGCTTGCAACATCATTTTAGGAGAGGGCAAATTTGAGGAAATGCAATAGGGTAGGGGCTCTGATCCCCCCAGTCATTCAGCCAACATGGGCTGTCCCTTGCCACTGCTATCAACCCCTCAGCAACATATCTCCTTTTCCCCCACCTCTCAATTGGCCACTCAAGGGGGCAGCTGGTCCTTCTTTGGGGGAAATGCTGGGGTCTCTATTCACTGATCCCAACTGCAGTTTGAGGTCACTGCATGCTATATTAATAGTACTAGAATGGTAATTATTTTCCAGGCACTGTAGATTTGGCCATTTCTGCTTTGCCCTGCAAAGCATCTGTTCCTCTGTATGATTTCCTATTTCTAGAAGAACTACAGGGAGAAAAAAACCTTTCTTTTATTGTCCATTTCTAGAAGAATTAAAGAAAAAAAATCTTCTTTTATATTGGTCAAATGCTGTTCCCTGTCCTAAGATATTAGGGTAGGGTCAGCTAAAAATAGTGGCGTTTTAATTATTCTGCAAGGAGAACCTGGCTTGTTACGGCCAAGAGCTGAAAGGGAGACCCAGAGGAATTTCTGGCCTACAATTATTTTGCTTTTAAAAAATTAATAATTCACCTTCCTCCTGGAGCACACTGAAAATATATAGTTGAATTCACTCCATTTTCTGCTTCTCCCCACACTATAATGAGCTGAAATCTATGTGCTGGGTGTTGGTCAATATCTTTTCTTCCAAATTCCTGGATATTGCCAAGAGTCTTCAGGTTATTCAAATGGTTGCATCAGCAGACTTTTATTAACCATTAGTGAATAATGTATTGCTATGTAGATAGGCTTGCAGCAATCTGAAACTAATGAATCAGTTGCCTCTTTGAGCTGCTGCTGCATCTAAAGTGCATGCTGCTTTTATGCAGTGGAAGAATGAACAAATGTGGCTGCCTTCACAGTGGAAATGAGTTGGGTGAGGAGCAAGTTCAATGTGAAAGAGTTCCAACTCACCTCTGAAACCACTGCTGGAGTAGATGGGGCCTTCGTGACTTAAATCAGCCTTAAATTGGATTATTTGAATTTCACCTTTGGCATTTGGAACTGTCATGATTAACCTGGATGATTACTTATCTTGCATTACGTAACTGGATTGGAACTCAAACTTGCATTCTATTGTATCACGGCTACTTGTGCAGGCCCATATTTGCTGTTGCACACTTCCAGTGAATGTACCCTGGCCATTCATCAGCGCCACAGGCAAGCTAATTACTATGTAGTTGCAAAGGGATAAGCTCATTTATAATAAATAAATATCTCTGTTATGAAAATGTAATACCTTGAACTACATTTTATATCACTGCAAAAGAAAATGAATTATTTGCCTGGTGCATAGGGAAAAGAAAGTTTGGGGTCCCTATGGGCCATCCCTTTCAATGTATTCTCTCCCCCTAGATCACCTGCTGTGTGACAGTGAAATGCTTAAATTGTTTTGGCAGGGGAAATATTCTCAAAGCTTCATGTTTATTTTCAACAGCAGAGGAATATCTCTGAATGCAGCCTGCACCTCTCTCCCTGTGGAACTGTTTCTAATTGCAGATGATGTTCTGGAAAAAATGCATTCAAAATTCACAGCTGGGAAAGCTGAATTAAATAGAAGGGGAATAACACACAAACAACCTGTGTGTGCACCCACCATTCTTTAGAAACAATCCTTTTATAAGTATGTTCTGATCTGAGGAACAATAATCTACTTACACAAGGAACTAACAGGGCTGATCTCTTGCACAACAAAGATGGTAGAGTAATAGTGCCAACCTCTTGCTCAGCAAAAAGAGGAAGCTCCCATGTTGAATGCCATTGAAATGGCACTAATATAAACCACCAGAAGGTTCAGCCCAGGATGCTAAAATATGTATTGGATCCAGTGTTGCTTATTTATATGAACACCCCTTTATAGAAACACTTATTTGAAAAAGTCCCAGGGCTGGCACAAGTCATTTTGCTGCCTGAGACAAAACAGCCAATGGTACCCATATCCCATGAATATGCAAGGACTTGGCTTTAAACGTTTTATTTCACCACAGTAATGACTCCATATTCCCTCTTCCTTAGGCTGTAGTCCTATGCAATATGTACACTCCATTGAATATGGCTGGGGGCTCTAATGGAGACTGTGCACTGGGGGTGGAGACACAGAAACAGTGATAACAATGGTGAGGAGACACAGTGGACGGTGTGTGGGTGCGCGCTCTCCTGCCTCAGGTGGTGGGAGAGCTTGCGCCAGTCCTGCAGCTGTAGGAGCAGATCTGTGAGGGCTTTCAGCACTTGCTTCCAGTCCTTGTGACTCAGGCATTATAAACTCATGAGGCCTAGCGCTGTGGTGCCAATGTGAATTGCCCTCCACAGTTGTCAGGAATTAACGCACCTGCAAGAGTTCCCATTCACAGATTCCCTGCATCACGCCTAGCTTCGTCTTCGAAGCAAAGCACAAGCCCTTGCCTTCCTTGTCTTCTGCTGCCCCTGAACACACACAGTCCCTGTGGCAGCACAGTGAAAGCTGCTTCCCCGTCTTGTGTAGCGAAACATTTGCCCTCAGCAGCCTTTGTGTTTTCCCAGCTGTAAAGACCATTCTTCTCTCGCCAGGCGTAACCTTTCTCCTTTACCTTTCTGAGATTCCTCTGTGAGGAATTCCGCAGGAGAAACGGCTTCTCTCTGTGGCAAAGCTACAGATACGTAGGATGAATAATCACCTCACTTGGGAGTTTTGCTTCAAACCCTGTAGCTACCTTGCTATGCCACCAAGGTACTGACGACTGACAAATGTGAGAAGGTAAAAAAAGCACCGATGCTGCACAGATCGTTTCAAAATGGGAGGATTTAGAAAGTGGAAGCTCATGATGCATGCAGCCATATACCTGGGAATGAATTAATATCACCCTTGGAGGTTAACTAATCAAATGTGAATGCTGATTAATTAATAACTAGAGCAGGCACCCGGCCAGCCTTTCCCCTCCGCCCAATTTATTTTCTAAGCTCTCTCGGTAAGAAAAAAATAGCCATATATTTACATATATTAATAAATGCCAAAGAACAAATGGTATTTTTTCATCCTTTTCCTCCACTTTTCCCTGGAAGAGCAGCAATGCTAACTTCTAAACCTTATTTCAAATTTGTGACTTTACAAACCTTTGAACATTTTTTTTTATGGTGGTGGTGGTGCTAGGTTTTGAGTTCATGGTTAACAACTTTGGTCGCCTTGGTGGATGACCTACGCCGGGAACTGGGCTAGGGAAATGTGTCCCTGTTGGTTCTGCTGGACCTCTCAGCAGTGTTCGATACCATCAACCATGGTGTCCTTCTGGGCCACCTTGCTGGGATGGGATGCTAGACTGGCTCCCTCCTTGTTGTGCTTTCGGAAGCAGGCAAAAACTTCTTTGTCCGGCAGGCCTTTGGCAAATAATCTTGGCCTCCATCTATGTTGACTTGTAAAATTGTCATTATTTTAAATGTTTAATGTTTTGATATTGTAATGTTACATATATTCTTTTGTATATTTCTTTTCATAGGTTTTAAAATGTATATGTTTTAATTTTTGTAAGGCCGCCTTGAGGCCCAGTATTGGGCAAAAAGTGGGATGATGATTATGATGATGATAATAATAATAATAATAATAATAATAATAATAATAATAATAATGATAATAATGTGTGAACAGAATGCTGGATAAAATGGATCTTGGCCTGATCCAGCATGCCTCTTCTTATGTTCTTGGGTTCACTCTGACACACTTTCCAAGCCTGTCCTTTCCTCTCACTCAATCCACAATGGCAGCAGGGTCCTGTCAGCCATTTTGTTTCTACTACAGGAACAGGTCAGTGATTTAAATGCATGCAATTCCATACTTCCTGCTATGGAAGATGGGATCATGGTGCATAAATTCTTCTCTTTCTTTCCCCGGACTAAGGATGGGGGAGAAATTCATTCAGTTTGCCTTTTAATGCAATATGCAGCTTGCAAGCTTACCTAATGTCACAATTTCGAACCAAGACATGAAATGAAACTGAGTTATCCTTTGAAATTCACATTTCTCTGAATTTTGCAGTAGAGTTCTCCAATCAAAGAATTAAGAAAAAGTGCACAAAATGCTCATACTCATGAAAATAATGTCAAAAATGCATGCCATCAGGAGAACTGCTTGCAGAAACTGCATATATCAGGCAAAATTATAAAAATGCATGTATTCAAAGAAATGCACCCCCTGAAAAATGAGTAAAATTTTTCATGTCCACTTAAAAATGTTCTCAAAATTTGGGATGGATCAAATTTAAGGTTGGAAAAATGAGAAAATGAGAAACCAAAGTTGACAGGTTTCATAGAATCATAGAATCATAGAATAGTAGAGTTGGAAGGGGCCTTTAAGGCCATCGAGTCCAACCCCCCAGTCAATGCATACCTGACAGATAGTTGTCTAGCTGCCTCTTGAATGCCTCCAGTGTGGGAGAGCCCACAACCTCCCTAGGTAACTGGTTCCATTGTTATACTGCTCTAACAGTTAGGAAGTTTTTCCTGATGTCCAGCCGGAATCTGGCTTCCTGTAACTTGAGCCCACTATTCCGTGTCCTGCACTCTGGGATGATCAAGAAGACTGGACTGACCAAATAGAAAGAGGGAGAAGGGAATGGGGAGAGGCATGTACATGACCACTTTTATGTTCTAAGAGGGATATGAGCTTTTGTTACATGACCCTCTCTCCACGGGGGTAAATCTGATGTTTTCCCCTGTGGTGGTAGCTAAAGAACCCAGAAAGAAATAAAAGGTGGTGTGTTACTATTGAGTAGAGCTTAAAGAAACTGGCAATTTATCAAAGAGACCTAACAAGGATGCAGGAATAAAGGATAATGGTCCATTTAGTTTCAGCTGCAGTAGCTGAATCTTTGGACCAGAAAATATGAGCTCTATCATAATCTGCAGACAGATTGACTACTGTAAGATCCATGAGTTTTTGCTCACAATTGAAAAAGCAGGAAGATCTGATTATAGAAGATGGGTTGTAAATATAGAGAGGGAAAGACCAGAATACCAAAGAAATGCAGACTATAAAAAGGGGCAGAATAGCGTAGAGCCATCTCCTCCTGCCCCACCTTCCCAATTTGCCCTTTTCTCTCCCCCCCCACGAATATTTACGACTATTTCTGATACCCTTAATTAAATCTGCAGATATCCTTCTGGAGCAAAAATGAGATAATATACATATATATAGATGCAGGATGCTGCAATGTTTTTTGTCCAAACAACTAGTTAAAATAACAGTCTACTTTTAAAGCATACTGTATGCTGCGAAAAGATGGTGGAATTCAAACCTGTCTGCTGGTATCAGACCTACTCAAGAAGCCACCTGGATACAAGAATATATAGATCAGACTTCTCCAAGTTGGTCTCTCCAGATGGGTTGAACAACTGCTCCATCATTCCCAGTCTGTGTATGATGGGAGTTGTAATCCAACATATCTGAAGGGCACCAGGTTGTGGTTTAAATGGCTATTTATTCATGACAGCTCAATAAAGAGAGCAGAACCTTTCAGGACATTTCTGACTGAATCATGGTGGCCTTCATTACAGCTGGCCAATTCTGGTCTTAATCTTGTAATTGCAGACATTCTGCTTTACCATGCCCATATAGCAGATTTATTTTATTTATTAATTAAAATATTTATAACTCACCTTTTGGCCCAAACAGGCCCCCAAATGAAAAAGATTCAAAACAGCAAACCTGATTCATAGAAAAGCTATTGTTAAAATCCCAGAGAGAGGAATCAGCCCCATATTAGGAACTACCAAAAAGTGAACAGAGTGTGAGAGTGAGTGAGTGAGTGAGCTTTGGCTATCAGGTGGTATAGAAATGTGAGATAGATAGATAGATAGATAGATAGATAGATAGATAGATAGATAGATAGATGGAATCTCCACTTGCCTCCCTAGAACTGAACAATCTGATCTTACCAGGGAGGACATCAAGGGGCTGTCACAAAGAAAACTCCATCCTACATTCCCACCAACCAAGCCTCTTTTGGTAGTGGACACACAACAGGGCCTCCGAAGAGCATAATCAACTAAGGGCACATTCATATGGGTGAAGCTGGTCCTTCAAATATCCTGGTCCCAAATTCTTTAGGGATTTATGAGGAAAAAACCAGCACTAAATGGGAAGCCAATGCAACTGATGTTAGCCTGGTATAATACGGTCTATCAAAACACACTCACCAGAAAGCAATCTGGCTGCACCTTTGTGCGCCTGCTGCAGTTTCCAAACATTCTCCAAAGGCAGCATCATGGAGAGTGCATTGCAGCAACGTAAAAGAGAAGTGATTAAGGCATCGGTTACCATGGAAAGATCTACTTGGTGCTGAGGACAAGTAGCCAGAGTCCAACAACCAGAAGAGCCTATACGGAAGCAGGGGTGGCAAAGGTAAGGGGAAGGGGGTTGTTGGGGGTGGCATGATGTGGCAGTGACAGGAAGGGGCAGAATGTGACCTTGGGCAGGGGGTGGCAGCCATTTGGCCACTCTTGGAGGCAGGCTGCTGGACAAGGTGAACTTCCCATTCCTATCTTATATTTTGATCTTCTTACAGAGACATTGCAGCAATGCAGTGTGTGCGCACAGCCTCTAAACGTCAAAAAAGGACTCCTTCCGACAAGTGCCAAAGACTATTTTGCTGCCAACGACGTTCATTCCTCACTTCTTTTCCAGCAGTGATCCCATTTCCGGCAACAGGCCATCCGACTAAATCTAGGCTGCTGTCTGCTCTCCTTTGTTCTTCCCCTGTAAACTTCAGTCCCCTTTAGGGCGCTGTATAAAGTGATAAATAATAATGAAAACAAAGGAAGGGAGCTCAGAGGAATTAGATATAAATCACTTCTAGAAAATAAATCAATGCTGAAAAATCTTAAAACTCCCACTTTTCATGCTTTCAGACCCTCAAGCTGCAGATGGCAATTAGCGAAAGAACAAAAGGAATTCCAGCAATTAAGATTTTTTTTTAAAAAAAAAAAGACATGCACCCACCCCCACCCTCCCATGAGTTCTTTCTGCCTCTGCTCCTTGAAACCAAGCCAATTCAGAAAGGAATTTGAGTGAGATTTATGACAGACGCAAATTTGAAAGCTGAGATGAGTTGCTCCCTTTGCAGCCTTCCGATTTTTCCTCTCCTGCCACTCCCCCCCACCCCACCCCCCAGTTAGGACCTTTCCATGGAGGACTCCGAGCAGCACGAGACAGTTCCAAATGTTTCCCAGATGAGCATCAGTCTGTTACTAATCAGGCTGAGAGCTGCTTAGCTGGACAAAAATGGAGAGAAAGACTTCACATGATTTGGCAGCAGACTTCCCCTCCGGGCACATGTTTGCAGGGCCCTTCATGGGCCTGGCGAGTGGAATCCACATAAACCACCAGGATCAGCATATTGTTGAAGAATGTCAGGAGAAATTTTTGGCATTCTGCTGACAGACGACTCTGGGCAATAGCGGCAGTGGTGGCGGTGGAGGCGCTGGGTGGCAAAGCTTTGCACGGAGGGAGAAGGCTAGCAAGGCAAACGTTTGAGGGCAGCTCCCCAGTTTACAGGAAACCATACTTGCTTCGTGCACACAGGTACTGCACAGGGGCAGAAATGCAGTAAGATGATTTTACACTGGATGATTTCACGACGAGTGTGCAGCGGTGTCAGTGGGGCAATGAATCCGCTCTGGGTTCCAGTCAGAACCAGTCAGAAGTCTAAAGGAGTGATCGCCTTGGATAGCTCCTTTACAGTGCTGACTGATTCTGAATGAAATCTGGAGCAGATTCACTGCCCCACTGACACCGGAGCCACCACTGGGTGTGTGTTTGTCCATTATTTCCCTTGCTTCAAAATGTGGTAAATCAGCCCTCCTACATTTGGGGCCCCTCTTGCTCATACGGCTGAATGAGGGCTTGGACTTCTGTCCCAAAGTCCTCACCAGAAGGCACCAATGCACAGAGGTTTTCCATATATATGTGCCCAGACCCTAAGATCATCTTCAGAGGCACTCCTTCAGGCACCCAGCTAAATAAGGTCAAGCGGGTGGCTTCTAAGGGGTGAGCCTTTTCAGTGGTGGCACCTCGCTTGTGGAATGCCCTCCCTAGAGAGCCTTCTCTGGCACCTAGATTGTGGACCTTTCAGTGACAGGTGTATTTCTCTAGCCCTTTAGACTTAGGGACATAGGAACAAAGGAAGCTTTGGTCCATTTAGCCCAGTATTGTCAGCACTGACTGGCAGCAGCTCTCCGGGGTTTCAGGAAGCCTTTTCCAGCCCTTCCTGGAGAAGCCTGGGATTGAACCTGGGACCCTCTGCATGCAACGCAGGTGATCTGCTACTAAGCCATGCCCCCCCCCCCTTCAGTTTTGCTTTTACCCTGCTGCTGGATTTTATTCTGCTTTTTACTTTTGTTTTATTTTGTTTTAAAAATTTAAAGGTTTTATATATTTTAAAATCATGCTGTATTTTAGGCTTTTGATTTTTGTGAACTGCCCAGAGAGCTTTGGTTATTGTGTAGTATAGAAATGAAATAAATAAAGACGTTTTCCCAAGACAGAAATGTTAGGTGTGAACAGCATGAAGCCATGCAAATTTATCAGGGGCACTTGGCTCTATGAAAGCAGTTTGCCCTGAGCATCTGATTTTGAAATGCCAGTTGTTTTCTAATGTTATTGTGTAAAACAAGGAGCTAGAGGGCATGTGAAGGACTTCAAGAAAGAATTCACAATTTAAATCAGTAAAAAGTGCCACAAGGCTTTGTTATTTTGTGAAAACTATCATCTACCAGTGACACAGGCTTCTTGACGGTGGCAACACCCTGTTGGAATTCCCTCCTCACAAAGGTTCAACAAGCTCCATCTCTTCTTTTTATACAGTGTTGAGAACCTTTTAAAAAATTATTCTGGGAGGTATTTTGTATTGGTTGTTAGCTGGATGAAACGCCACATTTTATATTTGTTTTACCTTTTTATCTGTCTGAAGGTGTGTCCTTATTCTTGTTATCCCATCCTTTAATTTGTAAACCATTTTGGAGAAACTGTTTGGGAAAACAGAATAGAAATAATTTAAATAATGAAATAATGAAATAATCTCACTAGGGTGGATCTATGAATCACAGGATTATCCTCATTTGTCTCTTTCAGATGTATCTGCACAGGGCCAATTTGTCCAAAGGTTCTGAATGTGACAAAAACAAATCTTTTGCCGGTGGCCAAGTGTCCTCTATCAGAGAACAGTCCTCTATTTGAAGGTATCCTCTACTTGATGGGCTGTCGAGTCCAAGTCTGGTTTAAAAGCAAAGAACCACAATGACAGAGAGCAAGGAGGAGCTTCCAAATTGTCCATCAACAGATAGTACCTGGACAGGAGACACACAGCTCACCTGGTCAGTCTTCTCAGCAATGGTGATATCTACTATATGTCTATTTAAGTTATAGTTATTATTTCTAAATTTGCATCTATTTGTATAAATTAGCATATACAAATATCATGCAAATTACATCCTCTTTTGTTATCTTTTTGGGTGATGCATTTCCTCTTTTTTGGCCATCTGTAAGTGGCCACCTTAATTGCAGATAGAATATTTTGAACGTAGGGCTTCAGTTTTTGGAATGATTAAGGAATATGCTAGTTATGTTTTGAAGATGTTTTCTGTAATAATGTAAGGCAGAACGTTATATGAAAGCCTAGATTGTTAAAATGTCAGTACAGTTGTCTCTAAGAAACATTTTTTAAACTGATGGAAGTGTTGATTGTGTTGTTCATATAACAGAATTCTACCCCTAGTTTTGCATAAAGGAAACTATTCCTATTGCTTAGATGCCGATCCACCAAGAACTGCAAAACAAGTTTGTCTACATGCAGAATAAATGAGCCATCTTTTACTGGAGGTGGATTCATGTAGAAATTACAACAGTTGGCTCCAATTCAAGTTTCTGTCTACTAGGAGTGGCTTATGAAATCTCAATGCCTACCCATTTATGAAATGGCTTGGTTTGTTATAAATGCAGAACTCAAGCACTTGTTCACATAAGGTGTTCATGGGAACCACCTTACAGTACCTGTGCTTACGGGAATAGTTTGCCTTATATTATTAGAAAATGCAAATCACCCATTTTCTCCTCCTTAATACAAAACCATAGTAATATTTAGGGGTGTGCACGGACCCCCCGCTCCGCTTCACTTGCAGATCCGCCATTTTTCGGATCGGGCCGCTCCGCCCCGCCCCCGCTCCGCCCACTTCCGCTCCGCTCCGCCCGGAGCTCCGGATCCGGATCCGGAGCTCCGTTTCCCCCCCCCATAGGCTTGCATTGAAAGCTAAAAAAGTATACAACTTTTTTTCTGTTCAAGTTAGAAACCTCATGTTTGGCACCATGACACCTCATGGGGATATACACACGCACGCCAAGTTTCAAAGCAATCCCATCATCCCCTGATTTTTGGCGAATTTTTGAAAATCGGGCACCCCACACACAACATCCCTGCGAGGTGTGTTAAAAAACACGGGGAAAAGCCCGTTCAGATGAAGAAAGAGAAGTTTCCCAGAATCCCAAGTTACCTGTTTTGCCTATGCCCTCCTCCAACTTTGGGATCATCATGACCGGGAGCTGACTCTGCCCCTCAGCCCTTTGAAAAAGGTATTTTTCCCGCCGATTTTTTAAAAAATTCTAGCCCGCGACCCGTACGATGCAGAAAGTTGAGAGTGGTCTCAAAATGACCCCCATCCACGACTCTCTGTGCACAAGAATTTTCAGAATGATAGCTTAAACCCCCCCCCAGTTATCCCCGATTCTTTCCCTCAATGCAATCCTATGGGCGAAAAGCCGAAAACGCAGTTTGAGCCGCGCGGTTGACCCGATTTTCACAAAAACATAGCACGCGACCCAGACAACGCAGAGAGGTGAGAGTGGTCTCAAAATGACCCCCATCCACGACTCTCTGTGCACAAGAATTTTCAGAATGATAGCTTCAAAAACAACGTAGTTATGCGCGATTATTTGCCGCAATGCAATCCTATGGCGAAATGTTTTCAAGATGGCGACCGGAGCGCTCCGCCTGAACTCGGAGCTCCGAAAAATGGCCGCTTCTCTTCGCCTTGCTTCTAGGGGGTCCGCGGTCCGCTCCTACTCCGCCTCTGGGTAAGGCGGAGCAGGCCAATCCGCTACTGCTTCTACGCTCCTAATCGGAGCGGAGCACATCCCTAGTAATATTAATTAGGCTATTAATTAGGCTATTTGAAAAAGCATAATAAGGTTGTAACTATGATCCCTTGTGAGGATGATAATGTTAAAAATATGAGTGAATGGTATAACAACTTGTAAGTATAGTCTGAACTGTTAGAAATATATAACAGATAAATTAAGGAGGGCTACAAGTGTTTTGGTGTCTTATTTTCATGAGATCTGATTTTTGTTATGAGGAGTTGGGGGGGGGAAGAACCTTGAAAGACAAAACTACCTTAGTGGTTTTCCACATTTCCCCCCATGTCTGTTTGCACCCCTGATATACTGCTGCTGGATCAGCAGCATTTCCTGATGTGACATTTGCCACAGTGAGAGAGCATCTGGCAGGGCTTTTTGGAGCAGTCGGCTTCCCTCTGTTTTGCTCACTGTATCCCTTACTTTTCCTGCTGCCACTGTGTCAGCTTTATGGAGAGCCATGTATATGCAGCCAGAAGAAGCACCTGTGGGGCTCTCCATAGAGCTGAACCGGCAGCACCAAATATAAAGGGGGTGCACAACAGGGGAAGGGGGAAAGGCAGCATGTTGTGGGAGCAGCAGGGGAAAGAGATGCTATGCAGGGACAGTGGGGGGGGAGAGTGTGATGAGGTGTGGGTCAGTGCATGTTCTCTCCCGCTTCAGCTGGCGAGAGAGCTTGTGCCACAGCTGTATGGCCATAACCTTGAGATCTCGTACAATCATAATAGGACTCTGTTGCATTCTTTAGAATAACATATTCCATGTTGGACTTTGTCAAAACTCACATGTTGATCTCCACTCTGGTGGTGGGAATACATAGTGATTTTGCTGCTCAGTGTTGTTGTTATGTGGAAATGAGTGCATGTCTCCCTCGGGGTGTGATTCCATGCAAATCAGCTTCCAAAGCAGGACAAGAATGCTGCATCAGTTTTCAGTTTTACAGGAACAGGCATGAAACTCAAAAACTAATTTAAGCAAAAGGTGTGAACCATTGTCTCTGTTTTGTGTAGCAACCACTACCTTAACCTCAACCATCTTGGAGAAGATGCTCCGTACAGTAATATAATCTTTCACTGCATGTTCTGCCTGGCACTCCCAAAATTAATCCTGGGAAGAGCGTAGGCTTGTCACAAGATTGTACCCTATGATGCTTAGATTGGGAATAGATGATATAACATAATTCAGCAAAACGTTGTGCAAATTTTTCAAAATGTTGTGAAATGTGCCACTCACATAAAATTATATAGACAGCTGAGTTAGTTGTTAAAGATATAAAGTGTCAAATGTTAATCAGTATGAATTTCCAAAACAAGGAGAGTAAACTAACAAAAAGTAAAGACGGAAATGTAAAACACAAGTTGTAATTAAAATGTTTTTGAAAATACCAGTAATTATTAATATAACATACAACATTCATCTTGCATCATATTAAGCAAAACAAGGTTACAATTCAGTCTCCAGATATCAGAAACATTTTCTGAGTCTGCTAAAAATCATCAGTACAGTTTCCCCTTCTTAACTTAAGCATTCTGGTCCTTTTATTTATGTGTTTGAGCTTGAAAGGTGTGATGACTGTTTCTTCTTATCTGTAGAATTCAGATTTAGAACTCTTATGCACACAAAATTAGATACTTTCTTAGAAAATGCATTTTTCTAGCAAAAGTGAAAATTATCAATGATGTTTGCATATATTTCATGTTAGGGATGTATGTGAAGTTCATTTTGGTTTAATTTTTTTAGCAGAATTTACTCAGTTTCCACGTCTCAGACCTGAACGCGAACTGTAGTTGAAGTCCATATATTTCAGAGCTTTCAATTCATGAAAGAATAAAAAAATGTGTTTGAAAAATGCACACAAACATGCTTTAATCAATGGCTGAAAGTGCATACATTTCAAAAATGCTCACAATTGATGTGTACATTTGGAAACATGTGCATGCAAATACGCAAGAATTTTTTTGGTGAGAAAAGAAAAAAACAAGGCTCACAATTTGATATGGTCACAAATCAGAATATGCTTTGAATACAGAAAACAGGTAGAATACAGAAAACCTTGTTCATCACCATCTAACACATTAAACAAATCTGTCTCATGAAGTTCCAGTCACAGCATAATAGTCCATTGTCTTCATCTGGATTGTTGTCACGTTCTGTTAATTATTAATCAAGAATGGGTGGTAGACCTTCATATTTAGATTAAGCCAATCCTCAAATGTCCAGCCAGGGTCCCCTGTCAGTAATGACATTTTTGGCTCACGTGCACTTCCCCAGAGGAATGAAATGAAGTGTGCATAACATGCATAGTTGTGGTTTGTTTGTTTTTTTGAACTCATGGTGGTAGTGAACCTGCCTCCATCCTTTTCTAGGGTATATTGTTCTCAGAGGTTGCACCTTTCAATTACCTTTGAATGCTCTTGAATAGTCACACTCTGCCAGTGCATGAAGACCAGGCAGAGCTGCACACACCAGTCCATCTACCTGCTTGTACAAACATCAACTGTTCTTGTGCTTTCCCATCAATGGTCCCATTTCATGTGACGTTTGGGATTGATCTTCAGGCTTGCACAGGAGAGGCCAAGATGTGTCTCCTCCCCCTGTCCACATTGTCCCTCCATTTGGGATTGATCCTGGCTATTTTGGTACAAACCTTCCTTTTTGTCCCAATTCCCCACCACCACCATTACCCCCATTTAATAGATAGATAGATAGATAGATAGATAGATAGATAGATAGATAGATATCACTGGCAAACACAAGGAAAGTTGAGAGGAATAAAATGATGATTCACATATCTAAACTATCTTCATTTAAAATCTTAAGATCAAAAGTTCACATTAGAAGCATCACCTCAGAGTCTAGCTGTGTTTTATTTATGGAAAAGCCAGTAGGGTACAAGGAGAACAAGTAACAACAAGCAAAATGAACAACAACACCCAAAACATGTAAATACAGCTGCATTGACTAATGTGTACAAACCATTTGGATTATGCTATTGTTTTATTTACATTGGCCCAGATTCAAGAGCTCCCTGGACTTGTGTGTGTGTGTACAGTAGATTTTTTTTTTTTTTACTTCTATGCTATACATCAAAGTTCTTTAAATCTACCCTAATTTTCAAAAGCAGTTAGCCATGCTGCCTGAGAGGGTTTTGGGGCATGCAGAGATTGTGTTTTGTTTGCATCCTGGCTATTATTCAAGTTTTCTTCTGTCCTAATTACTCACTACTGGCTCTCATTTGCCAGCTCCTCTTCAGAATTCAGTTTTTCTGCTAATTTTAATATTACAGGTTTACCAGTCACCATGACTGGGAAAAAATCTACATTGTATATAAAGTAATTTTAAAGGAGACATAAAGCTCCATCTGACTAGCGTTTTACTGCACACTCTTTACTGGGCACTCGCGAATTACTCACATGACGTCATCTGCCTCTCGCCCGTCTTCTGCCCCTTCTGGCCATTATTGTGCCACAAAAACACCCTCATTAAGTTCGGTTGCTGCTCTCTCCTACTGGACTGAATGGGGCTAATTAATTCCTGTTTTCAGGAAGTGACATGGTAGCGGCGACAGCTGTGCATTTGATTAGATGTGATGGGGCTTACAGACATAATTAGGAATGGACAGAGTTTGTTAAATCTGTTCCGTCCATGTTTCGCAGATTGTCAGGCATCATTTGTTCCATTGTCCATTCATTGACCGAATTGGATGTTTTTCTGAGAATTTCAGTCATTTGTAAATGTGCATTTGCGTTAATGCGTAGCTGTGCAAATTCACATTAGTGCATGTGCAAGTTGGCAAACAAACGAAATCTCACAAATCTCCCCAAGAGTTTAAAAAAATGGTCTGTAAATCCTCAGGACCCTTGCAGGTTGAAAAAAGCTGGTCCACTGCAGAATCTGTGCATCAGTTTCATAGAAATCTGAACTCATTTTAATTTTGGGGGGATTTCTCCAACATCCTCAGTCATAATTTTGTGTTGGCATTCACAAAATAGAAGTACCAAGTGGGACCTGCAACCAAACATTGCAGTATGGAGTGCTCCTGTTCAAGATTCCAGCAAGCCAGCCATGCCCTTTTTCAAGAAACTCCATTCCATCACCCCACCCTTTCTGTTTTCTTTCCCTACAAGACATTCAGCTTTCTGTTGCCACTGGGCATGCTCAGTCCTCATTAAGCTGTTTTAAAGTGCCCCCCCTGTTAGTTTTCCCTCCTAAAACTTTTCTATACTTCTGCAATCCTTGGAGGGGGGTGTCTCCCAGGCCTGATGATATCTCCCTATTATGCACAGGCAGTGCCATTATGGCTACATAAAGACTCATCACTTGGAGAGTTCATATCACTTTTGGAACATATGATGGAATCTGCTCTTCCACACTCATGGCATATGACTGAATACAAGCTTCCTCTTTTCTGGTGCAGTTTGTACTCTTTCTTCCTCACAGCCACTTAGGGCTAAACTAGATGTCACGGTGGTAGACATGTCTCTGTAAATGCAACCCTGTAATTAAATCACTCATAAAGCAGAGGGTAGGGTGTGCATCCGATTTTTAGTGGGTGGTTGACTTCTTCTGCTTAGCTTCCTACAATTTCTCATCCTAGGCTGGTCAGACACTTTAGAAGGCAGTTATGCAAGGCTGCACATGTGTATTATTACAACCTTATTACTTCATGCTGCTTGCTTCATATGCCTGATCTCGGAGGAAAAACAGTTTTCGGCTCTTATGATACTCATGTGTTTGGGGGAGAGCTGTAAGGCAGTGGTAGAAGGACATACTTTGCAAGCAGAAGGTCCCAGCTTCTATCCTTGATATCTCTATGAAGTACTGGGAAAGACTTGTATCTAAGGCTGCTGCCAGTCCATATAGGCAATACTCAGCTAGATAGACCAATAGCCTGACTCTGTATAGGGCAGCTTCCTATATTCCAAGTACTTAATTTGGAAAAGTAAGATAATTGGGGCTCAAGCATCTCCTGTTATTTTCAGAAGTGTGAGGAGGGTTGGCTCTGTTGGTGATCATAGAAGGGGCATGTGTGGGGCTGCACATCGTCACAGTGACAGACTCTGACATTTTGTTACAACATCACTTAAAGGGTTGAGCCCTGTTAGGGGTGTCAGGTTCTGCGAGCAAGCCTTGCTCAAATTAGGCCGTGGTTTCCCAATTTTCTGCTTGTGGGAAAATTGTAATGTGTGACGAGGACCTGACGAGGTGTAGCGCAAGCAGGGGGGGGGGATATTGTACCTTTCAAAAAGGGGATTAGTAGTGAAGAGACTCTCCGCTCATTACCCCAATCAGATTCTGACTGCCCTGTCAGGCTATTCATGGATATATGTTATAGCAGGGGTGGGCAGCACACCATTTGTGGGCTGCATGTGGCCGTTGAAGGGAAGCCCTCCATTGTGTCCCCTGCCACTGCTGAAGTTCCTGCCACAGACAAGCACCGCAGAGAGGGAAAAGTGCCCTTGCTCCTCTCCTCTCCATTCCCCCTCCCTGAGCACAGTGGTTTTCAAACTGTTACTCCTCGCCTCCTCCAGCCTGAGCCAAAGGGACAAAATGGCTGCCATTTTTCCTCCCCACTCCCCTGCCCTCCTAAACCTCCTTTTAGGAACTCCATCCCTGTGAGAGAGATGCTCTGGTCTTTGCTCTCACAGGGTTCTGTGGAGCAGGGGGAGAGTGTAGCTTAGCGATAGAGCACCTGCTTTGAATGAAAAAGGCACCAGCTTGAGTAAAAAACCCTGCTTGAAACCCTGGAGAGCTGCTGCCAGTTAGTGTTGACAATACTAGGCTAGTTGAACCAATGACCTGACTCAGTAAAAGGGATACTCTGTTACCCTGCACTGTTGGTGCTGCTTTTGTTACTCTGTTTAATCAAAGTAAGTAGATGCATAAGAGTTCTGGAGTTGGGCAGGGCAGGATTTCACCAGGTCTCTCTCTGTGTGTGATTGTGTGTCTAGCCCCCACTGACCAACCCAATACCTCTTGTGCCCCTCGGGGCCCTGCAAGTTGCCCACACCTGTATTATGGGAAAAGTGAACTCCAAAGAACTACACTAGAAGTGAAGAGGGTTCCTGGGGGTGGGGATCCTCTAGCACATGTTCCTAAGCTTAATTGGGGGGAATGTTAATTTATATTCTCTTAATTTGAATCCTCCCTCCCCTATCACCCCATGATTCCATATTGTATGTATGGAAATCTGTGAAAGCACTGCATGGAATAGTTGATACATATAATATTAGAGCCTTAATAATAAAAGAAAACACTTAATTTTATTATATATTTCAAAGCATCCCTTAATGTTGATATTCAGATGCAAAATGTGAACATTTTAAATATTATAATTTCAATTTTGGAATTTTGCCAAAATTCAAATGTCATTTTACTTCAGGTTGAGATTGCATGCTAATCATTCCATGAAGGAAAGTCTAATTATGGAGAACTTTAGATCCTGAGATTGCTGGTGAGTCTTTTCTTGAGATAGGAAAAACAACTCGCATGAATAGTTATGTACACTGAATAGGTATGTTCATTGCTAGACGCTAGGGAACAGCACTCTTAAAGAAAGTGGAAACTAAGAGGATTGTGCCTGTGCTGTTATATTTATTAGTTTTTATCCTATAGGCCATGCGTAGGCCTGAGTCTGACATTGTTTTTATAATTTTGACATTCTTCTAATGTGTATTACAGAACTCTTGTTGCATCACAGCTTTGTAGCTGGTGTTTTTGATTAGCTGGCCAACACAGTAGTTAAACCGTATGAAATACACCTGCATATGCATATGGTGATTTAAGAGATAGTACCCAAAGGCAGCGCCATGGTAGGTCAAAGTATGATCAGTACTGAATGTCATAGGCCAATCATTGGCACCCCCACCACCCCCACCTTCTATTTTGAGTTCTGTGCTACATGTTGATCTGATTGTTGTGTTAAAAGGAGTGCCCACTAAACCATTGGGGACTTGAAAACTTCTGGAAAGGCAGTAGTGAAGAATTCACACTTAATTTCCCCACTGCTTGTGGCTTCTCTTGACCCTGGCTCCATAAAGGGCTGTAAAGATATGCCATGAAAATTAACGCCCCCAAAAGCAGTGGACCCAGAAGAAATTCAAAACAAGCTGAACTTTGGTATATAATTGCAGGTTGACTTCATGAGCAGCATCCCAAAAGATGGTGGTGGTTGCCCAAGAGGGAGTTCTAGTATGTTGTTCTGGAGGTCAAGCTACAATTATGTACCAAATTTTTAGCTTGTTTCGGGGGGGGGGGGGGTTCTGGGTCAAACCTTAATGTTCCTGGAGTGTGGGCTAATGAGAGTGGAAGTCACTCAGTGCAGTGATATAGCCACTTATTAACCATTGGGGCAGCTGTAGGCTTATGTGAGGAAAGGGAGGTTTCTGCCTTTTGTGTGCTAAATTTGAACAATTAATATTTAGCTAGAATACAGGGTCTGGGGTAGGCAACTGTGGCAGGTCCAGGGAGCATTTTTGCCCCCCCCCCCAATTCCCTCCACCTCATGAGCTGCAAACTGCTACTTAGCTCTCCTTAGCTCTCAAAAGGTTGAATTTAGTTTGTTTGCAAACAAGCAGCTACAAAGTGCCTAGTAGTAGTAGTAGTAGTAGCAGTAGTTGAAAACAAGTTATAAAAGAATGGTGGGCATAGCAGTGGGGAACCACACTAGGGGGTGGCTGTGGCCTGTAGGCTGTGTGTTTCCGACCCCATTTCTAGAACGAAAGTAGGTGGTGTGTGTGGGGGGGGGCATGCACTGTGGGATACAATCTACCCTATTAGATTCTCACATTAGTGAGAAGGAGATTGGGGAGAAGGATCTGCCATTTGAGCGAATTATACAAATTCGGCTGTAATTACTGCAAACTGCAGAACTTTCCAAAAAACATGAACATAATTCCCGGACAATCCACAAACTGGCCCAACTCACTGAAGACTGTGTGCAGGGGGAACCAAAATGAAGTCCAGGGGGTGCGGTGAGCCTAGGAGAAGCCATCAAGATGAGCAAGGTAGCCAGACACATTATGTAATGAAAGGCAGGACACTCTTGCATGGACCTTGGCCACTTAGTAAGTAAGGTGAGCACACCAAATCCAACTCCATGAGAATTCCTCTGAATTCTTTGAATTTCTTTTTAAAACCAGTTTCTTTTCTATCAAATTGGATAAGCAATTAGCAATGTCAAAGTAAGTAAGTAAGTAAGTAAGTAGTAAGTAAGTAGTTTATTTGTGTAGTAAAAGCCATTACAATAAACAAAACACATTAAAACAACAACCCAGAGCAAGATATACAGTACAGTTTAAAACAATAATAAAACTTAACAGTAAAAGATTACTCATCAAGACCATTCAACTTGTCACAGAATTTCCTCCTTAGAATTGCTGATCTGAAAGCACAGTTTTAATTAACACATGGGGGGGGGGGAGAACACTACTTCTGAACCCACCCAACCCCATCACCATTCTTCTCAACCTCTCTGTGCTGAGAGTAACTGCATTGGGAACCGTTTGTATCTGTGGAGGCTCCTCTTGTGCTTTAGAACTCTGATTTTCTCCATGGATGGAAATGGCTCCTTGCAGGACAATAAGAACAGCCCCTGGGGAGTGGGGGAGTGGCTGACTAGAGAGCTCATTCTCGCTCTTCCCCCTCATATAGTAATCAAAGTCCCACGGAGAATGTCTGAATAGGGCTACTGACCGTGTCACCTGGACACAACATTGCTGAAGAGAACAGTGGGGAAGGCGGTTGTTCAGCCCTTCTCTTTCCTTGGCAGGGATGTTTAAGAAGATAAATGAGGGAGGGAAGGAAAATGTGCCTCCAACTTCCATCTCATCAGTACAATCTCACAATCCCCTTTTTTTCCATTTTGCAATTCATTTCAGAGGAGGAGGAGGAGAGGAAAGAAATACATTTGGCTATGGAGATTGCTACAAGCCACTCCACGCTCACACCTTCCTCCTCTCAAGGGAAAAGAGACTGGGAACAGCTGTCATCATTGATTTATGAAGACCTACCACCAACCCCAGTTTTTCCATGGCTTTGAGGATGGGCTGATGTCAGAGCTAGGGGACTGTACCAGGCAAGGAACGAAGCTGTGTCAGCAAGCCTTTTGGAAAGCTTGGGGCATGGACGATAGCTTAAGTGCACGGAGAAAGCAGATCCTGAGTCAATAAAGGAATCACCTGTCCCAAGTATCAATCCAAAACTCTTGTATTAAAGTAGAGAAATAAGGTAGAAAAATAAAGAAACTAGCTTTCATTAAAACACGCAAAGTAATAGAACAGTCAGATCTAACTGGTCCTGGTATTTGAAAATCCCAACTTAGTTCTAGCTTACATGCACGATGAGATGATGCCTCTCTTTGCACAGCAGGACATGGATGTGTCCATCAAAGGGATCCACGGAGTTTCTGTAGGTGAATGCTGTGTTGCCACACTTTCTCTACATAAAACAACTCCAGTGTAAGTCACACCAGACCTTCCAACATTTATGGGATGTTGTGCTTTGGAGATTGTGGTGGAAAGGATTCTGTAACAAAGATGAAAGTTTTGGCTGTTTGGTTCAACCTAAAAATAATCTAAATCATCTCACTCATAAAATCATAAAGAAAAAGAGGCAATGTAAAATCTAGTTGGGCTCACAGATGTAAAATCATCAAGATCAGAACTAAGTCTTTAAAACCATCCAACTTTGAAGGATTCTTTGAGTTCCCAAAAAACAACCCCCCTTAACCTCAAAGGCAAGGCGATTTGCAACCTGCATTAATAATAGCATTATGAATAATATATGGCTGATGTCATGATTTTCTTTCCTGTACTCGACACAGCCCCTTTCCTGCATTTTAAAAACCAGGCTCCATTAATGAGGAAGGCAGTGCCCAACTCTTCCAATAAATTATTTCTCCAACAACATCAAACATTTAGACAGCTAAGCCTCAAGGACTCTCACTGCATGTGCGGAAAATGTAGGATACAGGATGTGTGGGGTCTGAGCCTCATGCAGCACAAATGGAACCATTTTATGTTACAGGAAACTACCCAGCAGTCTCTGGAATTAATTCCTTGGGATGGATCAGAAAGAATCAATTGTGCTCAAACTGCCTTCTGTCAAATGACTAATGGTTTTGTTAAAAATCACACTGTCAGGCTAGATGAGGGATATTGAGCCAGATAAGCTGCACGGAGCTAAGCTTTTGCCCCCTTTCCCTCTCGTCGCGTGAGCGTGCTCTTCAGAGAGAAAGAAAGAAACCCACATAGCACCGTGTGCTAAAGTCTGGGTGTACCGGTGAACGCTGGTGGCTCCAAAGTCAGTGGGGTGATGAATCTGCTCTGGGTTTCAGTCAGAACCAGCCAAAACTCTAAAGGAGCTATCAAAGGTGCAAAATTATGAATCTGGATAGATTCCAGCTACATTACTGTGGTCATCATTAATTAGTACAGCTAAGCTTGACAACCCATAAAACACACCCACATTCCAAAACATTAGCAGCAAATTGGCCTGGCCTGCTTCTGCCTCTTCAAAAGAGTTTTGACATGAAGAAATGGGCATGTGAAGCTTTACACAGGGATAAGCTTCATGGAGATCAGCATTCCACATGCCAGTCACTGCAGATCAACCTGCTGTTAAAGTAGATAGAAATATCTAATAGCTACTTTGATTATTTACTATTGCAGGCTCCTCAACCTTACACCTGAGTGCTGTTTGCAGCACTCTAAATATGCAGTACTACACCCAGGGATGGGGGAGAAATTAGTTCAGTCTGCATTTTAATGCACAATACCGCATTTCGCACTTTTGAACAGAAACTCAATTAGAATGACTTTGGAATGTCTATGCAAGCTTGTCTCTGTCAGAGTTCTCACAGGAGTTGCTCACCTACTCCCTGCCTCAGCCTTGAAGGTGTTAGACTTCTGTGGGAAAGTGATATAGTATTCAATCAATCAATCAATCATCAGTTTATTGTGTGAGCCGAAGGCCATGACAAATACATCCATAGAAAAGCATACAACTATAAAAGTATACAACAGTTTAAAATAACCAAGAGAACCATACAGACAACCTTAAAATTACTGTGACTAAAGCTCTCATTTCGCTCAGCACTCTGAGTCTCCGTGGCAGTTTATAGCAATTTTATCTAGTTCTCTCTTCCTAATCTTTTTCGCTGCCAGTGCAAACAGGGCCACTTTATGAGTGACATAACTGTTGGTATCGCTAAGGAGGAAGAGAACTGTTTCTGCTTGGGCATTCATGCCTCCATATGTCAGCAGCGGTTTCAGGAGTCTCTCTTTTGGGTCCCTATACAGAGGGCAAGTTAACATATAGTGTGTTATGTCTTCTACTTGTTGTTGACCACAGATACATAATCTCGATTCAAATGGTACCTTGTGGTAGCGTCCATCCAGCACTGCAGTTGGCATCACTTGAAACCTCAATTCAATGAAAGCATTTCTCAGGGGCAGTGGCCTCAATTTGGACAGATAACATGCTCTATAGTGTTCTGTTTTTAGAAGAGGGAACCACCGAGAGAATTTAGAATTTTTAATAAGTTGTAGGTCCCTCCTGGAATCTACCCCCAAACACCAATCCCTTAGTTGCTGCTTATCCATGCTTAGAGCAAACTTCAGTTCAGGGAGATGATAACTATACAGGAGCTTTTGGAATATTGCCGTCCAATGACAATTGTTATCCATTTCTAGAAAACACTTAGTAGGAAGACGCTCATTTTGCAAGATGGCGATTCGTTTAAAATATTTTAGATGCGCACTGTCAATTCTTGCCCTAACTGAAGGACTACCAGCTTCTGTGAGCAAAAAAGCTGCAGGGGTACCAGATGGAAGAGAGAAAAGTTTTCGAAGGAAGTTGTTCTGCACAATCTCCAAGGCTTTGGTTGTGGTGTTGTCAGACCCCCAGATTTCAGACCCATAAAGCAGCTGTGTAATTACTTTGGTGTTAAAGATTTTTAGGGCAGGTTCGATCAACTGTCCCCCTTTATTATAATAAAACTTCATTAAAGCCCCTATAGTTTTTTGTGCTTTCAATTTTGCTGCCTCCCTATGCCCTTTCCACGAGAGGGACTCACTAAAGAGAATACCCAGATATCTAAATGAGCGAACCTGGTCAATGACCTGTTGGTCCAAAGTCCATTTGTGTGTAGGTCTGCGGCTGCCGAAGACCATTATCTTTGTCTTAGTATAGTTTATTGCCAGGTTTTCAGATTTGCAATAAGAGCTGAGAGTACCTAAAAGCTTTTTCAGGCCCAAACGCGCGAGAGAGATTAGTGCTATGTTGTCTGCGTACATTAGAGTAAAGATCTTTCTGTTCATGATTACTGGGGAATATAGTATTTAGAAAGGTGGTGGGCCCTTGTTGAAGGAGTCACTCAGATTGTAGCATCATCTTGGTGGGCTGAGCAGTGCCGCCATTTGGACACGGGCATAATTTATAGGCCAGAGCTCCTGTCAGGTGGTCCACGCCTCCCTTTATAAGCTGGAGCAAAGGCAAAGAGCCTTTGCTAGGAATTTCTTTCGACTCATGACCTAAACCCCTCCCTGTTTGGATCCATCTCCATTTAGAACTTTGAAAGCACTCTGCACATAGACTCTCTTCTGTTTGGACTCTGGATTTCGAAGGACTGTGCCATGAAAAGGAGTGTGAGGCTTTTCATAGACTTGAGCTCGCATTTGCTGTGGATTGTGTGCTTGTGGTCAGCTCAGCGTACAGCAGGCTGAGATTGTCTGTTGGACTCTTCCCCTGCCAGACTCACATGCAGAGGAGTTCCCTGGGCTGAAATACAAGCACAGGACTCCTTGTGCTGGGAGTTTTACCTTCCCTGCATTGTGTGCTTGTGGTCAGCTCAGCGTATGGCAGGCTGGGATTACTGTTGGGCTCTTTCTCTGCCAGACTCATGGGCAGGGAGTTTCCGCAAAGCTAAATTATGTGTAGGGGAGTTCTTGTGCCTGAGATTTTTTACGCACCCTGTGATCTTGTTTAGGGTTTGGCCATGTTCCCTGAGTTACCAACGTGTGGCTGCGGTTGGACTAACTCCCTTGAGATGGTTTGTTAAGCCTTTCAAGAATTCCCCATTGTGATTGCCTGAAGGATCTTATCAGGAATCCTTCCCCTTCGTTGGTCGGGTTTGGAACCTGTTTTTGGAACCATTGAGATGGCAACCGGGAAACCAGGTTGTTAAAGCATTTTGACTGTATGTTATCTTGAAGCCTAAAGCTTTCTAACCGTCAATGAGCTTTAAGTATTTTGGAAGTGTGTAACCATTAAGCTTTTCACTGTGAGTTTTCCCTGAATAAAAGAAGTCTCACTGAGTTGGTGTCCCATGTCAGCTTGCCAGTATGTGTGAATGCCAGGGGGAATGGGAATCCATGACAATAGTGAGGAAATGGTTTACAAAAATGCATGTATTCAGAGAAATGTGTGCAGAAATGCTTATGAATGTTTGTGCCATTTTCCCCCTCAATGTTCAGGCTGAACCAAAGTCAAGATGGGGGAAATTCTCAAAGTTTGGGACAAAGTGGACTTAAGGTTGGAAAAATGTAAAATGCGGAGACATGAAAGTGCTAGAACTGGTTTGTTGATATGGATCAACACAGCTGTCTGCATTTTTGGACTCTTCTAGGCAGTGTGGCTGTGGGGACTGTCAAAATGAGTGCCTGCCCTTCCAACATTACCACTATGCCACTGGGAATTCTAGTCAATCAGGGTTCTTGTTCACAAGGAAGAGCCCTGTGCATGTAACTGCTGTATGCACATCTGGCCCTTTCAGACTAATAATAATAGTAATTATTATTATTATTATTACCATATTTCTTCAATTCTAAGTTGCACTCCCCCCCCCCATAAACATCTCTAAAAACGGGGTGCGTCTTAGAATTGCGGGTGTGTTTATTATTTCTTAGAATCAAAGCTTTTTTTCTGTTGGTGGTGCTGAAATTAGTGTGCGTCTTACAATCGATGTTGTCTTAGAATTGAAGAAATACGGTATTATTATTATTTGTTACCCGCCTCTCCTTCTGGAGAGGCTGTGTGTGGTTGCCAGAGGGGTGTGGCTAGCAACCCCACCAGTGTTGGGATTGGGGCTAGGAGACATGATTCCACTCCCTCCTCACACAGCTACAGAGCCTGAACTAGTGATTATTGCACCTTGAATGTACAATGTATATGTGGTTCTCCACTCCTCAGAATTGCAGAATTGTTACTCTCCTGCTTGTTCCCTATGCAAGTTTGTACACGTTTTTATCTTTCTTCAGATGTGCTTCCCGAGTTCCATCTGGCTCTTCTTTTTTGTTATCGTTATTTATTTTATTTATTTATTTATTAAACTTTTATACCACCCCCATAGCCAGAGCTCTCTGGGCAATTTACAGAAATTCTAAAATTGAGATAAAAACAAGTATCCAAAATTTAAAAATTTAAAACACAGAACATACACACATAAAGCATTAAAAACCGTTATAAAAAACTAAACATGTGGGTGATTAAGATGTGCTTCCATATGCCTGGGCAAAGAGGAAAGTCTTAACCTGGCATCGGAAAGATAGCAGTATTGGTGTCAGGTGAGCCTTGTCAGGGAGATCGTTCCATAGTCTGGGGGCCACCACCGAAAAGGCCCTGTTAGAGCAGTGTCCTTTTCTTGTTCTTTCATTTCACCCCTCCGGGCCTTTCCCATAACGCAGCTTGCCAGCCATGACAGATTGTGCCATGCTTCTTTGTGATGCACATAAATGTCAGATAGGGACTAGGTCAAATGCATCAAACTCTCAATTAAAATCTTTTAATGTATGTAAAGAGCCCTGACACAGCTGCATGAGTGAGCATTATTTAAAAGCTGCAGGCACTAACAGCACCTCAGATGGGGATAAGGACCATGGATAGAACCAGGGGGCCTCTGACTGTGGCAAAATGGTTACAATGCATAGAAACACAGACAGATCCCCAAGAAGGACTTGAATGGAAGGAAACAGATGGAATTGGAAGCAGCCCTTCCCCCATGTCACTGCCCTGCTGAACTTTGCCTTTTCTCTACTCCCTCCCAGTCCACTTTCTTTTTGTGCCTTTTAGATAGTCTGCCTTGGGCAGGGACTTCAGCAGGATCTGCACTACTGCTTTAAAATGGTTTATAGCAGTTGTGACAACTGTTGAGGCCCAGGACACATGCCATACACAGTTTTCAAACCGTTTTCAAAGTGTCATGTCCTGCTTGGTGTAGATCTAGCCTTTGTTTCTTTGCAAATGTGCACTTGCACAATTGTGTGCAATTTGCACAACCCCCCTACAAAGTAAAAACACACACCACACAACAGTCCGCAAGTCCATGTGACTAAAAAAAAAGCCAGTTTGTTGTGGAACCCAGAGGTCAGGATCACACTAATCAGATCTCATTTGAATCCATTGTGGATTACTCCTACATCCCTAAGGCCTAGTATGAGATGTGAATGTTCTCAAAGCAATTGGAAACAGTGACCACAGCGCTATCCAGGGTAATTTATATATAAGTGGAGAATTGCCAAGGAAGTCCAAGACAGTCACATCTGATCTCAAGTGAGCAAACTTCTCTAAATGAGAGGATTGGTAAAAAGGAATTTGGAAGGGTAAGTCAAGAGAGGCAAACCTGTCCAGAACCCTGGTTGGTTAGTCAAAACCACAATAATACAAGATCAGCAAGAATGTATCCTGCTCATCAAGAAAGATACCACTAAGTCCAAGAACTCACCAGCATGGTTAACAACCAGTGTCAATGAGCTATTAGAGAAAAGAAAGCTTTCTTCAGAAAATATAGAACCCAGGGACTTGAAATGAAGCTGATGTAACGATGGCCACCAACATGGACAGCTTTAAAAGGGAGTAGTCAAATTTGTGGACATTAAGGCTATCAGTGGTAACTAGTCATGATGGATATATACTCCGGTATCAGGGGCAGTGTGCTTCTCAATACCAGTAATTAGGGAACATGAGCATTGATTGGTTTGTTTGAATTTCAGCATCTGCTCCGCCTCTTTTAGGTTTTCCAGCCTCCAGTTTGCAGTTTGCAGTTTGAAGAGCAGCTGCAATTAAGCTCAGCAGAGAAGCAGTTGAGCAACATTGATTGGTTTGTTTGAATTTCAGCATCTGCTCCGCCTCTTTTAGGTTTTCCAGCCTCCAGTTTGCAGTTTGCAGTTTGAAGAGCAGCTGCAATTAAGCTCAGCAGAGAAGCCGTTGAGCAACATTGATTGGTTTGTTTGAATTTCAGCATCTGCTCCGCCTCTTTTAGGTTTTCCAGCCTCCAGTTTGCAGTTTGCAGTTTGAAGAGCAGCTGCAATTAAGCTCAGCAGAGAAGCCGTTGAGCAACATTGATTGGTTTGTTTGAATTTCAGCATCTGCTCCGCCTCTTTTAGGTTTTCCAGCCTCCAGTTTGCAGTTTGCAGTTTGAAGAGCAGCTGTAATTAAGCTCAGCAGAGAAGCCGTTGAGCAACATTGATTGGTTTGTTTGAATTTCAGCATCTGCTCCGCCTCTTTTAGGTTTTCCAGCCTCCAGTTTGCAGTTTGCAGTTTGAAGAGCAGCTGCAATTAAGCTCAGCAGAGAAGGTGTTGAGCAACATTGATTGGTTTGTTTGAATTTCAGCATCTGCTCCGCCTCTTTTAGGTTTTCCAGCCTCCAGTTTGCAGTTTGCAGTTTGAAGAACAGCTGCAATTAAGCTCAGCAGAGAAGCCGTTGAGCAACATTGATTGGTTTGTTTGAATTTCAGCATCTGCTCCGCCTCTTTTAGGTTTTCCAGCCTCCAGTTTGCAGTTTGCAGTTTGAAGAGCAGCTGCAATTAAGCTCAGCAGAGAAGCCGTTGAGCAACATTGATTGGTTTGTTTGAATTTCAGCATCTGCTCCGCCTCTTTTAGGTTTTCCAGCCTCCAGTTTGCAGTTTGCAGTTTGAAGAGCAGCTGCAATTAAGCTCAGCAGAGAAGGTGTTGAGCAACATTGATTGGTTTGTTTGAATTTCAGCATCTGCTCCGCCTCTTTTAGGTTTTCCAGCCTCCAGTTTGCTGGAGGCGCGAGCCGAAGGGCGAGAGCACAAGAGCTCTTGGCCTGAGGTTCTCTGCCGTGGGCGTGAAGCCGGTCAAGCGGAACTTCTACTCCGGAGGAAAAACCCCAGCAGTCTGGTCGCTGCTACTTTCTGATTCAGGACACAATCTTCTCATTTTCTCCTCTCAAGTCTTTTCTCCTCGTATCTGTTCCTTATGGCTCGTTCCAATTTCGTCTCTCCTAACTTAGTTCCTATTCGGTGTCTCCCTTCCTCAGCTGCCTTTTTCGTGTTCCTTATGGAACTGTCGCTCTGTTGCTTCTAAGGCCCCTGTCATTCAGGACTTGTTTATCTCTAGGTCTCTCCACCTCCTTGCTCTTACTGAAACCTGGCTTCCTGCCCATGATACCGCCATCTCTGCTGCCCTCTCTCTTGGAGGACTCTCTTTCTCTCACACTAGTCGCCCAGAGGGTCGGGGTGGTGGTGTGGGTCTTTTATTATCTAGTTTGTGCCAGTTCCAGCCTCTTTCCATTCCACCGTCACATTGTTTTTCCTCCTTTGAGGTACATATGGTGAGGCTTTTCGCTCCATTGCGACTGCGGATTGCAGTTCTGTATCGCCCCCCCAGGCTCGTCCTCAAAATTTATCTCTGATTTTGATTCGTGGCCGTCCTTTTTCCTCTCTGATAACTGTCCTACTCTTATTTTGGGTGACTTCAATATTCATGTGGATGACCCTCAAGACGCTGCAGCTCTACGATTCCACTCATTATCTTCCTCTTATGATCTTAAGCTTTGGTCTGATGTACCCACACATTCCCTTGGACACTGCCTGGATCTTGTTCTCACTTGGAATTGCTCTGTTTTGGACTTTTCTACTGCTCACTTTCCATTGTCAGATCATCACCTAGTTTCTTTCAATATTACTCATAATCCTCCTCCTTCACGTCCCGCCTCTCGCTCTTGTCGTAACTTGCAATCTATCAATTATGAGGCTTTTTCTCAGTCTCTAGCCTCCTCTCTTCCTTCTGTCTTTTCGGCTGTCTCCTTGGACTCAGCAGTCTCCTTCTTTAATTCCTCATCTTCAACTCTTGATAATCTTGCTCCATCTACAACTCGGATAGTTCGCCCTTCTCAACCCCAACCGTGGCTCACCTCTTTCCGCTACCTTCGCTCTTGTTCCCGGGCAGCTGAATGTCTTTGGCGCAGGACCAGGGACTGGGCGGACTTTGTCCATTACAAATTTGTACTCTCCTCTTTCTCTTCTGCCATTTCATTGGCCAAACAGCAGTATTACTCAACATTGATCCAGTCAAATGCTAGGCATCCTCAGCGGCTCTTTGCGTCCTTCAATTCTCTTCTGAAGCCTAATCCACCATCTCTCCCCGCCTCTCTGTCTGCTAATAACTTTGCCTCTTTTTTTCAATGCTAAAATCCAAACTATTCGCTCTGATCTGGCCAGCTCTGCTCCTCTTCCAGTTCCTGTTCCTCATCTGTCAGTTCCTCCTGCAAATTTCTCTGCGTTTCCTTCGGTCTCAGCAGATGAACTGTCTACAATACTGCGCTCTTCGAAGCCTTCCACTTGTTCTCGTGATCCGATTCCTTCTTGCGTCTTTATTAATCTTATCCCTGCTATCCTCCCTTCCCTGCTTCATATTATTAATTTTTCTCTGTCCTCTGGTTCATTTCCTTCTGCTTTTAAACATGCTACAGTCTCTCCCATTCTCAAGAAACCTACTCTTGATAGGCTATCTCTGTCTAACTACCGAACTGTCTCTTTGTTGCCGCTTGTTTCAAAGATCGTGGAGCGTGTGATCTACTCTCATTGTCTTGATTTTCTTTCTAGTAACTCTGTTCTGGATCCTTTTCAATCTGGATTCCGTCCTTTGCATTCCACTGAAACAGCCCTTACTAAGATTACCAATGATCTTCTTACTGCCAAGTCTAAAGGCCATTATTCCGTTCTTATTCTCCTTGATCTAACTGCAGCCTTTGACACGGTTCATCATGATCTTCTTTTAGATTCCCTTCATGACCTTGGATTTTGTGGCTCTGTCTATAACTGGTTTGCCTCCTATCTAGCGGGTCGCTCTTTCAGTGTGTTGGCTAATGGTAGCTCGTCTTCTTTTCCCCTTTCAGTAGGGGTTCCCCAAGGCTCGGTGCTTGGTCCGTTGTTGTTTTCTTTATACATGTTGCCCTTGGGTAATCTTATTCAATCTCATGGCCTCCAATATCATCTGTATGCCGATGATACACAATTATATCTTTCATCTCCGGATCTTTCTCCTGATGTTCGCGATCGTATCTCGGCATGTCTTTCAGATATCTCAGCTTGGTTGCTTCATCGTCGTTTGAAACTTAATATGGCAAAGACTGAATTGCTTGTTTTTCCTCCTAAACCTTCTCCTCATCTCTCATTCTCTCTTACTGTCAATGATTTTACGCTTACTCCAGTCAAGGAAGCTCGTAGTCTTGGCTTTATATTTGATTCCTCGCTCTCCTTTATTCCTCATATTGAGGCAGTAGCTAAATCCTGTCATTTTTTCCTGTATAATATTGCCAGGATTTGATCATTTTTGTCTGTCTCTTCTGCCAAGACTCTTGTTCATGCATTGGTTATTTCTCAGTTGGACTACTGCAACCTTCTTCTCACTGCCCTTCCTTCTTCTCACATCAGTCCATTGGTTTCTATTCACCACTCTGCTGCTAAGATCATCTTCTTGGCTCGCCGCTCTGACCATGTAACTCCACTTCTGAAATCTCTTCATTAGCTTCCAATTCACTTCAGAATCCAATATAAACTTCTCCTGTTGACCTACAAAGCTTTTCACTGTCTAGCTCCTTCCTATCTCTCCTCTCTCATCTCACACTATTGCCCCGCTCGTGCTCTTCGCTCCTCTGATGCCATGTTTCTCGCCTGCCCAAGAGTCTCTACTTCCCTTGCCCGGCTTCATCCATTTTCTTCTGCTGCCACATACGCCTGGAATGCTCTTCCAGAACATTTGAGAACTACAAGTTCAACCGCAGCTTTTAAAGCTCAGCTAAAAACTTTTCTGTTTCATAAAGCTTTTAAAACTTGATTTTGTTCTGACTTTATACTGTTAGTTTTACCCTACCCAGTGCCTGTTTACCCTACCCTGTGCCTGTTTGCATTCTCTTCCCCTCCTTATTGTTTTATTATGATTTTATTAGAATGTAAGCCTATGCGGCAGGGTCTTGCTATTTACTGTTTTACTCTGTACAGCACCATGTACATTGATGGTGCTATATAAATTATTATTATTATTAATAATAATAATAATAATAATAATAATAATAATAATAATAATAATGAGCGGGAGGGTGCTATTGCACTCATGTCCTACTCATGGGCTTCCCATTGGGGCATCTGGTTGGTCACTGTGGGAATGGAATGCTGGACTAGAAAGGTCTTTGGTCTGATCCAGCACGGCTCATCTTATGTTCTTATGAGTGATTCTTGATTGCCTTTCTTGAAATTGTTGATTGCCTTTCTCTAAGTTGATTGACTTTCTTGCAGCAATGGAAAGCAATGTTGTTGCCTATAATTGCATCAGTCCATGGCTTTCAGTTGACAAAGGCACTTCTGTAAAGGCTAAAGTAGAGCAATGTAGAAGTATAATATCCCACAGGGTAATATCCGGCAATGTGATTGCATTAGTATCCATTTGAAGTGCAAATCATGTGGGTTGGCAAAACATTAGGCACAAAACATGTGAAGTGCAAATCATTAGGCACACAACAAAGCTGCATGGCCTAGCTGGCACAGGTTTTATGGATGTAGGACAACTGCTTTATCACAGGTCAGACTATTGTCCATCTAGGTCAGTATTGATTTTTGTGAACCGCCCAGAGAGCTTCGGCTATTGGGCGGTATAGAAATGTAATAAATAAATAAATAAATAAATAATATTGTCATCTACTTTGACCATCAGTGGCTCTCCATGGTCAGAGCTCTTTCTCTTCAGTTGCTCCCTGACCTTTTTAACTGGAGATGCTGGGGAGATAACCTGGGACCTTCTGCATGCAATGTATGTGCTGTACCACTGAACAATGTCCCCTCCCCTTTCAGGCTGAGAGGAAGAGCAAGGTACTATATTGCAAGTGAGAGATTTTCCAGTGGAATCATGTTGTCTGTTTGCTCTAGTCCCATGTCCGTGACAAAAGCGTCTAGGCCACAGAATTTGTGGTCCAGACAAATGGCCATAACCTGAACCCTTGGTGTCAGAAGATGAGCCTTTATCCCACTTATTTATTTATTTATTTATTTACAATATTTATATACCCCTCCCCATTGAAAATTTCAGAGGGGTGTACAAGTTAAAATGAAATAAAAACATAAAATGTATAGTGAACCGTGGCTGGTCATTAAGGAAAGGCTTCCTGGAATAATGACTTTTTCAGGAGCTGCTGAAAGAAATACAAAATTGGCAGCTGCCTGACCTCTAGAGGCAGGGAATTCCATTAGGAGGGGGGCTACCACGCTGAAGGCTCTTCCCCTGGTGGACTCCAATTGGAGGATGGGTCTATGTGGAACCACCATGAGCATGCCCTCAGATGACCTCAGCGACTGGGCAGGTTGGTAGGGGAGAAGGCGTTCTCTCAGGTGCTCTCCCACTTGCAAGTAGGACAGCATCTGCTGCCCACAGAGTGTGTTGTAACCAGCTCAGAAGCCACAAGATTGTGAAGTAGGCACTCTGCCCGGTGAGAACTGTAGACAAGGCAAGCTCCTTTTTTTTACCATGCTGCCATTGCTGGTCTATCTTAGAGGTTGGCCAGTGAGGAAGACAAAATTGTTGAAACGCTGCTCAAGATCTGTTTAAAATTCATTTTATGTAATAAATGTTTTTGTACACCTATTTGGTCATATATTAATTTAGTTGTAAATGCTGGTACCGTTTATGTTGTTTTCCTTAACTCTGTTTCTGTCATTTGTGGTTTTTCACTTGCTGTCTATTCCCATACGCCAGTAGTTGTTCCAAGTTGCCTTGTGCAATCACTGTGTTTCCTTGCAGTTATCATAGTGCTGCAGAGTGCAGAAGGGAAAAAAAAACTTGACAGAAGAGAATTAGTGAGTCGTCTCAGATTGGAATGAAATTCTGAGAGTGGATAGGAAGCAAAGGAGCCCACAATCTTGATAATTAAGCTGCAAGGCCCACCAGGGATGTGCTGTCATCATGTCATCTGATAAGTGTGGAAGACCAAAGAGGAGCCAGATGCTGGGCTGCTTAATCCCTGCCCCCTCCACTCCCCAGAAAGTTCTTCTTTCCGAGCTCGGAAGGTTTGCTACAGAAGCTTGGGAAAGGGAAGATTCACGAAACAATCCTGGAGGATAAATCTTGTAATTCAGTGCGCCGAACAGCTGGTAGTTTAAAGCACTGAACAGCAGTTTAGTGATTAATTTGCCTCTTTAAAATGCAGAACAATGCGATACGGTGAAATACGGCCCTGACGTCGCACGGTCCCTCTCTCGCATGCAAGCTGCCTCATAAAATGCTTTCTTTCAGAGTTAAAAATAGCTACAAAAATAATGCTAAGTAATAGCGGGAGGGGGGATGTATAACAAGAACAGGGTGGGAAAATCATTTCCACTCAGGAGTCTGCCTCAGTCCATTTACTTCTGTTGCAACAAAGCCGTGTTTGCCACATAGATGTGAATGGGTTTGTTTTTTCTTCAGCTTCTCTTGCCTATTTGTGAATACTAGGGATGTGCTCCGCTTCTAATCGGACCGGCGAATTAGAAGCGGAGTGGGGTGCTTCGCCTCCCCTTATGGCGGAGGCAAAGAGGATTGGGGGACCGGCAGAGTGTGGAGAAGAGGATCGAGGTGAAGGCGGATCCTTCACCTCGATCCGGAGCTCCGCCAGAAAGGTAAGTGGGGTTTACCGGGCCCTGCTGCTGTCGCTGTCGCCCATGCGGTGACAGCGGCAGAGCCCAGTAACCCCCCCTCCTCTCCCTTACCTGCCTCCGTCAGCGGTCCCTCGGCTTCTTCAATTGAGCCCGCGGTTCAACCAGGAAGTCTAGGCCGCAGTTGCGGCCCAGACTTCCTGGCTGAACTGCGGGCTCAATTGAAGAAGCCGACAGACTGTGGACGGAGGCAGGTAAGGCCCCCCTCCCCCTTGGTCCCTTACCGGGCTCTGCCGCCATCGCCGCATGGGCGGCGACGGCGGCAGGGCCCGGTAACCCCCCCGCCCTCCTTTCCCAGCCTTACCTGGCACCACTGCCCCCAACTGCGGAGCTCCGATTCGGAGCCGGAGCTCCGCGGCGAAGAGGAGCGGAGTATGGGCGGAGCGGTGCGGAGCGAGCCGATCCGAAATTTTTGGATCGGCCCGCGGGGCGGAGCAGGGGGTCCGTGTACACCCCTAGTGAATACAGGCATCTCTCTTTGCCTCTCAGAATCTGATCCTTGGGGTGACAGTACTGCTGCTGCTGCTATAGGCTGTCTCAGGTGGGATGGCTGCCAGTTGTGCCATCTCCCACCCACCCCCCGCCCCATGATTATATATGTCTCCTTAGGTGCCTTCTTCCCATAGCGCTGACACAGAAAGTTGCCCCACATCATTGTTCTCTTGCCCCAGACAACAGTGAGTTCCACATATCTGCTATCATTACACTTACAATCCATTACTTCTCTAAGGATCCTTAAATAAGTGCTCACTCATATATAAATATATAGGAGAGTTATCCAGAAAATTGTCTTGGCAGTTATATGAAGAATTTCTTTTTTCAGGTGCAATGCCTAGAATCACTCAGTAGTACAGCAATCTATATACTGTGATAGCAGGAAGGATGTCGTCTGAAAAGAGTTATGTACTCTTCAGTTACTCTCATTTATGGAAAAATAACATAAATATCATGTGTATGTACATACATGTTTGTGTAGTATCTAATGTTTTTAGTGCTTAATGTTGTATTAAGAACATAAGAAGAGCCTTGCTGGAGCACACCAAGGTCCATCTAGACCAAAATTATGTTTATATAGTGGCCAGCAATAGGGGTGTGCACGGACCCCCCCCCCCGCTCCGCCCCGCAGGCCGATCCGAAAATTTCGGATCGGCCCGCTCCGCTCCGCGCCGCTCCGCCCATACTCCGCTCCTCTTTGCCGCAGAGCTCCGGCTCCGAATCGGAGCTCCGCGTTGGAGGGGAGTGGCACCAGGTAAGGCCGGGAGAGGAGGGCGGGAGGTTTACCGGGCCACGGCAGGGCCTGGTAAACCCCACTTACCTTTCCGGCGGAGCTCCGGATCGAGGCGAAGGATCTGCCTTCACCTCGATCCTCTTCGCCACGCTGCGCCGGCCCCCCAATCCTCTTCGCCTCCGCCTTAAGGGCAGGCGAAGCCCCCCACTCCGCTTCTAATTCGCCGGTCCGATTAGAAGCGGAGCACATCCCTAGCCAGCAAGATGCCCACAGGAAACCCATAAGTAGGACATCAGTGCAATAGAACCCACCTGCTTGTTGATTCTTTTATTATTGTAGTTGATGTCTGTGAGCTGTTTGGACTGTGTATAGGCAGTAAGCCTGTATACACTGGTTGCTGGGGAACAAGGGTGGGAGGGTGCTCTTGCATCGTGTCCTGTTTGTGGGTCCCTGGTCGACAGCTGGCTGGCCACTGTGTGAACAGAGTGCTGGACTTGATGGATCCTTGGTCTGATCCAGCATGGTTCTTCTTATGTTCTTAAGGGTGTGCTAGGCATGCAGTGCAGCATACAAATCTAACAAACAAACAAATAAGTGTGTGTGCTCACACACCATGAAAATTGACATTTAACAAATGCACACTGTTAAATATTTAAGAATTGCACAAAATGATCAGAGCTATTAGTGTTGAGATTTACTAACATCCTACCCATGTCACAGGCTCTTGGTATTAGGGATCACATGACAAGACATATACCAACTGAAGCCCATGCTTTTCTTCTTTTCTCTTTTTCTTTTCTATATTAAACTCTATTTAACAAAGCAGTTAAAAAGTTACTGGGTCGTGTAGAGTCATCTGTAGTCGGGCTGCTTGCAGACGGTCCTGCATTTGGGCTGGAGTTTGGATGAGACAGGGGTTGGTTGTTTCCAAATCTATGATTTTGTGGTTTAGGCAGTTTGGAATAACCACAAGATTTGCCAATTCTCTTTCAAGAGCCTTGCCTCCCTCCTCCACAACCCAAATACTAGATGTGTGAGACGCATGCTGAGATGTGGTCTCCCTGAAGCACAAATGGTGCAATCTGGAGAAGTTATAGTACATGCTGTCAGGTGCAGCTACTGGGAACCCTTGGGTCTATGTGCAGCGCCCCTGTGTGGTGAGCCAACAGAACTACAGGAATCTTCTTTGGCTGTAAACTGAACTCAAGCCCTGGACTGGTCTCATCCACTCATGCTGGCCACCTGGCCATCCTAGGCAGAACTATCACCTCTTTAGGGGTGATATTTTGCCCAAGCAGCAATTGTATTTCTGAGTGGTGTATTTACTTTGCTCTCACTCTTGGCCTTATTTCTTGGCTCTGGCTCCCTGGAACAATTTTGGGTCTCTCAGCTGTCTACAGCTCAGTCTGAACATATGTTCACATTAGGGTGGCCACTTATGCATTGCCAAGAAAGAGGAATTTTATCACCAAAAAAGAGAAGAGAAGTCAGCACAAAAAGGCAAATTTATATGTATAGGTGCAAAATTAGAAATAGTAACTACAAGTTAAATAAGAAAACAAGACATCTCACCATAGAAGGTAGGAATGTACGGATTGTGAAAAATCCATTCCATCTGTGTTTTATGGATTGTCAGGTGCCTTTCGTTCTGTCATTTGCTCACTGACAGATTGAGTTTCCAAATTTGCGCAAATTTGAATTTATGCAAAATCACTAGGGGTGTGCACGGACCCCTCAACCCGCTTCTCTTCCAGATCTGCAACTTCCAGATCGGGTCTGCTCCGCTCCACCTATAGTCCGCTCCGGTTCACTGCAAATCTCCGGATCCGGATCGGAGCTCCGCTTTCCCCCCCATAGGCTTGCATTGAAATCCAAAAAAGCCTACAACTTTTTTTCTGTTAAGGTTAGAAACCTCAAATTTGGCACCATGACACCTCATGCATGGATACACATGCATGCCAAGACTCAAGCCAATCCAAGCCTCCCCTGATTTTAGGGGAATTTTTGAAAATCGGACACCCCATTTTCAGACATGGACTGTTCTCCGACATTTTGACAGATAAAAACTTGGAAGCAGGCACATCCACATTCATGGCAAGTTTCAAGCAAATTCCATCATCCCCTGATTTGGGGGGGGGCTTTAACCTCTAATGCAGCACCCCTAACCCCAATTCACACCCCTTTCTATATCTCCGTCAATTTTCACATTAGAAACCTCAAATTTGGCACCATGACACCTCATGCACGTATACACATGCATGCCAAGACTCAATCCAATCCAATCCTCCCCTGATTTTGGGGGAATTTTTGAAAATCGGACACCCCAGTATCTCAGGGATTTAAAGCTGCAGACAGCTCAATGGGGCCATTTCAAAGGAAATCCCAACATGCCATGAATTGGGGAGTAGATAACCCTAAATATGAATCTTCTTCCACACTTGAAAAATTGATTTGGATCTTCAAAAAGTCTAAGTGAGCGCAGGAAGGACTTGTCCCCTGAGACAAAGCAAGACACACACAAACCATCCCTGTGAGGTGGGCAGGGGAGGAGGACAGGCGGGCAGAGAGCCAGGCAGAGATATGCCATAGATCTAGTATGGGGGAATCAGTCCTGGCAGATGCCCCACCACAGCAGCACCCTGGGGGGAAGGCACGCAGGCAGGCAGGCGGCAGGCATTTCTGGGCGCATAAGGAAATGAGGCAAGGATGGTTTGTTTCAAAGCCAGCAATAAGTCATGCATTGCAAACCATCCCTGCGAGGCGGTCACAGAGGAGGAGGACAGGCAGGCGGGCAGAGAGCCAGGCAGAGATACGCCATAGATCTAGTATGGAGGAGTCAGTCCCGGCAGATGCCCCACCACGGACTTGCCCGTTTGATTTTCACAGCAGGAGAGGCGGCCTGCTTACTGGTGCCAGCCTGAGCCTTCCCTTGACCACCACTGCTTTCAGCACGCCTAGCCACAGACGTGCGCCTGCTCCCTCTTCTCATGATGATAATAATATAATACTACTACTAATACTACTAATAATATATATTTGGGGAAATGGGACAAGTGTGTATGCTTTGCCCAAACTGGATTTGAAATGCTCAAACTGTATTGGCTTTTTTTGCACTTCACAAGCAGTGCACACAGCACACTCACACAATAACATACAGTCACACACACAGTCCAAGTAACACACACACACACACACACACAGAGAGAGAGAGAGAGAGAGAGAGAGAGAGAGAGAGAGAGAGAGAATAATTGTTTTTGTATTTTTTTGTATTTTTTTTATATAGAAGAAAGAAGGAAGATGAAACACAGTCAGGCTTTAAGAGGGGGAAGGGGGGGAACCAACCAAACAAACAAACACTCCAAAAATTAAAAATAAAGTTTATATTAAAACAAAGTAAGGGAAAAACACAGAGCAAACTAAGCAAACAGTCAGAAACAAGCAAACACACACACAACCCAAGCTAAATCCTAATCTAATCTCCTCCAACTCCAAACACAGCAGCAGCACCTATAACTAACTCCTCTCTCCACCAACGCCAACCCACAAAGAGACACAAAGCAGAAAGCTCTCAGGGTGGCTCTGCCTTAGTCCCCCCCTCCAATGCTGGGATTGGAGGATGCTTCATGAGGTCATCACTTCTCATCAGGATTGGGAGTTGAATCTGCCTCTCAGCACTTCAAAAAGGTACCTCTCCCGCTTTTTTTACCCTATTATTTAAAAAATTATAGCAAGCGAACCGCACCACGCAGAGTGCTGAGAGTAGGCTCAAAATGACCCCCAGCCACGACTCTCTAAGCACATGAAATTTCAGAAAGATAGCTTTAAAAACAACACAGTTATCCCCTAATCTTTTCCGCAATGCAATCCTATGGGCGAAATTATCCAAAATGGTGGGCGGATCACTCCATGAAAAGAGAAGCTCTTCTCCTATGGCCGCTTCTCTTCGCCACGCTACTCCAGGACCCCGGTTCGCTTCTACTCCGCCTCTGGGCAAGGCGGATCAGGCCAATTCGCTTCTGATTCTCCGATTCTAAGCGGAGTGGAGCACATCCCTAAAAATCACACTTGCAAAACTGTGCAACCTCCCCCCCAAGATGTGCAAATCGCCCCATACACATTTTCACCTATGTGACAAAGGCACATTTTTGGTTGGGTTTTATTTATTTATGCATATTTTTCTATTATTAAATTTGCACAAAATTCCAGAAAGTTAGAAAAATGGTTAGAAAGTCCATGGAATCCGCACAACTGAGGAAAAGCCAGTCTGCTGCAGAATCCAGTGGGTGGACTCATAAAAATCTGAACTCATTTAATTCCATTGCAGATTTCTCCCCCTTCCCTAAGAATGAGGAAGACTGCTTCGGTGACCTATATTGCTGCTCAGTCTAATATCAAGGTGGTAAACTGTGGATGGGCAACCTCAAGACCCCTCAGTGCTCTCCCTCCTTATAGTTCTTAATTTTTAAACCAGACTTTTACTGGACAGCCCATCAAATAGAGGACTGTTCTCTGCCAGCTTTCCAAACTAGAGGGCTGTCCCCTGTAGAGTAGGACACCAAGGCCACCCTAGTTCACATCGATTGACTGCCCATATAAAGTACATTTGCATCCACATTTGCATTGTTTAATTCAGTCTTAGCAGTTTGCGTGCATGGATATGTAACTCCACTATACATGCCCTGGGGTCAAATGGAACAAATCACTACGCACAAGTATGGAAACAATGATACATGTGTTCTTCTTCTTCGGGATGCCTTCTCCTATCGGAGGTTAGCTATCATTACAGCTATTTTTGTTTTTGACACCGCTGCTCTAAATAATTGTATGGAAGTACAGTTATACCATTCCCTCAAGTTCTTTAGCCATGATGTTCGTCTTCTTCATCTTTTCCTTCCAAATTTCCCTTCTATAATAAGTTGGAGATTGGTGTATTTTTCTCCTCTAATAGTATGACCAAGATATTGCAATTTTCTTCTTTTGATGGTATTTATTAATTCTGTTGGTTTGTTTAACCTATGTAATACATCCTCATTTGTTATTCAGTCAGTCCAAGGTATCTTCAACACACGTCAACATATCCACACTTCAAAAGCTCCAATTCTGTTCAAATTGTTTTTCTTAAGTTTCCAAGCCTCCACTCCATAAAATAATATTGAAGAAAATATTGATGCAAGTCAATATGGTCCAAAAACACAAACTGGAATACTTCGAATCATAGAATAGTAGAGTTGGAAGGAACCTATAAGGCCATCGAGTCCAACCTCCTGCTCAATGCAGGAATCCACCTCAAAGCAGGCAGGGCTGTTCTAGGCATTTTGCTGCTTGAAGTGAAGGATGAGATGGTTCCCCATCCCCAATTCTATGTAGAGAAGCCAACTAGATCGGCAGCTGATGTCCAGGCACATCTCCAATAGCACCTGAAGGCATCACACTAGCTTGAGTGGTGTAGGGCAGGCTGTGGTACACAAAGTCCTCAACACTTTACTGTCACTCTCTTTTTTTTTTTTTAATTTTTTATTCATTTTCTACACTATATAAACATAAAAAAAACATTCCAAAATATAACTAAAACAACACAATAGGAAAAAAAAAACTTCAAACATCTGCTACATACATATTGAATAATTGTTGAGTACAAATATCAAAAACTATTACATATACCTTATCACACTACAACATCTTCGTTCTTAACATAAAAGTGCACCCCCCCACCTCGGGATCATTCTTGAGTCCAAAATCTAATCGTTTCTTCTGCTGGTGGTTTCCCACTTCCCTTAGTAAACACAAACACTAGGAACTGTTTCCAGATTCCTTCGAACTCATTTATTTTAGTTACGCCTTTTCTCCACTTAATATTACATGTCAGTTTATCATTAATGGCTATGTCCCATACTTCTTTATACCATTCCTCAATAGAATATTCCCCTTGAATCTTCCAGTTCCTAGCTACCATCAGTCGTGCTGCAACCAACAAACTCGATACCAGCTCTATAGTTCCTTTTCCACACTTTATATCTTCAAATAGTGACAGCAATGCTATTTTTGGTGTTTGTTCTATTTTCATTCCTACTATTTCTTCAATTTCTGAGAACACCATCTTCCATAATCTTTGTACATATTTGCATTGCCACCACATATGTAAATATGTTCCTTTTCCCCCACAACCTCTCCAACAATTCGCTGAATGTTGATCACTTATCTTATTCAATCTAACCGGGGTTAGGTACCACCTCCATAAAATTTTAAAATAATTCTCCTTTATTCTTACTGATAAACTTCTCAACACTCTTTGTTTCCATAGTCCCTCCCAGCTCTGTCGCCCTATTTGTATCTTCAAATCTGATTCCCAAACCATTTTCTCTGTATTCTCTCTAAACTCCGTCTCTAACAATATTTTATATATTTCACTCATTAATCCTTTTAAAACTATACTACCTCCTTTTCCTTCCTCCTTACTTCCTACTAATTCTTCAAACCTCGTCATCTTTCTGCACATTCTATTATCTTTAATCCACTTTTTATTCCATTGATCTAATTGACCATACTCTAGCCACGATAGCTTCTTCTCCTTTAACAAATTTTCCATATCCTCTCTTGTTTTAATATCTCTTACCCAATCCTTTAATTTTATTTTATTTTTCTCTTTTAATATTTTACATAATCTACCCTTTAGATCCTCTGGGAAATTCTTTAACATTATTATCGGTGCTAGGGGAGAGTTGCTCGGAAGCAGCTTCCCTTTAAATTTACTCCAAATTTCCCATTGCATCCTCAGAAGTGGATTATCTATACTTCCAACCCACTTTCTTCCTCCGTCTTTAAAAAAAACATTCTCCAAATTCATCTCTACCTTACTTATGGTTTTTTCTTCCATCCAATGTAAATCTCCTACTCCCATAATTGCTTCTACAACATGTCTTAATCTATTTGCTACGTAATATAATTTTATGTTTGGGAGACCCATTCCCCCCTTTTTTTGGCTTAGGTACCAGTTATTTTTATTCACTCTTGCTTGCTTTCCTCCATTACAATATTTATTAATTATATTTTGCCAACTTTTTATCTCGGTTTCTGATATTTTTATAGGTAACATCCTAAATACAAAATTAATTTTAGCTAATATCTTCATTTTTATCAAAGCTATTCTCCCAAACCAAGATAAGTTTAATCTTTTATATTTCTCCAGTTTCTCTAGTACCTCCTTCTTTAACCTCGTTAAATTTTCCCTTTCTAGATTCTCTAAATTTTTTGTAATTTTAATTCCCAAATATTTAATCTCATTCTTAACTTTCAATTCCATTCCCTTAAATTCCCAATCCTTTTCTTCCTTCTTGGTATAGTTAAACAACATCATCTCTGATTTAGACCAATTTATTTTTAACCCTGTAATTTCCTCAAATTCCCTCAGATGATATTTAATTCTTTCTAATTTTCTTAATGGATTCTTAATGGTCAATAAAGTATCATCCGCAAACATGTTTAACTTTATTTCCCTTACCTCTCCAATTCCTTCTAACTCTTCATCCTCCCTTAGTGCCTTCGCCAAAACTTCCATAACCATTACAAACAGGACCGGCGAGAGCGGACATCCTTGTCTTGTTCCTCTGGCTAGTCGTATCTTTCCAGTAAATCCGTCATTTACCACCACTACCGCCGTATTTTGGGAATATAGCTGTTCTATTACATTTTTAAATTTATTTCCAAATCCCAATTTATCTATAATACTCTTTAGTGCCTGCCAGCTCACACAATCAAAAGCTTTAAAAATATCCAATGCCATAATACCTGCTTTAATATTTTCTTTTTTTATTACATTTATTACATTTAAAACTCTTCCCACTAAATTATGCATATGCCTTCCTACCACAAACCCACATTGATCTACTCCTATATATTCTGATAAAAATTTATTTAGCCGTTTGGCCATAATAGATGTGAAAATTTTTGCATCCTGATTTATTTTTGTGAACCGCCCAGAGAGCTTCGGCTATTGGGCGGTATAAAAATGTAATAAATAAATAAATAAATAAAAAAATTATTAACGAAATAGGTCTATAAGAGTCGGGATTAGTCAAATCTTTATCTGGTTTTGGGATCAGAATTATCACTGAATGTTCCCATGATTCAGGTATCTTCTCTCCTGATAATATCCTATTATAAAGTTCCATTAATTTTGGAGCTAAATAATCTTTGAAGACCTTATAATATTCCGGACCCAAACCATCTGCTCCCGGTGATTTACCAACTTTTAACTTATCAATAACCTCTTCAACTTCTCTTTGACTTATTACTGACTCCATTAACTCCTTATATTCTAATTTTATTCCCTTCTTTATAAACCTTCCAATATACTCCTCCACCTTTTCTTGTTGAATGTCTTTAACCTTATACAATTCCTGATAAAATTCCTGAAAATTTTTTAATTTAGTTTTCATTGCATAACAATAATTCCCTCGGCTATCTTTCAACGTTTCTATCCCATTCCTCCCTTTTTCTTTTTGTGTGAGCTTGGCAAGCAACCTCGAGTTCTTATTACTGTTTTCAAAGTATTCCCTTTTCATATACATTAAATTCTTTTGAACCTCCTCTATATTTAAATTTTCTAATTGTTTCTTCTTAGCTTGTATTTCCACTAATTTATATTTATCTTTAACTCGCCAATAACTTTCCTCCAAGTTTTTAATTTCTATCTCTAACTTTTCCTGCTCTACACGTTGTTGTCTTTTTAAACTACATGTTTCTCTAATACAGATTCCTCTTACTACAGCCTTCATGGTGTCCCAAATGACTGATCCAGCTGTTCCTCCTTTTTCATTAATTTCCCATGACTCCGACAATTCGTTCCGAATTTTCTCTACTACTTTATTATATTTCAATATCCTTGTGTTCAGTTTCCATCTATATGCCTCTTTATAATCTTTCTTAACTGTAAATTCTAAACTTAACAAGGCATGATCAGTTACTTTTATTACCCCCATTTCCATTTTACAAATCGTCGTTGCAAAATCTTTTGAAATAAATATATAATCTATCCTGGAGTATGTATGATGTACTGGGGAAAAATATGAAAATCCAGGCCTATTCCCGTTAAGTAAACGCCACGAATCTAAGTAATCATTTTCTTTTACTAATTTATTCAATATAGTCATATTATTCCTCTTTTCAGCATTAGTGGGATTTGACCTGTCCCATTTATTATCCATAACCATATTAAAATCCCCAGCTAATATAGCATACCCCTCCTTAAATTCTTCTATTTCTTTAAATAACTTTATAAAAAACTCTCTATGCCTCTCATTTGGGGCATAAACATTAATCAAAGTATATACCTTTCCCTCAATTTTACCTTTTAACATGAGATATCTACCCTTATCATCCTTTTTTACTTCTTCTAATATAAACCCACTTTTTTTTGAAATCAAAGTGGCCACTCCATTTTTTTTCGATGTCCCTAATGACTTTTCATAATAGGCTAACCACTTTAATTTTATCATATTCGAATTCTCGGAGCCTTGGTGTGTCTCTTGAACCATTATAATATCTGATCCCTCTTTATTAAACATTTGTTCTATTCTCTTCCTTTTCACGACTGCCCCCAAACCTTTAACATTGAGTGTTGATACCTTTATCTTTTTATCCATAATCACCCTTTTGAATCCTCTTCCGATCCCTTGTGCTCAGCAATTCAAACTTGCTTACATAAAAACACAAACCCCATACATAAACCCCCCACCCTCCTACCCCAATCCCTCCTCTCCTACCTTCCCCCCCTCCCCACCCCCCCACTCTAATCCCCCCCATATCCCCGTGAGTCTAATACTCCAGCCATCTACTTTAAAGGGGGGGGGGGAGGCAGTGCTGCGCCTGGCCGGCAGGTCTCTTTATTGGCATTTCTATTTGCAATTATCTCCAAACATAATTAACAATTCTCTTACTCTCCAGATGTCCCAGCTTCGTTCCCTCCCCCACCCACTCCAGCCCCATTTGTTTCTCCATCCAGACCCAGCCTCTTCAGCAATTCTTTACCTTGACCCAATGAGGTTACTCTGTATTCCCTCCTCCCATATGTAGATCTTAAAAAAAAAAAAAAAAAAGGGAAACCGAGTAACCCCATACATAAGGAATTTTATTCTTCACTAATATTTCCGTTATTAGTTTAAGACTTCGTCTCCAATTTAATGTGTGTTGAGAAAAATCATTAAAAATTTGCACTGTTTTGTCTTTATATTATATCTGATTCTTAAATCTCAATTCTTTCATAATTTGCTCTTTTTTATAATAATTACCAAATTTCACCAAATGTCTCTAGCCCCTTAGTGGTTTTGCCCCCCCACACGATGGACTCGATCCGGATCCAATCCGTCTATTGATATATCAGGCATCAGCTCCTTGAACCAGTTCACGATGATTTCTCTAAGATCTTCTCCCTGCGACTCCTTTAGCTGCTTTATTCAAAAAGTAGATCTACTAGATTAATCTTCCAAGGCAATCGATCACTGTACCCATTCTTTAAATTGTATATTAGTTGATTTCTCAAAAGCCTCTTATTTCTTCTGGTCCAAATCCGCTTTAGCCTCTATCTTTTTGATCTTATCCGAATTTTCCGCCGTTTTATCCGCTAAATACACAATTGATGTCTAAATTCACTCATATGCTGATCCATTTTTTTAAAATATAACAATGTTATTTTCAGCTATAATGGCCCTGATCTCCATCAACGAGGGAGGGTTGCTACCACTTTCTCCTCCTTCAGTCATATTTTTTTCTTTATTTGGTATTGTATCCAAAGGGACTGGGTCTTTATCTTCCTCCTCTTGCTCAACTCCAGGGGCTGTCCTTTCCAGGAGGGAGAGGTATGCCAAATTATGATTTGAAAGTTCCTTTTTTTATGATTTGAAGGTTTCTTATTTTTCTTTTCTTTTTTTTTTCTTTTCTTCTTTTTTTGTATATTAAGCTTTGCCCAACTTTTGATCTTTCTTTTAACGTTAGGCATGGGACTCTTCTGGGTAGGGCATAAATCTTAGAGTGTAACTCACTTCCTTAGCAACTTATGCTGGCTTCTCTGTTATATATCAAACACTTTTTCCTTCTTCATGAGGGGGGGGAATATCCAGTTCACAACAGCATTCACTAGAGGGGATCAGTTTAATCATTCACAGCCTCTCAGCTTCCCACATCTCCCTCACCGAATGCCGAATGCAGCTTCTTCCACCTTCTCTCCCCCCCTTCTCGCCACGCCAATAAATCCAATCAACAACTTCCACCTTACAAAGCCAGCATTTCAATCGTTCCCATGTGAGATAAGAATGAAAGGTTATAACACAAATCAATGTCCAGCAAGCATAAATTCCTTCTTTTTAAACTGCGTCAGTGTTTGCTCTTTACTTTCGGTTTCGATAGTGTTGCCGTTTACACAGACATTGTATTAAACATCAATCATCTCACCTCCCTTCTTCAAATCTCTCCACTTTTCCAGCTCCTGTGACTTTTATAATCATTTTCTGTCGTTTGCTCAAAGATTTATGCCCATTAGAAGAGAGATAATTGCTTTTTCCGGCAAACGCCGCTTAGAGCCTCAGAAGAACCCCGCCATTGCTCAGGCGGCCAGCTCCGCCCCCCCTTTTTACTGTCACTCTCTACACCCTAGCATTTGCCCCCAGGGCAGCTGTCTCACCCTGCCTAATGACAGAGCCAGGCCTGAGAGCATACCATGGCAGCACTGCTTTGCCATAGGAACTGCTTAAAATGAATATGCACAATATGAATATGTTCACATGGGAGCAAAATGATAATTTGACATATTATAACCATAGATGGCACTTTTAGTGAAAAGCAAATGCCAACCACAAGATGATCAGGGAATTTGAAAACTGTAAAGGATTTCACTTGGTCATGCATGCTCCGCATATTCCTAGAAATCACATCCAATCCTAATCCAATGGCATTATTATTACATTAACGTTTCTGTACTGCCCCCATAGCCAAAGCTCTCTGGGTAATTTATGAAAGATTAAAACATTAAAACATTAAAATCGATATACAAAATTTAAAACCATAAAACTGATCGTTTACACAAAGACAACATACATCTAAAAACAACTTTGAGCTGTCAGCAAAATGTAAAAACGGATCTTGGATCTATTAAAAACATAATATATACTATGAAATGTCTGAGAGAAAAGAAAAGTCTTGATCTGGTGTTTAAAAAATTAAAATGTTGGTGCCAGGCAGACCTTGTTGGGGAGATCATTTCAAAATTGGGAGGGGGGCACAACAGAGAAGGATATCTCCCTCCTGCAATCCTCCAAGCCTCCCTTGGAGAAGGTACCTGAAAGAGGACCTTAGATGCTGACCATAGTGTATGGGTAGGTTTGTGTTGGGAGAGGTGTTCCACCAGGTATTGTGGTCCTGAGCCATGGAGGTTAGAACCAGCACCTTGAACCAGGCTTAGAAACATACAGGCAGCCAATGCAGGTGGGCCGGAGCTGGTCTTATATGTTCAAACCTTCTGGTCCCAATTATCAATCTAGATGCTACATTTTCCACAAGCTGCAGCTTCTGAACCATCTTCAAAGGCAGCCCACGTACCCTGTTGTGCACATGGAAGAACACACACGTGTATAACGGGGTCTGTCTTCTTTTATACCAAACAGAAGGCCTTCCATACCCCAATAGCACATAGCAAACCATGCAGGCTGTTCACACAATGCACTAACCAGCATTTACTTTCTCAAACAAGCCACCTTGAGAAACCATGATTTGTTGTTGAGTTGTTCAGGATGGTTAACAAGTCACTCCGGCTGTGTTCAGACAACCCATCCTGACAACATGCTAACCCATGGTTCATCAAACAATTCATTATTCAAAACTGTGTGTGGGTTAGTGTGTTGTGTGAACAGCCTCTATATGCTAGGCCAATTGAAACTACCACCTGTTCTAGGGATTTAAATTAATTTTACTTCAAGTTGTAGTCCATTAGCATAGATCAGGATGGGAACCTGGTGCCCTTCAGATATTTTGGACTACAAGTCCCACAATCCCTCACCACTGGCTGTGTAAGCTGTGCCTGCTGGGAGTTGTAATCCAAAACATTTGGAGGGCACCAGATTTCCTATCCCTGTGAAGATGGAGGAGATGCACAACAGCTCACCTGAATAACATTCCGAAAACTAAGCTTGGAATTGCCCATGAGCTCTACATGCTGCGTTTTGAAAAATTTTATTCTATTTCATTGCTGTAATGTAAACATCACCTTCCTGAGAACAAAGACGAAGATGAAACTGCAGTTGAGGAAGCACTATGTGGTTTTAAAAACTGATCTGTGCCCTGTGTTTCTGCTCTCTTGGACCTTTAATTCAGATCAAATTCATACTGCGTTAGAGGCCAGTGAAATCATGTTAACTAGTATAAGAAGACTGGCAGCCCCTTGGGGCATGTCTACTGGGTAGATAAGAATAATCAAAATGGAAGGAAGCAGGAACAACAGCAAAAGAGTGAAAAAACCCCAGATTGGATCTCTTACCATATTCACCCAAAATAAGCTGTTATATTTCCTTGAGGGTGTGCTTTTTCCAAACCCTAGCTGGAAAGCAAATTCAAAATTAATTAAAATGTATCTTATGCTTTCCTATACTGTGAATTTGAAAATATTTCCAAGCAAACTTAAGTTAATGAATCACTGCACAGTTGAATTATATTTGTAAATATGAAAAGCACTATTTGTATTAAATTTACAAAGAATCAGATTACACTCAAATACTTTCTGACTTACAGTTACAAAATCTTATTTCACAAATCCGTGTTAAGGACAAGCCCGAAATCAGATTAAGACCTTGGGAGCTCCAGGAACTAGAGCGTCTGCCCGTCAGCACTGAGGGGGGGAGGACACCCTCACACACACACACAATTTGTCAAGTTTTAAAGAGACGTTTGAGTCCTGAGAACTACCTTCAGCAGAATTTTTAAGCAATTTGTTTATCACATATGTATCGATATGCAGCAGATTGAGAGGTTGCTGCAAAGCATTTTGTGCCAACAAATGGTGGAGCATTTGTTGGCACAAAATGGTGCTGATCTCTTTAAGAAATGGAAATGGAAATGAGATCTAATTTGTATATGCTGGTTGCAATTAGCATATAAGTCCAATTCTGGGAGTTGGAGGAAGGAAACGAACACAGCAACAATGTAATAAGATTTGGTTAGACGGAATTAGCAAGCTCAGAACAATCGTAAAATTATCTGAATTACTGGTAGCCTCCAATTATTTCTCAATATCACATCAACATGAAAATGGAAAGGGTCTTCACTACATTGTGCTACACTATAGCCAATTTTGTATAATTGTTTTGCTTTATCATCTTACATATAGTGTAAGTATGTATATATATATATATTATAAAAAATAGTAGTATGTATATATATTTTAAAAAAGGTCACACCTAGTGATGGATGAAGTCACCCCAACAGAAATGGTTATTTCTTAGCCAGGTTCCAAATATCTCTATCCAGTTATACAAACCGCTACATTAAGCACAGATCTCTTCTTTGTCACCATCCAGCTGCTCCAGGATGCTCCTCTCCCAACCTCCTCTTCCTTGAAATGTGGTGTGCACACACTTGTAGTCCAGCATGGCTGTCTACAGATATAACGTTTCAGCCCATGTGACCATTCCATGTGATGCATCCTGGCATGGTCACATGACAATTCAAGAAGTGCCTGTCAAGCTGAAATGCCATCTCTGAAGGCAACCAGGCTGTTAACAAGCATGAACGGCGGTAGTAGGAACTTTAGAAAAACTCCTAAGGAAAAGTCATACAGACCTCAAAATCAGTCTTTATTTGCATAATGAAGTTCGATAGATAGTCTTCCAAGCTCAGTCGATATATGAACGTTATGAATATAGCAGATTCATTGTACCACCTAATTTCAAGTTTCACCAGTCACATCCTGTATTTTGTGAATTTTGTACAGTCAGCATAAATTTTGCCTGATTTCTTGGAAGTGATTGTTCTGCCCCAACTGAGCATTGCGTCATTTGTCATGTTGCTCCATAGTCTTTGCGTTGAGAACTTCTTTAATTTTCCCTATTTAAGTCTGTGAGAAACTGATCAGGCCTTGTTATTCGCCATTATGCATTGATTGGTTGTTCCTAGGAAGAAACTTTAGTTCCACTCAGACCAGTTTATTCTTCAGTAGGAATAATCTTTCCTTTGACCTGGTTTTGTGCTGCTGTCCTAAATTTGCAGGAAGAGGGAAACCCCATGAGGGAGTGAAAAAACAAGCCAAAGGCAGGAGCGGAACCAAGGATAATATTTGCAAAATATTATCTGTATAAAAAAGGTTTAATGAAGGTGCCTACGCATTTCAGACAAAAAACGTCCTTCCTCAGGGCTTACTCAATACGGTTTTTACTAGGGCTGTGCTCCACTTCTCCTCGGACCGGAGAAGCAGAAGTGGATGGGGGTGCTTCACCTAGCCTTAAGGCAGAGGCGAAGAGGATCGGGGGAGCAGTGGAGCATTGTGGAGCATTGTGGAGCAGATCGAGGTGAAGGAGGATCCTTTGCCTCCATCGGGAGCTCCGCAAAAAAGATAAGGGGGTTTACTTGGTCCTGCTGCCGCCGCCTGTGCAACGACAGCAGCAGAGCCAGGTAAGGGGGCAAGGGGGAGGGGGGTCTTACCTGCATCCGTCCGCGGCCCCACGGCTGCTTCAGCTGAGCCCAAGGACTCAAACAGGAAAACCAGGCCGCAACTGCGGCTTGGTCTTCCTGTTTGAGTCCTCGGGCTCAGTTGAAGCAGCCGCGGGGCCATGGACTGATGCAGGTAAAGGGGAGGAAGGAGGGGGGGTTACCTGCGTCCGTTGCGGCCCGTCGCTGGCTTCACTTGAACCCGCGGCTCATCCTGGAAGTGTAGGCCGCAAGTGGGGCCTACAGTTATTGGTTGAGCTGCGGGCTCTAGTGAAGCTGGTGGCGGGCCGGGATGGAAGCAGGTAAGGGGGAGGAGGCAGGAGGGCCTTACCTGGTGCCGCCCCCCGCTGCTGCGGAGCTCCGATTCGGAGCCGGAGCTCCGCAGTGGAGCGGACCCTAGGCGGATCAAGGTGGGATGGAGCGGGCCTGATCCGCAATTTGCGGATTGGGAGCGGGGTGGAGCGGCCCTAGGTGCACAGCCCTAGTTTTTACAGTCATTTGCTCAATGAAATCATAGGCTTGACTGGTACAGAGAGATGTAAGATATATAGAAGGGAGACCTTATTGAGCAAATGATTGTAAAATCCTTGTTGAATAAGCCCTGAGGAAAGACGTTTTTTGTCCGAAATGCGTAGGCACCTTCATTAAACCTTTTTTATACAAATAATATTTTGCAAAGATTATCCTTGGTTCCGCCCCTGCCTTTGTCCTGAATTTGCAGCCTTGAAGGCCTGATCTTGCATTGTTCATCCACCTCATCCATACAGTTTCTTCATCTCCACTCATTCTCCTTTGAAAGTTAAATATTTAATGCTCTTCATTTATTATCTGCCCTACTGTTAAAGTTGTCTTTCCAATAAAGTTGAAGATTTGTGTTACATGGAAGCATGGAATGGATGTGAATTTAGCTGCCTGCATAGATACACAGACCAATGTGTGTTGAGGACACAACTGGCTGGATCTACACTACTGCTTTAAAGTGCTTTATAACAGTTTTGACGACTGTATATGGAGTGTGTCCTGGGCCCCAACAGTTGTCAAAACTGTTATAGAGCACTTTAAAGCACTTTAAAGCAGTAGTATAGATCCTGCCAGTGACATCTCTGATTTTTAGAAGATGGTTTTGTTAGGGCAGTTAGTGTTTGCTATGGTCAGATGCTCCATAAACTCTCATGAGCTTAGACCAAAGAAGATGGGGTTATCTTATTTTATCCTCAGAACCCCTGTGTGATAGGTTAGACCAGTGGTTCTTAACCTTTTTGGTGTCACACCTCCCTTGTGAAAAATCTTATGACCCACGCCTTCCATGTGTTAACGGCCCAAAATTTGTGCTCAGCAAGAGTAGTTATTCTAGGGACAATGTTAGACAATGTTAGGTGCATATCATCTCTGGCATCCAACCGATTTCTAGCTTTGGTTTTTATGCTGACAAGAATTGAAAAGCATTTAAGAGTTAACAGCATTTAACAACGCTAAGTTTGTTTTCTAACGGACCCCAGAACTGTTGTTTTTAAATGGATACTGATGTTTTTATACTGTTGTTTTTTATGTGTCTGATGGTTTTAAAATTTTGTATACTTTTTAATGTTTACTGTTTTAACTTTTGTGAACCACCCAGAGAGCTTCAGCTGTGGGGCAGTATATAAATGTAATAAATAAATAAATAAAAATCCAGATTCACACAGATAGGTGGTTGGAAATGGAATTAATGATGAAATAGCTTTCTTTGCCAGAACAGGATATGCAGCCACTTGAGAGCCCCAAAATTCATCAAGATTTTGATTGAAGAAATCAAATCAAGTTTAGGGAGAAAAGGCCTATGCTGGGAGTTGTAGGCCTTTTCTCCTGTGCTCCTAGGCCAGTAATTGGAGACCATGTGACCTCATCCTCTCCAAACAGCATTCAGATAGAACTCTTGGGCTGCTGCATTTTCAAGGGGTGCTTTTAAAAATATAAAAAAATTGAAAGAAGAAAGGAACAACTGCTTAAACTTCAAAAGGTGGAAACCCTGTCCCTTTCCCCAAGGAGAAATTCTACAAAAAAGCTCTCCTTTCCCCAACTTTTTTCTCCAGAGTTTTTGTTTTCCTCCCACCCCCTACGAAATGCCAAAAAAATGGAACTTTTTTTGAAACTTTCGGCCCAGCTCTACTTTTTGCAATAAACCTGGGGGAAAGTGACTTAGAACAAAGCAGTCACTTACCTTGAAAGATTGATTGTTCTTCACAAACGCTAACGCACGTGTAGCAGGTAACGATAACTACAATAACGCACGTGGTGTACAAATGAGCTACGTCGTAGCTCCCAAGATTAGTAGAAAGAAATAAGGTTGGGCCAAGCTGCGCTGCTATGTACTTGTAAAATAAACAATTTATAGTTGAGAGGCTACTCACACCTCCCCTGGAGTGGGTCCAAACCTCCCCTGGGGAGGCGTACCCCACCGGTTAAGAACCCCTGGGTTAGAATGTGAAATAATGAGTGGCCCAAGGCCACCCAATGAGTTTCAGGGTTCAGTTGACCTGGATTTCCTTGGTCTAAATCCAACAATTTATGAATTCCCTCACATTGGATCTCAGATTCCATATATCATGGTGTTCACTCAATGGATATTAACAGTACAAGTTGTATTCTTTCCATTCCTGACCTGGTATAGAGGGAAAAGATAGCTCAATAAGCAACTGGCCATGGTTGCCACAGCTCTTCTCAATACCTGAGTATGAGTTGTCCTTAAACCATGTGTTGTTGTGTGTTGTTGTGTTGTATGAACCCAGCTGTGCTAACAAATTATGGTTTGTTAACCAGAGTTCTCAACCCAACAACAAACCATGGGTTCACACAACACAACAACCCACAATTCAATGACAACCCTCATTCAACTGATACTCTACTGTGATTATGGGTTGTAGTATTGGGTCAATATCTTTTAGTCCCTGTGTATTCAGATCAGCCAAATAATGGCCAGGCTCAGTAGAGTAGGAAATCATGGACATCCCCTGAATTCTACCAATTTTTCCCTCTCTCCATTGCTAGACCTATTGCCCCATACTTAAGGGCATAGCCAAAAGGAGATCTTTGCCACCATTGAAAAGACATTGGAGAACCAGTGTGGTCTAGTGGCTAAAGTGTTGGACTGGGAGTCGGGAGATCCAGGTTCTAGTCCCCACTCAGCCATGGAGGCTCACTGGGCGACTTTGGGCCAGTCACAGACTCTCAGCCCAACCTACCTCACAGGAGTTGATGTTGTGAGGATAAAATGGAGTGGAGGAGGATGATTATGCACTCCTCCTTGGGTTTCTTGAAGGAAAAAAGGTGGGATATAAATGCAATAAATAAATAAATAAAATTTTAGTAAATAAGGTGATAATGATAATTAATAAGGTGATTAATGCTAACAAATAAATGAAAATGTTTGATCTGTGGAAATAGCTGTATATGAGAAGCCTGGATATGACTAGGCCAGTGGATACCTCTATGTGAGGTGAGGAAGAGCTTCCCTTGATTGGTAATGGACATTGGCCAGGCAAGTTGTGGTGCAATCAATGGTGGCAGAGGGCCAATGGGGGTGGTGGGAAATAGATCAATAGATGTTCCATGATAATCCCCTCTCACATGTGCATAACTGTGTGAAGGTGGGGAGGAGCAATGGCCAAATATATGTATAGCTCTTCATTTATGGAATGTGGTGGGAAACAGTGTTCTATGGTTGCAAATGCCAAGTTCTACATTTAGGAAATAGAAACCAAATGCACAGTTACAAGATGGGGGATACTTGGCTCAGCAATACTACAAATGAGAAGGATCTTGAAATTGTTGTAGATCGCAAGCTGAATATGAGCCAACAGTGCGATATGGCTGCAAGAAAGGCAAATGCTATTTTATCCTGGTTGTGCTTTTTATACTTTATTTTGTATTTGTGCTTTTAACCTGTTGGTTGTTTTATTATGGTTTTAATTTTTGTGAACTGCTCAGAGAGCTTCGGCTATTGGGCAGTATAAAATGCAATAAATAAATAAATAAATAAATAAATAATAAGTATAGCTTCCAAATCACATGAGATACTGGTTACTCCCTATTCGGTCCTGGTTAGGCCTCATCTAGAGTATTGCATCCAGTTCTGGGCTCCACAATTCAAGAAGGATGCAGACAAGCTGGAGTGTGTTCAGAGGAGGGCAGCCAGGATGATCAGGGGTCTGGAAACAAAGCCCTATGAAGAGAAACTGGAAGAACTGGGCATGTTTAGCCTGGAGAAGAGAAGATTGAGGGGAGACATGATAGCACTCTTCAAATACTTAAAAGGCTGTCACACAGAGGAGGGCCAGGATCTCGTCTCAATCCTCCTAGACTGCAGGACATGGAATAACGTGCTCAAGTTAAAGGAAGCCAGATTCCAGCTGGACATCAGGAAAAACTTCCTGACTGTTAGAGCAGTACGACAATGGAATCAGTCCACTAGTAGAGGCTTTCAGAGTGCCGTCCGGTTCAGTTTTATTGGATGAGTTTCAGTTAGTGAGGCCCGAGGATGTGGACAAGGTGCTTGGCCAAGTCCGGTCGACCACCTGTGTGCTTGACCCTTGCCCCTCGTGGCTCATTACATCAAATAAGGAGGGGATCGCCGGCTGGGTGCAGGAGGTTGTAAATGCCTCCTTGAGAGAGGGAGTGGTGCCGGCCTCTTTAAAAGTGGCAGTAATTAGACCACTCCTGAAGAAGCCTAACCTGGACCCGAAGGATGTTAACAACTACAGGCTGGTGGCTAATATCCCCTTCCTGGGTAAGTTGCTTGAGCAGGTGGTTGCAGGACAATTCCAGGCACTCTTGAATGAAACGGATTATCTAGATCCATTTCAATCAGGTTTCAGGCCTGGTTTTGGAACAGAAACTGCCTGTGGGATGACCTCTGTCAGGAGAGAGACAGGGGGAATGGTGACCCTGTTGGTTCTCCTGGGCCTCTCAGTGGCTTTCGATACCATCGACCATGGTATCCTTCTGGATAGGTTGTCTGAGCTGGGAGTTGGAGGTACTGCGTTGCAGTGGTTCCGCTCCTACTTGGATGGCCGATTCCAGAAGGTGTTGCTGGGGGATTATTGCTCTGTGCCGTGGCTCCTAAGCCATGGAGTTCCACAGGGCTCTATTTTATCCCCTATGCTGTTTAACATATACATGAAGCCGTGGGGGGAGGTTATCCGGAGATGTGGACTGAGGTGTCATCAATATGCGGATGATACCCAGCTCTACCTTTCCTTTTCATCAAACCCAGGTGAGGCAGTGGCTGTTCTGAACCAGTGCCTGGGCACGGTAATGGACTGGATGAGGGCTAATAAACTGAGACTCAATCCAGACAAGACAGAGGTACTGTTAGTGGGTGGTTCATCTGTCTGGCGAGGTGATGTTTACCCTGTCCTGGACGGGGTTGCACTCTCCCTAAAGGATTGGGTCCGTAGTTTGGGGGTGCTCTTGGATCCAGAACTGTCACTTGAGGCACAGGTGAACTCAGTGACAAAGAGCACCTTTTATCAGCTTAGGCTGATATACCAACTGCGCCCTTATCTGGACAGAGATAGCCTAGCTACAGTTATCCATGCTCTGATAACCCCTTGTTTGGATTACTGCAATGCGTTATACATGGGGCTGCCTTTGAAAACGGTCTGGAAACTTCAACTGGTACAAAACAGGGCAGCCCGTTTACTAACAGGGACTGACCGACGAGACCACATCATGCTAGTCCTTTTCCAGCTTCATTGGCTGCCAGTCCAGGTCCGGGCCCAATTCAAAGTGCTGGTATTAACATTTAAAGCCCTAAACGGCTTGGGGCCAGGTTATCTGAAGGAACGCCTCCTCCCGTATGTACCTGCCCAGACCCTAAGGTCATCCTCAGGGGTCCTTCTCCGCGAGCCCCTGCCAAAGGAAGTGAGGCAGGTGGCTACCAGGAGGAGGGCCTTCTCTGCTGTGGCACCCCGGCTGTGGAATGAGCTCCCTAAGGAGGTTCGCTTGGCACCTACAGTATATTTATTTATTTATTTATTTATCATACTTATACCCCGCTCCTCAGCCAAAAAAGGCTCTCGGAGCGGCTTACACTTAGCAAAAAAGACAGTCCCTGCCCTCGGGCTTACAATCTAATAAAGACATGACACACAAGGAAAAGGAGTCCAGGAGGGAGGGAGGGAGGAGAGAGAGAGAGAGAGAGAGAGAGAGAGAGAGAGAGAGAGAGAGAGAGAGAGTCCAGCAGGAGCAGGCCCCGATGTTACTTCTGCCTGCTCCTGTCCCCTCGGTCCTTCTTCTTCCCCACAGGGCCAAGATGGCAGTTTGCCCTGTGGGGGGGGGAAGAGTCCAAGAGGAGCAGGCCCCGATGTTACTTCTGCCTGCTCCTGTCCCCTCGGTCCTTCTTCTTCCCCACAGGGCCAAGATGGCAGTTTGCCCTGTGGGGGTGGGTGAAGAGTCCAAGAGGAGCAGGCCCCGATGTTACTTCTGCCTGCTCCTGTCCCCTCGGTCCTTCTTCTTCCCCACAGGGCCAAGATGGCAGTTTGCCCTGTGGGAGTGGGGGAAGAGTCCAAGAGGAGCAGGCCCCGATGTTACTTCTGCCTGCTCCTGTCCCCACGGTCTTTCTTCTTCCCCACAGGGCCAAGATGGCAGTTTGCCCTATGGGGGTGGGTGAAGAGTCCAGCAGGAGCAGGCCCCGATGTTACTTCTGCCTGCTCCTGTCCCCTCGGTCTTTCTTCTTCCCCACAGGGCCAAGATGGCAGTTTGCCCTGTGGGGGGGGGGTGAAGAGTCCAGCAGGAGCAGGCCCCGATGTTACTTCTGCCTGCTCCTGTCCCCTCGGTCCTTCTTCTTCCCCACAGGGCCAAGATGGCAGTTTGCCCTGTGGGGGTGGGGAAGAGTCCAGCAGGAGCAGGCCCCGATGTTACTTCTGCCTGCTCCTGTCCCCTCGGTCCTTCTTCTTCCCCACAGGGCCAAGATGGCAGTTTGCCCTGTGGGGGGGGGAAGAGTCCAGCAGGAGCAGGCCCCGCTGTTACTTCTGCCTGCTCCTGTCCCCTCGGTCCTTCTTCTTCCCCACAGGGCCAAGATGGCAGTATATGCTTTTAGACGCCAGGTGAAGACCTTTTTATTCTCCCAGCATTTTAACAGTCTATAAATAAATGTTCACTTGGTGTTTTAAATTTGTAATTTTGCATTGCTGCTGTTTTTATCTGGTTGAGCTTTTATATTGTATTTTATATTATGGTTTTATACTGTTGTTTTATACTTTGAATGTTTTTAATTTTTGTGAACCGCCCAGAGAGCTTTGGCTATTGGGCAGTATAGAAATGTAATAAATAAATAAATAAATAAATAAATAAATAAATAAATAAATCAGTTACCTAGGGAGGTTGTGGGCTTTCCCACACTAGAGGCATTCAAGAGACAGCTGGACAACCATCTGTCAGGGATGCTTTAGGGTGGATTCCTGCATTGAGCAAGGGGTTGGACTTGATGGCCTTGTAGACCCCTATTCTCTGCTATTCTGCTATTCTATGATTCTATGATTCTATGATTCTAGGGACAATTGCACTCCTGTTTTGAGACCAAATGGTAGGAGCCACACTTGCTAGCCTCTCAGAGAGGCTTTTACATTTAAAGCAGTGAAGGCAATCAGTAATAAAATGGCTTAAAAGCCCCTGAACCACCTCATATTCCTTTAAGTTTAAATATGAAGATACGTTGAAACCTCTTTACTGCTGAGCTGTGAAACAATAAACAGGTCTGCTGTGCTATCCACACACAAAAAAGTCATTCATAAGTAGACACCTCTTCACACTTGAAGGGAATGTGAATACTTGGAGCTATCCTCTAAGCCTAATTAGCCTAACAAAGCCAGGCAGTTGCCTATCAACTAAATGTTTCCCACCATGCCTGATGCTTTTACCAGACCCCTCCTTCAAGGAGTGTCTTCAAGCTGTAACCTCTGCTGAGTGGCTAGTCTAGCAGACCACCTCCCATCTCCTCTCAACTCCACCTGCTTGACTCTGTGGTGGACTCTGGGACCTGTCAATTCTGATGCTTCCCCTCCTGTTTGATAAGCTCCTGGGAAGATTCCTGGAGAATTTTCTCCTCTGCTTCCCATCTTGGATGGTCTTCTTTTTCAGCCTCCGAGACCGATTCGGGATCCACCCCAGGGAAACCAGGCCTGATCCTGACAATTATAATGCAGAACTTTGAACTGTTCTTAAACTGTGGATTCATACTTGATGGACAAAATAGAAATTCTGATAGGGCCAGTTCATCTAGGATGAGTTGAGAATAATAGATGTTTCTTTTAAAGTAGGAGAAGGCAACATGTGGCCTGCATGCACACCCAAGTGTGTATCCCCCAACTCTGCTGCCACCCATTCAGTGCTGAAATTCTATGGTGCAGCAGCTAATAATAATAATAATAATAATAATAATAATAATAATAATAATAATAATAATAATACAAATAATGGTGGTGGCTGCCGAAACTTAGAAGCAAACCTCTGTGGAGTTTCAAAAATGCCAAATTTACTTGTTTTCAAGCTAAATGTAGCCCTTTTGTATCTCCAAAGTGGGTTTTCAAAACATGTTTTTGCTGCTGCAAATGGTATGGTGATAGGAGAGCTCCCCTGGGGAAGTCCAGATGCTGGAAACTGCCCCCTGGACTGCCTGTAGTTTATAACGATTCTTGCTTCATTATTGAAGGGTATTGGAAAGCATGAGCCATTATTCTAATCAGATGTCCCCTAACTAGCCACCGCAAACAGCTGGCCTAAGAGAAGAGCGAAGACTGCAGTCAATTCTGTTCTCTCTCTTCCTGTAGGAGTATAAAATGTACTGAACAAGTTATGGTCTACTTAGCAGCATCTGATGCTTCCCTTCACAGGGACATTGTGTTCCAGCCGTGAACATTTATGATCACCAACCGGCAAACAATGCTCCAGTATGCCTGCTGGTGCACCATAAGTATGCCATGACCTGTGATGGTTTTTAAAAGATGCAAACTGGCATTGTAGTGTGGAAACTTCGGATGGAGTGATTGACCTTGATCAAACTGGACAGTCGCTGATTCTCCCAAAGGACCATCAAGTGTGTTTGTGTGTGTGTGTGTGTGGGGGGGTGCAGCTCCAGCCACTGCTTTCTACTTGAGACAAGTCTTCTGTGGTTCATTTATTTTGAATGCTTTGCAGCACAGCACATCTCCCCAAAATGTTGACTGTGCTACCTGATTTACATATTCCCAATTTAATCTAAAGTAGGGTGCTAATTGATTACCTCTGAATGTCAGTACGCTCTGATTATCCATTCAAGATGCTCAGGGAAGGGCTGCTTGTGAGAGGAGCCTTTTCATATGTGGTGCAGATGAAAAGATACTTATTCATTATTCCCTGGTATTATAGGGTTGGAGTGCTTGTCCATAGTTTCCTGTAATTTTATGGTTTAGGCCATACTTCATCTGGCCAACGTGGCTCTCCAGGGAGACGGCCTGCCCTCTGGCTTGTAAGACAGCAGTAAGAGAGTGGGGTTGGGGTGGCTCCATGCAGCAATAAGGGTATGGGGATGAAGGGTGCAATGCAGAGAGGTGTGCAGACCCAGAGGATGCTGATGGTGATTTCAATTCTGCCCCATAGCCAAAGGTCTCTGGGTGGTTTACAGCAATTAATAAAAACACAGCATACAAAATAATGAAAACAATTAATTTTTTTTATCATAGAATAATTAAAGTAATGTAAACAGCTAAACAATTTAAATAAACAGATGGCTCACTGATACTACCTTAGCACACTAACCATAGTTGAAGAGAGATGAATGAAAGCTCAGATTAAATTGAGAGCATATAGATTTGAACAAATAAGAGTTTTGCAAATTTGTCCCTAAAGTCAAAGGCAAAGGGTGGGGGGGCTGGAATACCATGGAATGGCTCTTCAAAAATTGCTGGCTTAATAAGTTACTTGAGTACACTTTGTTGAACAATTTTCTGCCATAAAAAGTGTATATTTCAAGGTGAAAATCCAAAACTGCAAATACTTGGCTTATCATTAACAGGAATGAGGTGGAGATGTGTGTGTAAGTGGTATGTGTGTATGAATGGGTAGTGGGGAACAAATGCACACAATTATATCTATGAATATTCACAAGTCTCCACTAGTATATAAATAATGTTTTCTTCTTAACATATCCCAATGCCAGGATCCAGTTAGCAGCATCCATTGTCAAGTTCTCTCCACTCTACCTTTTCCATTAGGTGTAAACTGAAGTCCTCTCCTTGGGGGTTCTGCCACTTCTACTGGATCGCACCTAGGAAATGGTAAACCTGGAATAAATATTAAAGACGGAAGACAACTGCCATATTTCCTTATTTATCTTGCTTGGGTTACCACTGCTAAGAGCTGTACGTATGTCTCTCCCACTCATGTTGGGGTTTAACTGAGAGGCTACGGTAAAAGTCCTCTCCCCTCTCCAAATCACGCTCGGCACGCGGGGAGTTCTTTCCCTAATAAAAGTGGCTTTGGGTTTAAGTCCCTTCGTGTGAGCAGCTTTTCTCCGCGTTTGTACTCCCCATGAGGTTTACACCAGCCTCGCGCACTGCAGCTTCCCCAATTCATCATTCGCTGCATGAGCTGTCTGCGTTCAGGCGGCTGCAAAGGGGACATCGACGATGACACAGCAAGCTCAGTTCAGCTGGCACTGTGAAAAAGCATTTGATTTTTCTTTGGAGGAGTTAATGTGTGTAAATCCTCACTAAATTGCTCAGCTCCTTGTTCCGTGTGGTGTCTTTGATACCCATACAAAGTGAGACAGAGACGGTGCCTTCAAGTACATTTCCCTTGGGCTAGCTCAGTTGCTTTTAGAATTATAGATAAAAAAAATAGGTACACAACAAAGGACCTATTTATGCGTTCAACTGCTGTTGTTTAACGAGGTGTATAAAAAATAATAATAATGCAGAATGCTTTTCTAGGCAAGGAGGGTTAACCATTTGCAGAATTCATCGCCTTCTGTGATGGAGAGTGTTACGGAATTGCTAAGTTTCTATCAATGAGCATCATCACATGGGGGAAAATCACATTTCCTTACTGTCACTTCTCCACCCACGCATTTGTCCCTCATTACTTCCTCTTTCGAAAGAGGAAGTAAACAACGTGCATGTGGCCCATTCAGTGGGCCATTTTGATCCCGCTGCTTCTCCTGCACACAGAAAGAGATAGAGGCAACTTCCGTCTTTAAAAATACATAGGACTTACTGGGGTGTGTTTTTTTGTCGCACAAAGAAGGCTAGAAGGTGTGGGAGGTGTGCAGGAGACAACTTCATAAGAGCGACCCACAAAAATCCATGAGAGCCCTGTAATGAGCGTGCAATAAAGAACTTATCTAATGGAGCTCAACATCGCCTTGGCTGGCCACACATTACAGTAGTGACAATTGGTATTCAGTGATTTGAACAGGTGCTCGGCATGAGCAATAGGATGGCCAGGTGTCTTACTTTACAAAGGACAGTCCTCTATTTGAAGGTGCCATTTATTTGCTGGGCTGTCCAGTTCACATCCCCTCAGAAATCGGAGCCACCAGCCTCCACTGCTCGTTGGGTGACCTTGAGTTGGTCTCTCAGCTCAGCCTGCCTCACAAGTTCTGTGTGTATAAAATGAGGGAGGGGGAAAGAGAAGCATGCAGAAACACCACCCTAAGCTACTTGTTGGAAGAGCATGACATAAATGTAATAATATTACACTTGACTGAGATCACAGCGCGGCAGAACTTTGCAGTTTGAAGAACTATGAGAACAGGGATAGGCAGCATTAACTCTATAGCTTAGTCTTTCAAATGTGGAAGAAGTATAACATGGTCTGATTGCCCTGGGAGATTGCCATGTGCTCCTGAGATAACATGGAAGCAAAAAGACTGATAAGTGAAGAATATGGGCTTTTTAATTAGAGACAGAGATGCCTCCTGATCGACTCATGCCCCTCAAAAGCCCAGGCTGCTTGTCTTTCAATAGCTTTTCATCCATGACCAAATTGTGCTCTCCTATTTTTATTAAAACTGCTCATCTGAGACTATTTTCAGTATGTCCCACCTAGCAGGCTTGTTATATATTAAGAGTGGGGAAACAGGTAGATATTAAGAGCTTTACAAAGTGGAAGCATAGATAAAACATGTCATTTTCCATAACAGCTACCCCCTTTGTGATAGGTTATTAAATCCCATTTTCTTGTTTCATATATGGCTACGATGATCTTGATTTGAAACAAAAGAAGACAAACACACAGTGGCACATGACTGCTGACATTTAGCTCTTTCCATGGTTTGCCTTTCACAGAGAAGAGATAGGTCAGCGGAAGAGTTAATCAAAGCCACAGGATGCCTGAAGTGGCCTTCTGAGTCAAGCCCCATCATCACACTTCAAAATATTGAGAGAAACTGGGTCCAGATCAGGTTGATACTAGTTATTGTAATGTGCTATAGATAATTTTATTTATTTATTTATTTATTTAAGAGGGATGGGTACGGCTCGTGTGAAAACCAAAACAGCACTCTTTTATTAATGCAAGTTGCTTGTAGAAGCATTGGCTTCTTGAATATTCCCACTGAACAAACATCCATATCCACACAACATCTGGGGAGAAAAGCACCCATAATAAGGAAAGTACGGTCCTCCACCAGAGGATTTTCAGTGTGTATTATTATACACTCCCCACTTCCCCAAATGGTCACAGAGGGGCAGCACTCCCTGAGTTAAAATTGATTTTCTTTGCAGAAAAAAGAGAGCACTATAAATTTACAGCATTTTTGTAATGTTTTGTTTATTTACAAATATATAAGAAGAGCACAAGTGAAGGCAAACCGCATCCACACTCCTCCAAGACAACAGAACTGCTACCCACATCAGACCTCTGGAGAAAGGCACACTGTATCCCAAGAAGGCTCCTGCCCCCCCTCCTTCAAATGTCTCTGCCTATGTTCTAAACTACTTTTGCTGGTTGTACACAACAACCCCCCTCAATTCACCAACCATTAGCTGGTGGCCAATGTTTATGACAGTTCTAGAGAAAATGTCAGCCACCCATCCTGGGCGGCTGACCTAGTAATCAACTTAGCAAAAGCAGGGCCAGCCCTACACAGTTTGTGGCCTGAGGTCAAGACAAGATGGCACCCAACCCATACCAACATACAGAAGCTGACTGGACTGGCAGTTGAATTTTCATTCCACACTGGTAATGGGAACAGTGTCCTCCACTGCACCTGAAGGGAGCAGGTTAGCTTAGGGAAGCACAGAGCAGGCCGGGTGGTACACATAGTTCTGTCCTTCAGCTCCTCACTGCCACTTCACGGGCTGGCCCTCAACACTTCCTGCCTGAGACAGCCAACTGACTCTATCTGGCAACTAGCCTTAATGTGGCATGCAATCCCCAGAGAGGCTCATCTTGTGCTTACATTGTGGTCTTTGGGGTACCAGATGAAGGCCTTCTTATTATCCACTTGGAAAATAAAAAAGGTCTTCACTTGGTGCCCAAAGGTCACCAATGGCACCAGTACATTTTTAGATCTTTGTACTGCTGCTGCTTTTTTAATATATATGTGTTGGTTCCTATTTCAGTTTAATTCTGTTTTAAACTCATGATTTTTATGTTTTTAACTTTGTTTTGTGAACCACCCAGAGAGCTTCATCTAATGGGCAGTATAGAAGTGCAATAAATAAATAAATAAATAAATAAATAAATTGTTTGTGTGTTTAACAACCAGCTATTTGAGAAGTAGTTTATGAAGAGCAATGGTTAAGTCATAACAATATGTGGATTTGATCCAGAGAAAATGAGCTTAAATCTTTAACAAGATAATTATTACTACTTTGCATACATATCTATTTATTTTCAGAAGAACAAATATAGAACAAATGTAGCATTTAAACCAAGATCCTCCTCAGAAGGGGATCAAAGTCTTGATGCAGAAAAAGTAGAAAGTGGAAATACTATTCCAATGGTACAGGGTGGGGAAGGAGATGTTAAAAGATGCTTCATTTGTACCTTGCAGGGAAAATAACAGTGTACCACACCCTTTCCCAACCGGGTACCCTCCTGATGTTGTGGACTGCAATCCCATCAGCCCCAGACAGTATGGGCAATGGCCAGGAGTGCTGGAAGTTGTAGTCTAAGACATCTAGAGCTCACGAGGTTGGGGAAGGGTGTAGCTCAAGTAGGAATAGGGCAAAATTCATTTGGTTTGCATTTACTTACTTTCGCACTTTTGAAACTATATGCATGGTGAAATTCAGTTATCATTCAAAATTTGGACTTCTACAAATTTTATGATGAATTTCTTCAATTAAAAAAATACAGACAAAATATGTATGTGAGGGGAAAGTATGCATAAAAGGCATATACTGGTGAAAATATTAAAAAATGCATTATAGTAAGGGACATCGTTTGCAAATATGCACATATTCATCAAAATTTATTTATTTATTTATTTATTACATTTTTGTACCACCCAATAGCCGAAGCTCTCTGGGCAGTTCACAAAAATTAAAACCATAATAAACAACCAACAGGTTAAAAACACAAGTACAAAATAGAGTATAAAAAGCACAACCAGGATAAAACCATGCAGCAAAATTGATATAAGATTAAAATACAGAGTTAGAACAGTAAAATTTAAATTTAAGTTAAAATTAAGTGTTAAAATACTGAGAGAATAAATACTGAGAGGTCTTCAGCTGGCGATGAAATGAGTACAGTGTAGGAGCCAGACGGACCTCTCTAGGGAGCTTATTCCACAGCCGGAGTGACACAGCAGAGAAAGCTATTTTCTATTTTTGAATAGAAAAATGCATGCAATAGAAATGTGCAGACAAAACTTAAATTCATGCAAACTTAAAAAAGAAACAAACATGCACTGAGGTGGAGATGGGACAAACCAAACTAAAGATTGGAAAAACAAGGAATGGAGAGAAATCAGAATTGATCGATTTGCCTATCCCTAGGCATGAAATCATCCAGTGGTGACCCTCCTTCAGATCCAGTAGAGATTACAATGGAGCAATCTGTTTGGATTCCATGGGCCCTTTGCATACACACTTGCACACAACTGATCCAGGGATTTGGGCCAGCCGTTGCAGGCATGCAGGGCCGGTGCCAGACTATGTTGCGCCCTAGGCAGGCACGTTCTGAAACTGCCCCCCCCGCTTGCTCACTCATCGCCCCCTCACTCGCCTGCCCACCCGCTCGCTCGCTCACTCACTGCTCCCCCCGCCCGCTCCCCCGGCCCCTGCCCGCTCGCCCGCCGCCCCCGCCCGCCGCTCCGGCCCCCCCTCACTCACACGCTCCGGCTCCCCCCATCGCTCGCCCGCCGCCCTTGCTCGCTTGCTCACCGCTACAGCTCCCACCTTGCTTGCCCACTCACCACCCGCTCCCGGCTTTGAAGCCAGGACGCTGGGGTTGGGGGGCAGGGCAGAGGCTTTGAAGCGGCGCACCTGGAAGTGGCTTCCTGGCGTGCCATACTGAAGCCTCCGCCTCCAACCCCAGCATCCTGGCTTTGAAGGAGCCAGGACGCTGGGGTTGGGCAGAGGCTGGGGCGGCGGCTTTAGAACAGCACACCCGGAAGCCGCTCTAGGAGAGCAGCTTCCGGGTACGCTGTTCGGCACCCTCATTTGCTTCGTGCTCTAGGCGGCCGCCTGAGTTGCCTCTATGGCAGCACCGGGCCTGCAGGCATGCCCCAGTACTGCTTAGCTTGAGGTTGTGCCAGATGTCAGATGTCATCTGCTTCATGGATAACAAGGTGGCCTCAGACAAGTTGGAGTTTGTTGTACTTCCTTTTATTCAACAAAGTTCATTCTTTGGCTCATGTTGCTTCACAAAATGCAAGAATGGGATCTCACTTCAGAGAGGGGAGCATATACCTGGGATAGCAGAGTTCCATTCTGCCAGCATGGAGCCACAGGCTGAGCGACTGGGAAATGCCATTTTTCTCCTTATTTATAAAATTAGTAGCTGTGGAAATTAACTCTAGCAGCTGTAGACCTATTACTGTTAGTTTTATCATCCTTCTAAGACATTCCCTGAGGCAATCTCTGGAAATTGGATGCTTTTGTGCACTGCAATAAACCCATAATTGATTATGATATGGAGCTTTAGTATGGATTGAGAAATTGGATCCAGAAAGTAAATAATACATTCAAAATTTTGCTAGAAGGCTAAATTTAAAACTTATTTACTGAACCTTTGGGGATTATTTGTTCCCCAAGCTAATGACAGCACTGTCCTCAAAGTGATGTGTCAGCACCAGCCCATAGAAATGAATGGGGGTCATACAGGTATAGATCTCCGAGGACAGAGTCTTAATTTGATGTAGATGCTCTGAAAGGTGCTCCATAGAGTGCTCACTCTGCCCTTCTTTACAGAGGTTGATCCTATATGTTGCGCTCATAAGTTTGGGAAGATAAAATTCAACTCCATGATTAAATTATGATCAAATGTATGCCACGAATGCCTTCTACAAATAAGGCTGCAGTCATTTTTCCTTAATACTATTAGTCACAAATGTGCTGATTTGCCTCTACCCTGTAACACTGCTGCTTCTCGCACATGATGTGAGGTGAAATTCAGGGCATGATCTAGCTAAGTTAAGTATATTTAAGTCCCCTTGATTTCAATAAGAAAGCACTAAGCACATGCTTAATTCTTCCATTAAACCAATGCCACAGCTAGACCTAAGGTTTATCCTGGGATCATCCAGGGTTCACCCCTGCCTGAGCACTGGATCCCCTGTGTGTCACCTAAATGAACAGGTTTGACCCCTGGACAATCCAGGGATAAACCTTAGGTCTAGCTATGGCCCAAGTGGGAATAAGGGTGCAATCCGAAAAGCACAAACTTGGGGGAATGAAGCCGACTGAATGCAGTGGGACTTACTTTCAAGTTAACACGCATAGGATTGCATTGAATAAGGGTTTAGCCTTGACTGGATCAAGTTCCTAGTTTATATCTTACTACTCTGTATGGAAAGATGTAGCTTTCCCATTTTGCAGAATCTCACTTGGATAGACATGAACAATGAGCGTTTACATCTTCCTAAAAAATTCTGGGGGTGGGGGAAGATTCTTTGCACAAAACTGAAACCTTTTTCATAATTCACATCTGCAGCTACTCAAAATAAATAAGGGCAGAATCCTGCCAAAATTAAACCATCTGAAGACTAATTCATTTCAATAGGAGAGTGATGGATATTCTTAACTTTCCCACTGAAACCAATGAAAGTTCAGAGGGCTTAATTTGGGCTGGATTTTATCCTGCATTTTTTTTTTTTTTTTTGGTTTTTGCAAAAAGCTTTTCTTCCTCCCTCTGTGGACTGCAATGCTATACACACTTACCTGGTAGTAATCCATACCAAACCCCCATGTCAATAGAGTTACATGAAAGGGAGTGGGCACAAGCACACTCGCTCTGCTCCCTCCGTGACCATCCTTGTAGCTGGAGGGCAAACGTCTGCAGCAGGGAGCTCACTCTACTCCTATGAGTTCTCGACACAATTTAGATGCCTGGAAGATTTCAATAAAATGTGCACATTCTAATTTGTATATTAAGAGAGAGATTCAATTTCAGAAAGAAGGACTATAATGGAAATAGAAATAGAATGGGCAGTATCCAGTGGTGACTGACTGCCAGTAGCCAGCCCTGCTGATTCCATTGCACAAGTGGTGCCCACCACTTGTGCAACAGAGATTTAGTACTTCTGAGGGCAAACCAGCATGAGCAAAGATGTTCCTTTCTGTAACAGGGCAGGTTGGCAGAGCTCACATCAGTGGCAGTATAGGATACTAGCCGATACATCAAATCAAAGTAGGGTAATCTGTTAGCACCACATTAACAGTTAGGTTTTTCATTTATTTATTTATTACATTTATATCCCACTGTTTTCCTCCTTAAGGAAACCAAGGCAGCGTACATAATCCTCCTTCTCTCCCTCCTCCTCCTCCTCCTCCTCCTCCTCTCCATTTTATGCTCACAACCACCCTGTAAGGAAGGTTGGGTTGAGAGTCCGTAACTGGCCCAAAGTCACCCAGTAAGCTTCGATGGCTGAGTGGGGACTAGAACCTGGATCTCCTGACTCCTGGTCAAACACTCTAACCACTAACCAGACTCTTTAAACCAGACTTGCCCTGAGCAGCCTTTCAAATTGTGGGAGACTCCAGATAGAAGACTGTCCTTCAAATAGAGGACTGTCCTTTGTAAAGTAGGCCACCCTGCCACCCTATCTTATCTCAAGTGCATGTGCATTTGTCAATGTGGGCAATGGGCATTCTGCACATGCTCAAATGTATATTTTCATTCTTTTCTTGGAATTCATGGTTCTGTGACAAAATTAAATCCTGAGGTACGTACCTAAAACAAAGAAGTGTTAAAAAATACTCTTTATTTCCAGAAAAAAAATGACCTGACCAATGGGCCCTAAATCCTGAGTCTTCTGGCTGCAACACACAACCTCAAAGCATGCGCCAGCAGCTTGCTGTAGAAACACATTTCTTTTGTAAATGACCACAGCATTTCAACTAACCAGCCCATCAACAAGGGTAAAGAAGGTTCAGTTATCTCAATGCTCAATTTTCAGAGTCACTGAAGCAGTTAAGATGTGTGTTGTTTGAGGAAATAATTGTCTTCAGGCTTAATCAGTTGCCTGGTTTGCAATTGTTGGATGGCGGATGCTACAGAGTCGAATGTGTTCCACACTTCCAAGTAACACTATGAATTTAAATTAAGAAGGCATGTTTGTTCTTAGTCCTGAACCTTAAAAACAAAGCTCTGCTTTCCTGAACATTTTTTTAAAAAATGACAGCAAAACCTAGTTCAAGTACAGGTTCGGAGTATGGTGAAAATAAACCTGATACCCCAAATTCTCCCTTGTTGATGTTGAACATTCAGTTCTAAGTTTTTGAACATTTTCCATAAGTCATGGAATATTTGATATCTGTATTTGTCATGCCATGATATTTGAATTAAATAATTTGGTGGTTGATATACAGTCATTGGTTCATGATAGGCTCCCGAAGGACAGTTAAGGATGATGGCTTGCAGTCCTTGTGGCTGTGGCTGGCTAATGCATTTGAAAAGAAAGTGCCATAACTACTTCTCATGTGTTGAGCCTTGCTTCTCTCTCTTTTCTCTTAACCATGGCTGGCCCTTTTATGAGGCAGGCTGAATTCTCCACCTCAGGTGGAAAATCCCAAAGGGCGGTAGATTCTGTCCCCAGAAGAACTGCACACCCTACCTGGCACTTCAGAAAGACGTGCTAGTCGCGCTCCTGTTGCAGAGCACTTTGGAGCACCACCAGTCTGATACCTTGCTTTGAGGGCCACTCAGATTGTGACATGAGATCTGCAGTCTCTCTGGGTAGCCCTGATGGCTGCTCAGAAGAGAGAGTAGCCAGCATGGCTATCCAGAGAGTCTGGTACAAGTGTCTTGCTTTGAAGGGTTCTTCCTTAGACTGAGGCATGGCAGAGAGGTGGCCCTGGAGATCGGCTGTCCTGCTGCGGCATGGGACAGTCTCCAGGACCACCTTCCCACCAAAGCTTTGTTCTAAGGAAGGACCCCTCAAGCGGGGCATTGAGGGAGAAGAGAAGCCTGCTGCCACTGCCATTGGGAGGAGGGGAAAGAGAGCAAACACTGGCCAGGAAGTTAGGAAGACTAGAGAGGGTGTGGCAGGCCAGACTAGGCTGTCAAAGCTGGGGGTGGAAGAGAAGAATAATTTCTCAGCAACAGTGGGGAGGGGGGAAAGAAGGGATGGGGTGGCTGCCACTGGCATCATTGTTGTCATTGGGGAGGGGGAGGGGAGGGGGAGGAATGGTGGTTGGCCACTGCCATAATTGCCGTGGTCTGGGTGGGAGGGAAGAAAGAGTAGCAATGAGGGAGGGAAGAGGTGGCTGGTCATCATCGCTGTCATCGTTAGGGGAAAGGGAGGAAGAGGGTGGGTGGCAGCTGCTGCCATCATCAACGTCATCAGGGAGGGGGCAAGTGGGTGGCCACTATCTTGGTGGCTGAGGAGGGAGCAGAGAAGGCAGCAGCAAGGAGGGAGGAGGAGGGGGAAGGAGGGCATGTGGCTACCATCAGCATTGAGGGAGTAAGGGAGGAGGAGGAGGTCGGGTGGGCAGCTACCACTGCCATCATCATGGCCGGAGCACGCAGTGTATGTGATCCTCCTCCTCCTCCTCCTCCTCCTCCTCCTCCTCTCTATTTTAAGCTACAATATGCTAATATTTGACTGTATTTTTGCTCCCCCCCACACCGCTGCCTTCACACACCCCTCCCTGGAATGTGGCCCCTGAGAGCTTCTCTGGAATTGAATTTGGCTCTCAGACTGGAAGAGATTTTCCCCACCCCAGTTTTAACCCTTTTATTGTTAGGGCTCTATGGCCTCTCAGCATAAGATTTAAGTCTTATGCTGTGGGGCAAATGTTGGGTCTTGACATATCAGTACACACCTTCCTATATAGGGGGAGGGAAGAATGTGAGTAATGGACCTAGAAATTACATCTTACTTGCCCATGGTTTACTCTGTGAATGCCCAGATTAAACAATTCAGGACAAATGTTAAATTTTTGGAAGGTTTATCTCTTTTGTTGTTTAGAATCATGGGCCCACCAGGTTTTCGTTTTTTGTTTTGTTGTGCAATAAGAAATATATGTGAGACTCGGCTGTCAGAAATCAGACCAGGCCTCCTCCTCATAAAGTCAAGTAAATTGATGTTTCACACCAATAAAACAAGTGCTCGCTTCTTTTCAAGATGCCGTGATATATTACCACATGGAGGCTGCTGTACTGCTGTCAAGGCTCCTTCCTCCCTCGGTACATTAATGTGAGATAGCTGAGCGGCTGGTATCCCCCGGAATGGGGCCTGCTATGGTTTTATAGCCGACATTTGCAAGTGGGTTTTGGAGTCCAGATATACCTAGGCTGGAAAACTGAATTTACATTTGGGCAGGATCTACACTACTGCTTTAAAATGGTTTATAACAGTAGCGACAACTGTTGAGGCCCAGAACACACTCTTTATACAGTTTTCAAAACGTTATCAAATTGTCATATCTCGCTTGGTGTAGATCTGGCCTTGGTCGTCACCACCCTTGGAATGAGAAAGGAAAGAGGCTCAAGGAGGTGTGGGAAAGATGAGCTGCAAGATATAGGAAGGAAGAATTTAGGGAGTTGATTGACACAAACCTAGAGAAAATATTACTTGGGATATGATAACAACTTTCCAGCATGGAAAAGGTTATCAGAATAAAGAGGGAAAGCCTTTCATGTCTGGGAACACAAGTGAGAAGAATTTATACATTATATGATACAACATAAAGAAATAATGCAACTACCTCGGACTCATAGGGCATGTCTACACCGGGGATCCCAGCAGCAGGGAGGGAAGATCCCTGCATTCCCCCAGGATATCACCATACCCTTTCTTCTCAGCTTTCCCTGTGGTTCTGGGACGATCCCAAGGACCGTGGGAGGTGTGTGGCCACCCATCCCTGCTTCTTCCCTCATCCCTGAAAGTAGCAGGGGTCATCAGAGGGAAGAAGATGGGATGGGAAGAGTCCAGAGCCATCGGGGGTGGGGTGGGGAGCAGGGTCAGGTTTTTTTAAAAAATTACTTTTGTGCTGGAGCACTGTGCTCCAGCTCGTGTCTGTTTTTTGTTTGTTTATTAGTTTGTTTTGTTAAAAAATGGCAGGCACGACGTCCTCCTTCCTCCCTGGATGTCGCGCACTGCATGTGGACAAAGGGGAGGATCTCGCAATCAGCATATCGTGAGATCCTCCCCTTCCCTTCCCTGGTGTAGACATGCCACTAGACATTTATGGAAAGATGCATGTCAACAGATCCGTATATAAGCAATAATCAAGAAGATATATAAATACTCATATATTGCAGCAATGAGTGGTTCATCGCATCGTGTTCACCTAATGTTATGTTGTTTGTTGACATTATGCTAAAAAATCAACATTTAATTTTTTTAAAAAATCCCACCAGTTCAAAACCTCTCAACCCATTTTGAGCCAACCCTCCAAATTAGAGTCCCATGGAAGCTCTCCCTGCCCTTAGCCAACCGTTTCTGTGAGTTCCCGTTTCTTCCCAGGCAAACCCATCCTGACAACCAGTGAGAAGGGATTGAAGGGCTGGCTAGGGACAGGGAGAGCTTGCTAGACATAGGAGAGGTTGTTCCAGCCTCTCCTTAAGTGGAAATGATGAGTGACCCAGACAAGTTAATTGACCCAGACAAGGAAATGGCAGCATGGGACTGCAGGTTCACCTCTCAACACTACAGTTCTAACACTAGTTTTGAAATTCTAAAGGTGCAATCCTGTCTTTGTGTTGGAGCACTTTGAGGTCCAAAGCCCTTTCAGGCTCTGCAACTATGGCGGGTGGAAGGAGTTATGTTTTCTGCTGCTCCTCCATTATTATTATTTTTTAACCTTTTTTCTCCTATTGCGAACAATGGGGTGGAAATCTTTTAGACGAGCTCCAGAGCTGTTCTTAATGTTTTCCTTCATTGGGGGCACGGTTGGGTCAGGGAGGGCTTTGGTTACTTCTGATCCAGAGTCTCACCTCCTCTCCTCTGCCCATACCACACCTCCTCCATTTCCTTCTCTCTGCTTTGGGGTCTAATGTTGGAGAGGTGAGGGATGCGTATCTTCCCACAGGGGCAGGGATTTCTGCGCTCGGAGGGGTTTTCCAGTCTTTCCTATGGACCCTGGGGTGCTGTCCATTGCTTGTCACCTACCAAATACTGTGAAATACTAAATGCCAACACATGTCACACTTGTCACATAACTAATACTGAAATAAAATATCAAATACCATCAGCTCTCAGACTCTGAATGTTTAGAATCAGGATTTGCACAAAGGAATTTTAAGGCAACTTCTGGGAGACAAATTTATTTCAGTTCTAATTTATACCCTTTTGTCTCAAGGGTCCAGCGTTTCAGTTTGGGAATGAAATTTTCCATCTCATCTGTTTCTAATCAATTTCTCTTTCTGGTTCTCAGATTATTTGTTTTCCTGTACATCAGTGAGATCTGTCTTTGGAAAACAGAAATGTCCAGGTTCACTTCTTTCTTTCTTTCTTTCTTTCTTTCTTTCTTTCTTTCTTTCTTTCTTTCTGGGATTAATTAAAACATTTCTATTCAAGTAATAGCTTCTGTTAAAACTGGTTGAGGAGCTGGGAATGGACAACAAGGGATGAATAACATATTTACGGCCTTGTGGCTTCGTTTGAAGCATCTGGATATTATCAGATGTTGAAGGCAGGATAACAGTTTAGAGAATTTCTTCCTATGGACAAACAGCACAGCCATTCTGCTATGCGTATTTCACAAAACCTATACTAAAACTTGTTAGTAATAAGCTTGATAAAACTGGAATATCGATAGGTCTCAAAACAGTTCTTTCTCTTGCAGTTTCTATGCATTTCAATGCTGATAACAATGCTTCATCTCCAGAGAAAGAGTCTGATGCATTGGTGTATGTTTGTGGAGTACCCAGCCAAGAAAGCATACAGTTTGACATTCTTCTTTAGAGCAGATTAGAATGCAACCTTCCCCAACCTGGTGCCCATCCCCTGCTGGCTGGAGATGATGGACACTGTAATCCAAAATATCTGGAGTGCACTAGAAGGAGAGATAGGCTTCCATGTGCCTCACAACTGGTAATTCCAAAGTGTTTGGAGCACTGGGAGCTCTTTGCCATCCAGCAGTCACAAAGGCAGCTAACCTGGTGCCTTCCAGATGTTTTGGACTACTATAATCCTTGATCATCGCCCATTCTGAGTGGGGCTTGTGAGAGTTGTGGTCCAAAACATCTGGAGGGCACCTAGCCCTCCATTACCAAGTTCTACCCTTTTTAGATTACTTCGTCTTCTCTGGTTCCAACACTCCTCTGCCCCTCTGATCAGCTACCATTTTTCAGTCTTCCCATGACTTCCGAAATGGAAAAATGCCCAATCAACGCTCCTTTTCCATACCTAATGAATGATGGTGTAACAAAGGATAGCCCTAGGGAGAAGGAAATCATTTTGTTGTCTATAGGCATTTCCAGATCATTAAAAACCACTTGCACTATATTCTCACATGACATCCATGTCTGCCAAAATCCATAGCCAGCAGCATAATATCCTGTCCCTGCATAAGAGATGAGTAGTGGGGGTGGGGGTGAGCGGGGGTGGGCAAGAGGGTAGCCTTGCTGCAGGGGAATAAGAGTTGCCATTTTAAAAAGAACTGTGCACTGCAGGGACAGAGTCACAGAGAATGGATTTCTCAGTGTGCAGAATTCAACCAACTAATTTTTTTAAATAGTAAAAAGACAATGAAGTTGTAGCCTAGTGCTCCAGGGAAGGGGGGTGAAGAATTATTCTTTTATTTGAAGCTACAATAGGGAAGCATTTAGCAATTAGGCCTAAGACAAGGGTGCAGAAGACTTTAGGGCTGCATCTGGGCCTCCTGGTGTTCCAGTCTGCACCTATGGAGTTCCCTGTTTTCCAACCACCAATTGTTTGGTGGTTGAATGATGCACAATTAACAGCACCATTACTGCACAAACAGACACACACACACACAGAACCTGCCCAGGAAAGCTCAGTATCCTTACGGTTAATCGGTAGGACCCAGCTAAAGTTAAGCACTTTCAAGTCCCATTGATTTCAGAAGGAGAGATTAAACAAATCAATAGGCCTTAATTTGGCTGGATCAACCCCCACCTAACCCAAGGCTATGCCACCATAGGGGCAGTAGAGCACCTGCTTTATACAGCCATTCCTGGTGCGTAAGAACTATTTCCACCTAAATCAGCAACCTTAGCTGCCATTCCGTGTAATTTGCATTTCTGATGTGAACCAAGAGCTTCTCCATGAAAAGAATCCTGTTGACACATTTTTCTGTTTTATTTTTGGTCAAATGGCACTTGTATGAAAAGGAATCAGTTACATGACTCCTGGAGGTAGGGTGCACGTGTGTCTTGCTGTTTGCTTTAGGTTCTTCCTGATACCGCGGCCATTTAAGCAGAACATTAATGACTTCTGAAATGACTGGGGTGTGGGGAAGAGATGCTGAAAAAAATGAGTATTTATTCTCTCTCTCTCTCTCTCTCTCACACACACACACACACACACACACGGAAGGTTTTATTTTATTTGTTGCCCTCTATTTTCTGGATACGTGAACTGATTCAATGGCAGGGTTTTGCATTAGATTGCTATCTCCCCCCCTCCCCCCTCCAGACCCACTTATCTCATTGTAATTTGCTGGTATATTTATGAGGCCTTTATTAAGACAGGGCAGATTTATTTTTAATTTGCTTTAAATTGTTTATGCTCTTTTAAAATGCGCTGTATCCTCTGTATTGGGCTTTCTCTGTTATCTGCCTGGCAGTGATAAATGGTTATGTTCTAACGAGTACATTAAGATCCTGGGCTGTTGCTGTGGTCGGTGCTAAAATGTGAGCTGTAAGATGAATGAGAGGCAGGCAGGCAGGAGGGGGAATGAATTAGGAAGGCACGGGGCTCGTGCTTCTCCGCTGATCATTTGAATCAAGACCAGGCCATAGATAATCAGCCCCTTCCTTCCCCCAGAAGATGAGGCTTTAGGCGGCTTGCACACCAAGCTAACTGTGTGGAAGGAATCAACCAAGCTCCTGTGATCTGGTGTCTGTTGTTTTCTGTAACAGACTATGCGATCCCGTGAATGTTTACTGCTCTGAAGAAAACCCCAACCTGAGAGAAGGGGCTTGTCCCAAGCTTTGATGCTGACCACTTGTGTGATGGACTTGTCTGAAATAACTCAAGTCCCCAACTTTAAAAAGTAGACATTGCAGTGCAAGCAACAACGGTCTAGCTGGTGCAAATCATTTTAGACAATGGCTGTTGGGCTCCTGCCTTGAATATACTGCTTTCATAGAGGAATATCCTGCTTGGTGTAGATGAGCCCTTTGTCTCACTACACCACACTGGTTTTCATTTGCCATTTTAAAGCCCAGTTTGCAGAGATCTTTTAGAGTTCTGTGCAACTGCTTTTTGTTTTAACCACCCTAAATTATTTGGTGTCATCGGCATACAGGGTCACCTTACTGCTCACTCCTAATTCCAGACCATTTATGAACAAGATAAAAAGCAGAAGTCCCAATACACCCTCCATTGCAGGAACTGACCATTATTTCCTACTCTCTGCTTTCTGTTCTCTAACCAGTTGCTGATGCATAAGACAACCTCTCCTCTTATTACATGACAGCTAAGTTTGCTTATGAGTCTTTCATGAGAGACTTTGTCAAAAGTCTTTTGGAAGTCCAAGTAAACAATGTCTACCAGATCACCCTAGGCCACGTATTTATTGATACTCACAAAGGCAGGACATAATTTTGTGGAAGCCATATAGATTCTTCTTCAGCAGATCTTGTCCTTCTGTATGCTTACTAATTTTTAGGGCTATGCACAGCCCCTCCCCCCACTGCCCCCGATTCACCTCAGAGGCTGATTTGGAGCTTCCAAATCAGCCCCAGTTTGACTTGGGGTGCCTCGGAACTGCCCCGGTACACTTCAGATTTGATTATGAATATGAAGCAGGTCAGAGGACTGCCCTCCCCTCCCGCTCACCCCCTGCCTGTGGGACTTACCTGAAGCTTCCACTTGCACTGGCAAGCCACCTGTTCTCCAGAGGAGCTACTCTGCCCTGCTGTAGATCTACTGTTGTAAACTACAGCAGCCAGAAAACACCGTTTCCAGCCGCTGTAACTCTCCTGCCTGTCCTCTAAACCTTACTGGTCTGTAATTACCTGAATCATCCATTTTTTAAAAATTGGTGTTACATTTGCTACTCTACATTCCTCTGGTACAGAGGCTAATCTTAGGGACATGATGCATATTTTTGTTAGAAAACTAGCAATTTTACATTTGATTCCTTTAAGAATTCTAAGATGGATACCATCTGGATCTGGTGATTAGTTAGCTTTCAATTTGTTAATAAGGCCTAGGGTATCATTTATTGTCACCACTATTTGCTTCAGTTCCTCAGACTCCCTTCCTGAAAATATCTATTCAGGCTCTGGTATCTGCCCTATATCTTCTGAAGTGAAGGCAGACAAAAATAACTCAATTAGCTTCTCTGAAATCTCCTTATCCTCCTTTAGTATTCTTTTAACTCCATTGTCATTCAGTGGTCCAACTGCCTCCCTGGCCCATTTCCTGCTTCTGATGTATTTAAAGAATTCTTTATTGTTGGCCTTGATGTTATAAACAAATGTGCTCCTCAAAATCCCATTTTGCATCTCTTGTTGTCTACTTGCAAGCAGTTTGGCCCCATTCTGGTTCAACTGGTTCTGGTTCAAATCTAAACCCCTCCTTTTTACAACACTGTCTCATCCACATATTGAGACTCCTCAGCTTTACCTCGTCCTGCATGTGGAACAGGTAGCATTTCAGAAAAAGCTAATCTGGAGGTCCTAATTTTGGCCATCAGGACCTCCCAACTACATTCCCCCACATCATTGGTACCAACATGCACCACAGTCACTGACTTCAGACCAGCACTATCTACCAAGCTATCTAGATGATGCATGATATCTGCACCTTTGTACCAAGCAGCCAATTTACCATGGGGTCTACATGTCCATCACAAACCTAGCTGTTTATGTCTCAAATCACTCACTACCACAAGCCCTCTCCCCACCTGGAGACAGGGCCTTTCTACATCTCCCGGTGTTCTGGGAGGGAGGGGGGAAGAACTCGTGATATTCTGCTCATGAGATCCTCCCCTAAGTCCACATGTGTGCATGACATCCCGGGAGGAAGGAGGGATGTTGGGCCCGCCATTTTTTTAAAAAATGGAGATGACCGCATGTGCGCTCCTACTCAAAGTAAAGGTGTTGTTTTTTAAAAAACCTGCTCCCACATCCCCCACCCTGATGGGCACAGAGCGCCCGAAGAGTTCCATGCCCCATACCCTTTCCCACCTCCTCGTGTTTACTCATGAGGAGGTGGGATGAAGCATTGGCAAGACGTCCACACACACCCTGCGGTCTTGGGACGATCCCGAGACCATGGGAAGAATTATTTATCCCTGGGAAAACCCATGCTCGTCCCCCACTGCCCCCAGGAGAACCTGTGCATCATATGGATGCACAGGGGCTTGGCCATGACTAGCCCAGATTTGGGATCATTTCTCTCTTTCTTGAAGTGCTAATCTCCAACTCCCAATACCCCTGTTCTTCATGACTGCTGAGGTGCAGTCACCCAGGGATTGAGATGCTGCTGTCAGATCCCTAAAAGTCTCACCCACAAATTTCTTTGCCTTTCTCAGCTTCTCCAGGTCAGCAACCTTGGTTTCCAGGGAACAAACTTGTATACCTCAATAACAAGAGATAAGGAGAAATAAGGAAGTAGCAAAGAAAATAAAACCGTTCTAAATAATCTCCTATCTTTAGATAGACTTGCGTAATATTCAGTATTGCACTGGCCCAAAGCCAGGATCTCTCCTCCAGCAGTCCTGATTTTATGCTGTATGGACAGTTGGGTCTTAATGGATGGATGGATGGATGGATGGGGGGAAAGCATCCAATCAGGTAGGATCCTGGGGCTTGCTGGATCCAAGTGGTAGGCACAGATAACAACATTTAGCATCTTACTTAGCTCATGGGCAGAGCTTTAGAAGGGGGGAAAAATGGAGCAGATGCCTCTCTTCCCTCCCTGCCAGATGCTTCTTGTGTATTCAGGCAAAGCTCAGAAACTACATGTTTGCTCTCTTTGCTATAATGGAAATGACTTTGATCAGACGTAGGAGTTCTTAAAGAGACATGCTGGGTCTGCTTAGCTCGGTGTGACAGCAACCATGTTTACCACTAACACAATGGCCCTGATGAAATCATCCTCATGTGAACTGGTGGGCTTCACACAAGAGATTCACCACTTCAGCCTCTGCCACACTGGTGATCAGTTCTGTCATCCCTGTCAGGGTAAAGGTATTAACCTGTTTCCACACAATGCGTCCTTGCTGAGCCTGGGTGGCCATCAATGCTTTTCTATGAACTTAACAACTTAGGGCTGGTCCAAGACATTTTGTTATCTCAGGCAGAGGACAAGATGGCACTCCCTCATTTCCTCATCCAGAAGCCGACTGGACTGGCAGGTGAATCTTACTTCAACACTGGCAACATGAGGGCAGCAGGGTAGCTAAGGGGGTCCAGGGCAGGCTGCATGGTACACACAGCTCTAGCCTCCAACAGCATGTTGCTGCTCACGTCCTGCTCCTCCTGGTGCCTGCTTTCTGTCCGCTCATAGAAATAGTGTGATGCAGAGGTAGTGCCAGCACATGTCACATGTGCAGAGCAATGCATGCATGTGTATAATGCCTGCTGGAGAACATGGTCTGGGCTCTGCCTACTTGCTTGGTCAGGGTCCTTTCCATTGGTGCTATCTGTGATGCATTGGGAGAAGGTGATTGTCACGACTTCCCTGGCATATCCCTCATGAGAGGAAGATCTAGAGCCCTCAGAGCCAGATGTCCTAAAATAGGGTGACCATATGAAAAGGAGGACAGGGATCCTTTATCTCTAATAGTTGTGTAGAAAGGGGGATTTTCAGCAGGTGCTGTTTGTGTGCATGCAACACCTGGTGAAATTCCCTCTTCTTCACAACAGTTAAAGCTACAAGAGCCCTATTCTCTTTTGTACAGTGACCAGATACAAAAGAGGGCAGGGCTCTTGCAGCTTTAACTGTAGTGATGAAGAGGGAATTTCACCAGGTACTGCAGGAATACAAATGACACCTGCTGAAATTCACTTTTTATTACAACTGTTAAAGATACAGGAGACCTGCCCTCTTTTTTGTATGATCACCCTAGGAAAGAAATAGTTTCTTTCACTCCCTGTAGGATTGTTGCTCTACTATTACCAAGTAACTCTGTGTGGGTGTATATGGCTGCCTCCTTGCCTTGACACAGCCAGTTCTCCCCAGTGCAACCTACCAAATTCCTGGACAGTTCACTGGTATGTTCTAGAAAAAACACACACCTTGGAATCTAGTTTAGATACCATTGTACTTGAAATAAAACTCAAAACACCTTAAGTAGTCCCTAGTGGTGTGTGTGTGTGTGTGTGTGTGTGTGTGTGTGTGTGTGTGTGTGTGTAACAGGTCAAATTATTGCTATCTAATTTAAAGTGATGGAAGAAAACTTTTATTGATATTTCTCTAGTGTGTTTTCCCTTAAATCTCCAAAGTAAGCAAGGAACGATGAATTTACTGTTTGTGTTAATGAAAATAGCCCTAGGATTTTTATTTATTTATTTTATTTACTTCCCACACAATTTTGCAGTTTGCTTTGTCAAATTATTATAGTGCAGAACAGCATGGAATGTGAAAAATATATTCTGCTTAGGCAGAGAAGCTAAAATGAGATGTGTAGATTCCTGAGGGTTTGTCAAATTAGAGAACTTGGGGTCAGGAAGAAAGAATGTGAATGTGGACTTTCTGGGTTTTAATCAGTAGGGGTGTGCTCCGCTCCGATTAGAATCGGAGAATCAGAAGCAAATTGGCCTGCTCCGCCTTGCCCAGAGGCAGAGTAGAAGCAGACCATGGACCCTTAGAAGCATGGCGAAGAGAAGCGGCGATAGGAGAAGTGCTTCTCTTTTCGTGGAGCAATCCACCCGCCATTTTGGATAATTTCGCCCATAGGGTTGCATTGCAGAAAAGAATAGGGGATAACTGTGTTGTTTTTTAAGCTATCATTCTGAAACTTCTTGTGCTTAAAGAGTCGTGGCTGGGGGTCATTTTGAGCCTACTCTCAGCTCTCTGCGTGCTGCGGTTCGCTTGCTATAATTTTTTTAAAAATCAGGTAAAAAAAGCGGGAGAGGGTAAGCTGCGGGGTTTTTTTAGCGATGACAGGCACATTCAACTCCCAATCCTGATGAGAATTGATAACCTCATGAAGCATCCTCCAATCCCAGCGTTGGAGGGGGGACTAAGGCAGAGCCACCCTGAGAGCTTTCTCCTTTCAGTCTCTTTGTGAGTTGGCGTTTGTGGAGAGAGGAGTTAGTTTACAGGTGCTGCTGCTGTGTTTGGAGTTGGAGGAGATTAGATTAGGATTTAGCTTGGGTGTGTGTGTGTGTGTGTGTGTGTGTGTGTTTGCTTGTTTCTGACTGTTTGCTTAGTTTGCTCTGTGTTTTCCCCTTACTTTGATTTTATATAAACTTTATTTTTAATTTTTGGAGTGTTTGTTTGGTTGGTTGGTTCCCCCCCCTTCCCCCTCTTAAAGCCTGACTGTGTTTCATCTTCCTTTTTTCTTCTATATAAAAAAAAAATACAAAAAATACAAAAAAAAATTCTCTATTTCTTCTGTGTGTGTGTGTGTGTGTGTGTGTGTGTGTGTGTGTGTTACTTGGACTGTGTGTGTGACTGTGTGTTATTGTGAGAGTGTGCTGTGTGCACTGCTTGTGGAGTGCAAAAAAGTCAATACAGTTTGAGCATTTCAAATCCTGTTTGGGCAAAGCATACACACTTGTCCCATTTCCCTAAATACATATTATTATTAGTATTAGTATTAGTATTAGTATTAGTATTAGTATTATATTATTATCATCATGAGAAGAGGGAGCAGGCGCACGTCTGTGGCTGGGCGTGCTGAAAGCAGTGGTGGTCAAGGGAAGGCTCAGGCTGGCACCAGTAAGCAGGCCGCCTCTCCTGCTGTGAAAATCAAACGGGCAAGTCCGTGGTGGGGCATCTGCCGGGACTGACTCCCTCATACTAGATCTATAGGGTATCTTTGCCTGGCTCTCTGCCCGCCTGTCCTCCTCCTCCTCTGTGACCACCTCGCAGGGATGGTTTGCACTTTGCAATGTGTTACTGCTGGCTTAGAAAGAAACAAGCCATCCTTGCATCACTTCCTTGTGCCCCCAGAAATGTCTGCTGCCTGCCTGCCTGCGTGCCTTCCCCCTGGGGTGCTGCTGTGGTGGGGCATCTGCCAGGACTGACTCCCCCATACTAGATCTGCCCGCCTGTCCTCCTCCTCTGTGACCGCCTCGCAGGGATGGTTTGCACTTTGCAATGCATCTATGGCTTATCTCTGCCTGGCTCTCTGCCCGCCTGTCCTCCTCCTCCTCTGTGACCGCCTCGCAGGGATGGTTTGCACTTTGCAATGTGTTACTGCTGGCTTAGAAAGAAACAAGCCATCCTTGCATCACTTCCTTGTTCCCGCAGAAATGTCTGCTGCCTGCCTGCCTTCCCTCCCTCCTCCCCTGCCCGCCTCGCAGGGATGGTTTATGTGTGTCTTGCTTTGACTCAGGGGATAAGTCCTTCCTGCACTCACTTAGACTTTTTGAAGATCCAAATCAATTTTTCAAGTGTGAAAGAAGATTCATATAGGTTTATCTACTCCCCAATTCATGGCATGTTGGGATGGCCCCATTGAGCTGTCTGCAGCTTTAAATCCCTGAGATACTGGAGTGTCCGATTTTCAAAAATTCCCCCAAAATCAGGGAAGGCTTGGATTGGATTGAGTCTTGGCATGCATGTGTATACGTCCATGAGGTGTCATGGTGCTGAACTTGAGGTTTCTAACGTGAAAATTGACGTAGTTCTAGCATGGGACTTGATTTGGGGTGAGTTAAAAGGTTAAAGCCCCGCCAAAAATCAGGGGATGATGGGATTTGCTTGAAACTTGCCATGAATGTGGATCTAGATGGCATCTGTGAGGGTGCCCACTTCAAAGTTTTTTATCTGTCAAAATGTCAGAGCAAATTCCATGTCTGAAAATGGGGTGTCCGATTTTCAAAAATTCCCCCAAAATCAGGGGAGGCTTGGATTGGCTTGAGTCTTGGCATGCTTGTGTACACGTCCATGAGGTGTTATGGTGCCAAACTTGAGGTTTCTAACGTGAAAATTGACGTAGTTCTAGCATGTCCCATTCTCAAGAAACCTACTCTTGATAGGCTATCTCTGTCTAACTACCAACCTGTCTCTTTGTTGCCATTTGTTTCAAAGATCCTGGAGCATGCGGTCTACTCTCGCTGTCTTGATTTTCTTTCTAGTAACTCTGCTTTGGATCCATTTCAATCTGGATTCCGTCCTCTGCATTCCACCGAAACAGCCCTTACTAAGATCACCAATGATCTCCTTACTGCCAAGTCTAAAGGCCATTATTCTGTTCTTATTCTCCTTGATCTAACTGCAGCCTTTGACACGGTTGATCATGATCTTCTCTTAGATTCCCTTCATGACCTTGGATTTTGTGGCTCTGTCTATAACTGGTTTGCCTCCTATCTAGCGGGTCGCTCTTTCAACGTGTTGGCTAATGGCAGCTCGTCTTCCTCCTTTCCCCTTTCAGTAGGGGTTCCGCAAGGCTCGGTGCTTGGCCCCTTGTTGTTTTCCTTATACATGTTGCCCTTGGGCAAGCTTATTCAATCTCATGGCCTCCAATATCATCTGTACGCCGATGATACACAACTATATCTGTCATCTCCGGAACTTTCTCCTGATGTTCACGATCGTATCTCGGCATGTCTTTCAGATATCTCAGCTTGGCTGCTTCATCGTCGCTTGAAACTTAACATGGCAAAGACTGAATTGCTTGTTTTTCCTCCTAAACCTTCTCCTCATCTCTCATTCTCTCTTACTGTCAATGATGTTACGCTTACTCCGGTCAAGGAAGCTTGTAGCCTTGGCTTTATATTCGACTCCTCGCTCTCCTTTATTCCTCATATTGAGGCAGTAGCTAAATCCTGTCGTTTTTTCTTGTATAATATTGCCAGGATTCGATCATTTTTGTCTGTCTCTTCTGCCAAGACGCTTGTTCATGCACTGGTTATTTCACGGTTGGACTACTGCAACCTTCTTCTCTCTGGCCTTCCTTCTTCTCACATCAGTCCGTTGGTTTCTGTTCACCACTCTGCCGCAAAGATCATCTTCTTGGCTCGCCGCTCTGACCATGTTACTCCGCTTCTGAAATCTCTTCATTGGCTTCCAATTCACTTCAGAATCCAATATAAACTTCTCCTGTTAACCTTCAAAGCTTTTCACGGTCTAGCTCCTTCCTATCTCTCCTCTCTCATCTCACACTATTGCCCCGCTCGTGCTCTTCGCTCCTCTGATGCCATGTTTCTCGCCTGCCCAAGGGCCTCTACTTCCCTTGCTCGGCTTCGTCCATTTTCGTCTGCTGCCCCTTACGCCTGGAACGCTCTTCCAGAACATTTGAGAACTACAAGTTCAACCGCAGCTTTTAAAGCTCAACTAAAAACTTTTCTTTTTCCTAAAGCTTTTAACACTTGATGTTGTGCAGACTTCTACTGTTACTTTCTACTGTTAGTTTTACCCTACCCTGTGCCTGCTTACCGTACCCTGTGCCTGTTGGCATTCTCTTTCCCTCCTTATTGTTTTACTATGATTTTATTAGATTGTAAGCCTATGCGGCAGGGTCTTGCTATTTACTGTTTTACTCTGTACAGCACCATGTACATTGATGGTGCTATATAAATAAATAATAATAATAATAAGTTAAAAGGTTAAAGCCCCGCCAAAAATCTGGGGATGATGGGATTTGCTTGAAACTTGCCATGATTGTGGATCTAGATGTGGATCTAGATGTGAGGGTGCCCACTTCAAAAAAAATTATCTGTCAAAATGTCAGAGCTTGAGGCTTGGCATGCATGTGTATACATGGATAAGCTATCATGGTTCCGAGTTTGAGGTTTCTAACGTGAAAATTGATGGACATATCGAAAGGGGTGTGAATTGGGGTTACGGGTAATGCATTAGAGGTTAAAGCCCCACCAAAAATCAGGGGATGATGGGATTTGCTTGAAACTTGCCATAAATGTGGATCTAGATGGCAGCTGTGAGGGTGCCTGCTTCCAAGTTTTTATCTATCAAAATGTCAGAGTAAATCCCATGTCTGAAAATGTCCGAAAATCAGGGGATGCTTGGATTTGCTTGAGTCTTGGCATGCATGTGTATACATCCATGAGGTGTCATGGTGCCAAACTTGAGGTTTCTAACTGTAACAGAAAAAAAGTTGTAGGGTTTTTTGGATTTCAATGCAAGCCTATGGGGGGGAAAGCGGAGCTCTGGTCTGGATCCGGAGCTTCGCAGCGAACTGGAGCGGACTATAGGTGGAGCGGAGTGGAGCGGACCCAATCCGGAAGTTGCGGATCTGGAAAAGAAGCAGATGGGGGAGTCCGTGCACACCCCTATTAATCAGTACTAGGGGTGTGAATGGACCCCCCGATTCGCTGTTTCCTATCTGTTATTTATTTGCTTTGTATATGATTTCAGGTTGTGTTTGTGCATTTGGTGGGGCTACTGTTTTAAAAAACACTGGGAAAAGTCCGTTCATAGACTAAGAAAGAGAAGTTTCCCAGTATCCCAAGTTACTAGTATCCCGTTTTGCCTATCCCCTCCTCCAACTTTGGGATCATGTGATCACGACTGGGAGTTGACTCTGCCTCTCAGAACTTCAAAAAGGTACCTCTCCCGCTTTTTTTACCCGATTTTTAAAAAAATTATATCAAGCGAACCGCACCATGCAGAGTGCTGAGAGTAGGCTCAAAATGACCCCCAGCCACGACTCTCTAAGCACAAGAAATTTCAGAAAGATAGCTTAAAAAACAACACAGTTATCCCCTATTCTTTTCCGCAATGCAATCCTATGGGTGAAATGATCCAAAATGGCGGGCAGATTGCTCCACGAAAAGAGAAGCGCTTCTCCTATGGCCGCTTCTCTTCGCCATGCTTCTAAGAGTCCATGGTCTGCTTCTACTCCACCTCTGGGCAAGGCGGAGCAGGCCAATTCGCTTTTGATTCTCTGATTCTAATTGGAGCTGAGCACACCCCTAATCAGTACCCTAAAGAAACTATCCAAGGTGCTGAATCTTATTCCCAAAATAGGTTCAGCCTCTTGGATAGCTTCTTTAGAGTTCTGGCTGATTCTGAGTTAAGATAATGGACTGGATGAGGGCTAATAAACTGAAACTCAATCCAGACAAGACTGAGATGCTATTAGTGGGTGGTTCCTCTGATCGGATGGTGGCTGTTCAACCTATTCTGGATGGGGTTGCACTCCCTCTGAAGGATCAGGTTCATAGCTTGGGGGCCTCCTAGAACTATCTCTGTCTCTTGAGGCTCCGGTGGCCTCGGTGGCATGGAGTGCCTTCTACCGACTTCGGTTGGTGGCCCAGCTACGCTCCTATATGGACAGGGATAACCTAGCTTCAGTTGTCTGTGCCCTGGTAACCTCCAAATTAGATTACTACAATGCGCTCTATGTGGGGCTGCCTTGGAAGATGGTTTGGAAGCTGCAGCTTGTGCAAAATGCAGCAGCCAGATTGATAACCAGAACAAGAAGGTTTGAACATATAAGACCAATTCTGGCCCATTTGCATTGGCTGCCTATACGTTTCCAACCCAATTCAAGGTGCTGGTTTTAACCTATAAAGCTCTACTCAGCTTGGGACCACCATACCTGATGGAATGCCTCTCCTGACATGAACCTACTCATACACTGCGCTCAACATCTAAGGCCCTCCTCCAAATGCCTACTCTGAGAAAAGCTTGGAGGATGGCAACAAAGGAGAGGGCCTTCTCAGTGGTGGCCCCCCAATTCTGGAATGATCTCCCCAACGAGGTTTGCCTGGCACCAACATTGTTATCTTTTCAGCACCAGGTCAAGACTTTTCTCTTCTCCCAGGCATTTAACGGCATTTAACAATATATGCTGAGTTTTTAACTGACCCAAGAATAGTTGTTTTAAATGGATTTTTTAAATATACTTTTGGTGATTTTAAATTTTGTATATCTGTTTTTAATGTTCATTGTTTTTAACTTTTGTAAACCACCAGAGAGCTTGGGCTATGGGTTAGTATAGAAATGTAATAAATAAATAAATAAATAAATAAATAAATAAATAAATAAGAAAGACCAGAATGGAATTCCAGCCCCTTCAAGGTTGTAACCCCCAGCGTCGACTGACCCTGGTGTGAAGGCCAACAAACAGACAGATTGTGTCCACAGCATGAAGTACAGGGGAACTTGGGAACTTTGAACCTTTGCTTCCACTGCTACACCAATCCAAATTACCCACCCCACGTTGGCTATTTGCAATGGGAGGGAAGTTGTCATGCCCTTCCAACTTCAGATTGGGACTGCAGTGAGTGGGTGGTGGTGGTGGAATGCTCCTTTCATGGACTGCATGTTGCTCACTCATTCCCTTGTACTTCCCCCACCTCCAGAAATTAAGTCTGAACTAGAGCTGTAAGTAACATAATAACTAGTTTGGCCCTTACTTTATTGGATTACACCAAATGTGGCTCCACATGAGTCTTTTGTCACTCTGCCTCATTCACAGCAGATTAGGGTGGCTTAGATAATGGGCACCTTCCATTTGTATCCCTCTCATGCTATCCCACTGCTTCACCCATCTTTTTTTTCTTACCGCAGAAAATCTGTCAAGGAAGGAGAGAAAAAACAGAATAGCTGCCCAATGCCTTTTGGTTAATAGTGTCTGGAAGCATCTTAAGAAGGAAGTAGATCTGGCTCCATTCATTTAAACATAGGCCACACCATCTAATCCAGTGACGAAAGTATTAGATGTGAGTTCAAATGTCAGGTCAGACAGAGTCACTTTGGTCTTTGAGGCGAGTCATTATCTCCCTGCCTTTAAAAGAAAAAAGAAAAAGAAGAAGCATAATCTGCCTAGAAAACAATGGTTTTATGGATTGGAGGCTTGGCCACCCAGTTCAATATGTGCAACACCATATTTTCCTAGTGGTTTGGTTTGCAGTTATCAGTGCAGCCCACCATAGCTTATTGAGTTGTTGGGTGATTAACTGGGTGGCTTTTGCCATGGTTAACAAATCACCCCAGCTCATGGACTGTTCTTGGTTTGGGGGAGTTGTTAGGGGGTGGTTTGTTAATCCCAGCAACAACCCACCATGTGCTTGATTTGGATGTTATGATAAACCATGGCTTGGATATTCACAATGGCCGCCAGCATGCTCCTCAACCCACCATGGCTTATATAAGCCACAATAGGCTACGGTGATCGTGTGAACCAGCCCTATGTATGACTGGAAATCGGAGCATATGGACAGGCAGAAATCATAATGATAGCAATGGACATTCAGGAAGGGTATGTTTGAGTCATACCTGGCATCTTCAATTAAAGGGTCTAAAGGCTGAGGGCAATCTCTTCCTGGAGCCTTGGAGAACTGTTGCCAGTCCAATTACACAGCAACCAGCTAGGTGGAACAATAGCAAAAGGCAACTCCCTATGCTAAAGTTTTTGGTCTCTTTTCAAAGAAAAAGACGCACGCAATTAGCAGGAAGTGCTCCTGATGGGGAAACTGTTGTGTAAAGGAGAGGCAAATGGAAAGAACAAGGAGTCCCTGTGATCAAGGACCAGGTTTCACTCTTAATTATACCGATGGATTCATGATGCCTGAAAATGTGTAATTGCCAGTTCAAGTGGCTCTTTAAAGCCTTGCGTGCTGCAGCAGGTCATTTAGCAATGAGAGTCTTCGTTCACATTATCCTGCATCGCTACACTGCGCTAAACGAGGATGAGCCGTTCCCAGGATTAACGTTGCTCCACTTCTCAACTGGTGGTTTAGTGAAACCTTTTTTTAGCTACCAGTGCTGAGAAGCTAATGCTCTTTGCTTTCAAGCTTTAGCGAGCACATGGGGCCAGATCATCCCTTTCCATTTTTAATGTTTTTTGTTATTTTTTCCGACCCCGGAGAACAGAAAGCCCACTAATGTGTCTCGGCTAATACTGCCAAAGAAAGTCTTAGCTGAAGTGACAACAGGTTATTCTCTATCTAGTCTGCCCTGTGGGAAGTCTTCCTGTGAGGATGCTGTCTGTGTACGAATGACTTTATGGGGGGGGGGGAATAGTGGCATCAGCCATTCAGCTTCCATTAATGCTCTATTTCTGACCCTAGAGTTGCTTGACTAAGGCCAGATCTACACCAACCAGGAAATGACACTTTGAAAATGGTTTGGAAACTGTACATGGAGTGTGTCCTGGGCCTCAGCAGTTGTCACTACTGTTACTGTTTTAAAGCAGCAGTATAGATCCTGCCTTAAACAGAACCATTTCAAAGAGCAATTGCAGTGAGGAACTACTGGATTAGAATTCCTTGAACAAAGAAGATGTATGTTATCCCACCTTCTAGAGATATTTAGCTTCCTCACACCAGGGTTATACTGTGCAATCACTGCGAATTGCGTGCAAAGGACTCTGAAGTTTTCCAGTTTATAATCTGCTTTCACTGTGAAGTACTCCCATGCATCCTGCTTTAATTGTGCTATAAAGCCAAAAGAATCGACCTATTTTGCTATCTGTTTGGGAGCGAATCATTTGGTTTTTTCCAAGCAGCCACAGCGGGTGCAGGAGAAGGATTTGCTATGTTTAAACTTCAAATTAAACAAATGCTTACATCTGAGTAAGTTTTAAAGATAAAGACATCAAAATTGGCACAGTAATAGATATTAAGGAGAGCTATAAGCATACCAAATTTGAATCAGATTGGGTCATCCATTGATTTTTAATGATTTTTAATGATTTTTACATTTCCCCCCTTAAACCCTTTTCCTGGTATGCAAAGGATCTTAGGAGCGCTGCTGCCCGGGGTGTGATTCAGCTAACAACAACAACAACAACAACAGCTTTACGCTGTAGGAGATAATTCGAGGGAAACAGATACGTGGGATGAAGCCTATTAAGGCCCATGAACCTCCGGGGAAAAACTGGAAAATGCCAGAAAAAATAAGGGCAACCCCATTTTCCCCATGGACTTTTTTTTTTTGGAATGGGGGGGCCAGGATTTTCCTGAATGTTTTCATCCCCCACCCACCCACCCCGTTCAGCTTTCACATCTCCATCCTCCACCAGCAGTTCCCTTCTCCATCAGACCACAAGCTTCCATTTAAATTTAGGACAGCTTTAGAAACATCCTTTGACGCTGCAGAAGGAACCTCCGCAAGAGCAGTGGGGAGCAGGAATAAGAAGCTGTCTCGATTGTGTCATGTCTGGGTTGTGGGCAGTTTATGCCAAGTATATTATCTCCTATATGGAAATGAATTGTATTCATATATGTGCTCCAGGATGTACGTTATAGTCTTGTTAATCTGGTCTGTCCCCTCATGCATTTGATCCCAGCCTTAATTCCCAGCCAAGGGACATGCTGGCTGGGGATGATGGGAGATGTAGTCCCATCTCAGCTTCTTTTGTGGCAATAAAAATGGAGAAATTGGGCTGTTATCGAATGCTGCCCAAGCACCAGTGGGACCCAGTACCTGTGCAACCGCCGTCAACCTCCCCTGGTCCAGAAATGAGCATTTTTGCTAATTTTGGGACTTGCTGTATGAAGTGTTACATTGCCGTTACATAAGCTGTTTGCAGCACTTGCGCAATGGAATTGCCAGGAGCGCAGTGACCCCATTAGATGCTACCCATTGTTATGTAGGTCATGTATGAACTGTTAAAAATGAAAATAAAAATAGGATAAATGTGATTTTTTCTCTATAGATGCAAATTTAGAAAGAATGATTGTAGTTTTAATAGAAATACAGCACATCTCAACATAGCATGGAAGGCTGTGACAAAGGCAGGAACTATTTAAAATGGTTTATAACAGAAGTGACAACTGTTGGGGCCCAGGACACACATCATACACAGCTTTCAAACCATTTTCAAAGTGTCATATCCTGCATGGTGTAGATCTGGCCCAAGTGAATGGCTGCTCTGCTCTCCTGGTGTTCACTACTGATGGGCAACTTCAAGGTCCCTGCTCTTCCCTCTGGTGGCTCTTTAACTTTATACTGGACTTCAAGTAGAAGTTGCTTTCAAATGGAGGATAGTCCTCTGGCAGCCCTTTGAATAGAGGGCTGTCCTCTGTAAAAGAGGACACATGGTCACCCTAGGCTGCAAGTTAAGGATGTTTCCAGTATGCCCTTTGGTAGTGGCTAAATAAATCATCTCATACCCTAATAGGAGCCTGCTGAAATCTCACTTCCCTGCTCTTTCAACACTCTTGGTTTTAAAAAATTACCTACATTTATGTATTTAATTAAGAGGAAGAGCAGTAGTTTGGTTATGTAACATTTTTAAGGTCATTATGAACAGAATACAGGAGAAACTGACTTTGTTTACATTTACTTTTCCACTGACTTGAGAGATTTTGTGTTTGCTAAATAAACCATTGCTTAGCAGAGGTAGAGTAGGTTACGTAAACTAATTGAGCCTAGACCACTTAAGGAGATGGCTTTTGTACCACAGCATCAGGTAGAGTGGCATGTGATGTGCTGAGGTCTGTGGGGATAAAAGTTTCTATGGTTTGGGGGGGATTTTTTGCTTCTTCTTGCAAGCACCAAGTACACAGTAGATCTAAATGTCATATTTTTCATATACTTGGCTTGCAAGGAAAAGCCATGGATGAGAATTAGCCCAGAGGATCCAGCTAAGGGGTTCACTTTAGTCAATAACATCTGTTGATAAGGACATTCTTTATTAGTGCAATCCCAACACGCACTTTTGCTGCATCACCTCCATTTTGCTACAAAGCCTCCCCTTTGCAACTTCCATGTGGGTTGCAAAGGGGAGGCTTTGTAGCACCAAGGCTTTATGGATTGTGCATTCTGTCACTTTAACCCCTTTTCCACAAAGAAGGGTGTGATATGTGTTAAATTCAATATTGAATAATACTGTTTCTGGGTTCTTGTCTTGCAGGCATCCAAGGACAGAGTTTTGGTCACTCATGAAAAGGCACTTTAATTTTACCTAGCCAGAGTGAAATAGTGAGCAAAACAATCAAAAATCTGGATGCTAATAACTTCTGAGAGCTTTGTCCATTGGGCGGTGCTGAAATGTGATAAATAAATTCTCAATAAGCTGGAACTAGCATAGAATGCTGGACCTGGACCAGAGAAACCATATTGAGAGAGGATGTCAGACCTAGCCCACTCAGCCATGAAACCTCTACATAGAATTGGGAGAGCCACTGTCTTTCAGTTTATTTATTTATTTAAAACATTTGTATCCTGCCCTATATCATTAGGATCTCAGGGTGGTGTTAAAATAAAAGTTACAGTATAAAAAAATAAATATACACAGCTAAGAACAAATTAAACCATGAACCAAGTTAAAACAATATATAATTTAAAAACAGTAAAAACAATTAAAACAGTTAAAACAATGTGCCATCTTAGTGAATTTAACCATCAAAGGCTTTGTTAAAAAGCCATGTTTTACTTGGCATCGAAATAAAATCAGCATTGGTGCCAGTCGGGCCTCCAAGGGGAGGGCATTCCACAGTCGGGGTGCCACAACAGAGAAAGCCCTCTCCCTTGTCCCATCATAGGATATATGTTGCGTTGGTGGGGTGTGGAGAAGGGCTTGTCCAACAGATCTCAGGTCTTGGGCAGGCATATATAAGGAGATGCGCTCCCTCAAATATCAAGGTCCCAAGCCATTTAGGGCTTTAAACGTCATTACCTATACCTTAAATTTTGACCGGAAGCATATAGGCAGCCAGTGCAATTCCTTTAAGACCGGTGTTATCTGGTCTCTGTAAGATGTACCCGCCAGCAGTCTAGCTGCTGCATTTTGCACTAGATACAACTTCCGAGTTATCTTCAAGGGCAACCCCATGTACAGTGCATTGCAGTAGTCTAATGGGGAAGATACCAGTACATGGACTTGTTTAAACTATCTTAACTGAATTGTGATAAAATGGGACAAACCCATGTATGCTGCCTTGTGTTTTGGAGGGAGGGTAGGATATAACTGTAATGAATAGCTATGGTCAGTCAAAAGGTTTCACTGGCTTCCACTTTAATTGAAAAACTGTTCAATTTAGCAGAATTTGGGATTAGTTAAAAACATACACATGAATATTATGGCTTGAAAAATCAAGAGAATGACAATTTTGTTTGTATTTAAAAACAAAGAAACTGTATTGATGTGGATGCCAAGGTGAGTGAGAATCATTTTAAAATAACTCAGTGCCTTTTTTAAGGACCTGGTTTGCGCATAACAACAACCCGTCGTTTTGAAAAAAACCAATGCATTGTTATGCATGATTGAGAGAGCGTGGGCAGACTGCCTGCAGCATAGTAGCTGCCTCCTCTGCGTTCATTCAGCAAGCCGCAATTGGCTCCGCAATGCACGATGGGCTCCCGCTGAGCACGATGTCTGAACCTGGACCTGTTGTTGGGCTAACTACTGGGTTACTTATCTCCTAAACAAACGAGAGGTCTGGATTTTGACATCCTGCTCAGCAGGAGCTGATCATGTGTTGTAGATGAAAGCAGAAGATGTGGGCAGGCTGCAAGCAGCATGCTTCTGCATCCCCAACAAGCCATTGTCTTTTAAACTATTTCCAACGAAAAACAACAGGTTTTTATTATGATGCAGTAAGTGAAGCCTGTAAACACAGTGGCTTCAAGTAGAGGTCCCTGATATATGAAGGTTTGTATTTTCCCTGGGTCTAAAATTACCTAAGTGCACCAGTGCTTTCTGGTATCTCCAGTTAAAAGGATGGGGAGGACGTGAAAGACCTCTACCTCTAAGTCTCTGGAGAGCTACTTCCAGTCAGAACAGACAGATGGGCTAATCATTTGGCCTGGTATAAAGCTGATTCCTGTGTTCCTGGTTTCTATAATGCAGCGTAATGCTACTTCCTAGTTTCTGTTCCATAGGACCTCCAGATTTTCATTTCGCTGTATTACACAGTAGCAACACTCAACTGTGAAAGCCGTTTTGTGACTGTGCCTATTTTTTTTAATGTTTCTATGACTGCCAGCACACACACTATCCTTGCAGTGAGTCAAATTGATTGTGTAGCGTTGGGTCAGGATAAAAAAAAGTTAAAAATAGGAAAAGCGTTGCACAAAAAAAGGACAAAAAGGGCTTCCAATTTGCATAATATCCGTGTATGTAATTTTATATGTATAGGTGTAAATTTAGAACAATAATCACAATTTAAATAGAACTACATGACATAGAACTCTCCATAGTGGAGAGGATTGTTCAGGTGGCCTGTGTGCCTGCTTCTCAGTCTGCTGTCCAGCTGCTATCTGGTGATGGGCCTCTTCAAGTCCCCTGTTGCTTTCCTTCCTTATGGTTCTTTGATGTTAAACCAGACTTGGACAGTGGTCAATCCATCAAACAGAGAACTTTCAAATAGAGGACTTCCAACTAACAGCTCTCCAAAGCAGAAGAATGTCTTCTGAACAGTAGGATACCTACCTGGGGAAGCCCACCTCTTGGCCACTTTTGCTCATTTGCTTATCCTCTCACTCTGGGCTCCATCTGCACCACTGCCCAGAAGGAGAAGACCAAGCCAATACTCTTGTCTCTCTATGTATGCTTGGATAGGCAGCATTGGCGTGCGCACAGCAGGTTCAAGAGGTTCAAATGAACCCCCTAATCCGCTGCCGCCGCCATGTTTGCCCCGCCTGCACAGTGAGCCACTTGAGGGAGAGAGAACAAGCGAGGCGCCGCTGCTCTGGCCCGAGCTCATCTAAGCGCGGCCCAGCCCCGCAGCTGCTCTGCAGCCTTGCTTCCCGGCTGCCCAGCCAACTTTCACAGGAAGCAGGAAGGCTTGCAAGAGTTCCTGCGAGACTTCCCAGCCAGCAGCCGAGATCTCGCGCGATTCAAGAGCGCGCCAAAGACCCCGGCTGCTGGCTGAGCTGCACAGCAAGAAGCACGAGGCGCGGCGGCGCGAGGGCCAGAGCTGTGGGCAGCGCGAGGAGGGAGGATGAGAAGCAGCAGCAGCAGCAGCACCTTACGAGGCGGAGGGAGTAGCAGCGGGAGGCCAGCAGCGCTGCCAGGGAAGGTACGTGGCCCCCGTGTCCATTCCCCATCCTCAGCTGCTTGGTTTTCGCCCGCCTCCCCCTCCGCAACCTCTAATAATGCCCAACCCAGATTGCTTCTCCTGAAAAAGCCCCCTAGAACAAACGAAGCTCTACTCCAAGGGAGGCTTTGTGTAGGAAACATGGGCTTTGGATTGTGTTTGTGCCGTATTGCTATCCTGGGGATAAGCACACGTCAGGAGGTTCCCACCATCTGTATCTCTCTCTTTTTCTTTAATGTAAAATGTCTTGTCTTCTGTGAGCTCAGCTTAAATACTTTCCAGAGAATAAAATCTTTGCCTATTCTTCTGTTATATTTTTTTTCCCAAAAGGTTACCGGTGGCTTTCTTTAATATGTTTTGGTAGTCTTCATATGTGCAATTAGGTTCCCAATTCTGACAAATTTGGGAGAGATAAAAAGCTGTGTTTTATTTTTGTTTTTAATTTGACAAGTATTACTTGGAAGCAAATCCTCTCCAAGGCGGCGGGGAGTTACTTCTGAGTAAGCCTCTTGGTATTGTGGTGTTAAGCACATTTCAGCTGTTGCTGTATTGATATTTTTGAGAACTGGGGGGAGGAAGGGGAGGAACGCCTCCTTGAAAAGCTGAGGCTGTTGATCCGATGGTCTACCCAGTAAGATTGCCCGGAGCTGCAGATTGGGGCCCTCCCCCCTTCGGAGCTGCTGCCCTCCTTTCCCCATCAGCTCTGCAGGTACTGTAATGTTTGGGAGAAAGAGGGAGAAGCTGCATGTTTGCGTGCCTTCTCTCCTCATCGCTGCCCCACCGCCCACCCCAGTCTGGTCTCCAGCAAGAGAAAAGAAAGGGGGAAGAGGGGAGAACTGCAATGCCCCCCCCCAGGACCTCCTGGCTAAGGAGGGTTCATTCAGCAGCACCTTTTTCAGAATGCATGCAAAAACAATTCCTATCTGTCCTTGCTTATTTTAGGGTGTCCAACCCCCTTCTTTCAAGCCATTCTTTTGGTAAACATTGGATGTGTGCATCTTGTGTCACTTTAAAACAGAGCTGCAGCACAATCCTATGTATGTCTACTCAGAAGTAAGCCCCACTGAGATCAATCAAACTTACTCTGAGGTAAATGTTCACCGGATGCAGCCTGAAAATGAAGAGAGGATGAAGAAAGGACAGGAGAAAAAGAATTGTAGAAATAGAATTGCAAGGTAACTGTGGGATATTTAACCATATTAAGTACATCCCACACTGGGATATTTAACCATATTTAAAGACAATAAGTACAGCAAAATTAGTGCCCCTCTACTTCAGTCCCAATCAAATAATTACAACAGTGAACCAGCCAGGTCTTCCATAGGAAAACTCTGTACATATGTAATAGTCTTATAGACCCCTTTATGTCTTAAAATGCATTGCTTCAGTTCAAATGGCAGATATATCTTCCACACTGACAGCTGCTACATTCCTGATACTAGACCAATAGTATATATATGATTCAACACATGTGAGGAGTTTCACATTTTAAACTCATTTAAGGTGCAAGCCTGTGCATATTAGAATGTAAGCCTATGCGGCAGGGTCTTGCTATTTACTGTCTTACTCTGTACAGCGCCATGTGCATTGATGGTGCTATATAAGTAGATAATGATGATACCAGGTGATAGTTATTTTAAAATTTTAATTAAAAAAATATTATCCTTTCCTATAACAAAATGGTACTTACTCCTAAGTAAGTGAGTCCCACTGAAGAAGGAAATCCTATTTGATTCCTGTATTCCTGTTAGTGTGACATGATAAGTTAAAGGCACAATTTTATGCATGTTTAGACAGAAAAAAGTCCTTCAACTCCTAGAATCCCCTAGCTGGCATGGCTGGCTGGGGTATGCTGAGAATTGTAGGACTTCTTTTCTTTCTAAATATGCACAGGCTTGCACCTTAAATGAGTTTAAAATGTGAAACTCCTCACATGTGTTGAATCATATATATATACTATTGGTCTAGTATCAGGAATGTAGCAGCTGTCAGTGTGGAAGATATATCTGCCATTTGAACTGAAGCAATGCATTTTAAGACATAAAGGGGTCTATAAGACTATTACATATGGTTTCTAAAATTGCTTAACACCATTGTAAGCTACTACCTGATTATGCAGAGAGAGATGCCCAGGCAATTACTATACTTTGCCATTATAGGCAGCGTGACTCCTGGCAAGGGGAGGAGTGGGTAGACTGGCTGTTGACATGTTCAGTGGAGTGCCATAGGCCTTCTTTACTTGTTGCTTCTTCCAAGCTGCCCAGGCCCCTTATCTGGGTCAAGGGGGCAGAAGTGGCACTGCAGCAAAAAGGAATATGAGCACCAATGTTTGGACTGGGGCAAAATAATACAGTATGTGGGTATGTGGTGTGGTTTGGCTTGAATTGCTTGTGTCTGGATTTCCTTTCTGGACTGTACTTGCTGGTTACATGACCCACAAGGCTAGGCTGTGGTATAGTCCTCTTCTTCTTTTGTGTTCAAAAGCCGTAAAGTATCCTGTGAGATCTGGAAGACTCACAACTTTATTATGGCATAATAAGCTATTGTCCACTGGCCTCAAGTGCCAAAATGACTTTACTGGCTTTGCACTGTGAGTTTGGGGGTGGGGTGGGGGGTCATGTCATTTGCTATTCCACTTTGGGCAGCAAAATATCTTGGGCCAGCCCTGGCAAGAGCTGGCTATAATTTAGATACTGAACAACATGCATTGGGTTTCCTAGGTGTACAGGGCCCAGGTGTCTCAAGCAGGATCTACACTACTGTTTTCATAGAATCATAGAATAATAGAGTTGGGAGAGGTCTATAAGGCCATCAAGTCCAACCCCCCACTCAATGCAGGAATCCAGCTTAAAGCATCTCTGACAGGTGGTTGTCTAGCCGCTTCTTGAATGCCTCTCGTGTGGGAGAGCCCACAACCGTCCTAGGTAACTGGTTCTACTGTCATACTCTAACAGTCAGGAAGTTTTTCCTGATGTCCAGCCGGAATCTGACTTCCTGTAACTTGAGCCCATTATTCCGTATCCTGCACTCTGGGATGATCGAGAAGAGATCCTGGCCCTCCTGTGTGTGTCAATCTTTCAAGTATTTGAGGAATGTTATCATGTCTCCCCTCAGGCTTCTCCTCAAGGCTAAACATTACCTCTGTTTCCTCTCCCCTCCGGGACACTCCTACCTCTCCTGTCTGCACCCTCTCTCCCTCTTCTACCCCCACACATAGGGGCATTTCTCTCTCTTCTTTCCCCAGGGCTCCCCCTACGCCAATCCTCTTCTTCTGCCCTTATTTTATTTAGAGTATTTTTATTTAGAGTATTTTTATCCCGCACCTCAGCCTAAAAGGCTCCCGGAGCGGCTTACAATTGATCAGTAAAGAAGACTGATGTGCCCTTGTGACGGTTTCCCATCCTCTCTTTTCTCCTTCATCTCCTGTCTTCTGCCAATAGCCCCTTCGCGGCCTTCCAGAGATGTCCCTACTTCCAGATCTCCTACACTCCCACAAGTTCTCCAAATCTTGTCAGCCAGCCCTCTCTTATGCTAGGCTCGCAGCCACCCCTCGTCCTCACTATATTCACCCCAGAAGTCTCTCTCCTGGACCTCATTCCAAATTCTTTGCTCAGCAGCACACAGGGCAATCTTTTAAAATCATTATTAGGGCATTTTATGTATGGTGTATTCTATGTATGGTGCTGGAACTTAAGATGACACTCGTTGTTAATGTGATAGAATCTGTTTTAAATGTGAATCTGTTTTAGAAAGTTTGGATTAGGTCATTATCTGATTAAATTTAAAGATGGTGAAAATTGACTGTGTCTTTATATATGCCTGGTTATCACTACAGCAAAAAAATAGTATTCAGAGTCTCCATTTTAAAATGTGTATTTTTAAAGTACAGATTACTTGTTAATTAAAAAATACAGTTTACTTCAGTTTTCATTTATTTTGTTTGTTTGATGAATGAAAAAAAGTCCTTTATTACTGTATATTTAATCAATGTTTACCTTAAAAAAAATCCCTGGCTGAACCCCCTAATGAAATGTGCTGCGCACGCCTATGATAGGCAGCTGAATAGGCAGCAGCAACAGCAGGTCCAAGGAACTCTAGGAGGCAGCAGTTGGCCTCCTGCTGGTGTCTGGGGCCCAGCAGGTACCCAACATGCCAATCCCTGATGCCAGCCCCAAATGAACTCCTTTCCCTGACAAAATGCATGGGAGCCTTATTAGTGCCAAACCAAGCTTACTGTTCATGTCCTTTAGTCCCAGTCACTGTTTGTGATAAGGCCAAGTATAAAGATTTGCATAATGTTCACCCATCCTTCACTCCAGCTCTTTGTTCTTTTTGCCAATGTCCAGGGATGTTTGTTTCATGGAATGCCCTTTCCAGTCACACTGTGCCTAACCTTTCAAGGTCTCTAAGCACTTTGAAAACAGCAGTTAAAGCCTCTCAAGGCCTTGGCGAGGTTAGAGAATTATCATGGTGGAGTTTATTGACAGATAATCTAAAGTACAAAAAGGCTTAGGTGCTGTAACCTCCCCTCTGGGTTCAGAGTCAGTGGCAGAACTGCATATAGAATCCACCTTCTCCTGATCGAATCCTTAGACTAGAATCCCTCTTAAGTGTGTACAGTGCTATAAGCAGGATGTGAGCTCCTTAACAGATTTACCCCTGTCTCACCTGCAAACCAGTTAATAGTTTGTTTTCTGTGCACAAGCTTCCCATTGCTCTTTCCTGCTGTCTAATCAGCATCTTTCACTTCCATGTGTTCTTATTAGGTGCACTTAATAGAAGATGGAAGGTAGCTGGGTCAATCAGAGTGTAATCCAATGAGTAGCAAAGATCCAAAATAGCAACTTTACTTTTTGCTCTGAGCTATATTTGTATTTCCTAGCCAGGTGGAGATTCAGTTCAGAATGGATTGCTGCCACTTCCCCACTTTTGAGAGTACAAACATGTGAGAAAAACCTGGATGCTTTGGTGGTGGGACACCATCATTTGTATTCTAGCATAAACAGATAATGCACACAATAACATCCCTGCTCCATGAGCAATATCAGTTGAAAAATAAACTTAAAGATGGCTAGCTCTAAATTTATGGTACAATAGTCTGTGGATTATAATACTGGCTGAAAGCTCACTAGCCAGATAAGGCTACTCTATGGACAGCAAGACATGGAGCATTTCAGACGGGGATGGGGGGGAATCATGTTTTCCTACCATCGTTTCCCTCCGCCCCACTTCTGTCCCACAATACTTCCTCTTTCTTCACATGCGGAAGAAAGAGGGAGTTAACAATGACCATGTGGCCCATTCAGTGGCTGTTTTATCGTGTGAGTGGCCAACAATGAGCATGTGATAAAACGCTCACCTGATGATGCTCATGGACTCCTTTGCTAGTACCTGTTATTGTTTCATGGATTATATCAGAAATGGTCACTGAAACAAAACCTCCAAATACACATGGAACAACTGGGCAGTACTCTTTTTCTATAGATGTGATTAGAGCTATGCACGGACCCCCCAATCCACTCTGGATCCCAATCCACAACTTCCGGATTGGATTCGCTCCGCCCCGCGTTGATCCACCTATGCTCCACACCGATCCGCTACGGGGCTCCAGATCTGGATCGGAGCTCCGTGTTCCCCCTCCATAGACTTGCATTGAAAAACAAATGCCTATAATGCCCCTCCCCCCTCCCCACTTACCTGCCTCCGTCGCGGGCCAGTGGCGGGCACAGCCTGGTCTTCCGGTTTGAGGCCTCGGCCTCAGTTGAAGCCGCCGCCGGACTGCGACAGAGGCAGGTAAGCCCCCTCCCCCCTGACCCCTTAGCTGGCTCCACTGCCATCACTGCATGGACTGCAGTGGCACCGGCGCCAGGTAAGGGCCCCTCCGTCACAGTCCAGCGGCGGCTTCAACTGAGGCCCAGGCTTCAAACAGGAAGACCAGGCCACGGCCTGGTCTTTTAGTTTGAGTCCTGCGCCTCAATTGAAGCCACCGCCGGACCGCAATGGAGGCAGGTAAGCCCCTCCCCCTTACCTGGCACCGTACCCACACGGACTGCACTGCTGCCGCCACCAGGTAAGGCCCACCTCCCCCATCACCACTTACCTGCCTCTGTTGCAGTCCAGTGGAGGCTTCAACTGAGGCCTGGGCCTGCCACCACTGGACAGCGACGGAGGCAGGTAAGCCTCCCTCCCCCCTGCCCTCTTACCTGGCTCCGCCACCGTACCCACACAGACTGCGGCAGCACCAAGTAAGCCCCCCTCCTGCCACACTTACCTTTTTTTTTGGAGCTCCGGATCGAGGTGAAGGATCCACTTGGTCTCGATCCACTTCATCTTGATCCGCAGCTCCCCCGACCCGATCCGTCTCTGCCTTTGTCGGAGGCGAATCAGGCTGCTCTGCTATCAGTTCTAAGAACCGAAGCAAAGCAGAGCACAGCCCTAAATGTGATCTATCTCTAAACAATTATTGAACTGTACAGCTTTCAATAACCTGAATACTTCCCCCTTTGATTGCTTGTTTTTGTATTATTCTTAAAGAAATTTTTAATTTAAATATTATTTTTAAAAAGATGGCTTTTCCAGATAGTATTCAAAGCCAGGATATAACTTCTTGCATGTTAAAGGGAAACTACTCTGTTGCTCTTTCATATGAACCACAGACAACTGAAGCTGGCTGGACTGGGTCCAACTGAAATCAGTAACCATGTTTGAATAAAACAATAAGACAGAATCCTGGGGCATCCTGGCTTATCATTTATAAGCAAGTGCACTAGTCCAATCAACTGGTTGCTCCCATTTGACTCCCTCTCACCAGTGGGAGTGGCTTCAGTAACCAGGATATTACCAGCAAGAAAAAACATAGTGTTACACTTGACCCTGATTCCTGGCTTATTGCTCCCTGGTGTCTGGTTCTGGCTCAGCTCCTCTCAGGATGCTGCAGCAGTGTGACCCTGTCCTTGGTATGAAAGGATTGCAGATGGAAGGTGAAATAACGAGACGAGACAAGAAGTTGGATTTAAAATATGGCCACATTTATTTATGAATACCTGCAAAGGAAGACGGAGGCCTAGGCGGGCGTCCTATCTTGGCCAACGTCTTGGCCATAATTGGGATTGGGCAAGCTATTCAGATCCTGACAGGTGGCGTTTCTATCACCACCCGTCAGGATTCCCCTACTGTGGTAGGTAGGCCTTCTGATTTCACTCCTCCTCAAGTTGCAAAACTCTGAGTGAGTGAGTAAGGTTGGCCTAAAAGGTAACCCTTATCCTGTCCTCTGGTGCTGCAGTACTTCCAGCTGAAGGCCTCAGGTGTTACTAATCACCACAATGGTGTCTAAGAATGCTCACCAACCTTATCCTCGCTCCCGATGCCTGCACTCCTGCCCCCATCAAAAATGTGACCAAATTCAACCAATTACCCTAGTTAATACTTTCCTGCTGTCGTACAGTGTAAAGTAGGTGAAAAAAATCCCTAAAGAAAGGAATGAGAGCAAAAAATTCCTACTTCGCCCCCCTAGGGGCAACTGGTGAACCCACACTATCTACAGGGAGAGAGGGAGGGAGGCACAAAAGATGAAGAGAGGGCCAGGGAGGGGAAGCGCTCCATAAATAAGGTCTCCAGTCCCCTCCCCACATCTGTGGTGCCAAACAGAGGCAGCATATGGAGAGCCTCCACTCATCTCTATCCCCTCCCCCGCAATTGCCTCCCCATGCCCAGGCAAGCTGGGCACGGTTGTAAGGCCTATGCCATTGGGATGAGAGTCTTAGTAGATAAGAGTGAGATCACTCACCACTCCTTCCTTCCAAATATAGCTGCAGCACTCAGCCTGGATGCACTTGAGAACTATCCATTTTTTCCCATGGTTTTAGGCATAAAGGATATGAGCAAACAAAAACGTTACCATCTGCTTTGCTTTGCAATCCTGACACTGAGGCTTAAAATGAGCTGAAAATGGAGCTGGCCTGAACAAAACTTCGGAGCCCAGCAACCTGGAATTGCTTTGGGACCCCTCAAGGTTTTCAGCTGGATTTCCTCTCAGTAAATGAGAGAGGTCATTAGGTTATGTTTCTTTATGGTACAAGCACAGAAATGGTCTGTTGCCTCCGTTATACTCTGATAATTTTGTTTTCCTAGTGAGTTTACCATCGATCTGACATCGCATTACATTTTATCCTCATTATAAAATGAGGCATAGTGCAACTGTTTTTCATTAGTGTCTTGAACAAGCTGCACAGGAACTTGCTCTGGTCTGGTTCATGAAGGGGTGAGGGGGGGCAGGGGCCATATTAGTTATTAGCTCTGCTTCCTCTGCAGGAGTGCCGACTTGGTCTCAGTCATAGTAAATTCATCTGTGCACCACATTTCCCACAATGCATTGTGATCAAAGCAGTTCACACAAAAAAACAAATACAATAGACAGGATAATATTGTATTATTAATAATACAACTCAGTTGCAATTCATTTAAAGCATATCAAACATTTAAAGAAGCACAATGCCTACCAATAGGTCAGTTAACAAAATCCAGTACAAATATCAATATTATACTTACATTAAACAGTTCACTAAACACTTCATGTTAAGAGACTTAACAATATGGCACCTCATCTACCCCAAACTCACTGCAAAAAAGGAAAAATAAAAAGCTACCTCCAGGACATCTTGGGCAGCCTCAAGCAACAGAAAGAGACATTTCTCTCACCAGGGCCCCATCTCCGGAACCATGAAAGGGCACCTTCGTCCCCTTGGCAACTCCTCTCCTTGGCAGCAGAGTCTCTTGCCTCTTGGCAGCAGAGCCCCCGAAGAGGCCAAACGGGGAAAAACCTCTTCCTGGGCGGATGTCCCCAGGCTCTCCTGGAGACAGCACAAACATCGTCATGCACACATTGGAAGTGGCAGCAGCTCCCTTATTAAATCTTCTAGGAATCTGTAGCAAAGCAGATGGAAGCAAGTAGCCTCTGATGGCAAATATAAAGTCTTCCCCCATAGCACTGCCTCTGTTGTCCAGAAGGCCAAGAACTCATTCCACTATGCAGCTTGCATACTTCTGAGTTTCACAAAAGAAGAGACTTCAATCCCAATAAATTACCTCTGTCAATTTTGTGACATGAATTGTTACCCGTTTGGGAAGGAGCTGACACCAATACATTCATTTCACTTAGCCTCACACCATGATGGAATTGAAATTCTAGAGGTGAAAGGCATAAATTAGCAAGGTGGGTACACAAAGCTCCTTCCTTCTGGGGATAATTTGCTGCAACTTTGCTGTGTACCCTGCCTTAGTCAGGACAGCCCCATATTCATTCTGCATACAATACTATACTGATATTCTTTTAAAATGTATCACCCCTACGATAAGACTTTTTCTGTGAAGGAAGCATCATTGCCCATCAAACTGCAACAGATCCTTAGCAAAACAACAACAACTTTGACTTCAACAACTTCTTCTTCTTCTTCTTCTTCTTCTTCTTCTTCCTCTTCCTCTTCCTCCTCTTGAAATAATTCCCATTATTTTAAATTGCCAGTATTTAAAATAGATATTACAGATATTCTTTCATTCACTATATAGTTCTTCAAATACAAAGGCACTATGGTTACACTTTTCTTGCGTGGAACTGAGATGTTTCCCCAAGGCAATACTTAGGGCATGTTCAGACAACATGGGTGAGGGGGATGGCGGCCATGGAGATGCACTGTGGAGAGGATTAGGGAAACAATGGGCCATCTCCACAAACACACAACCGCAGAACCATACCGTGCATTGCAGTTTATCTAATCTCCCTGGGGCACATCCCCTCCAGAGTCCTCCCAGCAGCCACCACAGTGGAAAAGGGATCCTGGTGGCCACTCATCTGTCGCTAGGTGATGTCATCCATAGAGATCTTCCAAGTGGAGCAGAGTGGCAGCGGAGTTTTTGATCACTCTAGGCTCCCGTCTGTGCTTGGTCACTGTGCCACGTGCTATCCACATGATGTGGTAAGCCACCTTGGGGCCCTTTATCCCTACTGTGGGCCTTGGGTTCTGAGGGTGGGTAATTAACCCATCATGGGCAGGAGAATGCCTCCCACATGACACATTAACCCCTTGTGGGTTGCTCCTGGAACCTACCTACCATGGGTCATTTGATGCCAGCCTTAGAATAATATCCAGATGGTTTTCCTATGTAACACTTCTTGAACCATCACATTTTCCCAGGACTGGCTGTACTATACTATATTGGGTGCTTCCAGATGAGGCTTTTATTGTGCATTCACCCTGCTCAGCAGTTCCTGTCTGCAGGAAAGGGCTTCAGCTCAAGGGCAGGTACATTGCCTTTGGAAGTTCTTCATACAAATTGTAGCCTCCACCCTATCCTTCATCTTTTCCTGTGTGTGTATGTTTTAAGTTTCAGGAAATCTCCTTCTCAGGCCTTAGCTAGATGATGGGTTAGCCTGGTGCGAGCCCCGGGCTCACCCCTGTGCGTCTGGTTCAGGCAGGGGTAACCCTCCCTTGGCCCAGGATAACCAGCACCGCTTGTGGCCCAGTATTTCCCGTGGTCTTGGGCTGAGCCCAAGACCGCGGGCATTTAGACTGGTCCGTCGCTTTTCTCGGCTACTGCAATTACTCACGAGTAGCCAGGAAAAGCAGCGGACAGGGCACAGCGCTCCACAGGAGTGCTGGGCCCATCGGGGCAGGGGGAGAGATCAGGGGGGGGAGATTGCCGGGGGGGGAATTGGAGATCGTGGGGGGGGGAGGAGATCGTGGAGGGGCAAACCAGAGATTGGGGGGAATCGCGGCCAGGGGGGGAATTGGGGGAGGGGGGAGCAGGGAATCCTTTTTTAAAAAAACCCACTTACCTTTTCCACTGGTGTGCTCCTGCGCACCCGGCCCTTTAAGACTAAAACAAAATGGCGGACGCAATGGGGCTTTCCTGTAGCCCATCACATCTGATGTGTGGATAGGAGCGACAGCCCACGCTACTTGTAGCGCAAGCTCGCCACTCCTCCTGCACAGATTATCAGGTAGGTCTAGCAAAGCCCTCTGTCTTGAAACTTCTTCTAAGCCTCCACTTCCTCTGCTAATTTCCCTAAAACTAGCTTGTGCATTTGTATCTGTTTAAATGTGCCATTGTGGTATTATTCTCTTCAATGGTGTGGATTTCTTTGAGTAAGAATCACCTTACTTAGCCACAGACGCTCTATTGCCAATGTCTAAAGTTTCCTTATAAGTGGGTGTGTAGGTCTCATTAGAATGTGTGCAAGTTTGTACACGAGCCTAATGAGATCACATCACATAACACTATGGTTTTTAATGGAGTTATATGTAGTGGTGCTCCATGCAGTGAAGACATGTGCTGTAGCCTAATTTGCTTTATAAAAATCTGTCTTGATGCCCATGGAGAAACATGATCACATCTTCAACAATGCACCCAAATGCACTCCTGAGGTTTAATCATTTGATCATAAGGCTCGTGAAACAGCCATTTGTTCAAATGACTGAAGGTCTGTCATTGCCCCCAAATTACCAGTTCGACAGAATGATTAACAGATTACTGGGCATGTCACATTCTATTAGTGTTGTCCTTGACGATGCAGGGAAATAAAGGAAAGGTGAATAGGGTGAGTTCATAAAAGAGTTTGGTCCTGACCCCACCCCTTTAAATCTTCTTTGGGGAAAATGTGGTGACTCCCACTGAACTCCTGTTCTGACTGGAACTTTTTTAGTGGGGGAAATCCTTGAATAGCCGGAGAGATTAGCAATAGTTATTGGGGTCTGCTATGTTATCTCTTCTTTCCTTTCCTTTCCTAAATGTATATATTGTCCAACTGGCAGATACCCCAGTGAACTCCCCACCCACCCCCAAAACCAATAAAACAGTCTAAACAGTAAAACAATGAAAATACTAAAATATTAAAAATGTGTAAGAGTCAGCAGTAAAATTAATAATCCCCAGCACCAGATTAAAAATTAAATGTCTGTTTAGAGAGGAGGGTCTTAATCTGGCATCTAAGCATATCCAGACATATAGGGAGCATTCTAGTCAAGTGTCAAGAACCAGAAAATGAGATCGGGCTCTGGTTTCACAGAAAATCTGTTACTGGGATTCCCTGGCAATTCCCTAAGAGAAACACTATGCAAGCACTGAAGAAGGGAGCAAGCCACACTTCCACCCAGCCTCCAAACTTTCCTGTTCTTCAAAGATGGTTTGAAGTAGAGTTAAATAGAGCAGGGGTCAAGAAAATTTATGACTTCTTTAGACAATCAAGCGGTTCTCTTGGGATTGTCATCTCAGAATTGTTATTTTGAGGTCCTATGCACATCTACTCAGAAGTATGTCATATTCAGTTCAATGAGGTTTTGTCCCAGTTAAACGTGTATAGGATTGCAGCCTTAAAAGGTGTATTTCCTGCCTTTCCTAGGGATCGAAGTGGCAAATAAGAAACCTTGGAGCTGCCTATATGGGTTGCTGCCATGATAAGCAAACCCCTGCACTTTTGCTGCATTGGGGTGGCAGCAGCTAATCCCGACACAGCAGCAAAAGCGCAGTGTTTTCAGCGGCCTGGCCTGCCCCCTGCCCAGGCGGCCGGCAACCAATCAAGGATTGCCATCTGCTTGGCCACACCTCTGCTGCAATTCTGAAGTGAGGATACACAGCAGATGCACTGTACTCACCTCACTCTAGAGAAAAGAAGTTAGGGCAAATCCCCAACTGTTTTGCTTTGCAGCTTCACAGGAAAACCCTGCAATGGCTATGAGGTGGCTGCTGTGTCATATAATCGATGCAGCAGCACCGCACAGCGACCCCGGTGCTTGTGGTGCATAGAGACAGCCCCCTTGCCTGGGTAAATAAGGACAGTCTGAACCTTCTAGCCTCCCTCTTGCACTGACTATCTTGGATCATCTGCAGATCACTGATACAAACTGTGAATGCCAGCTAGCCACCTAAAATATCAAGGCTACCATTATATATATACACATGCTCACTTTCCCCAGGAATAAAGAGTGATGAGTCAAGAATGTTGCCATAAGTTATTGACTTTAAATTCACTCCAGTCCCCAACTTCACCTCTTGAAAGTGTGAACAAATCACAGGATGGAATGGGTTCAGGGTTGCAGGATAAATTATGATAGACATATTCTGCACCTAAAGTACCTGAAGTGAAAAGTCAGCAGACACCTGTCTGTCCTCTGGAGCTCATTTATTTTAAAATGCCATCTGTTGGAGGCAGGAAAATGCCATTTCAGCTGCAGTTACCTACCTGAAGCAGAGGTGTACACCGAGCCCAAGATTTGATTCAACCCCAAATTTGGTACTTTGGAAAATGGCCCACATTGACTTGGGCCGGATCTACACTAGTCTTATAACGTTGCTAGTGTCCCTTTCTAACGTGGTTCTCTGTATCGGTTCTCTGTAGCTGTAACGTTACTGCAGGGCACATTGTTAAATCCTTTCGTTGCTGGGTTTGCTCCGCCCACTGCCTGCCTCATTCCTCCCAAAAGGAGGAATGCAGGGCAAGTCATAAGCACACACAAACTCCCTCCCTCCCAAAACATCTTAACGCAAGTCCCAGGGAATTGCCTCAATGCACAGGAGCCAGCCACTTTGCTGAAGCTAAGCTGGGTCGGGTCTGGTCAGGGTTGGGATGGGAAACTGAATTGAAAAGTTCTAGCAGCAGCCGCATTTAAGCCCCGCTGGTCATGAGTTTTGGACTTTGGACCCTTGTTAATTTTCCTGCAGGAAGCTACAGCTCCTTTGCAAAGAGGGGGGAAATGTTTTTTAAAAAATCATTAAAAATCAACCGATGACCCAATTTGATTCAAATTTTAAGGCAGGATGCATGGGAGTACTTCACAATAAAAGCAGATTCTAAGGTGGAAAACTTCTGAGTCCTTTGCATACAATTGTCAGTGATTGCACAGTATAAGGCTGGTGTGATTTATCTGCTGTAGCAGATAAGATAGCAAAAGGGGCGAAGGAAGGAGAACAGGAAGTGGGCGGAGCAAACTCAGCAGCTCTGGGTTGGGAGAGGAGAATTACTGGTATAAGGAGGCACATGAATCTGCAGCCACGCTGGAACTAAGAAACGGAACCTGTAAGTACGACACATTTACAACGTTGGAGACCCAGGGTCACGTGACACTATGCGTCACAGTAACCCATTCAAAACGTTAGAATAATACCAGGGTAGATTCCCACTAGGACTGATTTGGTGGCCATCTTCTTTGTCTAGGATACTAAATTCAAGTCAAGATTTGGAAATCTGAGGCTTTTAGCCTCCCATTCACTGTCAGAACTGGATAGTAGGTATAGTAGCCTCTTAGGAGGGGATTATGCCTGCCAAATTTCAGAAAAACTGCTACAGCATTTTTTGTGCTATATGAATATGAACATAAAATGAGCCATACTGGCTCAGACCCAAGGTCCACTTAGTCCAGCATTCTGTTCATACAGTGGCCAACTTGTGGAAAACCCACAAGTAGGACACGAGCGCAATAGCACCCTCCTGGTTATGCTCTCCAGCAATTCGGGCACATGGACATACTGCCTCTGACAGAGGAGGTAATATTTACCCATCAGAACAAACAGCCTTCTCCTCCATATATTTGTCTAATCCCCTATTAAAACCATTCAGATTAGTAGCCATCATTGCATCTTCCATCAGTCAGCTTCATGGGATGACCCTGGGTTCTAGTATTATGAGAGAGGGAGAAAAATATCTCTCTATCCACTTTCTTCACAACATGCATTATTTTGTACACCTCTCCCTCTTTTCTAAGCTAAACAATCCCAGCTGTAACTCATGGGGCGTCTCTTCAGCCCATTGATAATTTTACTTGCCCTTTTCTGCACTTTTTCCAGTGCTACAACATCCTTTTATGGTGCATTGACCAGAATTGAACACAGTATTCTAAATGTGGCCACACCATAAATTTGTATAAGGGGTGTATAATCATGGCAGTATTATTTTTAATTTCTTTCCTAATTATGCCTAACATGAAATTTGCTTTATTCATAACATGGTCCACACTGGTTCGACATTTTCATCGAGTTGTCCAGCACAATGTCAAAATCTCTTTCTTGATCAGGCATCGCTAGCTCAGATCCCATCAGTTTATTCTTGAAGTTGGGACTTTTTGCCCCAGTGTGCAACACTTCACACTTGCTTACACTGAACCACAATCTAGTATGATGAGAGAAGGAGAAAAATGTCTCCCTACCCCCTTTCTCCTTTAAATTTGGATATAATATATAAGGAAATCGCCAATAATGTTTTTATTTCTTCACCACCGTCATCACAGCTGTAACTGTGTAGACTGGAGTTATTGTTTCACCATGTACCAGCCACATGTCGGCTGATGGAGACCATGCAAGAGTGTTGTAGGGTGGCCATGTGTCCTTTCAGAGGATAGTTCTCTATTTGGAAGGATACCAGAGGATTAGCCTCTGTTTTAAGGGCTGTGCAGTCCAAGTGTGGTATTAAGATGAAGAACCATAAGAAGGAAGAGCTGAGCTTTGGGGTTGCTCATCAACAGCACCTGGATGACTGACTGCACAAGGCACACAGGCCATAGTCCTCCACAGTATGGTGAGATGCACAGAATTTCCATTTAAATTACAATAACTATTTCTAATTTGCATCTCTACATATGAACATTTTATGCAAATCAGGGTCTTTTTTGGTCCTCTTTTTTGGTGATTCACAAGTGGCCATTCCAGTTATCTGCAGGCCTGAGCATTGAGGGGCCCCAGGGAACATGGAACCATGTTCCCAGTTGTGTGATGCATTGCCAAACTCTAATATGCTATTAGGGATGGGTGAACTCACCTACATCCTATTCGTTGGACGTTTGCCCCACCACAGTTGGCCCCCCGCTCATCAGGACGCATGAGCTTCTTTTGAGGCTTGGTGAGGCCTGATGAGCACTCAGCAGCCATGCACCCTTGCTCCAAAAATTACGTATTTCCCCCATTGCATAAACATATTCAATAGCTTTGCTAGGGAGGGGGAAAAGCAACAACATACAATACTGAACAAGTCAATATGGACTTTGTACTGCCTGTGGTATTTCAGTACAATCATATATAGCCATGTCACATATAATACCAACACTAAATGTCATTATAATTCATATTTGCTCTAGATAACAATGAAAACTATGAACTCCCCAAATATCTGGCCAGAATCCTGCAGTACAAGAGCCTGGGAAAGGTGTGAATTATTCTCTCTTTTTTTTAATCAAGTAGAAAATGGGATTTGTCATGTCTGGAGGATCTTTTTGTTTGCTTGTTTTGCAATATAGTTTGAGCTTTGAAAATATATCGCATTGCAGGGTAACTTTGCCAAATTGCTTCATGTCTTACAGTACAGTCCCCAATGTCTTGCATTTGCAAAACATGGACACGAAGAACAAATACCAATAAAAGCACCATGTCTGGCTTAGTCCTCTAATATATGACCTGCCTGAAGGATAAAGAAATAATAAAGACCCATTATTTGCTGGAGTGTAAGGAGTAGTTTATTTGGTTTCTATTATTTTCAGAGTCCATTTCATTGCTTGGAACCTTGGTATCCCTTTCCCAGGATTCTTCCTTTGATGCAGAACTGTCCAAATCCAGGTCCTGGGCAGTTATGCCATGTATGTACAGTCAAATGGAAAAACTGATTGTGCCACTCAGCAACCCAGTGAATCATGTATAGGTGCTACTAGAAGCACAGAAAAATGCAGTAACCATTGGACCTGTTCAGACAACACACTAAGGCCGGATCTATAACTGTTATAAAGCGCTTTAAAGCAGTAGTGTAGATCCAGCCTAAGCCATGTTTAGGCCACTAACCCTTTTGCAGGAAATGGTTAATGAGTGTGTTTAAACCATGGATATGTAGCCACCATGATTAGGAATGGTTCACACGACACGCGAAGTCATGGTTCACACGACACGCTAAGCCATAAAGTTTAGCTCAAAATGCTTAGCTGCCATGGCTTAACATGTTGTCTGAACAGGGTCATTGAGTATACCAATTAAAACATTTAGTGTGGCTTACAACAACAATAACATTATTCTGATTGAAGCTACAGGAGATAGAATTGAATCTCTTAATTGTATGAACACTATATTTGATTTTTCTGGGTTAAATGAGTCCCAAGCCCAAATTCAGGACTAGAGGGACACTTTCAGAGTGCTGGACTAAATAGATCCTACGTATGATCCAGCCATCATGGTTCGTCTTATGTTCTTATGTTGACCCTTATCTGATTTTTTTTTCAGTTACCTACTTGTTTCGTATTAGTCACCGGGCAGCATCCACTGTAGCGCTAGCTCAACTGGAAGTAGTGGTTTCTGAAATAATGGGGCTGGTCAGCCCAGCTCACAGAAGGGTGACCTCCGCTGACCTGTCCCATTCTGGAAACAAGCATTTCTGATCATTTCTGGAATGTTGGCCACAGGCATGATGGAACAAGTGGAGTTGCTGGGGCAGTATTGGACAATGCCCCGTAGTTTGTCCCTAGTTGCATAACTCTACACCAGCCTTTCTCAACCTGGGGCGCTCCAGATGTGTTGGACTACAACTCCCAGAATGCCCCAGCCAGCTCTGGCTGGGGCATTCTGGGAGATGCAGTCCAACACATCTGGAGTGCCCCAGGTTGAGAACCACTGCTCTACACCATCCTTTCCCAATCTGTTGGACTACAACTCCCATAATTCTCAGCCAGCATGGCCATTGAGATGGTGGGAGTTGTAGTCCAAGTCATCTGGAGGGCACTAGGTTGGGGAAAGCTGTTCATGCTCCTACATGCTCACGGAGGTGGAATACTGTTAAAATTTGTGAGGCAAATCATTAAATGTCCCACCCATCAAGTACCTTGTTGCTTTTACATTACACCTTTTGTTATTGTTCACAGTGAGTCTTGTTCTTCTCATTCAGCTTCGTCTTACAGTTTTCTGTGCTGTGGTGTGGTCATTTCTCTAGGGACTCATCTCTCATCTTTTTTTCTTTTCTTCTTTTACAAGGGCTTTTAATAATCTTTTGGCCTGATTGCCAGCTCCTCGGTGCTGCCTGCCATTTGCAGCAGACCACACCGGAGTGATAGGCGGTTTACTAGTGCAGCACTTGGAAGAAAGGACCCCACATAAATCTTCTCAAGGCTTTATCCAGAGGATATTGATGCAGCTCAGATAGCTGAGGGGGGAAAGCACACAAAGCGCATTTCCTCATCTCTCTGTAGATGCATGCGACAAACACTCTGCATGCTGCTGACTTGCCAACAGAACCGAGTTGAATGTCTCCGTTGTGAGCTGCCGATCACTCCTGACATTGCTACAATGCCAGGGTTGATCTGACCATTGGGACTCAACCCCCAAGCAATTCACACTCTTTCCCAAACCTTTCCCCCTGCAAAGTGTATTCCAGATATTTAGGGCTCTTTTGTTGTTGTTGTTTTAAATAAATGGATGCAATGTTATACTATTTATTAGTAATACTTGTATACCACTTGATATAAAATCTTGATGTGGTTTGCATGCCAACGTATTAAAATCATTCTTTATACACTCAATTAATTAACAGTTACAAGTACAAGAAAAATAAATAAATAAATAAATAAATAAATAAATAACAGAAACAATAAAAAACCCAATAAAAACAATCAAATGGAGCAGCAGCATGATATCAATTGCAAGCCAGGAAAAGCTTGCATGCAGAGGTTCATTTTGAGGAGGCCTTTAAAAGTCTCTAGATTTTCTGCCTTCTGAATTGGATGAGAGAGAGGGTTCCAGAGGGTGGGGGCCACCACTGAGAAGGTCAATTTCTAGGTATCACTAGGGATGTCCATCCATTGGGCCCATAGGATTCCTTTGCAAACTAAGCTGGGGGTTTGTTCCCGAAATTCGGGGACTTGTTGTCTTTTCCCCCTTGCATCCCCCAATTTGTACAAATCACACAGTAATTTGCACAAATTACATAAACCTTGGGCATAATTTGTTCCAACTACACAAGTAATTTGATCAAATTGCAGGTAAAGGGTGGGGTGGGGCGGAATGACAATGTTCCTGCTGCTGCCATCACTATAGCCAGACGCAACTCTGCTGCTCCCCTGCCAGCAGTGGAACCAGCAGGGAGAGAGGGAAGGATGTGCACAGAGGTGGCAGCAATGGCAGCAGTGGTAGGGAGGGAGTGGTTAAGGCTTTGTATGTTAGCAACAGAAACTTGAACATGGCCCAGTAGCTAATAGCGGCCACATTCAGAAGACACCTTTAACCATGACTTTAACCATGGTGGCTAAGCCAGAAAGCCAGGCTGTGTTCAGAAGACACCTTAAACCATGGCTCTAACCATGGTAAATAAAGCAAAAAGCCTTATTCACTGTGGTTAAAGCCATGATTTAAAGTGTCTTCTGAACAGGTCCACTCACTACACTACAGATGTAATGTTACATTACTAGATGCCCCACTAAGCATCTTAGTTGCATCATTCTGCACCAGCTGCAGCTTCCAAACCAGGTGCAAGGCAGGCTCATGTAGGGTGCATTACAGTAATCTAATCATGCGATTGCCAGTGCATGAACCACAGTGTCTAAGCTATCCCTATCCAGGTACAGGCATAGTTGCTCTATCTAGAGATGCTGGAAAAATTCAAGATGAACTAAAATGAGTTCAGATTTCTAAGAATCTGACCAGCTGAATTCACTGCAGACTGGTCTCTTCAGACCATGCACAGCAGAGATATTTTGGATCTTTTTTTCTTTTCTTTTTTACTTTACCAAAATTTATGCAAATTTATCTGTAGGAAAATACACAACTTTCTGCTGACAGATATGCCATTCTAGAAAATATATGCGGGGGAAAGTTGAATGGAATGGGAAACAATATTCTAAATGTTAGATACTAATATAAATTACATAAATGGTTTTGAACCCTCTTACAGATTTATATTAACATTTTTCTGCATAACAGGGGAAAAATTGAATCCATCTATGAACCAGTTCTGGAATGAATATGAACAATCCAGAAACACACATGGGACAGATTTCACAAAAACTGGACATCCCTAATCGTACCAGTCAAAGATGGTAATGTGTACTCTAAGCCACTGATGTCACCTGGGCCTGCAGTGACAAAGATGGATTCAGGCACACCTCCAAACTACACACCTGCTCCTCCAGAAGGAATACAACCCCATCAGAACTGGTAAACAACCCAATTCCCAGACCTGGGGCCTATCTAGCAATAGGTTCTCTATCAGCACTCATTTTACAGTTTATTAGGGCCTTATCAAGCCCTGACTGCAGCCAGACACAGGTTTAGAATATGGGCAGCTTCTCCTCACTGAGATGTTACAGAGAAATAGAGTTGGGTGTCACTGACGTATATTTCTCAAATATATGTTTCTCAAAATATATCTCCAAGTGGAGAATGATGATGAAGAGAGATGAGGACTTGTACAAATTAAATGTTGAAGCTGTGTTTCTGCAAATATATTTTCAGATCAGATTCAGCTACTTGAAAATGTTTGTGTGAACTCCAACATTGCTACATTTAATTACATTTAGTTTACTTTTTAACAAGACCAAAATGTGAGTTCACGGATAGTTTGCTCTTTTCTGTTTACTCTGTTATTTAGGCAATTGTGTATTTGAGTGGTTTGCTAAGTAATCAAACAATCAGACTAATCTAATGCAACCCTTGGCTTCATTAAAAGTCACTTATCTAATGAAACTGCATACTCCAGGCTTAGCATTAGCAAACAATACAAGGAAATGTATTTTAAATATTGAATGCTTAACTGAAAGGTGCTACTTTAATAAACATCAGATGAACAAATATGCAAAACTCTTTGAGTTTGGTATACTGAAATTTAGAATTTTTATGAAGGTGGGAAGCATCAGATTTTTAATACTAAGCCTCATGACAGAATCCAAAAGTTCAATAAATTATGAATGTATAATGTATAATTTACAAATAATAAAGCTTTTTTTAAAAAAAGGATCTCACCAGCCAGACATAGGTTGGCCACTTATGAATCGCCAAGAAAGAAGAAATGCATCACTGAAAAAAAGGAGAGTGATTTGTATTCCACTTGCATATGCTGTTCATTGGGCTTTTGATCTGTGCTGATTTAAGGCATGATATATATATATATATATATATATATATATATATATATATATATACATCAATATCTGCTTTGAGAGTGTTGGTTCCCCAATGGGGAAGAGATAGGGATGCACAGATTTTGTTAAATCCACCCCATCTGCTTTGCGGATTGTCACGTGTTTTTCATTCTGTCATCTGCTCATTTGACAGAATCAGATTTCTTTTAGGGATGTACGAGAACTTCATGCAAATGCACACTTGCGCAAATGCATGCTTGCGCAACGGTTCACTTGTGAAAATCTATCCCAAATGTGTGTTTTTTTTAAAAGTTCAGACATCCACAGAATCCATGCGACTCTGAACTAGTCAGCCTGCTGCAAAATCCACAGGTCAGATTCTTGGAAATCTTAAGTCATTTAAATCTGCTGCAGTTCTCTCTGACATCCCTAAGGAGAGGATGCTTGGAATAGTTCCTCTATCCCTCCCCCTGCCCCGAGAGGTGACTGGGACATCTGTGGTTCCTGAATATGCACAGCAGCATCACCATGATGTGCAAATACCCCAAGGCTGGATATGAGGTTTCTCCTGTCCAGTCTTCTTTTTGTGTATCCGGCATCACATCCAGAAATACTGTCTACGTATGAAAGAGCAAACTATGGGCATATGGATTACCCTTGCCACTGGCTCAGAATTATTATTATTATTATTATTATTATTATTATTATTATTATTATTATTACCCGCCTCTCCCTCTGGATAGTGAACTTTAAACATAAGCTAGTGGTACCAGTCATACCTGTTCAACACTGCCCTAAATATTAAATGGAGGAGGTGGGATCTTCTACTCTTTACTTTTATAAATGTTTGTTGAAAATGGTGGATGGCCCATTTAAGCTGTAAGGCTCACATCACATCCCACAGAGTAATTCTTTTGGTTTCAATAGAATGTTTAACAAATAAAAGTCAGCAAGATCATCGTTTGCTAAAGCCTGGAATTTTTATGACACTTGTTCCACTCTTTTGAAGTCATCTGTTTCACTGACTGCATTGAGTATATGGCAGCCTTCACCAATTACAGGACTCTCTTGACGGCACCTCATTGGCATGGCGTCCCCCCCCAAACCCCACGGTTTTGCTTCTCCAGCATTGCGCTGGCTAATCCCCATGCCAAGGAGTGAGCGTGGGGTTTATGGGGGTCATACTGGAACCCCCACAACCACCTCATCCCTCCCTGGCTTTTTCCATCTTACCTCATAAAATCTCCTGTAGCAACAAACATTTACATTCGCTACTCTGCGAAACTTGCAAAAGAGACTCTCCCCATGCTGAAGGCAGCACGGGAGCATTCCGGCAGCCATTTTGGCTTGTTGGCCCACCCTCTGTCCTCTGCCCTGGCGGATTGAGACCAATCAGGGTCACCATCCTGCATCGAGGATGGAGTGAGGTTAGATGGCTGAAGCGCCTCGCTCCATCCAGAAAAGTGGGGCTAAGTCCCCAACTTTTAAAATGCAGGACTTCTCTGGAAAGCCCTGCAGTGGCTTCGAGGTGGCTGCTGCATCATATAATAGATGCAGCAGCACCGCGGAGCCACCTCGGGGCTTCCGGAGCATATAGACAGCCCCCTAGTGTCTGCCAGATGTATTAGACTGCAGTCCCCATAATTCTCACCAAGCATAGCCATTGGCCATGCTGTCTTGATAGTATGGGAATTATAGTCCAACATATCTGGAGGGCTAGCATATGATATTTTAAAGCTATGAAAGAACAATTTGTCAACTATTGAGCAACACATGGCTTAGTCTTTTTAGGGTTAGGGTTAGGGTTAATCCTATGCGAGTTTAGACAGGGTCGGGGGAAATCCTCTACCTCCCTGCTGGCTGGGGAATGCTGGGAAGTGTCAGACTTTTTCCTGTCTAAACACATATAGGATTGTGTCCTTACCCTTTGGGCATGTTGTATGAGTGAGAATGGCTGTTACGTTTAACCTCAAACTGTGTAGAGAATGATCTCGCCAATCTTACTATAGGACTGTGGTGGGGATCCAGCAGGCTGCTTTCCATTCAGGAAATATACATAGCTCTCCATTATGATAAGGGGAGACTTGAATGCCCTTTGTTTACTGCTGTTAGTTGGGGGCCTTTCCTGTCATCCATTTACATATGAGAGATCAGCTACATATGTGGTGAATGGGCTTCCTCATCAGACAGGAGAAAAGGAGCCTAAAGCTCTAGCAGATATTATAACTAACTACATCCTCCATATTACAGGCAGGATAAACCCTGGTGTTCAGATGAGGTTACTCAGATATGATTTATAGATGTCTGTACAAAAAAAGGGGTGGGGGCCGAGCAATGTAAACATTAAAGTCGGCAAGTACTTTACAGTGAATTGTAAAATGAAAATACAAACTGCCCACATCTCTTGTCAGAGACAACCAATTTTAAAATAAGTCAGTGTAAATAGCATTTTCTGCTTATTTATTCATACAACAGAGGATTCAACTTTGTCTCTGCACTAAATTTAGCTTTATCTTCCTATAAATGTAAGCAGATTCTGTAGTAACAAACCCAATAAGTGAGATTGCTGCCAACAGAAGTTGCCAAATATAAACTTCTGTCTAGCAACTGTGGTCCAAATATTGTTACAAACATGCAAACACACACACACACACGCACACACAGAGTATTATTATATAAAGCTCAAGTTGTGTAATTAGAGTTGGCTACAGAATCGGACTCAAAGAGTACTTACCAATGGAACCTTCTCAAACTGGGGAGAGGCAACGAGTGGGGTACCACAGGGCTCAGTCCTGGGCCCAGTGCTCTTCAACATTATTATTAATGATTTGGACGAGGAGGTGCAGGGAACGCTGATCAAATTTGCAGATGACACGAAATTGGGTGGGATAGCTGGATAGAAGTTATAATACCCTGGAAGACAGAAACAAACTTCAAAGTGATAGGCTGGGGTGCTGGGCTGAAAACAACAGAATGAAATTTAATAGGGATAAATGCCAAGTTCTACATCTAGCAAATAAAAACCAAATGCACAGTTACAAGATGGGGGATACTTGGCTCAGCAATACTACAAATGAGAAGGATCTTGGAATGGTTGTAGATCGCAAGCTGAATATGAGCCAACAGTGCAATATGGCTGCAAGAAAGGCAAATGCTATTTTGGGCTGCATTAATAGAAGTATAGCTTCCAAATCACGTGAGGTACTGGTTCCTCTCTATTTGGCCCTGGTTAGGCCTCATCTAGAGTATTGCATCCAATTCTGGGCTCCACAATTCAAGAAGGACGCAGACAAGCTGGAGCATGTTCAGAGGAGGGCAACCAGGTTGATCAGGGGTCTGGAAACAAAGCCCGATGAAGAGAGACTGAAAGAACTGGGCATGTTTAGCCTGGAGAAGAGAAGATTGAGGGGAGACATGATAGCACTCTTCAAATACTTAAAAGGTTGTCACACAGAGGAGGGTCAGGATCTCTTCTCGATCCTCCCAGAGTGCAGGACCTGGAATAATGGGCTCAAGTTAAAGGAAGCCAGATTCCAGCTGGACACAGGAAAAACTTCCTGACTGTTAGAGCAGTATGACAATGGAATCAGTTACCTAGGAAGGTTGTGGGCTCTCCCACACTAAAGGCATTCGAGCGGCAGCTGGACAACCATCTGTCAGGGATGCTTTAGAGTGGATTCCTGTATTGAGGAGGGGGTTGGACTCAATTGCCTTGTAGGCCCCTTCCAACTCTGCTATTCTATGATTCTATGAAAGAGAAATTCTGTTTTAGATCTTTGAAAAAGCACTATCTAATTTTGATAGGCACCAACATTTTATTTTGTTTAGATAACCATATATAAACTCCAAGATATTCCACTACCCTAAATTGCAACATTCCTCAATAAATTTCTCCCTTTTCCCTGATTTCAAATGTGATGAGGAATTCCAGACTCTGCAGCTGCATATCTCAGGAAATCATGAATATTCAATGTATGTGTTACCCATGAAAGATGCACCTTATTAGAACAGCATCTAGTACCCAGTAGGTAATGTCTGTTCTGGTTTGTTTAATTTAGTACCCCTATTCATTTTGCTAATATGAATAGCAAACTTGACACTCTAGAACTGAAGTCTGTTAATTTGGCATCCAATCAACATGTTATGAAGGTCATATGGCTGCCACAGAGCTGCGTCACCTCTGTAGCATCTCGTTAAATGAGATGCAACGTAATTGACATGATATAATGCCGTTTTGCTCAGTTTCCACATCTCCAAAGCAGGGACCAATGAAATGGAGTGAGGCCAGTGAACCTCTGAACACAATGATGCCATGCCATGCAGACAGAAGATACAGGCCAGCCATATATTTGTCATAATGGATTGGTTCACTCATGCCAATAGCGAGACACGCATGGTGCACAAGCAGGAAGGAGCTGCTGCAAGTTCTTCTCTCCTCTTTCCTCCTCCCATTGAGGCATAGCTTGGAAAGTTTATACCCTACAACAATTGTGTCACCTTTTCCCAAAGCCAGAAACATCTGTACAAGTCCTTCTTCTCCACTGTCAAGGGGACAAATTACTTACAAAGTAGAAGCAATATTTAGCAACATTTTCTTCTATGAGAGCTCTTAATATTAATTTTAAACACACACACACACATACACACACACGTACAGAGAGAGGGGGGAGGGAGAGAGAGAGAGAGAATGAACTAATCTCTTATGAAATGAATGTAGTGTATAGCTCTAGAATTGGTTACTGCTCATTTCTCTTTCTCCCCCATGCCGTGACCACTCCTCATCACTCGTGGCCAGGCCATTTTGGAATAAAGTGATTGCTATAACTCATGAAAATAAAACACATATGCCACCCTCGGAAGACATGTATTCTATATGAAAATTTGGTTTATGGCTGCCAGACCCACAAGCCTGAACCACAAAGTAATTCCACCAGCATGCATCTGTCAGGCAGACAAGCTAAATGAGAGCAAGAATTTATGCCATTCCTTCCTGAATTGGCTACTGCTGGTCTTCCTTAGCTAAGATTAGAAACAAGACTCATCCCTGTAAGCAAGATTTCCTTGCCACCTAACACAGAGAGGATTTGCCATTCAGATGGGAGTGCCCAACCCTGCTTTTGCTGAAAATGGAACAAGGAGGTTCCTCTCTAGCACACACACACACACCTGAATACCTACAAATTCATAATAAGCATTATTTGTTCCTGCTGTGTGGAATGCATATTAAATGGTTTCCGGAGAAAATCATTATTCAAAATCCTGTTAGGTTGTTCATATGCCATTTGCAATTGTACACTTATATTAGGGCAGCAACCTTATAAAGTCAGAGGGAGTCACTTCTAGGGAGACATACACAAGGTAGCAAGGGTGCGATGTGGGGATGGGAGAACCAGTGATTTTAGAACTCACCTAAATTATCTGAAAATCACTTACAAATTCAATTCTGCTCATTCCCATTTTCATTTTTAACCTGTTTTTCAGCCTCATCAAATGGAGAAGCATGCATTTCAAACAGGGAAAGTGCATTTCTGTATTTTTCAAACGTGCAACCTTTCCCCCATTGACAAAGGTATTGAAATGCATACTGCTTGAAAAATGTGCATTTCGAGGTGTGCATTTTTCAACTGTGAGCACAAATTCGGGAATTTGCAAAGATTTGTAAATGGGGGGGGCTCATTGCAAACAGGACATATTTGCATGATTTGCAAACTAGGGAAGTGCTCCGCTTCTCCTCAGACTGGAGAAGCAGGAGCGGATCGGGGGGCTTCGCCTCCCCTTAAGGATCGGGGGAGCAGCGGAGCGTTGCAGAGCGGATCGAGGTGAAGGCAGATCCTTCGCCTTGATCCGGAGCTCTGCAAAAAAGGTAAGGGGGTTTACTTGGCCCCGCCGCTGTCGCTGCCACCCATGCGGCGACAGCGGCAGAGCCAGGCAAGGGGGAGGGGGGGGTCTTACCTGCATCTGTCCGTGGTCCTGTGGCTGCTTCAACTGAGCATGCGGCCTGGTCTTCCTGGTTGAGTCCTCGGGCTCAGTTGAAGCAGCCGCGGGGCCGTGAACAGGTGCAGGTAAGGGAGAGGAGGGAGGGGGTCTCACCTGCATCTGTCCCGGCCCATCCCAGCTTCACTAGAACCTGCGGCTCAACCAGGAAGTGCAGGCTGCAATCGGGGCCTACAGTTCCTGGTTGAGCCGCGGGCTCTAGTGAAGCTGGGATGGGACGGGACGGACACAGGTAAGGGGGAGGAGGGAGGGGGGCCTTACCTGGCACCACTCCCCGTCACTGTGGAACTCCGATTCGGAGCCGGAGCTCCGCAGCGGAGCGGAGCGGCCCCTAGGCGGATTGAGGCGGGGTGGAGCGGGCCCGATCCACAATTTGCGGATCAGGCGCGAAGAGGATCGGGTGGGTCCGTGCACACCCCTATAGCAAACAGAAGCAAAATTCTCATACATCTCAAATGAGATCCAGCTTCACTAGTTTTAATGGAAACGTTGCTTTTGATTTCGATGAGATGTTGATTGCACTATTGGCTTTTTAAGAGCCAAACTTAAATGTTAGGCTAATCATGTTGCTCAGGGTTATCTTTTTATTTAGTCTAGTGTAAGCGAACATGTCCCTGATTCAGATTGGGACCACTGATTCAGTGGGGTTGACAAAAAAAAGTTTCCATAAATGTTATTTCAATGGTTCTTTAGCTTTAAACGGGTCTTGGGCTGGACAGGCTTTCAAACAAAGGATGTATTTAAACAGAAGACTGTCCTCTCACAGCCCTTCAAATGGAGGTCACCTTTAAATAGAGGACTGTCGAAGGGCATTTGGTCATTATAGCCTGTAGGTCCAATGGGAAGCTGGATTGGGCCCTTAAGACTGAACAATAGCATGCACATCTTCCCTGAACACGTCTTCACTGCAGATCTAAAAGATCACACATCCCTCTGGGAACAGACCCATCCATTTTAATTTGTCTTACATGGAATGACTGCTCTCCATAAATGCAATGGAGTAATACTGTAAGTCCATCATTTGGCATGGTTCTAGAGTAGCCTCCCTCAATTTCAACATTGGAATTACAGTGATTTAATCACCCCCATTGTTAAGAGTCTGAATTTAGTTACAAATTCCCTAGAGGAATAGACCCTTGACTGTCTAGGTCCTTAACTAGCAAAAAGGCAAAGAAAACAAATGAAATTTCACATATAAAGACAATTTGGAGCAGAAGCAAGTTTCCCTGATGAGAAGCTTTTCTGGCCAGTAGTCAGTGTTTGCTTTTCCTGTTTCTCGCAGGTCTCCATTAAGAACCAATTGTCCTTTTGGATCAGGGATGGGGAACGTGTGGCCCTTCAGGTGTTGTTAGACTTCAACTCCCATAATCCCTCACTACTGGCAATGTTGGTTATGGCTGATGGGGGTTGCAGTCCAACAACATCTGGGGAGCCACATGTTCCCTATCTCTGCTCTGGGTGTATATTAAACATTATTACATTAACCTTATCCAAGCTGCTATATACTGTATACATGAAAAACTATCTGGATAGTTCTGAACTATGTGGGTGCAATGTTGCATATAGTAATGTTTCCTGGTTGAAACATTTCTAATGAATGATATCTGTTCTGACACATCATTTGTTGGACCCTCTCCTACAAATGAAACAATAAGCTTAAATTGGCAACGAAGATGGATATACTAACATGACAGATACAAACCAACTCACCGCCAGCATTGTGTCGAATTTAATTTGGGGTTTAGCTTGCAGGATTTATAAGATATGCCTTGGGCCTATGGGGGAAATGGGGTAAAGATGAATGAATCTAATTCTCCATTGAAAACTATAGTCTGAGATCTTTTTGTTTTTGTTTCTTGGCCTTGTTATCAAGATTCCTTACTTTGATGCAGCAATAATTAATGATTCCATTATTTGAAGACAAAACAACTGCAGCAATATGTGTTTTGCTTAAAGACATTTGGAACTGGGACTGATGGTGCTTTGGAGAGGACTATATTTGCCTTTTTATAGGCCACGGTATTCTTTGGTTTGGATCAATTCATACTGAAGTGAAAAGGAAATATCTGCAACCTTTGTGCAACTGACCTTCTCCTAATTTGGACCAGGGTGTATAATATGCAGTGGCAAGCCACATCCTTTAGGACCACATTTCATATAATGCCTCTGAGCAATGTAGTTTATATTCTATGCATAACTGAAGTGGCAAATGATATAATTTTCCAAAGGGGGGGGAGGGGTGATGGACATATTGTTACAGTGTTAATTGCATTGCAGTTGCATTCTTTTAAAATGTATTTTTCCTAGTTTCTCATGCTGTTGACACTGGAGCTTAAATCCTATTACCCGTGATATATCTTCTGAACACACACTGTTGTTGTCTGCTCTGCATTTCTAAAGAAGATGCTGCTGAGGTGGCTATTTGTGAATGGCCAAAAAAGAGGACATGCATGCATCACCATAAAAGGGGACAAAAGAGGATACTGGTTTGCATAAAATTAGCATATGCTCATTTATACGTATCGATGCAAACTTGGAATTAATTATTATAATTTAAATAGAAATACAGTGCAATTCACCATAGTGTGGAGAACTGTGACCAGGTGACTTCTGTTTCTTGCCAGGTCTGCTGTCCAGGTGCTGTTGACGGGCAACATCAAGGCCCAGTTCTCCCTTTGTTCTTTAGCTTTATACTGGACTTAGACTGGACAGTCCTTCAAACAGAGGGCACCTTCAAAGTAGCGGACAGTCCTCTGGCAGCCCTCCAAATATTGTTCTTGCAAAGACAGTCATGAGTAGGTTCCATACATTAAAAAGTATGGAGTAAAACCTACAAAACTATAGGTTCTATAAAAAGAAGCCAATAAACTTGATGTATGCCATTAGCCCAATAGACCAGGGGTAGCAAAAAAGTAGATCTGGATCTACTGGTACATCTCTGGGTGATCTGTAGGAAATCAGCAAGGGTCTCAGACTCAATTGTTTGACAATAGCAACAACATATGATCTTTTTTCAATCTGAATTAGGCTGCTGAAATGAAGAAAGCTTGGGGTAACCAGGAGTAGACTGAGTGTTCACTCAGTTTGGTTCTGGTATAAAAAACGAATTCCTAGGCTGAGAATATGTTCAGAGGCACCACTGCATTCTTTCAAAGTGCCTGGATCTGGCTGTTATATCTGGATCTGGCTGGTAAAAATAAATAAAAACAAAGTAGATCCATCTGTTCAATCCTTCCATAGATGATCTACGAAGGAGTATTAAGTGTTGACCTGCCACATGGGAGACTAGAATTCAAGATCCTTGAGTTCATTCATGTCTGTTCCACAACTAGAGAGAGAAATATGATTGGTTTTGTTATTTCAGACTATTGAAAGTGATGATACATATGGTATACATACAGTTCAAGCTCATCTCACGATCTTCTCATCTTCATTAATCCAGTTTCATGGGGTTTAATCATGTTTCACAAACCTGCATAATCTGTTTGGCCAGACATGCCAGCAGAAATGAGTGGGTACACTGTGGGTGATGATGTTTCTGTCTGCTGAACCACCTTCAGTTCTCTGAATAATGGTCTGCCTTCAGCCAGTGGTAGACTGGAGATACAAAAATCCATTTGATAGGGAGACATGGTTATGAGAAGTTAATTTGTGCTGAAATGACTAGTAGATTGCAGTGCCAGGGGCGGGGAGGGGAGGGGGAATAGAACTCTACCTAGGGTGACCATACGAAAAGGAGGACAGAGCTCCTGTATCTTTAACAGTTGCATAGAAAAGGGAATTTCAGCCAGTGTCATTTGTATAAATGGAGAACCTGGTGAAATTCTCTCTTCATCACAACAGTTAAAAGTGCAGGAGCTATACTAGAGTGACCAGATTTAAAAGAGGGCAGGGCACAGCACTTGCAGCTTTAACTGTTGTGATGAAAAGGAAATTTCACCAGCTTCTCCATTTATACAAATGACACCTGCTGAAATTCCCTTTTGTATGCAACTGTTAAAGGTACAGGAGCCCTGTCCTCCTTTTCATATGGTCACCCTAAAGACTTTACCTGTTAAATTCCCTGCTCTTGTCATGTAGCTGTTAACCCTGTCAGGGGGGAACAGTGTCAAACTGGAAATGTACTTTATTCACCTTGAGTGTTGTTGTTGTGGAATAATAAGCAGCCTCGTTGGATTTTGCCACCTGGTGGCAGCCAATGAGTATTGCCACCTGCCTGGAGATCCCACCTACTTCATCTGCATAAACTCATCTCCAAACCTATACAATGATTTTGGGGGAAGCTTGGGGGACATGTTTGAAGACAAATCTATACTTCCAGTAGTGTTGCAGCAACATCAGTTGTTGCAGAGGGATCTGAGGGGTGTGTGTGTTTTAATGCATCAGGGAATTTCACTAGTCTTAAATGTTATGAATTTGAGGACCAGGAAAGATATGGGCAAGTTAGGAGATGAAATGGGTGTTGGGGGGAGGTTAGAGTGCCACCATTTCAGGGCTGTAAAAGAATGGGAGATTCTTGTGGCAGGAATTTTCTCATTCATCTGCAGAAATCATTCTTGTTGCATTTGCTGCCAATGTCCATGTCCTTGTCTCCCACCCATTTTCTTTCAGTGCATTGTTGCATAGTTAACATCTTGTGCACCATTTTGGGGGTCTTCAGACTGAAAAGCAGCACAGCAACCAGGGCCTTCAGAAATGACCCCCCTCGGCCTCCTCCCACGATCCCCTCCCTCCTTGGCCTCCTCCGCTCCCTTCCCTGCATGCCCCAGAAAGATGCAGCCCCTCGAAGCGGGCACCATGCCTTGTCTCGCCTCGCCACCTTGCCTGTCCACTGCCAGGCAACTTACTTTTCCACCGCGCGCCTGTCCGGCATGTGGCTCCAGGACCTGGACAGTCATGCACAGTGGAAAAATATGTTGCCTGGCAGCAGACAGGCAGGGCTGGGAGGCGAGACAAGGCATGGTGCCCACTTTGTGGGGCTGCACCTTTCTTGGATGGGAGGGAGAGGATTGTGGGAGGGGGCAGAGGGGCTGTCTGGGACCTGGAAACGAGCCTCCCAACAACTGCTGCTGCCAGAGAGGTTAACAGAAGAAACCCAGGGATGCTGCCAGAGAAAAGTCTCTTCTGAATTCCTGCCTGTTTCCTCACCTTTCTGATGCAAAAGAGTGTGGAGAGAGAGAGAGAGAGAGAGAGAGAGAGAGAGAGAGAGAGAGAGGAGGAGGAGGAGGAGGCTAGTGACCACTGGAGACAACAATGCCGTGTGAGACTGACTGACTGATTGGTGCTCAACTTTTCCTCCTTCTATGTCAGACTTTCCCAGGAGTGACCCTTCCAAATTACCGGCCACAACTCCCCCTCCCCCTCTCCTTTCCCCATGCCATTTTTAATAATACTCCTCCCTTACCCAGTCACCTCTTTCAGCCTCAGCCAGCCGTCCCCTTGTACAAGTGCCACAGCCCTCCTCTCCTTTCTTCCCCACCCTCCGCTCTCAGCTGCCCCTCTGCACCCCCTTCATGCAGCCTCTCTCCCTTGCCTCTCGTGGGCTTCTCTCCCATGTGTTTGGCACAATGCTGCTTCCCTCTGTCCCCTTTCCCCACCCACTGTCCTTCTCCCCTCCCCTTATTCTTCTTGCTGTCCACGGTGTAGCTACCTTTGTCCATTCCTTGAGCTGCTGTAGTGGCAGCAGCAGAATAGAAGAAGAGAGCCTTCTGCTTCCAACCCTGCCTGTCTGCTGATTGACTTCCTTAGCAGGCCAGGGACACACACATGTGCATGCTGGTGATGCAGTGCGCATGTCCCCGGTCTGCTAAGGAAAATCAGCAAGCAGGCTGGCAGGAATGGGAAAAGGAGGCGCTTTGCGTGCCTGCTGCTTTATTATTTCTAAGCACCCATGGAAGCAGGGGGTGGGGGTAGGAAAGAGGAACCCACCGAAAATATTAGGGTGTGCCTGGGACACCATAGCAGCAAAAATCACAGTGATTTTGCATAGAAACCTCACATGCAGGAAGTGCTCCAGGGGCACAATTCTGCTGACAAACAAGGCACATGATCCTTGTCAAATCATAGTGTTTTTATTGCCACTACTGTGGCAGCAAATACAATGGTGAGAACAATTTCAGTGCGGTGTTCTGCAGACCCTGGTGGATTCTGAGATGGCAAAGCGGCCTTCCAACTGCCCAGAAGTTGTTCACCACCACCACCCATGTTCGAGGCATGTGCTAAACCTGGTTCTGGTGCTGCTCCAGATCATGTTAGTGCTACAACAAGAAGAGATTCCATCCTGTCTCAACCGGCAGTGATAAGCTGTAAACCAGGCCTCTTGGTCTGGAAGTGCCCCAAGGGTGCCAGTCAGCGGCCACATCCATTCACAGTTTCTGCTTCTCTCATGGATACTTTCAACAATTGTGTTAAATGGCTTCCTGATGACATGTATTGATTCATTTATATTACCGCAGGTCACCGAACAGCTGTCAGATGATAATGTTTGGTAATCGATATTAGGTCTTGCTGGCAACACATAAGCAATTTCTCTGCTAACTTAGAGAAGAGGCATAAATTCATTCCAGCCTGCTTTGCAAATAGCCGTATGTCTCCATAACAGATGACAGCTGATTTACACATAGGAAAACGACACCACAAGATGCAGGGTGAAGAAGGGGGGCTCAGGGGGAGGGGGGAACATTCCTTTACGTTGGGCTTGGTTCCTGTGACTACGGCTGGATCTACACTACTGGATCTACACTATAATGGTTTATAATGGTATTGACAACTGTTGAGGCCCAGGACACACTCCATTAGGGTGACCATATTTTGGAAACCAAAAAGGAGGACAACATGGCAGCCCCAAGGGGGCGTGCCCACCAACATGTCCAGCCCCCAAAGGGGCGTGCCCACCAACATGCCCAGCCTCCAAGGGGGCGTGCCCATCCAAACATGGCCTTGGTCACAGGTCTGATTTCACATCACACAATTAAAACAAACCTGTTCTACATAACATCTTAATGCTAAAATCACTGGAATAAAGAACAAGTGAGACATTCAACATATCTGAAATTAACTTCACTCATTTCTACTTTTGTAGCTTTTGCTGTACTTTGAAGCTTTTGCTATACTCTGTGTGATACAGTCTCCTCTTACCTCAAATATCTTTTCTGACTGCAAGTCCTTCACTGGATGACCATAGTCTAACTTTTCCTAACATTTAACACTCTTTCCCCATCACCTTTCTCATATCCATTCTCACACATTCAGCATACTGCTACTACTGGACAAAGTAGTTGACAAGTACAGAAAAATCTAGTACAACAAACAAGCAACAAAGCATTCAGAAATAGTATAAACTACTATTACCCTGCAAACATTAGCCATGGAACAAAATGGACTAAAGGCTAGCATCTCTTAGCTTGTTTCAGCTTCAATCAGACATAACAGTCAAAAACAACCAAGAAAAACATACCTACCTCATTGACATAGCAATACCTAATGACAAAAATGTTGCAGAAAGGGAAGAGGAAAAGAGAGGAAAATATACACCACTGGCTATGGAAGTTAAAGAACTTTAGCAAGAGGGGAAAAAATACAATTATTCCATTAATCACATCACTCACCAGCATCACTTCATTATTATTTTTTTAGAGAAAACCTACATGCACACCAACATCCAGAAAGCAATCTTACTTGAAACATGTTCAATAGTCAGGAAATTTCTGAAGCAGTAAAAGACAGCATGACTTGGCGAAGCCCATCATGCTCATCTAGAAAAACCACCACGAGCAAGAAAAGAGAGATAGATGATGATGATAATAATAGTAATGGTTAGCCTGTAATTTTTTAAAAAAGATTTTAAAGAAGGATGAACAATTAACAGCCATTGTTACAAAATATACGTCATGCCAATTATAGCAAACAAATTGGAGAGGAAGGTCTATGAGTCAAAATGCATTATTTAATAGGAATATCACCTCCAGCTCATCCCCCCAACTCACACACAGAAAACTACAGCCCTCCCCAACCACACACTGCAAACATGCACATGCATTCAAACACCCCATGCACCCCATTCAGACATCAATACACACACTGCCAGCACCCCCACACGTGCACTCCCACAAGCACACTCAGATCACCAACTCCAAAAACACACTCATGCACACTTCCATTCATTCAAATACCCCATGCACCCCATTCAGACATCAATACACACATGCGTACCCACCCACACACTCAGATCACCAACTCCAAAAAAACACGCATGCACACATCCATTCATTCAAATACTCTATGCACCCCATTCAGACATCAATACACTGTACCCAATGTTAATGTGGCATCCCACCAAGAAGCACACACCTGCTGATGTAGATACGCCCTAACATATCCAATTCTCAACTTCTACCAATGAAAGAAGCACCTCTAATGACAAATAAACATGCATGCACACACATCCAAAAGTGGAGCTGACCATATCTAATGGGTGGAGACATCAAGGCGTAAAGCAAGCCAGCATCAGACAAGCTGCCACTGACACCCGATGTGACAACAATGCTGTTGACAGGCCTTATGCATGCAGGCTAAGGTTACTCCTGTAGTCTGCCAGTCAACCAATAGCAGAGGCCACTAAATGTATACTGGAGGCCAGATTTAAAGCATTACACCATCCTTGCTCACTGAAACAGTAAAAATAAAGAAGAGTTCAACACTGAGCTAATATTTTCATTCAGCTAAAATACACCATTAGAGAATCAGCACCATAGTGCGATCAATGAACTGCTGCAGGGCTGGTGCCAGACTATTTTGCACCCTAGGCAAGGTGAGCTACTTGCACACACACACCCCCAAATTGCCCACTTCGATTTTTAAGAACAATTGTTTTGTAGAAAAAAATAAGAAGCACAAAACTTAAAACAGCTAAATTTATTTTAAAATTATTTTAAATTGCTCAGTCCTTTCCCTCCACTCATCTTCAACTGATAGGTCATCCCCCTCACAACTGGTTAATTATTTAGGTGGGGGGGGTTAAGTGAAAGATGACGACGAAGAGAAAGAGTATGAAAAAGGCAAAAATAGTTAAATATTGGGAGTGAGTGATAAGTACAGTAGCTTAGATGGTTTTAAAAAGGAATTCAATATAGTTATGGAAGAGAAGGAATCTGTGAACAGCTACTAGTCATGACGGCAACATGGAACACCCTATACGCATTTACCTGGGATTAAGTCTCACTGAAATCAGTGATTACTAGACAACTCCAGGATTGCACTGCAAAGACTTATAGAGTGATCCTACACCTGCTTCCTCAGAAGAAAGCCCAACCAATTTCAATGAGACTATCCCCTGTCTGGACTCTGTATTCTGGTGCTTTTTTTTTTTTTTTTTTTTTTTTTGTAACTTTGGTGCCAATTACACTCTGATATTCTATGTTTTGCTTTTGTGCAGACGTAAGCCACCTTGAGACCAACCTATACAGGCCATATACATATATAAAAAGCAACTAGGGTTGCAATCTTCATGCCACTCCTCCCTTTTTTAATATGTCCTCTTTTATTTGTCCATAGGAACCTTAACATGCATATATTGTTACCATCCTTGGGCTCAATCCTCTGCCTGTTCAGACAGAAAAAAAGTCCTACAACTTCCAGAAAGCCCAAGCCATCTATGCTGGCTGGGACATGCTGGGAGCTGTAGGACTTTTTCTGTCTATAGGATTGCACCCTAACTCAAGCTGACTTCACAAAAGCACAAACTCTTGGACCTAGTTCTAACCTTAACCCCCAAAAGAGCCCTGTGCAACCCCATGCATGTCTACTCAGAAGTAAACATGCTGGCTGGGACATGCTGGGGACTGTAGGATTTTTTTTCCTGTCTAAACCGACATAGGATCATGCCCTAAACTAACGAAAGGAAGAGAATCATAGAATTAATAATTAAAAGGAAAGAAAAGTGTTTCCCAAGCCTGGTAGGGTGGTGGATCAGTGCACGGGTCTGCTATGCCTAGGCTCTCCCTTCCGTCCCTCCTTCCCTCGTCCATGCCTGGGAAGGGCAGCAGCCGCGCCCTGAGCTGTTGCTCCACCGAGATCTTGTTGATGTGATTCACGTGGTGATAAGCTCCTGCATGACGGGGCGGCAGCGGAGGCAGCAACAAACTTGGGAGGGGTGAGAGGAAAAAAGAAGGAAGCAAAGTGTCTTCCTCAGTTCTTCCTCTGCCATGTGCTCTACTCTCATCTCACATACAGTATAAAACTGTAACCCTTAAAGGGCCGTACTGCGCGCTGCCTCCGTTCTGCACAACCTACAAACACAACACAGTCCCTTGCAAGCATTCCTCACACACCCCAAACCCTAAATGCAGCAACACACCGTCTAATTAATTAGTAAAAGGCTGGCAGCAAAGGGGAAACAAACAAATAAGCAAAACAAACAGGAACAGAAGAAGAGAGGGACCACTCACCCAGTAGAATGTTTTTCCCCCCGAAGGGATTTTAGAAAGAGAACAAGTGGCCACCTCGCTGAGGATACAGGACGCTGAAATGAGGGCAAGGGGCGGGGCTCCTTGTTCAATCCACATTTCCAGCGGCTGCACCAGGCCTTAGCCACATGGGATGGGGAACGAAGTGAGGCCCCGCCCCTTGTCCTCGTTGCAGCATGACAAGTGGGAAGGGGAGGGGCTCAGTGTTCGTTCCCCTTCTCCGGCGGCTGCACCAGGCCTTATCCAGGAGGGACGAAGAGCAAAGTGAGCACTGCCCCTTGCCCTTGTCGCAGCATGATGAGAGGAGAGGGGAGGAGCTTGGTGTTCTGGGCCCCTGCCCCTCCCAGCACGGCGATTGCGCCGGCCAAGAGAAGGCCTGGATAAACCACGAGACCGTGATTTTCCTGGGCATTTGGGAGGGATTTTGAAATCTCCCGCCGGATCCCGTTTGGGGGCGGGATATCCTGACATGTCCGGGCAAATCCGGTCATTTGGTCACCGTAACTCCATATACTGTTTTCAGACCATTTTCAAAGTGTTGTATCCTGGTTGGTGTAGATCTGGCCAATGGGCAAAGTTCCCACATGCAATACAATTACTAGAAGGTGGTTTGTGCCCATTGCCCTTTATTATGCACAGGGCCATTCCAAGTTATTTTGCTGCCTAAGGCAATGGACCAGATTGCACCCACCTCACTCCACCTCCATCTCATTCCACATACAGAAGCCAACTGGAGTGGCGGTGAGATCTTACTGCAGCCCTGGTGGCAAGACCTCCCCCTCCTCTGCTGCACCTGAGTCAGCTGCCTCCCTTCTGCCTAAGGGTAGGGCAGGCCCCAATTTAGCATGGCCACTTACGCATTGCCAAAAAGGAGGAAATTTGCCATCAAAAAAGGAGAACAAAAGAGGACACCAATTCGCATAGCATTTGCACATGTTAATTTATAAGTTTAGAAGCAAATTAAGAAATAATTACTATAATTTAAATAGGAAAACGAGACCTGCTACCATAGCATAGAAAACTGATTAGGGAACCTACATAGTATGCTGTCCAGGTTCTAATTATGGATGAGCAGCTTCAGGGCCCCTGGTCTCTTCCTCCTCATTGTCCTTTGACTTTAAACCAGAGCTGAATTGGGTGAGAGGACATCAAGAGAGGACACCTTCAAATTGAGGACTTTCTTCTGACAGCTGCCCAAAATAAAGGTCTGTCCTCTGTAAAATGGGACACCCAAGAACTTTGGTCCCACCATCTCTTCAATTGCCATCCACACTGGAGAGGAATGGGTTAAACAGCCCTTTGCTTGTGCCTTGGCCAGCATGAGAGTGAGTCTGTGGGTGGGACCAATGTTGCTGCCCCTTTAATCCTTGCTCACTTCAGACTACAGACCCTGTTTAAAATTAATTGCAGACAAGGGCAATAAAACCTCAGGGAACAGACACGGCCTTCTTTTGCTTCAGGCGGAAGGAAGTACACTGCATTGCTCCGTACAGTTTAGCCTCTGTCCCATTTTAGGGCCTTCTGCTCTAGCATATATATATATATATATATATATATATATATATATATATATATTAAAAAATGTTTTCTTCTCAAATTAGCAATTTAGAGTGGTTATTATTAAACAACTCTAAATTGCTAATTTGAGAAGAAAACATGGTGTGTGTGTTTTTTAAAAAATGACAACCCTTTTCTAAGCCATAGAATGGAAAGCTATTCATGGTGACAAGAAGGATCCGGTTTGAAAAGGACCTCTATTACATTCTCTTTTGGAAAGGCTAGGGACAGGGGTTGTTTTGTTTTCACAATGGCTCGATGTGTCTGGGTGAACTTTTGCTTGTGAGGCAGAATAGAAAGGTTCTGGAGACAGAGCTGCGGAAATGATTGGCAGAGCTGTTTTGTTGCCATGGAGAAATCACGCGGAATGATTCATCAGACAATGCACCGCACTCTCTGGGTATCAGCTGCTTGTGCATGTCTCTGTGGCACGTGCTTCCAAGCCCTCCCTTGACTAAAGAGGAGGAATCCGAATGTAACAGTGAGGATCTCTGCTGGTAGAGCAATGATAAATAGCCTATGAGCCTCCTCAGTTTGCCCTCCAGGTGATAGGCCACTTCCAAGGTCTTGGTCTCCCTTCTTGTGATCATGCCCTGGTCAAAGCCAGTCACTGCAGTAGTCTAGACTGCAGTGGGTCAGTCTAGACTACTGCAATGTGCTCTGTGTGGGGCTGCCTTTAAAGATGATTTGGAAACTTCAGTTGGTATTGAAGGCAGCCGCCTTGTTGCTCGCAGGGATTAGAGGGTCAGAACATATCACACTGATTCTGTACCAGCTCACTGGTTGCCACTGCATTGCTGGGTCCAGGTTAAAGTGCTGCCAATCATCTTTAAAACCCTAAATGAATCGAGACCAGGTTATTCATATGAGCCTGTCAGTAGACTGGCCACTTATGGGGGTGGGGGTGGGGAGGAAAAGGGAATGTGTTACCAAAAAGGTGGATGAAAGAAGGCACAGATTTGCATAAAATGTGTATATGCTAATTTCTGTGTATGTTTGCAAATTTAGAAGTTATTATTATAATTTAAATAGAAATACAGTACAGCTCACTCTAGCAGGGTGAAAGATGGTGGGATCCTCCCAGTTCAGCTTCTCTCTGCCACACAGCAGTTCTGCCCATTTTGTAAATTTTTCTACGTTGCCTTTTTAAAATCTACTTCCATGGCATGTACTAGAGGGCATATATTGCATAACAGTATGTCTACACTCAACACGCTAATGCACACCCTTGGCCCTTTTATTTACTGCATTCTCTTTCGCTGATTTAATATTATTTTGTCCTGCCCTTGAAAAGGTACAAATCAATTTAAAAGATCTCTGCTGTGATGTCATCTCCTCAATCCCTTTTTGTGAAAGACAAGATCCTTCATTACTTCCAGGAAATCACTTAACATTGCAGTCTTGATTTGTTACTTATATTGATAGGGAGATCTGTCCTCCCTGTGTTGAAAACTCTAATTAGTATGATACTGATGAAGAGGTAGCTGAGGATTATCCAGGGCATAAGACATTAGATGTCTTGTGAATTCGAATCAAGGATTATTGATGTGAAATTGAAATAGGTTGAGGAGCTGGAGGAATGTTATGCCTAGCTAGAGAAAAAAGCCCAGCTTCAAGGGTAGCATTATTTATTCATTTATATCCCATCTTTCCTCCATGAAACTTAAGGTGTGTTCATAGTTCTTCTCTTTACAACAGCCCTGTGAGGTAGGTTAGACTGAGAGATAGTGATAGGCTAGCCATTTATTTATGCATCATCGAAAAAAGGGCAAAAGAGGGTCCAGATTTGCGTAAACTTTCCCTATGTTAATTTAAATGCACAGATACACATTTGGAAATAATTACCATAATTTAAATAAAAATGCAATACATCTCACCATAGGGGGGGGAAGAATGTAACCAGGTGAGCTATGTCCCTGCCCAGTTTGCTGTCCAGGCACTAACTCTTGATAGGCAACTTCAACTCTCATACTCTCCCTTCTTGTAGTTCTTTGACCTTAAATCACACTTGGACTGGACAGCCCGTCAAATGGAGGTCACCTTCAAATAGCAGACAGTCAACTGACAACCTTTTACAGAGGACCATACTCTGTAAAGTTTGACACATACCCGGGTCCTACTTGATTGTTCACCTAAATTGTTTGTGAATTGTTTTTGGTTAATTTGTTTCCTTTTCCGCCCGACCCCCTAGCATTAACTGTACTTTTTGAGTATGGTTCTTAAGTACAGATTTCTTTTGCATTAACAGTACTTAAGCTCAACATATACAATGGGCTAGATCCAAATTTATTTATTCATTCTTAGAACAGAGCCATTGAAATCAATGGGTGAAGTTAGTCATGACTAAGAGGTTCATCAGACGAGCGTTGTATCATGCGTTTGCTACTGCACACTAAGAAGTTTATCAGATGAGCATTTTATCGCATGCTCGCTACTGCCCACAGGATGTACATGCATCCTTTAGACAACTACGTCCGCCTCGCACGCACTTCCTGCTCCTTCCGCTCATTCTTCTATAGCAAAATAGACCCCTTTACATCTGACTTCTTTTTTAAAACGGAATGTGCTGTGATTAAAAACAGCCTCTGAATGGGCCACGTGGTCTTTGTTTACTTCCTCTTTCCCCTCCGGGCAGAATGAGGAAATGCGGAGAAGCTATGGTGAGGAAACATGATTCCCCACCCCACCCCGGTGTGATGATGCATTAAGGTTGTAGCAAATAACTTAATGCCTACCACAGCTTTCTGATCTTTGCAAATGAAAAGTGCCTTAACAGAGTGGACAACTTAAGTCTTAATGATTTATAATGTGGGTGTATGAGAGAGAGTGTTATGTCCCAAATCATGCTATTTTTTCAGAAACCTTCCCTTCCTTTTCTTGAGCTATAAATAAGGCCTCTAGCACTGTATGAGCTGAATGAGCTGGATTGTTTCTTGAGACTTTTTCTTTTGCTAGGGGCAGGAGTAGCGGTGGCAGTAGCTCTGCAGTAAACCTGCTCTCTGCTTGTGCCACACCATAGTGTGGTTTCTGTAAGATGATCAGGATGACAGATATGCATGCAGTCCATCGGCTGGTCACATCTAGGAATGTGCAGATTTTGTGAAATATGTCCTGTGTGTTTGTGGATTGTGCAGTGTTGTTCGTTCTGGTGTCCGCTCACACAGAGATTTAATTCCATGTGTCATGGGCCCCAACAGTTGTTAGTGCACTTCAGTACCACTATAAAGCAGCAGTGTGGCTCCTGTCTTCTATATACCACTTTCATACCGCTTGGTGTAGATGAGCCCTAAGATAGCGACGATACAGGACACATTTTAATTTAATGTGTTACATGTCACTTTTCTATGAAGTATCAAAACCACGTACTTAAGAGGGGGAGATATAAAGGAAAAGACAACCAAACCATGTTAAACATTCTGCATCACTGATAGAAATGGCTATACAAATCAAACAATGTTCCTAAACTGCATAGAGTGGATTTAAAACATTAAAAGGCAGGAGCCACACCAAGCAGGATATAGCACTATGAAAACGGTATATGGTGTGTGTCTGTGGGTCCCAACTGTTGTCAGTGCACTTCAATACCACGATAAAGCAGTAGTGTGGCAATATCCTGCTTGGTCTGGATTAGGCCCAAGAATGTAGCTTATTCTGGAACAGATGACATGACATCCATTTCATCCACCCACTGACTTCTATAGGTTAGGGAAGCAGCTACAATTAGGAATTTGATAGTGTGGCTAACATGAAACAGAAACAGTTTTCATCCCATTTACAGACACAGGAAATGGAAATCCTAATTTAAATGTCACTTCTGAAAATGACTTAATTCAAACCAGACATTTAAATGGGATTGGAAGTATTAGTGTGGAAATTGTCCTTATTGCACCCACTGGTATTTTTCCCTAACAGAAAATTTAGAGTTTCTTCCTCTTCCCAGTCCTGTGTCAGCATGTTTGCCATGACCCACAATCCATTAATTAGAAAGTTGCAGGAAAAGTTTGACTGTCTCAGATTGTGCTAAACATGCTTATTTCCCACCATTAACATTCATATACAAACTGTTCACCAGGCCCCAAATGCTGTATGTATGCATATGCAGGCAGCCACAGCTGTGCTTGCCTGATAAATAACCAGTAGCAATATCAGTTGGAAGAATCGCATTTGCAGCATCCAATTCTGCTACATGAAAAGAAGCCTAAAACTAGCAGCTCCAGGGAAAATGTGGGCTAATCAGACATGTTTTGGATGGAAGATGCTTGCTAGAGAACCACTGAGGCTGTTTTTTTGTGGATGAACTGAAGTGCCATCATCATCTGCAGTTGAAATGGGTGCAGGAATTTGGCCATCCCAGCTTAATCTGATTTGGCTAAACTTTCTTGATTACTGTATTGCCACAGGCCCACATTCAGGGAAATGGCGTGTGGCTTTTCTGGTCTTGAACTATTTTAATTTTGATTTGGAACCATGTATCTTTCCCAGCTGCATTTTACTATGGGATAAAAAAAAATATTTTGGCAAGGTGGTTCTATTCCATTACTAGATTGCAAAATCATGTCATTGGTCAGTTTTGTAGATTGCATAAGCATGCACCAATGCACTTATCATTACATTCTGGTTTTCAGCCTTTAAGCATACATGTGCACATGGAAACGTGTGCACATGAATGAGCCCTGATCTAACACTGCTTTAAGGTAACTCACAGCATTTGCATCCCAGAGAAAGTTAAATAGGCTCATATCCCATTTTTAAACCAAGGGTGAATCTACACTATTGCTTATCACATTGTATATTACCCATGTTAACGTTTTATTTCCTTGCATTTTAAAACGTAACGGGGGACACTTAGGGATTAAAGCGTTACTTACCTTTTACTTTGACGTTATAAATAAATTAGACCGGAACACACTGTTTCTTGTATCGCTGTAGCTTGGTGTTATATTTCTTCGGACGTTACATTGTTCCGCCCACTTCCTGTCCCCCAAGCCAAATGGACATGAGGACAAACACAGGAAGTGTAGCTGTACCCACCATGTCAACGATTGGATGAACAAGGAGGTTTGAAATTTCGAGGACACATAGGGATAACAAAGGAAGGGGGCACATACCACCTCATGCAACTAGATAGAAAATATCTAATGATACAAAGAAGAAAACAACAATGATACAACGTTACATAACAAGCATCATGTGTCCCAATGAGGTATCGTAACCCTTCTTTAACATTATTTTTCATTAGTGTAGATCCCCCCAAAGGTGCTTAAACTTTCAAAACAGCTGAAGACTACCTCCCTTTCTTTCTCTCAGCAGTGCCCTGTCTTCCATTTTTAAAATTTTGTATACTTTTTTAATGTTTACTGTTTTTAACTGTTGTAAACCGCCCAGAGAGCTTCAGCTGTGGGGCGGTATATAAATGTAATAAATAAATAAATAATTTTTTCAGAAGTTTCTTCCCAGGAGTGAAAGTCCTGACACTAAAAGCTGCTTGCAATGCAGCAGCATCAGTTTCAGCATTCCACTGACACCACTCTGGTTCAGTTATTTTGGCTATTTCTGCTCTTTATTATGCTAATATTCTTCCTGCTTGCCTCCCAACATCTCATCTTCCTTCCCTTATTTCAGTCCTCAGTTGTGCCACATGTCTTGTTTTCTTATCTTGTTGTTCTGATCATTTATTTATTTACACTACTTCTACACCACTTAATATTCTAAAATCTCTAAGCGGTTCACAGTACAATGTCAGAACAATATGAATCAATTGATTTAAAACATTACAACACAGACAATGATAAAATGGGACAGGGTTATAGTTGATTAAAAGTCAAGGAAAGCCTGTGAAACTAAGGGCCTTGCTAGACCCGGCCAGATTAGCCCCCCACCCTTTTTTAAAGTAAGCCCCCTGCCCCCTCTTTCCCCTCCCTCCCTCCCCGTCCCATCCCCTGTGTCGCCCTCCGCTCTCCCTCCCCGTCCTGTCTCGCCCTCCCTCATCGTCCCGTGCCACCCTTCGCCCTCCCTCGTCGTCCCGTGCCACCCTTCGCCCTCCCTCCCTGTCCCATCTCGCCCTCCCTCGTCGTCCCGTGCCACCCTTCACCATACCTCCCCGTCCCGTCTTGCCCTCCCTCATTGTCCCGTGCCGCCCTGCGCCCTCCCTCATCGTCCTGTGCCACCCTTCGCCATACCTCGTCATCCCGTGTTGCCCTGCGCCCTCCCCCTCTCCTGCCGGTCCGGCCTTCCTCCCCTATCTCCCCCCCGGGATCCCCCGGCCCGATGGGCACAGCGCTGAGTGCTGTGCCCAGTCAGTGGCTTTTCCCAGCTACTCGCGAGTAAGTGAGTAGCCGCAAAAAGCCACGGACCCTGCTAGATGTTCCGCAGCCCCGGCCTCAGGCCGGGGTTGCAGAAAAGGCGCGCCATAAGCGACTTCGCTTATGGCGCATTAAGGCAGGCTTCAGTGCGGCCTGGGCCCGGATTCCCCTGTGCGTCATCTGGACGCACAGCAGGGAAACCGGGTCTCAAAGCGCGCTAAGGCCTCGTCTAGCAAGGCCCTAAGTATGTCTTTAAGACACATTTCAAACTCACCACCAGTTTCTGCCTCTCACATAATGCATGGGAGGTGCTCCCGAGGGTGGGTGCCACTACTGAGAGGGCCCATTTATGCGTTATTACCTGGCAACATTCTGTCAGTCACAGAATGACCCATAAGGCTTTCTAGGATGAAGGCAGTCGGCTAGATGAGCATGTGTGTCAGCTCTGTATTTTCCTCTTCATTGGCTACCCTTTCCTGTTCGTACTCATTATATACTTCTAACTTTAAAGTCATTTCATGATCTTTCTTCTTCCTCTTTCTTTCCCTTGGGTTTTCTTTATGTGCCCTAGTGTGGCCATATGTCTTCTTTCTAGAGGACAGTACTCCTTTTGGAAGACTGCCAGAAGGACCACCCTGTGTTTGAAGGGTTGTCCAGTCCACGTCAAGTTTAATATCAAGAATCACCTGAAGAGGTGCTGGGCCTTGAAATTGCCCATCAACAGCACCTGGATAGTAGTATGAACAGGCACACAGGTCCCCTGATCACAGTCCTGCACTGTGTGGTGAGGTATCTTGCATTAAAATTCTAATTATTATTATTTCTAAATTTGCATTTATACATATACATTAGCATATGACAATTTTAGGCAAATCTGTGCTCTCTTTTGTCCTCTTCAGTGATTCACAAGTGGGCACCCTACCTTCCAAATGTTGTTGGACTACAGCTCCAATCATCCATGATCACTGACCAAGCTGGCTGGGTTGAAGGCAGCAATATCTCTAGGTCCATAAGTCCCCCCAACCCTCCTTTACACTCTGTCTATCAAATCTGATTAGGTCTCTGTTCTCTTGAAGCTTTGTTGGTTGCTTATCTGCTCTGACTCCTCCCTGTGTTTAGAAATCTCTGCCCCTCAAAAGCCTCTGATAACATATTGATCCTGTACCACATTTCCGAAGCTTCTGTCATTTAATAATGATAATAATAATAATAATAATAATAATAATAATAATAATTTCATTTCTAACCTGCCTCTCCATCCTGATTGAGGCGGGGAACAACAACAAGTATAAAATACATAAAATATTAATCGAAACACAGTATACATTGTTAAAACTTCCTAAAAACATACTAAAAACATACTAAAAGCATCCTAAAATTCTACTGGATAGGCCTCGCTTTCACATTTCCTTTTGTCTCCTTCCCATCCCACCCTCCATCTCTCTAGCCTTCCTTAGAACTTTCCGAGTATGCTAACGGATATTTGTCTTTTAAAAAAATTATGCTACAGTGCCTAGTAATTTTAGGGAATTTATAAATAAAATATCTTGAAAATGCTAATAATTTTCTAAGGGACATTTCTAAGGGAAATTTCACTTTTCATTCTCCTTTTCACTTGGTTTTCTAGATTCCTGTTTCTGTGTGTGTGTGTGTTTTCTGAGCAAGGCGGGATCTACACTACTGCTTTAAAATGGTTTATAACAGTTCTACTGAGGCCCATGACACACTCCATATACAGTTCTCAAAACGTTTTCAAAGTGTTTTATCCTGTTTGGTGTAGATCTGGTGGAGAGAAGTGCGTGTTGCCCTTTTGTCAAAGTTGAGCTCAAGCTACTAGACAATGTATGCTGATGGTGCCACTCCCTCAGAGGCTGACCTGGTGAACTTCTGAAGGATTCTTGATGCTTGGAGAATGTTGGGAAACGGCAGTTAAAACAGAGAACCCCTCTCAGAGGTCCCTGACCTCACAATTCCTTAGGAAACATTAATGGCAGGACCAGGGCTTTGCAGGATAATTTCCTCAGGGTTAAAAAGTTATGCTGATTCTTCTCTTATTTCCTCTGACAAAAGAGATATTTAAAATCCTAGCCATTAGATGATGATGTTGTTCAGATCCATTGTTTACATATTTCAAAAGTGTGAAGTGCACTTTGTGATTAAGGCAATAGGTGTTGCAAACTCAGGAATGCACACTGTGGATATATATTTCCCCCCCCGTCTGAATTTTATTTATTTATTTATTTAACTTCCCATAAAATAATTTTCTCCAGACACTTACAATTTCAAACATAAAAATAATGGCACCAAAAATTACAAATAAAATCCCAATCAAAGTGATCAACAATATAAGACAAAGAAACATGTTGGCATAAAATATAATACAAATATAAAAATTAAAATGACCATCAAGTACAAACCACATTGCAGGGACTAAAATAACACTAAAAGTAACCACTAAAAATACTAAAATACTTTAAAAGCCTGGGGAAACAGAAATGTCTTAGCCTGGCACTGGGAAAATAGCAAAGCATTCCAGAACTGCTGGGGGTGGGGGTCACCACTAAAAAAGCCTTTGCTTTTGATGCTGCTCTCCAAGGAAAAGGCAGAGTATCTAGTAGTGCAGCCTTTCCTGGTCCCCTCCATATGCTTTGGGCTGCAACTCCAATCATGACTATGCCTTCTGGGGATGGTGGGAACCATAGAATAGTAGAGTTGGAAGGGGCTATAAGCCCATCAAGTACAACCCCCTGCTCAGTGCAGGAATCCACATTAATGCATTGATTGGGTGCAGTAGTCCAAAGTGTATGGAGGGCACCAGGCTGGAGAAGGCTGTAGTAGAGGTTTCAGCAGGGCAACAACTGGGAAGTGGAGTTGACCTGGGCTATTTAAGAGCACAATCTTAGGCATGATTACTCGGAAGTCATTCAATGGATCTTACTCCCTAGTAAGTGTGCATAGGACTGTACCCTACATGTCTTTTTGAGACAGGAATATTGCGAAGCTGGAAAAGACACGATGAAGAGACTGGAGCTGAAGCATTTGCAGCTTTTCAGTTTAGGAAAAAGACGGCTGCAGTGTGTGCATGTGCGTGCAGACATGATTGATGAAACTGTGCTTGGTGTGGATAAAATGAACGAAGAGTAACGTTTCTCCCTCTCATAATAGTAGAATGCAAAATCATCCAATGAAACTGATTGACATTAGATTTATGATGAACAAAATAAAGTGCTCCTTCACACAGTGCATAATTAAATTACATTAAATTATGGAATTTCCTGTTGCGAGACATGGCGATGGCCACTGGCTTGGAGGATTAGATGAATCCCTGGAGCATGATGGACCTATCCATGGCTATGAGCCTAAATGGCTACATGGAACCTCTGGATTCTGAGGCTGTATGGGTTCAGAAGCTGGGGAGGAAGCAAAAGAGGGCTTCCCAGGGGCATCTGGTTGGCCACAGTGGGAAACAGGGTGTTGGACTAGGTGGACCTTTGGTCTGATCCAGCTGGGCCCTTCTTAGGTTTCTATGACATAACTGCTTGATTTGGCCAGAAAGGAATCCAAATCCTATCTCTGAGCCTTGCCTCTCAACTCTAAGGGCTAGTACTGTGTTCCTTACATTATTGGTTATAGTTTTTGACTTTGTAATGCCACTATAAGGTTGGCAAGCTGGTGTATTACAGACAGCAACTCCCATAATCCCCAGCCAATGGTCAGGGCTTTAGGGAGTCATTGTTGAAAATATCTGGCAGACCCCAGCTTGCCTTCCCTTCTTTTTACCCTGAAGCCCCCTGGACATGGCAGCCCCTAGGTAGGGTAACCAGTGGGATTGCACATGCCCTGGGGGAAAGTGGTTACAGCCTCCATGATATTGATATTGCTTATTTTATGGACATATTATAACAGAAAGAGCAGATATACCAGGTGGCCCCATGGTTCTGTGGTGTTTGGCAAAACACAGGCAATCACTTATTAATTGCAATAGGAAATGTGGTGAGGTCAATGTTTTCCTGGCCTTCCAAGGGCTTTTCCAGACAAACAGTCTTGGACAGCTGTGTGTACCCAACATCCTCCCCTTGTGTGAGTATGATTATGGGGGGGGGATCATGCTTGTTGGTCCTGCCCCCCCAAAATAATAATAATAATAATAATAATAATAATAATAATAATAATAATAAATTTATTTGTTACCCAACACAAATAAACACACTACAACACAAATAAACAACACAAATAAGCACAACACAAATAAAAACACCATAAAATACATACAACTAATTCAAACATTTAAAACCAATGCATCATTAAAAGCAGCACACCATTAAAAAAAGGGCATCTTAAAATTCAGCTGGGTAGGCCTGCTGGAAGAGATCAGTCTTTGTGGCTTTTTTAAATTCTGGAAGACTGTTAAGTTGACAAATCTCTCCCGGCAAGCCATTCCACAAACTGGGAGCAGCAGAAGAAAAGGTCCTCTGGGTAATAGTTGTCAGCCTTGTTTTTGTTGGCTGGAGTAAATTCTTCCCAAGGGATCAGTGGCTTATGGGGGTGGGGGTGGATCCAAAGGAAGGGATAAGCCTCCCATGTTTCCCTACCATTTCTTCCAATCTTTTTTCTTACTATACATATACTATGGATGGAAAGACAGAATAGCTGCATGATGCCTTTGATTGGTGGCACTAAGAGCCATCTATCCGGAAGCACCCAAAAAGACTTCTCAGTCGCCCCCTTCTTTGCCTTGCGTGGGGCTCTTTTCCGAAATCTGTGTTACCTGTGCTGATTTGGCAGGCTTGGCCCCATTAATGGGAGATCTCTGCTACATCTCCCAGAGAAAGATATTTCTGTGCTGGAGGCAGGGGGCGGGGGGAGAGAACAAAACCCTTCCCACTGCAGCAGATGAGGCAATTTCTCACAAGTACTCAAGAGCTGGCTGAGATTGACAAATGTGTCTTAAGAGTGAGATGCTGTGCTAAAAAAAAATATGTAGAGGAATTTTGCGTGTAGATTTAATATCAGAGCAAGTGTGAGGGTACTAACTCTTCTCTGCAGATTCCAAATCATTTTCTCAAAAGGAGATTGTTCAGTAGTTCAAATGGAAGGACCTTTCAATAATAATAATTTTTAAAAAACTATCCTGAAAGAGATGCCATTCAGTACCAAAGAGAGAAGCATTTTTTTTTAAAAAAAACACCCTTTAATTCAAAAGTTTTCAAAATTGGGGAAGGGATATTCCTGTTTGTGACCACTTTTCCAGAACCTGAGCGATATCACAAATTTATTTTTCAATTATATACATTTTTAAATAAGCTTACACATGGAAGTCACTGAAATTAGTCATGTCTATAAATCTATGATCTCTAGTGTGAATCAACATGGCAAGTTTAGCCCTTAGGCCCAATGAGTTTACAGATTATTATTTCTATGTAGCAACAGGATTGTCTTCTTCCTTACCAACACCCAGGCACTATCATGTTTGCTCCATTTTTATAACTAACCCACGTTCTACATAAATCAGAAAAGCAGTGAAATTGAATAGACCAAAGTATTGAAATTAATAAACAAAACTAGCAGCTTCTGTTGAGTTATGGCTTTAGAAGCTGATTAGTTATGGCACAGACTGGGTTTCTGGCACATAACCTTTTGTGTTAAGTCTCTGTCTGGGCCTTCCAGAGACTAGCAGAGATTGCAGCGGTTCTCAGCCAAGTCAGCAAAGACGTGAATTAAGACAGAGATTTTTGTAGGTTAAAATAAACCTTTTACTGGCAAATAAATATATAATTTAGTTATGGCAGTACAGATACAAATACTTACAAACGGTCAGTCAATACAGCTCACATCAAGTTGGGTAAGGGACATGGAAGTAGGATGAACATGAAAACACATTTACTTTTATAGACAACCTGTACAATGATGCAACTCCTTGCAACCCTTAATTGAAGACAATCAGTTAGACAATTATTCAATTATGACACTCAATGTCCAGGTGTAGAGTTGACCTTTAAGTTTCTGCTGAGTCCTCTGTTCTTCCAGATCCTCAGCAATTAACAAAGCAATGGAAAACATAACCAAGATCCATTTCAGGATCCAACACCCCATCTTATGTTTTACACATTGATTTACAATAACACATTGTACAGTTATTTACACTTTTTCCTCCCTGAAACCTAACGTTTCACGAACTTTGGTATGTTTGGTGGGGCCTAGTGGTTTCTTGAACATGTTTGCAAGGTTTTCTTGTGTTTCACAATAAGCTAACCTCAAAACTCCACTCTCTATGTGATTTTTCACGTTTTGATACTTTATGGCTATGTGCTTCAACTTTAACTGTCACTGGCTTCTCCACCAAGACCCTAAAGTCCTTTATTAACTGGATCAGCCAAGTAACTTCACCACACACCAGCACAATACTTAGCATCACAGGAAAACGCCACAAACTCTTGCTTCCTATCTTTTCAAACATCATCACAAACCTGCTGAGAATGGCAACAAAAACAGACAAACAAAACTGTTCACTGAGCATAACAACATTGCTTCACCACCAAATGATACAAGCCTGAAATTGCTAAAGCTGTTTCCTTGCAGGTTGCTTCACATATCCATTTCCATGGGGCTTTTTCCCCTTTGCAATCCTGCATTCACATTGCTTAGCAAAAACTTCTGTCATCTGCTTGATCATTTTCCATACCTAGGAAAAACTCTTTTCAGCAACAAGAGATTTAACATTTTGGAAGAAAATTCAATTTCAAACTACCTCCTTAACTTTTCTGGCGACCAGCCGAGGCTTGAATTTCTTCTCCCTGTCTCTAACTGCTTGCGTTTAAACACCCATCTGCAGGTTAGAGATTTTTGCCCTGCTGGCAAAACTGTCTCCTCAAAAACTCTGTTTTCTTTGAGACTATCTAGCTCCCTTTGCATGGCACGTTCCCACTGTTGTCTCTCTAAAGAATTCAATTTCTTCACATCGGAATAGGAATTAGGCTCATAATTTACATAACAAGCATCAAAGCCATACCTTTTAGGAGGTAAGCCTTTATTTGCTCTTTGAGAATGTCTAGGAACTTCTTCCTGCTTCTCCTGCTCTGCTAACTCTTGAGCCTCTATACTCGGACTGGTCACTAGCAACTCAGGCTCTTGCCTGCTATCTAGTTCCACCAGGACTTCCGGGTTCTCGTGCACCTCGCTCCAGTTTTGTTCACTGAATCTAGCTGATCTGGAGACCACTATCCTACCCCCTTCACACAAGAACCGCCAGCTATTGTACTCATAACCTACAAAGCGTAACCTGATCCCCTTTGGAGAACCTTGCTGTCTCTGTGAAAGTGGAACATTTACAATTGCAAAACTTCCCCAAGTTCTTAAGTGCTTGAGGTTTGGTCTTTTGCTGTAAAGCAAAGAAAAAGGAACGTTATTAATGGTTTTAGACCAAGTCCTGTTGCAAAGGTAATTAGCTGCCACAAACGCTTCTCCCCACAATTGTGGCTCTGCCTTTGTGTCTTTCATCAGGCATTCCATCTTCTCCTTTAAAATTTCGATCCTCCTCTCAATATTTCCATTCTGCCATGGACTCTTCGGGTCACAGTATTTATGATTTATGCCAGTCTTTTTAGAAAACTGCTTGAAATCTAATGACTGGAACTCTCCTCCATGATCCGTCAAAAATTCCCGGACTTGCTTCTGAAGTTTTCTCTCTATAAACTTAACCCATTCTTTCACTGTGCTTAAACATTCAGATTTGTGCTTTAACAAATACACCCACGAGAAACGGGTCTTATCATCTAAAATGATTAATGCATATCTAGCTTTTCCATAGCTCTCAGGAAAAGGGCCAGCCAAGTCCATATGAATCAATCCCAGAACATTTTTATGCCGCCAGTCTCTGACACGTGGAATATTCATAAACTTAGCAATTTTGCATATAGAACAATCAAGATATTTCTTGCACCCCTGAACTTTTACTCCCTCTGAAAAACTCAGAGTTTTGTTCAGAACCTTAAAACTTGAATGTCCAAGTCTTCTATGAAATAAATGGATACAATTGTTATGATTAGGCTGATTTTCATTAGTTTCCATACAACCTGCTTGTATCTCTGAAACTCCTTCCTCATTAGGATTGCCATCTATGAAATACAATCCATTTTTCAGCTTTCCCATTCCTCTTAGGAGTCCATGCTTACGAATAAAGCATTTGTCTTTTTCAAAAGACACACAGAAATCCTTTTCTGTTACATTGGAAACTCCTAGAAGGGAAAAATTCAACTGGGAACAAACAATGCATTCTCAAAGCACTCTTTCAAAAAAGGTAAGAAGCACGTTCCTTCCCCGGACGCTTGGATTTTCATCCCATCCGCCAGCGCTACAGATTTTTCAGAGGAGTCCCTGAAGTTCCAGAAAAAGTCACGTCTATTAGAAATCACAGTGGAACACGCAGAATCTATGAGCCATTCCTTGTTCCCGCCTTCCGCTTGCCTGCAGAGCTGACTTCTCACTTCTGCCATGACTAGCTGTGCTGATTTACTCTTCCCTCAGGGTTTTTCTTCTTTGTTGGGCTCTGATTGTAATCTGACTCTACAATCCTTTTGAATATGCCCCAACTTTTGGCACCTGAAGCACCGTAGAAACTTTTTAGGCTTGGACCTTTTTGAAGTTGAAAATGCTGACTCATCTTCCTCCTTCTTCACCAAAGCCTTAACCCCTTCAAACCCAGAACATTTTGGAAATACGTCTGGTTTGTCGCCTGAACTGCTTTGGGCTTGCTTTCGTAAATTTTTCTTTTGTTGCTCTTCTATCAATCTGCCAGATATTGTATTTAATGACATGTCCTGGACTCGCAGTGCCTCTAACGTTGTCACCAGCACGTCCCAAGATGGTGGTAAACTGGACAACACCGCATACACTTTCATCTCATCTGTTAAGGGTAAGCCCACTGCACTTAAACTTTCAAAGCAGTCTCCTAATTTCTGCAAATGAGCTTTTATGTCTTCTCCCTCTTTCATAAGTGTACGGTAAAGCTTTCTTGTTAAGCTTATTCTAGCTCCAGCGGTCTCTCTGACATATACAAGTCTGAGTTTAGTCCAGATAACGTCAACCCTACCCAGTGCCTGTTTACCCTACCCTGTGCCTGTTTGCATTCTCTTCCCCTCTTTATTGTTTTATTATGATTTTATTAGAATGTAAGCCTATGCGGCAGGGTCTTGCTATTTACTGTTTTACTCTGTACAGCACCATGTACATTGATGGTGTTATATAAATAATAATAATAATAATAATAATAATAATAATAATAATAATAACCGTGTCTTCTCTGCTTATATAAGAAAGTTGATTGTTCCTCATAGACAAAACAATTTGAGCTTTTGCCCTCTCAGCGCGACGTCCCCACTCGCATAACTCGGCTGCATTCAAATCTTCTGCTGGGGCATTTATTACAACTTCCCACAGTCCAAGATTTCTTAGGCTCATTTCTATCTTAAATGACCATGACATATAATTTTCGTCTGTAAGTAACTCAATAGGGACAGTGTTCCCAACATTTATTGCCATAATTTCAATTTAACAGGTTGTTTCTGGTTTACAACCCCTTCAGTGGTTTAATTTCTCTCAGGGCCTGACCGGCTATCCAGATTCAGATTCCTCAGTGCCCTCTTAAATTCAAACCACTCTTGCCAGTCCTTTTCCGTGTGATTTTCCAGACACTGCTATCCGAAATAGCTTCTGTTGTCTGTCCCAACGACTTTTACAAAGATGCTCAGGGATTTAATCAACCACGGCTTAATTCTTCAGTCCTACTGCACTTGCTGAGAAAAACTCGTGCGTTATGGCTCAGCTTGGAGTACTGGGCCCATAACCTGTTGAGTTATGGCTTTAGAAGCTGATTAGTTATGGCACAGACTGGGTTTCTGGCACATAACCTTTTGTGTTAAGTCTCTGTCTGGGCCTTCCAGAGACTAGCAGAGATTGCAGCGGTTCTCAGCCAAGTCAGCAAAGACGTGAATTGACAGAGATTTTTGTAGGTTAAAATAAACCTTTTACTGGCAAATAAATGTATAATTTAGTTATGGCAGTACAGATACAAATACTTACAAACGGTCAGTCAATACAGCTCACATCAAGTTGGGTAAAGGACATGGAAGTAGGATGAACATGAAAACACATTTACTTTTATAGACAACCTGTACAATGATGCAACTCTTTGCAACCCTTAATTGAAGACAATCAGTTAGACAATTATTCAGTTATGACACTCAATGTCCAGATGTAGAGTTGACCTTTAAGTTTCTGCTGAGTCCTCTGTTCTTCCAGATCCTCAGCAATTAACAAAGCAATGGAAAACATAACCAAGATCCATTTCAGGATCCAACAGCTTCTGGTCTAGTTTATTTCACTCCCAACAGAAAATCACATCCTTTTTTCTTCTTTTAAAGTAGTCTAGGGCCTAATCTACACCAAGCAGGATATTGCACTATGAAAGCGATATGAAAGCGGTATATAAAAGGCTGGAGCTACACTACTGCTTTATAGCAGTATTGAATTGCACTGACAACTGTTGGGGCCCATTAACACATACCATATGCTGCTTTCATAGTGCTATATCATGCTTGGTGTGGCTCCCGCCTTTCATATACTGCTTTCATACCACAATAACCTGCTTGGTATAGATTAGGCCTATGAAAGATATGGTGAGAAAGCACTGAACATGGTATTCACAGACACCTCCTTTTTATTATAATAGATAAGATGGTCATTATAAATCCAATAGCATGTTCCTGGGCCTGCATCTTATAGAGGAATACAGTAGTGTAAGGCTTATTTCTAGAGATCTACCAGACCCAGGCCATTGCTAGACCAAGGTTTAGCCCAGTGCAAGGCCCGGGCTCGTCCCTGTGCATCCAGATGACGCACAGGGGATCCTGGGCTCAGGCAGGGGTCAAACCTCCCTGGGCCTGGGGTAACCGGCACCGCTTGTGGCCCGGTATTTCCTGCGGTCTCAGTCTGAGCCCGAGACCACAGGCATGTAGACCAGTCTGCTGCTTTTCCCGGCTACTGCAATTACTCGTGAGTAGCTGGGGAAAGCAGTGGAGGGTGTGCAGTGCTCCGCAGGAGTGCTGCAGCCATCAGGGCAGGGTGGGGAGATCGGGGGAGGAGAATCGGAGCCATGGGGGAATTGGTACCATGAGGGATGGGGGGAATCGGAGATTGCGGGGGATGGGGGGAATCGGAGCCATGAGGGATGGGAGGAATCGGAGATCGCGGGGGATGGGGGGAATTGGAGCCATGGGGGACGGGGGGAACTGGAGATTGCAGAGAGGGGGAATCGGAGATCAGGGGGGAAACTGGAGATTGGGAGGGGAATCGTGGCCAGGGGGGGAATCGGGGGCAGGGGGCAGGGAACCCTGTTTTTAATAATAATAAAAAACCTACCTTTGCCACTGGTGTGCTCCTGCGCACCTGGCCCTTTAAGGCTCGAACAAAATGGAGGACGCAACGGGGCTTTCCTTTACCCCATCGCATCTGACATATGGAAAGGAGCGACAGCCCACACTACTTTTTTTTTAAAAAAAAAATTATTTATTACTACATAAAATACAAACCTTTTTTATTTTTATTTTATTTAAGCCCACACTACTTCTAGCACAGGCTGGCCCCTCCTCACCACCGGATTTTAAGGTAGGTCTAGCAAAGCCCCAAGTTTGCTCATTTTTGTTTTAAACTGAAGCTTGATCAGTGTAGATGTGCAGAAAACGTTGAAACTTCAAAAAAAAGGTCAAAGCTTGAGCTTTAATAGCAATTAATTTCCTCCACACCAGAAAGGCAGGGCAGCCCTTCCACCAGCGGGATGATGGACAGCCTTGCTCAGCCAATCAGTGTGGCATAAAGGCAGGCACTGCTCCAGCCATACGGTTTGGCTGTTGCCGCCAGTGGAGAGGGGGAAGGGGATGGAGGCAGCCAATTGGGGCACATGAGGGAAGGGGTGGGTCTGTGCCACATGCAAATTTTGGAGGAGGGATTCACTATGCATGAGGCACATTTGCATTATTCATGAGTACTTCTGCGGCGAGGGGACTGAGGGGGCAGAAAAACTGGAAAAGAAAAAGACTTCTAACACCCACACCAACATGCTATACTGTTAGTTTACCCTACCCTGTGCCTGTTTACCCTACCCAGTGCCTGTTTGCATTCTCTTCCCCTCCTTATTGCTTTACTATGATTTTATTAGAATGTAAGCCTATGCGGCAGGGTCTTGCTATTTACTGTTTTACTCTGTACAGCACCATGTACATTGATGGTGCTATATAAATAATAATAATAATAATAATAATAATAATAATAATAATAATAATAATGGGCTTTACACTAGTATTTCTTAGAATATTTTACAATTGATTAGTAGTTACTGGGATATTACAAAATAGAAAAATAAAAGTTTAAAAAGAAATTACACTCACCTGAAGATTAGCACATAGCCACCATTTTGAACTCCAAATTTGAGGCTGTTCTCATGCTTCGATTGTGGCAGATTGTGGATATGTTAATCAGCTATTATTTCTGAGTGGAAAAAACATTCAAACACTTCTGTTACAATTTTGCCCATGTCAAACTTTTAAACTTTTAAATTGTTATTCAAGCATTCAGGTACATGGGGCAGATTGTGTTACTATTCATCATGGGTGCCATCTATTAGGCATCCACAACAGTTACACCAAACTGGACACACATCTGTTGAAGTACTGCTTGTTACAATTCTGGGGGCTTGTTTTGGCATTTCCAGGCTATAGTTCCAAGCTGCAGAGGGTACAAAAAAGTGGAAATCAGGTTTGTTCAGAGCACACAGAAGAATATCAAACATTAATATGTGCTCTACCGCAGTGACAGCTCTACAGTTCAGACCCCAATACAAAACCAAAATGTATTTTCTGTTTTAGATTAAGGTACAAGTTGGCAAAAACAGTAAAGGCTTCCTTGAAATCATTTTGCAGTCTGTTCCAGCTGGATGGGAACACGGTTGTGCAAAGGTTGTGCTGATGATGGGAGAAAGTAAAGCACCACTCATGAACAAGAGTGCTCCAGAGGGAAAATAGCCCCCTAGAATACCAGGCCATTTATTCTGAAGTAGCCTGTGGGTGTTCTTCAAACAGTCCGACTTAGTTAATTACTTACTGCAAATGGTTCATTTGGAAGGAACAGTGCTGTGTACATGTAATTGTTAAAAACATTTTTTCCTAAAAGATGTTCATTTTCTAAAATATGTCACCCCGACAGCATTATTCACTTGCTTCCTGTCCTGTCCTTATTAATTAAACAACACAGAATAAGTATTAGTTCCTATGTCACTTGCAATGTTGTCCACTCACTGGAATGAATGTAATGTGACTAGCTTGCTGCCTTTGTCCTGTGCCAGATCTACTCCAAGCAGCATATAATGGGCCATCTTTCAGGGCAGAAGCCCTCACAAGGTGGCTTACAACAATGAAATACATAAAAACAATTAAAATATTAAAAGCAATACAAGCATAAGCACAATAAAAAAGCAATTTAAAATAGGGGTGTGATCCGCTCCGATTAGGAGCGTAGAAGCAGTAGCGGATTGGCCTGCTCCGCCTTACCCAGAGGCGGAGTAGGAGCGGACCGCGGACCCCTAGAAGCAAGGCGAAGAGAAGCGCCCATTTTTCGGAGCTCCTAGTTCAGGCGGAGCGCTCCGGTCGCCATCTTGAAAACATTTCGCCATAGGATTGCATTGCGGCAAATAATCGCGCATAACTAGGTTGTTTTTGAAGCTATCGTTCTGGAAATTCTTGTGCTCAGAGAGTCGTGGATGGGGGTCATTTTGAGACCACTCTCACCTCTTTGCGTTGTGTGGGTCGCGTGCTATATTTTTGTGAAAATCGGGTCAACCGCGCGGCTCAAACGGCGTTTTCGGCTTTTCGCCCATAGGATTGCATTGAGGGAAAGAATCGGGGATAACTGGGGGGAGGTTTAAGCTATCGTTCTGAAAATTCTTGTGCACAGAGAGTCGTGGATGGGGGTCATTTTGAGACTACTCTCAACTTTCTGCGTCATACGGGTCGCACGCTAGAAGTTTTTAAAAAATCGGCGGGAAAAATACCTTTTTCAAAGGGCTGAGGGGCAGAGTCAGCTCCCGGTCATGATGATCCCAAAGTTAGAGGAGGGCATAGGCAAAACAGGTAACTTGGGATTCTGGGAAACTTCTCTTTCTTCATCTGAACGGGCTTTTCCCCGTGTTTTTTAACACAGTAGCCCCACCAAATGCACAAACACAACCTGAAATCATATACTAAGCCAAGAATAAGAGATAGAAACACAGCACTGCTCCCCACCCTAACTTTGGGGAACAACTGAAAAGATGTGGTGCAAGGGGATGAGCTCCCCTAGGGCATCTCATTGTGGACGTGCCCCCACTCTCTCCTGCACTGGAAGGCCATTAGAGCCTTCCAAAGAGAGTAAAACGGTGGAGCAATGTCTATCATGAGTTGAAGTGAATGTTCACTTTTTAGTGGTGGAGTGATGCCTGTTATGAGTTGAAGTGAGCGTTTACTTCTTAATCTCAGAGCTGTTGGTGGCTGTCTTGAGTTGAACTGGCAGCTGCTTCCCCCTCCCCTGGGCACGTCCCCCTATTGCTGGTAAAAGACAGATATAGCCTTTTTTTAAAAAATCTTCTTGCTGTTTATTGAGCAACACTGCTGCTTTTAATTCCACCCCTCCTTTGTTTATTTATTGATTTATTCCATTTTATATGCATTACTGGCTTATCCTTGGCTCACTTCCTTATGCCCCCAGAAATGCCAGCTGCATGCCTGCCTGCCTTCCCTCCCTCCTCCCCTGCCCACCTCGCAGGGATGTTGTGTGTGTGTGGCTTTGACTCAGGGGAGAAGTCCTTCCTGCGCTCACTTGGAGTTTTGGAAGTTCCAAATTTTGCAGGTTTAAGCCCCGTCAAAAAACAGGGGATGATGGGACTGCCTTGAGTCTCGGCGTGCGTATGTATCCCTGGATAAGCTTTCATGGTGGTGAGTTTGAGGGGTTTTTTTAACGTGCAAAATTGACGGAGCTATGGAAAGGGGTGTTGGATTTTCATAAATTCCCCAAAAATCAGGGGATGATGGGACTGCCTTGAGTCTCAGCGTGCGTATGTATCCCTGGATAAGCTTTCATGGTGGCGAGTTTGAGGTTTCTAACGTGCAAATTGACGGAGTTATGGAAAGGGGTGTGAATGGGGTGCCCGATTTTCAAAAATTCCCCAAAAATCGGGATGATGGGATTGCTTTGAAACTTGGCGTGCGTGTGTATACCCCCATGAGGTGTCATGGTGCCAAACGTGAGGTTTCTAACTTGAACAGAAAAAAAGTTGTATAATTTTTTAGCTTTCAATGCAAGCCTATGGGGGGGGGGGGGAAACGGAGCTCCGGATCCATCGACTATCCATCGTTGTTGTATCAGAAGATAGGGCAAAATAACTTAATTTCATGATAAGGCTATTATTCTTGTGATCATTTTAAGATAGGACTCCCCTATAACCTTGTTTATATTTTTGATTATTGGCATTTCATAAGCAAGTTGAACCTAATGACTACCTCCACCCTGATATTGAGTTCCTTAGTATAATCTTTTACATCTGTTGGACTATTCACCCCTATTATCCCACATTAGAATCTTTCTAATCCATATGCCAAAACCTGTATACTTAACTTTTTATGTTATTAATCAGCATGAATGTGCCACACACCCACACACTGGTAAATTCTGAGATGGAGAGGTCAGACAATATGTGTTTATCTGATTAAAGAACATAAAGGCTGTAATCTTCAACACGCTTACAAGAGAGTAAGCCCCATTGAACACAATGGGACTTACTGCTGAGACTCAGTCAACATGCATAGAATTGCAGTGTTACAGCAATCTCATGCATGTTACTAACCATTTCCTCAAGGCTGCTGAAGGAGTTTACAAACACGCATTAAAATGGCATCAAAATAAAATACAGCAATTAAAAAACAGCAGAAATGGGGTTTGAGATACAAAACAAACAAAGCACTGGAACAGATAAATAAAAGCAACAAATAAGTAAAGTATCATAACAGCTCCATATTATAATGCTTGGGGAAACAGAACAGATTTCACTCAGCACCCAAAGGATTACAATGAGTTTGCCCAGGAAAAGGTGTGTGGTGAGGCCATTCAACAGAGGAGGAACCACCAAAGAAAAGATTCCATTGCTGGAAATCACTCACCTAACTTGGGCCTATCAGGAGCGGGTCTCAGCTGGCAAGTTCAATTAAGAGTTCATATGGAAGAAGGCAGCCCTCCAAACGCTCTGGTCTGAGGCTGTTTGGGGCTTTATATTATTTCTTCTGTTATTAAGGGTGAAATCCCACTTGTGATAATGTGTATGAAATAGTTGAGCATGGCAAAATATGTCCTGCATAGCAAATCCCACTTATAATAACTTAAAATTTTACATAACACTTTTAATAGCAGTCTAGCTGGTATGTTACCAAGACATGGGTAACTCCGGTAAGATATGGGGTGAGAACTGGATGAGGGGGGACTCATTGAAGTTTGATCCCGGCAAGACAGAGGTGCTCCTGGGGTGGATCTACACAGTGTCGTGAAGGCGCTTGCATGCGCCTCCAGTGCGCCCCGAAACTCATTGTGTAGATCCTGGCCAGAAGAGGAGGAGGAGGAGGAGGAGGAGGAGGAGGAGGAGGCCCCGCATCGCCCCTCGCGGGGACAGGGCGAAAAGTTTCCGGGCTCGGCGGCTTCGCTGGGGAATCCGGCCACCGCTGCCGCCACCCACCTCCCCGCTGGCCTCCTGCTGCCAGCGAAAGAGCCACCCGGGTTGGAGAGCTCAACGGAAGAAGCCGCCGCCCCGCCTTCTTCCACCGAGCTCTCCGATCCGGGTGGCTCTTTCGCCGGCAGCAGGAAGCCGGCAGGGAGGTGGGCGGCGGCGGCGGCGGCCAGATTCCCCAGCGAAACCGCTGAGCCCATAAACTTTTCGCCCCGTCCCCGCGAGGGGCGACGCAGGGCTGCCGCCTCCTCCTCTTCCTCCGCCTCTTCTGGCCAGGATCTACACAATGAGTTTCGGGGCGCACTGGAGGCGTACGCAAGCGCCTTCACGACGCTGTGTAGATCCACCCCTGGTCAATTGAAAGGCAGATCAGGGAACAGGGTCTCGTAGCTGTACTGGATGGGGTTGCTTCCCCTGAAGACTCAGGCCTTAGCTAGACCTAAGGTTTATCCCAGGATCATCCTGGGGTCATCCCTGTTCATGTAAATGACACACAGGATATCCCAGGAGCAGGCAGGGACGACTCTGGGATGATCCCGGGATAAACCTTAGGTCTAGCAAAGACCTTAGTCTTGCATTATGGGTCTGCTCATGGTCTCAAGGATGGCCAGGGCAGTGTCTTGATGGTGGTGCATTGGCGCCACAGGCCTCTAACCCTCGCATTTACGCATGACAAGGAGCATAGGGCAAACCCCTCATCAAGAGAAGACCCAGGACTGCATTTGCACAGCTCGGGCTAGTAGTTCAACTTCGCCCATTCCTAGATATGTCTGTTCTAGCCACCAACATGCATGTCTTAGATACTCAGAAACTTCAGTTAGTCCAGGATGCCATCGCCAGATTGTTGCTTAGTTACAAGGAGCATGTGACAGCTTCACTAGCTATCGTTCTGTTTCTGGGGAGAATGAATTCTCCCCAGAAACAGACCAATAGCTAGTGAAGTTGGGACTGGGCTACCTGAAAGAGTGCCTTCATCTATACAAGCCTGCCTGGGGCTTAAGAGCTCTGGGAGTCACCCTTCTCTCATTACCACTGCCTTCAGAAGGAGACACAAAAGAAGGCCTTCTCTGTGGTTGCTCCCAAGCTGTCGAACTAATTGCCGAAGGATGCTAAGTTCACTCCCTCTCTGTTGTTTTTAGTAAAGCAGTCTTTTGGATATAAGTGAGTCTGCTGTGTTGGATGCTGTTTTTATTCTGTTTTTATTGTGTTTTTAACTGCATTTTTATGTATTTGTTTTATTATTGTTTTAATAACATTTTATTTAACGTGAGGTTGGGGTTTTTTTGGTTCCTGTGATTATAAGGCTTGCATGCCATTTTCTTGATAGAAAGTTGGGGTACAAATCAAATAATAAATAAATAAAATAGTGATTTCCCCCCCCCCAGTTGAGTGGCAAATGGAGCATCAACTGAAGTTAATGAGCAGTACTCCAAACCATGGACAACACGTGGGCCAGACAAGTTATGAAGCTTTTCCACCTAGAACAGGGCAAGTACCATCCCCATGGTCAGTGCCAGCTCCAGGTCTTTTAGGGGCCTTGGGCAAGACACCCTCACTAGGTCTCCTCCCTCAATGACTCTACTTTCTCACAGCCATTGTCATGAGCTGCTATTACATGGATCAATTGCGTCACCCAACAATAGCAGCACTGCCTTGAATTTCAAGGTATAATCCTATTACTGGGCCAATTGTCCAGCCCATGTCTCCAGCATCCTGTTCAGAGCATGAAGAGCCACACCTGGATTAGAACAGAAGGAGATGTACAGCTGGGTGTCATCACCCAGTATACTGATGACACCTCACCCCAAATCCCCACATGGCCTCTCCTTATCCTAAAGTTTAATGAAGGTGTTACATAGTAGGAGGACAAAACCCCTAAGTAGGGGTGTGCAGATTTTGTTAAATCTGTTTCATCTGTGTTCCATGAATCATCATGACTTTTATTCCATCATCAGCTCATGGAGACAAACAGATTCCACACACACACCCCTTTTAAGTGATGTGTAAGAATTTTTTCCACTTGCACTTATGACCAATAGCAGTAATTCCCACTTGTGGTAATGTGTATTGGCACAGGCTCCCACCACCACCACCAAATAGTAAAAAAAAAAAAAAACTGATCTGCAAGTCTGTGGAATATGCATGACTTGGAAAAAGCCAGTCTGCGACAGAATCTGCTGATCACAGATTCATAGAAATCTTTACTCATTTGAAGCCATTGGAGATTTCTCCAACATCCTGCCCTCCCCCCCCCCAAGACATCTATGTGGATCTCTCCCTCTCTCTCCCCCTCTCCATTCATACTGGGTGACAACTGTTGTTCCTTGCCCCTGGATCTTGCATCAGTTCTTCTATACAGTCTGGAGTGAAGACAACAATATATCCTCAGCCATGTTCTGGGGTCCTATCAACAGCACTAGCTCCTATTGTTCCTTGGATTTCATTGTTTTTGATTTATCACAGTGCTTGTCACTCTTCTCCTTCTGCCAGTCAGCTGCCACATCCTGTGTTGGTTGTTCCTGTCTGTGTACAGGGCATGCCAGGAGGTCGTTCCGGAGAGAGCTTGCCACACAAGGAAGCACACATCTCTTTGTCTTTCATACAAGTCCTGAAGTCTCCTCAACAATCTCTCTTTCACACTCTCAGCAGCTCACTGTTCAGAATGCTGCTTCTGACACTGCTCCTGAATATACATTATATTCATGAAGTGATATAAGATACATTATATGCATTAAAAGGCTCCACAGGTATGAGCGGCCATGCTGATGGCTTAGGCTTTCCTGCTCAGACATCCACTCTCAGTGGATGGGGGATGAGGAACATGCAGCATCCCTCATGCCCTGGGAGCTCTCTTCATATGCAGAATGCATGAAGCAGGCTATTGGCTCCAGCAAATCTTACAGGCATTTACAAGATCTGGGCACCCCATGTCAATACAGGGAAAGTTTGCATAAACATCCTCAAACATGTTCTACATTCTCACTTGCCCACCACCAAGTACAAGAGTGAATACAAAGAGGAGAGTCTTCTCCGTGGTGGCACCACACCTCTAAAATCACCTTCTACTAGGAGTTCATCAAACCTCTTCTTTGTAGGACTTTAGGAAAGACCCACCTATGTTCACTGACCTTTCCATAGTGTCTCGGGCTGCAGGCTTTCATTGGTAATATCTGTTTTAATTGATCACTTTTTATTGAATGTTTTATTGATTTTTATTGTTTCCACTTCATGTGGTTTTACCTTGTATGTTGTCTGGAGAGGGCCCCATCCTTAATGGCCGACTAGAAATAATTTTAGATAGTGATAGATTGATAGATGATAGGTAGATTTTACCCTTAACATTTTCCTCATGATAATAGGTCACAACTCTCCCTCTCATGCTGGGAATTACTTCCAAGTAAACACTATAGAAGGGTCATGGTCATGGTGAATAATACAGGGCTATATTAATTGCCATGTGAAACCACCATTTTATGTCCACTTCCAACTGATTGTGTAAAAGCAATGCCTCAGTAGTGTTAAAGAGCTCTTGCATAGAAGCAACATTGGAGCATTTTCATGCACAATGAAGCTTAAAGCAGCTGTTGCTTTAGACATATTTGTAATGCAAATGTAAAAGCTACATTGGCAAGGATATCCATTCATATAAAAATGCCTCTTCTCCTGTTTTTTTCTTTGATGTGAACAAGATATATTGGAAGTTCAAAGGTGATTCGGCTCTCATAAATGAGAATGGCCCCGTTTCTGTTTCAAATTTGTAAAACAGGAGTCATGGTTTTATTAGCCCAGATGATAGTTATGTGGGTTCAATCCAGGATCTGCCTTCCATTAAAAGTAGGGCTCTATTCACAAAAGCTGCTTGATTTTGGGCTCACCCCATACAGCAGTGTCCACTGATGTTCTGTATAGAATGTTCTGGCAGCTGGATGGGTAGAAAAGCACTTTGGAAATTGCAATGCTATATAAACAATGGGCAGCTGTGGCAACTAGTCAATCATCAATTCTCTCAAAGGGGTTCTTCAGATGAGCGTTTTATCGCACACTTGCTACTGCCCACTTATGGGTGTGCATGCGTCCTTTATTTAACGATGTCTGCCTCCCACGTGTCTTCCGCTCATTTTTCCATCACAAAATAGACCCCTTTTAATCCAACTTTTTTTTTTTAAAGGAATGTGTTCACTTGCTGTGTTCAGGAAAAGTGACACAATAAAATGAGCCCCTGAAAGGGCCACGTGGTCTTTGTTTATTCCTCTTTCCCCTCCAGGCACAATGAGGAAGTAATGAGGGATAAAAGCAGGGGCAGAGAAGTGACAGTAAGGAAACGCGATTTCCCCCGTGTGATGACACTCACAGTCTGCTGAACTTTCCTTGGAGCAATTGGATGGACATGGACATCAACCACTAATCTGGTGTTTCCTTTGCAGCTGTTTATTAGTCATATGCATTTATTAAAACACACACACACACACACACACACACCCCTTTCCATGAAGTACAGCTACTGCCTTCTGAGGCCAAATATTTATTATTTATTTATTTAGAATATTTATATACCGCTCCCCCTTGAAAAATTTCGGAGCGGTGTACAAGATAAAATGAAAATAAAAATAGAATAAAACAAAACAAAAAATTAAAAGAAGCAAAAACAGAGATTCAAGGCTGCATATTAAGGAAAGGCTTCTTGGAATAAAGATATTTTCAGGAGGCATCGAAAGGAGTACAAGGTTGGCGCCTGCCTGACCTCCAGAGGCAGGGAAGTCCACAGGAGGGGTGCCCCCACACTGAAGGCTCTTCCCCTGGTGGATTCCAATCGGAGGATGGATCTAGGTGGAACCACCAGGAGCAGGCCCTCGGATGACCTCAGTGACCGGGCAGGTTGGTAAGGGAGAAGGCGCTCTCTCAGGTATCCTGGTCCCAAGTTGTTTAGGGCTTTGTACACAAGTAAAAGAACCTTAAACCTGGCCCAGTAGCGAATAGGCAGCCAGTGCAGCTCCCTCAGCAGAGGAGTTACATGCTGGAAAGGGGCAGCTCCAGACAACAGCCGAGCTGCAGCATTCTGCACTAGCTCCAGCTCCCGGGGCAGCTTCAAATCTTATGATAGTGCAAACTGATACTTCATTAGATGATTCAATAATTATTAAATACACCTTGAACAAAGATTTAGTTACAGCTTCAGCCACCCTGTTGCCTGGCAGAGGTTATACACCAAATTCTTCTAAAATATAACCCAGATCTATTACTTGCAAGCACTTTGATAGGTGGCCAATCTAGCACCCGTTGTGAAATCCCTTTGCTGATTTATGGATGCCTGATGCCCAGGACAATAAATCAGGACATATATCAGATGGAGACAACAAAAATGGGAGAAAAGCATGCAGTTTGTCAACAGAAGTGATGCATGCTATAACAGGGTAGGGGAGTTGATTTGCTTTCATATTGCATTGCCACCCCCCACCCGCACCCCACTGTCTGAACCATTCAAAGACAACTTCATGACTATCTAGACAATTAGATTTGGGGCTTGATAGGGAAAACGTAGTTGATCTGGGGAAGTGATTCTTAATCATTCCTCTGCAGATGGGAAGCAGGAAGGCGGAAGGGTACAGACCACAAGACCACATTGGCAGTTATCCGATGCAAATGAGGCAGCCGGGAAGGCTATCAGCGCAATGGAGGGAAGATTTATGTCTTTAACTGACCATCTGCAAAGCAAAACAACCCCCCAAAAATAGCTGAAACACCAGTTTTCTGCTTTATCGGCTCTGTGGATAAGCATATAAATTTCGATGACATTTCTTTAGGCTCACTGAAGAGGAAAAATCCATCCCCCAGGACTGGGCCGGCAGCCATAGCAGCATATGGTATGTTGGAATCAGTAGCTGCATGGATTTTGTGTGTGTTAGCATCTTTAGGGGGAGAATAGGTGGCTTCGTGAGTAATTTCAGAAGCAGGAGGGCTTTAAAAATACACACATACACACTTGCCTATGCTGATGTAGCCGTCAGAGCCAATAACTCCTAGGTAGGGAAGTTGATCTCCATTTCAGGACTGAAAAGTGTGATGGGTGTCAAGTTCATTGACAGCTTTCAGCTCCCTTGGAGTGGTCCGCTTGGCCTTTGGAGACCAGAGGTCTTTCAGCTAACAAGCTCATCCTGGATGAAAATGCCTGAGAGCCAGCAGCAGCCCAAGAAAAAGAACTGGGGATATTTCGTTTTTATCCCCCCGCCTGCCACTTTGTGCGCAGGCATACTTACTCAGAGGAGGTGTGACGGCCTCATCAATTCCTGGTAAGGCCATCGCATCCTCTCTGAATGTTGAAGAAATGATAGACCCTGAAAAGCACATTTCTTTGCCTTCTCCTTCCCGCACTGGAAGCCCCGTGTTTGTTTTGGGAAAGGAGAAACAGGTGATAGGAGGTCAATGCCAAGATGCTTTCAAGAGCAAGGAGTGCCACTGGAATGTTACCTGTCTGACAGGGTATTCTGGCCTTTTACAACAGAATGAGAAGACACCACATAAATAATCACAAGATTACATGAAATGTTGCTTTTTAAGTTTTTGGGGTGCTAGGATGTAATGAAAGGGATAAGATTCTTTCAGGGCTGGATTTAAATGCTGGTTTTCCATTGCCCTCTATGGTCCTTTCTCTCGCTACCCTTGCCCCATGCTTATAAACCCCACAACAATGTGCCTTATATTAGCACAGTCTTCCACTATGGACCAAAAGCACCCTGCTTAAAGGTGAATTTTACCTGGGTCAAATTCTGTCCTGGTGGCTAGGGATGGCTGAATCTGTCAGTTAAAGTTGATCTTAGTTTCTCTTTTTTCTAACCTTAATTTTGGTTGGTTCCAAACTTTGAGAATTTTTCCATTCATAAGCTTGATTTAGCCCAAACTTCCAGAAAAAGTTTATTATAAAAATTCATACACTTTTTTTTGCACACAATCCTCCTAATAGGTGCAATTGCATATTGCAAAATCTGCCTAATGTACAGATTTTGAAGGATAACAGAGTTTGGATTCACATATTGGTTCAATTGTACAAATTAGGTAAGTTTGCATTGAAATGCAAACTGAATGGATTTCTCCCCCATCCCTATGCTGGGTAGGGCCAGCCCAACTATTAGGCAAAATGAGATGGAAAACTCAGGAAACTGATTTGGAGTGTCATGAAAAGGCAGTAAATTGTTAGTTATTTTCCTGGAACTCCTTTGTGCTCAGTCATGCACAAAGCACTTGGGCAGCGTCATCAGATGAGCATTACTGGCCACTGACATTTTCTTGCGGGTCCTTTGACGATGCCATCCAGCTCCCATGCATCTCCCGCTCCTTCTGGTCTTCTTTCTGAGACAAAATAAGGCCCCAGTAAATCAGTTTTGGGGGGAAGGGGAAGCGAAACGTGCCACCATTTCTTGCTGTGTGCAGGGGAAGCAGCATGATAAAAAATGCCCACTGAATGGGCCATGTGTTCATTGTTTACTTCCACTTTCTTCCCTGTGTTAACAAAGAGGAAGTACTGTGGGACAGAAGCTGGGTGGGGGGGAGAAGTGATGGTAGGGAACCATAATTTTCCCCCGTCTGATGATAGTAGGAGTCTCTTGGGGTCCTTGTCAGCAATGTGGCCAACATATGATTAAATAATGACATCAGTTCCCACAACTGCACCTGCCTGGGAGCTCCTTGCCTTGACCTTTACTGCATGCCGGGATCCCAATATTTGTCCTTGTTGCTCCAAAACTTATATGGGCCAAGTATTCATATCTATCAACAGGTCTGTTAGAAAGAGGGGTTGCCCTGAAAAAGTCTTGCCTCTCTACTCTCTAGAGCAGCCTTCCCCAACTTGGTACCCTCCAAATGGGTTGGACTACAATTTCTATAATCCCCTAGCCAGCTCCTCTGGCTATTGGATTGTGGGAGTTGTAGTCCAGTAGACCTAGAGCAAGGGTGCAGAACTATTTTGGGGCAGTGGGCAAGTTACCCCCACCCTGCACTCCACAAGCTGGATTATGTCAGGGGACATGGCCCCACTGATGACATTACCCCTTTTCTTCTTTTTCCTTCATACTGCAACTGTTTCTCTGGCCAGCATGGACAAAGCCCAGGCCACCCTGCAATCCCACTGAGATCAGAGATATCAGTGAGGATACAAAGTGACGTGGGTGTTAGGACTTGCCCATGCAGGGAAAGGGAGCTACTGTACCCAGCACAGGCAAGTCCTGTCCCACCGCACCATTCTCTCCACATCCCCACTGCTATCTCTGACCTCTGATTGGAGTTAGCAGTGGGGATGAAGGGTGGTGGGGGTTGGAACTTGCTTTCACATGGGGAAGAATATTTGCTCTTCCTCCCTCCCACATCGATGTGGCAAGTCCTGCCACCCAGGTTGTCCTCATCTCCACTGCTACCTCTGAACTATGATCATTGACAGCAGCAGAGATTAGGGGCATTGGGACCTGCCTGCATGGAGATAAGTGGCCACTCTCACCAGTACTGGCAAGTCCTCACAGAAATTGCATCTGATGTCCAGAAGCAGCTAGGTCATTTTGGGATGCCTCATCAGTCTCCAGGGCCTCCAGAGAGCCTGTTGGGCCAGCTGTGGAATGTGCACCCCAAAGAGATTCAGCAGGCAACAATACTGCCATAAGTTAAAGCATATTTGTTTACCTAGCCCAGGGATGCAGAACCAAAGGCTGCATCAGGCATCAACTGGGGCCCCAGGGACCACACATGCGCATGCAGGGCATGTATGCTCACAGTGACATACATGCATAGACCCTCAAACACAGCCTCCAGGATCCACATAGCTTTGAGGTCACTGGAGCTGGGAGGGGGCAGTAAAGCAGTGATCCCAGCAGCGAATCCCAGCAAGGTTCAGTTTGGTGGCTGCAATGGCATCATCCAGGAGTCACAGAACCAAATGTGGCCTATGGGTTGTTCACCCCAGATGTAAGCATTTTAATTGGTCAAAGAGTTATTAGGTTTTATCTGCTGCTTTTATTTTGATGTGTGTGCATTTATTGTGTTGCTTTCTTTTATGCTCGCAAAGTGTCCTGAAATTTAATATGCTGGAGGGCAGTACATAAATGTTTCAAATAAATACATCAAATAGGGTCCCAAGTGACTGTGGTTTCAAGCTTCCTCCATCTTTTCCTTTAATTAGTTTATTACCATTTTTAGTAATAATTGTGTGACTGCCCAATCCTCCTGCTTTCTCTTACATTCTTTCTCATCAAAGAGGGGACTGTATGCAGTTGTAAGCAAAGAAAACTTAATTAGAGAAAAGCACAGAGAGAGCTGCATTTCAATCTGCTTCCTCTGCAGGGTGATATTTCTTGTCATTGGGACAGAATTTATGCAACTGCAGAAATGTTTAGGGCCTGCACCACTACATGGAACCATAGGTCCCATGGTTCCAGTGAGTCTTACTCCCTAGCAAGTATGCTTAGGATTGCAGCCCTAGCTCAGTGGGGCTTACTCTTGTGTAAGCATGTTTAAGATTATGTGATGGTTAAGGATGTCAGAGAAATCCACAATGGAATCAAATGAGTTTGGATTTCTATGAATCCAACCTATAGCTTTTCCTGAGTCACACCTTTTGGTTTTACTCTCCAGACTTTTACTCAGATTTAGTCGTAGAAAAAATATGTAATTAAAAAAAAAAGGCCAAAAATGCACATTTCCCCCATAGGCTGAAGCATGAAAATGGGCATTTTGAGGATGGGGGATTTGCACAATATGGACTGGTCATTCGCACATTGGGGTGTGTGTGTGCTCATTTTGGCAAGTGCAAATTCGCCTAAATTTGGGAATGAATTTTACAAAATCATACATCTATACTGGTGGTCAAGGAAACACCTTCTCACTATTCCATTTGGATTAGGCAGAATAGGATAACAGTTCTAATGTGTCAGATTTGCCAAATTTCCAACCCAACAGCATTTTGCAATGGGCAAAAAGTGGAAGAGAATCTGCAAAGAGAGTCCACTGCCAGCTGATCTTCACAGACTTCGCTGTTCAAGGCTCAGCCTGCATGCCCCTTGCCTCACCTTAAATCAAGACCCCCTAACCTTTTTGGGTCAGTGGGTACATTTGGAATTTTGAGAAAAAATTGTGAATGCTCTCACAAAATGGCTGCCATGGGGATACTGTGCCTAGGGTGACCATATGACCCGGATTTGCCCGGATATGTCCGGATTTTTGTTGTAAACCAGCAGATCCGGGAGGGGGAGGGGAAATCCAGTTTTTTTGCAAAGAGCAGCTCTAATGGGAATTAACAAAAATGCTTATAACTCCGTCATTTTTTAAGATAAAGACATGAAACTTGGCACAATGGTAGCTCTTAGGAAGGGCTTTAGTTATACCAAATTTGAAACAGATCTGTTCATCCACTGATTTTTTAGGAATTTTTTAAAAATTAAGGTTTTAAAATTATTATTTTTAAATCGTCATTTTTAAAGATAAAGAGATGAAACTTTGCACCATGAAAGGACTTAGGTAGAGCTTTAGCCACACCAAATTTAAAACAGATCTGTTCATCCATTGATTTTTTAGGAATTTTTTAAAAATTGAGGTTTTAAAATTATTATTTTTAAAATCATCATTCTTAAAGATAAAGAGATGAAACTTTGTACCATGATAGGATTTGGGTAGAGCTTTAGCCACACCAAATTTGAAAGAGATCCGCTCATCCATTGATTTTTTAGGATTTTTTTAAAAATTGAGGTTTTAAAATTATTATTTTTAAAATCATCATTCTTAAAGATAAAGCGATGAAACTTTGTACCATGATAGGATTTAGGTAGAGCTTTAGCCACACCAAATTTGAAAGAGATCCGCTCATCCATTGATTTTTTAGGAATTTTTTAAAAAATGACATTTTAAAATTATTTTTTAAACTGTCATTTTTAAAGATAAAGAGCTGAAACTTAGCTTTTAGGTAGAGCTTTAGCCATACCAAATTTGAAACAGATCTGGGGCCAGTAGCAAACCCTGTTAACAACAACAGCAGCTTGCAATGAGTGAAGATACAGTCAGAAAAAATATTTGAGGGAAGGGGAGAATGTAACACTTTTTATACTGTTGTTTTTATACTGTTTTTATGTTTTTTAAATTTTTGTATACTTTTAATGTTTACTATTTTTAATTGTTGTAAACCGCCCAGAGAGCTTCGGCTGTGGGGCAGTATATAAATGTAAATAAATAAATAAATAAATAAATAAATAAATAAATAAAATAACACAAAGAGTATAGCAAAAGCTTCAAAGTACAGCAAAACCTACAAAAGTAGGATTGAGTGAAGTTAATTTCAGATACATTGAATCTCTCACTTGTTCTTTATTTCAGTGATTTTAACATTAAGATGTTATGAAGAAGAGATTTGTCTTAAATGTGTGCTGTAAAATCAGACATGTGACCAAGGCTATGTTGGTGCTGGACACGCCCCCTTGGGGGCGACCATGTTGTCCTCCTTTTTGTTTTCCAAAATATGGTCACCCTAACTGTGCCCATTCCTAAAATGGCAGGCATGGCGAGTTAAAAACACTCATTTCTGAAAAGGCAAACTGGTGAGACTAAAGAAAAGGCAATTTGCCCAAGAAGTTACTTTTACAAAGGTGTGTGTGTGTGTGTGTGTGTGTGTGTGTGTGTGTGTGTGTGTCTGAGCTCCAAAACACAAAGTGACTCTTCTGAACCCCAATAAAAACAGTGCTGAGGGTAGGACTTCACTTTGCAACATGCCAGCCTCCTAATTTAGTATTAATAATAGTAACATAGCAGGACACCACCTCTGATCCAACTTCAATGTCCACAAATGTGTTAATCTTTCCTTGAGTTTTATTTGATTTTACAGTTCTTTGGAGGAGTTCATTTTTGTGCTGATGGCCATCTTTGCTGTGGTTCATAGATTTGTTTGTGAACACTTCCAGATCAGTGCCATCACTTAACTCATATAGATAATCCACACCTCTCCTCCTGCTTAGAAAGGGTGTACTTACGAGTTTGCATCACATCTCCAAAGGTAGCTTTAATGGGTGTTTCCTGGATGTACACCATCCAAGTGAGTAGAAACTAAAACTGCTAATTCATGCATGTGTGTACAAATGAAATTTTAGGTGGGTAGAAGGGTGTGTGTACAGTCTTTGTACATGTCTTTGGAAATCTGAGGTGTTTACTGTGATCCACAGTCAAGCTGAATTGGCATAGCTGTCTCTTTCTGAAAGCCCCCAAGTACATTACTGGCTTGAGCAATGTGGATCAGTTGCAGCCCACCATAGTAGCCATTTTAAGAATGGGCTAGCTGCTGTTTTGTGGCAAATTTGTGACAGTGTCCACAACATTCTCTCAAAATTCTGAAAGTGCTCACTGGCCCCAAAAGGTCTGGGACCCTTGATCTAAGGGGAGGCAAAACGAAAGCAAGCTAAGCCTTGCACAGTGGTGTTTTGAAAGTCAGGTGGCAGTGGACTCTCTTCCAAGTTTAAACCCGCAGAAGTAAAAGGGGAAAGGAGGGTGGTCACAGCTTCTAGGTGAGCTGCATGCAGACCCACTTTACAGGATTTGTATATGTTCCTTCTTTCACACTCCCATTTTGAAAAATAGAAGCAAAAGCAGGGGGATTTCAATTTTAAATAGTCTGGTAGCCTCTCCCATTCTTGCAAATGTCTGGTTTGAATGCAAAAGCAAAGAAAGAGATGCAGTTCAAAGCAAAAGCAAAGGATAAGAGCCCTGTGATGTGGGAAGTGTCTGGATAGCCGGAGTAATTACTGTGCAATTACAGTTGTGGGGAAGAGGCATCTTGTTGTGGTTCCCTACTTGCATGTGCCAGTCAGTCAAGCAGAGCGTGCACAGTTCACATGAGGACAAAATGTCTACTTGACTTGGCACAAAACACAGCACTTCCTTCTCAGTGGGCTCCTAGCATGGTAAATACAAATCAATTTAAATAACTCTTGGCAATGTGTCACTTGAAACAAACCACAAATCTTTGCTGTTAAATCAAGGGATGTTGGGGGAGGGGTCGAAATCCTGGTGGCAGGGCTGGAGAAAAAGCAAACCTCGACATCAGAAGTTAGATCTCCAGATGTTTTGGACTTCAACTTGGAGAAACCCCTGCCAGCATGGCTAAAGTTCAAGAATGCTAGAAGTTGAGGTCCAAAACATCTGGAGATCTATTTTTGGCTCACCTCTGCTCTGTGCCTTCCCCAACCTAGGTCAGAACTACACCAAGCAGGATATAGCACTATGAAAGTGGTATATAAGAGGCAGGAGCCACACCAAGCAGGATATGGCACTATGAAAGCAGTATATGGTATGTGTCATGGGCCCCAACAGTTGTCAGTGCATTTCAATACCTCTATGGACATTTCTACACCAGCCCGGTGTAGTGGGAGGGAGGGGGGGCGATCCTGAACTTACCTCCTTCCGGGATCGTCCCCCATGTCCAAACGGCCAGTGCAATGTCTGGAATGGAAGGAGGGATGTCGTGCGAGTGGAGGTGGCCATTTTAAAAAAAGTAATAGGAGCTGTAGCACACTCGTGCTCCAGCGAAAGGTAAGTGGGGAAAAAAGCTCCCACCCCTCTCCCCCCACCCTGATTCCTCCCAGCCCAGCTCCTTCCCTCTGCTGCTCCCCACTACTCACAGGGAGGAGGGAAGAAGCTGGGACGAGTGGCCACACCTCCCATGGTCTAGGGATGATCCCAAGATGGTGGGAAGAATCAGACTTTCCCAGGGATTATTTATCCCTGGGGAAACCCACGCTCATCCCCCCTACCCCCGGGAGTAATTTGGACACACAGGGACTCAGCCATGACCAGCCTGCATTTTCGGGCTGGTGTTGAAACAGCCTATAAAGCAGTAGTGTGGCTCCTGCCTTTTATATACTGCTTTCATAGTGCAATATCCTGCTTGGTGTGGACCTGGACCTGATGCCCTTCAGATGTGTTGGACAGCAACTCCTATAAATTCTAGCCAGCATGGCCAATAGACACCAGGTTGGGGAAGGCTTCTCTATACAGATTGGATAGACTCCTTCTCCCTCACCAGGGCCGGTTCCAGACTATTTTGCGCCCTAGGCAGGTGAGCAGCTTCCAGCCAGGCGCACCGTTCCAAAGCCGCCCCCTGCCCCAGCGTCCTGGCTTTGAAGCCAGTGCCCGGCCAGAAGCCACTCCTGGCTTCGAAGCCAGGACGCTGGGGCTGGGGGTTGGGGGGCGGCTTTGAAACGGCGTGCCCAGAAGCCGCTCTCCCAGAGCTGCTGTGGGAGAGCGGCTTCCAGGCGCACCGTTCGGCGCCCCCTTACTTTGGCGCTCTAGGCTGCCGCCTGAGCTGCCTCTATGGCAGCGCCAGCCCTATCTCACTACCCGAGACATTGTCCTCCTTCGACAACCTGATATTACTGCAGGAGGAGGCTGCAAAGAGCACAGATCTGTAGGTGCCAGTGGTTCACCCAATTGCTTGAATTAACTCCGATTCCCCTCGTTTTTACATCCATTTTTTCCTCACCGAAAAAGACGGACCCCACTCAGAAGAGCTGTCTTCTTCCCTCTCCCTTGCCTGTCAGGCTGATAGTATGATGCTGGCAGTAGTATTTGCATTCACAAGGGAACACCTGATTCACTACTGCCTACCTTCTCATTTTAAACTGCTCTGACAACATTCAGCAATGACAGGATTATATTTTGCTGCAGAACAGCTGTGGGAAGAGGATTCAGGCTAAGGGCTTAGGCAAGCAATCTGTTTGCAGCACAATTAATTACACAGGTGATTCCAAACAATCAGGGATCATATAGAGAATGGGATGACGTTGTTACACTATGCAGCCAATCAGATATGCCTATGTGCTGATGTCACTGAAGGCCAACTCACTCTCTTTGCACTCGCTCTGGCGTGAGCATTTTCAACCCTTCGGATGCAATCATGGAAGTGGGGGGGGAATAACAGAAAGCGAGGTGCTTTTTTAAAATAATGTTTGTGAAAAATTCCCCTCCACACACATACAGACACACTAAAATTCATCCCTGATTATTAAGGCATATAGAACTGTCTTCTTTAAACTTGAGTTTGTTGGAACCAAGGTATGCACATGAAAAATGTTTGTGCTGTGTTCAAGTTGAAAACAGCGCATGTAACAATCCTGCACCAGTAACCTGGATTATCTGTCAGTCCAGCTTCATGTTAAACACAGTGTTTACTGCCCTATAATGTATGCAGCTAGTTTCAGAGCCCAGCTCTGCTCTCGCTGCCTTCCTTCCCATAGTGCAAGGATGGGCAATATGCAGAGTACATGCAGCCGCCCCCAAGCCTTTCTTGCCACCAAATTTGCCACCAAAATGTAGTTGGTGGTAGGGTGACCATATGAAAAGGAGGACAGGGTTCCTGTATCTTTAACAGTTGCATAGAAAAGGGGAATTCAGCAGGTGTTATTTGTATATATGAGGAACCTGGTGAAATTCCCTCTTCATCACCACAGTTAAAGTGCAGGAGCTATACTAGAGTGACCACGTACAAAAGAGGGCAGGACACCTGCAGCTTTAACTGTTGTGTTGAAGAGAGAATTTCACCAGGTTCTCCATATATACAAATGACACCTGCGGAAATTCCCTTTTCAATACAACTGTTAAAGATACAGGAGCCCTGTCCTCCTTTTCATATGGTCACCCTAGTTGGTGGGGCAATGAGGAAAAATAGCCTCATTTTAAAGACCAAAAGCAGTGGTTTGCCACTGAAATCTGGTGGCCAAAGGGGCTATTTTAAAACAAAATGGCCCTATTTTCTGCCACTGTTTTGCTGAATTTCAGCAGCAAACCACCACTTTCAGCTTTTAAAATCAGGCTATTTTTTCTCACTGCCACCACCATGCCACCAGATTTTGGTGGTGTAGCAGTGGGGGCAGGGCTTCCAACCTATGGAAGCTTCCCACCTCTGCCTTAGTTGGAGGGAAGGAAGAAGCAGTCAAGCTTAGCCAGGGTGGAAGAGTTAAGAGATATGGACAGGAAATGAAGGTACCGGAAGAGGGCGGGGCTAGATTGTGAGCATTCATTTCTTAACAAAATTGTCTGGAAAAGTCCATAAGGACAAGAGAGTAGCAGAATAACACATGATTTCAAGATGCAGTCCCTGTTCCACTAAAAGAATTGTGATATAGAAAATCCAAATCCTCCTGGAACTCACTTGCCAGGGCTGGGTGCTATAAGTCCAGGGTTGTTGTTGTTGGCAGGGGCGGGGAAGATGTAATGTCAACATTTCAGGAGCAATAGCATACCTCAGGTGTGTATTGCTCTAAGGTACTATCCTATACCCCTAAGTTAATATCCAGGATGGAAAAGAGAGTGAGAGCATAATCATGTGGGGTAAAATCATGTTTCCTTACCGTTGCATCTTCCCTGCTTTTGTCCCTCATTACTTCCGCTTTCTGCCTGGAGGAGAAAGAAGAAGTAAACAAAGACCACGTGGCCATTCAGGGGCTGTTTTTATCATGCCGCTTTTCCTGCACACATCAGGAGACCACAACACATTCCATTTTTTAAAGAAGTTGAATTAAAAAGGGGGTCTTTTTTGCGATGGAAAAATAAGCAGAGGGAGTGGGAGGTGTGCGGGAGGCAAACGTTGTCATCTAAAGGACACACACACACACATCCATAAGTGGGCAGTGGCAAGCATGTGATAAAACACTCATCTGATGAACCTCTGAGAAAGGAGAGAGAAGGAAAAATAAGGTGAGGGGTGTTAAAGGATAAGCAATATGTACTGCTGTGTGTGTGTGAAAAAGATGAGAAAGAAAAGTGAAACAACAAGGAAGTGAAACAACATAAAAGCAGACGAGTGTTGAGAAAATAAATGGGGATAAAGTCAAACAGAGAAATAGAATTACTTTTCTCAAGAATTACAATGATGATTCCCCTTAGAGATAGGATATGTTTGCTTGAGCCAAGCTGACTCAGGTAATGAAAAGTGCCAGGAAAGATAGGGAGACCTAATTCACTGACCTCCAAATAATCAACGTAAAGTAAACAAAGGCAACTGAAAGTCTTGCAATTGTTTATTAGGTTTTCCTGACCACACCTGACTTTAATTGCCTGCAATCCTTGTCCAAGAATGCCTCGTCACTGGACTGAAAGAACTGCCAAGAAGAAGTTATTCATGCCACAAGAGCATGTCTCTCACCAGGGAGACAGATGTCACCCAAGCTAGTTCCATGGGATATTTGGAACTTTCCCTCTTCTTCAGGATGTGTGTGTGTATTTGGTGGGAAATGAGCTTGATCTAAAAACAAACCATGAACAAGCAAATGGATCTTAGGCCTGACTCACATATTATGCAGGAGGCAGGGATGTCAGAGAAATCCACAATGGATTCAAATTAGTTCGGAGAGGCCCTTCTCTCGGTCCCACATCCATATCCTGCTTGGTGTAGATCTGGCCCTAGAGAACACTGAATTGTGCAGTGAAACCATGCAATTGCTTATTCAAATGGCAGTCTCCTGAATCCACATTTCCAGTTACATGTTTTTGCTACTTCTGGATTTGTCTGTAAGAGCTTGGCAAGACCTACAAGATCTGAGGCTCGGTGTCTATACTACCTGAAGGTTTCCAGTTAAATTTTCCTACAAGCTCACACCATGCCTCATTACATAGCAGCCATGCAAGAGCTTCGGCTATTGGGCGGTATAAATGAAACAAATGAAATAAATAAATAAATAAATAAATAAATAAATACTATGTCAGGTTTCCCAATCCTTCCAACACACCCACACTGGCAAACTGACCCAGGACACTCAAATATGTGAGACCTCTTTATTGCAGGAAATCTCATGGCAAATGCTTAATGGTTACACTCTTCATGAATTATATAGCTGATGGTTAGTAGCTGTAGACTCAGTGTAATTCGAAAACAGTCCCAAGCTAAAAATTACAGCTCTGACAGAGATCCATGCCCCTGCTTTCATTTCAGTAACTCCACGCCGCATAAGTCCAGGCAGATCTACACTAGATCTACACTATTTCCTTATAGCAGTATTGAAGTGCACTGATATCTGTTGGGGCAGAATCCACATTCCATGTACCACTTTCATAGTGTTATGAAACTAGTGCTTTTTATTCCATATTCATAACGATTTGACACAAGGTGTAGATCTGGCCCAAGAGTCATCAAACCCAACTTGATGGCACACTAGATTGACAACAAGGAAGACGCACAATTCATAGCAAAACGAGAGTTCAAATTCTAAGAAAAGCATCACAGTACCTCTCATGGCAAGTTTCAATTAGAAGGAGAGTCTATGTGCAGAGAGCCTCCAGATGCTCAAACAATGATGGATCAGACAATGAGACGAATTCGGGCAATGTAGATGAGATGTTCCTAGCAAAGTCTCCTTGCCTTTGCATCAGCTTAAAGGGGTGAAGGCATGACTGTAAGACACCTCCTCCAGACTACTTGATGGACAAGGGCTTTTAGCCTTTTTTAGCGAGGCTCCTGTACAAACAGGGCATCACCGCTCAGTCCTCCAGCAATGACACTTCGACCTGGGTGACCCTTCTGCAACCCTGCCCCACTATTGTCAGGTTCTCATGGAGCACTTCCTGCCTCCCTCTTTGTCAAGGCTGAATCCGCAGGTGGGTGTAAGTGATTCTCCCCATGCTCTGCTCTGAGAACAGTGACAGAGATAAGCTCATACAGTTTCTGACATTCCACAGGCTGGATAGGCCCAGACCCTTGCAGACTACTTGTAATCAAATCCTGGCTGTAATCTACAAGGCCCACTGCAGTGCTGATGCTGGGCTCTGATAACAGTATAATAAATTAGGTCATTGCAAAATGAGCAGGGATTCTTTGCAATATCTAATAGCAGAACTGGTGATGCAATTAGGCATAACGCAACGGATGGTAGAGGGCAGCAAATGCAACCTTCATAGCTAGGACAGCCCATCTTTTCTCAGCCTTGTGCCTCTAGATGCGTTGGACGTTAATTCCCACCTGCCCCAAACAGCATGGCCAATAGTAAGGAATGCTGGAGATGTCGTCCAAAATATCTGGAGGGCAATAGTTTTGGGAAAAGCTGCACTAGATGCATAATTTTAGGCCTGCCTGGTGTACATACTGCTGCAGCTGAGATTAAGCCAAACCAAAATGGTGTAATCAACTTCCAGGCATTGCTGCTTGGACCTCTCAAACTTTAGTCAACAGCACATTAAACTGAATATTAGGCTTTGAGCCATGGGTTGGGCACCTAAGGCCCGAAGGCATTATCTGTCCCACAAACATAATCCCCAGTCTGTTCAGGCCTGTGCTGCCACCCTGTGTCTACTTCTCCACAGGCTGGTCTTTCCAGGAGAAATGGGGTGCACTGTCACAGCCACTGAGATTCTTCCTGTGTGAATAGAGATCCTGCCATTGTTCTTTTCTTAATGAAATGTCCCATGAGGGCCTGTCAGTTTCATCAGAGCAGCTGACGCAAATCCCCCCACCGCAAGTTGTTGTCCTGACCAAAATTGCCCCTCAGAGTGTTGCTTGCCCTGCGAAGCAGATGGGTGGAGGAAGTATAGATACCTTAATGTACTCTGAACATGCTCAGAGTCACTCTTACCATTTCAATAGTACCAAGGCTGCATCTTGGTGTTGAAATGCTGAAAATAGTTTCTGGACCCAGCACTGATGAACTGATAGCATCTCCCATATACAAATGTAAGGGAGAAAGGAATTTGATTTAAAGACTACAATCCAGTCCATAAGCCAAGTCCAAGCCCTCTCTTCCTATGATTCATTACGAAAATGCCTTTGTGGATGAGATGGCTTCAATTATCATTGTACAATTTTGTGGTTAGCTCTTAATTAACACTAACAAACATTCCTTATTTTTGGTTAACAAGGGTCTTCCTTAGATGGCAATGTAGTTAATGAAAACCACATGAACACAAGCTGAAGATACTATGCCTTCCACTCAATTAATGTTAATGCTGAAGGCATATAAACAAGAAAAAGTGCAATGAATCATAAATAACATCTTATAATTAAAGATCTTCCTTGGGCAGAGTGTTAGGTTTGCAGCCCAAAGATCTGATTTTTTTAAGGGCTGAATTTGCTGCATCGACACTACTATCTCTAAAACAGAAATCTGTAAATATAGCCTTTTCCCTGAGACTTGGACCATGGGGACAGAGTGTCTGACTTTCTCCTTGATGCGCAGGTAGGAAGAAGAGTCCAGTGAGAATGGTAGAAACTGAAACACATCCCCACTTGTAAGGAATATAGTATACAGCAATTTATTTGGCATTTGAGGCAAACCCAAATTAGGAAGTCTTCATCCCAGGTTTATATTGCTATAAACAGCAAAAGATTTCCAAATGCATGAGAGATGTAAATAGCATCTGGCTCGTATTCTTCACTTTGGCTCCCATGTTGCACTGCATCATAGGCAATCAAGAGCAGCTGAACATCCAATTCTTTGCCTGCTTTTGGCTATCAAACACCAATATCACTTTAACTAGGGGAATATCTTTGATCAAGCTTGCTGAGATTGAAGTCAATGGATTTATTTTATTCATCCTGAAAACATCTAATTACTTACCGAACTTACATCTGATTGGAATAATATTTGCATTTTTCCCTCCTCCCTCCCAATCCCCTTTCCTTTTGTGTCATGATATTTTAGATTGTAACCTTGTGAGCAGGGACTGTCTTAATTATTTTTGTAAGCTGCCTTGAGAGCCTTTTTTGGCTAAAGGGCAGGATAAAAGTGCTATCATAAAATAAAAATACAATTCACTACTTCTTTCTCAGCCATTCCAGTAATAATATAATAACGATGGGGCATGGTTAAAAAGTAATAATAAGTTGAGAGCTAGTTAATTTAGACGGTGGGAACTTTGAAGACAGCGAAGCTTAAGAATGGGGTTATAAGGATGGATGAATCTGCCAGTTTTGCTTTCTCCTACAACTACTTTTTTTCAAGCTGAAGTTCTTTCCATCCTGTTTTTGTTGTGAATTGTTCTTAGCAAACAATGAACAAAACAAAATCCTCAACCATCTGCACCTGCCAAATTCAAGAGGTATAGTGCCATTCCCAGCATGAAGAGGGCCATGACATACCTGCCAGCCATGAGGTCATGTAGCTTGCCTGTCAGGAAAAAAAAAAGGGGGTGGCTACCCTAATTCAGCACTAACGTGGTTGAATGCACAGTGATTCAAACCCAGACCTTTAAGAACAAAGCACTCACAGCCTTCTTCCTTGAATAAATGATTGGGCCTGTTCAGATGACACTTCAGGCTCTGTGGTTAGCGAAACTGTGGATCTCTGGGGTTAGCACTAACCACAAGTCATGCTGTCGCACACAATACTTTAAGCCACGGTTAGAGCCACTAACTCTGCTGCAGACGGTCCAGCTGTGATTAGTGACTGAGCAAGGTTTAGCAAAACACATCACACAAGACACCTTAAACCCTGCTGCTTAACCAAAAGCCTTAACCAGCAGGGTTTAAGGTGTCTTCTGAACAGGCCCAGTGTCTGTTTTGCTTTCTCCCAGGTTCATCTTTTTTAACCTTTCCATCCCATTTATGAAGAAATTTGCAACGATTAATAAGTGCTTATCAAAACAATGAATCAAACATTTTTTTCACCCATCTCTACTTATGAAGCAACACTCAAGAAGCACCTGTAGCAAGACTTGCCCATGTGTTTGCATAAAGGCTTATGCAGATGACCCATTTGCAGAAAGTGCTCTGCTGCACTACCATCACTGGCAAGCCAGTTTTGGGGACTCTTTCATATCACCTCAAGAGGTTCCTCCCACCCCAAGAATCACAGTGAGTGCTCTTGTGACAGATATGTCTGCATGGTTTCCCATGATTGTCTCAGGTACTTTTGAAATAGTGTCTGTGGCATCAATCATAATAAAGTACAGCCAGCCCATCCAAGTCCCAGCAGTTTGGGGATACTTTAAAATGGGGTTTAAAGGGGGTATGCGCTTACTAACTTTATAACTTGAGTGCATATGGAGCCCTTTACAAAGTTTTTATTTTAATGGAAAACAATGACTTCCCCAAACTTGTACACAACTCCAAACACAGTTACACGCCAGAATCTTCACTTTTCCAAATGTTGTGAGCAAGTTTGTCAATTAAAAAAAAATGAGGACAAAATGCACACAAACCATATATATATATATATATATATATATATATATATATATATATATATATATATTATATATATATAAAAATATATGGGGGGGGGGCTATACATGGACACAGGTTGAATGACCTGTTAAGAATATTGATCCCATCTGTGGAATTTGTCAATAAATGTTTCAGTGTTGGTGGAAGTGAACATCTTATTTTTCAAGGCACAGCCTGTGATCAAGTAAAATCATTTTCCTGCCGTATAACCCTCATATTTCATGCTGAGTTAATAATAGATGGCTTTGTAATATTCAGCAAAGCACTACACTTTATAATGTTTGCATGAAAGCTTTATGCATTGGGAGGGATCTCAGCTTCATTTCTTTTTTTAATAGCATGGACTTTTAAAATATATATAAGATATGCAATTTATACACCTGCTGCCATTTTCTTTCAAATTGCTTTGCTCTTTTTTCCCCTTAAAGGATTGTTGACAGAGAAATTATAGAGATCTGCAAATGTCCAGGACTGATGTCAATATGATGCCACAAAACCCCGTTATTATACTTGCATGTCCAGAGTATACTACAAACACAATAATGTTCACCTAGGATTCAGAGCCATAATATCTTAATGAAAATTTGTAAATTTTTCAAAATGTCACTTCTTTCCAAAAGATGGATGATTTCTGCAAGGATTTCATCTATCTAATTATTTCTGCCTGATGACATAGGCACTCCAGATTTTTCATTTCACTCTAATCATATCCAGCATTCAAAAAAGGATTGAAGTGGTTTATTAGCAAATAGATAAGTGTGTGTGTGTGTGTGTGTGTGTGTGTGTGTGAGAGAGAGAGAGAGAGAGAGAGAGAGAGAGAGAGAGAGAGAGAGAGATTAGTTTTCTGCTGGCTACCAAGTATTATGGTGGGTGGTGTTTTGGGGGTGATGGTAAAGGAAAAATATTTGTGGGCTACAGGGTCATATTTCTCTTTTCCTATCATCCATCCCTTTCCAAAATCTCTGGTGATTACTATCTCCTATTCACACACCAACATCTCTGCTTAATGTCAGACCAACTGGTGTTTGGCTGCTCCTTTAGCATTGGTTGGTTTGGCTTTTAAGGGCAAGATCACAATTACTATATGCCATCCATTTTAACAGTAACCACCCTGCAATTCTAACAACACAGGAAACTGTCTTATGCCAAGTCAGATAATTGGTCCATTTACATCAGGGGTAGACAACATGGCATTCACAGAGACCAATATGCCAATAATAATAATAATAATAATAATAATAATAATAATAATAATAATAATAATAATAATACCCGCTTCTCCCTCTGGATCAAGGCGTGGAACAACACTAAATACAATATAATACATAAAATTAGTTAAAAGAGCATATAAAATCAATACAATATTAAAATAACAATCACAGCATCTTAAAATTCTTAGGTTTAAAATTCATGTGGGTAGGCCTGCTGGAAGAGACTAGTTTTTACAGCTGTCTTTACAGCTGCCCTGGACACCTTTTGAACCACCTGCCAAGGTACCCCACCCCTCCCACTTAAAAAAATAATTAATAGGGGTGTGTAGAGTGGTTCTTCTCTGCCCCAAAATTCAGGGCAGAGCTCCGCTAAGCAGGTTCCCTGCTTCGATTTCCAGAGGGGGGGGGGAATCACTCTGTACTGCCGGATTACTCGTTGGAAAACTGTTCTGTTTTTGGAGAATGCTCTCTCTCTCTCTCCTAAATAAATTCAATTTGCAACACTAAATAAATAGTATGTTTGCTTTCTCTCTCTCCTCTCTCTCTTTGACCAAAATGAAATCTGCCAGACCAAGAACCCCAATGAGCATGGAAAAATGATTGGCATTCCGTCCCCCAAACAGTGTGATTAGAGGAGATCATGGTCACGGACAGTGCTGTGGCAATTCCTAATAGGTTAGCCACAGATGTCAATATCAATTATAAAAACTACCCCAACCCATCACCCCATATTCCTTATTGGGAGGTTTTCAATTAGCCACACCACACACACAAAACAGTCAAATAATTTCAGGGATGTGAGAAGCTCTGATTGGTCTGTCTCTGGTCTGAAATTATTTGATGGGTTTAGAAGCAGCCAATCTCTGCCCTGGAAGTTTAAATGCTCTGCTGATTTCACTATTACCGGGGGAGATAATTCCGGGGCAGAAAGGACCCCCTATTGTCTACCCCTAGTTTACATGGGCTGGCACTAGCTCTCCAGGGTTCCAGCCACGATCCTTTCCTAGCCCTACTTGGAGATGCTGGGGATTGAACCTGTGACCTTCTGCTTGCAAAGCAGGTCCGCCACCACTCAGTATATACTGACAATTTATTTAATCTATTTATTTTTATTTAAACCACCCAATAACCAAAGTTCTCTAGATGACATACAGATAGATTAAAAGGATAAAATACACAATGACTATAAAACAATGGTAAAAAACTAGCACATAATAACAACAAAATAAAGCCACATTATTAATGTGAGATGTTTAGCCTACTTCAGTATGAGTACTGTTATAATTTGTTGCTGTTATTGAATTATCAGGAAATGTTTGTGTATTTTATTATTTATTTTTTTCTGATGTTACTGAAAGCCAAAGCTAAACTCACCTTGGAAAACCAGCATACAAATAAACTGATGATGACAGTGATAGTGATGAGCCCATTTCTCCTCAGGGTATCTCCTTCTCCTAGGCATGTAGCAAACCACAAGCCAAACAAGAAAGACGTCCAACCAGCCAATCAAGCATACCACAGTTTAAAAAATGACCAGCTCATTAACTAAAAACTTGAAAAACAGCCCAAGCTGTCTTTCTTCAGTACGTTTCTTTTTCTCATGGTCACTAGGCCTCCCAGGAGGAACTCAAAGATGGGAGATGAGCAGCTCAGCAGATACCCTCAGAAGAAAAGAGCATTGCTCTGCTGCATCAGAAGAAAGGCCTGTGTAGTCTAGCATCCTTTTCCCCCAAATGGTCAGACAACTCACTGTTTGGTTGCAACCTCACCAAGCAGGCAGAGCTGTTGTCCGGTATATCTTTAAGTGGCTGCAACCCAGGGCATGTCTATACCGCTTCTTTACCTGACCTAAATGCACATATTCACATTTTAGGACACATGACACAGCCATCCATTCGCTGCAGTGCCAGGTTTTTAATGTGATAATGCACATATTCACATTTACGATTTACCGCGACTTTTGGATCAACATCCAAGTTTGCACCGTGTTATGGTTATGTGTCCTTGGGGGAGGTAAATTGCATTTTGATATGTGGGCGGAGCTTTCCCACCAATTGGCTGCCTCGTTCCTTCGCACTGTTTTTAGTTTGAATTCTCTGATTCTGCGGAGCTCAGCAAAGAGAGCTTATTAAAACAAAACAATGGGCAGCCATAGGAAGGAGACGTGTTCAGTCCCCCTGCTGCATCCTCCTCTGCTGCCTCGTTACTTTCCCCCCCCGCTCCCGGTTTGTTGTTATATGAATCTGCGGAGCTCCGCATGTGAAATTTATACTTCCATCGTCTCTCCTCCATAGCATCGTATATGTATATATGCGCATGTGCGCATTTATTACTGCACTATGAAAAAAAATTCAGGACATAAATCGCTGTTGCTGCTGCAGTGTGACGCTCTTTCCCTAGATTCAAATCAACAAAAATTCAGCTTTATTTGATCCAGAGGGAGAGGTGAGTAACAAATAAATATATTATTATTATTATTATTATTATTATTATTATTATTATTATTATTATTATTATTTTCAAAGAGGTGCAATCCCATTGACATATAGACTGGGGCCCAGTAACTGGTCAGGTGACTCTACCTCTAACTTTAAATAGCTGCTGGGTCCGAGTCCTACGCACAAATGCCCTCTCAAAAGTCTCCACCCTATTTGTGGACAGAGGAACTAGGTGAACAATTTCACCAAATTTCTCCAGGGAGAAGAGAAATTCTCCAACAGTTTCTCACAGGTAGGGCTCACCATTAACAGGGGTTGTCGCATGGCTTCTTTCATTCCCCCCCCCCAAGGTTTTTGGTTTTTTGCACTGAAAGTTGCAACAGGATCAGTTTTGTTGGTAGCCTAACCCCAATTTTGCATTCTCCACAATGCTGGTTGAGGAGGGCAGCATTACTTCTAGCTTCAGGAAACAGCTGGAACTGGTGTCCTCCAATTTCCTGAATGTTTTCTTCCCCCATCAAAGAGGTTTCTATTTTCTGGCACATTCTCAGGGCATTTCAAATTTATTTTGAGTGTGTTTTTGAGCATACCTAACCACTGTGAGATGGCCAAGGTGTGTGTGTGTGTGTGTGTGTGTGTGTGAGTGTGATCTTTCTATTATATATTTCCCCATTGCTGTGCAGCTCCTGCCTGCACTTCCTGACATGAAAAAGCCCTATGGGAAGAATTACCTCATGATGTCTTTCCCTGGGCTTTCATTAAAGTGCAGGAAGCTGAGGGGACTACAGGCTGCCAGATATATGATTGTGCACTGAAAGACAGGGCACTCACACACACTTCTTGGCCACCTCATAAGTAAACACAAGAACCCAGAGCCCAACCCATGAGAATTTCTCTGAAATTTTCTTCTCCTTTGAATTTCTTTTCAGAAGCAATTTCTTTTCTATCAAATTAAATGAGAATGGTGGGGAAATGTGGGAGAATTTTTCCGCACAGCCCTAAACCTCTACCAAAAGGGCCATACCTCAAAATCAACAAGAAGAGATACAATGTCCAAAGTTGTGTGTTTAAAATAAAGACAATTTGCCACATACTCTATGTTTATATCTTTTCTTCCAATACAGAGGAAGTGCTACGTATTCTCCCCCATCCCTAGAGCTGCTACTTCTTCTGTATCCCTAGGAATGGAGAAAAAAATGTGCAAATGAGAAGAAATGCATTAAAAATTGGCTGATAAGGAAACAGGGCTGAACACAATTGTGCACCAAAAAATTCAAAAAATGTAGAAAATTGAACAGGAATTCAGAGGAACATAGGAAGTTCCTTATACCGATTTTGAGCCATTCCTCCATCTAGCCCAGTATTGTTGGCACTGACTGGCAGCAGTGACTCTCCAAGAATTGTATGCATTTTGTTTTTGATTGAAGAACTTCATCACAAAATTCCAAGAAGAGCAAAATTGAACAATAATTGCTTTCCAGTTCATGTATTAATTTGGGGGGGGGGGTGCATACTTTTGGGGAAGCTGCACACAAAAATGAGGAATGCGTACAAAATGCATGCATCAGGAGAACTGTGTACAGTAGTACCATAGATTCCACAGTGTGGGGTTTCAGTGGATGGAAAAAGGGGTATTCTGATACAACAAAATGTTGATGCTTTGTGGGGGAGGGGAGTTGTAACACACAAATAATACTGTTCAGAATGGAAGGCTAATTCAGAAATGTCTGCATCTCCTATGGGATGAAAATTGCGCTTGCTAACAATCAGCCCCTTCAAGCTCACCTCCATCGCCAACAGCTTGCCCTATCACTCTTCCCAGTTTAGTGAAAGAGAGCGAGAGAGCAAAAGCTGTCCTCCCCCCCCCCGCCCCCGTGCACCTGTCAAAGCAACCCTCGTGTGTGACGGGGCTGCCTGCTGCCCTTTGGCTGATCCTGGATCTTGGCAAGGAGCCAGGCTCTTCCCTCGGAAGCCTTTGAAACTGTGCTCTGCTGGGTGGAAGCAGCCCTTTTGCTAACCTTGGCATGCTTGATGTCAGCCTTTGCGTCCTCAGCAGTACAGGAAGGGATCATGAGGAGAGCATTCTCTGTTCACATGGCTGGAGGGCTAGCCAGCTCCTATTACAAGGGGTTATAAAGAAGCATTTGTTCGGCACTGATGAATTGCAGCCAAAGTGGGGCTTTGGTTTTGACTTGTGTCTCTAGTTATCAACTTGATCAGTTTCCTCTTCTTTTCTCTCCCCCCCACCCCTCAACCTCAATTTTCTTTTTTAATTTTCATCTTGCAAAGTACGAGGTTTTTTTTCCCCCTGACTATTTGGGCCCAGATGCAGAAACATTTGTCCTGAAATATTTTAAAGTCAAGTCCTATTGCTCAAATGAGTTTACAACATTGATCTTCTAAGCCCCATTTTACATTTTTTTCCTGGTCACCCAACTGAATTCCTAATGTCCCTACTACTTCAGAGCTCAGACAAGTCAATCTCTGAGCAAGTGGCCAAATTTTTGAACTTGCCCATTTCTATCAGATCCTCTATGATTACTTGTCCTTTTAATAGTTAAATATACACTCAGGGCTTTGTTAGACCTGCCGGCTTACGGCGGCAGGGAGGCGGGGCCGAGGAGCGCTAACATTAGCGCACCTCCCCCAGGCTTCCACACGCACGACGCGCAGGGACGTCGAGTCCCTGCGGTGTCCGCCATTTTTTTTATTTTATTTTTTTGTTAAAGGGGCCGGGTGCGGCCCGAAGACTCCGAGAAGGTAAGTGGGTTTTTTTAAAAACGGGGGGGGGGAAGGATGGCAGGGTGGGTGGCAAGGGGGCAGGGCGGGTGCGATCGCGCCACTCGCCGCCCGAGCAAGCAGGCGAGCGGCGCTTGCCCGGGCAATGCCTGGCATGGGGTGGCATTGCCCGGGCAAGCACCGCTCGCCTGCTTGCTCGGGCGGCGAGATCGCACCCGCCCTGCCCCCTTGCCACCCACCCTGCCATCCTTCCCCCTCCCCTCTCTCCCCCCCCGGGCCGATGGGCACAGCACTCGTAGGAGCGCTGTGCCAGGCAGGTCCGCGGCTTTTCGTGGCTACTCGTGAGTAAGCGAGTAGCCGCGAAAAGCCGCGGAAGTCCCTAGACTGAGGCCGGAGCTGTGGAAAAGGCACGCCATAAGCGAATTCGCTTATGGCGCGTTAGACCAGGCCTCAGCGCGGCCTGCCGCCGGATTCCCCTGTGCGTCATGTGGACACACAGCAGGGAAACCAGGTCGGAAGGCACGCTAAGGCCTGGTCTAGCAAGGCCCTCAGTCCTTTTGTATGTAACTTTTGCTGGAATGGTGTATTGACTGCAGTAAAATTGTTGAACATTTACACCAATAGGATTGACACATGAAAAACGTTATTTCTGGAAATGAAGTTACCTCGAGAATATAACACCACACACATATTTTATAAGAAATTCCACTTCTCTAGTTGCCTTATTCAGGGAATAACCATGATGACCATGCTATAGAATAATTACCTATTTTGTGGAGCATATAGAATAGGTTACTGGCAAAGAAGTATAAAGCAAAGCCTAGAAATTTACTTTTTAATATTAACACATTTTCTTACCGGCAGCTGGGATTGCTGTGAAATAGGTTTTTGTGGGTTCCAACAGTTGTTTAGTTTGTTGGGGCTTGCCCTCCTTCTTTGGGGTAAGTTCCTTGTCCTTTTTCATGCTTCCCATGGCAGCCATTTTGTGGTGGTGCACATCGTAGTTTCTGAAATTGCCAAATGTGCCCACAGCACAAAAATGTCTCCTAAACCTGGGCTAAGGCTTCAAATAACTCCTTCCAATTACAAACTCAGATAGTGAGTGCAGATAGGGTTGTAGGTCAAACAGGGCCACTGAGAAACAAGAAGGAGGTGCCAGCATGCTCAACAGAAGCTCAAGATTTGCAGAAGTATTTTTTAAAAAAATCTTTCAAAGAGAAACCTAAGAGAACAACTGCCTCTCCCCCTGAGCACAAAATGTTGACGGTCGGCTGTGCAGAGTTGGGAGAATAGAAAACTGAAGAATGGAATGGCCTGCTGAAGGAGGGCATGGCTGGCTGGGACCCATAGCAGGGGCACTCTGGTTGAGAAATGAGGATCCACTTGGAATGCAACCCCATTGATTGTCCTTGCCCTCTGGGATCAGAACCTTCCCCATCCTCCCTTCCTGCAGATTTTGCTAGATGGGCTTTTTAGCCCATTTAGCAAGGGTGCTTTGGAGGGGGAGGGAAGAAGGCTGCAGAGGCCAATGATAAATCATATCCCAGCCTCTCCAGTCTCCTCCCCTCCCCGCCCACCAGAACACCCCATTTCCCCCCTCCCAAGGTCGATTTTCCAGCCTTGGAGGCCAGCCAATGCAGTTCTTTCCACGCTGGCTGCGAAGGGGAGGTGGAGGTCAGAGCACTGCATCCAACCTCAGAAGGGGGGAATCTGAACAATCCTATTATCTCTGGGATGCTCCAGAGAAGATCTGGATCCTCATACCAAGTTTTATGGCATCCTACGCGTGATATGCAGATAAAGGCCCCTGTCACCATGGTTGTCATGACTTTTCAGACCTCCTTGAAAGTTCCTGTGGATGCTACAAGGCCCCACCTAACTTGCATGTGGAGTCTGCCGCATTTTATTTTGATTCAAGGATTCAAAGATGAAAGCCACTCCAAGTCTCCAACATCTTCCTGTGCTATTCAAAAAGGATGAAGTGGGAAGGGTTTGTATGCTGAGTGAGACTGCATGTTTTTGTTCATAGATTTGTCAGTCACGAAAGTAAAGGATAGTTTCACCCTACATAAAATGGCATATTTTTAAAGCATTTCAACTTCAGCCATGAGTTCACAGCATTGGGGAGAAGACAGAAATTGTTCTGCTACTCATGGCAACCTCAGAGACCCCATGCTACCACTTCCTGGATATGTTTGTCCATGCATATCTGGCAAAGGTATCCCAAGGTATTTGTAATTCTGTGAGTGCTGGCAACTCCTGTCTTCCCATTGCAGATGTATAGCTCCCGGAGTACCTTTGTGGAAGCTTGGTAGTGAAATTGGTCTGATTTCACAGTGCAGATGTGTCCTAAAAGAAAAAGAACAGGGAGGGGGGATGCAGAGATGCAAAGAGCCTCGGAAGGATAGGAGGTTGTCCTCTTGTCTCCTACTAGCAATCAATCAATCAATCAATTTTTAGATGGATAAATAGGCCTTGCATTTTCTTCCACTTGACTAAGTTGTAATACTAAAAGACCAAACTGAGGTATGGATAAAATGCCTCCATTAGCAACTCTTCCTTTGTCCTGATGTAGCTCCACTACATATCTGCACATCCATGCAGACACAACACCTCTCACCGCCTGAGGTGGGAGCTTGCAGCGCTGCCTTCTCTTCCCTGCACTCACCCTGCGGCCATAGTGGCAGCAGCAGTTGCTGCCTGCCCACCCTTCCTCCCTCCTCATGCTGCTGCTGATGATGATGCTGATGCTGATGCTGATGATTGTGCTGGTGGTGGCAGTGGCTGGCACTGCCCTCCTCTGCCTCCTCCTTTCCCTCCTGCCCTGATGCTGTCTTCCCTGTCCCCCACTGCAGGCCACAATGATGGCAATAACAGTGGCCACCTGCTTGCTCCCTCCCTGACAGTGATGAAGGTGGTGGCAGCTGCTCTCACTTCTCTCCTTCTGCCAGGCCATGGTGATAGTGGCAGAAGCCATTTGCCCTCTCCCCTCCCTGCACTGAAAGTGGCGATGGTGGCAGTAGTGGAGGCAGCAGTGGCAGCTACCTGTCCCCTCTTTTCCCTCTGTTGCCCTCTCTTCTCTCCACCACCCCCAGCTGTGACATCCCAGTTCGGCCCACCCCACCCCATCTCTCTTCATCCCACCCATGCTGCCTCTCCTCCTCCTCCAGTCCTCCTGCCTTCCTGGGCAATGGTTGCTACCCTTCTCCGAATGGCAGTGGCAGCAGGCCTTTCTCTTCCCTTGATGCCTCACTTAAGGGACCCTGCTGAACAAGGCGTTGGTGGGGAGGGGCCCAGGAGCATTGGCGTGCGCACAGGGGGTTCAGAGGGTTCCGCTGAACCCCCTAATGTGCTGCCGCCGCCATGTTTCCCCCCCCCCGTCCCTGCTGAGCAACTTCACGGAGAGATTGCCCGGGAAAATCTCAGCCATCAGAGGCAGGCGGGCGGGCGGGCGGAGAAGCGTCTCCCTCCATCGGAGCGTGGGTTTGGCGTGGCTGCCTCGGAAGGGGAAGAGGGAGGCGGCGGGGTGGGAGGATGGAGGAAGGAGGTCTGTCAAACGTCAGGCACAGCACAAAGCCTTTGCCACGTAATTAGAGACTCCTATTAAGTCTGGATCTGCCCTCCCCGGGGTCCGGCCCGCTCCCCACCCACACCCACGCACATGCCAGGCTGGGCCGTTTGAAGTGCCAGAGAGCCGCTCGATCGGCGGCAGGGGGGGGCGGCGGCGGTGGTTTCAGCAGGAAGAGAGCGAGCGAGAGGGAGAGCGAGAGACCCGCTCGAGCTCCCCAAGCCGCCTCCCCCTCCCCCTCCCCCTCCCCCCGTCTCCTCCTCCAGGCAGGCGAGGGGAGCCTGGGCGGCGGCGCTCAGTCCGTCAGTCGGCGACGACCCTCTGCCAGCGGTCCGCCCGCGCGCCTTCGCTCCGAGCCCGGCCGCCGAATAAGCGCGCCCGGCCCGGCCCGGGAGACGCAGGAGCGCGGCGGCTTCCTTGGCAGCGCCTGCTTGCCGGCCTCCCAGCCACGCGAGATTGCGGAGGAGCCCTGCTCGGCCGGCCGCTCCCCCGAGCGGGGCTGCTCTGCCGCCGCTCCGGGCCCGGGCGTCCCCCGCCCCCTCTGGCGCTCCCGCCCCGACGGCCGGCGGGGCCGGGGCGCAACCACCACTGCCGCGGAAGGGGGGGGAATCCAGGACACCCCACCCCCAGGGCGAACTACCACGAACGAGGGAGTGTAAAGGTGAAGACTCATGCCCACGCACAAACCTTCGCTCAGTAACCACGAATCAGATCAGTTTAATTCGGATTACCCTGCTCTTGCTGTTCCTACCCAAAATTATCGGGGCCCTGGCCCAGCCCTGCGTCTCCCAGGGACGCTCTCCCCTTCTCCTCTATGGTGACTCAAGCTGGTTATCAGCTCAGCCAGCAGCAGCTAGAGGAGGAAGCAGGAGCCGAGCGCGGTAGTTTTCGTTTATTTCGTTTGTTTGATGAGTGAAAAAAGTCCTTTATTACTGTATATTCAATCAATGTTTACCTTAAAAAAAACAACCCCTGGTGGCTGAACCCCCTAATGAAATGTGCTGCGCACGCCTATGCCCAGGAGACTGCCTGTGCTGCACCAGAACAGGTGATCTCCAGGGCCACCTTCCTACCAAGGCCTCAGCAAAGCATTTGGCCCAGGATCTCTGGAGAGCGGTGCCAGCCACTCACTCTCTTCTGAGCAGTCACCAGGACTTCCCAGAGAGTCTAGCCATCTAATGCTGAACTCAGGGTTTTTTTAAAAGCAAGGTTGTGCCCCATGGAGCTGTGCTAGCTGTTCTTACTGCAGCAGGAGAGTGGCCAGCATGGCTTTCTGGAGCACTGGGTAGGGTGAACAGTTCTCCTGGGGACAGAATCCACAACCCTTCGGGATATGCCACCCGAGGGGAGGAATTCACCCTGCTGCATGAATGGGCTAGCCTTACCCCCACTAGTATTAGCAGAGACCTGGATATAATACATGACTGCATCCTGTGACCATAGAACCAATAGCAGCAAACAACATTGGAATAAAGTGGACTAGGTCCATAATGACTAAAATGGGATGTCATAGAACAACCTATCTCAATCTGGTGCCCTGAAGATACTTTGGACTATACTCCAAGCATTCATGACCATTTGTCCTGCTTGCTGGGGCTGGTGGGAGTTGAAGTACAAAACATCTGGATGGCAACAGTTTGGGGAAGGTTGGCATAGAAAGATAAATGTTGAAAGGAATGTAAAACACATTGGCTCAGGGTAAGAATAAGCTAACATGGCTGTATCCACATTTAACTTTTACCCTGTTTTATATTACATTGTTAAAGTATGTGCATTTATTTATTTAACATTAGTTTTAAGCAACCTTTAAGGATAAAACCCTCTCAAGGCAGCACACAAGATAAAAGCCGTACAAAAATACATAAATAGGCAATAAATATACAATAAAAACTATAAAAAGCTATAAAAGAAATCACATTGTTCCAATGAAAGCTGCTGCCCAAAGATTATGGGAAAGCCAAAGAAAATAGGTGGGTCTTCATAGGGGCCTCATAAACTCCTGAAGAAAGTTGCTTTCAGAGGTCTGAGGCTTTAAATGTCTTTAAACCACATTGCAGGGATATTTGGGGGGAATCCGCATGTCATTCTCAGGTCACTTCTAAGCGACCCCAGTGCAGCCCCAAAGCAATCGTGTAACTTACCTGGAGAAGAGCCGAGGAAGAGACGTCCTTGCCGCCGCCGCCACCCAACTCCCTCCTTGCCGGATGGCGAGGAGAGCTCGGTGGAAGAAGGCGGAGTGGAGAGCGGAAGAAGCTCTCCACCCCACCTTCTTCCCCCGAGCTCTCCTCGCCGGATGGCGAGGAGGGAGTTGGGCAGTGGCGGTGGCAGCGGCGGCGGCAAGGACGTCTCTTCCTTGGCTCTTCTCCAGGTAAGTTACACGATCACTTTGGGGCCGCACTGTGGTCGCTTAGAAGCGACCTGAGAACGACATGCGGATTCGGTCTCCTTCTGGTAGCCTGAACAAACATCCCAAATGGCCATTGTACTGCTGCTCGTCCTCCACTCAGATTTGTCTTGCTTTCTCTTCTTACAGCATGGGGGCGGGGCCTTCCTCTATGTACATGTTAAGTCCCACCCACTCCACCCCTGTCCCAGCTTAGAGCCCCATCACATCTAGTTCAAAAGCAAGGCTCCCGTTGCTTCTTCTGTCGCTGCTCTGACATTGCTTCCTGAAAAGAGGAAGTAATAGCCCTATTAGTCCGGTAGGAGAGAGCTGCAACTGGACTTTATCTGAGGTTTTTTGCTGTGCAACATTCGCCAGAAGGGGCAGAAGACGGGCAAGAGGCAGACGATGTCATGTGAGTAATCCATGAGTGCCCAGTAAACAGCGTGCAGTAAAAAGCTCTTTGGATGAAGTTCTTAGAATAAAAAGCAGGTCATTATTCTGATAAAAGAAAGTGTTAAGTAAAAAAACTACATGAAGTCTAACACATAGATATTGAGGAACAGATCTGAGAAATGTAAAGGGGTCCCCCACCCTGCTGAAAAAGGCGAAGTCTGGGACCTGGGTGTCCCATGCAAATGTCCCATGCAAATGACTGAGGGAATCATCAGATGAGCATTTATCACACACTCACGACTGGCCACTCATTGTTTTTCATGGGACATTTTGATGACACAATGATCCTGCCATGTGTCTCCCGCTCCATTTGCCAGTTTTCCTGATTTAAAATAAGCCTCAAACCCCCCAACTTTTAAAAAATAAGTCGCGATTTGTCGGGATTTCGTGCTATGTGCAGGGAAGTTCCGCTATAAAGGGTGCTGATCCCATCTGTCAGGGATGCTTTAGGGTGGATTCCTGCATTGAGCAGCGGGTTGGACTCAATGGCCTTATAGGCCCCTTCCAACTTTACTGTTCTATGATTCTGTGATTCTATCAGGGCCATGTGGCTTCTGCATAATTCCCCATGTAATTTGAACTCATCCCCAATGTGGAAGTGAAGCGAGGAGCACAGCAACAGTATTAGACAGTAGGGAAATGCAATTCCCCCCACCCCCATCTGAAGGAGCTCGAAAAGTGACTTCCACTGTGCCAGATGGACTATTTCTGGCTTTTTGTTATTCTGTGCTTGTCTTAGAATGCAATCCTATGTGCGTCTCCTCAGACATAAACCTCATTGACTTCAGTGGAACTTACTCCCAGGTAACTTTGTACAGGATTCCAGCCTTAATTTATTAAGCCCTATTTTATAAAGTAAATTTGCAACCAATTTATTTGTGTGGGGGGGGGGGGGGTTTATTATAAAAATTCTTAAAGGATTAAGAAGCAGTGTATAACAATGGCCCAGCTTTCAAGTAAGCATCTGTCGGGGATGCTTTAGGGTGGATTCCTGCATTGAGCAGGGGGTTGGACTCGATGGCCTTGTAGGCCCCTTCTATGATTTTATGATATGATACTGCCATTCTTCTCTATAACATTTGTTTTCCTACTATATCCTAAAACGGGAAGATCACATCAGGCGAGATAAAGAGCAGATGCCACAACATTTCTAGACCATTCAACAGGTACATTTCCTTACCATTGCATAGATTGGATGCCACTGTTATCATGTATAGCTTTTGGGTTAGGTTCAGACATCATCATCCTTAGAGTAGACCCACTGAAATCAATGGGACAAGTTATTAATGAGTCGCTTAAGTCTCTTTCAATTCAGTGGGTCTACTATAAGCATGATGAAGTCCTTCCTTCTTTCCTTCCAGGTGAAACTTTGAGAAACTTGATGTCAGAATTATCTTTAAAGAAAACACAGTACAATTAAAATGTGTACAAATGAATTGCCACACCACCATTATCGCATGGTAAGTAAATTGATAACAAATGATGGTGTGTGAAACTTGTGCCCTCTGCTGTCTGGCTGCAATTTTGTGCACCATTTATCATATCCACGAAGGGCAAAGAGGAGGGGGGAAATGAGAAACTAGGTAGGAGCCTGCTAATGTTGTGCAGAACTATGTATGGTATGGTAGATGAAGGAAAGGAATGAGTACTGTTTCTATTAGCCGGCATGACAGTGTGTGCCAGAAGGAAGCACACACACCTCAAAACTTCAAATATAATCTAAACTGAGCGTTCCTCCTTTGTTATTTCACAGTGAGATGGGGAGAAAGATGATCTTCAACTGCCGTGAAGAATGAGTGAGACAACAATGTTCTGGTCATTCAGTCAAAGACTATGTACTGGGGTGGGTGGGGGAGATGGTTCTAGGAAATAAACCCTTAATTACCTACAGCAGCTTAAGTATGATGAGAGGGGCTTTGTTCCTCTTCAATATCAAGGTTACATAGCTTTTGTTGATGCTCTCTCAATGCATACCATTTCAGACTTCCAAAATGTCATCTCTCAATGTCCAGACTTTAAATTGGTCACCATTAGTTGGAGTCATCAGCTAATAAAATGAATAGATCAGCTAAAGTATGTAATGGCATGCTCTCCCCTTCTTTCTCATTTTTCTTCTTCTCCTGCCTGCTGTCAGTGAATATATGGCCACGCTGCTGCTTTCTCTCAGGGGGGTTGGGCACTGTCTATGTACAATTACCTGGACAATTGCACTGTGCCATTGCCTCAAAGAGGAGAATCTTAATAGTGGGTAATTGCTAATAATAATAATAATAATAATAATAATAATAATAATAATAATAATTTGTCCCAACACAACCATGACGACAATGATGACAATGATGATAATGATGAATTAACAGCATTTGTTTAGGGCTTCATTTAAGTGGTCAGAGCTAGTATTATTATACTCACAAGGAATAGAACTAAACCAGTCCATGCCATATGGCTTTATGAGATACTAAATGTTGCAACAACAACAAAAACTGCAGAAGTGGCTGACATTAGAAGGCAATAGGAAACCTTCCATGGTGCCTTAAATCACCCCATTTGGGACCATGATTCTTGCCCAATACATATTAGCAGCTCACTGAGTGGTAAGGTTTTCCACCACAGAATTGCTCAGTCGTCTCTACTGATGATAGTGCGGTGAGATTTTTTTTCCTGTCACAGATTCGATATGTGTACTAAAGGACGGAGGTCTTAGAGGGCTTCCCTGCATAACCATATGGTAAGCTGGCTATCTGTAGTCATGCTCTGCATTGATAGTGATATGCTTAATGATTAATGATAATGCTCTTGATTGAAAGAAAGAAAGAAAGAAAGAAAGAAAGAAAGAAAGAAAGAAATTTGGAGTGGCTTTCCTTTTTGTGCTTAGCATTTTTGAATCAAATCAAAATGGGACAGTCTCCACAGAGGGCCGTTTAGTTTCCACAGGATCTTTCAAGAAGGTCTGCAAAACCATGGTGGCAGAGTCTATGGGCTCATCTACACCAAGCAGGATTTTCCACTATGAAAGCAGTTAGTAAAAGGCAGGAGCCATACTACTGCTTTTGAAGTGCACTGGAGGATCTACACTACTGCTTTATAGTGGTATTGAAGTGCACTGACAATTGTTGGGGCCCATGACACATCTACACCAAACAGGATATAGCACTATGAAAGCAGTATGAAAGCAGTATATGGTATGTGTCATAGGCCCCAACAGTTGTCAATGCACTTCAATACCACTATAAAGGAGTAGTGTGGTCCCTGCCTTTTATATACTGCTTTCATACCACTTTCACAGTGGAATGGCCTGCTTGGTGTAGATGAGCCCTACATCTCCTTCTTGATGGGTTGGCATAAAACCAAAAGCTTCATCCCATGAGCCTGCTTCCCTTGGATTATCCCCATAGCACTAAGCTCTCGCGGTGGTGGTTGTTTTTGCTACCGGGCGACAGTGGTCCTTTGCATACCAGGAAGTGAGTTTAAGGGGGGAAATGTAAAAAATCATTAAAAATCAACGGATGACCCAATTCACTTCAAATTTGGTATGCTGAAAGCTCTCCCTAATATTTACTACTGTGCGAATTTTGGTGTCTTTATCTTTAAAGCTTATGCAGATGTAAGCATTTCTTTAAAATCCTGCTCATGCACCCCAGCGGCGGCTCGGAAAATACGCTCAAAAAGTAGGGGCTAAATACAGTGAATCTTTTTGCTTTATCTTTTTGCAATTAAGGCAGGATGCATGGGAGTACTTCACAATCAAAGCAGATTATAAGGTAGAAAACTTCTGAGTCCTTTGCATGCAATTCGCAGTGATTGCACAGTATAACGCTGGTGTGATAAAGCTCCAAGTCAGGAAGAGGAATAATTCAATCTTGTATTCCCCCTTCCAAGGTCATAGGCATGTCTACGTCCTCAGGAGGAGGGATCCACCATATCCTACGGTCCCTGGGATGCTCCCCCAAGAACTATAGTGTTGCTCTACCAGAGTCTTGAACACAAGAGTGAAATTTCTGCCAATGTTCACAGTAAAACTAGAGTGGGGAGGGGACAAAGAAATAACAGGTTTTGTAATATCCCTCTATCCGTAGATGTTTCTGCAGAAGCAAGTATTAATTCTTCTGATGTAGTTTTAAGTGGATTCATACTACTTTGAGTTGAGGGGGAGTTTTAACTAAATCCAAATGTTCTGCATTCATCTGTCACCCATGACCCCTTTCGATTTAGTGGCTCTTGTTTTAATTTGTATACCTAAAAAGAAACAGATTGAATCCCTCCACAAACTCCCAGCTTTTCTAGTTAGAAATTTTATTCACAGATTTCACACTGCACTTAAGGGCAGAGAAGAAGCAAAGGCAGATTTCTTCTCTCTCCCCTCCACCACCCATGCATTTGCTTTTTATACCTTCTTCTATAATATCGGTCAGACGTGTTAAAATATTTGGAGGAAGATCTAAAGCAAAGGTAAGATTCTACAATCTTAGCCTGCTTTCTTTCATGTATATTGGCCTCAGCTGATGGTTTATTCTACATGACACAAATCAGCGCTAAATGTAAGAGCGTCATCACATAGAGGGAAATTGCATTTGCTTACTGTTGCTTCTCTGCCTGTGTGATTGTCCCTCATTACTTCCTCTTTTGAAAGAGGAAGTAAACAACTTGCATGTGGCCCATTCAGTGGGCCGTTTTGATCGCACTGCTTCTCCTGCACACAACAGGAGACAGCAGCAACTTCCAGCTTTAAAAATAAGTTGGACTTACTGGGGTGTTTTTTTGTGATGTGAAGAAGGCTAGAAGTGGCGGGAGGCACACGGGAGGCAATGACATTGTGAGAGGGACCCATGAAAATCTGTGAGTGGCCAGTAACAAGTGTGCAATAAAACGGTCATCTGGTGGAGCTCTAAATCTGTCCTTATGCTGACTTTGATGGTCAAAAAGTGAAAGGTAAGGCACCTTTTAACAAGTAAGCCCATTAAAATTTGTACACAAAGTGTTCATAACACTGTGGCTAGTTGTGTCTAACAAGGATAGTGTAATGACACAAGGGTGGGGAGGCCAGGTGTCCTACTTTATAGAGGACAGTCCTCTTTTTCAGAAAGCTGTCAGAGGACACTCTTATCTTTCAAGGTGTCCTCTGTTTAATGGGCTGCCCTGCCCAAGTCTGGTGTAAAGTCAAAGAACCATCAGAAGGGACCTTGAAATGGCCCATCAACAGTTAGCACCAGGACACCAGACTGAGTAAGCATGCAGGCCACCTAGGTAGGATCTACACCACTGCTTTAAAATGGTTCATAACAGTAGTGACAACTGTTGGGGTCAAGGACACACTCCATATACAGTTCTCAAACCATTTTCAAAGTGTCGTATCCTGCTTGGTGTAGATCTAGCCCTGGTCAGTCTTCTTGGTGATGATGAGATATATTGTATTCCTATTTAAATTATATTCATTATTTCTAAATGTGCATCATATAACCACCATCCCAGGAACTATAAGATTCTTCTGTTGCCTGTCTTTCACTCCCTACTAACTTTCTGTCACTAAGCCCATTCCTTCTCATCCATTTCTTTTCCCAAGAGTGTCTTAGCCCATTATCCTTTCTCCTCTGGTTCTGTATTTCAAGTCATTTAAATTGTAAACAGCTTAGGGGCAGGGACTCTGTGTATCTGGAGGCATCCTGGATTGCTGCAAGATAAAGCCATTAGCTAATGCTGTAATATTAATAACAAACAATAATAATTCAAAAATATTTTAAACAGCCGAAGGAGACTGGCTGCAATAAAACATCTCTGGGATTTTCCTGCCAGCAAAAATATAATAAATTATATAATTTATAATAAAAAATATCATAACTATCCTTGTTCTGTAAAATAAAAGAAAAAAGCTGAGCTTCAGCAGTCTAGAAGTAGCATAGGGACAGTTTAAAGAAAACAACAGGCCTGACAGAACAAGGATAAAGCAAAATACGGCCCAATTACCAATTTTGTTGCTCCAGTGATAATAGCACTGAACTCAGAATTCATACATACTTCAGTGGCTTGAACCACCTGATTTACTTTCGGTTTAATGTTGACCATTTCTTGGGGACTATATATTCTATATACCGCTTTCACAATAAGGTCCTTCAGATGCGGGGGATTGCGTTTCCCTCCCATTGCTTTGAATCGTGCTCTCGTCCCATGGGAGGAACAAGCAGCTTCCTATTTCTTCAGATGCTGAAGGAGGAGGAAGTAAACAAGGACCATGTGGCCCATTCAGTGGGTGTTTTTTTCATGCTGCTTTCCTGCACAGAGCAGGAGATGGCAGCACATTTCACTTCAAACCAAAAAAGATGGATTTTCTGGATCTTATTCTTCCATGAAGAAAGGACCAGAAGGAGAAGGAGATGCATGGGAGGTGGATGGCGTCATAAAGGACCTGCGGGCGTTCATAAGTGGCCAATAACGAGCATGCTATAAAATGCTCGTCTGATGATCCTCAATGTTATTCCCTGCTTTTTATTCCACATTCATAATGATTTGACACAAGGGGCTTGTCTTGACAAGGGAAAAGCCTGTGATGAATCTGCAGTGGCGCTTAGCCATTTAAATGGCACAGCCGCCATCACAGAGCTGTCCCTGGGCATTCCCCCGAAGCTCCAAATTTAAAAAGTCAGCGACTTACCATGACTTTTTGCTGTGAACAAGGTGCCGACACACATTTGCCATCTGTCACCTTACTCTGGATTTGCAGCGGAGGCATGTCCCAGCCAGTGGCGACCCCTGATTGGTCGCCATACCCGGACAAGAGGAGGGAGAAAGGAAGGGGCAGACCAGCAAGCCGAATGGCCACTGGAACACCTCTGTGCTTCTCCAGCTTGGGCAGAAGGACGCCCACACCGGAGAAGCACATAAAGGGGGAGGGTTTAAAACATATATATATATATATATATATATATATATATATATTTAAAGGAAGCATAGAGGATGCAAGATATGCCGCAGCGCCCGTGCAATGATGCACAGTTACATGGCCATGCACGGGCAAGATGAAGGAAAGGTTATTTTTTTAAAAAGGGGGGGAACACCCTGTGGTGCTCGTTCTATCCCAGGACCTGTCCAGGGACAAGGAGGGGGGGAAACCAGCACGGAGAGGAACGGGGCACATGGGACACTGGCAGCCCCTCCTCCTCCTCCCGGTGAGGTTTGAAAACCTGCATTTGCATTCTTTGCTGTGGAGATAACATGAAGGACTACAAACATGGGGTTTCGAGGACTCGCAGCACCAATGTGCCACCATCAAGACACAGCCAAGGTGTAGATCTGGTCCAGATCTATACTACTTCTTTATAGCAGTATTGAAATGTAATTATAACTTTTGGGGCACAATCCACATATCATATACCATTTTCATAGAATTATTTCCTGCTTTTTATTCCACATTATCAAAAACACTGCAAGAAATGTTATTGTGCATCATACAAGGTATAAATGTGCAAGAGGTGTATAGCATTACTGTGATGGGATCATAATGATGTGACACCAGGTGTAGATCTGGCCTAGGTGGCCACATCCCTTTCACTGGCCCATTTTTTCTCCAAGGAACTTAGCTTAGGAGAGGCATTTAAATCCTTTAGGATGGGGAGGGGGAATTATTATTATTATTATTATTTATTTATTTATTTATTTATTTTTATAGCACCATCAATGTACATGGTGCTGTACAGATTACACAGTAAATATCAAGACCCTGCCGCATAGGCTTACAATCTAATAAAGTTGTAGTAAACAATAAGGAGGGAAAGAGAATGCAAACAGGCACAGGGAAGTGTAAACAGGCACCGGGTAGGGTGAAGCTGACAGTATAGGGTCAGAACAAACTCAATATTTAAAAGCTATAGGGAAAAGAAAAGTTTTTAGCTGAGTTTTAAAAGCTGTGATTGGGAAGTGGACAAAATCCAGGAAACCACCAAATGAGGATGCTCATAGGAAGGGAGTGGGACCAGTAGAAGTGTGTGTGGCATTCTGGGAAATTCTGAAGGGCCAGATTGGGACCTCCCCGGGACTGAGGTTCTGCATCCCTGTGTTACATCATTACTACTGTGCTGTGACTGTTTTTGCTGTACTGCATCACAAAAATATAAGATGCTACATCCTAACTGAATTAGTTGTTATCAAACATTTAAATCAATGAGAAATCTCAACTTCAAAAGGTGAACCAAAGATGGGCCATGCCCTGGGAATTTCGGTTGCTTTCTGACCAAGATGGCATGTATCATGTGGATGACAGCCGTGTTATTTTTCTCTGACAGGATCCAGAAATCAGGTCATCCTTATTGAAAATCTGTCTGGGATTAGCCAGGCTGTTGAAAGGTGGCGACATACGGTATTCATCAGCTGTGCCTAAAACAAACCTCTCTGCATCATGCATAGCAACACGAGCTGCCAACAGATTCTTCCTGGTAATACCTCAGAGAAAGAAGGTTGGTATAGCACAAGTCACCATGTACCTAGTTTCCAGACAACCTCAGCCACAACAGCCAGAAAAATGGTCTCACCTTCCAGAGCCAGATTTAAACAAAAGGAATGAATAGCATTGTTTTCACCTGAACACACAGGAACAATTTTGTTGGGGCTCAAGAAAAAATTTTGGGCTAAATAAAGAAACAACCATGTTCAGATTTAAAAACCAAAACTAGTCAGTCTTCAGGATCCTTCCCAACAGCACCTGTGCATGTAGTCTATATTTATGCTGCATTAACCTGACTACATATGATGGACACTGGTGCTACAAGTATTGGAGGAATAGAGGGATCCATTCATGCTGTGTTTTATTGTTTGTGGTTGGCTGATTCTTGCTAGCAGTCAGCTAGCAGTACAGCTGCAAGGATATAAAGAGTTACTAATCAATGCCAATTCAAATCTTCTAAGTAACATATGCTCCCTAATCAGAAGTAATAAGGCAATCTTTAACACATTAGAAAGAGGGTGGTTTTTTTGGTGTGTGTGTTTCTATTTTCCACAGGTTACAAAGGGAGGGGGGATAGCATTGTTGTTGTTATTCATTTGAGAACTCTGTACTAACAATATAAAAAATACATTAACGCAATCTTTAAAACACTTCTTTGTAACTGAATTAGGGGTTATAGCTCTAAATTTTATATACACTTACCTGGGAGAAAGTGTATACTCAATAAGACTTACTTCTGAGTAAGTCTTATACTCAATAAGACTTACTTCTGAGTAGACACACATAGGATTGTGCTGATAACTATAAAAACAAGCGAATCAAACTGTAATAAAAGTAACATGGCTAATATACATGACTACTATTTGGTGGCACTACTAAAAGTAGTTCTACTATATTGTTCAAGTCTTATAAAAATACATACATTACTTAAACAATGGTGCTATATAAATAAATAATAATAATAATAATAATAATAATAATAATAATAATAAGTTTTTTGCTCTCATTCTAAGTGGAAACAAGAATACAATGTTTGAAAAGTTATTTCTAATATTTGTGTGTACTAGTTGGCCCAAGACAAGGTATCACTTCAGTAGATCTGTAAGATGAACTATTTTAAATCATAAAGCAATAATAAATACTATATAATGTGATTCTCCCTGGTTTACCTTCATTGAGTTATTTTGTATTGCATCTTAAAGGAAATGCAGCATTTCCCTGTTAATATCACAAGTAACGAAGGGGGAAATAAAATACAATTAACCGTGCTATCCTGTACATGTCTACTCAGAAGTAGATCCCATTAAATTCAATGGGCCTTACTCCCATTCCTAGGTAAGGGAGTATAGGATTCCAGTCTAAACATGTCTGTCCACAATCATGATGGCCCAGTATAGCTGGGATTTGACCTCAGAGCCCAGAAACCGTGTTCACTGCCCCCTCCACCTCCCCCTTGTAGCCAAAGTGGTACTGGCAATATCACAGTGCTTGGAAAGTGAGTGCAGAGATGGGAAAGGGGGGCATTCCCAGGGGCATGTGTTATTTTGTATTGCCATCCTGACACCTTCCCTCCCACTGCAAGGCACCACTGCTAGAAAGGCAAAATCACCCATCTAACAGAAATAACAGAGGGGATAACAGAGGGGAATATTGCCTCTGGGTTTCAGCCACCCTGCACTGGATACTTCATAGGATTGAACAGTGAATAAGGCTTTTTGCCTTGTTCACCATGGTTTAAGGTGTCTTTTGAACAGGGCCACTGTTTAGGAATAGTTTTTAAATTCTGTAGAAATTCAAGTAATGCTTGCTAAGACAGCCAGTATTACTGTGATATGGCTATTTTTATTGGTATAAATATAGAAAATGCACAAGTACACACACACAAAACCATGTAAAAGTATTAACAATCCAGAAAAACTTTTATATAACTCAAATCTCAAGTGGTACTTACTTCCCATAAACTCAGGGAACCATTTAATCTAAGCGGTCTCTAAACATTGCCTGCTGTCCCTTAATGGAACCAGTTGTGCAAATTTAAACATTTCTTCCTATTTCCAGATTTAATGAATCCTTTATGGTGTTATGTTTAGAGCCAAGAAGGTGAGGAGAACATGTGGAGTACAGAATATAACATAAGAGCTTAAGAAAAGCCCTGCTGGATCAGACCAAGGGTCCACCTAGTCCAGCATTCTGTTCACACAGTGGCCAATCAGATGTCAACCAGGGACCCACAAGCAGGACACGGTGCAACAGCACTTTGACGACACTCTGAATTAGATCAGTATAGTAGGACTGGGAGGAGGGAATGTTGACCCTTTCTCTTCCCATACTATTTTCCTCCTCTAAATTAAATAGGCATGGATCCTGCTTTACAGATGGCAATCCTCTATTTGAAGTAGGGATGAACAAATTTGTCAGCTTTGTTTTCTCCCACATTTGAATTTATTTAAATCTGAAGTTCATTCCATCTGTAAAGCAGGATCCGTAGGAGAAGAAATTTGTGGATTTTAGCAGATTCTTATCAAAAACGAAATGAAACAAAATTCTCACTCATCAGTATCAGAGAAATTTAATAGGCACAGCTACTCCTAGCATGGAGAGGACCATATGTCCCCAACTGCCATATAGTGGTTCAAGATATGGAGCCTATCAGAAAAAGTGGTGGCAACCCTAATTTAGCACCATAAACATGGTTGAATATATAGGTACTCAAACCCAGACTTTTAAGAGCAAAGCACTCAAAACCTGAGCCTAATTGAATGAATCTGTCAGTATCAGTTTCTTCCACATTCATTTTTTTTAAAAAAATCTCGTTATTTCCATCACATTTATGAACAAATCTATGAATGTCAGTACATCCTTGCCAAAAAAACGAATTGAACAAAATTCTCACCCATTCCTGATTTGAAGGTGTCCTCTAATTGAACGGCTATTGGAGGACAGTCCTGTATTTGTCCAGTTCAAGATAAAGAACCATAAGAGGGGAGAGCTGGGCCTTGGAGTGGCCAATGCAGCAACCACCTCACAGCCATCACAGTGCTTTCCTGCGAAGCTGCCAATTACTCTAACTTTTTCTCTGGAAAGAGGTGAGTACAGCGCATCTGTTGTCTAACCTCGTTCTGGCATCACAGTGGAGGCATTCCCAGATGGATGCCAACCCCTGATAGGTCGCCATTCACCTGGGCAGAGGGCAGGGGGTGAGCCTGGGAAGCTAAATGGCCACCAGAAAGCCTGTGCTGTCCCTCTGCAGGGAAACTGCAGGGTTTCCCTAAATGTACTGACAACCCAGCGTCATCAAGACAGCCCCCAGGTCATAATTTTTCCCACTATGGTGAAATGTATTTTATTTCTATTCAAATTATAGTAATTATTTATACATTCTCATCCATTCATAAAAATTGGCATATGCAAATGTTGTGCAATTCTGTGATTAATTTTCTCTTTTCAGATGATGTGTAAGTTGCCACTTTCAGCTAAATCTCCTCTCATAACTGTTGTTATCCTTAGAGTGGGAAAATAAAATAAATAAATAAATAAATAAATAAATAAATATGGTGGGAGGATAATAGCCACTTTTTAGAATAATTTTGAGGCAATGTCAAGGGTAGGATGGATTAGGTCACATACACACACACACACACACACACACACACACACACTGCTGCTGCTCCAATCAAATTTGGAGCTCTTGCATATCTAAATTAACATAAAAAATGAAGATGTCAAGATGTCCAATCAAGGTGCTGCCATGTGACACAGCTCAACTTAGAGATACAGCAAATTCAAGAAGGGGTTTTTCATTTGTAAACTTGGCCAAAGGGACTTTCCTATAACCTAGCAAGTAATATAATGTGGCCCACCCAGACCTAAGTTTCAGGTGTGCTCAACTAAAAAAGCAATCTTCATGCTGCTTCTGCCACAACCACCTGTTTCCATCTCGAATGCAGAGTGGTGATCTGCTGCCACATGCCAGGTACCCGGCTCTTATTCCCCAGATGGTCTTGGCAGGCAGCATTGATGCTTATTTTGTTGAGATTTGTGGGGCTGTTCTTAATTATCGTATCTGGGATTTCCAGTTCGACCAACAATGTCAGGAGTTACCACAGCCTCCTGAGGAGAGAAAGTTAATCCCCCTCCTGTGTCTTTAACCTATTATATCTCATTTACATCTAAACTCATTTTTCGAACCACTTTAAATGCTGCTCCTTTCCACTTTTATTTCAATGCAAATGCATTTTTTTAAAAAAAAAACCACAGCCTTTATTCTCCCCATGCTCAAATCTTGCGTGCTTTCTTTTACTTCTTGTTTCAGTCACCCATTGTCTTGAACTAAACCTTTTCTTGCCTACCAATTATTATTTCTGGTGTGTTTTCCAGAGCATTCCAAAACGGCATCTGATTATACAGAAAGCATCAGAATAGACCTCCGTTTTCCCCTTCATTAAGGACACAAAGGATTCCTGCGTGAGCCAAACAGCACTTTGTGATTTAATACAGCTTTAAATTCTAAATCGCAGCCTGGCTCTCCGCAAAACAGATTCTGGAGTGAATCAATGCATTTTCTTGCTGCTAGCAAGCACCCTTTGCTAACTCCAGCCAGTCCTGTCACTCCACAGAATTAGCATTTGATTAACCAGTCCCAGCACATGGAGGCCCTGACCACCATGGGATTGCAAGGCTAGGATAATTCCTGAGGAATAATAGGAAGGCAAGAAAAAGTACTCTACATGTCAGAAAGAAAAATGTCAGGCTCTATGAGCAGGCAAGAGGTGAGCAGATCTGAGTTATTCTAAAGGCAGCCTCTTCCCATGAGATGCTTTACTAAAGTTGGGGAGCACCTTCTTCCATGTCTAAAAGTGTAACATAGGACACATCTACATCTACAAAGGCCCCAGAAAGGCAGGCATTTCACCACACAGAAGTGGAGTTCCCAGGATCCTCTAGAGAGAAGGAAGGTCTTGAAACTGTTTTGAGCTTATCTGTCTAAGACAGGGCATAGGATGGCCACATATCTTACATTGCAGAGGGCAGTCTTCCGTTTGAAGGTCTGTCAGAAGATGGTGCTCTATTGGAAGACATCCTCTATTGGAAGGGCTGTTCAGTCCAAAGATAAAGAACCATAAACAGGGCAAGCAGAGACCTTGAAGGGGCCCATCAGTAGATAGCACCTGGACAGGCCATTTGTTCAAAGCATTCCCCACTGTGGTGAAATGTATTCTTTTGCTATTTAAATTATAGACATTATTTCTAATTCAAATTTATCCCTATGCAAATTGCTCTTTCCGTTTCTCTCCCTCTCTTTTTTAGTGATGTATTATTAGGGTGACCATATGAAAAGGAGGACAGGACTCCTGTATCTTTAACAGTTGAATAGAAAGGGGGATTTCAGCAGGCTCCCATCTATACAACAACGGGATTGCTCCTCATTGAATACAAACCCGAATTTTCATTGATTTGAATCTAGGCAACGAGAGTCACACTGCAGCAGCAACAGTGATTTATCTCTTGATGTTTTTATTGTAGTGCAGTTATTAATGCGCACATGCACACATACACACATAGACATATATGATGCTATGGAGTATAGACGAGCAAAGGTATAAATTTTATCTGCGGAGCTCCGGGGGTGGGGGAATAACGAGGCAGCAGAGGAGGATGCGAGGGGGGGGGAAGCAGCATGTTACAAAGGACAACTCTCCAAAAAGAAAAGGTTTCCCAAAGGCAGGAGAAGCACAGGGAGAGGTGGTCAGCTCAGGAGAGAGCAGCCTCTGCTCGGGAGTCTTACGCAGGAGAGAGAGAGAGGAACGGAGGCTATCCCTAACAGCGGCAGAAAGAAGACTGCAAGTCTGCCTCAGGCTGCGGAGTCCACAGTGATTCATCATTAGATGTGCATGTATAGTGTATATATATATATATATATATATATATATATATATATATATATATAGTTTTAGTCACAACCACAAGTACACTGTGCTTTTCTCCAATGAGTGAGAGGGGGTCTGAACATGTCTCCTCCCTCTGGCTGCCCATTCCCCCCTCTTTGTTTTAATATTATAAGCTCTATCTGCAGAGCTTGGCAGAATCATATAATTCAAAATGAAAATGGCGCGAAGGAATGAGGGAGCCAGAGGAGGATGTGATAGGTGGGAAATCGGCCAATCACTTTGTCCTGCCCTCAAAGCTACACCCACATGTCAAAATGTGATTTAACTCCCCCAACGACACATCAGTATAATGCGGTGCAAACTTGGATGTTAATCCAAATGTTACAGTAAATCGCAACTACAAATATGCACATTATCGTGTTAAAAAATGGTGCTTCAGCGAATAGGCGGCTGCTTCATGTGTCGTGAAATGTGAGTCTGTGCATTTAGGTTGGGGTAAAGAAACCGTATAGACACTTTGCAAGAGGGAGACCAGCAGACCCCCAGCAGATGTAAAATATGTTGTGTGAGTTCCATGCTCAGTATAAATTCCATTGCTTTACAGTCGTTTGTACTAGTATTATTTAAAAATTTATTCCCTGTCTTTCCTAACAATTGAAAGCAGCTAACAAAGTCATTAATGTAAAAATACATAAGACATGAAATGCACAAATGTATTAATAATAATAATAATAATAATAATAATAATAATAATAATAATAATAATTTTTGTGAACCACCCAGAGAGTTTTGACCATGGAGTGATATAGAAATATAATAAATGGAATCAAATCCAGGCAGGATCTACACTACTGCTTTATAATGGTTTACAATGGTAGTGGCAACTGTTGGGGTCCATGATACATGCCATATGCCATTTTCAAACTGCTTTCAAAGTGTTATATCTTGCTTGGTGTGGATCTGGCCCCAGTTGCAGAACTAAAATAAAACAGTGAAACCTGACACAGAGCAAAATAGGATGCACAGATGATCGAAGGCCAAAGGCTTTCTTTAAAATGGACATCTTCACCATTCAGCAGAAAGCCAATAAAGAGGGGGTTAAGTCAAGCTTCTCCTGGGAGGAAGCCCCCCAGCCTAAGTACAACTGCATGCTGCTCTTAAGGAGATAAACCTGTGTTTTAGAAAAAGAAACTACAACATATCCAATATGACTCCCATAGACAAACAAAAGTGAATTTCAGCAGGTGTCATTTGTGTGCATGCAGGACCTGGTGAAACTCCCTCTCCATCACAAGTGGTTAAAGCTGCAGGAGTCCTGCCGGTGACCACATATAAAAGAGAGCAGGGCTCCTGCAGCTTTAACTGGTGTAAAGAAGTGGGAATTTCACAAGGTGCTGCATGCATGACACCTGCTGAAAGACCATTACACTCAATGGAATTTACTTCTGAGAAGACACTGATGATTCCACTAAGAAAATGTCTGTGCTAGGTGGCCATTTTATTTTCAACATTCTAATCTAGCTGAGGCAGGAGGGAGGGGGAGAGTGACACTACTGAGCATGTGTCACGCTATAGTTAAAGAAGTCCTCTGTATTCACTCTAATAGGATGAATACTGTAAATATTAATTAAAAATCAACTGAAGGGATTTTTTTTAAAAAAGCTATTGAACCAACTAGAAGGAAGAAGGAGGAAGACACCACCACTGGATTAATGGGCAAGGGGTTCAATACTCCAAATTTCGTGGATTAAAAAATTGCCAATGGAAGTTATCAGAACTATTTTGATTCAGAGAGGGGGGTTTCTTTTGTACTTTAAACTGCCCTCCTTCCCTCAATCTTACACCAACCTTCTTGAAATTTTCAGGGTATGTAAAACCAACATTTCTTTCTGGCACATGTAAATTCCAGGAAGACTAGTGAAATATTATTGATTTTATGAATGTTAGAATGACTCCCCAATTACCCTTTTATAATGGTAGAATGCTTTATCTACTCTCTGACCTTAACTACAGGGACACTGCCATGTCCCTGTAAATATAGCTAAATGGGATACTTTTATTGGTGAGCGCATTGCATTTGTTCGAACTGCCAAAGACTTTTAGGCTGCAATCCTACCTGGGAGTAAGTAAATGGGATTTAGTTCTGAGTAAATTTGCATAGGATTGTGCTGTGACTGATTTTTTCTTCTTTTTTGATTTTTAGATTAAAGAGCAAGGTCAATTGCTGTGGTGTTTCATTGGAAGTGGCATTCAGCAATCTGGAAGGAAGTGCTACATGATGTTATTAAAAGCTCCATGCAGGTTGATACAATCACACCCATACTCAGCCTGTCTGGAAGCATATTTACTCAGAAGTAAATCCTACTGAGCTCCATGGTGCTTAGTCCCAAGTAAATATACTTAGGAGAGGATTACAGTCTTCCATGTATTGCTTCTAAGGGCCAAAACAGACATTACTTTAAATTTGTATCTAACAACTGCTTTCCCCCCTTTTTGCTCTAGAGTAAGCACAGACACACACACCCATCTAGATCTTAAAATCTCCATATTACTTCTCTCCTTTTTACTCTAGAGTAAGTGCAGGGCCCCCAATTAATATCTTAAAATTGCCAGTATCCCTCTTGCTAGGGGCCCCAATCCCTCTGCACCTACAGTTGAGTAAAAATGGTATGGGGGAGATGTAGCTGTTATTTACATATTTAGGGCCAGTTTGCACAATTGCAGGGTGATTAACAAGCCACCATCGCTTGTTAACCATCCTGTGCCAGCCAGATTTGCATAATTACCCTCACAGGTACAGCTTCTCATGTTGTGCAAACCCAGCGAGGCTGGCTTGTTGGGATGGCCAACAAATTCCCCCACAACCCTACAACAGCCATGGGTCCTGGGTGGTTTGTTACTTATTCCAGCAAGCCACCCTTGCCAGGTTAATAAAACATGAGAAGCTGCGCCAGCAAGGGTAATAATTTTGCAAATCTGGCTGACAAGCGACTGGCAGGCGCAGGGGTGGCTTGTTAACCATCTTGCAGTCACTCGATGGGCAGGCAACCAACACGCTCAAGTTAGTTAACCCACCTCCCTGCGATTATGCAAACCAGGACAATAAATAATGTCTGTTTTGGCCCTAAGTAAGCCACATGGAATCATTTCTTATGCAAATGTAATTAAGATTCCAGACAAAAGGGACAGGGCATTTTCCATCCATTTGTTTAATGTGTGTGTGTGTGTGTAAAAGTTAAAATTTCCCATTGGCTGTCATTATGGTTAAGCTTTGCGAAGTCACATCCAGAGGTAGTTCAGAAAGATGAGCAATCAACTCTCTAAGTGTTCTTTTCAGCCAGTTACAGCACAACAAAGATGCATTTTCTACACTTTTGTGGCTGAGGACCTAGCTTCCCTCAAGATGCCATTCCCTTTACTTATCAAGTCTAGTACTTACCAAGCTCTCAAATCACAGTCCCCCACCCCCACACACAACTCTTCTGGCAATCTAAAAGAATTATAGGGTAGTCAGGTTTGCTTTTACAGAGGGCAGTCCTCTCTTTGAAGGGCTTCCTGTCAAATTCCAATTTAAAAATAAAGAACCACAAGAACGACTTCCCAACAACGGTTAGCACCTGGACAGAAGACTGGTCAGGCTGGCAGAGTCTAGTCACCTAGTCACATTCTGGTGAGATGTACTGTATTTTCTACTTAAATTATAATAATTTTCTAAATTTGCAATCAGTGACATGTAGAGGATATCCTCTGTGCAGATGGTATTTTTTGCATCTTGGCAAAAGTTTTTGTTGCTTTGTTATGCTACGTCCGGTATTAGAAGCAGTATGCCAATGTCTATCAGTTGCTGGGGAACATGGATGGGTGTGTGTGCTGTTGCACTGATCTCCTGTTTCTGGGTTTCCTGCAGACACCTGGTTGGCCACTATGTGAACAAAATGCTGGACTAGATGGACCTTGGTCTGATCCAGCACAGTTCTTATTTATTATTATTATTATTATTATTATTATTATTATTATTATTATTATTATTACTACTACTACTAAAACAACATTTATATCCTGCATTTTCCTCTTGCAAGGAACATAAGGCACCATTCATCTCTATTTTATCCTCACTACAACCCTGTGGGGTAGGTTTGTCTAAGAGTCAGTGACTGGCCCAAAGTCACCCAGTAAGCTTCATGGCAGAGTAGGGACCAGAACCTGGATCCCCCAAGTCCCATTCCAATACTCTAACCACTACATGGACTTTCATTTGCTTCTGATACCCAAGGTGTGGATGGTGTTTCTCTTGATGTGTTTCCAGTAGGTGTGGACATTGCCAGTAGATTTGTTGAAAAGAGCAGTGACTCGTTGCTTTTTCTCAGTGGTGAGAAGGACACTGAGGAGAAGGATATGTGAGGATTTTCGATGGTGCTACTGGATGCCAACTTCATTGTGTGGGATGAATAGAGTTGATCTAATATTTATATTCCTCTAAGCTTTCTTTGCCCTTCATCCAAACCTCTATGGGCACAATCTTGTAGAAAAGTGATATACAAATAAATACAAGCTAAAGCTTGGGAAACTGTCCATACTAGGCACTTGTTTTTGAAGTTTATAAAATTATATTTCCTTTTATGAATGCTGAATACAATTACATGGATTCTTTGACTCTTACCAGTGCACTCCTTTGACCACAAAACATCTTGCTTAGGGGGCCTGGCTCAAATTTCCTAAGGAAGAGGTGTTGAAATTCTTCCAACCAGAGGACTGAATTCCACTCTGAGGAGGTTCTCAGTGAACAGGATGGCAAAGGCAAAGGTGGTGAGGCCAAAAGTAAATGAGGCGGGGTGGAACACACACACACACACCAGCATATTTTAGGTGAAAGCTCTTCCTGCCAGTAATTCAGCCTTTGCAGAGGCATCTCAACCTTTCAGAATGGGATAAAAACTGCATAAATGCTGGGAAACTACCAAATGATTGGTGGTTGTGGGGGGAGGGGCTGGGACCAGAGGAAGGGGAGAATATTAGGACCCCAGGAGGGCCAGATTGGTTTCATGCTCGTGGCTTCAATTGCCATTTAAAATATAATAATTGCACCATTCAAATTTAATTTGAATTTAAGGGAGAACTGGTTGTAGACAAAATGCTGTTTAACCAACTATCGTTTCCCTATAGGAAATATTTCATTTTTTTCTTATGTTTCTTGCTAGGACCTTTTCTACATGAGGCATTTATCGTGCAATCATCATTCCCTACTTGCGGTTGTTTACAGTTTCTTTGGAAGACATTGTGACTGTCCAGTTTCACTTCTGTGAAACTGTGGCCACAGCTAGACCTAAGGTTTCTCCTGGGATCATCCAGGGTTCGCCCCTGCCTGAGCGCTGGATCCCCTGTGTGTCACCTAGATGAACAGGTTTGACCCCTGGATGATCCAGGGATAAACCTTAGGTCTAGCTACGGCCTGTGTTAGAAGCAAAAGTGCTTCTAACCAGCACTTTTGGAGAGTTCTTTCAGAACAGGGAAAGTGCAGCATTTAATTGGAAAAGTGAAAGAAAGTGTGATTTTCTCTTGTGTGCTTGTGCTATTCTACTATTCTATAGTGCCAACTAGAGGTTATGTGGTGGGAAAGCAGGAAAAGAAACACTCTTCATACAGTGCCCAGATATCAGTTCTGCAACAAAATCAAAAGGAGATGCAGTGGATTTTCGTAAAGAAAATGCTCTAAGAGAGAGATTCTGGGGGTGATGGAACATACATACATGTGAACTGGCTTACAATAACTAGAGACTTCAAGCCAATTTGGTCATGGGTTTTCATTCTTAATGAAGTAGGATTGGCTTTTATTTTGTACATGCTACTAAAACCAATCCATGGCTTCCTTGTTTCTCAGGACACTCCCTGCCATTCAGCAGTGTGAAGCAATGTGCTACAGGCAGCACCACTAGGACTGGATAGATGAAGGCAGGAACTGTCATCTGAATGGTGCAATAAGGAATATTGAAGTGTTGGCCCTAATTGGGTTATGGGGCTGGTGAGGGATATGGGCTGTGCTCCAGGCAGCAAAATCTCTTGAGCCAGTGCTACCCCCTCCTTCCCGATACCCTTTGTTTTTGCCTTTGCTTTTATTTCTTCTTTCTCTGCTGCACCGAACATAGCAGAAGAAAGAGCCACTGGCTTGCCCATCTCTACTAGCCATTGTTTAGCTGCATATCACAGCGTTCTGTGCCAACCGTCTTCGTAATTGCAGGATTTCAGGCGAAAAGGAGCTGCGAGTCATGAACTGCTAATGAGTGGGTGTAGCTGGAAGGGCTGCCAGAGTCCAGCATGAGACACTTCAGGCTGACAAGACGACGCAGCCTGTTGGCCTTGAGACCATCTGTGTCACAGTCAGGGCATTGGCTTTTCTGCTTCATCAAAGCCGGGAAATGCATCAGAGCGATGCCACATGTAAGAGCCGAGTGAGAAAGTGAATCCTCCCAGCAACAAAGACCGCTGTGCAGATCTCTGCATTTGGGAGGTGATAATCTTTAATTTGTCACACCTGTAGTGCTCCTTGATTCCTCCCCCCCCTTCCCCCCCCCCCATCAGCTCTGGTTTTTATTGAGTGTGACATCCTGACACTCCTGCTGTCAGTGCACCTTGTATCACTCCAATTACCATCCCGCTTCCCCTGGTGAAGCGCCCTTCATAGCCTTAAAAAAAGCACCCAACAACTTCCAGATACTGTCCTTTTGATACCTTATCAGGGTAGGAGACCTTGGAATTACATTGCTAAAGGAATTGAGTGGCAGTCCTGCAGTGGTATTCTGCCTGAATTAGTTCCACCCGTTTCACAATCCATAGTGTTGTCTCTCCAAAGGAATCTAGCGTGCTTATATTATATCGTGCCTGGGTCCAGCTCCAGCTGAGAACCCCCTCCCTCCTGCTACCAACTGTCACTGCTGAGGCCATCAGATGGAAAGGAAGTGGAAGTCAGGCAGGCATCCCTCCATCATGCCCGGATCTGTATGAGGCTATTAGAGGGAGAGGGAAAGGAAGCAGCTGCTAAACTTTGCAACTAAGAATCTAGTGCCTGAATTTGCTTCTCTCTCTCTCTCTCTCTCTCTCTCTCCCTCCCAATCTCCTTTCCTTTTGTGTCATGTTTTTAAGATTGGAAGCCTGTGGGCAGGGACTGTCTTACGAAATATTTTTGTAAGCCACCACGAGAGTCTTTTTGGCTAAAGGGCAGGATAAAAATGCTATAATAAAATTAATTAATTAATATTATTAGAAAGGATGTTGCAGGAATCTGCAACTGATTCAAATGAGATTGCATTTCTGTGAATCTGAGCTGCAGATTCTGCAGCAGACTGGCTTTTTCTGAGTCACATGGATTCCATGAACTTGCAGTCCAGTTTTTTCATTTTATGGGGGATTTGTGTAAAACCACTTTAGCACAAGTGTGCACTAGTGCTAACGTACACTTGCGCAAGTGTGCATTATTGCAAATAGTTAATAGCACAAATGTGCATTTGCAAACAAATGAAATTCTCATACAAAAAATTGATTCCATCAACGAATGGACAATGGAAGAAAGACAATCTGTGAAACACAGATGGAACAGATTTACCAAAATCTGTACATCCCTAATTATTAGTATATAGTAGAGCTGTGCACCACCTCAGACTGAATCTGAGTCAATGTGGTCTGATTCAGTCTGCCTTGGCCCAAATATGAGGCGGTACTGGGTCATCCTGAGGCATACCAAGGTGAAGCACCCAGAAACCCACAAAGGCTGACTTACTTTGAGGGGGAGCAAGCCCTTGGTACTTTGGTACCAAGCCCCAAAGCACTGTGAGGCAAATTGGGGGTGTTTCAGGGACTCTGAAATGGCCTCCGAGGTGTATCGGAGGTGGGTGGGCTATGGACAGCCCTAGTATCCAGATATGAACACAATTAGAAAGAATGATTGAAAAACCAGGAAAAGGACATGTATCAGCATTGCACCAGAAGAGAACCACATTCTCCATGTGGAATAATACCACAACACTCTCAACTATAAAACAGTTTATGTATTATTGGAAGCAACTAGCATAAGAGGTTACTCATTTTAACAATTTAATCTTGGGATATGTATACCGGCTTTTTGGGCACCCTAAACAAAATATGCTTTGGATTCATAGAACTAGTTTGATGACCAAGAACGATGAACTTGCAATAATGGAAGTCCCATGTTTCCCCCTTGGTGGACCAGGATGCATGATAAGCTGGATGGTCCACACCTGGAAGTAATCAGAGCCAGGTGAGCTCTGTCACAAAGTTCTCTATTTCCTGTAGTGAGCCAACAGAGTGAGCAAATGGGGGGGGTTGGCATGTGAAGCAAAGCGGGGGTGGATTTGTGGGTTTTGAGATGAGTTTGTGGCTTGCTTTGCTTAAGCTGCTGAGTCACCTAGCTCAGCCTGCTATTGGAGTTGGGTTCTTTCCCCCCTGCCTCTTTCCTTCAAACTGCTTTTTAAAACTTGGGGTGGAGCTTTGGATGCTGGGTCACCTGACTCAGCCTGCTACTGTAAGAGCTTATGGGTGAGTCCACAGTCTGCACCTGGGGGTAATCTGAGCAGTTGAGTTCTGCAGCAAGGTTTCCTTGGAGTGAGTGACTAGAGTAAGCAAAGGAGAGTTTAGCAGGGAAGGCTGAGCAGGAGCACCATGGACACTGTGGGAGACATTCCAGTGGCCTGCATGTTGTATGCCATGTTTGTTAGGAACTTCATCTGCAGCAAGTGATATCTAGTAGCTCTGCTGGAACAGACGGTGAACAGGGTTGAGGCATGTGTTTATAAAGTACAACTTATCAGGGACAGGTTTTTAGCTGAGAAGCAGGGAGTCCTCCTAAAAGAGTATCAGGAGAGTGAGGTTTCCAAGGAAGAAGAAGGAAACAAAAGGCAAGAGGTAGTGGATTGAAACCATGTGACACATAGGAACAGGTGAATCAGGAAACATTCTGTGCCATTGGAACTACATAAGCGATATCAGGCTCTTCTCGTGGAGGGTGACCCTCGGGCACCTGAAGATGGGACAACACACTGCATTCTACAGAACATCAAAGAAAGTATTCAGGGCCCCATGATGGAAGGAATTTAACCATCAACTTGAGGAGGAGCAGACACATGGCAGTGGTTGGAGACTCCCTACTGAGAAAGACAGAGATAGTCATGTACACACTGGACATGTCATCTTGGGAGGTGTGTTGCCTCTCTGGTGCAAATATTTAAGATGTGACAGAAAGGCTAGAGACACTCTTCAAACCAACTAACTACTATCATGTCCTGCTGATCCATGTGGGAACAAATGATGCATCCAGAGGAACTGTTGAATGGATCTCCAAAGACAATGAGGCTCTGGCTAGGAGAGTGACAGGACTGAGGGGGAGGGGGCACTAGTGGTGTTTTCATGAATCCTTCCTGGCAAAGGTCAGGGCATTGGTAGGGAAAGTAGAATACTGAAAATAAACATCTGGCTGTGCAGATGGTGTCCAGAAAGGTTTGGTTTCATGGACCGTGAAATACCAATATGAAATGGATATTGGAAAACAATATGAAATACTTCTTGCAGATGATGCAGTGTACCTCACAGGGACTGAGGAGAATGTTTTTGGCAGGAGCCTTGCAAACCTGCTCAGGAAAGTTTAAAAGTAATTCTGGGTGTGTTTGTGGCAAAAGCCCAAAGTAAACTATTGAGCCAGGAATTAGGGACAAGTACATGAGGAGCAAAGGAGGAGACAAAAACTGGAGGTAGAGCCCAGTCATTTGTAGGGAAACCAGTAAAAGTAATTACAAATGTATTTATGGAGACTTGGGATGTATTCTTTACCTTTTGGAATAGAAAACCTAAGAAATAATACAGCACTGACTTTATATAGTGAATACTTATATGTTAGGTTGTTTGATTATTTTGTTATTCTAAATGACTATCCCAAATCATTTTATTTATGCATTTTAAACATGTTCATACTGACCTCCAATTCAACATTTCCAAGTAAATTTACAATAAAGTGGTGGACTTGCAACAAAATTAAGGCAGACTTGTTTTTGTTAAATAGATGCTGGCAATGCGGTGCTGGTGTGCTCCGATTGCATGCTGAGTTGGTTGCTAACTTACCCCATAGGATACATTTACATGGATATACCGAATCCTGTGCTCTGTTGTGGCAATGCTGATGGGCCAATCGTTGACACTGAGGCATCTTTCCACTCCCTGCCAACCCCTCTCATCACATGGCAGTCAACGAGAGAGAATAAAGTTGCATTGTTGAGGAGGATGTGCCTGGGGATGGTAGAGTAGTAGAAGTGGGCTTTTCCCCTGTGCTACTCAGTCTTGTCCATGACTCGGCTATGTTGAGGTGTTTTTCCAGCTGAGTGTTCTGTATGTGTATTAGGAGGTTCCACTGGCATATTTGGTATTCTGCCAGCACAATGGTGCTTCTGTCAAACCCTATAGGCCCTCAGTCAGTGGATCATCTGTGTAATCTTGCATCCTGACCTGTTTGTCAAGCCATAAACGGCAGCATTTAAACAGCAAACAAATGAAGAATTTGAAATTTGGAAAATACATAGCTTTTTATTGTAATGATTGTTGGCTAGGACGAAAGAACATCATTTGTTTATTTAGAACATGTATATCCTACCTTTCCTTTAAAAAAAGTTTGAAGTGGCTAACAAAAGAAGAAAAATGTAAATATGGTAAAATGCAATAAAAAAACCAAATACAATAAAACACTAAATGTTTCACCATTAAAAGAAAGGAAGCAGCAGAAGACCAGCATATAAAACAATAAGAACAGCAGTTAAAACTAATCAAGCAGATTTCATGGACGCCGCTATAAACCAAAATGAAGGTCTTCACACTGCAGGAAAGGAAGTCCAGAATTATATGTGTAGTACATTTTTATTATTCTTTACCTCCCCCGCCCTTATATTTGAAAGTTTAATATAAGCTCCAGCTTTTTGTTGTTGTTAAATATGTTTCTAATCTTCATCATTGTGGAGATGCATTGAAAACACAATTGTGATGTGTACAAAAGCCTCAGCAGCTAGAAACCAGATGGAACAGTAACCCAGCTCCCTAAAAATGTCATTATTTCAAAGTCCATTTAATGAGCTGTGACGGCTTAGTGAGGGGAGGGGTGAGCAGCTTTCAAAGGCCATTTCTACATGAGGCATTTATTGTGCGCTTCTGATTGTTCATGCATGGATATTCGTTGGTCCTTTTCATGATGACAACCTCCAGTGCCTCTCCCATCATTTTCAACTGGGAATGTGCCATTTTGCCAAAAATGCAGTAATAAATATAAATCGCTAAAAATGTGCTAATAAATATAAATTGCGTAACATAGCAGCACCATCTACTGGCAGTATAAATAAAACATGTAAAGGAACTGGCAAAAATAAATGGCGGAGCACATGTATTGTGCGGATTGTAAACACACAAAGACTCTGGAAGGTGAAACCCTGATAAGGCTGTGGGATTTTTGCTAAATGTAAAGAAGCTCTTAATCTCTAACATCTGATTTCACATCAGGACGTACATATGAAAATACTGCCTTAGAAGTAGTTTTTTTTTTTTTTCATATAAATTTTCTGGGTATGATCAATCCTGCCCACAGACCCATATTTGTATAACCCAGAAATGTGATATGGGCAGGTAACTTCTAGACTTAATCCTAAATTGGATTATTTTATAGGAAGTTCAAAATCTTCCCCAGCTGTGCTTTGACATCCACCATCTTAACCTAAATGATATGCCAAGTTTCTATGTATTTGATATATGTAGATCACGAGCTGTAGCCTTCTAACTCATATATTTCCAACATGGATATTAGCACTAAAGAAATTGCTATATCCTCTCTTCACAGTAGCCTCATTCAGGTAATCAGAACCAAATGTCTGAAGGAGCTCTCCAGCTTGCACTGGCCTGCCATGCCCTCTAGATGCTAAGGCAACATTCCAGCTGATATGTGATCACTGTCAGTCTGAAGGGGGTATATGCACATACACATGTCAGTCAGAGCTCCCATCCCAGATTGAGCCCTATGGGAGGAGCCTAAGGCCTACACCAAGCAGGATATTGCACCATGAAAGCAGTGTGAAAGTGCTATATTAAAGGCAGGAGCCACACCAAGCAGGATATAGCAGTATGAAAGCGGTATATGGTAGGTGTCAATGGGTCCCAACAGCTGTCAGTGCACTTCAATACCACTATAAAGCAGTAGTGTGGCTCCAGCCTTTTATATGCCACTTTCTTACCACTTTCACCATGTAATATCCTGCTTGGTGTAGATTAGGCCCTACTCCCATAATCCACGTGTACGTGTGTGTGTGTGTGTGTGTGTGTGTGTGTGTGTGTGTGTGTGTGTGTATAAGAATATAAACTGATGGGTGTGAGATTCAAGACGGATAAAAGGATGTATTTCTTCACATATTGCATAGTTAAACTATGTAATTCATTACCACAAGATGAGGTGATGGCCACCAATTTGGATGACTTTAAAAGGGGGTTGGATAAATTCCTGGAAGAGAAGGCTATCAATGACTACTAGCCTTGATGGCTAAGTGCAACCTCCAGTATCAGAGGCAGTAAGCTTGTACACACTAGTTGCTGGGGAACATGGGTGGGAGGGTGCTGTTGCACCATGTGCTGCTTGTGGTTTCCTGGTCAACAGCTGGTTGACCACTGTGTGAATAGAGCGCTGGACTAGATTAGAAGAAGAGCCACACTGGATTAGACCAGGGGTCTACCTAGTCCAGCACTCTATTCACACAGTGACCAACCAGTTGCCCCCAGGAATCTCACAAGCAGGACATGAGTTCAATAGCACCTGTGCCTCAGCAACTGGTGCACATTGGTTTAGAGGCATCAACACTAGTAGAGGCTTCAGCACTAATAGCTATTGATAGCCTTCACCTCCAGGAATTTATCCAACTCCCTTTTAAAGCCATCCAAATTGGTGGCCATCACCACATCTTGTGGAAGTGAATTCCATGGATTATTTATGAACTGTATGAAGAAGTACTTCCTTTTATCTGTCCTGAATCTCCCACCAATCAGCTTCATGGGATGGCCCTGGGTTCTAGTATTATGAGAGAGAGAAAATTGTCTCCCTATCCACTTTCACCATGTCATGTATACATTTTGTATACCTCTATCGTGTCTTCCCTTACTCATTTTTTTCTAAGCTAAGCAACCCCAGCTGTTGTAATATTTCCTCATTGGGGAGTTGCTCTAGCCCCTTGATCATTTTAATTGCCTCTTTCTGCACTTTTTAAAACCCTGCAACATCCTTTTTTACATGCAGTGACAAAAACTGTAACAGTATTCTAAGGGTAGTCACACCACAGATTTGTATAAAGGCAGTATGGTCTTTTTTGTCATGTGAAGGAGGCTAGAAAGGCCAGGAGGCACACAGAATGCATACAATGTCATGACTATGACCCTCAAAAATCTGTGAGTGCCCAGTAACGAGCATGCAATAAATCACTCATCTGATGATGCCCCTACTCTCTGCTTTCTGTTCTTCAACCAGTTACTGATCCATAAGAGGCCCTCTTATCTTATTCCATGACTACTAAATTTGTCAATAAGGTTGAGAACTTCATATTTTGTTACCACTATTTGTCTTACTTCCTCAGACTTCCTTCCTGAAAATGTCTGTTCAGGCACAGGTATCTGTCCTGTATCTTCTACAGCGAAGCCAAATGAAAGAATCCATTCAGCTTCTTGCAATCTCCTTATTCTCCTTTAGTACTCTTTTATCTCCATCATCATTCAATGGTCCAACTGCCTCCCTAGCTGGTTTCCCGCTTCTGATATGTTTAAAGAATTCTTTATTGATGGCCTTGATGGTGTTAGTGAAATGCCATCAACATGCTTTTTTGCATCTCTTTATAAGCTCCATCCCATGAGCGTTTTACTGCATGCTCGTTACTGGGCACTTATGGATTGCTCACATGACGTCGTCTGCCTCTCACATATCTTCCGTCCCTTCTGGCCTTTGCTGCGCTGCAACCCCCCCCCCCCCCGAAAAAGTCCAGTTGCTGTTCTCCTACCAGACTGAATGGGCTTAATTACTTCCTGTTTTCAGGAAGCGACATCGGAGCAATGAGAGAAGCAATGGGAGCCGTGCTTTCCACCTAGATGTGATCGGGGCCATTATCTGCTTGCATCTCCTTTGTGCAGGCTTGTGCTCCATTTTGTTTCCCTCCTTTCCATTTTCTGAAAGAAGCCCTCCTTTCTCTAATAGCTTCCTTGACACTGCTTGTTAACCATGCCGGTGACCTCTTGGAATTGGTGCTAATTTTCCTAACCTGTGTTCTACATTCAAGATGAACTTCTGCTATTGTGGTTTTGAGGAACCTCCAAGCATTTTGAAGGAATTTAACCCTCTTGGCTTCCTCTTTCAACTTCCTTTACACCAGTAAGTCCCTTCCACCTTATCACTAATCACATGTTGGCCAGTTGGCATGGCCAATGTACATGCTGATCTCTAGGAGGCAGGACTAGCCCATGTGTTCTAGAGTGGACTCAGGGGTGGGCTGAGGGTAGATCTCCAGCTACTTTGGACTTCAATTCCAGAAGCCCCTGCAATCTTGGCCAATGTTCAGGAATGCTGGGAGTAGAAGTCCAAAACACCTGAAGATCTACTTTCTACTCACTCCTGCTCCAGAGACCCCCTTCACATGTGTCATACCAAATACCGGAATTGGGCTAGTATGAAAATTGCATTTTCACAGACACTAGTGTAGGAATCAACTATTTGCACATGAAATGCAGCAGAATATAGCCACATCCCCTCCCCTAGACATGGCAACATATGAGCCAGCTCCTAAGGAGTTAAACCAATAGCACATAAGCCATTTTTATGTAACACACTTCTGATATAAGCTGCAGTCAGGGATTTCTGCTCTCTTTTAAAGTAAATTGCATCCTGGTGTGTTATACCATAAAAGTTAAGATTTACATTGTTGGGACATCGGAGACCCTGCTGAAAGCAAGCATAATTAGCATGGTGCTCTTCTTGTTGCCGACTGCTGCAAAAAAATTGGATTTAACAGATCTTCTGATCTTGCCTTTGTTGCTGCATATTAGGAAACATAAAGTGGCTGCATCTTCTTTGGGCTAGAAATGAACATTGTGATCCAGCAGAGAAGAATTTTAAAGGGATAGCGCCTCAAAGTGAAAAGAAAAGACCTACATGGAGGGTACAAAGGAGTTAAAGAGCTTAAAAGACTCTTCCCTCTGGGCTCAAAGGCATTAGGTGAAAAAACCTGGGGTGTCAGAAGAGCACATCCCCCCTTCTCACCTCTGCAACTATCAATGAGGAAAAAGATTTATAACTGCAGTTGTTTGCCTGCCCTCTTCCGCATGCTGCTGTCAGTGATGTGCCGTCATTATCAGAACTTATGAAACTAAGGAGGAGATTCTCAATTTCCCCAGTAATATCTGTGGTTTGTGCAATCCAGGAATTCTTTTAGTGTGCAGTTGGACACAAAATCTACAGTTCGGAAAAAATGGGCAGTTGGAAATCTGATAATGTGCAGTTGAAAAAAGTGGTAAAAAAATATGACACGTGCTATGTGTATGTGTTAAGAACCTAACAACAGACAAAGTCAGGGATGGCATGTAACACAAATTATATAAGGATGCAGGTGAAAGAGCCCTTGGCCCTTTCTACACCTAAGGATTATCCCAGGGAAATGGAGGGATCGTCCTGGCCTGCTCCCGGGATCCCCTGTGTGTCATTTGGATGTACAAGGATGATCCCGGGGGGGGGGAAAGGCAGGTGTAGAAACGGCCCTTGATGGAGTGACTGATGTTGTTGGGACCTGTGACAGTGTTGCCTGAATAGATGTGGGGGCAGAGTTGGCACTTGGATCTAGTATTGCATGGTCTGGTCCCTCTGTTTGTGTCTCCGTCCTGTGTACAATTGCTGGTTAGCATCCATTTCAGGTTGGGAGGTTGTCTGTAGGCTAGGACTAGTCTACCTCCTAAGGCTTGTGACAGAGAAGTGTCTGTGCTGATGATGGGTTGGAGTTCACTGATGATCATTGCAGTGGTTTCAGTTGGGGGCTGTAGGTTACAACCAGTGGTCTGTCATCCTTCCTGGGTATCCATATGGCTCTGTCCATCTGTCTTTAAATTTAAGGTGCTACTAGTGTTGGTGATAACCTGTGCACTCGTGAAAGAGAAATAATGTGTTTGGCTTGGGCAGGTTTGTGTGTGAGTCTGACTGGAGATTTGTGCAGTTGAAAAAAATGCTTTTAAAAAACCATGGTGCAATCTCAGATTAGAGCAAAAGAGACTGCTGAGTTAGAATTCCATCAACAGGTTCAATTCTATCATCAGAGGCTTGAATCAGGATGAAGGATTTTTATCACATGACATGTTGTTGTTGTTTTATTTCATTTCTATACCACCCAATAGCCAAAGCCCTCTGGGCAGTTTACAACAATTCATAAAATAATAAAATACAATATAAAAATACAGCATAAAAATTTACATATACAAAATGTTTAAGAATTTAGACAGCTAAAAAAAGTTTCAATAAAATACTAGACCTGTTTAGATGGCTGGCATAAATGTCCCATCTTATGCTACTAAGTACCATTAAATGCCTGGGAAAAGAGGACAGTCTTTTTTTTTTTTTTTTTTTTTTAATAATTTTTATTCATTTTCAACACTATATAAACATAAATGAACATTTCCAAAATATAATTAAAACAAACACAATAAGAAAAAGAAATACATCAAATATCTGCTTCATACATATTGAATAATTGTTGAGTACAAATATCAAAAACTATTACATATGCCTTATCACACTACAACATTTTCATTCTTAACATAAAAGTGCACCCCCCACCTCGGGATCATTCTTGAGTCCAAAATCTAATCGTTTCTTCTGATGGTGGTTTCCCATTTCCCTTAGTAAACACGAACACTAGGAACTGTTTCCAAATTCCTTCGAACTCATTTATTTTAGTTACGCCTTTTCTCCACTTAATATTACATGTCAGTTTATCATTAATGGCTATATCCCATACTACTTTATACCACTCCTCAATAGAATATTCCCCTTGGATCTTCCAGTTCCTAGCTATCATCAATCGTGCTGCAACCAACAAACTCGATATCAGCTCTATAGTTCCTTTTCCACACTTTATATCTTCAAATAGTGACAGCAATGCTATTTTTGGTGTTTGTTCTATTTTCATTCCCACTATTTCTTCAATTTCTGAGAACACCATCTTCCATAATCTTTGTACATATTTGCATTGCCACCACATATGTAAATACGTTCCTTTTTCCCCACATCCTCTCCAACAATTTGCTGAATGTTGATCACTTATCTTGTTCAATCTAACCGGGGTTAGGTACCACCTCCATAAAATTTTAAAATAATTCTCCTTTATTCTTACTGATAAACTTCTCAACACTCTTTGTTTCCATAGTCCCTCCCAGCTCTGTCGCCCTATTTGTATCTTCAAATCTGATTCCCAAATCACTTTCTCTGTATTCTCTCTAAACTCCTTCTCTAACAATATTTTATATATTTCACTCATTAATCCTTTTGAAACTATACTACCTCCTTTTCCTTTCTCCTTACTTACTACTAATTCTTCAAACCTCGTCATCTTTCTGCACATTCTATTATCTTTAATCCACTTTTTATTCCATTGTTCTAATTGACCATATTCTAGCCAAGATAGCTTCTTCTCCTTTAACAAATTTTCCATATCTTCTCTTGTTTTAATATCTCTTACCCAATCCTTTAATTTTATTTTATTTTTCTCTTTTAATATTTTACATAATCTACCCTTTAGATCCTCTGGGAAATTCTTTAACATTATTATCGGTGCTAAGGGAGAGTTGCTCGGAAGCAGCTTCCCTTTAAATTTGCTCCAAATTTCCCATTGAGTCCTCAGGAGTGGATTATCTATACTTCCAACCCATTTTCTTCCTCCATCTTTAAAAAAAACATTCTCCAGATTCATCTCTACCTTACTTATGATTTTTTCTTCCATCCAGTATAAATCTCCTACTCCCATAATTGCTTCTACAACATGTCTTAATCTATTTGCTACGTAGTATAATTTTATGTTTGGGAGACCCATTCCCCCCTTTTTTTGGCTTAGGTACCAATTATTTTTATTCACTCTTGCTCTCTTTTCTCCATTACAATATTTATTAATAATATTTTGCCAACTTTTTATCTCGGTTTCTGATATTTTTATAGGTAGCATCCTAAATACGAAATTAATTTTAGCTAGTATCTTCATTTTTATCAAAGCTATTCTCCCAAACCAAGATAAATTTAATCTTTTATATTTCTCCAATTTCTCTAATACCTCCTTCTTTAACCTCGTTAAATTTTCCCTTTCTAAATTCTCTAGATTTTTTGTAATTTTAATTCCCAAGTATTTAATCTCATTCTTAACTTTCAATTCCATCCCCTTAAATTCCCAATCCTTTTCTTCCTTCTTAGTATAGTTAAACAACATCATCTCTGATTTAGACCAATTTATTTTTAACCCTGTAATTTCCTCAAATTCCCTCAACTGATATTTAATTCTTTCTAATTTTCTTAATGGATTCTTAATGGTCAATAAAGTATCATCCGCAAACATGTTTAGCTTTATCTCCCTTACCTCTCCAATTCCTTCTAATTCTTTATCCTCCCTTAGTGCCTTCGCCAAAACTTCCATAACCATTACAAAAAGGACCGGCGAGAGCGGACATCCTTGTCTTGTTCCTCTGGCTAGTCGTATCTTTTCAGTAAGTCCGTCATTTACCACCACTACCGCCGTATTTTGGGAATATAACTGTTCTATTACATTTTTAAATTTATTTCCAAATCCCAATTTATCTATAATACTCTTTAGTGCCTGCCAGCTCACACAATCAAAAGCTTTAAAAATATCTAATGCCATAATACCTGCCTTAATATTTGCTTTTTTTATTACATTTATTACATTTAAAACTCTACCCACTAAATTATGCATATGTCTTCCTACCACAAACCCACATTGATCTGCTCCTATATATTCTGCCAAAAATTTATTTAATCGTTTGGCCATAATAGATGTAAAAATTTTAGCATCCTGATTTATTAAAGAAATAGGTCTATAAGAATCAGGATTAGTCAAATCTTTATCTGGTTTTGGGATCAGAATTATCACTGAATGTTCCCATGATTCAGGTATCTTCTCTCCTGATAATATCCTATTATAAAGTTCCATTAATTTTGGAACTAAACAATCTTTGAAGACCTTATAATATTCTGAACCCAAACCATCTGCTCCTGGTGATTTACCCACTTTTAACTTATCAATAACTTCTTCAACTTCTCTTTGAGTTATTACTGACTCCATTAACTCCTTATATTCTGATTTTATTTCCTTCTTTATAAACCTTCCAATATACTCCTCCACCTTTTCTTGTTGAATTTCTTTACCCTTGTACAATTCCTGATAAAATTCCTGAAAAATTTTTATTTTAGCTTTCATTGCATGACAATAATTCCCTCGACTATCTTTCAACGTTTCTATCCCATTCCTCCCTTTTTCTTTTTGTGTGAGCTTGGCAAGCAACCTCGAGTTCTTATCACTGTTTTCAAAATATTCCCTTTTCATATACATTAAATTCTTTTGAATCTCTTCTATATTTAAGTTTTCTAATTGTTTCTTCTTAGCTTGTATTTCCACTAATTTATATTTATCTTTACTTCGCCAATATCTTTCCTCCAAGTTTTTAATTTCTATCTCTAACTTTTCCTGTTCTGCACGTTGTTGTCTTTTTAAACTACATGTTTCTCTAATACAGATTCCTCTTGCTACAGCCTTCATGGTGTCCCAAATGACTGACCCAGCTGTTCCTCCTTTTTCATTAATTTCCCATGCCTCCGACAGTTCCTTCCGAATTTTATCTACTATTTTATTGTATTTCAATATCTTTGTGTTCAACTTCCATCTATATGCCTCTTTATAATCTTTCTTAACTGTAAATTCTAAACTTAACAAGGCATGATCGGTTACTTTTATTACCCCCATTTCCATTTTACAAATCCTCGTTGCAAAGTCTTTTGAAACAAATATATAATCTATCCTGGAGTATGTATGATGAACTGGGGAAAAGTATGAAAATCCAGGCCTATTCCCGTAAAGTAAGCGCCACGAATCTAAATAATCATTTTCTTTTACTAATTTATTCAATATAGTCATATTGTTCCTCTTTTCAGCATTAGTGGGATTTGACCTGTCCCTTTTATTATCCATAACCATATTAAAATCCCCAGCTAATAATGCATACCCCTCCTTAAATTCTTCTATTTCTTTGAACAGCTTTATAAAAAATTCTCTATGCCTCTCATTTGGGGCATAAACATTAATCAAAGTATAAACCTTTCCCTCAATTTTACCTTTTAACATAAGATATCTACCCTTATCATCCTTTTTTACCTCTTCTAATATAAACCCACTTTTTTTTGAAATCAAAGTGGCCACTCCATTTTTTTTTGATGTCCCTAATGATTTTTCATAATAGGCTAACCACTTTAATTTTATCATATTCGAATTCTCGGAGCCTTGGTGTGTCTCTTGGATCATTATAATATCTGATCCCTCTTTATTTAGCATTTGTTCTATTCTCTTCCTTTTCACGACTGCCCCTAAACCTTTAACATTGAGTGTTGATACCTTTATCTTTTTATCCATAATCACCCTTTTGAAATCTCTTCCGATCCCTTGTGCTCAGCAATTCAAACTTGCTTACATAAAAACACAAACTCCATACATAAAACCCACACCCTCCTACCCCGATCCCTCCTCCCCTACCTTCCCCCCCTCCCCACCCCCCCACTCTAATCCCCCCCCATATCCCCGTGAGTCTAATACTCCAGCCATCTACTTTAAAGGGGGAGGGGGGAGGCAGTGCTGTGCCTGGCCGGCAGGTCTCTATATTAGCATTTTTATTTGCAATTATCTCCAACATAATTAACAATTCTCTTACTCTCCAGATGTCCCAGCCTCATTCCCTCCCCCACCCACTCCAGCCCCATCTGCTTCCCCATCCAGACCCAGCCTCTTCAGCAAATCTTTACCTTGATCCAATGAGGTTACTCTGTATTCCCTCCTCCCATATGTAAATCTTAAGAAAACCGGGTAACCCCATGCATAAGGAATTTTATTCTTCATTAATGTTTCCGTTATTGGTTTAAGACTACGTCTCCAATTTAATGTGCGTTGAGAAAGATCATTGTAAATTTGCACTGGTTTGCCTTTACACTGTATCTGAACCTTAGATCTCAATTCTTTCATAATTTGCTCTTTTTTGTAATAGTTGCCAAATTTCACCAATATGTCTCTAGTCCCTTTGTAGTTTTTCCCCCCCACACGGTGGACTCGGTCCAGATCCGATCCATCTATTGGAATGTCAGGCGTCAGCTCCTTGAACCAGTTCACGATAATTTCTCTAAGATCTTCTCCTTGCGTCTCCTTCAGCTGCTTTATTCGAAGCGAAGATCTACGAGATTGATCTTCCAAGGCGATCAAACGCAATTCCCATTCTTTAAATTGTATATTAGTTGATTTTTCGAAAGCCTCTTGTTTCTTCTGGTCCAGATCCACTTTAGCCTCTATCTTTTTGATCTTATCCGAATTTTCCATCGTTTTATCCATAATAGTACGCATTTGTTTTCTGAATTCACTCATTTGCTGATCCATTTTTTTAAAAATAATCATGTTATTTTCTGCTATAATAGCCTTGATTTCCATTAAAGAGGGAGGGTTACTACCACTTTCTTTCCCCCCTTCTGCCATGTTTCCTTCTTTATTTGGTATTGTATCCAAAGAGACTGGGTCTATATCTTCCTCTTCCTGTTCAACTCCAGGGGCTGTACTTCCCAGGAAGGAGAGGTAAGCCAAATTATGATTTGAAGGTTTCTTTTTTTGTTTATTAAGCTTTTCCCAACTTTTGATCTTTTTTTTAACGTTGGGCATGGGTCCCTTCTGGGTAGGGCATAAATCTTAGAGTCCAACTCTCTTCCTTAGCAACTTATGCTGGCTTCTCTATTATATAGCACTCACAGCTCCTTCTTCACGAGGAGGGGGGAAAAATCCAGTTCACAACAGCATTCACTAGAGGGGATCAGATTTAATCACTCAAAGTCTCTCACATCCCACATCTCCCTCACCGAATGCCAAATGCAGCTTTTTTCACCCCTTCACCCCCCTTCTCGCCACGCCAATAAATCCAGTCAACCACTTTAACCTTAGAAAGCCAGCATTCCAATCGTTCCCATGTGAGATAAAGATGAGAGGTTATATCACAGATCAATGTCCAGCAAACATAAATTCCTTCTTTTTAAACTGCGTCAGTCAGCGTTTACTTTCACTTTTCATAGAGTTGCCGTTTAGACAGACATTGCATTAATCATAGTTCATCTCACCTCCCTTCTCCAAATCTCTCCACTTTCCCGGCTCCTGTTGGTTTTATAATCATTTTCTGTCAGTTGCTCAAAGATTCATGCCCATTAAAAGAGAGATAATTGCCTTTTCCGGCAAGCGCCGTTCAGAGCCTCAGAAGAAACCCGCCATCGCTCAGGCTGCCAAGCTCCGCCCCCCAAAGAGGACAGTCTTAACCTGTCACCAAAAAGATGACAGTGTTGGTGCCAGGCGAGCCTCGTTGGGGAACTCATTCCGTTGTCAGGGGCCACCACTGAGATGGCTCTCTCCCTTGCCATATTAATTGTCTGGCCTCATGCCAGGATTTTGTGCTGCCAGCAGCAACTGCACTGTAAATAGCCACTGTTAATAATGTGATTGTTACCATCAGTACTTTCTGCATTTAATTTCCTTCTGATCTCACTACCCGCATCAACATATGTATTTTATATCTACCTGAATTGCTCAATAATATTCCATGCATCAGATGAAGTGGGCTATATAGTCCATAAAAGATATGCCAGAACAAATTTGTTAGACCTTAAAGTGCTACAAGACTCTCTTGTTTTGCTGCAATATATGGACACAGCCACCCCTCTGGAAATTTATATTTCAGCTGTGTCTGGAAACTAGAGGTGTTATATCTGTTCCAGTCATTATTTTCTTGTTCTTGCAGAGGTGGGGTCAGTGTTTTACCAATAGTGGTGGTAAAGCAGTGATCGGATCAGGGCTGAAGGAACAGGATAGGAACACAGTGTCCTCCCACCCACCCCAGCCCGATACCTCCATGCAGTCCGGATTGCTGCTTTACCACTACTAACAGCATACACACATGTATATGCAGCCCCTACCATCGCAGCAGACCTTAGTACACCCCTGTCCTAGGCTAAGGGTGGGCAAAAAGTAGAACTCTAGATGTTTGGGACTTCAACTTCCATAAGTCCCTGCCAGTATGACCATGGTGAGAAATGCTGGGAGTTGAAATCCAAAACATCTGGAGATCTACGTTACGCCCATTTCTGCCCTAGGCTAATTTAAACAATTCTTTTAACAATCTCTCATAATTTACCTTACATATCTTTTATTATCTTTGTGAGCATCATCAGACGAGTGTTTTATCGCACGCTCACTACTGCCCACTTACAGATGTTCGCACGTCCTTTAGACAACGACATCTGCCTCCTGCTCCTTCTTGCCTGTTTTCTATCACAAAATGGACCCCTTTTAATCCTACTTTCTTTCTTTCTTTTTAACGAAATGAGCCATCATTTCCTGCTGTTTGCAGGAAAAGTGGTGTGGTGAAAATGGCCCCTGAATGGGCCACGTGGTCTTTGTTTATAGGAGCAGGGGTGGAGAAGTGCTGGTAGGGAAATGTGATTTCCCCCATCTGATGACACTCTGTAGCTCTTCTTTGAACCATTTCCAGTTTATCAACATCCTTCCTGAACCGTGGTGTCCTAAACTGATCCAAGCATGCAAACCAACCCCTTTATAGTACAAAATAGAACAGGCCTAGAAAATATTCTGAATGGGTGCCTGGAGTAACTCTGCCAGTCCAGTTCATACATGCTGCCATCATGAGAATCAGGAAAAGCCTGTTCACACAGCCAATGCCTTCTGTGAGCCCATCCTGTCCAGAAGCCCAGCACCAAATTGTGCAGAAATATACCCCAGAGTGTTTTGTTGATTCCTGAACAAGTCTTTTGTCCCCAAAGCTAAGCTTGTTTGGGACTGGCCTGTACCAGGATCCAAAAACAGTAATGAGAGCAGAAGCATTAACTTTCTGTCTCTTTCAGAATTCTTATGTCTACCAAAGCTTTCTATATTCAGAACAGCAAACCGGGCAAAGCATTTAGTCCTGGGCTTTATCTGAATCCACAAAGAGCATCTGGCAGGGAGAGAAGAGCAACATCTGCTCAGGTTTACACCTCCCAAAGCTATTTCCCAGAGCAAAGCAAGGTGCTAAGCATTGTTAGAGAGTGTGTGTGTGTGTGTGTGTGTGTTAGACCTGGTGAGGCCCAGGATCCTATCTGACTGGAGAATTTCCCCATCTTCCAATCATCCCACCCTTCCCACAATAACCCATAAAAATTGGGGGTGGGGGAGCTTAGTATTTCCTTTGTCTCTGTTTGCCATGAGGGACTCAGCTTACCCCTCTCAGAGATGGGTCCCTGCATCTCTAAGGATGCTACATTTTATGAAAGTGCCAAACACTTTTCTTTCTTTCTTTCTTTCTTTCTTTCTTTCTTTCTTTCTTTCTTTCTTTCTTTCTTTCTTGTGCAATTTCCCATTCTCCTAATTATGTATCTTGAATCCTTTAATAATTACCTTGAATAAGAAGCTTGGAGTTGACTGAACAGGCTTTCACTTCTTTCCCATGTGATGGCTGCTCTTGTGTAAAGCTACTTATTTACCTATAGGAAGCTGAAAGGTCTCTCTCTTCTATCCACAAAACCCACCATCACCAGTCTGAATTCCCACGTGTTTGGACTAAGGTGAATTAATGTAGGTGGTGGCAGCTGTTGATTATTTAAGCAGGAAACGCTTCTCATCCTGTTCTACCTTATAAGGAAGGTGCGGGCACATATCCCTTCCTCATAGATACCATCTGGGAACTTAAAATATGTTGCTTTGAGGTTATTTGCTTATTTCATTAGTTCTATTTCAATTCCACCCTTCCTACCAAACTGCACATGGAAGCATACATGATTCTTCCTCATTCCCTACCTCCACCCCCACACACTTTTTAAAAAATATATATGCTAGAACTCTGTGAGACACATTAGGCTGAGAGATAGTGGGCTCAGGTTACCAAAGAGATGAGCAGGATTTGAACCTACAATGTAAACAGTGGCATACCCCAAAGATCGCTATGGGGTATTTTAACTTGTTCATACTGTTAGTTTTACCCTACCCTGTGCCTGTTTGGTGCATTCTCTTCCCCTCCTTATTGTTTTATTATGATTTTATTATAATGTAAGCCTATGCGGCAGGGTCTTGCTATTTACTGTTTTACTCTGTACAGCACCATGTACATTGATGGTGCTATATAAATAAATAAATAATCTGGAGTTAGGGGTGAGTGTAAAGTGGGCAAGTTTGCTAGTGACACCAAATTATTTAGGGTGGTTAAAACAAAAAGGAAAGAGTTCCAAGGGGCTCTCTCCAATCTGAGGCAATGCATTGAAATGGCAAACACAGAACAATGTAAGCAAATGTAAAGTGATGCATGTTGGGGTCAAAATTCACAATTTCACGTACGTGTTGATGGGGTCTGAGCAGGCAGTGAGTGATCAGGAAAGAGTTTTTGGGGTTGTAGTGAAAAGGTCAACCCAGTGTGTGACTGCTGTGAAAATTGTAGAGCTGGAAAAGTGCCAAAAATGACAAGGCCTCCAGTATCAGAGGACGTATGCCTATGTACCCCAGTTGGTGAGGGAAATGAGCAGGAGTAGGTATTGGACTCATGTCCTACTTGTGAGTGTCCCACAGGTAGCTGACTGGCCTCTGTGTGAACAGAATGCTGGAGTAGATAGACCCTGGGTCTGATCCAGCATGGCTCTTCTTACCTTCTTAACCCAAATTATCAAGGTGCTGGAGCGATTCACCTATGAGGAAAACTTAGATATAATGTTTGGAGATTTTTAGCATTGGTAGAAGATGAGCAAGGGGGGGCTGATAAAGGTGTATTAAAAATATTCATGGTGCAGAAGAAGGGGATAGGAAGACATTCTTCTCTCTCTAGAACCCAGCTTTAAGTAGTAAGACCAGCACTTGCTGTGGGAACATCTGGGGAAAAGGACTTGGCATCATTTCTACTCCCGGTCCTTCACTTTTACTACTGGAGAAGGGATGGGGAGCCAGCTGCAAGACATCAAGCTTGATAAGAATTTCCCACCCTCTCTGAACTGTATTTAGCCAGGCTGCTGTGACCCTTAGTGTACAGTAAGACCAGTATTAGTAGTATGGATTTTCTTTGGGTGGGTGGGGGAGGTTGGCCTGTTAATTTTGATTTTGCTCAGCACTTGTTTCATTGTAATATTGAATTGTTCTCTTTTGATAAGTTAACATTTATTGTGAACTGCTGTGGGTACAGTTTACTGTAGAAAAGTGTCATATAAATTTATCAAATTAACAAACCCAGTGTCATCCAATAAAGCTGAATAGTGGTAGATTCAAGGAAGTTAAAAAGGAAGTACTTTTTCATGCAGCAGATAGTTAAACTATAGAACTCACTACCTCAAGATATAGATATCCCACAAGATATAAACTATGGAATTTACTACTACAAGTACTTGGCTTTAAAGGAAGATTTGACAATTTCATGGAGGAGAAGGCGATCAATGGCTATTAGTCATGATGACTATTGTGACCAATTGGTATGTCTGCACCTACAACTCTGCAAAGTTGCAAGATCCACTTTTTTCTATATCCCGCAGAGATCCACCACCACTCATGTATTTTTTAAAATGTCCTTATTTGACCCATGTGAGAAGAAACTTTTATATGTGGAGAAGGATGGGCCCCTGTTTCAGAGCCCTGTTTCAGAGCTTCCTTAAGAACAAGGTTAGTGTGTTTGTCAAGCAGCCCAGTGCTTGAGTAAGACCAACACCAGGATAGGCAAGGCAGTCAAATCAATTCCAGTTTTCAATTTAACATATTTAGTAATATATTTAGTAAAGAACCCAGGAGGGAAAAGTTGAGAAATAGTCAATTGCTTTTAGGGATGTCAGGAATCCACAACAAATTCAAATGAGTTCAGATTTCTATGAAACTGCAGATTCTGCAGCAGAGTGGCTTTTTCTGAGTCATGTGGATTCTGTAGACTTGCAGACTGTTTTTGCACTTCTGGTTTTGTGGGGGATTTACACTAACGTGCATCAGCACTAATGTGCACTTTTGCATTAGGAATAATGTGCATTAACTAATTACCACAAGTGCACAAGTAGAATGAAATTCTGGTAAAAAAGAAATCTGGTTCCATCAATGAGCAGAAGATGGAATGAAATAAAGACACCTGGCAATCTGCAAAACACAGACAGAATGGATTTAACAAAAATAATAATGAAACATCAGTCTAGCTCAATAACACTCACTTATTAGGATTCTAAAAGTAACTCACCAAAGCAACTTACAGCTGGGGAGAGAGATGAGGCCCAACTGGGATTCCAGGGCATGGAAGAGTTTTGCATTTATTCTTTGCCAACCACCAAAGAAGGTTTCACAAACACAGGTATTTCTTGGGGGTGGCCTCATAACGTCAGCTGAATCAACCTGGAAGGGGTATACAAATGCAAACTTGGTGGTCTAGCACAGCCTGGCCATGCCTGACATGTTCTTTGTTCTTCTCCCCCCACCCCAAAAAAGGGGCAGGTGGAGAAGGTTGAATTCATCACAGTTGTTCTGCAATAGCCTCCAGTATCAATGTTGTGCCCCCAAGCCTGGAAGTTCAGCAGCACCTTGAGAAGAACCCAGTCTGAAGATCCATTGGACACCCCGCTTCATAGATAACCCTTAGCACCCCACTATATACTTTCCAAGACAGATGATAGGGCTACCCCCTCCTCAACCTCAGACTGAGAAGATTCTCAGCTTCTCCTGCCCCTCCGCTATGCACGTGCATGAGGCTACAGAAATGACCACAGATCCTGTAAGTACTGCAGTTAGCAGAGGAAAAGCCTTTGAAAAGCCCTGTCAGCCTTCTTAAGGCCTCAGTTGCCTGCAGTTCTTGGCTGGCTCAACAGCTCTCCATAAGAGGGATTACTCCATCCAGTATCTCCTTTAGTATGCTGTCCAAGGTCCTGACAGTTTTTTGCAATGTCATGACCCTGCTTCACCTGGAATGATACAGAACTCTCTGTGAGTATGCTTGTGCTGTAGCCTAACCAGGACAACAAGAGACAGTCCATCTCTGAACACCAGTTACTGAGCACATGAGTGGCGAGGTGCTGAACTGTGCTCATGCCCTGCTTCTGAACTTCCCATAGGCATCTGATTGATCATTATTGGAACAGAATGCTGCACTAGATAGGCCTTCGATCTGATCTGGCACTGCTTTTCTTATGTCTCCCTGGCACTTCATCCACTATGCATCTCCCTGGCACTTTGTTCATGTTGCCTATACCATGCTCTTCTCCAGCATCTTGGAGAAAAAGGTATGTAACTACTACTTCTCAAGTTGCTGCAGATGTAACCTAAATGTCAGAGGAGGGTGTAATTAAATAATCCCCCAACATGCATGCACCATGGTATGTAGACTCATGGACTTTAACCCTGCCCTGCAAAAGGCATCATACAGATCTGAGCACTGTAACAGGCCTGGTGCTCATCAAGTAACTGGAGAAAGTGAAGTTTCAATTAACGGCATTGTGAATGCAGTGCCTCTGTAGCTTTGCCTGTAAACTCTGTTGCACTGGGATCTGTCACCTTTTCTGTATTTCCTGTGACCATTTAAAGAAAACAAACACTGAAAGGGTGAAGAGATTGGAAGGGCCATGGATATTGTTGGTACACTTCCATAGAAAAGTCTTGAATCAGCCAACAGATGAAAAGAACATTTCTAGTTAAAGTGTTTTTGACTTGCATTTCTGCTTTGGCCTCTGGTTTTTTCTTGTTTGTTTGCTAGCATTTAATTTGTGCTATTAGAATCAGGCTAAGTCCTATACTGTACACAGGTAAGGGGGGGCATTGTGAGGGAAATCATAATGGCTACAGCAGAAGCATGGTTTAATATGAAAGACTATCACATACAGTACATGTATACGCTTCCAGCACCATGAACATAACACAAAAGAGACTCATAAGGAGAATATCCTGTCCCTAGTGGACACCTTGGCCGCTTTCTCAGGGCTAGAGATCGTGAGGTGGAGCAGGAACTTAGGCTGAAGCATGCCAGCATTCGACTCAAAGTATTAACACCCAAGGAGGCAGGAAGGCAAAGGTTGTTGCACACAAATGAAAAATGTATGCGGACAATTCTCCAAAGAGAAAGGAGGAAGAAGAGAGCTTTTGCTTAAATCTCTAATTAGAGTTCTATTTTAAGCAAATGAGAGACAGTAATGAGCTCCCTCTGGTTCTTGGTGTGGCGTTTTCTGTGCCAGGGACACTGTCAAGGCTCTTTAAAATGATTTGGGAGAGCCTTTATGCTGATCCATGTTCTAGGACTCCAGAAGTCTATGATCTATAGACCACATTGAAGCAAATGTGTACAAATTCAGCCACACATGTAGCAGCCACCACTCCTATCCCTGCCAGTCTCTTCCATCCTTGAAATCTTTTGCAGTATGGATCGCAGTCAGTTCCTCATCCTGACTAGAGGATCAGTATTGTAAATTTCCCTGCAGCTGGGAGTATGGCCACCGCAGCTTCTTTATCTTGAAAAAAAAGGGAACAGCATATATATTCTGAGCATAGTGGGGAATATTAAATGAACCCATAATGGATTCACTTTTCATTTGTCTCTCCTGCTCACTTGCCCTGCATTCCCATAGAAAATGGTGTGGAAACATATTTCCTGTTGCCCTATAAATTAGGATGCTCCTAAGGCATTGTATTATTATCATCATCATGTGAACCGCCCAGAGAGCTTCGGCTATTGGGCGGTATAAAAATGTAATAAATAAATAAATAAATAAATAAATAAATAAATAAATCATCATCATCATCATCATCATCATCATCATCCTGCCTTTTTTCTTCCAAGGAACCCAAGGCAGCATACAAAATCCTCCTCCTCTCCATGTTATCCTCTCAATAACAACCCTGTGAGGTAGGTTGGGCTGAGAGTCTGTGACTGGCCCAAAGTCACCCTGTGGGTTTCCATGGCCAAGTGGGGACTAGAACTTGGATCTCCCGACTCGCAGTCCAAACACCTTAGCCACTACACCACACTGGTTGCATCTTTGTTTCCCTTAACAGATTTTCTGCAGTTAAGGAAAAAGTTGGAAGAAGTGGTGGGAAAATATAGGAGGGTTACAAGTTGAAGATGACATTATCTCAACCCCCTGTAAATGCCTCTGATTGAGGCAGGGCAATGGCATCATTAAAGCCTCATCTCAAAGCATCCTAAATCTGGCTCCAGTCTTTCATAACCAGTGCTTACTAGTGTAGGATTCCTGTTCTGCTCCCCTTGTAGAGATTTGAAAGTTGTACAGACATTAGAAGCAGTGCTAGCTCCAGATTTTTGAAGGCCCTTGGGCAAGACACTAGCAATGCCCCCCATCCCTCAGTAAGTCAACTTTCTCACCATCATTGCTATCAGCTGCTGTTGCTCCTCATCTTCTTTCTCCTCACTGCCACCACTTGCTTGCTCGACAGTAAGCAGGTAGGCAGTGACATCTACTGTGCCTCCTTCTTTATACCACTTTGACTGGGCCAGAGCAGATGAACAAGTAGGTTGCAATGGTAAAGAGGAGAAGAAGAAAATCCAGGGGGCTGCTGTCACTGGGCCCCTGCTAGGACGTGGGCCTTTGGCATATGCCCAACCATGCCTGCTCTTGACTCCAGCCCTGAGTAGGCTGGGGCAAGTGGAGATTTATAATAGTGGAAGTATGGATAGTACATGTCGAGGTGAGTTGCTATGTATGGGTGTGCCAGAGAAAAAGTGCTTCCTATTTTTCAGTACAAACAGGAATTAACATCCTCTTTTAGATTCACATATATTCCATTGCTGTTAGCATTAGCAAATTGAGGAGGCTGTTTATCTTTCAGGAGAAGCAGCCCAATGCTGTGTTTCTGGCCACCACAACATATTGGCAACATTCCTGCTGTAAAGTGTTAGTAGGGCACCAGAGATTTTCTGTTTCCAATCTGTTTGAAATCTGTTTTGGATTTTGTTTTGTTTTTTTGTTTTTTAAGAAGCCTTATAAGCCGGGGTGCAATCTACATGATGTTGGATTAACTCCAGGGAAATGAATCCTCACATTTCTACCATTAGGCCCTGCATTTTGAAAATACTTGTGACTCTTTCTTGGGGGAGAATTCATCAATTAACACAGCCCTCATGTGTTCTGAACACTCAATTACTTCAAAGTTCTGACAATCTGAGTATCTGAGGCTAGTTCAGCTGGACTTCTATTGGCTTAAAGTTTTATGAAATGCCAGGTTTACTTACGATCCTGAATAAATATATGGTCTGCACTCATACATTCATTTTCATTCTTGAAAATGTGCACCATGTACACTGATGGTGCTAAATAAATAAATAAATAATTGATATTAATGTTTTTGATAAGAAAGATAAGATGGCTAGAAAGGAAGTACAAGACAAACTCTCCGAACACAATTTTTTCACAATTCTGCTTCCCACTTGAAATTAGGCATATCTGTAAATTATCATCTTGCTTGGGGTAGCTGACATGTTCCTTGTTTTTTCTCAGACTTCTGTATCTAGAAAATTTTTGTGATCTGGCTTTTCTCCACTCTCTACCCCCTCAACCTGATCACACAAGATGAGATTTATTCAAAATATATGACAAGTTTTTGCCTTTGGGCCCTTCATGGTTTATTTTTTAAAGTGTCTTTCTCCATGTCCTCCCTGCCGTCATTACTAAAGAAATCCATGACTGAAATGATGCTGCTATGTTCCAGATACCACCTTCAGGTAAATACAAGCAACATGCTTATTACTGTGTCATGCTTTGACTGATGAAAATATGTTGACAATGCATATGATTGTGCTGCTAGCATGGTGGGGGTCATTCTGGTGCTACTGTTTTGGAGTCAGAAATGCAATTACAAACTAGTTCAAATCACAAAGGGATTTATCAATAGATCTAAATCTACCTTCTCCCAACCTCTGTAATATAGAATTGGGTGTGATAAATTGGAATGTATAGGTGGGAAAAAATCATTTGCTTCTTGCCATCCAATACCATGAATAGACAAAGGGATTCTTTATTATACTTATACATCCTTATATGCCAATATATAAAATATACTTTGGTTTTCAAATGTACGCCTAAGATTTTTTAAGAATGCCTGTCAAATGTAAGGTGCTAATGTGACGAATGGATGCAATTCTGGGCTTGTTGCCATGTAAGGTGTAAAATCAGCACCAAAGTTCACATATGAAGTGGCCTTAAGAGCTCCAGGTACAGAATAGACAAAGTGAGCAGGGGGTGATTAGGGTGTTAAGTGAAGTGTTCTGTTTAGATCAATATTGCCATGATCATTCCCTAGGCTCTTAAATCAAATCCACTGTAGTGTGTACCTGGAAAGCATATAAAATGTGTGCTTTTAGGAGGCACTGTCTCTTTGAAGAATAAAACTTGTATCAAAATTACCTGCAGAAAAAAGAGAAATTTATATCTTCCCTCTAATTCTCTGCAGGGTGTTAGAAGCAATGCGTGGCAGGTGTTGGGCAAAGGGCAGCCCTTACAAATTTCATTACCCTTCCCCAACCTGGTGCCCTCCAGGTGCTGTTACACTACAACTCCCGTCAGGCTGTGCTGTCTAGGGGGTGATGGGAGTTGTAGTCCAATCCATCTGGAAAGCATCATTTAAAAGGAAGCAAGAACACCAGTGAACACAAGAGTTAACTGGAGTTATAATAACTTTGGCTGTTAAAATTCATGAGGTGTAAAGAAAACAAATTGCACAGGTTAGATGAGTTGTCTTTAAAGTGTATATATGACTTCCTCTTTCCCCTCCCTCTGCATTCACCACCCTCACCCCCATTCAAAGCACTGTTGGCACAAGCTAATTAGAACACATAAAAGGGAGCCGCGTATATCCTTCCCAGGGCATAGATACCGTTGTGCTCAGTCTAGACAATTTATGGATGTTTGAGGGAAGCCAAGGGAAACCTATATCACACCCCTGCACGAACAATCACAGAGTAGAATAGTTCACATTCATTTCTTCCTGTTTGCATTTTTTTTTCATTTTAAAGAGATATCTCACTCCCCTTTGAAATGTATCCACTTTTGTTTAATTACTTCTGCGGCTCAAATTTCACAAGTTTTCCTTTGAAATTAAAGGAAACACATTAAAACACATCAACACATTAAAACAATTCAATAAAGAAGGATTTTAAAAAAAGAATCCCTGAACTTAATATATTTCTTCTCTTTCTCTAGTAATTTGAACTGATGAAATAATTTTTTGACATGTTTATGAGTTTTTCTTTTTCTTTTTTACTACTACTATTCTATTCCTCTTATTACTAGCCAGCCTTCAAGAATTGCTTTCAGGTTCAAGACAGTTTGAATGAATTTAAATGACTGGCTGAGAAAAGCAGCATCACACAGTAGAGAGATTCAGGAGCTACAGTGTGGGAAATGCCGCTTTGAATCCTGACTTGGCTCTCAAGCTCAGTGGCTGATGTCAGGAACTGCAGACTAATCCACTTCATAGGTGTGTTGTTAGGCTAAATTGCCTCCCTGAGCTCTTGGAAGAAGGAAAGATGTAGGCTATAAAAAGGAATAATTTCAATGCTTCCCGTTCATTAATGTCCACTGCTGGCTGCAGACATAAAGTCACGGGGCCATGAATGCCTTTAAGGATCCCTCCCTCAATATAAATTATACCATTGCCCAGGACTGGTGTCAAGGGTCAGCATGATTGGGAACCTGCCGAGGACCCTTACCCCAGCAGGAACCTCCTAACAAGAGCCTGTTAGTGTTGCTCCTCGTTTTCATCATTGCAAGCTGCTTGTGGTGGGCTCTGTTGCCTGTACCGTGTATTATTTCCATTGGCCATAGAGTTCTGCAGCAGGAGCGGCTGAAAGCACCTCGGCCGCTCCTGTACAGTCAGCAGAACTTGCAGTGCATGAAGGGATAGGGCCAGGAGGGCTGAGGGAGGAGCACCAGCTGCCTGGAAGGATGAGGGGACTTACAGCCACATGACAGGGAGACAGGACAACATGTCGTGTGGGGAGTACTGGCAACATAACTTGGCCAGATCTACACTAAGCAGGATATAACACTTTGAAAACGTTTTGAAGACTGTATGGGGAGTGTGTCCTGGGCCTCAATAGTTGTCACTACTGTTTTAAACTGTTTTAAAGCAGTAGTGTAGATCCTGCCATGGTAAGTTGCCTATTAACACCCCTCCCCCCCCATTGCCTAAAGTGTTGTCCAAACTCAGCCTGTCTCTCTGCCTGTCAAGCAAGTGGTAGCAATGATAAGAAAGAAGATGGGGAGCATTTGGCTAGTGATAATGGTGGTGAAAAAGTAGTCTTACTGAGCGAAGGGGCCCACTGAGGGTGTCTTGCCTAAGAGCCCTCAAAATTTCTTCCCTTTTCATGAGGAAGGAAATTTTCATGCCATCCAAATTGGCTGAGGATGGGCATACTTCTCCACTTCCCTGGTGTAACCTGGACAGGTTTTGGCTATGTAGTTAGATTCTCCTAGCTTCATAATGTAGGGGTGGTACTACCCAGGCTTTCTTCTTGAATCATGCATTGCATCCTAGCATGCAGATCAATAAGTGAGGGTGAGTGGGTGGGTTAAGCCCACAATCCTGTTAGAAAGTCCTAAACTAGTAACCAGGGGCAGGAGGAGCTCCCCCAGATGGGAGGAGTCACCTATCCTCTACTAATAGGGCAAGCCAGTGTGGCCAGCTGATATTGGCAGCACAGTGCTAAGGATTTTTACTACAGCTTTTATTCCAGCGTGAACATGGCAGCTGATGGACTCGTGCAGCATGGGCATCAAGCCCAAGCACTCAGATGCAAAGAGTAATGGGGGGGGGCTTCTTTTGCCCCCTTTCCCTTACAAGACCCGGTGAACCTCATGCTATTGTATTTAATAAAGGTTGCAGCTGCATTTAAACCAGTAGCAGTGTTGAACTCTTTATCATTGCTGCAGTATATTCACAAAAATAAACATTCTGCTTTTTCCTCTAGCAGACTGAGATAGTCCTCTTGGTGCTTACCATAGCAAATAACAAGAGCGTGTAGAGACACTGGCTGCTTCCAAGCTTCATGGCTCATTTCTAATGTCCAAGAAAGCTTGTGCTTGGTTTTCAAGGACTTTCTCATGGCTATTTGAGGTTAAATCCTGAGGTAAATCTGGCCTCAATGCCGGCGTGCTGTAGGCATTTATTGAAAATGTATCTTTCCCCCAGCCTTGAGCTATCCTTGTAACACATCTTTGTATGCGTGTGTGTGATCTTTTTTGTTTGATTTGGTTTGGTTTTATTCTTTTGTAAACTGCTTTGGGATTTATTTCAAATGAGAAATCATATATTAATAGTGTTAATACATAATAAAAAATAAAAAAATTAATTGGGGTAGGCGAGAGCAGTGTGTTTGAAGAGCTTTTCTTGTGGCTAGACTTTTATACTTCTGATAACAAGAGATAGAGGTTTACCTCCTGAGGAACAATCACATCTAGTGTGAAACATAATGGAGGGAGTATTGGAAAAAGGAAATACTGCCTTCCATTTATTTATTTACTTACTTACTTAAAATAAAATAATACATGCTTCGTCAAATTAGTCTATCAAATCCCTTGGGCTGTTGGTATATATGTATATGTATGTGTATATATATATATATATATATATATATATATATATATATATATATATGAACTTTTATTTGAAGATGGTTCAATTACAAAAGAGTAATACATTTACTGCCATTTCATTAGGTGCTCATTTTAAACATAACCACCAATTTTCAATTGCATATCCTTTTTACAGAGTTACCAGAGATCAAATTAACTGGAAGTACAATATATATTACAAATGTATATCATGTTCCCCAACATCTTTAAAATGGTGTATGTGTGTTAAAATTAATATCATGAGATAATAAATACAGGGTTGAATCTAGCAACCTTCTTTTTTTTTACATTTTTTACATTCTCTTTTTAGAGTCAACATATACAAGAAACAGGAACTATTTTTTGCCCAAGAAATCATCCTTGAAATTAGGGTGCAAGCCAGCCCTAATTTGTTATTGTTAGATGAATTGTGAATATTTGTTCTTCTTGGATCTTTCAGGTAGTATAATGTGAACCATACACTAGTGGCATTGGTACCCCACACATCATTTCTCAGATAGCTTTAGCATAAAGAGTGCATCTCAACTGTAGCTTATACTGACTACACATACAGATCCTGCAATAATCTCATAAATGTGTAGTAAATTGGTAAATCAGGTAATGCATGTCCTAGTTAGAGTGGAGGGCTTGAAGTGAACTTCTAATGTAGACAAGTCCTAAACCTGGCTTGTGAAGGTCTATTCAATTGGTTCGTTCACTTTTGTTTATATCCTGTTCTTCCTCCAAAGAGCTCCCGAGAGATTTATAGGGTTCCCAGCCACTATCCCTTTTCAGGCAGAGATCAGCCCCAGACCTGCTTGGCTTCAGAGGGAGGAAGCTGCATTGTCATTCTCTGGCTCGCAAATGAGGCCATGGAAAGGCAGGGGCTGAGAGGCCTTCCGGTGTTCTCTGGAGGGGGATACCTCGCATCCTTGTGTGACTCATGGATCATTTGTGTCTGAAAAAAACATTCTTCACACACTCCCTGCGGTTCAGGCTAAGTACTCTTGGCACCATGAGTCACAAGAAACAAGAGGCTATTAAGCAGCTGTAAGAGGCAGTGGGGAGAGATCCATGCTGACTAAAGCTGTACAAAGGGATTGGAAAAAATGGACTCTTGGAGGCTTTAGAGGAAAATAAAGTGTGTGTGAAGGGAGAACATGCTCTGAGGCACTGCCTTATAAGAAACATGTCATACATGAACAATTATTATTTCTGGTTCAACCAGGGGTAGGCAAATTATGGTCTTCCAGATGTGTTGGCCCAGAAATTCCATCATCCTCACCATTGCTTATGCTGACTAGGGCTAAAGGGGGTTGTAGTCCAAAGCAACTGGAGAGCCACAGGTTGCCTAACCCTGACAGTTAAGGAATAGTATGGAATGGCCATTTTATATTCATCAGTCATGGATATCTTTCCAAAAGAGTAACTGGCTTTGTTTTCTTTCTTCCCCTCCTTATTGTTTTATTATGATTTTATTAGAATGTAAGCCTATGCAGCAGGGTCTTGCTATTTACTGTTTTACTCTGTACAGCACCATGTACATTGATGGTGCTATATAAATAAATAATAATAATAATAATGAGGGGCAGGTCAGGGACACTGTCACTTATAGGAGTTTCTCTGTTTCGTGGTATTATACAACTGCAGGTCAACAGAAGGGCTGCTCCTTTGTACCACCCAGTGGAGGCTGATGGCTCCGATTTCAGAGGGGCTGGGAATCCATTTTGGATTTCAGCCAGAACCAGCCAGAACTCGAAAGGAGCTATCTAAAGGTGCTGAACCTATTTTTGGAAGGAAGAACTTGAAACCTAGACTGTCTCACTAACTGCCAGAGTGAAGAGTGCCACTCCTTCCCACCCCTCACTCCCCACCCCACCCGACACACAACAAACATATTCCTAATGTTATTGTAATTCTGTGTGGATTTTAATTGTAAAGTACTTTGGGAGCCAATTTCTAGTCAGAGAGATAGTCCAAATTTTGTGGCTATTTTATGGGAATCTTTTTGCTTGAATGTTCTTTTGACTGAATCCAAACCTGTTGTTCCTAAGCAATACACTTCTTTACTCTAAGGGCTTTTCTATTACGTTCATCAGATGAGTGTTTTATAGCACACTCGCAACTGCCCACTTATGGATGTGCGAGTGTCCTTTAAATGGCAATGTCCACCTTCCATGTGCCTCCAGCTCCTTCAACTCATTTTTCCATCGCAAAATAGAACCCTTTTAGTCCGACTTTTTTTTTTAAAAAAAAAAAATGGAATGTGCTGCAATCTCCTGCAGGAAAAGTGGTGTGATAAAAACAGCACCTGAATGGGCCATGTGGTCTTCGTTTACTTCTTTTTCCCCTCCAGAAACAAAGAGGAAATAATTAGGTACAAAAGTGGGGGCAGAGAAGAGACGGCAAGGAGACGCGATTTCCCCCCATGCGATGATGCTCTACATGAGGCATTTATCATTCATTCATCATTCCCGAGTCACAGTTGTTCATGGGTTCTTTAGATGATGTTGTGTACCTCCAGTTTTACTTCTGTATCTAACCAGCACTTTCGGCGAGTTGCTGCTGTTGTTGTTTTTAGAGCAGGGGAAATGCGGCATTTAATTGTGAAACAAAGTCTGATTTCCTCGTGTGTATTTGCGTGATTCCCATATACCATAGTGCCACCTAGAAGTTATGGCCAGATCTACACCAAGCATCATACAACACTTTGAAAATAGTTTGAAAACTCTATATGGAGTGTGTCCGGGGCCCGAACAGTATCACTACTGTTATAAAGTACCTGAGAGAGTGCCTTCTCCCCTATCAACCTGCTCGGTCACTGAGGTCATCCAAGGGCATGCTCCTGGTGGTTCCACATAGACCTATCATCAGATTGGAGTCCACCAGGGGAAGAGCCTTCAGTGCAGTGGGTCCCCTTCCTATGGAATTCCCTGCCTCTGGAGGCCAGGCAGGCACCAACTTTGTACTCCTTCTGGTGCCTCCTTAAAATGTCGTTGTTCCAGGAAGCCTTCCCTTAATGACGAGCTGTGGTTTATTTTGCACTTTGTTTCTTTTAAAAATGTACTTTTTAAAAACTTTATTGCATATTAGCCGCATGGGCCATTCGCAAACAGGTGAGACAATAACATACCCGCCGCAAGTATTAACACTTTTAATGTGTTTCTATTCTATTTTATTTTGTCCACCACTCCAAAATTCTGATGAGGAGTGGTATATAAATATTGCAAATAAATAAATAAACAAACAAACCATTTTAAAGCAGTAGCGTAGATCCTGACTAAGTCTCAGAAAGGCAAGAAAGGAAATGCTCCACATGTAATACTTAGATCTCAATTCTGCAATGAAATCAAAAGTAGATACAGTGGATTAACAACCTCATTGAGAAAAGCTCTAAAACCAAGGATGGCAGACAAGATGCCTGATGCCAATGCCTTAACACTGTTGAATGACTTTCAATGACATTTGGAGAGTTAGCTAATATTAGGCTTCATATTTATCCCAAAGGTTGTCAGAAGCCTAAGTTGAAAAATCTCAAAATGACATCCAATTGAAATGTATTGGGGCAACACAAAATCTGTACGAAATACATTATGAAATGTCTTCAACATATAGCATTAAATTATTTATATGTTGGTGTATAAAGCAGCCTCTTGTGACACTGTGGTGTTGAGAAAATGACAATTTAAAAATCCAAAATGGATGCCAAAAGCGCTACCTCTCAATTAAAACAGCAATATAAGCATCTTGTAATCAGAACAATAAAAGGTTTACAATTTCAGAATCAGCACCTGATATTACCTTAGAGCAACTCTTTATGACTTCCAGTTGTTTTTATATCAGCTTTTTATATCTGCTTTTATGAAGGCATGTTAAATATTATGTTGACGCTATAGTAGATGCAAAATAGTAGGATTCCATGATCATTTTACAGAAGTCAAACAGCTGTTTATTTTCCTGAGTTTTTGACAGAATCTAAACTGGCAAACTGAAAAACTGGAGGCATATTATGGGTGCACAAGAACGGACACAAACAACTACATGTTGAGGGGAAACTTTGAAGAGAAAACTGCTGTAGCTCTCAGCCAAAATTTTCTTAGCCATTTTCTTCTTCTTAATTGGCGACCTCATGGCTCTCACCATGGAGACTGTGCAAGATTTCATAAAGTTGGAACACAATCTTTATAGCCTTTATAACATATTTTGTCCAGCTAATGGCTGAAACGTAGGGATTAAATATAATAAATAGATAATAAATAACTGATATGTAGTTGTGAATATGGCACTGTTACCTCACTACTAGTGGGTATTCACGGTTACGAACTTTAGCTATTTTTTCCACTGGGTAGAAAGAATATGTACCTAATAGAGAAGGAATTTACCTAGAAATATGAAAACTTGGGAGGGAGGATAAGGGGGAAACAAACATTTTGGGGAAACTATTTCTCCCCAATTTCCCAAACCTTCCTGGAAAAAATGGAGAAACCCTTTTTCCTCTGGATGTTTCCGTTCCCCCCCCCCACAAGCATTTTCCCCCATTCCCCCCCCCCAGGCATTTGCTTCTCTAAGCTTGCCTGTAAATATTTCTACTTCTTTAGAACAGTACTGTTTGTTGGTGGGGGGGAGGGTGCGCTCTGCACCAGGAAGATCTGATAACCACAAACATCCACAGAGCATTGGATCCTCCAGAGCAGAGATTGGCTGCTTCTAAACCTATAGAATAATTTCAGAGTGGAGATGTGCCCTATCGAAGCTTCTAATGTCTCTGAAATTATTCTACCGTTTAGTGTGTGTGTGTGGTGTCAATTTGAAAACCTTACAATAAAGAATATGGGGTGATGGGGTGGGTTAATTTTGATAATTGATATTGACATCTGTGGCTTTTTTAATATATATATAATTTTTTTTATTGCTTTTCACATTAATTAAACATACATCCTTGCAATACAACAACAACAACAACAACAACATACATGTTGAATAAATGTTGACTACAATTAATAAAAAAAAAAAAACATACTACATAAATGTTGAATAAATGTTGAATACATAATATCCTAACTACATAACATAATCAAACTTTACATATAAGTGCACCCCCCACCTCGGGATCTCATTCCTGATTCCAAAATCTCATACTCTCTTCTGCTGGTGGTTTCCCACTTCCCTTAAAAAACACAAATATTAGGAACTGTTTCCAAATTCCTTCAAAATCATTTGTTTTAGCTATACCTCTTCTCCATTTAATATTACAAGTCAATTTATCATTAATAGCTATATCCCATACTTCTTTATACCATTCTTCAATACAATAATCCCCTTGAATTTTCCAGTTCCTAGCTACAGTCAATCTTGCTGCAGTCAGCAAATTCGTTATCAATTCCTTAATTTCTTTTTTACATTTTAAATCTTCAAATAGTGACAGTAATGCAACTTTTGGTGTTCGTTCTATCTTCATTCCCACAATTTCTTCAATCTCCAAAAACACCATCTTCCACAATTATTGTACATATTTGCATTCCCACCACATATGTAAATACGTTCCTTTTTCCCCACAACCTCTCCAACAATTTGCTGAATGCTGATTATTTATCTTATTCAATCTAATCGGGGTTAGGTACCACCTCCACATAATTTTGAAATAATTCTCTTTTATTCTCACTGACATATTTCTCAACACTCTTTGTTTCCAAAGTCCCTCCCAGCTCTGTTGTCCTATTTGTACATTCAAATCTGTCTCCCATACCATTTTTCCTGAACTGTCCATCGACCCTTTCTCCAGCAATATTTTATATATTTCACTCATTAACGCTTTTAACAGTGGCTAACCAATTAGTAATTGCCACAGCACTGTCCATGACCATGTTCTCCTCCAATCCCAGTGTTCGGGGAAGGGAATGCCAATCATTTTTTTCACGGTGTCCTTGATTCTGCACTCATTGGGGTTCTTGGTTTGGCAGCATTCATTTTGGTCAGAGAGAAAGAGAGAGAGAGAGCAACGATACTGTTCATTTAGTGTTTGTTGCGAGTTGAATTTATTTAGAAGAGAGAAGGGGAGAGGGACCTGTTTTTCGTTTGGTTGTCTTTAATGCTTCGTTTGTTTGAGCTGTTCCACCACCAGAGTGTGCGCATCCAAAAATCTTAAGAAATCCTTTTTGAAAGCCTTTTTTTTAACTGTTCCTTCAAATATTCTTTTAAGTCCATTCAAGGCAGCTGTGTGTGTGTGTATGTGTGTGAGTATGTTTCTGTTCTGTTCTTTAACTTAAAAATCAGGTGGTATAAGAAGCTGTTTCAATTGAAATCCTTCAAGCCAGCCCACTGTCCATGTGGCTCCCTCGGTGGCGGCGGGCCCGGGTTTGAATTGAGCCCCCGGCTCCACCAGGAAGCAAGGCCACAGGTGGGGCCAGGGCGCTCAGTTCAAGCCCTGGCCCGCCGCCGAAGGAGCAGGTAAGTGAAGCGGGGGGTGGGCTTGCCTGGAGCTGCCGCCGCCGCAGTTCGTGTGGCGGCGGCGGGCCCAGGCGGGACAGGATGGGGACCTTACCTGCTCCCTTGGCGGCGGCGGGCCCGAGTTTGAATTGAGCCCCCGGCTCCACCAGGAAGCAAGGCCGCAGGTAATTTCCCAATTTACACTATTTAAAAAATTTAAATTGACACTATAGTGTAATTATTTAAAAAAATACACTAAAAATTAAAATTTTTACTATTATTTTTTACATTAAAGAATCGGGTGCCAGGTTGTAGCAAAAACTAGGTCCCTTAACCATTTCTCTGGTGTGAAGTAATGTTTTGGGTATAAGTTTCATGGATGTACATTTTAGAAAATGTTTTCCTTTCATACAAACATAAAGCAGCAGGTTTAGCTTATAAGAAGCAGGTACACAGAGAAAGGAAAATATTTTCTTCCTTCACACCAGAGATTTTTTTTTAAGAGACCTATATCTGTGTTATAATTCAAAATACACACACACGCACACACACACACACAAATCTATAAAAGAAAGCTTGAAATGTAGTTCAACATCTTTTAAAGAAACACACACTACCTGAAGAAGTTTAAACTCATGGCAGGTAGGCCAGGGTTAACCTCCTCTCATTCCTAGTTCCAAAATATTTCTTTCCATAAAGTTTAAACTTCTAGAGGCCTGGGTGAGGAACTGCCACCACAAAGGAAAGTTTGCCATATATTCTTTACTTTGAATTAAGAAGCATGCACCAGCACTTCAAACACACACACACACACCTCCCTCTTCACAATCACAGACACACAACAAAGTCAATCGAACCCCTACCTGAGCCAACCAGGTTTTCTTTTTCCTTTGAGGCCAGGGAAGGGCCAACCTCCAAGCAAGGCAGATAGTTTCTCTCTCCCTCCCTGGCCTCCACAGCACTGTGGGGAAGGAGAGGGCATCTGCAGAAGGAAATGGCTCCTAAATGAGCCAGGTGGCCATCTTATTTCAGCCAGGCAGCCATCTTATTTCCAACATTCCAATCTATTTGAGACAGGAGGGAGGGGGAGAGCAACGCTACTGAGCATGCTCCATTTAGGAGTTATGAGTCTGTACTCACTTTAATGGGGCAAAGAAATGTTCATTAAAAAACAATGGAAGCGAATTTTGAAAAAAGAAAAGCCATTCCACCAACTAGAAGGACAGGGGGACAAGATCCCACCACTGGTTTGAAGGGTAAGGGTCCCAATTCAGAGCTTTTGGTGAGCAAAAAAACCATCGCAACCCAGAAATAGTAAGCCAGTTTGAGCCAGAGAGGTTTTCCCCATTTTGGTACTTTGAACTGCCATCCTGCCCTCAATATTTCACAAATCTTCTTGAAATGCACAGGGTATGTAAAACCAGCATTTCTTTCTGGCAGGTCTCCGTTTCAGAAAGATTGGTGAAACATTTTCCATTTTATGAACATCAGAATGACCCACCCCCAATTTCGGCCTTAACATGGTGGAATGCTCTTTTCATTGATCGCCTATAACACAGGGAAACACTCCCGTGTTTCCCTGTAATCAGCACCATTATCATCATCACCAACATTAGCAGCAGCAGCCGCTGTCCTCCCAGTACCTCTGCCACGGTCTTCTTTCGCCAGCTGGCCTGGTCCATCACCAGTGCCTGCTGCCTGGGTGGTCTAGGCTGCTGACAGCAGGGTGGGGAATGAACTGACCCCCGCCCCTTAGGTCTCATCGCATGCGACGAGACCCAAGGGGTGGGGCTTCGTGTTTGCTCTCTGTTCCAGCCGTCCGGGCCAGGGAATGAACTACTGCGCTGATGCAATTGCATCAGCACAGCAGAAGGGCTAGATCAGCTCTGGAGGGAGGTGGGGGCTGGGAGATGCATTCCCGGAAGCCCGGGAATGTGTCTTCCAGTCCCCGCCCCCAACACTGATCTAGCCTTCTGCTGCACTAGATCAGCACTGGGGAAGGGCTGGAGCACCTGTTCCTGGAAGTCCAAGAATGCGTCTTCCAGCTCTTTTCCCTGGTGAATTGGGCCAGTCCCAGTTGGCCCGGAGACCTCCGTTTTTCCAGAGGTCTCCGGGGTTTCCCGGTGCATCTGGTCACCCTACTTTGGTGCCTCGGATCTTTTAGGAAACTAGCAACACTTGTAGACAGATCTTGTTCCAAGAACACAGTACTGCCTAGGCCTCTGCTATGCTAATTTCATGATTTGTGAGTTCATAAAGATTTTTCAAAGGAATGGTTATATTCCATGTTGGCAAACATGTGAGACACTAAGAATTGCCTGATTTTTATTTGTGTGCTGTGTGATGATTATCATGTGCCATGAGTCTTTGGTTCAAATTTAAATCTGACCATGGTCTTTCTGGGCTACAGGAAACCAATATTATGTGCCATCGCTCCCCTACTCCACCTGTAATGTGGGTCCACTTAGCCACCAGTCCAAAGGTAGGGATGCTATTTCCTTCAAGATGTTTTGGAATACAATTTCCATAAGCCCCAGTCACCATAGGCAATTGTAAGGGATTCTGGGAGTTGAAAAATCTGGAGAGCACCATGTTGCCTACCTCTACCCAGTCCTCTATTTGAAGGGCTGCCCTTCCCCTTTCTCCTTTGAAGATAATGAAATGTAAGAAATGTTGATCATCAACAGTTACCACTCAGACAGCACTCTGAGCAAGAGGAAGAGAGGCAAAGACAGAACCAAATAATTTTAGACCGCCTAAGAAATTAATCTTTGTGCAGGGAATGTATTTTCTTTGAAATTTTAAGTCATCCCAAAGGCTGTTGGGATGGTGTGACTGGTTCTTGTCTTTTCTCGGGCACTTTATTCCTTTAATTAAGAAGCAATGTGCAAAATAAGCCAGGCTTGTTTCTGCTTGGAAGCTCTGAGCACCTGGATTTATTTCAAGAGCCAGAACTTCAATCTGAGCCCTCCGGTGATTAGCTTGTTCAGTGTAGTTTTATCAGTATTGGCCTGAGGCCCAGGAATCCCAGACTGACCTCACATTGGAGGATTTCTGCCAGCTCACTGAACTGCCCTTTTAGATCAGCATCATTGCTGAAATCCAGGTTTGGAAAAATCAAGCTAGCTAATTAGCTATGGATAAGGCAATGGGGCTAACAATTAAGGGGGAGACCATTCATCTTACTGGTATTTCTGAGAATCCTCATAGACAGCCTCCCCTAACCCGGCACCCTCCAGATGTGTTGGACTACAGTTTCCATCATCCCCAGCAAGCATGGTTCAAAGTGACATACTCCCAGGTGAGTACAGAACTACAGCCCAAAATAGCCAGATTACATTATGCAAATTTTCATCTAAATCCAATCCAGTTTAGGAGTAGAGCTGAGGATGATGGGTGTTGTGGTCAATATATCTGGAAGGTTCAAGGTTGAGCAAGGCTGTTTCTAAGGCTAAAGTAGAATCCAAAAACATGTTCAACTGATAACAAAATAGAAGTCCTTCAGCAGCCCAGAAAGGGTTCACCATTTTAAAGAACGCCATTCTCTTCCCGCACATGTGGTCTTTATCCGTTATGGGTTTACTGCTTAATTTTGATTTTATTCATAACATTTTTATATATTGATTTTCATTCCTAAAAAGGGCATCCAAAGCAGAGTCACATAACAATTCCAAAGAAAAACAAATGCAATAAAAGTAGTTTAAAAATGCAATAGAACTAAATAAAATAAAATACAAAATAAACAGCAAAAAAACACAGTTAAAGTAAAAGGTGCAATAAAAATGAAAACTCTTCTATAACTGAAAATCATTGTGATTTAAAATAACAGTGTCCCTCTAGATTGGGTGGGGTGGGGGGAACTTGAGGGGCCCCACCACATCCCAATCTAGGTGTGGATCTCTCCCCAAAATTGGGCAGGCACTTTCCATGAATGGAACTTTGCCGTGCACAGGAGACAGATCCTGGATTCAATCCAGGATCCAAGACAATTTGAAGAATTGTGGAAGTCTATAGAAGAGAATGCCCCCAAAGTATCTTTAAAAGTGTTTTGTTTGCTTGTTTGTTGCCCTTTCTGGACATGCGAAGCTTTTGTCAGTGTTTTATTTTTGTATTCCTTACACTGATATGTTGCTAAACAGCAGCATTCAACTGGCTGAGAAATCCTGCCAAGGAATTTGTGACATCACTGACATTGAATAATGAGGATATAAATAGCCATGCTGACAACGAGCAAACAGCTGGCCTTTTCTGTGCATGAACTTGTGGTACCTTTTCCAACTTCAGCATTATTTGTGGTTTGGCTGGGAAAATAAAGAAATGAAAAGAAAGACCACAACAGCCAGATGTTCACAGTTAATGAAATAGATACCCCCTTCCCCATGGACACGTGAGGAGACAACACTTCCCATTACTCCCTAGACTGAAATTTGAAGGATTAGCTGGAGGAAGTTCAGATGCAACCCAAATCCTTCATGCTAGTCATGCAAATAATAGTGACTGGGGGTCCTACTTTATAGAGGACAGCCCTGTGTTTTGGAGAAGTGTCAGAGGACAGTCCTCTGTTTCAAGATGTCTTCTATTTGATGGGTTCCCCATAAGAACAGGGAGCAGTGACCTTGAAGTTGCCTACCAACAGTAGTACAGGGTGAACCGCCCAGAGAGCTTCGGCTATTGGGCAGTATAAAAATGTAATAAATAAAATAAATAAAATACATGGTCAGCCAACTGAGCAGGCACACAGCTCACCTGGTCAGTCTTCTCTATTATGATGAGATGTATTGTACTTCTATTGAAATGATAGTTATTTTTTCTAAATACGTACCTATACATATCAATTTGCATATGCAGCTCCTAGGTAAACTGATGTCCTCTTTTTTTGGTGATGCATTTCCTCTGTTTTGACAATGCGTAAGTAGCCCCCCTATTCCCAGTGCATGAACACAATGAAAAGATGAATACAAGGCTCCAGCAGCTTAAAATGCAAGGGTTATCATGTGGTTCCATTCAACTGAACTCTGGGGCTGCAGGTCTTTTAAAGGCTGCCCAACACCTTCAGAGAACTTTGGAATTCATTATATATATTAGGGCTGTGATCCACTTCTCTTCGGGTCAGAGAAGCAACAGCGAACCGGGGTGATCCGCCTCCGATACAGGCGGAGGAGAAGCGGATCGGGGGGCTGGAGAAGCATGGCAAAGAGAAGCGACCATAAGCAGATCGCTCCTCTTTTCACGGAGCGCTCCGCCTGCCATTTTGGATAATTTCCCCCATAGGATTGCATTGCGGAAAAGATTAGTGGATAACTTTTTGGTTTTTCAAGCTACCTATTTGAAACTCACTGTGCTTAGAGAGTCGTGGGTGGGGGTCATTTGTGCCTATTTTCAGCACTTTGTATGCTGCAGTTTGCTTGCTATAATTTTTTAAAAAATAAGGTAAAAAAAAGCGGGAGAGGTACCTTTTTTTGAAGTGCTGAGAGGCAGATTCAACTCCCAATCATGATCACCTGATGAAGCATCCTCCAATCCCAAAGTTGGAGGGGGGGGGATAAGCAAAATGGGATATTTAGTAACTTGGGATACTGGGAAACTTTTCTTTCTTAGTCTCTGAACGGACTTTTCCTAGTGTTTTTTAAAACAGTAGCCCCACCAAATGCACAAACACAACCTGAAATCATATGCTAAGCAAATAAATAACAGATAGGAAACACAGCACTGCCACCCACCCCAACCTTGGTGAACAACTGAATAGATGTGGTGCAAGGGGATGAGGTGCCCTAGGGCATGTGGACGTGCCCAGTGCACACTCCTGCCCTTGGAGGGTAATCCGAACCCTCCAAAGGTTAACCAGTGGAGAACCTATGCCTGTCATGAGTTGAAGTGCAAGTTAGCTTCTAAAAGACTGTCAAATGGGCAGAGTTCCCCCTCCCCCTGGGCACATCCACTTTCCTCTTACTTTTAAAAGACAGACATAGCTTTTTTTTAAAAAAAATCTTCTTGTTGTTGTGATTCAGCAACACTGCTGCTTTTAATTCCACCCCTCCTTTGTTTGTTTATTTATTTATTTATTACATACACCCCATAGCCCAAGCTCTCCTGGCTTTCTCTCTTCAGTGAAGTCAGGCAGGCTTTCATTGTGGTTCAACTCTTTACTGTTGTGGTTGTTGTTATTATTATTATTAATTAGTACTGCTATTATTAATGTTATTAATGGCTGTGATCACAGTGCAGTCAATCAACTCTGAAGCAAGGATCACAAAGCTTGACTCTTACCCTCCTAGTCCCCTAGTTATGGGATGCAAAAGAAAAGGCATCTCTCTGTGCTGCTACCACCTCACAGGGATGGTTTGCATTACTGGCTTTGAAATAATCCTTGGCTCACTTCCTTGTGCCCCCAGAAATGTCTGCTGAATGCCTGCCTTCCCACCTCCGCCTGGGTGCTGTTGTTTTGGGGTATCAGCTGGGACTTACTTCCTCATAGATCTATGGCATAGTCATATATCTCTGCCTGCCTCTCTGCCAGCCTGGTGCCTGGGAGATGTACTACATGATGGGCTTTGTGGTTCAACCCCACAAGCCTCTGACATGCTTGCTCCCAGTACTGCCTGTCCTCCTCTGTGCCCTCCTCGCAGGGATGGTTTGTGCATGTCTTGCTTTGACTCAGGGAGGGTATCCTTCCATGTGATAAAAGGCAGCTGCATTGCACACTCTTGGTGTGTGTGTGTGTGTGTGTGTGTGTGTGTGTGTGTGTGTGTGTGTGCATTTTTGGAAGTGTTTCACCTGAGATGAAGATCCTTATTTAGAAAAAAAAAATCTTGATTCCCCCAAATCATCTGTGCTATTGATTGCTATGGGCAAGCAGTTTGCAATGGATCCCTATGGGCAGGTATGGTTTCCTTATGGGCATACTGTTCTTTGTGGGGGATTTTTCATATATTCCCTCAAAATCAGTGGAGGCTCGGATATCCTTCCAATGGCATGAAGGTGGATACATGGATAAGCTGTCATGGTGCCTAATTTGAGGTTTCTAACATGAAAACTGACGGAGTTCTAGCATGGGATTTGAATTGGGGTGAGTTAAAAGGGGGGAAATCGCCAAAAATCAGGGGATGATGGGATTTGCTTGAACACACACCCTTCAGTGCACTTCCTACTGGTGGCATTATAGTACTAGCACAGCTTCATTGTATCAACTGCATGGATTTCCCTTGCCTCTCGATGCCTCAAAACTTTGGACCAAGGACCAAGTGGCTTTCGTGGTTGAAGTTTGTGCCCACAAAAACAGGAGAAAAGTCACAGGATGCTATAGACAAATTTATTGTGGAAAAGCCTGACACATTATGGCCTCTTGCTTTCTGTTAGGCCTTCTTCAAAGGTCTCATATATAAAAATTAGGAATGAGACAACACAGAACTAAAAAAATTTTTACAACTGGAAAAGCTCATTGCAAGCTTGGCCTGTGTATACATGTAAACAATAAAACAATTTCAATATTACATATAAAAAGTTCATAGGGCATGTTGCAAATAAGGCCCAGGCATACATTTCAATAATCTAAAACAGTTAAAATTGTAGATACTTGTTAGAGCAGATTGTCTTGTGTTTATACACTGGGAACCAGAAGGGATGTGCTGCTGAAGACTGTGTCTTTACACTGTTGGACAAGGGGTTTTATTTGTTTGGTTTTGTTTTTTGGTGTGTGTGTTTTTTTAGTCTCTTACAGTGTTACTATGACAAGACAATTCACTCAAGGTCTTCTCATACCTGGACTGAGCTACAAACATCAGGAATGTCTCAAAATGCCAGGACGGTTAAAGGAGTGATAAAAAAAAATCCAACTCCTCATTTAGCCCCTCTGGAGACCAGGTGTTTAATTCCAAAATCCACACCAATTCTTTTCTCAGCAGTTGCTTCTCGTCCTTGTAAAGTTTTTCCAAACTTAAAATCTGTTGAAAGATGTTTCTTTTCTCCAAAATGGTGTACAAGTGGAGGACCTGGTCTGTTGTTTCTGATATTACTCAGGTATTCCCCTATTTGTTACTTGAAGGGTCTGATGGTTTTCCCCACATAATTTTTTGGACACTTAAGGATGAAGCTTTTTACTACTCCTTATTTACATGTACGCACAGGTTGTGCTTGCAATGTGCTTTTCCAATTGTAAAAATCTTTTTAGTTCTGTGTTGTCTTGTTTCTAATTTTTTATAAATGTATTGAAGAAGGCCTGTCAAAAAGCAAGAGGCTGAAATGCATCAGGCTTTTCCACAATAAATTTGTCTAAAGCATCTGAAGACTTTTCTTTCTTTTTTTGTGTTCATTTTGGATGCTCACCCGCCTTGCAACCCTGAAGTCTGCTTACCTTCCAAATATTTCAAACAATTGGTGGGCAGGGGGAGAGTAAACAAAAGCTGGGGAACGATAACCTATGGTGGAGTAAATAACCACCTGTCGACTATATAAACCACCACTGGTTATCGTGTTGTCTGAACTCAATCTAAGAGCAAGCTACTCCATCCAAAATGGTAGTCAAGACTGTTGCTACAGTTAGTTAAGAGAGAAATGTTAAAATAGAAAATACATCTCATGCTAGTGCACATGAAATGTCAGAACACAAATAAATGAGAATTAGAAATAAAAACAATAATTTTAGATCATAGGCCAAACCCTAGGTGTTAATACCAAGGGAGTTTGTTTGAAGCACTTGTGATTTTGACTACCATTGCTATATAAATGCTAACTTATGATTAATATATGTATGGAAGGGAGAATTTCAGCAATCTTGCTACTTCCATCAGTCTTGCAGTGTGATGGATGAAATCACATCTTTAAAACTTCACCATGGAGTTTATTTCTTTATTTATTTATTTATTTATTTATTTATTTATTTATTTATTTATTACACTTATATACCGCTCCCATAGCCAGGGCTCTCTGGGTGGTTTTATTGGCAACTTTATTCTGTAACATGTCCTATAGTGGGATTTTTGACTGGCAGAGTTGTTTGGGGACACACATATAAGTTAGATGCCCCCACATCTCTCATGGCACAGAGGTGCTTGTATTTGCTATATGCAGGTCACTTCAGCTTCCCCTGCTCATCATTTAGCAATATCTGAGTTCATTTGGCCTGGATTGATTGCAGTTTGTGGATTGTGCCGTGTTTATGGAAATTGTGTACCAATGTAGCTTAGTGAGGCATCTCTGTCCCTAATCTGTAGCATGGGTCTTGACTACTTCGTGTTTGTGCAATCATGGAGTAATGATTGTTGTTGTTGTTTTTCAGCTGGGTTATTGGTAGTGAGGCTTGAGCAAAGCAGCATTACTGAAAATGTCTGCTTCAAGATTCAGGCTGCAATCACTCAGGCTGTAGTCTCATTTAACTCAATGAGGATTACTTCTGTGTAGTCACATGTAGGATTGCACTGGAAATAGCATGCTTCATCTGCCTTTAATATCTCCATCCCACATAAAATAAAAAACCTTGGGCTTTTGCTTATCCTTCATATGGAAGCATTAATGCACTCTTTGGAGGTTGCTACAGCAGTCAGTTGCTTACACGGGTTGAATAAGCAATGGAAACTTTGTGATAATTTTCCTGGCTCAAAAATATGCTGGCCGTAATGGGAAGTGCTGTAAACACATTCCAACCTGATTGTGAACACACCTGCCTGTTCCAAATGTTTCCATAGAAATCCCATTTCAATTTGTGTTCATGAAGGTGTTGCCTAAAACAAAATCTACTCAAAAGTATATTTGAGAAGGGGAGGGACCGTGGCTCTGTGGTAGAGCATCTGCTTTGCATGCAGAAGGTGCCAAGTGTGATGCCCCGCATCTCCAGGTAGAGCTGGGAAAATCCCTGCCTGAAACCCTGGAGAGCTGCTGCGAGTCTGTGTTGACAGTACTAGGCTAGATAGACCAATGATCTGACTTAGTACTTAGGCAGCTTCCTATGTTCCTATGAGAAGGTGACACAAGCAGGCAGACATTGGAATCTTGGTTACAGATTATTTATTTATTTATTTATTTATTTATTTATTTCAGGGAATTTCTATTCCGCAAAGGCCCTTTCTACACCATACCGGTGTAGAGGGAGGGATGGGGGAGGATCTCACAAGATCCTGATCGTGAGATCCTCCCCTTAGTACATATGCGGGCGCGACATCCCAGGAAGAAAGAGGGTGTCGTGCCCACCATTTATTTATTTTTTAAAGGAGATGAGTGCACGTGCGCTCCAATTAAACGTAAGGTTTTTTTTTAAAAAAAAAAAGCCCCAACCCTGCTCCCCCCCGATTCCTCCCGGACCGGTTCCTTCCCTCTACTGATGCCCATTATTCATTGGGTGGAGGGAAGAAGTCAGGACAGGTGGCCACACCTCCCATGGTCTCGGGACAATCTCGAGACCGCAAGAAAAATCAGGTTTTCCCAGGGAGTACTTATCCCTGGGAAAACCCATTCTCAGCCCTCCTTCCTCCCGGGAGTCCCTGTGCGTCATTTGAACACACAGCGACTCGGCTGTGACCAGCCTGGATTTTCAGGCTGGTGTAGAAATGGCAAAAGTGGTTTACAAAATAAAAACATGATATAATGCAACAAAACCAATAATTAAAATAATAAAAGAATGATAAGGACAATAAAACCTCATTACAATACCCAGGGGTGGAATTATACTGAAATCCAGCATAATTCTTCCTCCTCCCTTGTTTGAATTTAACCAGCATCCTCCTGCCATGTCATTATTACGGAGCTTACCGAATGAATCTTCTTGCTATTTTATACACACTGGGCATTCAGTGTGGGCAATCAGCTCTAATAGTTGTCATTAAGTTTGCAGTGAGGTGGCGGGCAAAGATAAATCAAACGCATGCACTTCGACACTGCACACAGCCCACTGATGGCTGCTGAGTAATGATTTTTTTTCCTAATTGGAGGAGAGCAGCGGCCCTAATGGATGCCGCCTCTCTGTGCATTTTCACTGTCTCTTCAATCAATAAGCCTAGCTGTGCCTGGCACAGAGGAGTTCCTGAAAGCCCCTTTGTAATAATAGATTGCTGTGCGTTACATAAACCACTGTCTCCTACTGAGTCAGCCCTCTGTCAGGATCCTGGCACTCTGACAATGGGTTTTTTAGAAGGTCAGGTGCGGGATGCCAACAGAGCCGGTGGGCCTCTGTTCTGAGCAGCATCCCGAAGCTAAAAGCAGTCTGCATGCCACAGGCTTCAGGAACCCAAAGCTATCAATGGAGATATTTGGCATTTTAACCGGTGGACTGAAATTCTCATTTGTTCTTGGCTGGGTCCCTCCCTCTCCCTGCCACCACTACCCCCAAATCAGAAACAATGAACGGATTAGTATTTCAAATCACATTATTCTTGCTGGAATCAGTCGGAGTTCATTTTGCAGTAATCCACATTCTGATGGGGACGACTGACTGGGGGCATGCCGCATCTGCATGTGCTTGGGCTTCAAGGTGCTGGCCAGTGTGGGTGAGCAGATACATCTCTGCAGAGTTTCGGTCCTGTGTATCTTTAAAAACCACGTTCCCACCTGTTCTTCATTGCAATCTCTTAGAGCTGCCAAGGACGCCCTGTTAAAACTAGGGGTGTGCACGGACCCCCCCAATCCTCTTCGTGGTCCAATCCAGAAAATCCAGATTGGGCCCGATCCTCTTCGTGCCGCTCCGCCCGTCTCCCGCTCCGCTCTGCGGAGCGAGATCCAGCTTCGCCACCATTGCTACATGGATGGCGGCAGTGGCAGCGGCGCAAGATAAGCCACCCCCCTGCCCCCTTACCGGCATCTGTCACAGGCTTCAATTGAGGCCCCGGTTGAAGCCGGAAGAGGCCTCAGCCTTCACTTCCGCCTTCAACCGGAGCCTCAATTGAAGCCTGTGACAGATGCAGGTAAGCGTCCCTCCTCCCTGCTCCCATATCTGGCGCCGGCGCCACCACCGCCGCATGGATGGCGATGCCTGCGGCGCCAGGTAGGACAGCCCCCTGCCCCCTTACCTGCATCCGTCACGGGCTTCAATTGAGGCCGCGGTTGAAGCCGGAAGAGGCCTCAGCCTTAACTTCCGGCTTCAACTGGGGCCTCAATTGAAGCCCACGACGGACGCAGGTAAGTGTCCCTCCTCCCTGCTCCCTTACCTGGTGCCACCGTCGCCACCGCCACATGGATGGCAGCGCCAGCAGCGCCAGATGAGTCCCCCTCCCCCCCCACTTACCTGCAGGCGAAGCTCCGGATTGAGGCGATCCTCTTCACCTCGATCCACAGCCCCCCTGACTCTCTCCGCCTCCACCTTTTCCAGAGGCGAATTAGGCTGCCTCACTCCTGCTTCTCTGAACCGAAGAGAAGCGGAGCACATCCCTAGTTAAAACATTCTAATTGGGTGCCACTACAGCACATTAGAAATGCATTGACTGTGATTACCCAATAGTTCTGAGTCTCCTTACCCCCGCGAGCTTGCAAAAGTCTATGCTCCATCTTCCTTCAGACATGATATCTGCCTTTTGGCAGTCAGGGATGAATTTTCTACAGAGATTGAGGCTTTAGTATCTAAGGGTGCAATCCTAGGCATGTTTAGACAGAAAAAAAGTCCTACAATATGCTGGCTCGGGAATGCTGGGAATTGTAGGACTTTTGACTTAGGATTGCACCCTGATGCAGGGGTGCAGAGTCTCAGGACTGGGGCAAATCCAGTCCTACAGGATTCTCTAGATGACCATACCCCCTTTTCCTGGTCTTGCTCCCTTTTCCCAATCACGCTGGCCTAGCAGAAGGCTGAGGGCTGGAGGACCCGTTCCCGGACTTCTGTGAATGCATCTTCCAGCCCAGCCCACACCCAAGTCGATCTAGACTTCTGCTGGGCTGGTGCGATCGCCAGAGGAGGAGGAGGAGGAGGAGAAGGAGAAGCAAGTAGCAGGTAAGGTGTGTGTGTGTGTGTGTGTGTGTGTGTGTGTGTGTGTGAGAGAGAGAGAGAGAGAGAGAGAGAGGGAGGGAGGGAGGGAGAGAGAGTGCATAAATAGGGTGCCTGGTTGTTTGAGTGAATGGATGTGTGCGTGCGTGTGTTTTGGATGATCCTGAGTGTGTGTGTGTGTGTGTGTGTGTGCTGGCAGTGTGTGAGTGTATTGATGTGATGATGTCTGAATGGGATGCCTTGCTTGCAGTGAATGGATGCATGTGCATGTTTGCAGTGTGTGTGTGGGGAGGGCTGACGTTTTCTGTGTGTGAGCTGGAGGGGATGATTTGGAGGTGGTATTCCTATTAAATAATGCATTTTGACCCATAGACCTTCCTCTTCAATTTGTTTGACATAATTGGCATGACGTATGTTTTGTAAAAATTCCTGATAATTGTTCATCCAACTTAAAAAAAATTTTTTTTTTAATTAACATGGTTGCCATTATCATCAACATTTATCTCTCTTTCCTTGCTTGTGGTGTTCTTTTCTAGATCAACATGATGGGCTTTGCCAAGTCATGCTATCTTTTACTGATTCAGAAATTTCCTGACTATTGAACATGTTTTAAGTATGAGTGCTTTCTGGATGTTGGTGTGCATGTACTTTGGTAGGCCTAATTTCTGAAGGTTTTCTGTTAAAAAAAAAAAAAAAAAAAGATGTGATGCTGGTGACTAATGTGACTAACAGAATAATTGAAACTTTTTCCTGTTGCCATGGTTCTTTAACTTCCATAGCCGGTGGTATATATTTTTCTCTCTTGTCCTCTTCCTTTTCTGCAACATTTTTGTCAGTAGGTATTGCTTTGTCAATGAGGTAGGTGTGTTTTTCTTGGTTGTTTTTGACTGTTATGTCTGGTTGAAGTACAAACAAGCTAAGAGGTGCTACCTTTTAGTCCATTTTGTTCCATGGCTAATGTTTGCAGGATAATAGTAGTTTATACGCTTTCTGAATGCTTGATTGCGTGTTTGTTGTACTAGATTTTTCTGTACTTGTCAACTGCTTCATTTCTTCAGCGGTAGCAGTATGCTGAATTTGTGAGTATGGATATGAGAAAGGTGATGGGGAAAGAGTGTTAAATGTTAGGAAAGGTGAGACTATGGTAATCCAGTAAAGGACTTGCAGTCAGAAAAGATATTTGAGGGAAGGGAGGACTGTGTCCCACAGAGTATAGCAAAAGCCTCAAAGTACAGCAAAAGCTACAAAAGCAGGAATGAGTAAAGTTAATTTCAGATACATTGAATGTCTCATTTGTTCTTTATTCCAGTGATTTTAAGATTAAGATGTTACATACAACAGGTTTGTCCTAACTGTGTGGTGTAAAATCAGACCTGTGACCAAGGCCATGATTGGGTGGAGCTGGGCATGTTGGTGGACACGCCCCTTTGGGGGCTGGACATGTTGGTGAACATACCCCCTTGGGGGCTGGACATGTTGGTAGGCACATTCCCTTGGGGTGGCCATGTTGTCCTCCTTTTTGGTTTCTAAAATATGGTCACCCTAGCTGCCAGAAACCCTGCACTCCCTCTTCGGTGTCGGGATTTCTTAATGCCACCCTAGGAGAGGGAGAGGGTGGCATTTGAGAGGGAGGTGGTGCCAACCCAGCACTGTGAAGATAGCCACATGGTTTTGTTAAATGGGCTTTTTTGTCTGGGCTTTGGGCATGAAAATCCAAAGCACCTTTCTTTTTTATTTAATTTCCTAGAGTGGGCTGAAGGGATGGGCCTTGGCTATACGGATGAGAAACGCCCCAAGCTGCTAGACAGACTAGGGTGTATCAGGAGATTCAACCTGACTGGTGGCAGCTTATTAGCAATTCCTTTGTTGGGAGGGAACCCTTTTAAAGGAGGAGTCCACCAGTTGGCAAAGTCATTTCCCCTCCTAGCTCCCAAACAGGCAGGATCTGACAATGTCAAATGAGCTAATGATTTCCACGGGGTCTGATGACATGCCCTGATAATATTTACTTTTCCCTAAAAACCAGAGCCAATTTCCACATTGAAATGGCACAGATTTTCCCATGGTGGTTGCAAAACAATATCTTACTTCTAAAGCAGTAGAACAGTCAGCACACACTAGCAAACTTGTGAAATGTTAGGAAATGCCCAAGCAAGGCAGACTGCTAAATGGATACAGATGGTACATTAAGAAGCCACTCTTAAATGCAAACTCAGAACATACCAGTAACTAGTGCAATTGTGAGAATTAAGAAAGTAGGGACTGTCCCAATTAACATCTTATGGCCCGTGGTATCTCATCTCCCCTGGGCAATCAGGTACACATTTCACACATTCTGTAGGACACGGGCCTGTTCTCTCATGGAGGTTGTGGACATGAATCCAGTTTCTTGTCTCCATTTGTTTAGAGAACAGCGAATTGGCAACCATTTCCCATGCTTTTTTTCTAACCTCTAGTGTTGACTACTCTATATGTGTGTGGTCTGAAACTCTCCTGACCTGATCATGTTAGATGTAAAAGTCACATTTATATTTTAGAATTTTAGTCTTAATTTATGACCGAGTATGTCAATTGCATCAGTGTTTATCACCTGTTCTCAGTTGCCTTTAAAAGGGATTTTAAAGAGGAGGGAGCACCAAGCCTCAGGCAAGTGTTTCTCAACAGAGGATTCCGTAATGCAACATAGGCTACAGAACCCATTGCAGCTCCCCTTGGCTTTAGCTGGTTCAGTGTTTCTGTTTTCAGCTACATTCTAAAGACATGTCCTGTAACGTAAATGAATGTTGCAAAAATGCATTGAATCGCTGCATTCACATGGATTGCATTTAATAGAACCAACAATTGATGTGAATGCACAGAGAAAACGGATGAAAATTTGTTTTCTTATTGTGTTCCTTATATGGAAGGGTTGTCGCTGTTCCTAATTTTAGGGGCTTGGGGATCTATTTTTATACACTGGTTTGTTCGTTTTTTGCAGTGAGCCATTGCTTATTTTGTTAATTATTTAGGCCCCTACACTGTGAGTGGAAATATCAAGACCTGGTTTTTATGGAGGAGGGGGAGGGGAAGATCACTTCCCTGTTTTCTCTCAGCACTGTAATTGCTTTATTTTCATACAAGCAGCTACATCCTCTCAAGGGCTGTCTCAAGCCATCTCTTCCCTTTCCGATTTTTAATTTGATTTAGGAGGCCCTACAGCCGACCAACAACCACAGTTTTGTACACATCTGACTCCGTGCCTCAGGGCAGTGATCCAAGGCTCTATTTAATCAAGTAGCACCTTGGCCAAGAGCAGCAACAAAACGGGACTGTCACCACCACGAAGCCCGCTAGAGCCAGTCTGCTGGCACGGGGACAGTGGCTGCTTTCCCAGAGCAGCACCGGGCCAGCTCCCCCTGCTTAAGCAGGCAGGCAGGCCTCAAGCATGCTGTTGAATCTCTCAGCCATGACAAGCTCATGCTTCCCCGGGAGCCACATACCTCTCCAAATTCAGTTGCTGCCACCCAGTCTGTGGAGTGGTGCCGCGTCCACTCCCAAGCAAGAGAGAGACGTTCATTCAAGCTGGCAGCTGCCTTTCGTTTCACAATGGCAGCTGCCAGCAAGAGACAGACAGGGCAACGCAAACACACAATAGCAACATGCAAGACGCGGAGCACATTACACGCTAGATTTAAAATAAAATAGCATGCATTTGGGGTAGCGATGCAGTAGGGCGGAGGGCGCCTTAGCCTTGTGACTCTTGTTAATGGTAGGGAAACTGTAGGGTGGAATCGCCCAAAGTAGTATGTGGAGGCTGGAATAAGTAAAAATGAGAGGTGACACATTGAACGTTATTGCTTTGGAGCTGCGAAGATGAACTGAGCTGACGACTGAACATGGTCCCCTGTGCCAAAGCGTAAATTAAGGGAATTTTCAGCTCCCTAAAGCAGGAGGTCTGGGGGGAAACCAAAGTAGGTTCTTCATCATATGGCTTTAATTTTTCTGGACCAGAAATGATTTAAATGGGAAATATAAACTCAATTTCTCAGATTTTGTATTTGTGTGTGAAATCTTCATTCCAAAGTCCTGAAAATTTTTAAATATTGGTTGGCAGGGCCACCTATTAATATTTGATTGGATTTTCAGTTTGGGAGAATACTGCATGCAAATGCTTTTAAATTTTCGGAGCATTTCTTCCCCAAAAATAACATCTTTTTCCACCCTGAAAATCACATTTTTGTCATGTGCCGTGCTTTATGTTATTCTTCTGAAGAAATAATTTTAGATCTAATTTTCTTCCTGGGCACTCTAATACTCTCACTAGGGCGGAAATAATTTTAAGGAGTGTAGTTTTCAGGTACAAATTGTTTCATGTGGAAATCTACATTTCAGACTTCGAAAAATATTTCCTTTCCTTGTTTTGCTTTTAGTTTGTTTAAGAGAATTCCAGGGGGAAAGGTTGGTGGTTTGTTGTAGGCTCACTTTCATTTCATTATTCATTTGAGCAAATCACAATGCTTCTCACAATGAGGAACATAAAAGTCATATAAATACCACAAAGAATGCTATTGGCAATTTACTGTTATTGTAACCATATAGTCTTTGGTTACTACCAGAGGAAAATGAATATTCTTACAAATTTTTATAATCCTTGTTCTTTTCTTTGGCTGTTCTCTTTCAATTCATGGAGGATAAGGCTATCAGTGGCTACTATTCCTGACGGCTATATGCTATCTCAAGTATCAGAGGTGAAATGCCTATGTACACCAGTTGCTGGGGAACATGGGTGAGAGGGCACTGTTGCACTCATGTTCTGCTTGTGCATTTCTGGTTAATAACTGGCTAGCTACTGTGTGAACAGAATGCTGAACTAGATGGACCCATGGTCTGATCCAGCAGGGCTCTTTCTGTTCTTATGTTCTTTTGCTTCGCATATTCAGTCTGTCATCAAATGATTTAACTCCCTTTACAGCATTACAAAAAATGTAGCCCTTCCTCTCTGTCCCCAAGCAAAAATGCTCATCTGTCACTTCCACTGCTGCAATATTCTTCTCTCTGGTTTTCTGTTGTCTCACCTTTGACTACTCATGTCTATTCAGCACTCTGCTGCCAGAATTATTCACTTCTCTTATTGCTCTGACCATGTGACACCCTAATCCCTACCCTAGCTTCCTGTCAATTCCCAGATCCTGCACAAGCTTATGTCTTGCAAGTTGTATTAGCTTAATTGTTTTGGGAGACTTCAATATTCACCCTGAGACACCCTCAGCTGGTGCACCAGTGGTGCAGCTCACAATTTCAGGACTTCCCTGGAAACCACAGTCCTGCCTCAGTTAGTATTGGCTCTATCAGTGTGGCAGTGTGTGACACTAGGCATGGTGTTCTCTAGTCAGAATTACAGGGGTGAAGGCTTAGAAAAAACTGGAAATGAAAAACAAAATCCCCTAATTTTTCCCCAAGGGCCATTTTTGTTTTTTGTTTTCAGAAAAATTGGAAAAATTGAATAGCTTTGGATTATGAAATATTTTCTTTTAGAAAGATGAATAAAATATTTTAAACAAGGTGTTTATATACCATTACCCAGCCTTAATTTCCCCAAAATGATTTCTAAAAATTCAGTAATAAAAATTTTATAGTAAGATTAGAGATGTAAATTTTCTGAAAATAATGAAGCCATTGGGGTAGTGTGTATGTGTGTGTGTTTAAACATCTCTGTAAAATTCCCAGCATAGTTATTTCTTCCATTCCTTATTAAAAAAAATATTGATCTATGTATCTTTTACTGATAGACATTTAGGGATGCTCAAAGTTATGCTCAGTTTCCCAACATGTGAGTAGAGCCATCATATTATAATATGGGGGGGGGGCAGAATGTGCATTCTTAACAATTTGGGTTTTGTTCTACATAGTCCAGTGTTTCTGTTGCAATCAATTAATGTAGTTCTAAACTAAAACTCACATGAGGAAACAACAACAACGCCGTAGTTGTCCGTGTTTGCCAGCTAAGAGCGGAGATTTATGGATGTTGTTATCAAGTGTGGAGGCCGAGCCAGAGAAACTGCAGCTGGATTCCGTCATTGCCTGGGATGCTGGCAGAGCTGAATACCACAGTCCTGGGGTCACAGACTAGGGCTTCTGGATGCAGGCAGAGTTGGGGTCGTAGTTCAAGGGGTCTTGGTTCAGCAGAGGGGCCAAACATATGGAGAGCTGGATGGGCCAGACACTGAGGCGTGTGCATTGTTTCCAGCGTCTTCCCTGGGCTGCTCAGAACATTTTAACTCTTAACCTGACGGTGCTGGCAAGTAGCCCTGTAGCTTCTGAGCTCTGGCTGCCTGCTGACTCTGATCCCTCACTCTCATGAGCCTGTGCTCAGGTGGGGTTGGAGGAGCTGTGTGATCCCCTTCTGGTCCTGTTAAAGGGACTTAAGCTAGGTCTTGACTGCCCTCTGAAAGTAAGGGGTCTTGTCCTTCTTTGCTGCTAGTCCCTTCCCCAGGATCTGCTGGAGCTTGCTTTTCCCCTTCATCCTCTGATGATGAGGACTCTGGGGGAGGCATGACAGTATGTTATCCCACAACTGCCACCAGATGTGGTAGAACAGCCTATGGGCTACCCTATCGATGTTTCTTTTTTAAAAATTAACTTTGCTGCTTAGTCTGTGAAACTTACTGCTGCCATTTTAAATAAAGTTCCCAATTAGATCTCACCACATGGCTTGGGACCACAATACCTGATGGAACGCCTCTCCCGACATGAACCTACCCGTACACTGCGCTCAACATCTAAGGTCCTCCTCCGAGTGCCTACGCCAAGGGAAGCTCGGAGGATGGCAACAAGGGAGAGGGCCTTTTCAGTGGTGGCCCCCCGAATGTGGAATGATCTCCCCGATGAGGCTCGCCTGGCGCCAACATTGTTATCTTTTCGGCGCCAGGTCAAGACTTTTCTCTTCTCCCAGGCATTTTTAAAAGCATTTTAACAGCATTTAACAACGTTAAGTTTGTTTTTAATGGACCCCACAATTGTTGTTTTTAAATGGATACTGTTGTTTTTATACTGTTTTTATGTGTGTGTGTGTGTGTGTGTGTGTGTGTGTTTTTAAATTGTATACTTTTAATGTTTACTATTTTTAAATGTTGTAAACCGCCCAGAGAGCTTCGGCTGTGGGGCGGTATATAAATGTAATTAAATAAATAAATAAATAAATAAATAAGTGCTGCCTCGGCTATAAAACCTTTAACTACTGCCACTAGAAGAAACCCTCCCTAACTAAAAGAAACTCAGTAGCCTGGTTCTTGTGACATCAACGTGAGATTGATGCCAACACTGGAGACAACCTTTCAAAACTAACAAAAAATACGGTGGAAATTATTTACAAATGAGAATCAAATGACACTCTTCAAATAATAGGTTAAGATTACTTAAAAGTTCTTAAATGAAATATGGTTGCTAACCATTCCTAATAGTGAGAGAAGCTCAGTAGCTTTTCCTTCAGCCCAGATTTCCCTAAACTCCACCCCACATACAGAAATAGGTGTTAGGTGTTAAGGACTATTGCTCGGACATTTTCGTCTGTTGGGCTTTTCAGGGCTCTGTTTTATCCCCTCTGCTCTTTAATGTCAACATGAGGCCACTGGGGGAGGTCATTTTGAATTTGGGGGTTCAACCTCATCATTATACTGATGATTCACAGCTCTCTCTCTTTTTTTCAACAGATCAAAAAGGTCATGGAAGTCCTAAAATGCATCCTGGATGCAATGACAGATTGGAGCAAAGAAGACAGAGGTATGGCTGGTCGGTAGACAACATAACCTGGGACTAAGGATACAACCTGTTCTGCATGGGATAGTGCTCCCTCTGAGGGATTAAGTAAATAACTTGGGGGTGCATTTGGATCCAGTGCTGTTCCTGGAAGGTCAGGTGGCCGAGGTGGCCAGGAATGCCTTTCCCCCGCCTCTCCTGGTGTGCCAGGTGCACCCTTGGTGAAGGAAGGCATGCCCCCTGCCTTCATCTCCATGCATTTAGATGATTGTAACCCACTCTGCATGGGTCTGCTGTTGAGAAGTGTTCAGAAATGGCAACTTGTGCAAAATGCAGCAGCTAAGCTTTTGTCAGGAGTGCATTTTGTAAATCATATTACACCGGTCTTGGAACAACTTCACTGACTTCTAGTTTGCATCCAAGGACCCATTCAAGGGTTTCATTTTGATCTACAAAGCTCTAAGCCAGGAATGGGCAACCTGCAGCCCTCAATGGCCCTCTGTCTAATTTCAGAAGACCTCTGTCAAGAGCTGTGTAGGAAGGAAGGGAGAGGAAGAAAAGGGGTGGCAGAAGGAGAGAGAAAAGGAAGTGGCAGAAAAAAGAAAAGGTGTGATGCACACAATGCTCGATCCAGCCCTGACCACCGGTGGCTTCAACGCCTCACCCCTGGCATACAGCCCCCAACAGAAAAAAAGTTGCCCACCCCTACCCTAAACCATTTGTGGACAAGATATCTGAAGGACCACCTCATTCGATATGAACCAGCACATAATTTACAGTCATTATCAGAGACTCTGTTTTAAATCCCACCACCGAAGGAAGCTAGGTTGGTGGGTACTTGAGGCAAGTCCTCTTGGGTAGAAGCACCCCAACTGTGGGATTCCCTCCCAAAAGAGATGAGATGGACTGCTTCATTTTGCTTCAGATGGGCAGTAAATACTGTTTTGTTCTGTTGGGCTTTTTTAATGTCGTTTAATGTGGTATGGGAAAGTTCTCCCCCAGTGAGGCCTGCCTGGTGCCAACATTGCTATCATTTCAGTGCCACATTAAGACCTTCCTCTACTCTCAAGCATTTGGCAGCACATGATAAGGTTTTAATTTGGGTCCTGGATTTCTTATTGTTGATGGTTAGAATTGTTTTAAATGTGTGTGTGCGCGCTGTCTGTTTATATTTATTGGTCATGTGTTTCTTTGTTTTTTGTGGGTTTTTAATGGTTTAATGGTTTTGTTGAACATTTCCCAAGCCCCTGGTGGGCTGATGGTGCAAGTTATAAACGTAATAAATCAATCAATATGTTCACATATATTTCATTGCTGTTATTGAGTAATCCCTTCAATTTATAGATAATACAAAATAATCGCTATTCACGTTATTATACTTTAAAAGATCAAGGAGAAGAAAAATGCAATTGGTGTTATTCCCATACTGCTGATGAGAGGCAGTCTAGCTGCAGACATAAATCCCAGAGGGATGCTCTAGCTTGTGTTACTGTTCTAAGATAAATACCCATTTTTCCATTGCCATCTTTTCTTCCAATTTCTTCACAATGGTTTCCTGGCACTGCTTTTATTTTTCTAGCTAAAAAAGAGCAGTTCACCATGGCAAAACTGTATCTCACCATTTCCCCAAATGTAACAGTGCCGAGGGGGGTGGGGAAGGGAGCCAAGATGGTTCTGCAGTTTTGTGTTTTGCCTTAAAGCCAAAGTAGTATAGCCAGAGAGACTTTTTTAAAAAAACACCTATTCAGGTAATTCATGCAGGAATCATTTCTAACAAGGACATGTTTTATTATTCCATCTTATTATTTACCTCTAAAATTTTATCTCTTTTTCTGAGGGTTTAATCTTAGATAGGAAGCTATAAAGTGATGCTGGCGAGGATAAGCAGCAAGGCATTGTATCCAGAAGTGTGATCATTCTGGAAATGAACAATCGGGGGAGCTTTCAAGTGGCAGCCAGGGAGGGTCTTCTATTTCTGCCCGTCCAGGGATTTGACGGATTACACCACTCAGCTTGTCAGTGTCTCGGTGTTTGCTCCTCTATGAATATTCAGGGGCATATTCAATTAAGTCAGGTGATAAAAGTGCAAGATATTGTTCTTGGTTTTTTGCATGTTAACTCTGCGTTAACGCTGCCCCTAAGTGGTTAAGTTGGTTTATTGCAAGTTAATTACCACTCATTTTTGGCCGTTATTTATTTATATCTCCTCATCTGTGCCGCTTGTGCTTTTCTTGCAGTGTCAGCGTATCTGGTGAGCTCATGTTTTTAGGCGCGTACGTTTGCATCGTGTTCTGTGCAGTACTCACAGAACAGCAACGGCCTTTCTTTCTTTCTTTCTTTCTTTCTTTCTTTTTATTACCAAGATTCAAGATAGGTGAGGGAAAGAATCGTCACATGCTTTCTGAATCATTCATGCCTTTTGTGGCTTTGACCCAAACATGTTGGGCCATCTGGCAATCACCAGAAAACAGTCCTCAGTTTCCCCTTGTTCTATTTCCAATCCTCCTCCCTACTTTCTGTATCTTGTGGTCTGGAGAAGAGCTTGCTGTTATATCGGTGTATAGTGGCACTTACACAGCACCTAAAAAAAGTAACAAAGGAGGATGCCAATTTGCAAGGTATTTGCATATGCTGATATACATGCATAGTTGCAAATTTAGAAATAATAACTGCAATAAAAATAAAAATAAAATACATTCAGTGGTGGCTGATGACTCCAATGTCAGTGGGGCAGTGAATCCACTGTTGTTTCAGTCAGAACTCTAAAGGAGCTATCTAAGGTGCTTTGGAACTCTAAAGGAGCTATCCAACTATTTCCCTCCCATTGCTTACAATGCAGAGCTCTGTCTCTGACCTCAGAGGGAGAGAGCTTTCCTATGACCCCTGGATGATGGCTCGGGGCCATAGGATTGCACCTTACAATTATGCATGGCATTGAAATATTTGGACAGAGGGTTTTCTCCCTCCCTCCCTCAACGTTAGAAACCAGGAAGGATCATGCAATAAATTTGATTGGCGCTAGATGTATACTTTGTGCAAAGTTACTTTATGGAACTCACTGCCACAAGATGTGATGCTGGGCTGGCCATTGGCATAAAGAGTTTTGAAAGGGGATAAGACAAATTCATGGTGGGTATATGTATACCAATGGCTATTAACCATAATAGTTCAATACACACACACCCAACCTGGTGCCATTCAGATGTGTTAGACTACAATTCCCAGCATCCCCCATCAGCATGGTCAGTGACATATCTAGAGGGCACCCATTTGGGGAAGACTGGCTAAATGGAACCTCCATGTTCAGAAGCAGTATGCCACAGGCTGTTGGGAGGACACTACATGGGAAGGTTCTTGCCTCCTTGCCTGCCTTTGAAAATTCCTGTGGCATTTGGTTGGTCACTATTGGAAACAGGATATTGAACTGGATCGATCCGATAGTACTCATTGTATGTCTTTATTGGGATGATTAATCCATGAGGAAAGAGTAGAACAAGAACCCAACCCAGGCTGTAACAATGCCTACAGAGATGAAGCCAGACAGTTCCATGCCACAAGCAGGAACGAGACAGAAATGCAATGGCCCCATGCAAGGAAATAGCCCTGTAAAGTCTCACGCAGACACTACAAGAATAGGCAAAAGTGTCCCCCAATAGAATTGAACCCACAAAAGGATGAGGCAAATGGTTGGAGTATAAACGTTTAAATAACTGAAGGAAATGTAGTCATGAGATTGCCACTCTTGTTCAATAGAGGCTGATGTCGCAGAAACTGGAAACAAATCCCAGGAAATAGACCTCACCATACATGTCCTCTTGATTATGATAATCAGCAGGACATTTGTGGAGAGGTCCATTTCCTCCTATAGATGATAATGACTAGTATCAGACTCAGGATACTGGGTGAGCTGGGGGGAAGCTACAGCACAGTGGTAATGCACATGCTGTGCCTACAGAAGGCTGGTCCCAAGTCCAGTGCCTGAGAGCATAAGAGAGCTGCAGCTGCTCTACTTATGTCAGCTCACCGTGCAGCTTAGAACCTTGGAAGATCAGGGTCCTGGATTGTGTAGGGAGTCCACAGCAACAGAAAAGAGTGCAGCAGTTTGCTCCCCAGCTTGGAGAGGGCGATAGGGGTGGGAGCAGGGGGCAGAGCTTGGCCCTGCTCTGTCTCTCCTGCGATACTGTTCATGTGGGAGGGGTGAAGGGGGCTCTGGATGAGGAGTGGGGAAACTCTGACCCTCCAGATGTTTTTGGACAACAACTCCCAGGATTCCTGGCCATTGACCATGCTGGCTGGGGCTGATGGGTGTTGGAGTCCAACAGCATCTGGAAGGCCATGGGTTCCCCACTCCTGCTCCAGATGATCAGGGGAACTTGACTTAACTCTGATTCATACTGATGAACATAACCTTGTCTGGCAATGGCGTGATCATTAGTGACATAGGCATAAGGAGTTGAATTACTGTATGCACAAGTGGCACAAAACCATGAGCAAAGAACATGTAGCTAAAATAGTACAGGATTCCTGCCAGTGTAAACAAGCTCAGTTGTGCGTTCATTATATTTCTGAATCACCATGATCAAGAAAGTCTTTGATCACTGATCAAGCACCAAGGCAATTTTACAAGTTAACAGTCATAACACGTTACATTATCCTGAATCCTGTTGATTTAAGAGAACCTCTGTTGAATTGAGCTTAAATATCTTTGAATAGGCATCTCTGAATGTTACCTTAAATTAGCAAAATATTCTGAAACTTGACCTCATAAGTTATAGCAATCATATTATTTTAGTCTTCGGCCAAAAGTATAATACACACCTTGCTTCATGGGATGCAATGCACCTTCATTTGAAATCTACATTTATTTATATCCCCACTGCACCCTGCCCCATTTAGTCTACACCATGATTTGTGCTGCAAAGGCTAGAAAGACACTGCATGCCTTGGAGCTTAGTGAATTAATAAATTAATCCATTGCAACGATTCTGAATTCCAGCAGAGTTCCAAAATGTGAAGTTCGTTCCAGTTTGATTTGTGCTGCAAGAGTTGGAGTGAAAGAAATAGGAGGAGAGAAACAGACTGGTGGGTGGGGGTAGAGGGGTGTGTGTGTGTGTGTGTGTGTTGCAGTACTTCACATGTGCCCTTTAAGGTGGAAAGGGATACCTGCAACAGACGGCACCAAATGTGTGGAGAAATGAACGATGAATCAAATCATAGTTCCTCTCTCAGCAGATGTTATTGAACTGTGTTATTAAGGAATCCAGACATTTGATTGGATAAGAAAAATGATAGATATTATTTACATTAGCTCAGAATGCTCACAAAAAATACAGAAAATATGCTAGGGTTATGCATTTTCTTCCCTTTTATTTGCTTTGTTTTATTGTTTGTTTTTTGCATTTCTCTCTCTTCGCGATTCCTTTATGTATCAGAGAATAAGGCCTACATTAAACATTCTTTACTGTGCAATGTTAAATCTCATATTAAAATATGAAACCCACAGTTGCAAAAGCAGGCTGACAATCTGCCCAATGGTCAGATAAATTGCAATATTTCAAAGCTCCTGAAATGGCCATTAAAATCTGACAACCAGCCGGCATCAAAGACAGTGTGTGAATCTTCTTCTTCTTCCTTAAGTTAGTCACAATTTGATTCCATCAACTGAATGATATAAGGTTGTTTATACAGAAAGCAAAGAATCTGAAGATTTTATGTATCATTTTCAATACCCTGCTGTCAAGATTATCCACCGTGCCCACTTCATTATCCGTGTCGAGCTTTTCCTCAGGTCTCTCAATTGGCTTCCTCTCTGCTTTCATATCCACCACAAACATCGTTATCCAGAAGTCTTTTCATTGCCTTGCTTCAGCCCACCTTTCAGCTCTTGTTTATCTATACATTCCCACACCGTAAACAGTAACACTCTAGCCACAAAACAGTGGTGTATCCATTTACATTAGAGAGAAAACATGATACTCAATGTTATACTTAAGATTTTGGAAATTCTACAGCTTGCAAAATAGTGCTGGATGTATCCTGCTTGCCCAAGTGGCAAGAAGTTCCAGGGGCACTTTTTACCATGGATTTGACTTCCTTTGGTGGAGAGGTTGCTGGGGACTGGTGGCGTTTTGGTAATATTTGATTTATTGACAAATGCGCAAGTAGAAAATTGGTGGTGACAAAAAGCTTGAGCGTCTCCAGAAATAGCAAAGCCATCCCCATATCAGATCCCCATGGCAGCAGTCCAGCACCCCAAGATAACTTGAGCCTTCAGCTTATGCTTGTCTCAAACTGGCATTTGTTTTGGGCCTCTTTGCACATAACAGTCACATGGGTTAATTTACCCAATGGGGCTTGTCGTTACCCACCAACCACTATTTTTAAAATGCAAGTCATGGCAGGGACATGTCGTGGCTTGCTGTTTCATGTGAACCCAGCCAGGATGGGTTGTTAGTGTGGTTATCAAACCACCCACAACACTAAAACAGCCCATGGGTGTCTTGTCATTACATGCAAACCAGGTCAGCATCACTATTCCAAGCATGCTTCTATTGCACAGGGTTGGTAGGCGAATTTGGAAATTAGAAGTTGTGTTGCAGATACTCTCACAAAATGGCTTCCAAAGAGCCTGTTCACAAAATGACTGCCATGATGGACATGGCTGGTCACAATTCACTCATTTCACAAAAGGCAAACTTTTTGTGAGCCGCCCAGAGAGCTCTGGCAATTGGGCGGTATAGAAATGTAATAAATAAATAAATAAATAAATACTAAAAGCAAAGTGACTTGCCCACGAACCCAAGTATAAGACCGAGGTGGGGGTCTGAGCTCTGAAACATAAAATCATTCTCTTGAACCCAAATAAAGATGGTGCTGAAGGGCAGCCCTTCACTTTGCAATATGCCAGCCTCCCAGTTTAAGAAATCAAATAAGAAATCAAGAAATCAAATTAAGATGTTATGTAGAACAGATTTGTCTTAAATGTGTGCTGTATAATCAGACATGTGACCAAGGCTATGTTCGGGTGGGCACGCACCCTTGGTACTGGACACGCCCCCTTGGGGGCGACCATGTTGTCCTCCTTTTTGATTTCCAAAATATGGTCACCCTAGGCAGATTAGTGGATGGCGGCGGCAGCACCAGGTAAGGGAGCAGGGAGGAGGGACATTTACCTTCCTCCGTCGCGGGCTTCAGTTGAGGCCCCGGTTGAAGCCGGAAGTGAATGCCGAGGCCTCTTCCAGCTTCAACCGGGGCCTCAATTGAAGCCCGCAATGGAGGAAAGTAAGGGGCGGGGGCAGGGGCGGGGGCCTGGCTTACCTGGCACCGCCGCCGGCGCCATCCATGCGGCAGCGCCGGCGACGCCAGGTAAGGGAGCAGGGAGGAGGGATGCTTACCTTCCTCCGTCGCGGGCTTCAATTGAGGCACCAGTTGAAGCCGGAAGTAAAGGCCGAGGCCTCTTCTGGCTTCAACCGGGTCCTCAATTGAATCCCACGACGGAGGAAGGTAAGGGGGTGGGGGGGTGGCTTATCTTGCGCCGCCACTGTCCACATAGTGACGGCGGTGAAGCCGGATCTCGCTCCATGGAGCGGAGCAGGAGACGGGCGGAGCGGCGTGAAGAGGATCGGGCCTGATCCAGATTTTCCGGATCTGGCCACGAAGCAGATTGGGGGGTCCATGCACACCCCTAATTTATTTATTACATTTCTATACCGCCCAATAGCCGGAGCTCTCTGGGCGGTTCACAAAAATTAAAAACATTCAAAGTATAAAACAACAGTATAAAACCATACTATAAAATACAATATAAAAGCTCAACCAGATAAAAACAGCAGTAATGCAAAATTACAAATTTAAAACACCAAGTTAAAATTTATTTATAGACTGTTAAAATGCTGGGAGAATAAAAAGGTCTTCACCTGGCGTCTAAAAGCATATAATGTATGTGCCAAGCGAACCTCCTTAGGGAGCTCATCCAACATTGTTGGAGACCCCATTTCTATTGTTACCTTCCACACAGAGTCCTTCTGTCGGCCCCTCATTTTAGTCACAGGAGGAGGGGTCACTCTCTAAAGTTGATGTTGCCTTTTACATTCCAAACCAACTATTAGTTTCCATGAAGAGGTATTTCCCTGATCCTAACAACATATATGGCCAGGCTAGCATTCTTAACATGTGTTTCCATAATAATCTTCAAAGAAAACTCTTGACAGTCCCCAGTTTGTTTATAGAAAACTAGTGTATTCATCTCCGTTAGAAGCCAACTTTTATTAAGCCACATTTTGCTTTCTTCTAAAGACCACTTCTGCCTTTGCCTGGCCAGTGTAAAATGCCTGGGTAAGTGGGTGTGTTGTGGGTGGATCACATCTCTCCCATAAGCTAGTAGTAGAACTAGTGGTGTGGGAGCAATTTCATGGCCAGTCCTTCTCTTGGTGGTATTACATTATCTCTTTCCAAAGTGGTTTCAAGCCTCCTTTACCTTGTGCTTAAGGCGCAGACATAAAAGTGTTATGTATAAATGTAACAAACACGTGTTCACCAAAGCTGGCTTTAGAGGAATATATTATCCAGGCAGCTAGTGCATTACTTTCCTGAAGAGTGTACACATGGCCACTTTAACGCTAATGGAATATTGTGGGCCATCATACCAAATAAATTCCACTGGTCTTTAAATTAAGTGTTCACAGTTGCTGAAGGACGCAGCGTAGCTTCTCAGGAGATGTCTGGGGTAGTGCTGAAGTCAGGCATCCCACAAAGTCTGGCAGCCTTTGCCAATGGAGAAATGAGACGCAAGTGGAAATAGTGCTTCCCCTATGTGGGAAACACTGCTCCCAACACTGATGCACAGAGCAGAGCAAGCTGTTCCTGCGCATACTGTAAACCTCTTGGGTGTGCGCCATCACAGTCACTGTGATCTACCCCAATTGGGAGAGAGGGGAGCCATGTCTGTGCATTTGACTCCACCCCATCCCCATGGATCACTCCCGAAAGCCATCAGAGCAGGAAGGAAGGATGCTCCTGTGTGGTTTTAGCCCAGGAACACATATGATGCTTGGGAGCAGTGCACTTCCTGTTCTCGGGACCTTCCGCAATGTGGGTGTTCGTAAAATATTTTTCCTTGGGGTGTTTGAGCCAGGGCCTCTGGGAGCATATGTGCATTTGTTCATGTGTCTGTGCAACTGCACTGCCTCTCCTTTGCTAAATCAACAATAGCTATTGGGAAAGGAAGGGGGGAAACCCAGGTGAGCTTGACACAGTGATTTCCTAAGAGTGTGTGTGTGTGTGTTTCTGCCTGCTTTAGCAAACAGCCTTATGGTGTTTCTTTGCTTGTTGCTGCCACCTGTCTTTATGTCTTTCTTCCATTGGAAAAGGGAAGTAAAATGTTTTGTCTCTTGTGTGGATTTGAACCAGCAAACCCATGAGCATGTTTGTACCTGCCTTGCAGGCTGCACTACATCATCCCATTGCTTGTGGCTGCTGAGTCATTTAGAGACATCAGCCTACCATCGCTTCTCCACCCCCACTTTTGTTGCTTGATACTTCCTCTTTCTCTCAGGGAGAGGAAAAGTGCCCGTGGCCCCATTCAGGGGCCGTCTTTATCGCACCGCTTCTCCTGAACACAGCAGGAGTTAGTGGCAACTTCCATCTTTAAAAATAATATGGACTTACCTAGGGCTTTTTTTGTCACACAAAGAAGGCTAGAAGGAGCGTGAGGGGCATGAGAGGCTGACGACATCATGAGAGGGACCCATGAAAATCCATGAGTACTCAGTAATGAGTGTGCAATCAAACACTTGTCTGATGACATCCATTTTATGTCTTTCTTGCATTTGGGGTTGAGGTAAGGCCAAATGTATTGTCCTCATGTGGATCTAAATTGTTGAGCACTTGAGAATGTTTGTATATATGCACCTGCCTGAGCAGACAGCACTAAAGACTTACATCGGCTGGGGCTGCATGTCAGGGGAACGGTGACATCACAGACATGACTCTGGCTTGGCCTGTGTGGGCTGGCTCCCTCTGGTGAGCTTCATCTCCTGCTTAGCCCCTGATTTGGGACGGTGGTGTTTCCAGGGACACTGGGGGCATGTCTGTCATTTTATGCCTTTGTTTTGTATTTTCTATGTTGTGTGTTTTTCCTTCCCATGCCAGGCTGATAGCATGGCCATTCTGCTGGCATAGCAGCAGTGTATCCCCACCCTACCTCTGGGGCAAGTCAAGCGCATCTCTTGAGTTTTTAGTGCGTGATCCAGGATACCTTCCATGCTCTCTAAACCACTGTAACTGTTTCTTATTACAGGAGTTCTTTGACGGCACAAATAATCTATTTATAGCTTCCTTTACATGATTCTCCTGTTTCTTCTCTGATAAATAAATAAATAAATAAATAGCCTTGGTATGTGCAAACTGGTACTTCTCATTCAGCTGCTAAGCTAACTCCATTCCTATACTATTCACACACAAACACACCGCCTTTTGCATATCTCTCCAGTAGTCCAAGAGTTGTGCAAAGTAATAACGCTTTGTGAAGGATTCATGCCTGGCATGTGCAATCCATACATTTTTTTAGCAACCTTCCATGTTGTGGGTACATGATCATAAAGGTAATCTCAATCTAAATTCAACATAGCCACTAGAATGCACAGCTAATGAGTGAAATAAATGGCAAAATGTGGTGTGTGCATAACATAGCAGCATAACTGGGGCAAAGAGAAAAGCAATCTAATGCCAGGATACAGGGTGCTTCACTTACCATCCTACTGGCAACCCTATAAACCTGAAATATGATCATCATTGTTTCTGATCATCATTGACTCACATTTTTCTGTTTCCACTGCCTCTCCATAATAGTAGACTTAATACAGTTTTCAATCTTACCCTAATGCCATTACAACTTCAGCTCAGTCAGGTATGTTATTTGTGTGTGTGTGCGCGCGCGTGTGCATTTGTATATTTGTACATACCTGCATTAGCTCATGCAACATGAATGTTTGCTCAGCAGGAGAGATGAGATCAGCCCATCAAACTATTCACTCATTGTTAAAATTCTTCTTGCATTTTTCATAACTGAAGAGAAACACTACAGTACAGGGTGGTGAATCCGCTCCGGGTTTCAGTCAGAACACTAAAGGAGCTATGCAAGGTGCTCCACATCTTGGATGGCTTGTTTAGAGTTCTGACTGAAACCTGGGGTGCATTCACTGCTCCACTGACATCGGAGACACCAGCCTTCAATGGCTCTTCTACAGACTTTGGATCCCAATTCTGTCCACCTGTGACATGCTCAATATAGGCTTCTAGCAGATCACACACTAGCCCGAAGACTGATTAATTTTGCAGCTCTAAATGGACTAATATGCATTAGAATTGGACAGACCTTTTCACCCTGGACTACTCAGCAAAAACTATTAAGAAAAATGTATGGAAGGCATTTTTGCTGCTTATTTAGGAAAAGTGTATTATTATTATTATTATTATTATTATTATTATTATTATTATTATTATTATTATTATTATTGTGAGCCTGTATCACATTTGGCTGCCAGTATATGTTTCCTGCACACCTTTACACAAAACAACTCAGCAACTGTGCTGAGATAGCAGCAGCAATTGTTACTTATCAATTCTGCAGTGTTTAATGGCTTGTGACTTTACATTATTCCAATTTTGTCCTGCCAGAAAAAATAATCAACAATATTTACTAAGAGAGTAAAATTTGCCTGTTCATGAAGAAAAGAACCTTAATTAACAATACAGATTATAAGCAACTTTCTTAATTTAAAATATTGTAAATTTAAAATGCAAAGTGTTCAATATCATTTTGTAACTGCAGACAAAGATGCTCAGAATAGAACACATTGGTCCAGTTTGGACCTAATGTTAAACCATAAATTATGTAAATGAGCATAAATACCCCACCCTCTTCTCACACATCTGCAAAGAGGATATTGGAAGCATCCACTTTTGGATTTAAAATAACCACAGTTTTCATTAGTTTTCAACTCAGCCATCTGTCAGGTATGCTTTAAGGTGGATTCCTGCATTGAGCAGGGGGTTGGACCCAATGGCCCTTCCAACTCTTCTATGAGTCTGTGATTCAACTGCGGTTAAATTAAAATATGATTTACTGAAACAAGCCAAGGTCAAACCAAGGTTTCTGATTCTGGTTTGTTCCAGTAAACCATAGTTTAAACCAGGAGCAGGCAAAAGGTAGATCATCTACAGGTTGATCTCTGGGTGATTTGTACTGAATCAGTAAAATATATAGGAGCAGTTATAAAATCAATATTATATCATTCCTAATTGTTTAACTCCTAATTTTTTAACAATAGCAGCAACAACATGACCCCAACCATCAAGTATACTGCTGTAATGAAGAAAGCTTGGAGTAACCAGGAGTGCATTGTTTTGTGGAAAGAGTGTGAGCTTTGTTTAGCTCTGGTACTCAAAACGCATTTGTACTGAAGGCAAAAAAGAATCTTTAATCCTATGTGTACATCTTTTGCACCACACACTGGTTGGTGGATCTTGGAATTCAAGTAAAAATCAAAATAGATCCTGCTAGCCCAAAGTCTGCCCATGTCTGCCCAGCTCATCCACCCAGGTCTCAGTAATGCACACTAGTTCAGCCCTTTCATCCATGATCAAGTCTATGCCATTAGAGGTTAATGTCTCTCAGACGTGATGGTGAATCTCCCTGGCTAGTTATGGCTGAAATATCCTGGCTGTAAAATGATAGTTATTAGGGCTGTCAGTCAGCTAAAGCTTCTTTTCATTTCAATTCTTTTTTGGTAGCTTCTACTTATCTGATCTTGAACCGATTAATTGATCAAATTTTAATACATTTATGTATTGCAAAACCTATAGTAAATGTCTATTTGATCATCTTGAAGGAAAGAGAGACTCCAGTGTGAGCTAATTTAGAATTTCAGACACACACACACACACACACACACACACACACACACACACACCCCTTCCACCCCTTGCTGCTTTGGATGCCGCACCATAGAAATCTCACAGTGTAATATTTTTATTCCGACGTTCCTAAGTCCTTCTGCCTTAGATCCAATTCACACAACCCTCATTTGGAACATCAGAAGCTACATTATATGACTGGCAACAGCTCTCCCGGGTTTCAGTCAGAGATCTTTCACATCACCTGCACTACTGATTTTTTCACGTGGAGATGTCAGGGATTGAACCTGATTCAGAATGGATTTCCTGATTAATAGCAAAAATCTCTGGAAATGAGCTAACGTGACTTGTGACAGAGCTGAAAACTAACCTAAGCCTTTGTGGCCATTTCCAGCTTCAGCCTCTGGCCCCACATCAAACTAGAGGCATAATTTTCTGACAGCTTGTCCCACAGACGTTCTACCATAATCTGCTCTCGGGAGGCCTGTGTGTGATTTCCTGGAGAAGATTTTTGGCACATCACGTGCCAAGATTTCCTGTAGTGGCAGAGAACACCACAAAGCTATCAATTTGCTTAGAGATCCATTATAAACCACAAGCACAGAGAAGTGTTCTTCAAGTGAAGCGAAGCAAAAGAAGCATGCCATTTTATTTATGATCTTAAGACAAATGTGTATTTTGAAATGATTGTAACCTGCATTAAATGCTTTGGTCTCATTCTGTATCAGGATTCTTACTTCTGTCTGAAAGTGGTACTGATGTTCAAGGCAGAAGGATAACAACTGTGACCATCTGCATGAGGTGTGGTTGTGAATTAGAGATTTCCGATCCATTGCTAATTGTAAATCATTGTTATTTATTCAGTGCAATAAGTGTGCATCCGTTAGTTGTGATTGCCGTTCATTTTAGAAGAGTGATAGTTCCTAGCAAATGACATTTTAATTGTTAGCAGGGTGGGGTGGGGAGGAAAGCCATCCTAGTACTTTCCTGGAACAAGATATAACCTGGGTTAATTTTATAACTCACTATACATCACATTGGACTAGAACCAGATCTCATAATATAATATTTGATTTCTCAAAGTTCAAGCATAGTTTTTCATTATATATTGCTGCTTTAGAACTGGAAGACAACTTTCCCGTAGGAGTAAGACTATGTTTTGAAAAGGGCCATTATAGCAGCTGCATTTAGGTTATTTCTCATTCCACCCAAAAAGACTTAAATTCCTTGGGATGAATAGTTGGAAGAGGTGTAGGTATGCATTTGAACACACACATTCTCTGTGAGGGGGGAAATCTTGTTCTCATTACACTGAAACTGGGCTTCTGTTCAGGCATGACTTATCCAGCCCTGAGTTTACTTATGGAATGGGTGGGCAATTGTCCTGTTGGCTTCGCTCATGATTCTTACTATCTGAACCACTTCTTTTCCCCACTATGCTTCTGCTCTTCAGTCTCCCACTGATAGCACCACTACCAACCTGAATGCTTATCCACCAAGCCAGAGGTAGACAACTTGGTGGGCTCCAGGTGTTCTGGTCATATGTAGGGCTAAAGTGTGTAAGGGGACATGTTTGTTGTTGTTTATTCGTTCAGTCGCTTCCGACTCTTCGTGACTTCATGGACCAGCCCACGCCAGAGCTTTCTGTCGGCTGTCGCCACCCCTAGCTCCCCCAAGGTCAAGTCTGTCACCTCCAGAATATCATCCATCCATCTTGCCCTTGGTCGGCCCCTCTTCCTTTTGCCTTCCACTTTCCCTAGCATCAGCCTCTTCTCCAGGGTATCCTGTCTTCTCATTATGTGGCCAAAGTACTTCAGTTTTGCCTTTAATACCATTCCCTCAAGTGAGCAGTCTGGCTTTATTTCCTGGAGTATGGGCTGGTTTGATCTTCTTGCAGTCCACGGCACTCTCAGAATTTTCCTCCAACACCACAGTTCAAAAGCATCTATCTTCCTTCGCTCAGCCTTCCTTATGGTCCAGCTCTCGCAGCCATAGGTTACTACGGGGAATACCATTGCTTTAACTATGCAGACCTTTGTTGTCAGTGTGGTGTCTCTGCTCTTAACTATTTTATCAAGATTTGTCATTGCTCTCCTCCCAAGAAGTAAACATCTTCTGATTTCCTGGCTGCAGTCAGCGTCATGCACATAATCCCTGCCCCCAGCATCCCCACACACCTGTACCCAGAGAGACCTTTGCACATTGAGCCTTATCAGGGTTTTCAGTCAAGGGAACTCTGTAAATACATTCAGCTGAACAGGTTTACAAGCTCTCCTCAGACCTTCGCATTCAGCCCTCAAAGGTCTAACTGGAAACCCCACCCCCGGGGACACGTCGTGAGAGGGACCCATGAAAATCTGTGAGTGCCCAGTAATGAACATGCAATAAAGTGCTCGTCTGGGGAAGAAAGTGGCAGGCTGGATGGGGAATGTCCACAGGCCCTTACGTGCACGCCCATACTCCCCTACACCCGTTAGTCCTACATGTGAGCAGGCAGACACCTGCATAGGACTAGGAGGTATCCACAATCACCACTCAAAAATGTAATATTTCGAAGAGCCTGGGAAAGGTTCTGAACCTTGAAGAGGCACAACTAGAGCTGAGCCAAAATTTCTCAGTTGACATTTTCCCCATAGGAAGCTGGAGCTAGTGCAGAATGCTGCAGCTCGGCTGTTGTCTGGACCTGCCCCTTTCCAGCATGTAACTCCTCTGCTGAGGGAACTGCACTGGCTGCCTATTCGCTACCGGGCCAGGTTTAAGGTCCTTGTACTTGTGTACAAAGCCCTAAACAACTTGGGACCAGGATACCTGAGAGAGCGCCTTCTCCCTTACCAACCTGCCCGGTCACTGAGGTCATCCGAAGGCCTGCTCCTGGTGGTTCCACCTAGATCCATCCTCCGATTGGAATCCACCAGGGGAAGAGCCTTCAGCGTGGTGGCACCCCTCCTGCGGAATTCCCTGCCTCTGGAGGTCAGACAGGCTCCAACCTTGTACTCCTTTCGGCGCCTCCTGAAAACATCTTTATTCCAAGAAGCCTTTCTTTAACATGCAGCCTTGGATTTCTGTGTTGTTGTTGTTTTGCTTCTTTTTAAATTTTGTTTTAACTGTTTTATTCTGTTTTTATTTTCATTTTACCTTGTACACCGCTCTGAAATTTTTTCAATGAGGAGCGGTATATAAATATTCTAAATAAAATAAATAAATAAATTAGTTCTGATTTTTTTTCTTACCCCGTTACCTCCAGTATCAGAGGCAACTGATGTACATATGCCAATGTACACCAGTTGCTGGGGAACATGGGAAGGAGGGTGTTTTTGCACTCATGTCCTGCTTGTGGATTTCCTATGGGCAGCTTGGTTAGCCACTGTGTGAAAGAATGCTGGACTAGGCGGACCCTTAGTCTGATCCATCAGGGCTCTTCTTATGTTTGTAAACAAAAGGCCACTTTACAGAATTTTCTTTGCCATTTTTGTGTGTGCCGTGGTCCCCTTCCCTTTCACTCCCCCCACCAACATTCTAGGTATGGGGCATTGTGGAAAATGCCAAATGGTGAGGCTGCCCACACTTACAGGGGCAGCACAAGAAAGAAGCTGCCAGAGTGAGAAAGTGTTGGAGAATTTCTCCTCCCTCTAGAGAAATTTAGTGAAATTTCTGATCCCACCCCTGTACTCAGCCAGCTCTTCTCTATCAGCTCTTCTCATCAATGTGCAGCTGATTGGAGATAAGAGGCTTTTCTCTGCTGAGTGCGGAGAAAGGGAGCCTTTTTCAGCACTCGGTATGGGAAAGCTCTTGTCCATCTGCTGCTGGTCAGAGATAAAGAGCATTATCACACGGGGAAATCGCATTTGCTTTCCATCGCTTCTCCACCTGTGCAATTGTCCCTCATTACTACCGCTTTCGAAAGAGGAAGTAAACAACGTGCTCATGGCCCATTCAGTGGGTCATTTTGATCCCATTGCTTCTCCTGCACACAGCAGGAGATAGCGACAACTTCCATTTTTAAAAATAAGTCAGACTTGCTGGAGTGTTTTTTCATCATGGGAAGAAGGCTAGAAAGGATGGGAGGCACGTGGACAACGTCATGAGAGGGACCCACGAAAATCTGTGAGTGCCCATTAATGAGCGTGCAATAAAGTCCTCGTCTGGGGAAGAAAGTGGCAGACTGAATGGGGAACGTCCACAGGCCCTAGGTGGCCCCCAGGGAAGAGGTTCCCTATGCCTGCTTTAGAGAACACTTTCCACAGCAATTTACCTGCCATGTAATCATTGTGTGTCTGCCATAGATTACCTGTGTGCCACAATGGATGCTGAGGCATATTTTAAGAGTACACACTACGCAGTCAGTTCAGGCAGGCCACTGTTAGGCCTCAGCATCACTCCCCTCTTCCCCCAGCACATACCCAACATTCCCCTCTGGCTATCTATTGCCCTGGAAGATCAATAGTGATAAGCAAGCTGTCTTTTGGCAAAGCTTGTTTGTCAGTATTGATGTTTTCACTGCAGAACTTCTGATAGGTTTCTAAGGGGTTCCGCAGAAGATGGTTTGAAAGCCACTGGTGTACAATACTTGTCAGTGAATAGTACTTGACGGTTGGCATGCAAAAGTATTTAGCAAGTGTAAACCCACAAAAAAGGGTGTAGACCCCCAACGTTTTTACTGGGATGCAGCCTTGGGGGCTGTGGCTTTGACTGCAACAGTTGGGCAGGGGGTGGGGGGAACTTCTAACTCGTTTCCCTGCAGGGTATTTTTTTCTGAGCAAAATTCCCTCCACAGCTGCTTTCCCACCACAGGGCAGATGTTTCAGGGTCTCTGTATTGTGTCCCCTGTGAGGAAAAAAACATCTGGGGTGTACTAGCCCACAGGGAAGAGTTAAGCACTCCCTCCTCATACTGCTCCAAATTCACAGCTCTCTGTTGCTGTATTTCAGTAAAACCCTGAGGAGACGGCTCTCAAGTTCCATTGGGCTGAGTTATCAGTGTTCCAGGAATGATGCATCCCTCATGCATATACCAGCACAATTATATAAGAGCAGATTACAGATGAAATATTCAAAATTAGTATTAATTCCGTGCATGAAAGTGCAAATCACAATTACAAACCTTTTCACACGTTCCTTTGCTGTTCATGCACTTACACGCAGAACTGCTCTTAGAACTGATTTAATGCCCATGGGCATATCCCCACCTCCCAAACAGAATGTTTTGAATGAGCTATTTTTACTATTTACCTACTTACATTCTTTTTTAAATTATTGTTATTGAGGAGTGCATTTTTATGGATTCTCATAGGCATCGATGATCAAAAAAACAAAACAAAACAAAAAACGTTCTGAATTTTATTCCATCCTGAAATGGGGCACAATAATAGCTACTCGTAGCTTGAACTCAGAGCCTAACTGGATGGGATGTAAAATAGTTGTTGCGTTTAATATGTATGTTTTAAAAACTGGAAATGGCCACCATGGGAGGTGGGGGCAAGCAGGATCTGGCCCACAGCAGGACCCAGCCCCCTGGATGTTGCTTTTGGGATTGGGATGAAAGCTCCCATTGGTACATTACTTTGTAAATCAGGGTATGTGTGCATATATTTTTTTGAAGCCAGCTCAAACTGGAATTGTCTGAAAAGGAAACTATTGCTGAGGGGATTAGATTTGAACTATTGCTGAGGAAACATTTGCCCAGAAATAGTTATACTTCCATCATATATTGTCTATGGTGTGCTATACAGGTGTAGAGAATCCGATCAGGGCTGCGTCTCTGTTAGAACTGCTGAATTTTCCAGTACAGGATAGCACTACAAGATTAGCAATCTAGGTTTGATACTGTGCTGTTTTCTTTTATAGGGTAAATCTTCTTAATGCCGCTGCTGGGTAGATCCTGAATACATGACCTCAATCAGCAGCTTGAGACAGTCATCCAACTGCATGAGACTGCAGCCATCACAGCAATGGACCTGGGAGAACTGGGAATCATGATTTAGGAACAATAGCAGAAGTCAACACATTGTGAGGATGTTTTCAAAGCCAGTGAGTATTGACAATAAGAAATAAGAGCTGAGAATGGAATGCAACACGAAATAAGGCCGTGGCCCAGAAATAAAAAAAGGCTATTAAAGGAGAGGGAAGAAAGGAGAATGGGTATACACAGTGTCTGGTGCAAGTGTAGGTAGTCTGGTGCCCTCCAGGTCTTTTGGACTACAGTTCCTATCAGCCTCAACCAGCATAATAAATTATCAGGGAGTATGGGAATTGTAGTCCAAAGCATCTAGAGGGCACCAGATTGTCTTCCCTTGCTCTAGTGCAATATATAGTGTCCAGCCTGGGGGTCAAATCTAGCCCTCCTGACGTCCCAATCTGGCCCTTTGGGGTTCCCAGGCAGCCACACCTCCTTCCTTTAGCCCTACCTTCTTTCCCCCCTGACCACCAATTTTGGTGATTTCCTGGCTTTTGTCCATGCCTCATTCTAAAAGGGTGAGATGCAGTAAGAGCATTAAATTACAATATGCTGGTATTTGGGGCCCTGCCCCTTTTTGCCTCTGGCCCTGCTGACCACTGGAATGTGGTCCTTGAGAGCGGCTCCAAAATGGAATTTGGCCCTCGGGCTGGAAGAGGTCCAACACCCCTGGTCTAGTGCAATAGGGAGTTAATTAGAATATTTTAGAGTCCAATACGGATAAACTTGGAGAAGATGATGGCTTTTTTTTCAAAATGTCTTCCATGGTGAATGGATTGTTTTGCACATCATGGCTAATTTAGGGCTACATTCTTGAATTTGAGTGTACTTGTTAGACAGTAGGGAAGGGGCGTGTTTGGAAAGAATGGAGGCCAAGGGATGGCATTTGTGTCCTGTTTTGTGGGTTCCTGGTCAACAGCTGGTCGGCCACTGTGTGAACAGAATGTTGGACTAGATGGACCTTGGCCTGATCTGATCCAGCACGGCTCTTCTTATGTTCTTATGATGGGGCCAAACTACACACTGACGGCATCTATTCTCTTCTTCAGCCTGACTCAGCTGTGGCAAAGCCTCTGTCATGGCAAGCAGGTCGCCTGGCTCGCTCGCCACAAGCAGAAACTAGTAATTTTGCACACCATCTATTTTCCTGTGGGGCTGCAGCAAGCATGCAAAATGGACACCTTCTGCTCATGACAAATGAGTGAGGTTTCCACGCGCCACTAGCAGAGACCCTCCACAGGCAGTAGAGAGAAGAGGCAGCTGCCACAAACAGACGCAGCCATCACGAGGCTCAGCATTTAGAGGCCTCACTCACAGGCCAAGTGCACAGAAGTGTTTTATTATAACTTGACCATGTTTTCTTCCCCCGTCTCTGGGGCTGTAGGATTGCCAATGCTTTTGGGGGAACAGGGGGAGGGAGGTCTAAGGGCCAAACCAGATGTTTGTTTTATTGCATAGTTAGCAACAAAGCTAGGATATTTAAAAACAAAACACATTAATCCTTGGTGCAAGAGGCCCAATTTTCATTGGGAACCACAGCACATGGAATGGGGAAGTCTAACCTTTCCCTCCTGAACCACAATCCCAATAAAAATCAGGGAGGGGGGTTATGCAACAATTAGCCTGGGGTGGGGGGAAGCTCCCATTAGCATCTTCTCAACAGCAGTGGAAAGTCCAGAGGTATTTACTGCCTGCAAGACGGATTCCACAGTCAGCTTCTCCTAATTCTTACAACCACAAGACCAAATCACATAAGGGGAATGTAAGTGGGGGTCAGAAAGAGCCAACAGCCATTTCTGTGGTTGTGGCTGCATTTTCTCCCCAGCCGCTCTGATATCAAGAATAGCTGGCGGTTGAATCTGTGTACAGCCTGGCTCATACTGACATTCCCCCACATGAACAGGGGCAGATGCATGGCAAAGGAGGGAAGGCAGAGGCTTGCAAGTAGGAGAAAATAAACCGTGTGAACCAGAGCTCCTCTGAGTCCATACTTGCAGCAGATAACACAAACACTGCCTATATTTTCTGACTATTCCCACAAGCACCACGAGGCTCATGCACATGCACACCCCTCCTCAAAGGAACAGCTATAATACTGAACTACTTGAAGAAGAGCAAACCATGTATTGAAAATCCTGTCCTTAAGCTCCATCGCACCAATATTATAGTCTGCTGTCACAGTGAATTGCATGCAAAGGACTCAGATGATGTCAACCATGTCCTGCTGTGATTGCGGTTCCCACACACACACACACACACACCGCTTAGCGATGTATTTTGGAGCGCAGAAAGACTGGTTCTTCCTGTAATGTGAAAGCACACCGCTCAAACTTCAACATGTATTTTCATCCATTGTTTTCAATCTGATGTTCTGTAGGCATGTTGTCAAGAGGAAAGTGTGTTCAAGGGGCAGTATTGATGATGAAAGATATGGGTGTGCCTTTTCTCCAGTGAGTATTTTTAAATTCAAATTCAAATCCTTTCCTCTTGGCTGCTGGGTTGAATTAAAGAATGGTCTATTGTACTTTTGATCTTCCACCTTTGCTTCATGACTTGCTTTGTGGGGGAAGTGAGAGAGGGATACATTGGTAACATCACAGAGGGGGGCTGTGTAGCTTCTCTCCCTTCCCCTTTCCCTCTTGATTGGAAGTGCATGACAAGAAGAACACGTTGCAACCTCCAGTGGCAGCTGATAGGAGTTTTAGTAGATTAATCAATTCATCTATGGATTAAATTTGCATGTGGGTTATAAGCAATCCCTCTGGAGCAAGAAGGGGTCCCATTGAACTCTTTGTTCTTATTCCAGAGTAGGCATTTTCACCTTAAAAGAAATGTGGAAAATGCACCCTCCTTGCCAGCAGCGGCGCTATTTTTAAAGATAAAGAGATTCAAATTTGCACAGTGATAGGTCTTAAGGAGGGCTTTCAGCATGACCAACTTGAATCCGATTGGATCATCCCTTGATTTTAAGGCATTTTTAAAATGGAAATTAAACAAATGCTTACATCTGTGTAAGTTTTAAAGATAAAGAGATCAAATTGGCACAGTGATAGCTCTTAAGAAGGGCTTTCAGCATACCATATTTGAATCAGATTGGATCATCCCTTTTTTTTTAATGATTTTTAAAATTTCCTCCCTCTAACCATTTCCAGCTTATAGTCCACCAGTGCGAAAGTTCGTAGGATTGTTCTTCCATTCCTTTGATCATGCGAAGCTGTGCATCTTCAAGTTCATAAACTACAGATCTGATGGTTCCCTTACTCAAAAGTAAATCCCATTGATTTCAACCGCTTAAGTCACATGCTGGCTTATCTTTGAGTAAACCCCATTGAACAGAGAGAGTCTTACTTCTGAATAAACACATACAGAACTGATTTTTAATAGTGTGGTCACTCAGAAGCTTTCTTTTTTTAAGTCTTAAAACAGCAAACTGGAAAGAAGTGCTCTACAACCCCATGCTTACTTCTGAGGTCCTAGTTCTGTTTACTCAGAAGTAAGTCTCTCTGCTCAATGGGGTTTACTCAAAGGTGAGAAGCCTTCATCTGATTTTACTATGTTCATGCTCCAAAGCCTCCAGGCAGGGTGAGGGGAATGGTCGTAGCCTAGGCAACAGGGAATAACAACCTAGGGAGGGAGGGCAGGGTGTCCAACTACCACAAACCAATGAATGGTAGGGGGAGGTACAAAGGGGATCAATGGGTGGAGGCAATGGCAAAAACAACAAGGTGAGAGTGAACCTCAGCGGGATAACAGTAACGCACTATGGACCTACAAGCACACAGGTGTAAGTTTGCAAGCTTTCATACACTATGGAAACGAAGTGGGATAATTCAAGGGAAAAACAGGACAAATGTGTAGGTGTGATGGAGCTTCTTAGCTCACTCATGTGTTCGGTTGCAGCTTTCAGCTTGGTCCTCGATGGGAAATGGTATGTCAACTGAATGACTCTGGCCAGATCTACACCAAGCAGTATATTCCACTATGAAAGCAGTATGAAAGCGGTATATGGTATGTGTCAATGGGCCCCAATATTTGTCAGTGCACTTCAATACCGCTATAAAGCAGTAGTGTGCCGCCTGCCTTTTATATACTGCTTTCATACCACTTTCATAGTGCAATATCCTGCTTGGTGTAGATTAGGCCTTTGAGAATTGTTTTAGGAATCCATTGACTCCACAATGGATTTTTGAATCAACAATCTTTGCTTCATCTTTGAGCTGATTGTCTTTCCTGGGATAAATTACCACTGTTTCTATTCCCTGAGTGCTCTTTAACTGTTTCTTCTCTGATCAAGGATGGTGTGTGTGTGTGTGTGTGCGCCCAAACAAGTCATGTAGGCCTGACATTATAAATGAAGGAGGTACAGAATATATAGGTCATTAGTTCAAATTCCGTTTGTCTAGGTCAGGAGCAGGCACGCTTCAGGCTTGCAGGACCAACTTAGGTTTCTTACTAGACCTCTGAGATCCGCCAACCAGAGCCAGGTACAAAAGATGTACACTTCCTATTAGAGACTTCTGAGCCCAGCAGCTTCTTTTGAATACTAGAAATGAAAAGAGCTCACAGTCTTTCTACACTCCTTTCCACTCCTGGTTACTCCCCAAGCTTTCTTCATTTCAGCAGTATTATTTAGGGTGAGAGGGGTGTCATTTTGTTTTTGTTGTGGAACAAATGGGAGTCAGAAATCCTTGGTGATCCACTGCAAATCACCCAGGTGTCTACCAATAGATTCAGATCTACCTTGTACCCAACTCTGATCGAGTTGACCCATCATGCATCACACATTTTCCTTACATACATTTTTTTACAAAAATAATTACAATAATTTATTAGCCATCATATATAATGGATCAAATCCAGATTTACATTGGATCAACTGCAGCAATGGAAGTGGATTTCGCTACTCCCACCTTCCACAGCAACCCCTCTGTCCCTCTGAAAATGCTACACAGAGAATCAGGGGATCCTGCTGAATGGAGTGAGCCATGGGGGGGGGGAGTGGGATCCCCATAAATTGAACAGAGACCTTTCACAAATAGAGTGCTTCTTCTCAAAGCATATCTCTTTCACACAAAGTAGGTCCTGGATCTAACTGTCAGGTCTCATCATCATCATCAAAGTCAAGAATGTAGGCCTAAATTAGGGAGTACTACACAAACACCCCCACAAAACTGGTCCCTTCGGGGGGTGGAGGGATTCCCAAATCGATCACTGATCATCTAAAACAACTTGCACACACAGCCCTGATTCACTGCAAGGGAATGTCTCATAAACATTGCCACAACTTTATTTTTGTTGTTATTGGGAGAAGCAAAGAATATGTGGCGGTAGATATCTGAGTTGCTCAGTTACCCTTAGTAACAATAGAAAATGAAATTAACTACTTAAAATGAAGGGGAAAGTTCAGATATTTGCATTTACCAAGGATAACTGATACGGTGAGTGCAACACCACTGTGAACAAAATATGACACACTTTTTCATCCAGAGTTCAAAAGCGTGGTTTATTATCAGTATCTGCAGTCTAATTTAGTCTAGATTAGCGAGTGCGTTTTTGCGTATGCAAAGACCAGCTTTTGTGCTGACTGGTGGGAATAATTCCATTTGAAATTTCTCTGGAAATGGGGAAGGGTTAGTTGTCTTTCACTAACAGACAGATGAAAAAAAAACAACGAATCTGAGGTAGTTTTTAGATCCCTGCCCATGGTTAATTGGCAGGTTTGTGTCTGAATTAATAAAGGTACCTAACAATTTCAATGTGTTAAAAATTCACAGACCTTCCTCCCTGTGGGCACAGCATGTGCTAACCAAATGGGAATTTTATTAATTCCCATATGCAATTCGTTGGTATCCCAGGGCCCCTTGAATCTAGTGAGTTTATCTGATTGGAGTGCAGCGCATCCCAATGTATCCTTCATCCTGCTTCTTCATGCTGTGCATGTTCAGAGTGTTTTGCAGTAATACCATAAGCCCCTACAAATGCACAGCGTGTGAGGAAGGAGCCGAGTATGAAATGGTCCCTCGTGTGCGACGCAGCTTGGAGCAAGGGGCTGAATTTGAATTGCTCCTGCCCACTGACCCAGAATCAAAATGAGAGCTATTTCCCTTCCCCCCCCCTTCTTTTTGTTTTTGAAAAAGCATTTCTGCTGAATAAACTGATATTAAAATCACTGGAGACCTTCTGAATGAAGGCCTCATATTATCCAAAATGTTGACAAGTTATAACACAGTGTGGAAGGGGGCCGCACATCACCAGTGAGGTAAATACCTATCAGTTCTTACGTGACCACATACCCACTGTATTTATTAGCAGGTACTCATTATTATTGGGGGGTCACGAGCATGTTTCTATGGCCAAAGGGATAACCCCCCAATGGTAAGGGCACAGCACTACATACACTGCCAACAGGGCTTAATTAACTTTGGTATTATATAATTGCTGGTATTAATCCCTATAAGGTAGTTAATGATGCATGCATCTAATTATCACCGGAGGTAATGTTACTACTGTGTGTCTTGTGGAGTTATAATCTCCCTGCACAAGTCTGCTCACAGCCTCACAGGATGAAATAACTATGAAAGACCACAACTGCTACTCCCTCAAGTTACCGGCAGTGATATTTGGTCATCCACCAGCTGTATTTTCTGTCTTCATTGTGGCCACCCCTTTATACCATTACCTCCCTGCCTGCAGTGTCTTTTAAAGCTTTGTCCATGCATTAAGATCTCTAGAGGAGGCCCTTCTCTGTGGTGAAGTGTACCTTCAGTGGAAGAAAAACACTGCTCCTATAAAAGAGAGGACCTTCTCTGTGGTGGCACCCCAACTTTAGAATGCTCTTCTGAGGAAGATCCAATTGGCGCTGATGTTGCTGCCTTTTCTGTGCCAACAAGCTGAAGGCATAGATTTCACCTTTGTCTATAACAACAGATTCGAACTTAATGCAAATTGAATTCACACACAACATTTTGTAGAGTAGGGCGTGAGGGGCTACCTGCCATATGGCATCAGGCTGAGACAGCCTCAGCTCCACTGGAGTTTCCAAATCCTGACCCTGATCTCTCTGATCTGGGTTCCTCAGAACAAGAAGATACACTGGAGAGATTGATAAGCCAATGACTCCATGACGCCCAACATCACCGTTTCTTAAAGCTGTGTCTCTTGAACCACCAACAATTTGCTTCTTCTGGAAGCCTGGCAGACTGGGCTCAGTGAATTAAGGTACCATCTAGACTTCAGTACTACCTAAGGCAGAACTCAGTCAACTGACCTCACCAAGGGCATTGTTGTAGTCTCAGAGCTGCTCCTCAGTATTAGCAAGTGATGCCTTACGTGACAACATTGCCTACCCTCCTGTTCTGTTATGTGGACCATGTTGCCTATACTCCTGTTCTCTTTCCCCAGTAGATGCCTTCGATCTTGAGCTCTGCCTGTCATAACTCACCAGTTTCCATCCTTCTTGGTCCATGGCTGCTCCCTCAGAACTCAACCCCTGCATGGTTCTGACCCCGCCCTGGCTTAATTGGATTGACAGCCAGTTCTGCCCCAAGCCCCAGTCCTGGTTCCTGACTGCCTGAAGTCTTACCCTTGCTTGAACTCTGATAATCACATTGTGGCCAACAATACAGTGGAGCCAGGGCTCACAGGGATGAGTGCCAGCGCTATTTGATTAGCAGGGATGGTGATGTCATCTGCTATACACACACACAGGATTCCTTGTTCCCTCTGAACTTAGCTGCAATCCTCACCATTGCTAGGGGCTGGTGGGGTGTGTGGATGAATTTTCACAACTACCTAATTCACACAGCATGACAGCCCATTTTGGGCCAATTAACCCTTGAGGAGCTGTGGCACATACCCACATGTGTTGTAGAGGTATGAGAGGGTTGTTTAGCCTGTCCTGTTCCCTCTTGTAACATGAAGTATTTTGGGGTGGCTTGGTCTTGAATGGGCAATTAAAACCTATTAGCTTTACAAAAGATCTGCTTCTGATGGAGATGAAAACTTCTAGAATGGGTTTATTGATATGGATCTACACAGCTGCCTGCATTTTTGGACTCTCCTTGGGTGTGATGCTATGGGGACTGTCATGATGAGCATCTGCCCTTCTAAATTTACCACTACACCACTGATCTCAGCTAAGGTGATCTTGTATTGGAGCAATTACAACTCTGGGAACAGAAGCCTTCATTGCAAGTCACACACATACACACTGATCCAAAGGCTTTAGAAGTCCACTTTGACTTCTGTTCCATTATTCAAGACAGAAGAAATAGCTTTGTAGGTACATTTTACAAGAATCATAAAAAGGGGGGAGCCAAGTAAGGAAGAGTATTCACAAGCATATGCACAATGAACAAGGAACAAGATATAGCATATGTAGTGAATAAATTTGAAAAGTTATTTATTTATTTATTTATTACACTGATATTCTACCCTTCCTTCAAGAAGCTCAAGACAGTGTCCTAGTTCTTCCCCTGAATTTATTCTCACAACAACCCTGTGAAATAGATTGAACTGAGAGCTAGTGACGAGCCCAAGGTTGCCCAGAAAGCTTCATGGCTGAGTGGAGATCTCAATGTGGATCTCCCCAGTGATTGACCAACACTTTTTATCCCTACACCGTCTTAGCCCAGCAAAAGGCTTGTGATCTGAGAATTGTGCTCCAGAATCTCTTGTAACTAGTTAAACTACTAGCCCTGCTCCTTTCCCACTTTTTAGCCCCTCAGGTCCCTCACCACAGAGCAGCTCCTCAATCATGCAAATGTCGCTCATGCATAGTGAATCGCCCCTCCAAAATCAGCATGTGACACACCCCTCACACACCCAGATTAGCCGCCTCTGTCTGATAGCCTAAAAACGTGGCTGCCCCTGGGACCCACCTTCATGCCACACTGATTGGCCAAGCAGGGCTGTCCATCATCCCGCTAGTGGAGGGGGTGCCTTGCCTGTTTGACATGGAGCAAATTAATTGCTACTGAAGCTCAAGCTCTGAACTCTTTCAAACTTTTGAAATTTTCTGCATGTCTACACTGCTCAAGCTTCAGTTTTATACAAAAATGCACAAAATTGGTCAGCTAGATCTCAATTAATAAGCAATCATATATAAGTTTATGATATGAAGGGGTGAGGAGCGCCTGAGAGATTTGCATGCTGTTTCACTAGCACATTGAAAACAGTGTGCCCAGCTCCTTCAGGGGCTACTTGGACTGCTTCTGCAGTTGGGCCAGATTGCTGAACCTGAAGACACCTAGATTTTGCTTTCAAAATAAATGCCACATTTTATGAAAAGTGCCCATCTTGACTTATATAACAACAATAATAACAGCAGCAACAACAACAACAACAACAACAAATGTTATTGCAGTCAATAGACCATTCCAGCACACCAAAAGTTACATACAAAAGGTCTGAGCAAACATTTAGCTATTAAAAAGACACGTAGTCATGGAGGATCTAATAGAAGTGGCCAAGTTCAAAAATTTGGCCTCTTGCTCGGTGATTGACTTGTCTGAGTTCTGAAGTACCTAGGGCATTAGGGATTCAGTTGGGTGACTAGGAAAAGATTGTAAAATGGGGTTCAGAAGATCATTCGTGGTCCTTTGATAAAATCTACAGAACAGTAACCCATGTGATATGGTTTCCACCTCGGTATTATTATAAGAACAGCATCTGCTGAGCAGTGAGATTTTATTATAGCTGCCATCTAAAGGTTTAGCAGGAAGAACATTAAGTCTAGCTAACGAGAATGCTCTCCTTACCTAATTCTGACTGCAGGGAGACTGCACTGGCTGCCCTGCACACCTCCCTGTTTGAGAAGAAACAGGTGCTGGAGCTCATTAGGCATCTTCGCATATATGCCAGCACCCAAATTTTATGCTGCCTTTTTCTTCAGCATTCTATGTCTCATCCAAGTGGTCAGCTCTTACAAAGCTTACTTGGTTCAGGGAGCTGAGGTACCCCTTTCAAGACACAACACCTTACATCAGTCATCTGCAGCTGGTGGCCCCCAAATGTGTTTTACTGCAACTCCCATCATACCCAGCATCAGGGTGCTGCTGGCTGGGGATGATGGGAATTATTACCCAACACATCTGGGGCACCAGCTTAGGAAAGTTCACTTTGCGTAATCATTTAACGTGTGCTCTTCATCCTCTTATTAACGATATGATGCAGCTCCAATGTTTAAAGTAACATTTGATGATGTTTATGGTCAGATCTTCACGGAAGTTCTTGCTTTGCACAGCCATAGCCCTGGCCCCTTTTCTGCTTTAAAAAGGGCCCAGATTCACACCTTGTTTAGATGATAAACACTTTGCTTGTGTCACCAAGCATTTCCCTCTGATTCGATTCTCTCTGAACTTTACCCTGCCCCTGGTGATCTGTCTAACCTTTGACATTTGTGAGTAGTTTTCCAATATCTCTAAGCATACACTGCTTAGTAATCGTGTTAAGCAGCCAGATTTGCTTCCAGCAGAGACCAGAAATTATCCTCATCAGCGAAGTGCTGTAAAGGTAGTGGCCACAGGTGTGATATGCCTGTCAGGATATGTAGAGGCTCCTCTAGATGCCATCTTACTTGGCTCTTCCGGGGCAGTGCCTGCACTGCAAGACTAACTGGTACTTCCTTCCCTGCAATTCCTTCTTTGCACAAGATCAAGAAGTCTTCCCTCCAGGAACTGCCCAGCAACTGGGCAGAGGCAGCTACATGTCGCTGTTGTTGTTGTTGTTGTCGTTACATTTATATCCTGCCTTTTTTCCATTTGTGTAAAATGTAATTTCGGCAATTCTCAGTATTTTCACTCTGCAACCATTTGAGAAGCAGGAGGCTATGTACTTGCCATGTGGACTTTTACATAAGCAGGGGAGGTAATGATGATTCTTTATTCATTACCATAGAGAAATGTACAGCATTATTGTTTTAGTGTCAGCTGCCAGTGATACGTTCAACTTCTACGGGACACCAAGATCAGGAGCTTTTATGACTGAGTCACTTAAAACATGGCAGTATAAACGACTGTGCCTTCTCTAAACTAGAGCTACAGCTGGTTCACCTTCACCACTCTTGGCAGCTGCCGCCATAATGGGGACTAATATTTCTCCTAAGAAAGAAGAGTGTGACTTTCTGTTCTTCAGGGTGGGGAGAAGTTGGGCTTCATGGTTCATTTCTATAAAGCCGGATGCATAATGCATTATCTCATTCAAAGGTAAATAGAGGATATACACATGGATGAAAGATTAAATCCTGGAAATTCTAAACAATTGACGGGAAGCATAACCATAGCAAATTGATTCTGCTGGCTGTCTGCAAGAAGAAATGAAAGAGAGAGAGAGAATTTGTGTATTATTTAATCACATGTAAGATTTAAAGAAATCTTTTAGAAAAATAGGCCATAGCAACATAGCTTGACCGCTAGACAGATCTGTAGGTTAAGAATACACAGAGAGAGGGGGGGGCAATGGTGATGGTAGCAGCTCTGGGGAAACTAAGTACCTGCCATAACAATGCCCTTCTCAATAGCACTGATGTAAGAGAAGGAAAACAGACAGCACACCAAGCTCTGTTCAAGGGGAAAGAAATCCTTGAAGGAAATTGTATTCCCCCTTCATAGGAAGAAGAAAAAGAAGAAAAGATTAATTTAAATACCTAGGTGGTCTTGGTTGATTGGTTGGTTTTATGTCAGCATTGACCCTACAGTAACCCCAGCCTTGCTGATCAAAGGGATTATGCTACAGACTCCAGGGTCGAGTTTGTTGTCTAGGAGGCTTTGCCGGTCCCGTATACTGGCTCCCAGAGCGCCACTGTTCCACTTCCCTTCTGAGGACATCAGCACTCATTACCTACTGGCATTTATTGACCTTACATTTAGAGTCAAAGAGAAGTTTGGGCTGTTGATTTGCATCCAGGGATCATCCACAAAGTAAATATTCTTTTGTGACACACACACACCCAAAATGCCGGTCTGAAAGGGACATGGTTGGTGACCATAATGGTGTCAAACGCACCCAGCACACCAAGGACAAAGTACAGGGTATGCTGCATGGGAACTGAGGGGAGACCTTCTTTTGGCACCTGCATAGATTTAATGCCACGTTGATCAAGCAGACAGTCTCTGAAAAACTCCCTCGCCAGCGTTGCTTAAGCATAGAAAGTGCAGTGCCATATCAGTGCGGTCTGGTGATAAGAGTGCTGGGCTGGGATCTCAGGGAGCTGGATTCAAATTTCATCTTTCTCAGCTATGGACAGAGTATGTATTAGGCTTTGATAAGTCACTTCATTCTGCCTCACTTCCCCATCTATAAAATGGGAATATTCTACTTCAGGGGTGCAGAACCTCTTTCAGGCCAAATTCCATTTTGGAGATGCTCCGGGAGGGGGGCATTCCAATGGTGGATGGGGCTGAAGAAAGAATGGGGAGGGACCCAAAGTGCCAGAAAAAGTCAATATACCAGCATAGTGAAGCTTCAAGCCTTAAGAGAAACATTTCAACTTTTTAGAACGAGGGGTAAAAACTGCACAAAAGCTAGAAAAATGCTACATGATTGAGAGGTAGGGGGTGGGGACTGGAAAAAGGGAAGAGTTGGGGCCTTCTGGGAATCCCCAGAGGGGCAGATTTAGCCTCCAGGTTTGAGATTGTGCACCCCCGCTCTATTGCATAGGGTTTGGGGAAGTATATGTCCCCTGAGAATTGAGTTCCTCCAGACACTAAAAGGACTACAGAAATGGGTATTTATTGTCATTACTAGAAGTTGAGACCCACGACCAAATGCAGCGTATCTGCAGCAGCTCTCAAGCCAAGCTGGAACAAGAACCTGATAGTGCAGTTTGAGGCTCACAGAGGAGGTGGAAAGTTTCAGGGAGGAAGGGGGAAGTCTTTTTCATTTCATTCATTTCATTTCATTTATTGCATTTTTAGACCGCCCAATAGCCGAAGCTCTCTGGGCGGTTTACAAAAATTAGAACTACAACAATATTTAACAATATACTAATCAACAACATCACAATAATACTCAAAAATATACTAAATACAAGTTCACAGCAAAACAAACCAGATAAAAAGAAAAGAAAGCTTGGTTGGAACAGCATTTCTCCCCCTGAAGCAGCACCTCCCTTCAGCTCCAGCCTTGCTTTTAAAGCCTCCAGGTGGCGGGGAGGGGAGCAGGTGGAATAGCTCACCCTTGGTGGAACAGCGTATCTCCCCCTGAAGCAGTGACTTTAACCACCCTCTTTAAACCTTCCTCCACTGTATTCTACAGCACTAAAGGGCTCGCTTTGAGATGAGCTGCTATATGGGAAGAGTGAGATTTCTGAACAGTGGATAAGTTAAAAGGTGTCCCTTTCCTCCCCCTTTCTGAAACCTCCCCATATAGCATGGGAAAAGAGAGCTGTTTAACCTCATGTCATTTCAAGAAGGATGCAGACAAGCTGGAGCATGTTCAGAGGAGGGCAACCAGGATGATCAGGGGTCTGGAAACAAAGCCCTATGAAGAGAGACTGAAAGAACTGGGCATGTTTAGCCTGGAGAAGAGGAGATTGAGGGGAGACATGATAGCACTCTTCAAATACTTGAAAGGTTGTCACACACAGGAGAGCCAGGATCTCTTCTCGATCCTCCCAGAGTGCAGGACATGGAAGAACGGGCTCAAGTTATAGGAAGCCAGATTCCAGCTGGACATCAGGAAAAACTGTTAGAGCAGTACAACAATGGAACCAATGACCTAGGCAGGTTGTGGGCTCTTCCACCCTAGAGGCATTCAAGAGGCAGCTGGACAGCCATCTGTCAGGGATGCTTTAAGGGGGATTCTTGCATTGAGGAGGGATTGGACTCAATGGCCTTATAGGCCCCTTCCAACTCTACTGTTCTATGATTCTATGATCCCCCACACTTAATCTTCCCCTCTAGGATATTAAAAAGTTATTGGGGCCACAATCAGCCTAATTCCCTGCCCTTTTCCCCTTTTTTTTCTTTCTTTCCAACTGATCCCCTCATCTTTATGTGACTTGACTGCAGATCCTGGAAATCACTGAAAATAGATCCTGGAAATAGATCCTGCTGATCCTGGAAATCACTCAAAACAGGTCTTTGCCAGGCCATGGAGAGCATAGCTATCTTTTTCTTCTAATTTACAAGCGAATATATTTCTGCACACCTGGGAAGTCCCCTGAGTATGCAAAAACCACAGCGTTATTTTTGGCTGGCCTCATTTCACATCCACACGGAGCAGCACAAGACCACCAAAGTTTGTTAATAGAGGGAATAGCTATTATTAATACAACTGTTTGTGAATATAATAGCTGCCCTTCTGCATGGCTGGAGAGGCAACATTCATTACTTTAATTTTCCAATATACCATTTTGAGATGTATGTATGCAAATTCAGCCATGTGTAAACACAAGTGTGTAGCCTAGGTGTCTGACGCAAGTCTCCAAACCTTCCAGCAACATCAATCTCCCAAGAATAATGCAAAATGTTTAGCATTTCACACTGTCTCCTCCTTCCTCAGTCAGTGAGGCCAGCTGAGACAGAGCCAGCACAGTTATAACACCCCCACAAAAGCCATTCTTGATGCACACTGAGGCAGGTGACACAGCCAGCCACCGCAGCAGTGACAGTGGGAAATCAGCTGTTCATCTTCCTTCTGTTCTACTGATTCCAGAGTGCTTGATGGATAGTCAAGTAGCAGATGTAGAGTCACCCTGCTATAGTGGTGCAGTGATGGGAACAGGTGAAGTGCACCTGTTTCTCCTCTGCTTGATATGCAGCTTTCCAAGGCACTGAGGCCTAAATGAAGGAGAAGGTTAGCAAAGGGAGACATGATTGCAGTCTTCAAGAACTTGAAAGGTTGTCACACAGAGAAGGGCCAGGATCTCTTCTCAATCATCCCAGAGTGCAGGACATGGAATAATGGTCTCCAGTTAGACATAAGCTAGACATCAGGAAAAAGCTTCCTGACTGCTAGAGCAGTACGACAATGGAACCAATGACCTAGGGAGGTCGTGGGCTCTCCCACACTAGAGGCATTCAAGAGGCAGCCATCTGTCAGATATGCTTTAGGGTGGATTCCTGCAATGAGCAGGGGGGTGGACTTGATGGCCTTATAGGCCCCTTCCAACTCTATGATTCGGTGAGTCTGTCAGAGCTCCCTATACAACTCTGTGATTATTCAGCTGCAGAAGAAGAAACAACACATCTGCAATTGTTATTCATTTCAATGATCTCCAAATGGGCATGCCGCTGGGGAGGGGGTGGCCAGCAGCCCATTCCAGGTCAGGCCTCTGCATCCCTGCCAATGAGTACTAGCCAATTAGATCAGTATCCTCCTGACTCCCCATCCCTCCAAAGTCACTGTCACTGTGATAAAAAAAAAAAAAGCCTGGGAGTTTGGTTGCATGAAATGGGTGTGTGAGAGTGTGTGGATAATTAGGTATCCTGAACAATAATCAGACACTGACAATCATCCTAGTGAATCCCAGTGGAGGAGCAGGGGAGAGGAAGGCATTGCTGAATGGACTTGGACAGGGGCCAGGCAAAATGTAAGTCCTCCCAGGGCATGAATAGGTCAGTACATTGTCCCATGCACTAGCTAACATGGCTCGCTATCACAGCCTCAGGGGCTTGCATGGTGCTCTCCTGGCCTTTTTGTGGAAGGCTATAGTTAGAGATTGGATGTGGGGCCAAGCCTGTGTTTTCCAAATAGCATCAGCTTTACAGGGAGTCCCTTTCATCAAGCTCTAGGTCTATATTCCCCGTTTATATGCCTGTAACAGAAGAGAGGAGAAGTGGGGGCATTCCACCAGTCCTGCTGAAAGGCAATTTATTTATTTATTTATTTATTTATCTTTCCTTTTCCCTTACCATTCCTTTTTCCTTGTGTATCTTCCTTTCTTTCTTTTTTTAAGATTGTAAGCCTGCTGCTCTCGAAGACTTTTTGGCTGAGCAACAGAAGTAAAATACTTTAAATCGCTCAATTAATTATTTTGTAGGGGTGAATCATGTACTCCTACAAAAGCTCCAACATGGCCTTTTCTTTTGTTGGTTATGTGGGTAAGGTGTGGAGCAGAAAACCTGGGTTCCAATCCTGGTTCCTCTCCATTCTCTGTGGCTGCTATTAGAACACCCAAAATTAGGTGTCTAATTAGGTGTCTAATTTCCATCTAAAATTGTGGCTGCTATTAAGATAGCTTTACCTTCTGATGGCCTTATTTGCATTTTCCCCTGGGAGGGGGATGCAATTCCACACCGTCTGTTTCCCACTGTGGTTTTCTTTCCAGGCAGCTTATAATGCGTCTGTCTGTGAGCTTGCTGTTGTCGGTTCCATTCTTCTTTATCCATGTGGCTGTGTTAGTCCAGGGCCTAAGGGACTATGCATCAGAACATCCCCAGTTTGAATCTCACTAGCTGGCAAGCCACTCTCTGTGTCTATCTATCCCCCATCTCCAATAAGAGGAATAATCATACTGATTTATATTATAGAGTTGTTGTAAGGACTACAACTAGATCAGTCTTCCCCACCTGGTATTTCACTAGAAAGCAACTTGAGTGAAATTACTGCAATGTGTTATACGTGGGGCTGCCTTTGAAAACAGTCCAGAAACTTCAACTGGTACAAAACAGGGCAGCACGGTTACTAACAGGGACTGGCCGATGAGACCACATCACGCCAGTCCTTTTCCAGCTTCATTGGCTGTCAGTCCAGGTTCGGGCCCCAAAGTGCTGGTATTAACATTTAAAGCCCTAAACGGCTTGGGGCCAGGCTATCTGAAGGAACGCCTCCTCCCATATGTACCTGCCCGGACCCTAAGGTCATCCTCAGGGGTCCTTCTCCGCAAGCCCCTGCCAAAGGAAGTGAGGCAGGTGGCTACCAGGAGGAGGGCCTTCTCTGCTGTGGCACCCCGGCTGTGGAATGAGCTCCAGAAGGAGGTTCACTTGGCACCTACATTATATGCTTTTAGATGCCAGGTGAAGACCTTTTTATTCTCCCAGCATTTTAGCAGTCTATAAATAAATGTTCACTTGGTGTTGTAAATTTGTAATTTTCCATTGCTGCTGTTTTTATCAGGTTGAGCTTTTATATTGTATTTTATATTATTGTTTTATTCTGTTGTTTTATACTTTGAATGGTTTTAATTTTTGTGAACCGCCCAGAGAGCTCCGGCTATTGGGCGGTATAGAAATGTAATAATAAATAAATAAATAAACTCCCATCATGGGCTGGGAATGATGGGCGTTGCAGGCTAATGCATCTGTAGAGCCCCAGAGTTGAGAAGGCCGAACTAGATAATGCATGTGAAGTGCTTTGAACACTTAAAAGCAGCATACAGATGTTAGGTATTATTTACAGTTCCCTTCCCAAATACTGATAGAAATGACTTGTGTTATGGTATTGGTGTTGTCCATGTGGACCTATGGATACTCTGGGCAAGACTCCTACCATTCTTTTGGAAAGCCTCTGGATTCTACATGCTAACCTTCTGAGCCCAGAGGCCTCTGATGGGGAAAGCACATCAATCGGTTCTTGGGAGCGTGCTTAGGCTTTGTGTACAGACTGGGTAAGGTGGGATCATTGTGGCATTCCCACTGGTTATGTGGGATAAACATGTGTTTATTGTCGCCTTCCATGCATATGTAATGTCAGTGACCAATAAGATGGGTGGATGGCAGAGCACATGCCAAGGATGCTGCGGGGTTAGCTACTGACCTTGGCCTAATCTACACCAAGCACGATAATGCACTATGAAAGTGGTATATAAAAGGCAGGAGCCCACTAAGCAGGATATAGTGGCATGAAAGCGGTATATGTCAATGGGCCCCAATAGTTGTCAGTGCACTTCAATACCGCTATAAAGCAATAATGCGGCTCCTGCCTTTTATATACTGTTTTCATAGTGCAATATCCCCCTTGGTGTAGATTAGGCCCTTGTCACACTATCTCTTGCTTCTACCAGTATTAATTTACTTTCTACTGTGTTTGCTAGGAGTGACTGCAACTATGTTAGGGCAGTGTAATGGTGGCATAGCAGCTGCCAGAGTCACAAGACCATAGGATCACCCTGCTCAAGAATAGTATCTACAAGATGTTCTCCTTTCAAACATATCTGCTTCATCACTGCTTCCTCAAAGCAAGGAATTTTTTTGTTGTCAATTTTTAATGTTGATGTTGCTCATATTGGAAAGCATGGCTTTCGGACCACTGTTCTGTTTTTTATTCATATAGTGCCTCTGTCTATTGGGGAGGGTATGGTGAAATCAATGGAATGTTCTCTTTTTTTTCCCCACCCCACCCCTCAACAAAATACATCATTTTGCTGAGAATTCTGCCAAATTTTGTTTCCTAAATACTTTTAACATCTCCACTCTGAGTTTCAGTGATTTGAATGGAGTGTCTTCAGGAATTTCATTAAGTGTTTCTTTTGACCCCCAAGACCCCCAACCTTCCCTTTCAAACACAAACATTATACTACAACCCTCCCACAACAAATATCAAAGGGAAATGTCCTAGAAGGTAAAGCATTCTGGGTTAACTCATAATCATTAACATCTTCAGGTTCCTTCATTCATTCTCAAGCATCCTGTAATGACCTGATAGATAGGTTTTGTGAACCGCCCAGAGAGCTCCGGCTATTGGGTGGTATAGAAATGTAATAAATAAATAAATAAATAAATAAATAAATAAATAAATAAATAAAGAGTGTGGCTGTGTTGTTTTAAAAGAAGGCAAATAGATCTCCCTGTTGGTAGGCTTCCTGACTGGATATCCAATATTCACTCAAAACAAAAACTAGAATTAAAATGTAGAGATGCACATGGAGCATCATCACATGAGTGTTTTATAGCACGCTCGTTATTGCCCATTCATGGTTTTTCATGGGTCCTTTTGATGACACTGTCCACCTCCCATGTTTCTCCCACCCCTTCTGCTTGTTTTCCCGTCACTAAAAAAAAGTCCCGGAAAAGCTGACTTTGTTCAGCTGTAGCAAAACTGGAGTACTTTGGCCACATAATGAGAAGACAGGATACCCTGGAGAAGAGGCTGATGCTAGGGAAAATGGAAGGCAAAAGGAAGAGGGGCCGACCAAGGGCAAGATGGATGGATGATATTCTGGAGGTGACAGACCTGACCTTGGGGGAGCTGGGGGTGGCAACGGCCGACAGAAAGCTCTGGCGTGGGCTGGTCCATGAAGTCACGAAGAGTCGGAAGTGACTGAACGAATAAACAACAACAAAGCAAAACATGCTGCCATTTTTTGTTGTGTGCAAGAGAAGCAGCGGGATAAAAACACCCACTGAATGGGCCACGTGGCGATTGTAAAGAAAGAGGAAGTATTGTGGGACAGATTGTGGGGAAGAGATGGTAAGGAAACGTGATTTCCCCCGTCTGATGGATGCTCATAGTGTAGGGTAACCACTTATGCACTGCCCAAAAAAGAGGACACACATTTGCACAGCATTTGCACGTGCTGATTTATACATATTGATGCAAATTTAGAAAGAATGACTAGAATTAAAATAGAAATAGCATTCATCTCACCATATTGGGGAAGAGTGGGACCAGTTTACTTGTGTGCCTCCTCAGTCTGCTATCCAGCTGTGAACCATTGATGAGCGACTCCGAGGATGCTTCTTTTTCTTTATATCCAACCTGGACTGGAGAGCCCTTCAAAACAGTGGATGCCCCCAAATGAAGGACAGTCTTCTGACAGCCCTTCAAAGAGAGGACTGGCCACCTACTTTAGTGGCTTAGAACTGTTCTTGTTCTTGTTTGACTGCATGTCTCAACCCTTGAGCTCTGGGCTCTGAAATGAAAGAGTAATGACTCTTCCTGCCCTAAGAATGTAGAACAACTGGCATATCAGACCTTGACCTCTCCATCTCTCCTCCCTCTGCTCAGTCACTCATTTAGTGAGATTCCAGCAAACACAGGGATTAATGCACTTAGCTTATTGATGGACTAGTAAACAAAGGGTCCTTGGTGACCATGCAATTTCAGAAAAGAGCCTTTTCGGCTCTGGCTAGTCTGGTTGGCTGCTGCAAACATTCACTTTGCCTGGACAGGATGCAAGGGTGAATGCAGAGGGCAGATGGGGAAAAGGACATTTTTTAAAAAAAGGTGATTTGGATGTATGATATTCTGCCATTAGCCAGAGTGCAAACTAATCATGCAGGCTGGAAATATCAGGCTGCTTCCATCTGATGAACAAAACCTAGAACATTTCCCACAAATCACAACAGGTTTGGAGAATCTCTTATGTCTGCATTGTTATGATGATGTGGTATAGCCTCTGAATCACCCGCTTATTGTAGTTCAGTGATAAGGGAATCATAGCAAGCAAGGGGGAGGGGGCAGGGAAAGAAAACTAATTATTTCTGTTGATCTGTGTGTATTGACAGATTTGGATTGTTTATTTGTTTGTTTCTATCCTCTTTATAGAGAGCAGTATATAATTGCTGCTGCTACTACTACATTTATTTAATTCTTTAATGAGACAGTGTAATCATCATTCTTCCACCCTACGGTAACTTTCGAGAAATAAGGCATATTGGGATCCTGTTCAAAACAGAAAAGGTGTCACATAGATTTCTGTAACAAAAGACACCTTGTGGTAGAAAAAGTATGAACTCAGCCTCCTCATTGCATCATTTGGAACTCCTGTGAGTACAATTGGTGTGAGAATAAACCATTGGTGGCCAATATACACTCGAGTAATGAGGAGTGGAGCCTCGTGTGGCGCAGAGCAGTAAAGCAGCAGTTTCTGCAGCTGAAACTCTCCCCACGGCCTGAGTTCGATCCCAGCGGAAGCTGGTTTCAGGCAGCCAGCTCGGGTCGACTCAGCCTTCCATCCTTCCGAGGTCGGTAAAATGAGTACCCAGTTAGCTGGGGGAAAGGTAATAAAGGCCGGGGAAGGCAACGGCAAACCACCCCGCTATAAGGCCTGCCAAGAAAACGTCAACGAAAGCTAGCGTCCCTCCAAGAGTCAGTAATGACTCAGTGCTTGCACGAGAAGTTCCTTTCCTTTCCAATGAGGAGTGACACCAGTAGCAGCCTGACTGGAATTGGGTGTCAAGCACACAGCACAAAAGGCTGCTGGCTTAGTGGACCTCTAGTTCAGGGGCGGGCAGAAAGTAGATCTCCAGTTGTTTTGGACTTCAGCTCCCATACTTCCTAGCTGTTGGCCATGTTGGCAGAAGCTTCCTATAGCTGAAGTCCAAAACATTTGGAGATCTACCTTCTGCCCACCCGCTTAGTTAATTCTTGCCAGCATGCATATCACCCACAATAATGCCAGACCAGCATAGATCAAGAGAGCAGGGCAAAACAGTTAAGTTTTGCAACTGAGTTCTAGCAGCTGCAACAGCAGCACACGCAGTTCCAGCAGAAATGATCAAAGACAAGCTGGAAGGAAACCACAAGAAGTGGCAGTTGAGCCTTATTAGTGCATAAATCATAAAACCAGCCTCAATTCCAGCAGGTCCCTTTTTGGCTACATGCCTGTTTCTGGCCTAGTTAGCTACAAGGTTCCAGAAAACTTATAGGCGGGCTCAGACACACACACACACACACACACACACACACACACACATTCAAACACACACACAAATTAATAAAACAAGTACAACTTTCAAAGCAAACTTTATTTCTCTTGCCTCTTCAAACTTTGAGGAACACAATAATATGTGGCCAAAATTGGAGAGGGAAATGGCCTTTTAAAATATGCCATTTTGTAAAACTGTTTTGACATTTACATTTGAATCAGGGCAGGGGGATCAAAAACAGATTTTTGCAAGGTGACTGCACATTGCTGAACATTGGGAGGAGTGTGGAAGCTGCAATGTCATTGTTGCTGATTTTAATTTCTAGTAGTTTTGAGTAGGGGTGTGCACGGACCCCCCGCTCCGCTTCACTTGCAGATCCGCCATTTTTCGGAGCGGGTCGCTCCGCCCCGCCCCCGCTCCGCCCACTTCCGCTCCGCTCCGCTCGGAGCTCCGGATCGGATCCGGAGCTCCGTTTTTGCCCCCCCATAGGCTTGCATTGAAAGCTAAAAAAGTAAACAACTTTTTTTCCGTTGAAGTTAGAAACCTCACGTTTGGCACCATGACACCTCATGGGCGTATACACACACACGCCAAGTTTCAAGGCAATCCCATCATCCCCTGATTTTTGGCGAATTTTTGAAAATCGGGCACCCCATTCACACCCCTTGGGATAGCTCCGTCAATTTGCATGTTAGAAACCTCAAACTCGGCACCAGGGCAGCTTATCCATGTGTCCACATGCACGCCAAGTTGCAAGCAAATCCCATCATCCCCTGATTTTTGGCGCGGCTCTACCCTCTAACGCACCTCCCATAACCCTAATTCACACCCCTTTAGATAGCTCCGTCAATTTGCACGTTAGAAACCTCAAACTCAGCACCATGATAGCTTATCCACGTGTCCACATGCACGCCAAGTTTCAAGGCAATCCCATCATCCCCTGATTTTTGGGGAATTTATGAAAATCGGGCACCCCATTCACACCCCTTGGGATAGCTCCGTCAATTTGCATGTTAGAAACCTCAAACTCGGCACCAGGGCAGCTTATCCATGTGTCCACATGCACGCCAAGTTGCAAGCAAATCCCATCATCCCCTGATTTTTGGCATGGCTTAACTCACCCCAAATTGTCCCATTCTACAACTACGTCAATTTGCACGTTAGAAACCTCAAACTCAGCACCATGATAGCTTATCCACGTGTCCACATGCACGCCAAGTTTCAAGGCAATCCCATCATCCCCTGATTTTTGGGGAATTTATGAAAATCGGGCACCCCATTCACACCCCTTGGGATAGCTCCGTCAATTTGCATGTTAGAAACCTCAAACTCGGCACCAGGGCAGCTTATCCATGTGTCCACATGCACGCCAAGTTGCAAGCAAATCCCATCATCCCCTGATTTTTGGCGCGGCTTAAACTTTTTAACTCACCCCAAATCAAGTCCCATTCTACAACTACGTCAATTTGCACGTTAGAAACCTATCCTTTGGTCCCATGACAGCTTACCCATGTGTCCCCATGGACACCAAGTTTCAAGGCAATCCCATCATCCCCTGATGTTAGGGGAACTTTTGAAATTTGAACACTCCAGTATGTCAGGGATTTAAAGTTGCAATTGCAGACAGCTCAATGGGGCCAGTTCCAAGGCAATCCCAACATGCCACGAGATAACCCTAAATCTTCTGGCACATTTGAAAAAGGGATTATTGAATTTGATAAAGTCTAAGTGAGCGCAGGAAGGACTTCTCCCCTTAGTCAAAGCAAGACACATACACCATCGCTGCAAGGCGGGAAGGGGAGAAGGGAGGGAAAGCAGGCAGGCAGCATGCATTGTAGTGCCGCAAGGATGGCTTGAGCACTAACGCATAGCAAACCAACCCATAAGTGGGCGCAAAGTGAGGCAAAGATGGCTGGTTGTTTCTTTCTAAGCCAGCAGTTACGCCTTGAGGGGCACAGAGGAGGACGACTGGGAGCAAGCGTGCCGGAGGGTGCTGGCCACGAACCGCAAAGCCCATCTCCCAGGCACCAGGCGGGCAGAGCAGGCGAGGAGTCAGTCCTGGCAGATGCCCCACCACAGCAGCACCCCGGGGGAGGCGGGCAGACAGGCAGGCAGGCATGGGTTGGCGGGCCCAGAAAAGCTGGTACCTTGCACAAGTAAGCCATAGATCTGTGGGGGAGTCAGTCCCAGCAGATCCAGCTACCTCACAAGGATGGCTCCCAGGCAGGCGGGCAGGCGCCTCCACTGTAGTGGCTGTGCTCAACTCGGCGGGCGCACTACAAGACGAGTTGAAGTGAGAGCTCACTTCTCAGGAAATGTAGTGGCTGTGCTACGGGAGATCGGTGGACTGCTGGAGCTTAGCTTTTTCTCTGAGGGGAAGTCCATGAGTTGAAGTGACAGCTTGCTTCTCAAAGACAGGGTTACAGCGGAAGAGGGGTGGGACGAGACCGGGGAGACAAGCTCGACCAGTGACTACTACTAATCCCCACATCCTGGAGGACCACAGCATCCCACACAAAGTGGCTGTGGTGAAGTCAATGGCTGTCATGAGTCGAAGTGAGTGCTGACTTCTCAGGAGGAAACTTAAACTGTCCCTAGTATGCACTAAGTGGCTGTGCTATGGGAGTTCGGTGGACTGTTGGAGTACCAGCCACAATTGGGGAAGTGAATGAGTTTCAGTGAAAGGTTGCTTCTCAAAATCAGCACACAGATCAAGGACTCCATTTGATCCCCGAGCTATCTAAAGGGTGACCCGTGGACTGCTGGAGTTTTCCTCCGGTTCCCGGTGGCTGGGATGGGTCTCGGCTTCTCAAAGCCATGGCACTGCTGCATATGCAGTGCAGCTTCTCGAAAGAGAGCTGTCCCACGGAAAAACGGTGCATTACTGGAGCTTAGCTTTTTCTCAAAGGGGAAGTCAATGAGTTGAAGTGAAAGGTTGCTTCGGAAGTCTATGGCTTTCATGAGTTTCAGTGACAGCTTGCTTCTCAAAGAGGGCGTTACAGCGGAAGAGGGGTGGGACGAGACCAGGGAGAGGAGCTCGACCAGCTGCTGCGACTAATCCTCACCCACATCCTGGAGGACCACAGCATCCGCAGTAGTGGCTGTGGTGAAGTCAATGGCTGTCATGAGTTGAAGTGAGTGCTCACTTCTCAGGAAAATTAAACTGTCCGTACACACTAAGTGGCTGTTCTATGGGCGATCGGTGGACACCTGGAGTACCACCCGCACATAGGGGAAGTCCATGAGTTGAAGTGACAGCTTGCTTCTCAAAGATAGGGTTACAGCGGAAGAGGGGTGGGACGAGACCGGGGAGAGAAGCTCGACCAGTGGCTACTACTAATCCCCACATCCTGGAGGACCACAGCATCCCACACAAAGTGGCTGTGGTGAAGTCAACGGCTGTCATGAGTCGAAGTGAGTGCTCACTTCTCAGGAGGAAACTTAAACTGTCCCTGTGCAGTCAGTGGTTGGGGAGAGAGGCACGGCCAGCTGTGCCTCCACCGTAGGGGCTGTGCTCAAGTGTCTGAACTTGGAGTCGAAGTGAGAGCTCAAAATTGCTCCATATGAGACTGGGGAGAGAAGCTCGACCAGCTTCTGCTACTAATCCTCACCCACATCCTGGTGGAACAAAGCATCCACCGAGAAGTGGCTGTGGTGAAGTCAATGGCTGTCATGAGTTGAAGTGAGTGCTGACTTCTCAGGAGGAAACTTAAACTGTCCCTACGCACTAAGTGGCTGTGCTATGGGCGATCGGTCGACTACTGGAGTACCACCCGCACATAGGGGAAGTCCATGAGTTGAAGTGACAGCTTGCTTCTCAAAGATAGGGTTACAGCGGAAGAGGGGTGGGACGAGACCGGGGAGAGAAGCTCGACCAGTGGCTACTACTAATCCCCACATCCTGGAGGACCACAGCATCCCACACAAAGTGGCTGTGGTGAAGTCAACGGCTGTCATGAGTCGAAGTGAGTGCTCACTTCTCAGGAGGAAACTTAAACTGTCCCTGTGCAGTCAGTGGTTGGGGAGAGAGGCACGGCCAGCTGTGCCTCCACCGTAGGGGCTGTGCTCAAGTGTCTGAACTTGGAGTCGAAGTGAGAGCTCAAAATTGCTCCATATGAGACCAGGGAGAGGAGCTCGACCAGCTGCTGCGACTAATCCTCACCCACATCCTGGAGGACCACAGCATCCGCAGTAGTGGCTGTGGTGAAGTCAATGGCTGTCATGAGTTGAAGTGAGTGCTCACTTCTCAGGAGGAAACTTAAACTGTCCCTATGCACTAAGTGGCTGTGCTATGGGAGTTCGGTGGACTACTGGAGTACCAGCCGCAATTGGGGAAGTGAATGAGTTTCAGTGAAAGGTTGCTTCTCAAAATCAGCACACTGATCGGGTCACCCAGAGGTCCACAGCCTCTACGTAGTGGCTGTGCTGAAGTCAATGACTTCCATGAGTTTAAGTGAAAGGTTGCTTCTCAAAGGCGAGGACTTGCCTGTTTCATTTTCGCAGCGAGACAGGCAGCTGCAGTAACACTCACAACCACACACACAAGGACAGCTTTTGCACAGAGGCTCATGAGTTCAAGTGACAGCTTACTTCTCAAAACCATACTTCGGGATCAGGGAGTACGTCTTCCACTCCCAGGGCACTCCAAAGGGCGACCCGTGGACTGCTGGACTTTACCTCCCTCAGTTGGGGAAGTGAATGATGAGTTTAAGTGAAAGCTTGCTTCTCAAAGACGGGTTACAGCAGAAGGGGAAGAGGAAGAGGATGAGACTGAGGAGAGAGAGGTTGCATCGGAAGTCTATGGCTTTCATGAGTTTCATGAGTTGAAGTGAGTGCTCACTTCTCAGGAAAATTAAACTGTCCGTACACACTAAGTGGCTGTTCTATGGGCGATCGGTCGACTGCTGGAGTACCTCCCACACATAGGGGAAGTCCATGAGTCGAAGTGAAAGCTCACTTCTCAGATAACTTGAATTGCGAGACTGGGGAGAGACGCTCGGCCAGCTGCTGCAACTAATCCTCCTCACCCACATCCTGGTGGAACAAAGCATCCACCGAGAAGTGGCTGTGGTGAAGTCAATGGCTGTCATGAGTCGAAGTGAAAGCTCACTTCTCAGGAGGAAACTTAAACTGTCCCTATGCACTAAGTGGCTGTGATATGGGCGTTCGGTGGACTGTTGGAGTACCAGCCGCAATTGGGGAAGTCCATGAGTTGAAGTGAGTGCTCACTTCTCAGGAAAATTAAACTGTCCGTACACACAAAGTGGCTGTGGTATGGGCGATCGGTGGACACCTGGAGTACCACCCGCACATAGGGGAAGTCCATGAGTTGAAGTGACAGCTTGCTTCTCAGGAGGAAACTTAAACTGTCCCTACGCACTAAGTGGCTGTGCTATGGGCGATCGGTCGACTACTGGAGTACCACCCGCACATAGGGGAAGTCCATGAGTTGAAGTGACAGCTTGCTTCTCAAAGACAGGGTTACAGCGGAAGAGGGGTGGGACGAGACCGGGGAGAGAAGCTCGACCAGCGACTGCTACTTATCCCCACATCCTGGAGGACCACAGCATCCACAGTAGTGGCTGTGGTGAAGTCAATGGCTGTCATGAGTTGAAGTGAGTGCTCACTTCTCAGGAGGAAACTTAAACTGTCCCTGTGCAGTCAGTGGTTGGGGAGAGAGGCACGGCCAGCTGTGCCTCCACCGTAGGGGCTGTGCTCAAGTGTCTGAACTTGAAGTCGAAGTGAGAGCTCAAAATTGCTCCATATGAGACTGGGGAGAGAAGCTCGACCAGCGACTGCTACTTATCCCCACATCCTGGAGGACCACAGCATCCGCAGTAGTGGCTGTGGTGAAGTCAATGGCTGTCATGAGTTGAAGTGAGTGCTCACTTCTCAGGAGGAAACTTAAACTGTCCCTGTGCAGTCAGTGGTTGGGGAGAGAGGCACGGCCAGCTGTGCCTCCACCGTAGGGGCTGTGCTCAAGTGTCTGAACTTGAAGTCGAAGTGAGAGCTCAAAATTGCTCCATATGAGACTGGGGAGAGAAGCTCGACCAGCGACTGCTACTTATCCCCACATCCTGGAGGACCACAGCATCCGCAGTAGTGGCTGTGGTGAAGTCAATGGCTGTCATGAGTTGAAGTGAGTGCTCACTTCTCAGGAGGAAACTTAAACTGTCCCTATGCACTAAGTGGCTGTGCTATGGGCGTTCGGTGGACTGTTGGAGTACCAGCCGCAATTGGGGAAGTGAATGAGTTTCAGTGAAAGGTTGCTTCTCAAAATCAGCACACAGATCAAGGACTCCATTTGATCCCCGAGCTATCTAAAGGGCGACCCGTGGACTGCTGGAGTGTAACCTCCCTCACCCTCAATTGGGGAAGTGAATGAGTTTCAGTGAAAGGTTGCTTCTCAAAATCAGCACACTGATGGAGTCACCCAGAGGTCCACAGCCTCTATGTAGTGGCTGTGCTGAAGTCAATGACTTCCATGAGTTCAAGTGAAAGGTTGCTTCTCAAAGGCGAGGACTCGCCTGTTTGCTTCTCAAAAAACCATACTTCTGGATCAGGGAGTACGTCTTCCACTCCCAGGGCACTCCAAAGGGCGACCCGTGGACTGCTGGAGAGAGGCAGCCTGGCTAGTGGTGGTGGTGGTGCCAGGCATTGCCTTGCCCCCTGCTTGCACCTCACCTAAACGTGCAGTCAATCATGGACAAACGGTTGTAAACCGCCCAGAGAGCTTTGGCTGTGGGGCGGTATATAAATGTAATTAATTAAATAAATAAATAAATAAATAAATAAATAAATGGAGTCTTTTGGAACTGGGTGGAAAACTATCCGGATGAGTTGACTAAGCTGTACCGGACGCCACAGAAATGAAATGAACTCAAGTGCGGTGCTTTGCCCTCACAGTCAGTCACACACACGCACGGTGACAAACTCTGCCTAGTGCCTACAGAGAAAAAACCAGCCTGCCTGAACTGTAGTGTGCCTGCCAACCCAAGGAGGGGTGGAATTAAAGGGAGCCTGCCTGTCACTCCCACGAGGGCTTGAGGGTGGGGTATCCCAGCAGGGGGAGATTGCCCTTCAGAAAGACCAGCTGCTCCACCAAGTCCGGCTCCAAGCGAGAGCGGTGAGGGGTCACTATGTCGCCCGCCATAGAGAACACCCTCTCGCTTGGAACACTGGTGGGTGGGCAGCTGAGTCGATCCATGGCCACCCGCGCCAGGTCCGGCCAAATCTGAAAACGGGATGACCAGTAGGCCAGGGGGTCCATGGAGGAGTCCTCGATGGGCTCTGACAGGTAACGCTGCACGGTGGTTGCAGCGTCATCCTGGCTGGTGGCTGGGGAGGGTCTCTGCCCAAACACGGTGTGCAGAGCCTCTTCCCAATACCCCTCGCCTGTGCTGCTGCTGGGAGGGATGCAGGTGAGGCTGCTGCTGGTGCTGCTGGTGCTGCTGCGGGGAGGGGTGGCCTGCTCCTCTGCCTCACTCTGCCCCACCCTCTTGGCCCATGCCGCCCGCACTTCGCCCACCAGCGTTTCCACCCAGTGCTGCCTGCTATTTGGCCCACAAAGCCCATCCTTCACACGAGGGTCGCACATGGCTGCCAACATGTGGACCCTGTCGGTTTGGATGGGCTCCAGCCTCCGCGTCAGGCCGTCCCTCAGCCTAGTCACCGCTTCGCGGACCTCGGGCTCGAAGCGCCTGCCGGTGACGGGATCCCTGTACTCCAGAAAGTCGCCCATCTGTTTCTGGAGATGCCTGCATACAGGGATCACCTGGCTGAGGAGGGCAGAGCTTTTGCTCAGGGTCTCGGTGGCGTTCAGGAACGGCTTGAGGACCGCCACCAGCTGGGACATGGCGTCCCACTGCTGCTTGCCCAGGTGGTGGACGCCCATGTCCCTGACCCTGAACAAGTCGTGGATGGCACGCTGTTGCTCCACCATCCGCTCCAGCATCAGGTAGGTGGAGTTCCAGCGTGTCACCACATCCTGCACTAGCCTGTGCTGCGGGAGATTCAACTCCTCCTGCTTCTCCCGCAGCAAGCGACTGCCCTTGACGCTGTGGTGGAAATGGCCTGCCACCTTTCTGCAGCTCTCCAGGAGGTTACGGATCCCGGACAGGGGACCGAGGTTGGGCTTGCTGCTGCCCATCCCAAGGCCATCCCTCACCACCAGGTTCAAGACGTGCGCGATGCAGCGGACGCCCTCGAATCCGCCGTCGCGCACCGCCTTCACCATGTTGGCTCCCCCGTCCGTGACCATGTAACCGCGGGTGACCTTCTGCCCAGCTAGCCACCCATCCACCATGCGGTTCATGGCCTCCGTAATCTCCCCTGCCGTGTGGGACTGGTCCATCACTTGCGTGTGGAGGAGGGCCCAGCAGTAGCCCTCCTTGCCAGTCCCTGTAGTGCTGGATCCTTCCTGCCCCACGGCTGCCCACCAGTGTGCCGTCAGGGACAGGTAAGCGTGCACTCCGCCCTCGCTGGACCAAATGTCCGAGGTGAAGTGCACCATCCGTGCCTCTGCCTGGCACAGACGACCCAGCACTAACTCCCTGCAGGAACGGTACAGGGAAGGCACCACCCGCCTGCTCAGGGTGGTGCGACACGGCAGCTTGTAGTATGGCACCACAAGCGCCATCAGCCTCTTGAAGCCTGCGTTGTCGACGAGGCTGAATGGCTGGTCGTCCAACGCCACCATCTCACCGATTGACGTGGTGATCTGGGAGGGCGTTGGAAAACGCCATCTTGTGGTTCCATACTTCCCCCACCCCATTTCCGGCAGGGTTGCCTGCCTAACCCTTGTGGGGATGGGAGATGGAGAGCTGAGACTGGAAGTGCCAGCAGCAGCAGCAGCAGCAGCAGCAGCAGCAGCCGCCGCCTTCGGCTTTCCCCTGGAACCAGTCGCCTTGCCCGCCTCTTTCCCCAGCAAGACCGACTGGTGCTGCCTCTTAAGATGCATCTTCATGCTGCTGGTTCCATAATGCCCTGTCGATGAACCCCTGCTTAGGCTGAGTTTGCAGTGGCGACAGACAGCAAAGCGGGGATCCGCTCCCAACTCAAAGTGGTCCCACACGATGCTTGTCTTTCGTTTCCGTGGTGACACCACCAATTGCCCGCCTGAGCTCTCTGGTGTTGCCACAGAAACAGGGGTGTGGGATGAGACTGGGGAGAGAGCCTCGGCCTGCTGCTGCTCCTCCTCAGCCCCCACATCCTGGAGGCCCACCGCCTCCTCCTCCTCCTCCCCCCCCTCCACTGTGCTGAGGACCTCGTCTAGGTCCATCATCGGGCTCGTGGGCTGAAAGGAGAATGAAGGAGTTGGGGATACTCCTCCTCCTCTAATGGCACTGCTGCCACGTGCCTCTTGCAAACGGGCACTTTTCCCATTCCCACCCTCAAAAAGAGAACGCCGGGCACAAGTTGCAGAAGAGAGTGGCTCTGCCTGCTGCTTGTCCTGCTTCTGTTTTGGAGCAGTCAGCCAAGGAGTTGCCCGTTTGAGTTTCACAGGAGGAGAGGAAGCCTGCTTACTGCTGGCAGACTGAGCCTTGCTGCTTTCAGCACGCCTGCTTCCTCTTTTCATGATGACTAACAAAATATTAATACTACTAATACTATGTATAAGGTACTACTAAGAATATGTATAAGAAGATATAATATGTTTAAATGTAGGGAAATGGGACAAGAACAATAAAATATACTACTACTAATATGTATGAGAATATACTAATATATATATATATATCTACTACTAAGAATATCTACAAGAATATAATAATATGTTTAAGAATATTACTAATAAATGTAGGGAAATGGGACAAGAAATGGGACAACCACTACTATAACAAGAACAAAATATGAATACTACTACTACTAATATGTATGAGAATGTATACTAATAGACTACTAAGACTATGTCAAAGAATATAATATAATATGTTTAAGAATAGGGAAATGGTGTGCGTATGCTTTCCCCAAAATGCTCAATCTGTGGCTGCCTGTTGAACTTGACAAAAGCAGCCCACTCCGTCGAAGTTACACAGAGAAGAAAAAGAGAATCCAATTTTTTTGGTATATTTGGTATATAGAAGATAGAAGGAAACACAATCAGGATTTAAGAGAGGGGAGGGGGGAAAAGAACCAACCACTACTATAATATGTATGAGAATGTATACTAATAGACTACTAAGACTATGTCAAAGAATATAATAATAATATGTTTAAGAATAGGGAAATGGTGTGCGTATGCTTTCCCCAAAATGCTCAATCTGTGGCTGCCTGTTGAACTTGACAAAAGCAGCCCACTCCGTCGAAGTTACACAGAGAAGAAAAAGAGAATCCAATTTTTTTGGTATATTTGGTATATAGAAGATAGAAGGAAACACAATCAGGATTTAAGAGAGGGGAGGGGGGAAAAGAACCAACCACTACTATAAGAAGAACAAAATATGAATACTAATATAATATGTATGAGAATATATACTAATGGACTATGTGAAAGAATATAATAAAATATGTTTAAGAATATAAATGTAGGGAAATGGGACAAAAACTGTGTGTATGCTTTCAAAAGAAAGCTTTCACAAAAGCAGAACAGTCAGGCTTTAATACAGGGAAGGGGGGGGGGCAACCAACCCAACCAACCCAAACACACACTCCAAAATTCAAAAATAAAGTTTATATTAAATCAAAGTAAGGGGAAAACACAGGGCAAACTAAGCTACAAGTCAGAAAGAAGCAAACAAACACACACACACGCCAAACTAAACCTATCCTAATCTATCTCCAAAGTCCAAAGCAGGAGCACTAACTAACTAAGTGTTCCCTCCACGAACGCCAACCCACAAAGAGACACAAAACAGAAAGTTCTCAGGGTGGGTCTGCCTTAGTCCCCCCTCCAACGCTGGGATTGGAGGAGGATGCTTTCTGAGGAGATCAATTCTCATCAGGATTGGGAGTTGAATGTGCCTGTCATCGCTTCCAAAAAAATAAAAATAAAAAAATAAAAAAAACCCAAACCCCGATTTTTAAAAAAATATTGCACGTGAACCACAGCACGCAGAAAGTTGAGAGTGGTCTCAAAATGACCCCCATCCACGACTCTCTGTGCACAAGAATTTTCAGAACGATAGCTTAAACCCCCCCCCAGTTATCCCCGATTCTTTCCCTCAATGCAATCCTATGGGCGAAAAGCCGAAACGGAGCCCCGCGGTTGACCCTATTTTTAAAAAAATATTGCACGTGAACCACAGCACGCAGAAAGTTGAGAGTGGTCTCAAAATGACCCCCATCCACGACTCTCTGTGCACAAGAATTTTCAGAACGATAGCTTAAACCCCCCCCCAGTTATCCCCGATTCTTTCCCTCAATGCAATCCTATGGGCGAAAAGCCGAAACGCAGTTTGAGCCCCGCGGTTGCCCCGATTTTTAAAAAAATATTGCACGTGAACCACAGCACGCAGAGAGGTGAGAGTGGTCTCAAAATGACCCCCATCCACGACTCTCTGTGCACAAGAATTTCCAGAACGATAGCTTCAAAAACAACGTAGTTATGCGCGATTATTTGCCGCAATGCAATCCTATGGCGAAATGTTTTCAAGATGGCGACCGGAGCGCTCCGCCTGAACTCGGAGCTCCGAAAAATGGTCGCTTCTCTTCGCCTTGCTTCTAGGGGGTCCGCGGTCCGCTCCTACTCCGCCTCTGGGTAAGGCGGAGCAGGCCAATCCGCTACTGCTTCTACGCTCCTAATCGGAGCGGAGCACATCCCTAGTTTTGAGTATTACGTACTGATGACAAAACCTATACCACACCTCTAGATTTGAAATACAGTACTGCAGAGGTTAGCTGCCTTCAAAATGGTTCATGGACCATATTAGGAGGGAATTGGACAAATGCATGAAGAGCTGAACTATCAACAGCTATTAGCATTGAGATAGTAGGTACATGAATCCATCATATTCGGAGGTATGAATCCACCACATTCACCCCCCAAATGCCCAATGCTGGGCCAAGCAACAAGGGAAGCTTGTTGCCCTTTACGCCTTGCTTGAGAGCTTTTTAGAGGGATTTTGCCAGCCACTGCTGGAAACTGAAGACTGGGGCTGTCTACGTTGGTTAGACAACGTAGGTGCAGCTTTGCAACCACCACAGGGGTTTCCTGCAAAGCTGCAGTTTGAAAAGGGCAGGGATTTACCCTGACTTTCTCAAATGGAGCAACATCAATATGGTGCTTCCACCATCTGATGTTGCTCCAGGGCCAATCTGGGGACAGTACTGGGTGGAATACGACCAGTGATTGGTCGCCTTCCATCAGGAAGAGGGCAGAGGCAGCTCTGGTACCCAGATGGCCTCCCAGAAACCCCACGCACCCTCCTCGGCGTCAAGATTACCCAACGCCACCCCGAGAGAGGGAAAGCGTGGGGTTTCAGAGGGAGGCAGCACCAACCCAGCACTGTGAAGACAGCCCTGGTCTAGAAGGACCTTGTATCTTATCTAGCAAGGCTTTTCTTACAGGTTCAGCTTGCTGGGTATTTCCTATCAGCAGCCCTTCAGCAGTCACTGATGGAATTCAGTGATTATCATCTTCTTCCTGTCAGCCACCTTGAATGTACTTGGGGGACTGCCTTTGAAGACTGTTCAGAAATGGCAGTTAGTGTGAAATAGTGCAGCCCATTTATTCACTCAGACCAAATGGATGGGGGATGTATTGCAGCAGTTTTGAAACAGTATCACTGGCTACTGGTCCATTTCCAAACACAAAGTCAATGTGCTGGTTTCTAGATATGCAGTGGCAATTGGAGACAGGGTCTTTTCCATTGTTGTACCCTCTTTTCTGGAATTTCCTTCTCAGAGAAGTCTGAAATGTTTGTATTTGACGTTAATGTTGCAGTTATTTTATGCTGGGTTTTAAAACCTTTCTATGTCATGGCTGTAGCGTATTTATTTATTTATTGTATTTTATGGTTTTTATTAGTTTTACTCTAGGAGCCTGTTCAGCTGAAGACTTCAGTAAAAAAAAAACCTTTAAAATAAAACAAAACAATTTAAACTACTCAGCTCAGTCTCTGTGGCAGCGTTGTCAAATACTATGGGTCCCTACCACAGAGAAGCACACGGATAAAGAAGAGAAAAATGCACTGGGTGGGGAAAAATTCTTAGGGCCAAAATTCATATAGTGCAATACCTATATGTGGCCAACTCAGAGATCACAAACAATTGCAAGCTTTTGAGATCTCTATATCTCTTAATCAAGCAAAATGTCACAAAAAAGCAACTTGGGGAGGGGGAATGGCCAACTGCATTCAGGATGGCTGCATAGTCACCGTGTATTAAGAGGTTATGATGGAAAAGGAGGAGGAGGAGGGTTTGAAGACATCCAAAATGGGCTCTGACAGGTGATATGATGGAAGAGCCCGATTTGAATGTCTGCAAACACTCATCCTCATCTTAAGACTCTGACTATGCAGACATCTGCCTTCAACCATCCAGTCAGCCTCCCCCCCAAGCTCACGCTCTCCTCTCCGCCAACCTGCTTTTTGTAACATATTGCCTGATGGAGAGAACTGGAGACCTTAGAAGCTTGCACATTGTTGTGATCTCTGAGTTCACCTAATGAAGGAACTACAGACTATGAATTTTGGGGGAGGGAAATAATGGCCAACACACCTGCTTTTGCTTCTTGAGGCTGAGGTAGATGTTACAGGAGATGCCTAATAGCCACTGAAAGAACATAGGAGGCTGACTGGACCATCTAGCCCAGTATTATTGACACTGACCAGCAGCACCAATTCTCCCAGGTTTCAGGTAGCCCTACCTGGAGATGCCATGAATTGAACCCGGGATCCTCTGCATGCAAAGCAGGTGCTCTGCCACTGAGCTGCAGCCCCTCCTCAAGAAGCAGCCTGGTATCTTCTTTGCTGATAATATTGACTGAAACCCAACGTATAGCATGGCTGAAATCTTAGGTTAGGAATTATCCTTCCCAAGTGCTGGAACGTTTAGGGCATTTGTCTAAACAAGAGTTTAGCTTCTCTATGAAGAGCGGATATTTCGAGTCTAATGAAGGCACTGATCTGTTTATTTGCACATTACCAGATTGAGGGGGAAGAAAGGAGATGACACAGAAAACAACCCAGACCCTGCTTCTTTGCAAGACGGAATTGCACAGCCTCTGCTGCCCTGGAGCCTTAGCCGCCTCCTATCCTCTCAGCTTCCGTCTGCAGCTTTTCCATCCCAGCCCTGCTCAGGACAGAGTCCGTTTCCACAAGCCCTGGCACGCGGTTACATCTCATACCTTCCTCCCAGCCCTGGGGTTTGCTTTAGCAAATACTTCCCTTGAATTAATCAGCCTTTCACTCCCACTCACCAAGTGTAGTTAATAAGGACATTTCCACTGGTGACACTAAGAAGGCCTTTTAGGCAGCTTGCAGATTATTTATGCACACAAACCCAATCAGCCTGCCTGACAGCCATGAGGGCTGCATGAAAACTACAAAGGAAGAAGACAGCAGCCCTGTATCCTTAATTGTTCTTCTCTTTTATTTGTTGATATGCCCTCTAACATTTCATAGTGGGTGGAGCTAGGAGTGGAGTCCAGCAGCCCAGCAACATAAGCCCTAGTTTGGTGAGCAGTGGCAGAGGCAATGACCTGGTCCACTTGTAACGAGAAGCCACTGTGGGTGAAGTTCTCCACAACACTTCTCATTGCCATTTTGAATATTTGAGCCAGAGCAGGGGGCATGCCATTATGTGCAATGGCACATATGTGCAAACCTGGTGAGGGTGGGTGGCGTTGTTGACAGGCCAGACGCAACCCTAAAACAGCACATGGTTTCTGGGTGGCTTGTCAACCACCCCAAAAAACCACCCTCTCCAGGTTCACACTTAATGACTACCTACAACTTGACCTTGCTGAGGCTCATATATTCAAATCAGGTGAATTTCATCATGGTGTTTCTTGTTGCAGAATGGGGAAATTCGCCCATTTTGTATATTTCATGCATGGCAAGAGTTTGCCATAGCTTCTGGTTACATGCGAACTCAATGAGGGAGGATTGTTAGAGACCTTGTCAACAAGCCACACAGAAAGCATGGGCTGTTTTAAAGTTGCAGGTGACCTCCTCCTTGTTCTCCATTTTCATAAGTCATGATGGAGTACCTGAGACAGCAGGAGACCAAGAGTAAAAGATCTGACAGATAAAGAGAGCAGTTACAGAAGAAGTAATTTTCTGTTCTAATGACTAGTGCCCATGTTGCAGGGTCCAGAGAGATGCTGCTGTAAGCAGTGTTTCCTAAGGGCATTATCATCACCTCCAGCAGGCAGGCCTGGCAGCCTCTGGCAGAGATATGGTGATGAACCAACACATGACAGTAAGCAGGTCTAAACTTTATGGCTAAGGAGATCACTCTTCAATGTTTGGTGGCATCCCGGGGCAAATGCAATGTAGCATGTAGATCAGCCATAAGCTAGTGACCCGCACAACTCTCATATCTATGGATTCCAGCTTCTACAATGCATTTTGATCAACCATTTTAACATACAATGGTGGTTGCCTGCCCTTTATGTTATATATATGAACTAAAATGCTAATAGAGTGAAAATGGTCTTTGGGATGCCATGTTAAGTAATCAAAACCCAAGAAATGTGAGGGTCTTTTTTTTTTTAACATGTTTATGGAAATCCTAATGTCTGGCTCCTTGTGTATCTTTCCCATGCATTAAATCAAGTGGAGATCCTGTGGGGAAGGAACGGCAAGTGGTCTTGTAATTAAAGATGGTATCATAAAGTATATGCATTAAAGTGGCACAACTAAGGTTGCAGGCAATTTTAATTCTGACATTTACTAATTTTCTCATGGAAGCCTTTGCAGCCTAAAGATCATTTTTAAAAGGAAAAAAAAAGTATGTGTGTATATGTCATTCTCTACCAAGATTTTAAATTAGAAAAGTAATGTCTTAGGGGTGGGGAAGAAATGTCTCTTACATTATATGCAACTCCTAACACCACACCACCCCAACCATTAGTTAGTCCTAGGAGCTGAGCTCTAAATCTTCAGCATCCCAGCTATTATGTGACCCTGAACAACAGAAGCTGCTTGTTTTTCCTATAGCAGTTTCTACAGTGGGTGGAGAATAAAAGAGCAAATGGATGGTCAGAGATCAGTATTGGCTGCACTATTCCCACTTTGGGAGCTGGAGAAACTGCTGTCTCTTGTGACATGCTCTTGTGCAAAATGTGAGATAAAAGGGCTACCAAGTTCACACACTTGGTCCAGTTATTTACACAACACACACTTATTGCCACATCTTAGGTTCATCTACTGCTAGTTTCTGGCCAGATCCAGCAGAACACTTTTCCTGTGGTTGTCTTCATTGTGAAGAACCAACACAGATTTTCCCAAGTGTTCATCACATAGATCAGGGCTGGGCAACCTATGGGCTCCAGATGGTGTTGGACTGCAACTCCTATCATCCTTCACTGCAGTCCAACAACACTGGGAGGGCCACACGTTCCCAACCGTGATATAAGCCTTTCCTCATATTTAGCCTTGGCTTCAGCAACTAGCACCCTGGGGAAGCTGCAACCAGTGCTGCCACCTATTCTGGGCCTGCAAGTCACCATTGTAAATTTCCCATAATACCCTAAAGCAGGGGAGGGGAGCCTCCAGCTGGTGGACCTAATCTGGCCAACCTGGTGCACCCGCTTGGTCTCCCTCCATGGGCCCTGCCCAAGCTATGCCCTAGAAGGCTACCAGAGACTTGAGGAGGGGGCGGGGAGGGAAATCCTTCTTATCTCCAATCAGTGATCAGAGATAACTCAGAGTTTTCCCTTATTTTCTGGTTTTGTTACACAAAGAGGGAGAAATCATTTCAAATTGTCATTTCCCATCCTTTTCTGCTTCTGCCTCCTCCTCCTCCTCCTCCTCCTCCTCCTCCTCCTCCTTTTAGGATTGTGTATTCAGCACAGGACTGTGGCCCAAGGTCTCTTCTTTAATAACCATATCATCTGACTTAAGCTTACAGGGTTGGATCCAAACTTAGTTTGACACCTATTAAAATCAATGCCCTTTAGGTTCGATGGGTCTACTCTTAAGTATGACTAAGTCTAGATCCATCCTACTGTCTTCCTGCTATGAGACTCAGGTCACCTCACATATGAACGGCAGAATTATGTTAACATGTACACTATGCCTGTCACCAGGATAGCAGACACTAGGACAGTCCTCCATAACCTGGTGATGACTAGAGGTCCCATCATCCCCAGCCAGCATGAATTATCTGCAACCTGGTGACACTGGCTGGAATGGTTGGAGTTCATGGGAATTGTGGTCAATGTATCTGGAGGGCAGCACTTTAGAGAAGGCTGCACTAGTTGGACAATAGAGAACCCTCCCCTCTACATTCCCCTTTTGTTCTTTTAGCTACTTGTGAACATCCCTGTCCCATGTAATCCCCTAAGGGGTAGCAGGTGATTCCCAGGCCATAGCTAGACCTAAGGTTTATCCCTGGATTGTCCAGGGGTCAAACCTGTTCATCTAGGTGACACACAGGGGATCCAGTGCTCAGGCAGGGGCGAACCCTGGATGATCCCAGGATAAACCTTAGGTCTAGCTGTGGCCCTAGTGTCAAAAGTAGAACTAGTTTGTTTGGAGGGCTTTTGCTGTAATTACTTAATGACATGCTTATTTTCTGTGTGCTGAATTTCTCTTTCTCTCTCTCTCTCTCTCTCTCTCTCTGTGTGTGTGTGTGTGTTATTTTTATTTATTTATTTATTTCATTTTTATACTGCCCAATAGGCAACGGTTTTCTCTCTCTCTCTCTCTCTCTCTCTCTCTGTTTTTTAAGTGAGATAGACCCTGGAGGCTTTTGTGGGATTGCCCAGGTCTATTCAACACAACTAAGGTTGTAAACCGCCCAGAGAGCTTCGGCTGTGGGGCGGTATATAAATGTAATTAAATAAATAAATAAGGTGGGTGATAAAATTAAAAGTACTTGCTTTTGGTCCTTGCTTGAATAATACAATAGAACAAATGCTATATCCAGACACGAAGGGCATTTGGAATCCCACTGTACTATATGCAATCTTTCAAATTAAAGAGACAGGCAGACTTGGGCTAGATGCTTTATAGCCGTATTGAAGTGCAGTGATCTGTTGGGGCACATTACACATACCATAGTGTTATTTCCTGCTTTTTATTCCACATTATCCAAAATATTGCAAGAAATGTCATTGTTTGTCCTATGAGGTCTAAATGCACAAGAGGGATATAGAGCATCATCAGACAAGCGTTTATCACACACTAGTTACTGCCCACTCACAGATTTTTGTGGGCACTTTTGATGATGACGTCTGCCTCCCATGCATCTCCCACTCCTTCTGGCATTCTTTCCATCACAAAATAAGACCCCATTAAGTCCAATATATTTTTAGAAGCAAAACTTGCCATGATCTCCTGCCACGTGGTCATTGTTTACTTCCTCTTTCTTCTCTGTGAAGAAAAAGTGTGTGACAGAAGCAGGAAGGAGAAGCGACAGTACAGGACCATGATTTCCCCCCATCTGATGATTTTCATTTTAGGATTGTAATGATTTGAAACAAAGCATAGATCTAGCCTCTAGACAAAGTTGCATTGATTAATAATATCTAGGCTGTAGAAAAGAAATAACAGGAATCACATGGAGATGGTGCATCTTTACAAAGGACTGTGAGCTTGTCCTTCAAAATTGAGACTTTACAATGTCCCTGTTAACATGGGATGTTGGAGCCACCACCACTAGTTTTCTACAATGATTACTATCACTGCCTCATCCCCATCACCACCTAATCCCAGTAGTGTATTGGGAGTAGCAGCAGTCATCACTGTAGGAATCAGCATTCTTCTTCTGTGGATTGTGGGTATCAGGCCTGTCAACATGCAGGTTCCTTGCTGAAGAAAATTAAAATCTAGTTGTGGTCTTAATACGAAACATCCAGCAAAGCACTATTTCTGAGAAACTGTATGCTAAGGCAGAAACTAATCATCTGCCCTAACCATCACAACCTGGATTTGGGGTGGGGAGGGGTTAGGGAAATGTGAAAAGGCACCTGGTCAGTCTAACAAAACACTCAGGCCATAGCTAGACCTAAAGTTTATCCCAGGATTGTCCTGGGGTCAAACCTGTTCATCTAAGTGCCACACAGGGCATCCAGCACTCAGGCAGGGACGAACCCAGGATGATCCTGGGATAAACCTTAGGTCTAGCTACGGCCTCAGTTTCTCTAAATATTTGTGTTTCAGAGCAAAAAGAGGGGCATGTGCAGGTTCTGGCTGCAAGGGAGGGAGCATTGCTTTGCATTTAAATGGCCTGAAAAGCCCTTCAAATTGTGATGTTTTGCCTTGTTCACACTACTGTTGCTAAAGGTTCCAGTTTTGCTCTCACACCCAGAGAAGCACTGGATATTAGCATTATAGATGCTGAGGGTACCGCATGTACATCGCGCTTTGTGGTAGAGAAAATCTGCACGCGGGGCCCTTAGCAATTCACAGCAAAGAGGGAAGAGAGATTCCTGGCTCTTAGTATTGCATGCCTTTTGTGAGCCACTAATAATCATGCTGCTTTTCTGACATGATGCTCACTTGGCACGATTTTCAAGGTTTACAAAAGGATTGTGTCTTAACTGTCTTGTGAAAACAGTAGGGGGAACTATGCATCTAAGAAAGGGGGGAAAGCAGCCATGGTTGGAAGATGCAATTTCATTACAAGGATCTCTTGACTACAGCACTTATTTGTGAAGTTGTATGAAGGTGGGAGCCCCAAAATAGAATTAATTTATTTCACTTCACGGATGGCATGTGAGATGGACATTTTTGTTCATGCTTCCCCTGCCTATGCTTTAAAGCTGGAGTGGAGATCTGATTCTGTTCCTTCTGTTATACTTAAAAAGATTACAGTCCAGCTGTAGTAAAATAATAAGGTGTGATTCTATAAATTGTCTTATCTAATGAGGGAGCAGTGTTAAATAATGCTGACTAGGTCTAGAAAAAATGTTTCAAGGAACTGGGCATCAGAACAACTTCTACCTCTTCATCTTCATTTTCTGATGGAAAGTTTGCCTTTCTAGGCTTAAAATAGCTCACTTCTGATCACTGAAGAGGGCACTGAGTACCTCACTGGGTATATAATTGAAGAGTGCACTGAAGAGTCATGGGGGCAAATCTGTGCATTTATACAAAATTACAAATGAAGCATGGAGGGAGGGAACCCCAAATACTGAATCCAAGACAGAAGCATGCCTCAGAGTCCAACAAGCCAGGGAAATTAAGGAACCCCAGCCTAGCTTCTCCTACACTCTTTTTCTGAGGTGCTCACTGAAAACATCAAGTGCTCACTTACGCGTGACAAAAAAGAACACAGATTTGCATAAAATCTGCTTGTGTGGATTTGTATGCATAAGTGCAAGTTAGAAATAATTTCTATGATTTAAATATAATTAAATTATATATTCACCGTAATGGGGAAGACTGAGCTGGTCACCTGCTGCTCAGTTACGAACAGTTGATGCACCACTTTAAGCAATATAATAAATAAATAATATTTATTTATTATATTTATTTATTTATTTATTTAAGGATTTTTATGCCGCCATTCAGCCAAAAAAGGCTCTCACGGCGGATTACAAAAGTATTTCTTGACAGTCCCTGCCCACAGGCTTACAATCTAAAAGATTATAATGCTATAATGCCTTTCTGAAGCCAACTGAGGTGGCTTACAAACAGTAATAATAATAATAATAATAATAATAATTTTTTAAAAAAGAACCACCACAACAATTTTCAGTTCAATCTTATGCATGTTTAGACAGGAAATGGGTAGGATTGTACTCTCAAAAAGCCAAACTAAAAAGATGTGTCTTGACCCCCTTTCTAAATGCAGAGAGTGGGGACCAACTCCCAAAGGATGGAGTCCTAGAATTTGGGAGTGACACAGGAAAGTAACTAGGCCAATCAATAGCCTGGCTGGCTGGGGCTGATAGAAGTTGAAGTCCAGGACATTTGAACGGCACCAGGCTGGAGAAGACTGCCTTAACACATTACTCTGCAGCATGCAGTCATTCTGGTCTACCTTTAACTTGGGCCGCCATGGGCAGAAGGAAGATTTCCAATGACTAGCCCACCACTTTTTTGTGGTTGTGGTGAATGGAGCACCTTCAGCCAGCATATTGTTCTTTCAATCCCAAGTTAAAAGTTATGAGTGAAGGAGGGGGAAAGCCTTTTCCGAAGCCTCCCTGGGTCTCTTCTGACTGTTCCAGCAAGGAAGGGTTTCTTTACATCACTTAAGGGGAGACACATTACCTGAATGAGAAACCAGGCCTTCAAGGCACATCTGTCTAAACCCATTAGCAGGGCAGATGCAAGAGTGTGCGGAACACTTTACACAGTTCAAGCCAATGCACAGAAGCTGCACTACAGGGAAATAGGGCTTGTCGTGCAGAATACAGTCTGGGGCAAGTGGCTGAAGTGGTCCCAAGGCAACATAAGACCAGATGGGGCAAGACTGGAATTAAAAGACACACATTCAACAGTCAGGAGCAGACTCGGGGGCAGGGGAGGAAGGAGTTCAAGCTAAATTTGGAAACCAGATTACTTATGTCAATCTAAGGGACAAAAGAACATTATAGGGCAAAGAAATGAGGCTAAGATAAAGGCAGGAAGCAAGACAGATGGAACAAAAAAGGCAGAGGGAAAGGGTGTCAATTTCACACTCAATCCAAGAAGCATCCAGTGGTGGTGTAATTATCCTACCCAGAAGCCTGAATTCACATAATGGCTCACGACTAGTCAAAACAAGGCAGCCAGTCTCAACTCTTAGTGTAGTAAGTCTAGTGCAGCCTTCCCCAAACTGGTGTATTGGGCTACAACTCCCATCAGTTCCAGCCAGCATGGCCAATTATCACCGGTGATGGTAATTGTAGTCCAAAACATCAGGAAGGTGCCTGGTTGCCTACCCGTATTACAGCTGGGTCAAAAGATAATCAAGGGCCTTAAGGGAAGGGCAACATGGACAACATTTGGCAGGAGGCTAGTTTGGAAAAAGGAGGCTAAGGGGAGACATGATAGAGGTGTACAAAATCATGCATGGGATGGAGAATGTGGATAGACAGACATTTTTCTCCCTTTCTCATATTAGAATTTGGACGATCCCATGAAGTTGCTTGGTAGGAGATTCAGGACAGATAAAAGGAAGCAGTTCTTTACACAGCACATAGTTAAATTATGGAATTTACTATCGAAAGATGTAGTGATGGCCACCAATTTGGATGGCTTTAAAAGGGGGCTAAAAAAATTCCCTGAGAAGAATGGCTACTAGTTCTGATGCCTCTATGCTACCTCCAATAATCAGAAGCTGTATGCCAACATACAGCATTTGCTGGGGAACATGGGCGGGAGAGTGCTGTTGCAAACGTGTCCTGCTTGTGGGTTCCTGGTTGACCACTGTATGAATGGAATGCTGGACTAGATGAACCCTTGGTCTCATCCAGCATGGCTCTTCTTATATTCCAGACTCTGTTGGCCTGTGGCTGCCACACACACTGCATGTCCCAAAGGACAGAAAAAGTGATCACAGGCAAAAAGAGGCCTGGGCTCCTCACCTTTATTGTTGTGTAAAAGAGGAAATGTCACCAGAGGGTATTTGCACAACTGGCTACACCTGAATTCCATCTTCAACACAACATATAAAGGTGCAAGAGCCCTGTCCTCTTTTGCTTCTGGCCACCTACCTAGAGACCTGGTGTAGTGTAGTAGCACAGAGAATGAGCTGGGAATCAAAATGTGCCCGATTTGAGTCTTAGCTCTGCTATGGACTCATTCTCTCCCTCAGTCTCCCCATCTGCAGTATGGGGAAGGAGGGGAAATGATGTTCACTGAGTTCGCAGGGTTAATTTTTAGCATTTCAACTAAATAATGCATGTGAAGTGCCCTGAAGCCTTGAAAGCTCTAGATGATGATCCAATAGGTTGCCTAAAAGTTAATTGAACATGTTGTGCAGCAGTACAGGATCCGGTTAGGAAAGATGCTTCTGTCAAACTGAAGCAGCTTTTTAGGCTGCCGAGATTCAGGACTATGTGCTCGGTTTACCACCTGCTCTGCTTAGACATTTTGTAAACAGAGATTACAAACAGAACACCACTGGACACCAGTGTTCTCTGAGCCGAACTAGACACACCTGAGCAGCCTGGGGACCAGGAAGTTTCCCTCCCAACCCTACCAAGGACGCCCTCTCTAAAAGAGCATCCCTTGAAGTGCAAATAGCAGCCAGGTCCTGACTGTGACAGGGAGAGAATAAGGGTTAAACTTCCACTCTCGATCGCTGCTCCTACATAACAAAAGCGTGCGCGTGAATTGCAGCGACACAATTAATCTCACACCGACTTCGGCCCTCTCCCCACCCCCAAACGACATCCTGAATCTTCACCCCGGGGAAAATGCAACTCTGAAGAGTGCAAAACAGTGTTTAAGAGTGCCAAAACTTGCCTTCCTAAGTGCTTCCACAGCATCAAAAAGTGGAGCAGAAGGAAGGAAAGTACAACGGCTTAGGTCAGCCTACCCCAATCTGGCACACCTGGAAGAAGTGATTACGAAAGCTGCTCTTTTAAGACCCAATTGGCCATTGTCACGTTGTGCAGGAAGGGAGCCGAAAGGAAAGAGCTTGCGCTGCCCCTTCCCCAATTATTTTCAGCAAGCCCCCTTGGTGCGCTCCCGACTGAGAATCGGGCCCGGACACGATTAGCAGCCCCACCGGCTACTGCACGGAAGACCCGGCTTGTTTTCCGGAGAAGGCGGCGGCGTCACGTTCAACGAGCAGCAGCTTGCATTTCAATCCTAAGTGCCCGTGGAAGCTATTTTCATCTTCAGCTGCTACAGATTTGTTCCTGGGATGGCGGCTGCACTGACTGGCTGACACAGACCTGGGAATCAATCAAAAGTAATTGAAACAGAAGAGGCTCTGCAATCAACCAATTAGCTTGCTGGAGCCAGGAAAACGCAGCTCCAAGGTACAAGGATAAGAACTGCCTGCTGGGATGGAGATAGATAGATGCCAGAAAACTTGCTATCAGGAAGAAGCGCTGTTATCCTTTCCTGTCGGGAAGGAAGGAAGGAAAACGGCAGCTGATCCGCTTTCCTTTCCGTTACGGGGAACAAACAACAAATGTGGCGAATGAGCGCGCTGTGGGAAATCTGCACCTTCTGATTTGCTTGCCTGCCTCCAGCGAAAGCCTCTCGGGGTCTGCTGAGCCAGGCGGGCCTTTGCTGCGCGTGCGTGCGTGTTCCTGTTTCTCTTCGCCTCGCCGCTCCGCAGCGAAAGGCCTCTGCTCTCTAAAGCCACCGCATCATTCAGTCAGCGCGGCCGTACGCGGGGCCGCCGCCACAGCTTGGCTCCTTCCAGAGCTCTGTGCAACCCCGCTTGTTCAAAAGCCAAGCATGGGGACCAATCCGTAATAGGAAAAGCCGGGGGGAGGAGGAGGGCGATTTCGGTAGAGCTGCCGTTTCCAGCGGATCGGTGGCGTCCACGCCTGCGCGCCCTTCCCGCCCTCCCGCCGCGACTGAACCTTGTGGCTGTAACTTCAAGGGGATTTATGCGGGAGGAGACTTTAAAGATCGTCATCTCAATAATTAGTCCAGGGAAGTAGAATCAAAGGTGGTTTTCCCCAAAGCCGGGGTGGGGGATGTGGCGGACCACAGCTCCCTTCTTCCCCAGCCAGACGTGGCTGTGGAAAATGGAAGTTGTTCTACCCATCGGAAGGGCTCCAGGCCGGGCAACGCTGCTGTGGTGAATGGGCACATGGCGGGGGGGGGGGGGGAGTGGTGGGAGAAGAAAGTTAATCCGGGGAGAGCTTTCGTGCCCGTCAATATGATGGATTGGACCTGGGTTTAGTCATGCTTGGAGAAGACCCATTGGAATCAGTAGGGCTTCAGTTAGCCTAAATGAAGTCCCATTGATTCCATTTGGTCTATTCTATATGTGAACAAACGGGTTGAACCCAGATGGAATCAACTTCCTTTCGGAGAGCCCTAAGCAGCCCCTCCCGCTGGAGGGCAGGGCACAAGGGCTCTCTTTGCCCATGTCAGATGCAGCGAGCTCCCAGGCTCAGTCCTGTGGCTAGCCAGGACATGTGGGTGCCCGAGGCGGAAAATCCCCATGACATACTCCCTGTGGTGAAAGAAAGAAAGAACGACAAATTAAGTAGCCAACCATTTCCTGCCCTTCAAAGGGTGTCCATCGCAGCTGCCTGCCCCACTCTACCTCCTGGTCTGCTAATGTGCAGTCCCCACAAGTCCCACAACCCCCTTGGTCAGCCTCAGTATTATGGGTGGTGGGGTCAGTGACAGCTTTTGAGAGTTCTGCGCTTCAACCAAAACGACAAAATTATACAGTATGCCACTCTACTACTACCTTTCTAAACTAAAAGACAAAAAAAGTGTTGCAGGAAGAGGCAGGCATCCTTTTGATGGTGAGTATGATGATATATTAAACACTTACCATGTATCTAAAATGTTCAAAGTGTGTGCGTGGCCTGGCTTTACCTAATCAGCATGATCCAAAAGGAAAAAAGAAAAGGGGAGGGAAGGGAAGAGGAAAGACAGCATTGGAGGAGGAGCTTCTTCTCTAGCCAGTCAATGGGGCTAGCTTCGGCTCCCCCTTACCATGATGTTCTTTCTAGGGGGCAGGGTGGGCAGTCTCCCAGGGATTGCATTGGTCAGCCATGATGGGGCAGGGCTAGTTTTGTGGGGGGGGGGGGGTTGAAGGCCTGAGCAAAAGACCCAACTTATTTATTTTATTTATTTCTTTATTACATTTTTATACCGCCCAATAGCGGAAGCTCTCTGGGCAGTTCACAAAAATTAAAACCATAATAAAACAACCAACATGTTAAAAGCACAATTACAAAATACAGTCTTGTGAAAGTGAGCCCTCATTCACTTCTGTCCCCTTTCAACCATCTTGCCCACCTGTCTTCCAAGCACCACAAGAATCATGGAAAGTGTGGTTAGGAGCTTAACTTGGCCCAGGACATGGGTTGGTGGGCTATTCAAAAATCAACGGGTGAAGGTCATGTGCCAGGATTATGCACACAGCACCTCAGACACATCCTCGGCCATTGCTTCTTACACCAAACTTGAGAAGCTTGGAAGATCCTGTGCAGAGAGACAAGCACAGCTAATTGATTTCGGATGCAAGCCTATGCATTCTTAGACCCAAAATAAGTTCTACAACTCCCAGCATGCTCCGGTCAGCTGTCTTGTAGGGCTTTTTTCTGGCTAAACCTGCATAGGATTGCACTGTCAACTACTAAACATTTTTTATGTGATAGGCTGAGCCATCTGATGTTAGATAGTTTTTGGTATGAGTGACTTTGCCATAATACTTGATATAGGCTTGGATTACAATTCAAATTTTAAAAATAATCTGTTTTGGCTGCAGCACTTAGCACACTTACTTGGAACAGAAGTGAGTTCCATTGAAAGCTGTGGGATTTACTTCCACATAAATGTATTTTGGATGGGTCTGTTTTTAATTGCCTTTTGAGCATAATTCCTGCATTTGTCTTCCCTTTCAAAAGTACCCTCGGCTGAAGGCACCTTTCTGAGAGCTCCCTACATCTATCAAATAAGAACGATGAAGTCATGCGAGGGCATCTCAATGGCTTCTCCCTGGCTAAGAAACTGATGACTCCATCTGAAGACATGCCAAAATACAATGCTGTGCATTTTATGGAATTGCATTTTAAAAAGACGTACACAGCCAACTTTTTAGATTTAAGCAGGCTTTGGGTGGCATTTTTAAAGTGATATGTTGTAATAGTTTCTTATAATATTTTAAAATGATTGTTTTAAAATAGAAAAGAAACTGACCAGCAGTAGAGGGCTAAAAATGGAATGCATGAATTAATTTCTGTATCCTGTATGTTAGCATACAAAAATATTAAGTTTTAGGTTCTAAAACTGAACAGCATCTTTCCTCTCTTTAAGTTTTTATTTTATCTTATTTTAGTGCTGTGCTGAAAATTTCTCCCACATTTTTTTTCACCATTCTCATTCACTTTGATAGAAAAGAAATTGCTTTTGAAAAGAAATTTGAAGGAGCAGAAAATTTTGGAGAAATTCTCATGGGTTGGATTCAGGATTCTTGTGCTTTCCTTATGAGATGATCAAGAAATATGTGTGAGTGTGTCTTGTCTTTCATTGTGCAATCATTTCTCCAGCAGCCTGTAACTTCCTTGACTTCCCACATTTCAATTAAAGCCCTGGGGAAGACAGCATAAAATAATTCCACTCATAGGGCTTTTTCATATCAGGAAGTGCAGGCAGCTTGGGAGGCTACAGAGTGATGGAGACATGTGCAGCAGAAAGAAAAAGCCAACACTGCATCCTCAGTCAGGTCACAGTGATCAGGGCCTGTCTTCACCGCAACGAATTGGTGCCGCCTTCCCCCAAACCCCTGGGGTTTTTCTTACATGAAGCAAAGGAGGGAGTATGGGGTTTCTGGTGATCATCCAGGTATTGGAGTCACACACCCCTTCCTCATGGAAGGTGATCAATCACTGGTCACCTTCCAACAGGACTGCCCTCTGGATCAGCTCCAGAGCAGGATCAGATGGCGGAAGAGCCATACTGACCTTGCTCCCACTGAAAAAGGTGGGGGTAAGTCACCAAATTTTTAAAGCGCATCTTCACAGGAAATCGCCATGGTAACTGTGAATCTGTGGCTGCATCATATAGCTGACATGGCACAGATTCGCAGCCACCATGGGGCTTTCCCCACATATAGACAGCCCCCAGGTAAGCTAAAAAATACCACCAAAACAAGTTCAAAATAAATACTCAAATGCCCTGAGAATGAAGTAGCAAAATGAATAACACTTTCATGGGAGAGGAAAGCTTCCAGGAAATTGGAGGAGTTGTTTTTGCACAACACTAGCTTAATTTCATTTATGGATCTGGACAACACACTGCCCCTTCATACCTGCTTTCAGGGAAGTTGTGGGCTTATAAGTATTTGCATTAGAGACAAAATATGTCCACAATCACCCCTCAGAAATGCAATGTTTGGAAGACCCTGCAGATTCTCTTAGTGGAGACTGGCTGCTATATTTCTCTGTGCCTTCACTAACAGCATCAGCTAAGGGTTGTGTGTCTCCTCTGAATGAATGCTTGGAGGCAGTAATGGACTGGATGAGGAAAAACAAACTGAAGCAGTATCCAGACAAGACAGAGGTGCTTACTGTCAAGAGCTCTAACCTGGGTTTGGAGGTGTGTCAACCAGTTCTGGATGGGGTTACACTCCCCCCTGAAAGACTGTTCGCAGCTTGGGGATGCTTCTACATCCATCGCTCCAAACGACAGCCCAGATAGATGCGACAGCCAGGAGTGGCTACATGCACTGGTAACCTCAAGGCTTGACTTCTGTAATGTGCTGTATATAGGGCTACCATTGTACTTAGTTTGGAAACTTCAACTAGTCGAAATATGGCAGCCAGGTTGGGCACCAGTAACCTAGGGGTGACCATATTTCACCATTATTAAAATCACTCCACTGGCTGCCAATTAGGTTCTGGGCAAAATGTTAGTTACCTTTAAAGCCCTACATGGTTTGGGTCCGGGTGCATGCAGATTGCCTTCTCCCTTACACTGCCACACACACTCAAGTCCTTTGGGGAGAACTTACTTCAGTCAGCCAAAACTTGGCTGAGAACTGTTACCCAGAGGCCACATTCTTCTGCCACCCCCAGACTGTAGAATGTCCTGCCAGAGGAAATTTGTGAACTTAACACTCTTTCTGAGTTTAAAACAGCTATAAGACTAGTCCCTTCCAGCAGGCCTACTGAGATGAATTTTAAACCTAAGAATTTTAAGATATCCTGATTGATATTTTAATATTGTATCGGTTTTATATGTTTAATCGGTTTTATGCATTTGATTTATATTGTAATGTATTTAATGGTGTCCCCCGCCTCGATCCAAAGGAAGAGGTGGGTAAGAAATATATTGTCGTCGTCATCGTTGTCCAGTGGTGTAATACCCTCCATTTATGATGTCAGTGGTCTAGCAGCTGAACCTACCTTTTTAATGATTCTAAACTTATACCTCCAAAGAGCCAGTCGGTTACAACTGTGTGGGTTTATATATTTATATTTATCTATTGATCAATAGATATTTTAGTGTGCAAATGTTTATTGGAGAACACAAGATAAGATCTGACCTATTCAAGTTTCCTGGCTTCCCATTCAGGTTTCCTGGCTTCTAGGGGACACTGCTGAGCTACATCAGAGTATAGGGGGTTGAGATCAATAAACAAGCAAGTATTTTTATACCGCAAAGTCCTCTTTATGGGCAAAAATCCGATCCAGTCTCCAGAAAATCACAAGCAAGCTGTCCTGATGAGCTTCATTCAGCAGTGAATTCTACAAAGAGGAGGCCCTGCTTTATTTTATTTCTCCAAAGATCTCACAATTAGGCACAGAGAAAGTGTCTCACTGAATACACTAAAATGATTAAGGGGCTGGAGCATCTCCCCTATGAGAGAACATTACATCAGCTGGGATTGTTTAGCTTGGAGAAGAGAAGGCTGAGGAGAAACATGATAGAGGTGTAGAAAAATATGCATCGTATGGAGAAGGTGGATAGGGAGACATTGTTCTCCCTCTCTCAAAATGGGTCATCCCATGAAGCTGAGTGGTGGGAGATTTAGGACAAATAAAAGGAAGTACATAGCGCATAGTTAAATTATGGAACTCACTACCACAAGATGTAGTGATTGCCACCAATTTGTATGGCTTTAAAATTGGGTGGGATAGCTAATCCCCTAGAAGACAGAAACAAACTTCAAAGTGATCTTGATAGGCTGGAGTGCTGGGCTGAAAAAAACAGAATGAAATTTAATAGGGATAAATGCCAAGTTCTACATTTAGGAAATAGAAACCAAAGGCACAGTTACAAGATGGGGGATACTTGGCTCAGCAATACTACAAATGAGAAGGATCTTGGAATTGTTGTAGATCGCAAGCTGAATATGAGCCAACAGTGCGATATGGCTGCAAGAAAGGCAAATGCTATTTTGGGCTGCATTAATAGAAGTATAGCTTCCAAATCACGTGTGGTACTGGTTCCTCTCTATTCAGCCCTGGTTAGGCCTCATCTAGAGTATTGTGTCCAGTTCTGCTTGCTCGGGCGGCGCGCAGTGTGATCGCACCCGCCCTGCCCCCTTGCCACCCACCCTGCCATCCTTCCCCCTCCCCTCTCTCCCCCCCCCCCGGGCCGATGGGCACAGCGCTCATATGAGCGCTGTGCCAGGCAGGTCCGCGGCTTTTCACGGCTACTCGCGAGTAAGCGAGTAGCCGCGAAAAGCCGCGTAAGTCCCTAGACATTCCCCAGCTCCGGCCTGAGGCCGGAGCTGGGGAACAGGCTCGCCATAAGCGAATTTGCTTATGGTGCGTTAGACCAGGCCTCAGCGCGGCCTGCCGCTGGATTTCCCTGTGCGTCATGTGGATGCACAGCAGGGAAACCGGGTCGGAAGGCGCGCTAAGGCCTGGTCTAGCAAGGCCCTGAAAAAACTGGGCATGTTTAGCCTGGAAGTCGTAGTCCAACACATCTGGAGACACCAGTTTTGGCGAAGGCTGTTACAAACTAAAACTGTGACACAGTTTATTGTGAAACTAATTTGTAATATATATAATGTATCTTTATTATGAGAGCCAAGTCTGTAAAGGTTGTTAGCTAAGGATGTGACTAGATGGGAGATGTAGCTACTGTCATCAGCAAGAGGATTGGTTGCTTTTTCTTTGTTCTTACACACACCTTTCTCAACTGCAGTTTTATTTGTGACTACTTTGATTATAAATGTGTAGACTTTCTCCAGTTCCAGGAATTGGCTTCCCTTAGGTGAGTTGAGACATTAAGGGCACAACCATAGGCATGTTGAGACAGGAAAAAAAAGTTCAGCCGCTCCCAGCATGCCCCAGCCAACATGGCTGACTTGGGTATGCTGGGAGTTGCTGGACTTTTTCCTGTCTAAATATGCATAGGATTGTGCTCTAAGGGATACATTTGAAGGACATTCAAAATCCATTCAGGATTAGTAATGCATGGTGTACCCTTTTCCTACCACTGCACTTAACAAAGATTTACACAACAAATATAACATGTTACTTAACATGCGGCAGGTCAATAACTATATCTCACCTACTCCTGTCGAAAATAGGGGTGGGCAAAATGTATAAGCATTACTGCAAGATATTTTGTCAGACTCACAAGTAATACACCCTCCTTTTTTATTTTTAACTTTATTTTCCCCCTAATCCTCATAACTGCAAAGGTAAGTTTGAATGTGATGGCAAAAGTGTCTGTCATATTTCTCAATGTTGAACAATGCATCTTTCCCCACTCCTGAACTTTCTGCTTAACACAGATAAAGAGATGAGAGGAAGAAAGATCTTACCAACTTACATTTATTTAATCACCCTATTTTAAGTACAATGCATCTCTTTTCTTCTGGCATTGCTAAAGTTCTCGTTAACTCCCTCATAATCTCTCAACATAACGATTGTAATGTTCTAATAGTTCTTGATCTTCCTGCTTCTTTCCCTAAATGCCTTTCTTCCTTCTTGAACTCCTTTGCTTGCTGGATCTATCATTCTCATCCCTTTGATCACTTTTCTTCTCTTTTTTGTTCTCCTTGCTGGCTTTCTCTTTCTTCTTGCATTCATCTTTTATTTGCTTTCAAATGCCCTGTGTTTCTAGGATCACATCTTCCATGTCTTAGTTAGGCTCTTTTCTAACCCTCCCCATTCCTGTCTTCCAGCAATGGAGGCAGAGAACACACATCCATATCCTTCCCAACCCAAGATCCTCCTTCCCCCCATCTTGATGCCAGGTCCTGAGTTTGGGGAAGAAACTTTCGAAGGACATTGCCACTCCTTCCCACATCCTGAAGTTAAAACACAGCTTGAAAGAATACAATGTGTTTCCTATGCATTCTTCCTTTCCCATCCACCCAGTTCCCTGAGTTAAATTTCTTGGTCATGCTAGTATGTGAGGAAGCACATATTACTACAAGCTGACTCAGGTCCTATTTCCCCTAGTGACTCTTAGGTTGTCGGGAAGGAGTCTGCAAAAATCAGTTCTATTAATACATCTTACACTGGAACCAGCACAATCAGTTGGCCAGAGTCATCCCCATAAAGAAAATGCCTTGGTTCAACCTTTGGTAAGTTGATCACAAGAAGGCCTACTACTATTTCCAAAATGACAGATCTAACTTTATTTATTTATTTATTTATTTAGCACCAACAATGTACTTGGTGCTGTACAAAATATACAAATAAAACAGCGATACCCTGCCTAGAGGCTTACAATCTAAAATCACATTAAAACATATGAAGGGGGAAAGGGTTCACAAAGCAGAGATAAGAAAATAATCATAGTAATAAGAACTTTGTGAACTTGCGGGGGGGGAGGGGGATTTCCACAAGTGTGCATTTCCACAACTGAGCATATGAAGATGTGCTCATATGCACAAATGTACATTTTCAGATATGTGCATTTTCACAAGTGGACACTTTTGAGTTTGCATGCAAGTTTGGGAAGCTGTAAACATTTCCTGAGAATTGCGTTCCTACTTGCATTCACATTCAGCACTGCGAACAGACATGTTAATGTGATTTGAGAACAGGAACAAAATTCTAATACATCCATAATAGAACGATGGCTCTGGTTAGTGTACTCAGTGCCAGTTGATTTTTCACATTCCATGGGTTGGCAGATTGATTATGTAGCACAATGACCCTGTTCAGACAGCACGCTAAGCCAGGGTGGGTAAGCATTTTGAGCTAAATATTATGGCTTAGTGTATTGTGTGAACCATGACTTAGTGTGTCATGTGATCCATTCCTAACCCATGGTGGCTACATAACAATGATTTAAACACGCTCACTAACCATTTGCTGCTAAAGGGTTCTTGGTCTAACCAACCATGGCTTAGTGCATTGTCTGAACAAGCCCATCGTCTTTCTTAACAGCTTTTCAAAGCCATCATTTCCCAGCGATACTAGGGGGCAGCTGCAAGTCCAACCATCATATGATTTGCAGAGCCTAATTTGAATGTCCGCAGAGCATTTCCCCACCCCACCACCCAGTTCCATCCTGGGACTCTAAACATGCAGACACTGTGACTTCTGCATTATGCCACAAGATTTTTTTTCCTCCCCTTTTCCTCACCCACCCACCCCCAAATCTGCTTTTTGTAACACCTCATCTGATTAAGAGATTTGGAAAACTCAAATGCTTGCACATTTTTGTTATCTTTTGATTGGCCTAATAAAGGTATTACACTGATATGGGTTTTGAGTTGTGTGATTAGTTTTTAATTTAAGAAGAAAACAAACTGCAGGAATCTGAAACCAGGAGCAGAGGGCCAGCAGGCAAGGGCTGTTTAATCCTTCCCCCCCCCCCTGCCATTTGTCCACTCAAAATCACACCTACACCACACACACACACACAACCACACACCAAAGCTGCTTTCCCACCCATTTGAAGAAAGACATGGGGGCCCTTTCTTTTTCTCCTATGGGGAACAAAGCTGCTGAGAGGTGAGTGTGAGCCGTCAAAGAAAAGCAACGTAATAAAGAAACAGAAGCTGCAGGAGTTGTGCATTACTAGCTAGCAAAAATCAAGATAAATCATACTGATCCAAATATGAACTTTCCACAAAGGTAGTTTAGGCTCCCCCAATTTTAAGACAGTGTGTGTGTGTGTGTGTTTAGATGATACATAAGAGCCCTGCTGGATCAGACCAAGGGTCCATCTCTTCCACTTTTCTGTTCACCCAGTGGCTGACTGGCTGCTTGTGGGAAGCTCACAATAGGAAATGAGTGCAATAGCACCCACCTGCCCATGTTCCCCAGCAACTGGTGTACATAGGCATACAGCCTCTGACATGGGAAGGAGCATATTTCCATCGGGACTAATAGCCACCAATAGCCTTGTAGTACTGTGTACCTCCCACATTATTTGTTTATTGATTTATTTGATTTATACCTCATCTTTCTACCAAACAATGGCACTCAAGGCAGCTTATAAAAACAATTTGAAACAGATTAAAACAATAAAACACATCAAAATATAATCAAACATAACAATTACAGAATAAAACCAGCACCCAGCCCACAGACCCACTCTCAGGACAAAGGCCTTCTTGAGTAACATGGTCTTTGCCTGCCGGCAGAAGGATAACAGGGATGGAGCAAACTTAGCCTCCCTTGGGAGGGAATTCCACAGCCTTGAAATGGCCCCCAAAAGTCCCTCTCTTGGGTCGCCACCAAACATGTCTCTGAAGGAGACAGTCTCAAAAGAAGGGCGTCTCCAAAAAATATTAGGAACCAGGCAGGCTCGTATGGCAGAAGGCAATTGTTCAGGCAGTGCAGTCCCAAGCTGTATAGGGCTTTATAGTAGGGATGTGCTCTGCTTCTAATCGGACTGGCGAATTAGAAGCGGAGCGGGGGGCTTCGCCTGCCCTTAAGGTGGAGGCGAGGATTGGGGGGCCGGCGGAGCGTGGCGAAGAGGATCGAGGTGAAGGCGGATCCTTCGCCTCGATCCAGAGTTCCGCCGGAAAGGTGGGGTTTACCGGGCCCTGCTGCTGTCTCTGTCGCCCATGCAGCGACAGCGGCAGGGCCCGGTACCCCCCCCCCCGCCCTCCTCTCCCTTACCTGCCTCCGTCCACGGTCCGTCGGCGTCTTCAATTGAGCCCGCGGTTCAACCAGGAAGTCTGGGCCGCTTGATATATTATAGTATATAATATTGATATTATATAGTATATAATATTGATATTGATATTATAGTATAACATTACAGAATGGCATAAAGAAAAAGATCTACAGCAACAAATAGGTTTCTGCCCCAAAGAACTTACCATCTGAATTTTACCAGTTCAGATGACACGAAAAGGAAGAGAGAGAAGGGGAGGGAGGAAGAGAAGCCTAGTTCAGTACAGGGAAATTACAAGGGCTGCACTATCCATATAAGAAAATGACCCAGTGATTATTGGCAGACGTAGTCTGTCTAACCCTCCATTGGAGAGCATTCACTACATTCTAATAAGGCAGAGATTTGATCCCCCCAATATCACTTTCCAGCAGTATTTAGCAGGCTGCAGAGTCGTGAGTTCAAGACAAGGCTTTGTTCCTTTGACCTCAGCCCACCTGATCCAAGCCACAGACAGGATATGCAGCTGCAGTCATGCTGCTGAGGGGAGGGGAGAGCCTGCCTTGTGCATTACCATCCCCAGTAAATTATCCAAAGATCAAGATGGATAGAACTGCAAATGGGGGCTACGTCTCAGCTCATGTTTGTGGCTGATGTAGAGCGGCGACCGATGAACAGCAGGACAAAGAATCATGGTGGAGGGGGTGGCTTTTGCTTTGGGGGTTTTGTGGGAAATCAGAATACGAAATTCTTTATGTTACTCTTCCCAGTTGCCCAAGTTTGCTTGGTTTCATATCTTCTTTTCCAGCTGGTGTTGGGGGAGTCCTGTGTAGTCTGTGTTGCCATGCCTTTCTGGTTATTAGCACTGTACATTATCTCTGCCTTTCTCTTCCTTTAACAATAAATTGCTTTCCTCCAATCCGTTCTGCGACAAGGCTAAAGAGGGGGAGAAAGAGAGACAGACTGCGCATCATAGGGGCTAGTCAGACGGAGATGACTCCCATTCACACTGCTGACACCACCGTGTTATTTTTCATACCTCCTCTGACCCTTAAAGATCAGAAGGCCCTGACCATTCTGCTTAGGCAGGGGAAAAGCACTAGTCCTGCCGGACTTGCAGCCTGGGAGAGAAAGACAACCACAGGCACTGGGAAAGGAGCTGTCAGCCTTCATTATTAATATCCCACTGTTAATATTTAATGTCATAAAACTGCAGCTCCCTCCGCAGCGGAATCATCAGACATGCAGGGGTCATACCAACCAGACTTCTTTAGACGGGAGATTCAGCGGCCCCATTCTGTAGCTTCATGCCGGGACTGCTAAAGATGTTCTAGAAGGAGATGATATGGTGGGAAGCTTAATAAAGCTTTATTTAAAAAGGGGGAGGGAGAGATAGAAAAGAAAAAGAAAAGAGGTTACGTTACGTTTCTATGAAATGAACTCAGCACTTGGAACTCAGAATTCTTCCACTGAATCATTATTATCATCATCTATCATTTCAGTTCTACCTTTTCAGTATACAAAGTACAGTTGCATTTTTGTACCGTTTATATTCACAGCACACTGGGAGGTAGATGAGGGCTGCAACCCTGTGCACACTGGTCTAGGACCAAAAACACATGTGCATTTTCAAGCATGGTTGGGGATCATCTCCATTGCTTGCCCACCACACTACCACTTCCTTCATCATCCCCACCCCACCCCGCCACTCTGGAGAAACTGACAAAGTGAGGGGAGTCTTGTCCACTTCACCAAATGCCAGTTTCCTTCACCAACTTTCTCTGTTCTCCAACAAATCTGGCAAGCTCAGGGGAAATCTTTGTCAATGTCACTGGTGACATATCAGGGTGGTGGTGTTTTGCTTTATTTTTAATGAATATTACTATGCATCTCAGAGCTGGCACCAATCTCCACCTTGCAAAAAAATCAAAAAGTGTGGGAGGGACCTGTGAAATTGATAGGTCTTTCAACAGTTAGAGAAACTAACATGACTTTCCAGGTATTTCCATTCTTGGTAAAATTGACTAGACTTCCCAGGACTTTTGTAAGTTTCACCAGGGACCAGAGAGGTGGGAAGCATGAAGGAAATGACTGTACAGCAGGGGTGGGCAGAAGGGAGATCTCTAACGTTTTGAACTTCCAACCCCCAGAATCCCCTGTCAACATGGCCAATGGTCAGAAATGCTAGCAGTTAAAATCCAGAACATCTGGTGATCTACTTTCTGCCCACCCCTTCAAATGCTCACCAACATGGAAAAGAACAAAGAATTTGGTAACCAAGCTAATAGTGCCCAAAGAAACACTTCTGAACAGGGAGGAAAGTGGAAAATGTGGGGGTAAATATCCTTGAATGTATGCAACTCTATGGGAAATAGTGTTGATACTGGAGAACAAAAGTTGTGCTTCAGTTAGCATGCATGCATCTGTTTAAAGATGACACCTGCGAAAACAAAACAAAAAACACAAAGAAACCCCAGGATGTTGAAATGCAGTTGCATATCCACCTCCCTGCATGGCTATCAATCATTAGGAAAAAATACCTGATAGAACTGCATTTAAAACTGACTACCAACAGTGGGGGAGAGCCCCCAAAGCACTTTAAATAGCATGTGTCAGCTTGGTCAAAGAGTAAGTCCTGTTGAAATTAATGTGACTTCTGAGGCAATGACTGGGATTGCATGTCATGCTAAGCCATGGTATGTCAGCCTGTGGTTAGAATGTCTTTTTCCGGCGTTACTCACCAACGGTGGTGATTTGAGTCTAGACTCTAGACCTTCCACATCTACACTCAGCATGAGACCCACCACCATGCTTTCTGTCTCCCTTATGTATATTATGCCAGATTCGTGATGCATAGGGACACTAGACCCAGCAAGTTTGGCACTGACAGATTAAAGCAGTTGTTATACCATAATATCAGTTCAGAATCTGCACACGGGGGGGGGGGGGTATTTTCAAGCCTAATTCAAGAACAATGGGGAAATAATAACTCTATGCAGCTAGAACGTGGTGTGTATATGTGTGTGTGTGTGTGTGCGCACGCGTGCATGTGTTTAAAACAAACCTCATTCATGTATTCCATTTTGGCATCAAGCAGAACATGGCAAAGCCTGCTTTACTCTACTGCTGATCCTTTTGTTTGCAGGCAAGGAAGTGCCGGGGGTGTGTGTGGGTGTGTGTGCATTTGCTTCTACCTGGGTGAGTGCCAGAGTGTGCATCCGAAGAACCTCTGCTGTTTCTGCTTCAGAGAAAGGTCACGCGCAAGTGCTGTTAGCACAGGGCAGGTTGCTTTCCTCTAGCTGGGAGACTGAGCAGCGCATCACCTTACCTGGCTTCAAGCCCAGGATCTTGAGTCCACTTCACAGCATCAGGTCTTTCCTGCTTGCAGCATGCCTTGCTTTGCCAATGTGCAGCTGAGCTGCCTCACAGCACTCATTCTTTTAAAACATCCTCTCCTCCAGGCATGGATATAGCTCCAGCTCCAAAAGCCTGCAGAGTAGTTAGGGAGGGAGCGTTTAAAATGCCATGTAGGCTGGAATATATTTTAATAGCAATTTAATGTGCCCTCCCAAAAGGAATTGACTATAGCAGGGACAGAAAACCTGGTGCCCTCCAGATATTTGGGGTTATGACTTCCATAACCCATGAGAATTGGCCATGGTGGGTGGGGCTTATGGGAATTGTCAACCAAAACATCTGGAGGGCACCACATTGTCTACCCCGGTCTACAGCATAGGGACATGAATTATAGGGTTGGATCCAGATTTAGGGGATGCAACTGAGCTGGTGGAGAAACTCATTTCTCCATCACATCCTTCCCTTTGCTGCCTCTTCAGCCTCCTGAAAATGCAACATAGATTGTCAAGGGTGTGTGTGCTGCTGAATGGGGTAGGCTGTAATGCAGGGAGTTGTGGGGAGGGGGATCCCTGAAAATGGGGTAGAGGCATCTTCTGTGAGTGGAGCTCTGGTCATAGAAGGCGCATCTGCATAATTCTCCCTTTCACACCCCACCAACTCCTACCGCCATTCTGCAGGCTCCCTTGACTCTCTGACCAGTTTTGCACATTTGTAGGCAGTTAATAAGACATGGTGGCTTATTAACCACTCCCACATATGCCAAGCTGCACAATTTCTCTAATTACCCTCACTGGGCATGGCTTGTCATTACATGTGAACCTGGCAAGGGTGGCTGGCTGGGATGGCTAACAAACCACCCAGAACTAACACTCTGTTGTAGGGTTGCTGGGATGTTTGCTAACCATCCCAGCCACCCACCCTCACCGGGTCCACACATAATAACAAGCTGTACTAGGCAAGAGTAATTAGGGAAATCAGCCACCATGTAGGGCTGTCAGAGAAATCCACAAAGGAATCAAATCAGTTCAGATGTCTATGAATCCAACCCATGGATTCTGCAGCAGACCAGGTTTTCCTGAGTTGCATGGACTCTATGGACTCACAGCACTTTTTTCTTTTCTTTTTTTACTTTCTGCATTTTGGGGAATATTTTTGCATTTTTATACATGTGAATTTGCACCAATTCAGGAAACGCACAGATGACAGAACGAAAGGCACCTCACAATCTGCCAAATGCAGACAGAATAGATTTTACAAAATCTGGTCACCCCTACTGGCACATAACTGGCACCCTCAAGTCATGTGAACGGGCCTCTGTATAGTATGTGCAAGCTGGAGGAGCTTCCTTGGGGAGGATGGGGCAAGGAAGTCTGCTTCCACTGGCTGAGTTGCACACAGCTAAATCTGGATCCAACCCATTGTGATTAACCCGTCTAGCATAATTACATTGCTGCTTGCTTATTTCAGGACCCTACAGATGTCAACACCGTGGAGCATGGCCTGCTTGTGAACTTCCCACAGCTGGATACTATTGGAGTCTTTGGACCAATCCAGCCAAGCAGTTTTGGTCATTTATGCAACATTTTTAAACATGCAACATGTTTTGCAATCCTTATAGCATTTGCTTCTGCTCAATCTAGTCTTTATTCATTGTTAGACCCATTTTCAAGATGGGGGAGATGAGTCAGAGATTTGCCCAAGCCTACCCAATGAGTCAATGGACATGATGAGTCTTTTGCAATTGCTTTCCATGGAAGGTGAATGAGTAAGAATTCAATTTCAACTTGTCCAGGCTCAAATTCAATATCACACTTACCCGGCGCTGAGAGACAGCCCCTGGGTCATTCTGCTTGGTAGGAAAATATCAACAGTAAAAGTATGATAAAATATGTCTATCAGTACACACACACACACAAGATTTGCCTGCATTAAGGGAGGGGAGTGTTGGTCCCTGTTGTGTGATCTTCAAGACAAACAAATGTCACCTCTAACCCCCACGTGACCCGTAATGTAGAAAATGGATTCATTTAAAGTACCACAATTTATGGAAAAAACATGTTTTGAGCAAGGTTGCAAACTAGGCCAACAGGAGTCCTTCACCAGTCAATTATAGTAAATATTTACATAATGGCAGAGCCCCCCAAATTTAGAAGGAAGAGTTAATGCAAGGATGTGCCCTTTAACTATCCCATTTTATTGCCTGAACCACTAGGGAGCCCGGCATACTAAGATTTGCAAATGAAGTGTTTGATATTGGCTGAGACATTAAATTACTTATCCGGTGCTATAAAATGCATAGGTGTAGTATATCATCCCTTGCACAGAAATTTCATCTCCACATTTCCCTCTTAACTCTTCCACAGCATTTCACATAGTAACACAAAACACTCTCTCACACTTAGGGGGAAAACCCTACTAGTAAAACCAACTAGCACAGCCTTCCCAAATCTCATGCCCTCCAGAAGTTTTGGACTACAATTCCCATCAGTGCATTATTATTATTATTATTATTATTATTATTATTATTATTATTATTGGTGAAGGGGAGTATCATCTCAGTAATAATTCCTATTTTGCTATGGTTCCTTCAAGTAACATAATAGGTGAAATGATACGTTGTATTGGATTTGATGTAAAGGAATGTAAGCCTTCAAGCTCTGTGTAACTCAAAAGCTTTTCTGATTTTAAACATGTTCAACCTGGGGGACCATATATTGGTGTTGCGGTTGCTGCTAAGAACATAAACTAGGTAGGCTTTCTCCACTAAGAGCCTGAAACACCTTCTCATATGGTTTGAGCAATTTCGGACACACCAGCCAAATGCCTCTTTGGGCAGTGGGGGAGGGTCAATAATTTTACTGGCACGCAATGGTTCCAGTCACCTGTGTGTAGTTTACGTTCTCGGTGGCAGTCACATCAACATACTGCGAGAAAAAGTGCAAAAAGCACTTCCACTGTTTTGTTTAGGTCTCTGCGGCCACCAGAGCAACAATGCTGTTGTTTCTAAAGAAAGGCCAATTTCAAAGGAAATAAGAGCAGCCTTACTAGGCTTGATGCTCATCAAAATTCCACCCAGCAACATCAGTTGTGACAAAAAGTCCTCCAAGTCACTCCTGTGATGAAAATCATGAGGACAAGACTGGCATAATCTCAGGTGTCTGATGATTAAGCATTGAAATATTTCCTCAGCTCTCTACAGGGCTTGGACTAGTTTCCTGCCTGCAACTGCTCACACATTATAAATGCTTCTCCCAAGCCACTTCTGCATCCTCAGCTTACCAAATGGATCTGCCTCAGAAATAAATACAAGTTTGATTCTTTCCTAAACTCCACAGCACAAGTGTATGCAAAGCATTGAAAGAAGTGGAACGTACGAGCAAGCAGGACTACATCAAGTTAACAAAAGAATAAAAATCAGTTACATTTTTTTAAGAAAACAAAACCAAATATGAGGTGTCCCTCCAGTCAAAGCACACTTGACAGGTATGCCTGGGGTAATAATTCCAGTGCTTTTCTTGCTATAACTCTCCAAATTTAATTAAAACTTTCAATGGTAGCATCTCCACTGAGGGAAGTATTTCAATTCAAATTTTAAAATGCTGCTGGTTGATTTCTGCCTCCCCACCCCGCTCCCCCTTGTATATCACTCTTATTCATCAAGAGGCCCCCAGGCTGAGGAGCCTGACATCCCAATCCTAAGGACAGTATGTGGAACCAAGTTATTTTGAAATGATGGAGGACATCTTTCTACGGTCTGTGTTTAGGATTGGGTTGTGTGAGAGAGAGAGGCTCTTCCTTCCCCTCCACCCAGTCCTCTGACAATCTTTTTGCAGTAAACTATGCTTGGCACCAAAGCCTGGATCCCTTTATTATAGCCACCTATTATTTCCTAACATAAATTTATTTTATAGGGGAATAAAGTATGCTATTCTGAAGATGTGTGAGTGTATGTGGGGGGTGGGGGATCCTTTTGCACACCTGCTTCTCCTCCAAAAGAGCCGTGATTTGGCATCTCAGGTTAGAGCAGGAAATTATGAGGCCGGAATTGACTTTAGGTGTTTCTGATGCTTCCTTGGATGATTGCTTCTATAACTTATAGAGACAGTGGGGCTTTTGTATACAAGCGAGCATATATATATATATATATATATATATATATATATATATATATATATATATATATATGAGAGAGAATGATGTGCTGCAAACAGGGCTGGTTTGAAGAATGACTTTTTGTGCACAATGCTCCTATGCGTCTACAGAATGCAATCTGAAGGAGCCATTTTAGTCTTTTAGACAATCATCCTACGCACTTTCCAGGGAGCAAGTCCCATTGAACACAATGGGACTTTCTTTTGAGGCAATATACATAGGATTGCACTGTTAAAGAGAGGCCAAAGCTCAATGGTAGAGCAACTGCTTTGCATGCAGAATGTCCCAGGTTCGATCCCCAGATCTTAAGGATCCTGCCTGAAATCCTGGAGAGCCGCTGCCAGTCAGTGTTGACAAAACTGGGCTAGATGGGGCAGTGGTCTTTCTCAGTATAAGTCAGCTTCCTATGTGAAAACACATGAGCAAGGCATTTAGGTATGCATCACTATGGAGGAGGGATCAAATAGGTGAAAACAATGGCAGCTTTCCTGGTGAAAGGGATGGATAAACATGCAGTGCTGCTGAACTTCAGGCCCATGGGCCAACTCTGGCCTGCCTGAGGTCCCAAGACAGCCCTTTGGGGTTCCCCAGATGGCCACACCCCTTCTGGCCCCACCCCATTTCCCCCAAGTGGCTATCATTTGTGGTCTCTCAGAGTTTGTGCAGTTTTTCCCCCATTCTAAAATATTGAAATGCTTCTCTAAATATCTTAGTTTCTGGCAGTAAGAACATTAAGCCAAAATATGCTGGGGGCTGTCTTCACAGCACTGGGTTGGCGCTTTCTCCCTCTTCAACCCTACACTTTCCCTCTCATGGGGCAGCATCAGGCAAGCCCAGAGCCAACGAGGGAGCGTGGGGTTTCTGGGTGGCCATCAGGGTCCCGGAGCCACCCCCGCCCTCTTCCGGGTGTAAAGTGACCAATCGCCAGTTGCCTTCCACTAGGCACCACCCCCAGGTTGACCCCAGATTGCCCCCAGAGCAACATCAGATGGCAAAAGCGATGTATTGACATCGCTTCATTTGAAAAAGTTGGGGTAAATCCCCAACTTTTTCATATCGCAGCATCGCGGGGGAGGCATGCGGTAGCTGCGAAGTTGCGCCTGCGTCATCTAAACAACGTAGTGCAGATCCACAGCCACCAGAAGGCTTTACGCACATATAGACAGACCCCTGCTATTTGGAGTATTTCTAGTACTTTTGGCCCTTCCCCCTTTTGCCTTCAGCCCCACCCACCATTGGAATGTGGGCCCCAAGAGCGTCTGTGAAATGGAATTTGGCCTTTGGGCTGAAGAGGTTAAGCACCCTCACACTACACTACAGTGTGGAGCTCTGCCTAAATCCCAGCAGAATTCAGTTGACCAGCAACAAGACCATCCTGCTCCCTGCACTAAAAGCCATTCATGTTCCTGGGCTCAAAACAGAATTGTGGCTCCAGCCTTGCATGAAAAGGGAATGGTGTAGTGGCCATATTCCCAGCTTCAGGGAGATTTATTTAACACCATGGAAACCTTTCAGGCATCCAAGCAAGAGGAGCAGAATGGCCCATAACCATGCTGCTGAATAATGTGTTGTATGAAACGCTTGTATGACATGCTAAATGTATTGGGATTCAGCCATTACCTACGCGACGTGAGTGACAACACAAGTACTTTCACAAGTAACTTCCTGATGTTTACAGCTGAAAGCCAGCTTCTTTGCCATTCTGCCTGATGAAGAGATCTGTGTAAATCAAGTGTGAGCAACTATGGGAAGTCGGGGGGGGCATTTTTGCTTCCCCCCCCCAGGTTACACTCCAAGGGGTACTGCATAGTCTGTGGGCTTAAAAAGAATAAAAGTAAAACTACCAGAGGAGAGGACCACTGGTTTGCCATCAAAATTCCAAGCTAAATATAAACCATTTGGAACCCTGTAGCTGTTACAGATGCCTGTTGTTGTTGTTGTTGTTGTTGTTGTTGTTTTAATTGGGAGCATGACAGAGGTCAGTGGGGCAGCACCAGGGGGCAACAACGTCCTCATGCAGCTCACGGATTATATGTTGGCCACCTCTGGTTTAAATCAAAAGCTCGCATGCTCTCTCATAAAGAGCAGCCTGTCCAATTAAAAGACATCCCCTTATAACACCAGAATATTTGGACACGTATCTCCAGACGCCAATTTACTGGGACTTCATCCATGACACCAAAATCAGTTTGTGCATTTCCTACATCTGTAATTTGAATGTAAAACCTACATTGACTAGAATGATGAACACTAGGAGCTCCTTTGGATGGGGGGAAATTGCATTCCCTTACCATGGCTTTGTTTCCTGCTTCTCTTCCACTTCTGCAATGAGCTGTAATTATATGAGGAAGAGAGCAGCAACCACATGGTTTGTACAGCTTCTGTGCGGTTGAATGGGACAGTACTCTCTAGTGGGCATTTTATAATGCAACTTTGCCAACACATGGCAGGAAAAGCTGACAAATATCAATATATCCCAGAAGAGTCAAGTTTTCTGAGGTTTCGTTTTTAGTGCTAAAACCGTAAAATGGAGCAGGAGATGCACAGGAGGCTGACGGCATCATCCGAATTACCTGTAAACATTCATAATGAGCGTGCTATAAAACACTCATTTAAAGATGCTCTAGATTTTCAAATGACTTGTCTGCCTTCTATCGCAACATTAACACGTTCACACCATGCTCAGAAACAGTTTAAGAAAGGCTCAGTGATGCTTTTGGTGTCATGTGAAAATGCCCTTCTTGTCACCATCCCATGTACCATTCCTAAGTCCTTTTTGAGTTTCTACACTAAATCATAATGTTGGAGAATTTGCAAATGGTTCGGTAGACTTTTCTAAACAGAAAGTATAAGGTGCTAGTTGTTCCTGTTGCCAAAGCCCAGCACAAAATGAATTTTGGCTCTTGTCTGAGAGAGTAATTAAATTTATTAACCTTACCACCCCAATTCTCTGCAGGTTTTCTCTGTTAATTGTAGCAGAGTAGAATGTTATCAATGGCTTCATATAATCGCATGTTTCCCTCTTAAAGAGTCTTATGAAACAATGGTGAAAAGATGATAGATAGAGGGAAGGGGGGTTTCTCAGCCTTAAATGAAAAACCTGTGGTATTTTTAATCAGCCTGTTAAAACGCAAAAGAGAATTGAGAACTGTATGATGTTCATTATTGTCATTATTTTCTGATTGCTTTTATTTATTTTTATCCATAGGCCCAGCCTTACCGAGAATTAACATAAAAGCAATTGTTTCAGGCGGTAGGTTTCAGAAAGGCTGCCACTGTCCTGCCACCAGTCACTGTTCCTGTGTGTCATTCTAAAAACTGAACTCCCACTGAGAAAAGGAAGGGGTAGGTTTTACCTTTCATTTTGAAGACTAGTATCCCAAGACTGAGGGGCAGTAGCTGACAGCATACTTAAAACAATTAGCAAATACAAAATAACAAATACAAATACTAAGCTACAGTAAACCAAGATGTATTGCAAGGTTTGGTGCATTCTCTTCCCCTCCTTATTGTTTTATTATGATTTTATTAGAAAGTAAGCCTATGCGGCAGGGTTTTGCTATTTTATTGTTTTACTCTGTACAGCACCATGTACATTGATGGTGCTATATAAATAAATAAATAAGACTGCAGGCAGGGCTCATGTGACTGATTGCTCCTCCATACAACTACAACTACCCCAAAAATCCCTGAACACAGAAAACTAGCATATCAAGCAGAAGGCTCAGCTAGAACCCTTCTCTTTGACACCTAAGTTTTCTACATGGAGTGATTTTTTTTTCATTCAGAGGAGAATAATTCCTTCTTCACTAGCAATCTGAGTGCCCAACTACACATGATGTGCAATTGCACATTTCTTTCTGGTTTGGTTTCCTGTTCTTGATCTTTGGCTTAGAGGGGGCAGTCAAGAGCAAACGAGTGGTGGTGAGGGTGGGCCTGCTGAACTCTGTTTTATCTTCTTGTTTTTACAGCCAAAATACCCTCTTGCGTGTAATGGTTGGATACAAATGTAATCATATTTACAAGTAGTAGTCCCATTGAAATAAATGTATTTCACTACCAACTTAAGTCCTATTGATTTCAATGGCTTTACTCTAAGTATGACTAATTGTGGATCCAAACTAGTTGTTTGGTCATGAAGTGGTATGGTCTAGGATGGACCCAGGTTTCTGAACTCAGTTGATTGGATCCAAGAACTGCCTTCCAATGATGGAAGGGTTCCACTCACCAAAGGTGCCACTGTCTAATTTTGGGAGATCCTTCTTTCCTTCCACGCCACAGCAGGAGGCCCCAACCCTCTGTGTAGCATTTTCGGGGGCTGCCATAGAGAGGAGAGGGTGAGGAGGCCCTCTTCCACCAGGCAGTTGCATGGGCCTAAATCTGGATGCAACCCAGTAAGAACCAGATTCCAGTCACCAAATGCCTTTACCCTAAACAAAACAAACAAAAGTGGCTTTCAGGAGATGATCATAGAATCATAGAATCATAGAATAGCAGAGTTGGAAGGGGCCTACAAGGCCATCGAGTCCAACCCCTTGCTCAATGCAGGAATCCACCCTAAAGCATCCCTGACGGTTGTCTAGCTGCCTCTTGAATGTCTCTAGTGTGGGAGAGCCCACAACCTCCCTAGGTAGCTGATTCCACCGTCGCACTGCTCTAACAGTCAGGAAGTTTTTCCTGATGTCCAGCCGGAATCTGGCTTCCTTTAACTTGAGCCCGTTATTCCGTGTCCTGCACTCTTGGAGGATCGAGAAGAGATCCTGGCCCTCCTCTGTGTGACAACCTTTTAAGTATTTGAAGAGTGCTATCATGTCTCCCCTCCATCTTCTCTTCTCCAGGCTAAACATGCCCAGTTCTTTCAGTCTCTCTTCATAGGGCTTTGTTTCTAGACCTCTGATCATCCTGGTTGCCCTTTTCTGAACACGCTCCAGCTTGTCTGCGTCCTTCTTGAATTGTGGAGCCCAGAACTGGACGCAATACTCTAGATGAGGCCTAACCAGGGCCGAATAGAGAGGAACCAGTACCTCACGTGATTTGGAAGCTATACTTCTATTAATGCAGCCCAAAATAGCATTTGCCTTTCTTGCAGCCATATCGCACTGTTGGCTCATGTTCAGCTTGTGATCTACAACAATTCCAAGATCTTTCTCTTTTGTAGTATTGCTGAGCCAAGTGTCCCCCATCTTGTAACTGTGCATTTGGTTTCTATTCCCTAAATGTAGAACTTGGCATTTATCCCTATTAAATTTCATTCTGTTGTTTTCAGCCCAGCACTCCAGCCTATCAAGATCACTTTGAAGTTTGTTTCTGTCTTCCAGGGTATTAGCTATCCCACCCAATTTTGTGTCATCTGCAAATTTGATCAGCGTTCCCTGCACCTCCTCGTCCAAATCATTAATAAAAATGTTGAAGAGCACTGGGCCCAGGACTGAGCCCTGCGGCACCCCACTCGTTGCCTCTCCCCAGTTTGAGAAGGTTCCATTGATAAGTGCTCTTTGAGTCCGATTCTGTAGCCAACTGTGGATCCACCTAATAGTTGTTCCATCTAGCCCACTTTTAGCTAGTTTGTTAATCAGAATGTCATGTGGTACTTTGTCAAAAGCCTTGCTGAAGTCAAGATATATGACATCCACAGCATTCCCACAGTCCACAAGGGAGGTTATCCTATCAAAAAATGAGATCAAATTAGTCTGACAGGATTTGTTCCTGACAAATCCATGTTGGCTTCTAGTAATCACTGCATTGATTTCAAGGTGTTTACAGATTGACTTCTTTATAATCTGCTCCAGAATTTTCCCAGGGATGGATGTCAGACTGACTGGTCTGTAGTTCCCAGGTTCCTCCTTTTTGCCCTTTTTGAAGATAGGGACAACGTTAGCCCTCCTCCAGTCGTCCGGCACCTCACCCGTCTTCCATGATTTTGCAAAGATAATAGACAAAGGTTCTGAGAGTTCTTCCGCTAGCTCCTTCATTACTCTTGGATGCAGTTCATCGGGCCCTGGGGATTTGAACTCATTCAAGGAAATTAGGTGTTCTTTGACCATTTGTTTATCAATCTCAAACTGCAATCCTGCCCCCTCAACTTCTGCTTCACTTTTTCCAGGGGGGTCATAGACCCGCTTTTGGGAGAAGACCGAGGCAAAGTAGGAATTGAGCACTTCAGCCTTTTGTTTGTCGTCTGTTATCAATTTGCCATCCTCATTAAGCAGTTGAACCACCATTTCTTTCCTCTGTCTTTTACTACTCACGTATCTGAAGAAAGCCTTTTTATTGCTTTTAGCATCCCTCGCTAATCTCAGCTCATTCACAGCTTTAGCCTTCCTGACGCCATTTCGGCACTTCTGCGCCACTTGTCTGTACTCTTCTTTTGTAGCCTGGCCTTCCTTCCACTTTCTATATGTATCCCTTTTTGTTTTCAGTTCATCAATAAGCTTTTTGTGGAGCCACATTGGTTTCCTCTGTTGTCTTCTATCTTTTCTCCTTGTTGGAATTGTTTGTAACTGTGCCTTTAAAATTTCATTTTTTAGATACTCCCACCCATCCTGCACTCCTTTTCTCTTTAGGCTCCCTTGCCACGGGACCTTACTTATTATAGTTCTGAGTTTATTAAAATCAGCTTTCCTAAAATCCAGAGTACGTGTATGGCTACGCTCGACTTTTGTCTCCTTCATAATCAAGAATTTAAGTATGACGTGGTCACTTTCCCCCAGAGTTCCCGTAACTGCCACTTTATCCACTAAGTCATCCCTATTGGTCAATAACAAGTCAAGGATTGCCGATCCTCTAGTTCCTTCCTCCACTTTCTGTAGGAGAAAGTTATCACCCATACATGTCAGGAATTTCTTGGAAGGTCCGCTTTTGGCAGTAATGGTCTCCCAACAGATATCAGGGTAATTGAAGTCCCCCATCACTACTACATCACACTTCTTTGAAACACTGGCAATTTGTTTCTCAAAAGTTTCGTCCTCGTCTTCTCCTTGATTGGGTGGTCGGTAGTAGACTCCGATTATCATATTCTTTTTATTCCTAGCCCCATTTATTTTAATCCAGACGCTCTCGACGGGGCTCCCAGTCTCATCCGCCTGTATTTCTGTGCAGGGATAGGTATTTTTAACATATAGTGCAACTCCACCTCCCTTTCTATTTCTTCTGTTCTTTTTGAACAAGTTATATCCTTCAATTGCTATATTCCAGTCATGGGAGTCATCCCACCAAGTTTCAGTTATACCTATCAAGTCGTATTTGCCTTCATGTAATAAGAGTTCAAGTTCATTCTGTTTGTTTCCCATGCTCTGGGCATTAGTATATAGACATCGAAGACCATGTGTTTTATAGTCTGGCTTTGTTCCTACCTTGTTGCAGACACTATTTTGGGACTCTGTTGGAGCTGTTCTCTGTACTGTGGTGCATTGGCCTTCATCCATTGTTGCCTCAAAATTTACGTCTCCCACCCCCGCAAGATTCAGTTTAAAGCCCTCCGATGAAGTTCTTCATGCTGTGGCCGAACTCATTCTTTCCAGCCCTTGTGAGGTGCAACCCATCCCTTGCCAGCAGTCCATGTTCCAAGTAGCGTAGCCCGTGGTCCCAGAATCCAAAACTCTCACGACGGCACCACCTTCGAAGCCAGTCGTTCATCCGGAGTATTTTTCTTTCCCTTTCTAATCCTCTTCCAAGAACCGGGAGGATGGATGAGAAAACTACCTGGACCCAAAGTTCTTCAGTTTCCTTCCCAGAACTTCAAAGTCTGAAATGATTTCTTCGTAGCTCTGCTTGGCGACATCATTTGTTCCCACATGGATGAGAAGTGTGTCCGTGGGCTTTATGAGCTTCGGTAACCCTTCAGTCACATCTCTAATCTGTGCTCCAGGGAGACAGCACACCTGGCGAGTCCATGGGTCTTCACGACATACTTGGGTTTCAATCGTGGTCAGCTTGAAGATCATAATGTAGAGCTGCAATGTAGAGCTGTCTTTTTTCCCCACTAGAATTACTGAGTTGTTGTAGGATCCTGCAAAAGCCAAAATTTACCTCCAGATATCCAACCAGTATCACTTCAATGCACATGTGTGGGTTTGTTTTGGGTGACTAATAGGTAGGGGCCACACACCCAACTCCTATGGATGGAACTCATCTGTGTAAGCACTCATAGGCCCTGTTCAGACAACATGCTAAATTTATTTATTTATTTATATTTATTTATTTATTTATTTATTTTTATTTATTTATTTATTTTATTATACCTATATACCACCCCCATAGCTAGAGCTCTCTGGGCGGTTTACAGAAATTCTAAAATTAAGATAAAAACAAGTATACAAAATTTAAAATTCTAAAACGCAGAACATACATACATAAAGCATTAAAAACCATTAAAAATAAGCATGTGGGTGATTAAGATGTGCTGCCATATTCCTGGGCAAAGAGGAAAGTCTTAACCTGGTGCCGGAAAGATAGCAGCATTGGCGCCAGGCAAGCCTTGTCAGGGAGATCGTTCCAGAGTCTGGGGGCCACCACCAAAAAGGCCCTGTCCCTTATTGCCACACTCCGAGCCTCTCTCAGAGTAGGCACCTAGAGGAGGACCTTAGATGTTGAACGTAGTGACTGGGTATATTCACATCTGGAGAGGCGTTCCGTCAGGTATTGTGGTCCCAAGCCGTGTAAGGCTTTATAGGTCAAAACCAGCACCTTGAATTGGGCTCGGAAACATACAGGCAGCCAGTGCAAGCGGACCAGAGCAGGTGTTATATGGTCGAACCTTCTGGTTCCCGAAATCAATCTGGCTGCTGCATTTTGCACAAGCTGCAGCTTCTTAACCACAAAATGGTTAACGGAATGCATGCATTCCGTTAACCATTTTGTGGTTAAGCAGCATGGTTTAGCATGTTGTCTGAATGGGGCCATATAGTTGTCTATGTCTATTAGCAATTTGCAACCATAATATGTTCTTTGTCTTCCTTCTTTTTTTCTTTTTTCTTTTTTTGGAATATCCCTTTGGAGTGAAATTGACCAGATAATGAATGGTTCGGTCCATTTCCCATTCCCTTGACTTGAAAGGGATATGGGGTGTGGTTGCAGTTAAGGAACTGGGAAAACTGAGCAGATGGATTTCCCTGGAGCTCTCAACAAGCCTTCCTTTGTGACTTTCCCCCTCTTCCATTACAAACATACTGGATCGGGGCTAGTGCCATAGTATTGGTGAGGAAAGCGCCACTGCAACTGGTTCAATACGTTCAATCAATCACGCTCATCTGTACAGAGCTCTTAAAGTTGCCTGTTAAAGCACAGCTATACAAGAGCTTCCCACATTCCCACTTTATTGCTTCAGCACAAGACAGAAATATGGGAGAAATCCCTGAACAGCAGAAATAATGTGACACAGTTGAAAGAAACTAAGGCTGACAGCATTCCTTAAGTGGTACAAATCGTGCCGTGCAATGCTCTGACTGCCCACCTGCCTGCATTGCTAAAAAGTGTGAGAGGATGAGGCAAGCAGGCGTGCTGCTGGGGGGTTTCAGAGATGGTCCAGCCCACTGCTGGGAAATACCCCCATATCAATAGGCCTTATCCCTATGCTATTAACATAAAGGGCTTTCAGCCCAAACATGCAGAGAGAGAAATCATAGTTGAAAAATACTGTGCAATTAGTTGCAGTGAGAAAGGTAATCGAAGCTATTGCATAGACCAGTAAGATTAGATTCATTCTCAAGCATTTATATGGGCATAATCTTGAGGTGGGGATGGGTGGGGAGAGAACAAACAGCCATTATCATTCCTTTCCTTTGTATCATGAAGGAAAATCCCTTCTTTCCTCAGGCAGTAGAAGAAACTCCAGGTACTTCCAATGAATTATGTCTTCACCAGCCTTTCCTCCACAACTGCTTGGGCCTAGATAGACCTTCCTCTTGAATTATCTGAGCTCCCTATTTCTCATTTCATAACTCACACCAGGTGAGTTTCCCAGTGAATGGCTTAAAATGCATGATCTGTTTGGATTATTTTGGTTTTTAGCCAAGCATGTTCTAAACACTCAGGGCAGGGAACAGTGCTTTAAAACACATTTTGAAATATAGGATGAAAATTATAAATGTGACAAACAAAGCTCACCCACCCGCACTGCCTGCTTATCCAAATACAAAAAAAATTGATGTTTGCAAACAGTGTTCAGAGCAGTAAGATCTTGCCCTTTTCCCTTTTGTCTTCCTTATGGATAGATCTGTCTCTTTTTTGGCTATGGGGGAAGAACTGGAGAATGGATCCTACATCACTGTGAGGCCTTTGCTAGACCAGAGGTTATTCTGGGCTGATACCCAGGATCGCCCCTGTGTGTCCAGATGACACACAGGGGATCCTGGGCTCAGGCAGGGATCAAGCCTGCCTGGCCCTGGTTTTTCCCACGGTCTCAGGCTGAGCACGAGACAGTGAGCGTGTGGCCTGTTTTCACGGTTTTCCCCGGCTCCGCGCAATTACTCGCATGTAACCGGGAGAAGCCACGCACGGGGCACAGCGCCCACCAGGAGCATTGTGCCCATTGGGGGCAGGGTGGGGGGAGTGGGGAAATGAATTTAATTTTACAAAAAAACCTTGCCTGTGCACACAAGTGTTCATGTGCATTGTCCCTTTAAGAATAAAAAAATGGTGGACGCGATGGCTCTCTTCTTGAGCTCATCACGCCTGATGTATAGACTAGCGCGACAGCCCGCGATAGTTGCATCGCGGGCTCTCCCCTCCTCCATTGCGCATTGATTTTGCTCTGACTTTATACTGTTAGTTTTACCCTACCCTGTGCCTGTTTGGTGCATTCTCTTCCCCTCCTTATTGTTTTATTATGATTTTATTAGAATGTAAGCCTATGCGGCAGGGTCTTGCTATTTACTGTTTTACTCTGTACAGCACCATGTACATTGATGGTGCTATATAGATAAATAAATAAATAATAGGTCTAGCAAAGGCCTAAGTCACAGACACACAGAGGCTGAAGTCCTTTCATTCGCTGTAGCTCTTCTTTGGTACATAAAAGAGTGCTGGTAGACTGGGGAATGAATTCAGGCACCATAAAGAGGTGCACATGGAATCAAAGTATTGGAAAGTCCTTGCTGTGATTTTCTAGTCGAAATCACCAGTGTTAAGAGAACCTACTCTTGTTTCAACATAGGAGAGTAGAACTGCTTTGGAATATTGACAACATGTGGGGGGGGCGGAACATGTGGGCCCTCTAGATTTATTTATTCTATTCATTTATATCCCACCTTTCCACCAAGAAATGGCACTCAAGAGAGCTAACAATAATAAGACCAAGACTAAAACAAAACGTAATTAAAACAATCATGAAAACAAATGAATTAAAATCATAATTAAAAACACAACATAGAAGGAATTAACAGCACCCAACCCAATAGAACTCCCCTTCAGCAACAGACCAGCCAAACTCTGAATAAAAACATCTTTGCCTACCAGTGGAAAACTACAGGCAGGGGACCAACCTAGTCTCCCTCAGCAGGGAGTTCTAGAGCCTGGGAGGAGCCACTACCACCAAGTGTGTCTCTGATGGTGAGTAGGGCTAGATAGTAAAACCTGGGCAGACTTGTTGTATGGACAAAGTCTTTCAGGTAGTCTTTCTGGTAGCTTGGTCCCAAGTTGTATAGAGCTTTATAGATCATAATCAACACAATGAATTGTGCCTGGAAACAGACCAGTAGCCAGTGAAGGTGTTGTAACAAACCAAGTCACATGGTACCTGTAACTGGCCTCAGTCAACACTCTGACCACAGTATTCTGGACCAGCTGAAGTTTCTCAACAGTTTTCAAAGGCAGCCCCATGTAGAGCTCATTACAGTAGTCCAGACATCTACTGTACAGATGTGGTTGGGTTACAACTCCTATCAGACCTAATTAGCAGAGCCATTGGTGGGAACTTCAGTCCAGCAACAACTAGAAAGCCACACATTCCTCATCCCTGATGTAAAAGATGGGATTCTGACAGCACAATCCAATTCATGTTTACTCAAAAGTAAATCCCACTGTGCTCAATGGCGCTTACTCCCAGGAAACTGTATAGGATTACAGAAACATTTTATTATAGAGGAAACACATGTGTATTCCCAAAGCCTGCTAACAGAAGTATCACAATGTTCAGCTTTGTGAGTAGGAATGCAGGCAAAGTAAAAAGAGGGAGGAAAGCAAAATCAGGTTTCGAACAAATGTGAAACTCGCACTTTCCTACTTTGTAGAGGAAAAACCTTCCCAAGGACAGTTTGCTCTTTGACACTGAGCTAAATGCATAATAAAAGTTGCCTAGCATTTCCTCACAAAGCTAGAGAGAAAACTTCAGGGGCACGTATTATCCGCTGACAGGCTCAAAACCTCTGACACGTTTTTCTAATGGACATCGTCATCAAATCTTTTTAAGCAGAGTGAAAAAGATGTGATGTGATCAAGTAATTCCTCTTTGAACACAAGATGGCACCCTTAAATACATGCAGGCCCACACAGCTTTTAATCTTACACATCATTAAATTCCTAATTTACACATTATGTTTTCATGGGCCTGCCCATAACTCATTAGTGCTAAACTCACGAGTTGTAAAGATCAGCACACAGGACACGGGATGGTTTCTTTACCTGTTTTTTTTTTAAAAAAAAAAAATTGATGGTGCTTTACTTTGCAAAAGGAATCTTTCTTTGTTTTTAAATAGCCTGGGGTCAGTTTTCACATTCAACAGAAAAAAAGAGAGGGGTGTTGTTCCCTTGCACTTTGCACAGTACTTTACACAAATGTAAACATTCCTGATTGTTGTAAATTACCCATGAATTTTACTGACTGCACAAAAATGGGGAGCTTGAGGTCTTTCAAACTTTTCAGTGTGCAGGGATCTGAAGTTTCTGAGCCGGCAGCATTGGGCTTGAGAATTTCAAATGGGGAGTGAAGATGAGAACTAAATGGACCACTCACACATCATGAAAACACTTCCCACCTCCCTTGAGTACTAAAACATTTAATTTCTTCATTAACTTTAATGTGCCATTTGAACGTAAGCTCTTTCTTTCTGCGCATTTCTATCCCAACTGTTATGCAAGGAGCTCAGCAGAGCAAACATGGCATTATTCTCCATTACTCTCACAACAGCTTTGTGAGGTTGGTCAAGTTGCAAGACCAAATTGCCCAATGCCATCCAAAGATGTTTGTGTGTGTGTGCGCACATGCATGTGTGTAGGAATAGCTAGAGAGCTGCGCTGAAAACTGCCACAGTCACATCGTATGCAGCTATTTAAACTTTTGCCATTCCTTCTCATAACTAACTTCATTCATTTTTCAAGAGCCTGTCCAAGCAATGCCTGAAGTTCACTGCCCTAAGGAAGCATCCGGAAGTCACATACCCGAGAATGCAAACGGAGAATTCAGAGGCATGAAGTAAAAAAGCAGTTCTGCATATTCAGTGTAGAAGATTTGGTATTTCATACAGGGCTAAAAGCCATTAAACTTAAATAGAGTTTCCCTTGACTTGAGGGGTTCCGTAGAGCAGCATGCAAAATAAACATTTGATGCAGAGTGATTTGCCATTGAGCAAGCTGATAAAAATGTGTTGGGGCCTTGCGCAGTGTGGGAGGGGAAGGCAGCAGCAGCAGTAGCAGCACAGAGAGCAACCACATCTCTCCACAGACCAGGGGTGGGGAGCCTCAGGGCTGGAGAGCAAATCTAGAACTCCTGGGATCCCAGGCTTGTCCTCCAGGGTCCCTTGCCTTGCCCCCTCTTTTCTCCACCCACGGATTGTTGAGGGCTTCCTAGCTTTTGTGCGGTTCCCCACCCCACCCCGTTGTAAAGGATAGAAATTTCTCTCCTAAGGCTTAATTCCTGCCAGTAAGAGCATAAAACTACAATTCGCTGGGGGAGGGGGTACGATTTTGGTCTGACCCCTTTTGCCCCACTGGAGTGCAGCTCCCAAGAGCTTCTTTGAAACTGAATTTGTCCCTCAGGCCGAAAGAGGTTCCTCATTGCTGACCAAAAATGATGCATTGCCCACCCTTTGCCCTCCCAAGCTGCCAGAGTTCCATGGCAGAGACAAATTCCCACCAATGCTGCCTGTCTGGGCTGCTGGCTAGAACTCAGGACACTGGCAGAATACATGAAATAGTTTATGAGCTAGTCGCTCAGCCCCTTTGCTGATAAATGGCTTAGAACATTCTCTGCCTCAGTTCAGTCAGTCCCAGTGGCTTCCCCCAGGCACTGCCTGGATTCAGGCAGACGATATTAAGGACATTTGGATTACAACTCCCATGATACCTTACTATTGGCCATGCTGGCTGGGGCTAATGGGAGATGTGGTCCAAAACATTTGCCGGGCACTGGGTTTCCTTCCCCTTCTGTGAATGGAGCATCAGGCTCAACATGTAAAAGGTGTGTGGCTCCTCCCAATCGAAAGAAAGAAATGGGAGAGGGAAGGAGGACGAAAAGCAGGCAACAGCATCATCACAGAGGCACATTACACATCCTTTGTGTCTCCTGTGCAAGCTTTCTCAGCCACTTGCAAACAAAGGGAATGCTCACCCATCTGGTTCAGAGACTATCTTCCTCTGCTTTAAGCGAACCCAGACAAGAGAACCAAAAGGTAGTTTGGTTGCTGTCACTCAGACAAGACCCACCTCCTGAGGCATTCTTGACCCATAACAGCAGCAGCACCAGACATCAGACAGACAAGATGAGCTGGACGTGCAGTGTTCCGGTGACAGGGAAAGAGGACACTGCTTGGAGCTGTCAGCAGAAGGGCATGATGGGTAGGAGAGGGCACGTGTGGGAAGAAAAGGATTCTGAAGGCAGAGGACAATGTCACCCACAGAAAGCAGCAAATGGCAGGAAGCGAAAATGGTTCTCGCCGTGTCAGTGCAGATACCTGGCAGCCAGCGATGTGCTTTAGAGAGGAAAAGGAAGAAACTCGAATTCTGTCCAGCACCTGGGGACACCGATGCCTTAGTTCCAAGTGGGAAATGACAGTCTGCGGCTGGGGGAAATTGCCGGTGAGCGGCTGGATTGACCGGAGCCACCTTTTTAATTAACAACTTGGAGATTGGAAATAGGGCCTCAGCACAGGGGGTTTGACCTGCTTCTCCCTTAAGTGGGGGCTTCTCTGCAAAACAGAATAAAGGCTCTTTCAGCAATGGGACATTGTTTGCCCTGGAGACCAGCCATATGGTAATAGTGGCACCTAACCTTCTAGGATCTGAGGAATTAATGCCTTAGCCAGTTCAGAGAGGTCATTATTCTGCAAACTGGAAATATTTGCAAGTGCTGATCTTTTCTTCCTGCGTGGCAATGCAGCTCAAGCTACTTCCGTGGTGTTCCCCTCTTAGAAATAGATATGCATAAATTGTTTCTAATGAGACCATCTGCCTTTTATAGCCCCCTTGGAGCTAAACAGTATCCAAAGACCACTCTGTCTTGTACAGATCGATGGTCTACATGCCTGCTCTTGCTTGTAAAAATCAAGAAAGAAGGAAGGAAAAAAGAAGGAAGGAAGGAAGGAAGGAAAAAGAAAATTGTTGAAAGAACATGTTTTGATTGCTGTCGTCCAGGATGACTGGACTGTAGTGAGTGACAGTCAGGGGAAATGGCTAAACTTCACTGACTCACAGCTCTTAAGGACCAGCATCTGGATAGTTTTTATTCAAATCATATGGTGCTGTTCACTTACAGAAGGTGAAGGAGGGATTGCTGAAACCTCTTCTCAAACATTTTCCCCTTGAAATTAAAGCCCTTGGTTTTGATAGATGCTGTCAGTTTCTTATTCATGACTCAGATGTTTAACACCAGTGCCTTTGACTTGGTTGTCTGGAGTATGGGCACAGCCTTTCCCAACCAGGTGCCCTCCAGGGGTGTCTTCCTGGCTTGGAATGATGGGAATTGTAGTCCAACTCATCTGAGGAAGCCAGGTGGCATCCACACTGTATAGGAGAGCCTTCCCTAGAGTGTTGTATTCCAGATGTTTTGGACTACAACTCCCAGGATTCCTGACCATTGGCTGTGTTGGCTGGGACTGATGGAAATTAAGGGAGAGAAGGCCCACCTTCATGGCAGCAAGCAGCAAGGGGGTACAACTTCTCCCCCAATGCCACTTCTGAGAGTGGCAACAGTGGTTGCTCATGCTGCACCTGCCCCATCTATCTCCACTTTTAGTTTCCAGGCAGATGGGCAAGTCTCAGGACAGGACAGAAGGTCAGTCAATTAAATTTAGGAGGGGGAATGCCTTCGAGTTTAACCAGTGCTGTGGGATCACCTCCTCATGAGGCAAAAAGGTAGTAGCAGGCTCCTCCATGCTAAAGTAGATTGATTGTGAGAGCAGCAACAGCACCTTGTGCTGCACAGACCTGCCCCATCTATCTCTACTCTCCAGTTCCCTGCAACACAGACAGGTGAGACCCAGCCAGAGGAAATCAGTAAATAAAACCTGGGGATGGGGATAGGGATTCCATTGAGCTCTGGTGAGATTGGCTGCGCTGCAAACAGTAGAATGTGGACCTGGAAGGGATGGTGAGGTGAGCTTTCTGGCAGGCCCAGCCAGACAGCACCATGGCCTGTTAGGCCTTTGGTTTGGTAGCCTGTGGGAGCACCTGCCTCATAAAGCAAGTAGGCAGTAGCATGACGGGCTCCCTCGCTGACTGTGGCTGCGCAAACCGCTGTCTTCCCATCCTGCTCCACCTGGCCAGAGCCCACAAATGAGGTAAGGTGAGGAGAAGAATATTGAACCATTGCCCATCTAGGTAGTGGGGGGTGAGTATTGCTTGAAAAGACAATCCCTGCCAGTCCCAGAATCACAAGGGGAAATGCACTCCTTATGTACACTGGATTTTTGTGGCTTAACACACAAACATACCACATAAATGTGGACTGTTAATGTTGATATGTGAAAGCATTTTAAACCCCTTGCTTTCACCCACAAAGGCTGGGAAAGTGCTGAAAGAGATAATAAGGGAAAGGGAGAGATGGCTTTCTTTCACGTTATGAGGATGGCCATTCCAAATTTCATCCATGCTTATGGGCATCGGTGGGAAAGGGCAAGGAGGAGCAATTGACCCCCTGGAGATGAACCATAGTCTCCAGATTCCCAGCTTTCTCTCTCATATATGCAAATATCTAGCCCTTATAGAACCTGAGATATGAGGCAAAATGTGCAGCCAATATTCTACCTATTCATTGTGTGAGAAACTAGCCAGTTTCCAGGTTTTAGTGGTTTTAGCCAATGAATGTAGTCACATCAATGGTTAATAAACCCACTATCAGGATGTGTAAACCTTTCTGGGTATCGTAACCCTTTTGGGGGTCTTCCCTGTTAGGAAGTAATTGCAGCCTCATTTAGAATCCAGGAGTTTCCTGTAGCTGGGTTTGGACAGTAGTATGTCTACCAAAAACCAAAAGGTAGCAGGTAATAGAGTGCAGAATCCTTCACAGTAAAGTGGGGAATGAGTGGAGTCAGCTATTCTCACTTCCCCATGCACTCCTTTTCAGGTAACAAATAGATCCCACCCCACTTTGTGTGGGAACAGGGCAGACACACCTCTAGTTTGGCCCAGAGTGTGTATGCTATGGGCAATAAAGCTTCTCTCCTACCGCCCCCCCACCCATCCACCCCCGGCACTCTGAAGACAACTCTCCTCTGTCTCCAGCCTGGCTCTGTGTGGGTTGTATTCAATTATTTTTAACTGCACATGAATAATACAAAATTATACAAAAGGATACATCAGAGGTTGGATCATGAGCTAAAGAAAAAAAGGGGGGAAAGCTAATTTAAAAGCAAGTAAGGTACTGGAGAGAAATCATGGAGGAGAAATGTTGTGGTTATCAAGGACAAAAAAGAAAAAGTGCAAAAGCTTCCCCTAATGTAAGTTCCTCAAAACAAACACAAACATTTCATATGCAAGTTAAATTCACAGCAGGTCACACAAGATCAGATGCATTTTTGAAAATGAATGCCTTACCCCCCAAAAAAAATTAAAATAAAGAAGACAATAAAATTAAAAATTCTAAAGAGAGAGAGAGAGAGAGAGAGAGAGAGAGAGAGAGAGAGAGAGAGAGAATGCCTTCGCTTTATGGAAATGTGACATTAAACATTGGTATGGCTACTTGTCATCATTCTTCACCCAAAAGGTTATTCACACTCCATACAAACTTTTAATCCATGTTCAGTTGTATGAAAATGAACTGAGAGCATGGGTAGATTGAGCACCAGCAGATTTTTACTCTGGGTTATTTCAAAATTGAGCTGCAGAAAGCAAGTTCCTGATCACAACAATTTGCGCTGCTATGGCATTAGGGGAGAAAAACACGGTATTCTCTAGGTGGCTGCCTTCACGGCACTGAGTTTGGTGCTGCTCTGCAACCAAACCCCATGGAATCACTGCTTTGGGGTGGCGGTGAGCAGTCTTGACAGAGAGAGACAGCGCAGGTTTTCCAGACTGCCATCCCGGCCCTATCCCCTCGCCCAGCTTCCAGTGACCAATCCAAGGTTACCTTCCATCCAGGAACACCCCTGGCGCAGCCCCAAGCGAGGACAAATGGTTGACCTTGCTCCTGCAGGAAAAGTCCAGGTACGTCCCCAACATTTTTCCTGCGCATCTTTGCCCCACTGTGGCTCCAATTAGGGGACTGTGTCATATAACCAACACAGCCAATGCAGGGCCAAAACATTTAGAAAGCCCCCTGCTGTTCCCATCCCAGTGCAGTGGGGGGTTTTCCCTCAGAAAGCAGAATATTGCAAGAAAAAAGAAAAGCAGCAATGGGAGGGAAAGGATGGATAGTGGGAAGGAACAGTGAGCAACCCTACTCCTGTAACAGGGGGACAATGTCTGGAACAGGGGACAATTTAGCAGGTGATTTTTTTCCCATATTGTGATCCTACAGGCATGAGAAAAGCTGTACCTACTGAAATTCCTTCTTTTACATGACTCTACGCAAATGTATGCTTAAAAGCTTTTTCTTTTGCTGGTTGCCATCACATCTCTCTCTCTCTCTCTCTCTCTCTCTCTCTCTCTCTCTCTCTCTTTTCCAGGCCATTGTCAATTCTCACTCTGCAGGATTGTGCTGTTCTCGTCTCCTCCCTTCTCTGGGATAGCCTTCTTTGTTCTTGCTGTGATAAGAGTTGTTTTCTCCTCAAACATTCCATGGGCTACCACTGTGCCGGTATTCCCATCCCCTCCCAGCTTTGATAACGTGCATTGACTTTCAGTTTCCTCTCTCTTAAAGGCCTGACGCTGTTTGTTTTTTCTCCTGGAGCTGCTCAGCGAAGCCCAACTCTGATTCAGTATTCAGGGGTGTTTTTTTTTTTTGCTGTTGTTAAAAATAAAAACAAATGCATTTTTATAAAAAAGAAGTCAAGGTCAATTTACCTTTTGTAAGATTAGCATAAAACAGAAACAATAATCAGATTTACTCAAGCCTTTATTTGCATAAGTGACTTCCCCCATTAAGGGCGCAATCCTATGGATGTTCAGACAGAAAAAAGTCTGAAAAAGTGCGGCGACGGCGGCAGAGCCCGGTAAGGGACCAAGGGGGAGGGGGGCCTTACCTGCCTCCGTCCGCGGTCCGTCGGCTTCTTCAATTGAGCCCGCGGTTCAGCCAGGAAGTCTGGGCCGCAAGTGCAGCCTAGACTTCCTGGTTGAACCGCGGGCTCAATTGAAGAAGCCGAGGGACCACGGACGGAGGCAGGTAAGGGAGAGGAGGGGGGGTTTACCGGGCCCTGCCGCTGTCGCGGCATGGGCGACAGCAGCAGGGCCCGGTAAACCTCACTTACCTTTCCGGCGGAGCTCCGGATCAAGGCAAAGGATCCGCCTTCACCTCGATCCTCTTCGCCAAGCTCCGCTGGACCCCCAATCCTCTTCGCCTCCGCCTTAAGGGGAGGCGAAGCACCCGGCTCCGCTTCTAATTCGCCGGTCTGATTAGAAGCGGAGCACATCCCTAATGAAAATTATGGGAGTCAGTAACATGAGGATGTCCAGTGTGTTTGACACATCTGATTCTATTAGCAGCTTTCACATATTTATCTTCAAATACTAAAGTCTAGGGTCTAAGTCATGAGGAAGTAGCACAGGAATGGAGCATGTTTTCCCTCAAGAACCCTTGAATCTAAGGGAAATGTTAGGAGTCCTAACAAAAAGACCATCCGCTGTGTTTTTAAGCCTCCCCCAAAGAACTGTGAAGTCCCTTGACCACTCCCTTTCTCTGCCCCCATATGCATAGAATTGGTGGCCTGAAAAACAGATCTGGCACTTCAATGATGAATAAGGCCCCAACACAAAATATTAGAAGAAGTAAAGATGAAAGAGAAAAAAGAAGAAGATGCAGGATATGATTCAGCAATCAGAAAATGTATGGACTTTGGACCATGCTCTCTCCCTTGACATGAACATTACAGAAAAGTGTTTCAAAACAATGTCAAGATAAATGAAATCCCCGAAATAATTAGTAAAATAAACAAAAGATGCAGTGCTACTAGCTGGGAATGTCAAAAAGTAACAGGAGTTTCCTCTCCCCTCTGGTGAAAATTCCTGCCAGCACACAAAAAACAAAAGCTGGGAGGCAGGGGGACATCTAGGCCAAATTTACACCTCATGTCATATCAATACAATCCCATTATGGTGACATCTTTTGTGGAATTTTGGATAATGCGGAATAAAAAGCGGGAAATAGCACTAGTGGTATATATGGAATCTGTAGTGTCCCTCAACGCTTATCAGTGCACTTCAAGACTGATAAAAAGCACTAGTGTAGATCTAGCCTAGGTTATACTGTTCAGTTAAATCCTTTGTTATTCCTTTTCAAGTATGCTGATGGCAGCATACCTAAGCATGATAGAGAATTGATTGCATAACGGTTACTGTGGCTGCAGTGGTATGTCCTCAAATGATACTGGAAGCAAACAAAAATACCAATAATGACAACATGTGGGCATTTGTGGCATTTGGCAAATATATATATAACCAACTATATTTGCATTAAGAAGAGATCATGGGTTGTATCCAACTGTGTCCTGTTCAGAAAAGGCTCGTAAATCCAGCAGAGGCTTCTGTGAACACAATGGGGGAGGCCATTTCTCCTAATTTCCCCCTTCCCCCTACAGTCCCCTGTGTCTCCCGTCCCCGCTCCCATCTGCTCTGGTGGGTTGGGAACCTTCAGAATGACATGGGAAGTGGCACAGGAGAACCAAGGTAATTGAGCAACAGGTAGGGCAATCCTAGCCTTGACCCCAGAGAGCTCCAGCTGGAGACCCCGAGATTCCCAATGCCCTGCTATGCAAGGCCCGCAGGGCAGAAGAGAAGGACAGGAAACATGCCTGCCTTTCTATCCCCAGGGCTGGCATTTTCCATTTTCATCTGATTTCACTTCCAATAACACCAATGGGAGAGAAGGATCGGCACCAACTCCAGGGCTGGTGTAGATCATTGTCCTCTTTGGGGACATGTCTGGAGGCCAGGAGAACTATGGATCCATGGCTTCTCCCAGCACACTCCTGGATAACTGCTGACTTGTATCCCTTTCCAAGGTCGGAATTCCACCATTGGGAAGAAACTGCCACAGACATTTCTTAGGCGACTGGGAGAGGAATCCTGTTATTGATCACTCCTGGCCACAGCACAGCAGTAACTTCTTTATGAGGCAGACATGTTGCTTGCTTCCCTGCTTGCTCTGCTCTGCACTGACATCCACAGAGACAGCAAAAGACCCCTAGAGGCTTGACATAAAACATGCCCAACAAATCTGAGGTCAGATCTATCCCGTCAAGGGCTGACATCAAATTCTTCTCACAGAGGAGGAGATCTGGCAAACCCTATGGCCCCTGGGACACCTTTCCAGGGACTATACGATTGCAGCCCAACAAATATAAATAATAAAGAAGGGATTTGCAATAGATCACCTCCCTCACTAAATCAAAGGGCCTTCAGTATCCAAGACAGTAAGTGTGTGTACACCAGTTGCTGGGGAACATGGGTGGGAGAGTGCTGTTGCACCGTATCCTGCTTTGTTGGTCCCTGGCCAACAGCTGGTTGGCCACTGTGTGAACAGAGTGCTGGACTAGATGGACCCTCAGTCTGATTCAGCCTGGCTCTTCTTACGTTCTTATGTTCTGTCAATTTATTTATTATTTATTTATTTATTACATTTCTACACCACCCAATAGCCGGAGCTCTCTGGGCAGTTCACAAAAATTAAAAACATTCAAAGTATAAAACAACAGTATAAAACCATAATATAAAATACAATATTTTAAATTTGTAATTTTGCATTGCTGCTGTTTTTATCTGGTTGAGCTCAACCAGATAAAAACAGCAGCAATGCAAAATTACAAATTTAAAACACCAAGTTAAAAAAATTTATAGACTGTTAAAATGCTGGGAGAATAAAAAGGTCTTCACCTGGCGTCTAAAAGCATATAATGTAGGTGCCAAGCGAACCTCCTTAGGGAGCTCATTCCACAGCCGGGGTGCCACAGCAGAGAAGGCCCTCCTCCTGGTAGCCACCTGCCTCACTTCCTTTGGTAGGGGCTCGTGGAGAAGGACCCCTGAGGATGACCTTAGGGTCTGGGCAGGTACATATGGGAGGAGGCGTTCCTTCAGATAGCCTGGCCCCAAGCCATTTAGGGCTTTAAATGTTAATACCAGCACTTTGAATCGGGCCCGGACCTGGACTGGCAGCCAATACTGGAGGAACAGTATTGGATAAAACCCAAAGACAGATAGGTAGATAGATAGATAGATAGATAGATAGATAGATAGATAGAGATAGATATTGTTAAAGTGTATATCCTGATTTTCTTTATAAACAAATTCAAGGTGACATACAACAAATTAAACAAATCAATTACAAAATCAACACACAAACAAAAAGCCAAAAAAGAAAGAAAGAAGCAGCAGCAGGGGAAATTTCAATATGCACATAATATAGCACAAAAGCAAAATAACACCTTCAAAACAGCCATTTGCAAAAGCACTCTGAAAAAGCCAGATTTTAACCTGATAATCAAACGCGTTCAATGTTCAGCTTTCTTGGGGTGGAATTTCCACAAATCTGGTGCCACCAGTGGGAATCTGAAAGACTCTGACTACACTTCAGTCAGTGAAGGTACCCATAGCAAGACTTCAGATGTTGAATAGAGCAGGCGCGGAAGACGTCTATTGAGTCCTTCAAGTGCTCAGGTTCTTGTAACTAAAATATCTCTTTATCAGAGTTCAAGAGGAAAGTTTCCAGCAATCAGAGACTCATTGTAACTCATAAATTTGGGCATTTCTTACCTTCCTCCTTCTTCAGTAGGTGGCATAATGCATTTGCTTGAGCCATCTGGATTGATTTTACCATTTATATATTGGGTCCTGCAGACATTTCTTTTGCTTTTGCAATCTTTGCAACACTCTATAATCTGGATTAGCAGAGGGGGCTCAATCTGGTAGGGAAGTTTGTGTGCAGGTGGGGGTGTTTTTTTGGTGGTTTTTCAGTAATAGGTGCTGTGAACCTCAGCACCTCTCCAACCAGCCCCCAGAGCCTCTGCAGCTTGCCGTCCCAACTCCCATTACCTATTTCTCTGCTTCCAGTCTTTGCCACCTCATGTCCCTAACACATTTTTCATGTGCAAATATGTGCCTATATATGGAATCAAGCAAATGTGTTGGGTGGGACTGAGCTTAGAGCCATCATCGGTTGCATGAGAGGGTCTCTGTAGCTCAGTGGTAGAACACCTGTTTTGCATGGATAAAGTCCCAAATTCAATCCCTGGCATCTCCAGGTAGGGCTGGGGGGTGGGTGGGGGAACTGCCTGAAACCCTGGAAAGCCTCTGCCAGTCAGTGTTGACTGTACTGGCAAAGATGGATCAATGGTCTGACTTAGTAAAAGAAAGAAATTCTCAAAGCAAGCAAAGCTCTTAGCAGAAATGCCGCAAAGGATTAAGATTGTTCAAAAAGTATTGTTACTCTTCCTTCTGAATTTTAACAATATGTATCCATATTCAGCTCCTGAAGGATTGTATATCTGAAACATTGAGCTTTTTAGATTCATCATTAAAGATACAAGCTTTTCATAGCACCAGAGAACGTCTCTCCCCCTTTCTTTGCCTGACATAGCATAAGGCAGCTTGCTATGTTGTTGTTGTTGCTGCTGCTGCTGCTGCTGCTGCTGCTGTTGCTGCTGCTGTTGTTATTTACAATATTTATATACTGCTCAATTAACTAACACAGATTTCAGAGCAGTGAACATAGGTATAAACAGTAAAAGAAAGAAGATTTAAAAAGCAAATTAAATTTGTTCAATTGAAAAACAAAGGATCCCGAAAAACAGTGGCTAGTAGCTTGAGGAAGGCTTCTTGAAACAGAGTTGTTTTCAGGAGGTGCCAGAAGCAGCCTAGTGTTGGTGCTTGCCTGACTTCCAGGGGCAGAGAGTTCCACAGAAAAGGGGCCACTACACTAAAGACTCTTCTCCTGCTGGATTCTGGTCAGGCCACATGTTCCAGCACAAGTGATAGCTTCTGAGACAGCAGGTGAAGGGATCGGCTGGTTCAGCCCACAATGGAATGACCCTTGTGTATACTCATTTCAGATGCTTGGATGGCCGCTTACACATTGCCAAAAAAGAGGAAATGCATCACACAGAGACACTAAAAAAAAAGGACACAGATAGATACCAATTTGCATAACATTTCCATATGCAAACTTAGAAATAATGAGTATAATTTAAATAGAAATACAGTAGACCTCACCATTTCTGAGAAGACTATCCAGGTGGCCTCCATGCCTGCTTACCCTGCTGTCCAGGTGGGCAACTTGGAAGCCGCTCACTGCTCTTCCCTCTTAAGGTTCTTTTTTGTTTTAACCCAGACTTGGACTAGACAGCCCACCAAACAGAGGATGTCTTCAAATAGAGGACTGTCCCATGAGTGCCCTTCAAATTAGAGGACTGTCCTCTGTAAAGTAGGACACCTGGTCACCCTAGATTGGGCTGAATCGCCTTCAGGCACACTATCACTGCAGTTTTGTGGTTAAAGTTGATCAAAGAACTGATCTCTTTTTGCCCCATCCTCAAATACACTTTGCCCCAAAACAACAACCGTAAGCCAGCACTAAACCAAAGACCTGCTAAGCCTCTTCTACACCTAAACACCATCTGAAACAAATACATTTTTATGCCTCAAAGTCAATCTTTGGAATCTCCGCTCAAAAACAAAACAAAAAAAGCCATTTCAGTATACATGTGGCTTGCAACTGGTATGGAAAATAGCCCTGGATGTCTCTTGACATAGATTCATATTTCTATACTGAGGGAGGGATCCCAAATAATGCTTTATAAAAACTGTTGATATTTATACAGACTCCTAGAATAAAATAAATGGAGGAGATTGTGTAAAATACTTTGTTGTGTTTAATTCAGTCAACTTCTCACACAATTCCCCAACACCCAGAAGCTTCCAGAAAATGTTTAATCAAACTCAGACAATTTCCTGTACTCCCTCACTAGACCACCCTCTTTCTCTTTTTGAATTGCTGCCAAATGCTTTGAGTTTCTGAATGTCTCTGGCTGCCTGACTGGCTGCTCTTGCACAACTTCTTGCCGTCTTTCAACCTCCGCCCTTCGACTGTTGTTCATTCCCTAACATAGTCCCCAAAGAGGAACCGCCTCTGTTCTTTGTACAGGCTTAAAGAGAAATCAAACGTCCCAAAACTGTGCTTCTGGTGGTAATTTGCACACTGCCACATATATGTCATGAGAACTGGTATCTTGTTGTTGTTATTGTCATTTCTTAAGCATTTATATAGCACTTTAGCATTCAAAGGACTTCACATGTATTGCAACTTCTTCTTTTCTGTACCATCACCCCCACTTTGGGGGAACACCCTGTCCAGGGAATGTCCTAAACATACTTTGGGGCTCTGCTATTGCCAGCTGGTGAACATTCTTATTTTTTATCATCTTTCTGGCTATGGATTTTTCTTTGGTGGGGTTCTTTCAGTGGAGGCTGGCAGCTCTGATTTTGGTGGGGCTGTGAATCCATTCTGGGTTTTAGTCAGAACCAGCCAGAATACTAACGGAGTATCCAAGGTGTTTAACCCTCCCCCAAAATAATTTCAGCACCTTGGATAGCTCCTTTAGAGTTCTGGCCACTTCAAACTAAAACCCAGAAAGGATTCATAGCCCCACCAAAATTGGAGCCACCAGCCTCCACTGGTTTGTTTGTTTTTATTGTGACTGTTATGTGTTCCATGTATTATAGAGATGTCCCCAACCTCCAGACGTGTTGGACTGCAATTCCTATCATTGTTTCTACCTTAGGTCAACCTTCCCCAACACTCCCAAAGCATAGCCATTATGACGCTAGTTGAGAATGGTAGAAGTTGTAGCCCAAGTCATCTGGAGGGCACCAGCTTGGGGAAGACTGTCCTAGTCCCAGGCCATATAGACTTTAAAAGAAAAAAAAGCACTTTGTATTAGATGCAGAAACAAACTGTTAGCCAGAGAAGCTCCTTAAGCACTGCTGAGATATTTTCAAAACTGCTGGTTACAATTATACCCACTGGATAATTTTGAACCTACATTTACAAAACTTGGATCATAAACCATAGCTTAAAATTAGTTTGTAAATCTGGTTTGTGGTCTGTTGTTACATCTGAACATGATATCTTGGTTTAATCCTAGCTTGTTGTGTCACGTCATCCCCAGTGCTCACCTGATTAAAGAGGAAAAGCAGCTCCAGTCTGAGGGCCAGTATGGTGCAGTGGTTAGAGTAATGGACCGGGACTTGGGAGATCTGGATTCTCATCTTCACACAGCCATTAAGCACATTAGGTGACTTTGGGCCAGTCATTAACTCTCAGCCTAAACTACCTCATAGGGTTGTTATAAGAGGGGGGAAATGGAGAAGAGGAGGACCATGTAAGCTACCTTGGACTCCTTGCAAGAGGAAAAAAAGTGGGATATAGATGTAATAATAAAAATTGTTACCTGTATCTGAAACCACTCACACAGTTCAGAGATGATCATGGACACTTTTGCTGCCTTCTCGAGGGGAAATGGGATTAGAGTTGTGTGTGAAAAGAGTTGCGCTCCACTTCTGTTACTTAAAACTAATTCCTGGGCAGCAGACCATGTGCTCAGAGGCACTTTCTTCTTCCTTCCAATGTCCACTTTCCCAAGCCACTATTTTGCATCTGGCCCTGGTTAGTGGACACCGAGGTTCTAGCAAACATCAAAGTAGATCCTGCGAGCCTGAAGTCTGCGTTCCCCTGGTGTAAATGCCTTTCCAATTCCACCTAAGACGTTCATGGAATAAAACATATTCACAGGTCTACATTCAATTAGCGCATGGGTTGATTAAAAATATCATTGAACTATTTCAACAAACAAACAAGAAGCCTTTCTCTTATTTATTTTTAAAAGCACATCTAACTAATATGACTCATAAGCAGGGCCAGTGTGGCCCAGAGCTAGTGCTGCCATGGGACCTGGGCAATGAAATTCAAGTCCCTTCTCCCTCATGAAGCTAACTGGTTGACCTTGGGTTGGTCAGGCTGCTTGAGTCTCTCACCTTCCAGTCCTCTCAGGTTGTTAAGAGGATAAATGAGATTAGAATGATAAAGCACCTTGGACTCAAATAAAGTGCCATAGAAATTATTAACAACAATAAAGGAGCTAACCTCTCTTTTAGTGGATTATGGTATACTACGCTTGAGTTTATCACAGTGCTGCTGGTGTTATCAGACACCAAGTTGTTAAGTGCCCATCCCTAGTTTGTAAATATATCTTATTTTAATTACAATGATTTATGATTTAAATATTAATTTGCATTTGATGAGCCAGCAATACTGCAAACCTTAAGGCATGTGAAATAAGAAGCATTATTTATCTTAGGCGTTTACAATCCCCATCCCCAATGGACTTGGGCATGGTATTGTAAACAGTTTCATAACCCTGTACTGTCCAGAATCTTTTGGAATGAGTAGAGAGGTAAATGAATTTAATATGAACTAGGATGCAGTGGCATGCGTGGTGCATCCTGTTTGATAAATAAATAATAAACCATATTTATTTAGATATACAGCCCATTCAATACAGGCTTTTCCAGATGAGGCTTGTTTGATCAAATTCACTTATGGCTCTTTTTTTAGTCAAAATAGATATTCTTATATTGTATTTTATTGTATTTCTGTCTGTGTCTTTTTACTGTACACTGCTTTGGTGTATATATTTATTAAGTGGTCCCCACTGCTCCCTGCTGTGCCCCCACAAATTGTAAAAAAAAAAAAGTAAAATTAAAAAACTGTCCAGAGCAGCCATTTTGAAGTCATTCCACCCACCCACCCTGCCATTTTACTGCTCCATAGCTACTACAGAACACAAATAGGGTCAAAATTAGCTTGGGGAAAAAACTAATTTTGATCCTTTTGGTGCCCCATAGTTGTTCCAGACACACACACACACACACACACACACACACACACACACACACACATATATATATATATATATATATATATATATATATATATATGCCTTCTGCAAGGGGGTGCAGCCTGTTTGAGAGGGGTCCAAGGTTGAATATAACCCCCAGACCTCCAAAACTTGGCCATCCCTGCTCTAAGAAGAAATCCTGAAAGGGAACAATTTCTGGACTATAGCAGTGCAAGCTATAGAAATTTACCCTTCAAGATAGGTATTTGAGAGTCCTCTTGGTATTATAGGGTTAAACAAATAACCAATAAAGAAATAAACCTGTCATGTAAATTTTATTTTACAGAGGTCATGGGCATTGGAGAAGTCTACAGTGTGTATTGAAAAGAATGAATGCCTTACAGGTTTGTTCACAATGTCACTTTGGGATCCTTGTGACAGCCACAATACATTCTTTTCTAGGAAAACACCATGAAATTTCATTCATCCAAATGGCTTGAAGGATGCTTCAAAAGACAATACAGGACCAGGGCAATGTGGAGCATCTTTGCTGGTCCCAGGTACTCCATCAACACAATCTGGATTTGGGACTGAAAAACCCAGAAAAAGTGTGGATGCATGGAAGGTAAGTTGTAAGCAAGCAGAATTTGTGACATTGCACAATCATGACTGATCATGGGGCATATTAGATAAGGCATTAAGTTTAGCTTCCAATTTCTTGGCTTTGTGGAATTTGGACCTGCTTGCCTTCTGATCTTTTAAACCAGCAGTTTTCTTTGATGATTGAATTATAGCTGAAATGTTGCTGCAACAAAGAACAGCTTGGAAGTGTTAAAAATCCAAGAAACTCATGCTACTGGGTTTACAGCCCTATCCCAGGAAAGAATGACCTTCTGCACCTCTGAATATAAACATGGATCACCAGCTTCTTTCTTCTTTCCATTTCATCCACACTGACTTTGCAGCAGAGACTGGCAATTATCAGGAGCACAACATCCTGCGAAGCAGATGAATATACTTTTATTTCCTTGTAGCATCATTTTTTTCCATAATTGACTATGGAGGCAGGTAAGCCACTTTGCATAGACACAAGCTAACTAACTGAGCAATTTCCCAAGCCCTGTCTGCTTACTCCAGCCTGGTGGCCATTTACGAACCACCAAAGGAGAGGACCCAAGAAGGCAGCAATTTGCATAAAATCTCTATATGCTAATTTATATGTATAGATGTAAAATTAAACATCATTATTAGAATTTAAAGAGAAATGCAGTACATAAATTTTATTTGCATAAAATCTCTATATGCTAATTTATATGTATAGATGCAAAATTAAACATCATTATTAGAATTTAATAATGTGGAAGACCTGTTTGCCTGCCTGTTCGGCAACTGTCCATGTGATAAGTGTGAGTGGATAATAGTTCTTATGGTTCTTTACCTTTAAACCAGAATTGGGATAGGATGGCCCTTCAAATAGAGGAAAGCCCTCTGTAAAAGAGGACACATTGCTATCCTATGCCTGGATGCTTGATGAGAGGGGTGGTTATCTGTTTGTTTGTTTTCCAGATGTTCTTTGAGGGGGTTAATTATTATTTCTCTCCCACTGAAATCAATAGGAGGGGAAACACCATGCCTGCTCCAGACTGGCTTAGGTTAAGGGCCCAATCCAAGGGTCTGTTTGGGGAGCAGGAGGAGTTGGATCTAGGCGATCCAAGGTTGCCCATGGCACACGCGTGCACGCACACACACACACACACACACACACACACACACTATGCCCCTGCAGTATCCCATTTGGGCCCAACCACTACCAGTACATTGATGCCTGCAGAGCTTTCCATGGGCATTACTGAAGGGGGGGAGCCTGGAGTAGATGAACTCCCCCCCACCCCCCAGCAGAACTTCTCTCTGCCAGCAGGGTTGTACTTCCACACATATCCCACTCCATCCCAACATCAACACCTCCCTCAGCTGGTCTTTGGCTGGGGTTAGTATTGCTTTGCCTATCACCATTGTTTCCAGATGAAAGCTGGGACTATTCTGATCTTCCTAATAAAATTCCAAAAATGTGATTTATTTATTTATTATCTGTAAATTTCTCCATGCAAATCCATTGGGCGAGTCCAGTCTCCCTTTAATATCTCTCATATTGAGAGGAAATAAGATTATGAAGAAAGCAGCAAGCAAAGTGATTAAATGTGCTTTTTAAAAAAAAAAAAAAAAAAAAGGGGGGGGGTCTATGCCTGCGAAGGACTGGCTGCTGGGAATCTTCAGCCCAATACATGTGTAATTGGGAAAGGGAGGAGCTATACAGCTAATCATTGACTAAATGAGTTTTTCAGAACCAGTAACTTTCTTTGGAGAGAATAATTCTTCTCTCTCTTGCCCCTTGCCTCTGTCAGGGATATATATTTTTAATCTCATAGGAAGCTGCCTTAAACCAAGTCCAACCCAGTAGTGTAGTCAGCGGTCAGTTTTGAAGTGTAAGTGCTCATTATGATAGTCCCCATAGCCCTGCCCCCAAGCAGAGTCCAAAAAGGTGTGGATCCATAACATAGCAACAAACCAGTTCTAGCAGTTTATCCATCAGGATCAGGTCTTTTGTAAAGCTAATGGGTTTTAATTACGCATTTGAGACCCAGCCATCCCCAAATACTTTGAATTATAACAGGGAACAAAGACCTGGTTCGCAGGACCAGGCAGAAGTAGTCAGTTTGAATCAGTTAGTCCATTTAAAAAAAAAAAAAAAGAGCTTAAGGTTTGGGGTGTATATTGGGAAAGAAAGAAATTAGATGTGCCTATTTAGGCTGCCCAGCAGGGTACCAATGTACCAGACAGTCTAGGAGGCACTGTTGAGCTACATCAGAATACCGGAGTTTGTCAGAGCCACAATCACAATCCTGAGTAAGTGTTAGGCGAAAGAGTGACAAGGTCTGGTGTACTGTAGTGGCTGTGAGCTGGGATGCTTTCGGTTTAAGCCTCATCTCAGCCGTTAACATAGACCAGGGGTGATGAATCACTTTCAGGATCAAATTGAGTTTTGGAGAAGCTGGCAGGGGAAGGGTGCTGCATCTGAGTGGTGGGTGGAACCAAAGGCAAAAGGGGCAGGGGCAACAATATAAAAATAAAACTCTTACTGCCAGTAACTGAGCTTTAGAAGAGATACTTGGACCTTTTAAATGGGGGAGGATGGGACTTCACAAAAGCTGAGATATGACCAAATGCTCAGTGATTGGGTGAATGGGAGTGTGGCCAGGGGAAGGGACATGGCCATTTGTATAACCCTGGAGGGCTGGATTGGGACCCCAGGAGGGTCAAGTTTGGCCCTTGGCATAGAGGATGGTGTTCAACAAGCCACTATCCCTCAGCCCAACCCCATCTGCAATAGGGGGAAATAATACTGATCTCCTTACAGCAAAGGTGGACTGATGAAAAATTTGCAGGGTCCCCTTAGTTTTTTTTCTAGAACCCCAAGATCCATCCACCCTGGAATTTGTTTGAAGTGCAAGAACTGAGTGGTGCTCACAGTCCTTCCATACAAAAATCAATTCATGATTCCCCCCACGCTTCCTTCACGTCAGATATATAATTCAGGACATGAGGGGCTGGGGGGCAGGGAGGGTCATTTTTTGTTGCTAACATTGTGGAACTGTTGGGAGTCAAAAATCCTTGGTGATCTACTGCAAATCACCCAGAGATCTACCAGTAGATCCAGATCACTTTCTGCCCACTCCTGCTTTCAGGAGGACTGTGAGGAATACTGGAGTAATGTAAGGGAGCTGTTTTGCACATTCTAAAGCTCCAAGTGCATCCTAAGTATTACTGCTTGCTGTTTGCTATGGTTGCTTGCAAATGCCATGAAACTGAGTTGAGGGATCTGATTCCTGTATTGGTTTCATCAAGCCCGACTTGTGGTTCTCTCTTCCTTTCTTTGCCTTGTTATACCAGCTCACTGCCAGATGTTGCAGGCCCATTCTGGAACACTCTTCATCATTGTGCCATTCCTGCTTTTGGTGGCTGCCCTTGTACAGCTGTCAGCAGCATCACCTTGGAGTGCTGATCCAGATGCAGTCACTTCCAAGGCTGTAGGCTCTGACAGTCTAAAATAGAAAAAGTGTGCACGTTCATTAGGGAGACTCTAAAAATAGGCCCTGATAATTAAAAAGAAAAAGGGGGGAACGTGATGATGTGAGGTCCTATACCGGAAATTCATTCCAAAGGGATGATCTTGTATCATTCTTCAGACCAAAGAGAATGATGGGCAAGAAACCTTGCAAGCTGCCTTATGTGGGCTGGAAAAGATCAAAGGAGTAGCTAGCATGCCCCCTCCTGCTAGATCTTAGATGCAAACAAAGAACAATATCAGTCGCTTTTCATTTCATTTCTTTTTATTTAAAATATTTGTAGGCTGCCTTTCTGAGCAGGAGGCTCCAAGGCAATTTGAGGAGATATCGACAGAAATGATTTGCAAATAATCATCTCCAATATCAGTGGTCCTCAGTTGGACTTGAACTAGAGAGACCTGAGATTGCATGAGAAGTGGAAAGATAGGGACACAACATGTCCCAAAAAGCATAAGATCATCAGCTCAAGAATTTCCAAACATTTCTTTTTCCAGCACCAGGGAGAAACATTTGATCTCAAACTCAACCAACCAGTTCTAGCATTTATTTATTCTTTTAAACTCCCCCAGGAGCAAGTCCATTCTAGAGCAAATGGGTCTTAATTGCCCATTCAAGACCAAGCCAGACTAAAATACTTTGCATTACAACAGGGATAACTCACAACAATGCATTGTTGCTGGGAGGATATTATTATTATTATTATTATTATTATTATTATTATTATTATTATTATTATTATTATTATTTGCATTTGTATACCAACCCATAGCCAAAGCTCTCTGGGCGGTTCACATAAGAAAAACACTTAAAAATATGTAAAAACCCCACAAAAACATGCAAAATGCACATACATTTAAAACCATTAGAACAATTTTACAAATGATGAGCCAAAAAACAGACTCAGACATATTGCTAAATGCCTGGGAGAAGAGAAAAGTCTTGACCTGGAGCCGAAAAGATGACAATATCGGTGCCGGGCGGGCCTTGTCAGGGAGATTGTTCCACAGTTGGGAGGCCACCACAGAGAAGGCCCTCTCTCTTGTTGCCATCCTCCATGCTTCCCTCGAAGTAAGCACCCGGAGGAGGACCTTAGATGTTGAACATAGTGTTCAGGTAGGTTCATGTCGGAAAAGGTGTTCCATCAGGTATTGTGGTCCCAAGCCATGTAAGGCTTTATAGGTTAAAACCAGCACCTTGAATTGGGCTTGGAAACATACAAGCAGCCAATGCAAGTGGGCCAGAGTGGGTCTTATATGCTCAAACCTTCTGGTCCCAGTTATCATTCTGGCCACTGCATTTTGCACAAGCTGCAGCTTCCGAACTGTCTTCAAAAGCAGCCCAATGTAGAGTGCATCGCAGTAATCTAATTTGGAGGTTACCACATGTAGACAACTAAAGCCAGGTTATCCCTTTCCAGATAGGGGCGTAGCTGGGCCACCAACAGAAGCTGGTAAAAGGCACTCTGTGCCACCAAGGCCACCTGGGCCTCAAGTGACAGAGACAGTTCTAGGAAAATCCCCAAGCTACAAACCTGTTCCTTCAGGGGGAGCGCAACCCCATCCAGAACCGGTTGAACACCCTCAATCCGGTCAGCAGAACCACCCACTAACAGTATCTCAGTCTTGTCTGGATTGAGTTTCAGTTTATTAGCTCTCATCCAGTCCATTGTCACAGCCAAGCACTGGTTCAGCACATCCACAGCCTCACCTGACGAAGATGAGAAGGAGAAGGAGAATTGCATGTCATCAGCATACTGATGACAACACGCTCCAAAACTCCGGATGACCACACCCAATAGTTTCATGTAAATATTAAACAGCATAGAGGACAAGACTGACCCCTGCGGAACCCCATACTAGAGAATCCACAGAGCTGAGCAGTGTTCCCCAAGCACTACCTTCTGGAGCCGACCAGCCAAGTAGGAGCAGAACTGCTGCAATGCAGTACCTCCCACTCCCAACTCAGCCAGCTGTTCCAGAAGGATACCATGGTCGATGGTATCGAAAACTGCTGAGAGATCAAGGAGAATCAACAGAGTCATACTCCCCTGAGGCCATGGCTAGACCAGGCCTATATCTCGGGATCGTCCCGGGATCATCCCTGACACACAGGAGATACTGGGAGCAGGCAGGGACAACCCCTCCATTTGCCTGACTTTCTCCCAACATAGGTCATCATACAGAGCGACGAAGGCTGTTTCCATACTATTTGTAGTTGCCAGTGTGAATATTGCAGTTGCAGCCAAGCACAGAGGGAACAAAGAAATCTTTGGAAGGTGGCAGATGTCATCAGCATCCCTGCAATTCAGAAAGCCCCAACACTTCAATCCTGCCAGCCCTGGCTCCACTACACCATCAGTCTCTGCTCGAATTAGGGGCCAAAACACTGGTGGACTCTTTCCCCTACATCAGGAGGCTCAAGAAACCACAGCAATGTCTTCTGAAGATTCTGCAGGAAGTTCCAGAACTTCCCAGTTTTAATCCTTCCAAGCCACTATTAGCCATGAATCGGGAAACCTTTTCCCCCTTCGGTAGCTGATGTTAGCTTCAGGGGTGAGTGGGGATGAGCAGTTAGTTTCAATTAGGAAAGGGGTGCAAACGCAAATGTTAGGTTGCTCCTCCCCGGTACCATGACTGCTTTAAGTATAACAAAATGCTTCAGAGATCAGATCCTAGATCTCCCCCATCTTCTCTAGCTTGACCCTCACAGTAAAACTCTAGGTCCTAGAATTGAAAGCCTTTGTTGACTGGTGAACCAACACAATCCTGCAAGCTCCACCTTCACAACACCAAGGTGGTATACACCAAGGTCCTCTCAAATCAAGGTGATCCCCAAAACCTTCTCCTCGTCTCTCATTCTCTCTTACTGTCAATGATGTTACGCTTACTCCGGTCAAGGAAGCTCGTAGCCTTGGCTTTATATTTGACTCCTCGCTCTCCTTTATTCCTCATATTGAGGCAGTAGCTAAATCTTGTCGATTTTTCCTGTATAATATTGCCAGGATTCGATCATTTTTGTCTGTCTCTTCCGCCAAGACGCTTGTTCATGCACTGGTTATTTCACGGTTGGACTACTGCAACCTTCTTCTCTCTGGCCTTCCTTCTTCTCACATCAGTCAGTTGGTTTCTGTTCACCACTCCGCCGCAAAGATCATCTTCTTGGCTCGCCGCTCTGACCATGTTACTCCGCTTCTGAAATCTCTTCATTGGCTTCCAATTCACTTCAGAATCCAATATAAACTTCTCCTGTTAACCTTCAAAGCTTTTCACGGTCTAGCTCCTTCCTATCTCTCCTCTCTCATCTCACACTATTGCCCCGCTCGTGCTCTTCGCTCCTCTGATGCCATGTTTCTCGCCTGCCCAAGGGCCTCTACTTCCCTTGCTCGACTCCGTCCATTTTCTTCTGCTGCCCCTTACGCCTGGAACGCTCTTCCAGAACATTTGAGAACTACAAGTTCAATCGCAGCTTTTAAAGCTCAACTAAAAACTTTTCTTTTTCCTAAAGCTTTTAAAACTTGATGTTGTGCAGACTTTATACTGTTAGTTTTACCCTACCCTGTGCCTGCTTACCCTACCCTGTGCCTGTTTGCATTCTCTTCCCCTCCTTATTGTTTTACTAGGATTTTATTAGATTGTAAGCCTATGCGGCAGAGTCTTGCTATTTACTGTTTTACTCTGTACAGCACCATGTACATTGATGGTGCTATATAAATAAATAAATAAATAATAATAATAATAATAATAATAATAATAATAATAACAACAACAACAACATTTTGGAATTTTAGCTCAAAGTAAGCACCCATATTCATATGAAAGAAATCACTTGAAAAGCTGAAGTGGTGCTAAATGATCCTTCAAGATCAATTTTCTTTCTTAACATATATCAAAATCATTTAGCCATTCTGTTTCCTGGCTTTTGAATAAAACTTTTAAAAAAAAACCCTGAATGGGTGACTCCCTTGGAAAGTGGCTCAACAGCTGTGGCCACTATGGGAAATGTTGGGTTCCATCCATTGGAAGTATCCTCAAACATAAAGACCTACAATTAAAACTGCCAAGATGGCCTAGTGTGCAGTGGGTACTCCTTTGGGTTTTGATTCTTATGGAATTATGGGCTAGACCGTCCTTCCCCAACTTGGTGCTCTCCTGCTAAATGAAACTAGCTCAGACTTGGCTCTAAAGATACCGATTAGAGTGGCTTTGAAGATATTGCCCATGCAATGTGGGCAGACTGTGGGATCAATGACTGACTTTACGTTGTCTTCTTCACTGCACTTTTAACACTGTAATCATAGGCTATATACTTGTTTAGGTACTTTGGCTTCAAAGAGCTGTTTGGGTGTTCAAAGGGATCATCTTTCAGTATTGGAAGTCCCAGTGTTCCTTCCTTGAGTTACTGACATACTGAATCTTTGCTGCAAGGATGAAGAGTCCTGGGGAATGTTTCTATGTGTTGACATTTTGATTGGTTCTAATAAAAGAATTGCCTGACTTAGGATTTTATCATCAAGGAGACAACCCTAATACCTTCACACATGTGTATGGCAAGATATGCATATTTTCTATCTTTTCAAATAATGGCCTAGTTGGCACATAATGCTAACCCATGGTGTTGTTGAATTCTGGATTGTTGTGATGTGTGAACACAGCTGTGCTAACAGCTGTGCTGTTATCTGTAAACAACCCAGAAAGAGAACCAATGGTTGTGAACTCTGGATTGTTAAACCATCGGTTGTTGTTACATGCAAACCCAGAACTGTAGGTTGTTCATGGGTTGTTCTGCCAAGCTACAGAGTGGTGGACATCAAAGGTTCAAATCAAACAAAAAACAGTCACTCTACATGCCAGTACTACAGCGCCACAAAAGTATGTGGGATGCACTGAGGGAGTGGGCCAAGGAGAAAGAAAACAAATAATCCAGGGATTGAGAAAACAAACCATGGTTTGTTCAAACATCTGCCAGAGAACCCTGGTTAGGGCCAAAAAACATAGGTTAAATAAACCATGGGCTCATATACACCTGCAGCCCTTTGAGGAGGGGGGAGGAGTTCTCCACTTCTGGGATCGTCCCTCAGGGGCCACATGCCAGTGAGTTGTCCCTGGGCTCATCTGCACCTAGCAGGATATTCCACTATGAAAGTGGTATATAAAAGGCGGTAGCCACACTACTGCTTTATAGCGGTATTGAAGTGCACTGGACAACTGTTGGAGTCCGTGACACATCTAAACCAAGCAGGATATAACACTATGAAAGTGGTATGAAAACAGTATAAGGTATGTGTCAATGGGCCCCAACAGTTGTCAGTGCACTTCAATACCACTATAAAGCAGTAGTGTGGCTCCTGCCTTTTATATACCACTTTCGTAGTGGAATATCCTGCTAGGTGTAGATGAGCCCTCTGAAGTAAAGAGGGATGGTCCAAGATGACATTTTTAAAAAGAGAGAGCCATTTGCACTATTGTGCAGGCACGATCCTGCGTGAAGGTGAGCTGTGTTTGTTTTTTTTAAAAAAAACACCCAACAAACTCGGGGCTAGAACTTGCTGAGCACCATACCAAAGATGGCCAAAATGCTCTCCCCCTCACCCCCGAACAGCTCCATGCCCGTTTTCTGAGCCCTGCTACTCGAGAGGAAGAGCCACAGTGCCCACAGAGCTCGCGATGGTCCCAAGACAGCAGGAAAAAACGGGGGGAAAGCAGTCTCAGCTATCCCAGGGGAATTGAATGCTCATCCCCAGTTCGCCCCAGGATCAGCTGTGCGTCATTTGGACACACAGGGACGACCACTCCAGGATAAATAGCAGGTGTGGATTAGGCCCATGTTTCACATGATGTACCCAGTCAGTGACCCCATCCGATATCCAAGTTCTTCTGCTGCTGCTCTTCCCCTATGCCCTATAAAACCAATAAAAATTCTAAAATGTAATTTTTCTGTTTATTTCTAAAAAAGAAAGAAAGAGAGAAGCAGACACTCATTCACTCCACTAACAACCACCTAATATGACCACTTTTCTACCTGGAAATCCTGTAGTTTTAATATGTGCATAACATAAAGGAGAGGACATATGCAATGTGAATATACTCTGAATGAAGAGCACATATGTAATTATTTTACCATGTGCATTCTTAATTAATTTAAGGAATTTATATGCCACCCTTTAAATAAATTCCCAAGGCAGCTAGGAATGTGTGCACATTTTGGGAAGCCAACTAGATTATTGTTTAAATGATTCTGCATTTTTAAATTGCAGGTTATTTACTTTATTCTTTAAATCAACTGCATCTATTAACATAATAAAGAGAGAATAAAACATCCAAGCTTGGTGTAATGTACTGTGCAGCGTTACTTTGGGCACTTCCTAAGGCTAGGGAGATCTTATTTGTTTAATAAGTTACTCATGAATATGCAAATCTGCATCAGTGCAGCACCTCAATTCTGTCACAATTAATGAGTTGCAAATTAATGTGACAACAAAAGGAAAATCTATTTAGTGGCAAAACCATGGCTCCTACCCAATGCAGGGATGTGGGTGGTTCTGGCCATAAGACCTGGGCATTTTTGTCATTCCGTCATATCCCCTGATTACTGCTACTTGACAACCTTTTTAGCAAAAGCTATCCAACATTTCTCAATTTTTGTATGGAGTTATGGAAAAAAAAAGAACACTGTTGGTCAATCTGCACTTGTCTACAGTCTGCACTCGCCTAGGACTCGTCTACAGTCCATTGGTTTTTTTTAAATCTGCAACGTAACCCTTCATGAAATGGGGAGTATGGATCCTAAACATCTTGTCCCATTTAGGAAGGCTGCAGTGCATCAACTTGGCTGCCTACAATCAATTTCTATCTCACTGGTATGACAACCTTTAGCATGGAATGGCAAAGCCATCTTTGAAGAATGATAGTGCACGGAGCCCAAGGAAAGGTGACAATGTTTGGGAGTTTTTTAATTTAGAAAAGGGTGAATTAGGACAGACAAAAAGAGCAGTGATGGGGAACCTCTGCCCTGTGGTCTGGATGCAGCCTGCAGGTGGTGTGCATACAGCCCCTCCCTTTGTCTCCAATTGGCTCCAAAATGGCCCAACAGCAACCCTCCCCCAGTGCGACCCCATGCTGTAATTTTAGCACCAATGGGTGTTTAAAAAAGAAAGGGAAAAAAAGCCACATTTGCAGTTTGGGAGGGAGGAGGGGAAATCCCTCCCTCCCGCACAGCAAGTGAGGCTTTAAAAAAAAAACCAAACACCTCCATTGGTGCCAAAATTACAGCATGGAGGGCACTGCAGACATTTTCAGGTGAACACTGCTGGGGATGGGAGACCTACACTGCCCAATACTGTTGACGTCTCCCTTCAAAATTACCCCTTCCCTGCTGTCTTTAGCGCCATTGCAAGGTCCCACTGCAGCAAGCAGGGGAAGCAGGGAGGGGTTCACTTCTGGGGAGGGAAGGGCTAACCCTCTCCTCCCCAAACGCTGTGACCTCCCTCCACCCCAAATTGCTCTTCTCTTGCTACTATTAGTTTTTTAAAAGCTTCCATTGGCATTAATGGCAGTTTTCAAAAGCCTGATTGCAGTAGGGGAGTGTGTGTATGACCCCCACCTACTTTGGGATTCCCTGCTGGCCCGCAACCCCTGACACACTTGCCAGGAACTAATTCGGTCTTCAGGCTGAAAAAGGCTCCCCACCTCTATGACAGAAGGTTTATAAAATGAATCGTAGTGCAGAGCAAGTGACTAGACAGACATGACTCTCCCTCTCTCATCACACTAGAACTCTGGTCATCCAGTGGAGCTGCTTGGCAGGACAGACCAAAGGAAGTTCTTCTTTGCACAGTGTATGAGCCATGGCATTCATTGGCACAAGATGGTGTGGCAGCCGCTTGCTTCGGTTGTTTTGAAAGGGAATTGGACAATCAGGGGTCATATGTCAGTAGTGAGCAGGGCAGCACTCCAAAGCCATTGCCCTTGTGTCTCACTTGTGGGCTTCCCAAGAGGCACTTGATAGCCAGTACGGGAAATAGGATGCCGGACTAGATAGGCCTTTGGTCTGCTCCAACAGCATATAAGGGAACACTCCTCCTTTTAACTCAATCGGTACTGTGGTTTGAACTGTGTTAGACTTCATTCAAAGCGAAGTTCAGTTGTGCCTGTCCTTTATCATTTGTTAATGTTTCTGCCCACTCTATTCCATAGTCCGTGGTGAGGCAGTTTGCAAAGAGAAACTGCTGGCAGCCATGGTACAGCTATAGAAGGCACAGGTTGGGGGTGGGGGGTGGGAGAGGCCTTCCTGTCCTTCCCTTTTGGGAAGTAGCTGTAGAGGCAGGGAGTGCAGCCAGCACTGTGCAAGCACAGAATTGCTGAGTGTGGGATCACCTCAGAAGACATCAGCAGGTTGCACCTGCGCTGGAGCAATAACTTCCACTCAGGAACTATGTGTTTGCATGCTGCCAGCTGCAGCACTGTCCGCCTCCATCCAAATGCCCACCCCCACCCCTGATGTTGTGGCCACTAGTGGTGTTACCTAGCCAACTGCCTCACCAGGTTAGTGCTGTTCAGTTTTAAATGGGAGTTTAGTGGCAAGATATTTTTTAGAAGAATAAACATGCTTACAATTTTAGTAATAAATTACTTTGGCAGGCTAATAATCTATGGTAGAAAAATCAAAACACCTGCATGATACAATCTAGAGTTATGTTGGTGTCCAAAGGTTTCTGACAAAATGTCATGCTTGGCTGAACACAGGGATCAATTCAGGCCTGCTTGTAGCAATGAGCTCACAGAGGTCTGTACACTTGCATTCCTCTGAGTATGGAAGGGCAAAACATGAAGGCAGCACCGAGAAGGGATTTTCCTAGTGTGCATACAGGTCTGCACATGTGGGATGGAGGCTTAGTTCACTTATGGGTCTTGCACAAAACAGAATTATTTCAATATTGTTTTCTCAACAGTTTTATTGCCTTTAAGAATTTTTTTTGTAAAATATAAATACAAAGGCAGAGTTACTTACAAAGTTAAAACACAGATCTCAAACATAAACACACAATTCAGAAAAAAGATTTAGCTTCTGTACAGTTTTAAGCAACTTCAACATAGGTTAGTTTTCAATATTTTACAAGGTACAGAAAAAATAGTTCAAAGTCTTCTTTTAAATAAAGGGCATCAAATGTTTAAACATATATATATATATATAAACAATCCAGTTTGCCGTGTGAAAACTAAATTTCACATCTTTTAAATTAAGATATAAAAGTTCACACAATTAGTCAATACGCATGGATATGGTTTTAATTTATATTACAGTCTATTGAATTATATTCAATAGTGTTTGCCTGGCCAAAGCAGGCAATTTTGTAAACAAAAACAAAAATATCATGAAGTGCCTTACCTAATACAGTCTCCCAAACCACCCATATGACTTTGATCACATCACCTACAATAGGTATCTCCTGTATAACCAGTGCTTTGTATGAAGCAAAGCCATTTTCTTTATTTAAAAAAAAGTTCCAAGTAAAAACAAATCTATACCAAAGTTTGTGTGCATTTAAAGGAATATTATATAACAATTTGTAAAAACTGAGTGAAGTCTCTAAAAAAAAAATCTTCCAAAAGTCCATCCATCTGGAATTTTATATATATATATATATAATATGTATATAAAGGAAAGATATCTTATCTTATTTAACAGTGTCCTTTCTTTACATAAACAACTGCATCAACACATATACATGAAGAAATAACTTTACGGAGAACTGTACATTAAGTGGCCTGGAGGTTCACCAATGAATATCAGCATCCTCATCCGGATGTAACCACTCAAGTGAGGCGCCAAGCAAAGTCTGTAGCTCACTTGTAAATTCTACCAAGTCCAACAGTTCCTTGCCTTCCGGGTTGAAAGCTTCGAGATCCTTTTGGCAAGAGAATAGCTGACTTTGAGATACCTGTTTGAAAAACTCGGCCTCCATGATGCTGACAACTTCCACACTTGGGAAACTGCAGCGAAATATCCGGGGTGACATTTTCAGCCTCTTCGCTAGATCAGAGAGCAATAGCCAGTTTCGTGGTCTATAGAACAAAGAAAAGAAAAGAAAACAGTTCAAATTACTGATGAGATGACACAAAGGTTTCAGTCATCATGATTATGTCAATAATAACTTTGTATAATGGTCACACTCCATTTGTCACTTTCGTGGCAATGGATCTACTTCAGGCAAAGGGAGTAGAAATCACCCAGTCTAAACACGCACAGTCACACCTTGGGATGCTAGACAGCCAACACTGTATATATCTCATCTGGCCTTTGCAAACCCATGAACATAACTCTTAAGTAGCCCACTGACAGGAATGGGAACATTTAATATGTTTTTAAAAAACAAGATCCTGTTCCGCATGCAATACTAAATTAGCACACAACCCATCCATCCATCCACACAGAGAGAAAGGAATTTATAGCGAACTCAAAGGGATAAGAAAATATTATTGTTCACATATGTCAATTTGGAATGGCTACATTGAATTCACAAAACCTAACGATGAGCCAAAATGTTTCTTATACTACAAGTATTATAGTTAAAGTCTATTTTCTTCCCAATACAAATTATGATGAACCTTACCCCTGTGAAAGAGAGACCTGAATATTATAACATGGCAGGAGAGGCACATCTGAGAATTCAAACTCGAAGATATCACTAAAGCCATCTTCATCCTCATCACCTGGGCCAGGTGGATTAGACAGGATGTCAAATCCTGACTCACCTTTTGGCTCTATTTAAAAAAAAGATAAAAAGAAGAAATGAAGACCACTATAAATCATACATTGCACACCTTGCTCAGCTTTCTTCCCCTTCCACCTCCAGCCCCTGCACAAACACACACACACTCACACACACACACACACACGGAAAATTCCATGCATAATACAAAAAAGAAATGTTTGCTTACCACACACAGAGCTACCATAGAAGTCCCAGTACAAGCCAGGGTCGTCGACACCTCGACCTTGCAGGTCAGTTAAATACTCTAGCAAGGAACAACAACAAAAAATATTGAGTCAAAACAAAAAGTTGGCACAAATATTGCATACAGTCTGTCATAAGGTGTCATAATTCATACTCAAAGAAGTTTTAGGTTCAAAGTTCTCAAAGAATATATCATCAATAATACTGATCTCAGACCACTATGTATCACGAAATGAGACACCAGCTAGGTTCAGACACCATGTCAAGCCACAATACAGGTTGAGTCATGGGTAGTTGTTGAATTGTGAGTTGTGTTGTGTGAACACCACTGCCTTACAAACCATGGTTTGTTAACTGCAAACACCTATGAAGAAAACCCATGATTTGTTGTTGGGATGTGAATTCTGGGTTGTTTCTGGTTAACAAACCATTGTTTGTTAACACAGCTGGGTTCACACAACACAACAATCCACAATTCAACCTGTCTTGTCATGAACCAGGTCAGTTTCTCTCATCTTCAAAATCCTTCTCTCACTTCTATCTAATTGTCTCTTATGTCCTTTCCTACCCTGAGCAAACTCATTCCACATACTCCTAAAACAGAAGCTGAACATACAGATGACATACATTATACTGCAAATGCTATAAGTACATAAGCTTCATATGAACCTGCGCAGCAGTTGAGATCACTATCAGAGGTCCTTTTCCAGATGTCGGGACCGTCTGAGGTTAAGTGGGTGGTTACCACAAATAAGGCCTTTTCAGTGGTGGCATCCAAACTGTGGAAACACTCATCCACCCCTTGTCTTGCCCAGGCATGTGCACCTGGTAGCTTCATTACAATATTTTAGGCACCAGGCAAAGTCAGTCCTGTTCTACTGAGCTTGTAATAGCATTTAATTTGACCTCTTAAGAAATCTGCTCTCCTTGTTTATATCTTGTTTTATTGCTCCTAACCTGTTTTTCATTGATTTTACATGGCTCATTGCTGTTTTTTATTACGCTGTATTATTTTGTTTATATTTTGTTAGCCATCTTGTAACCCATGTTAAAAAGGCAGGCTATACATCTTAAAAATAAATAAAAGGCGGCCCATTAAAGTAAACAGGATTGTTCTGGAGAAAATGTCTTGAGTATTTTCAGCTGCACCAGAACTATTGGGGTACAGCAAGGAAGAAAAGCAGTAGATGGATTGCAGTAAATATCTGCCTTCTTGCTGTAAATGCCATTGACTTTGCATTTCGCTCTGCCCCACTCAAAATTACCCACCACCACTTATGCCAGGTAGTTGAAAAGACTGCAGACTGACTGGAAGACCAAGCTATAATACTGTAACTCCTAATAATGCAACTACGATTGGAAGCAAGTCCCAGGAGTTCAGCAGGTCTTACTCTCTACTGAATATACTTAGGATTGCAACTGAAAACCTAATAGCTGATTACTGCAGTGATTCAATATTTGTACCTGTGCTTTGACATCCAATCGTATTTCTGTTTTAAGCTAAACAATTAATAGTTTAAACGTTACAGTCCTGGTTTTCACTATTGTTATCTGAAGTGTAATCACACTTTGGTACAAAATGATGCTGCGAATATAGAAGCTTTTTCATCAGCAAAGAAATAAAAGCAAAAATGTTACACACCTGTTAGAAATGTTTCCATCAGTTCACTGTGCGTCATTTTCACAATCGTTCTACCTGAGTATGTAGCAAGTGTTGGGTCAGCGCCGTAAGAAAGTAGCAATCGGACAATTTCTAGGTGGTCATTTTCCACTGCATCATGGATAGGCCTGGAAGGAAGACAGGGAGAGAAACATCTTTGTATCAAACTCAAGACATTTCAGCAACACACATTTTGGTTTCATTTAGAGTCAGAATTAAAAATATGTTTATTGTAAGATATAATGGGGGGACCACTGTATTAACTGCATTTTTCAGCATTTTAAAATAAGAAGTTCACTGCAGGCACTGAAACTAGGCTTACATAATATATACATGTGTATACACATACTACATTAAACCAGGGGTGAGCAGAAGATAGATCTCCAGATGATTTGGACTTCAACCCCAGACACCCCTGCCAGTATGGCCAATGGTCAGGAACACTGGGAATTGAAATCCAAAACACTTGGAGATCTACTTTTTGCTCATCCCTGCATTGAACAACATGCAACTTATTAACCATTAATCACCATTTTAACCAAATCTTCCCTTTCCCCCTTCCTTTCATCTGTTTAATCAAACACAATTTTGAACAATAATCAAATTTTGTAGAGCTCGCATGTTTGGTGGAAGGAAGCAACAGTGGGGTGTATCTAATGTTAGCCTAACTTAAGTACCATTCATTTCAATGGGTCTACTCTAAGTAGGACTAACATAGGCTACAACTCAATAGCTTGTGCATTCATGTCACAGTATTCACATATGCATTTGACTTGCAAAAAATTATTCCCCCTCAAAAAAACTGCACAAATTACTGTCTGAATATTTTATAACCTGCCATAAAGTTATAACTTTCACTACAGTAATCATTCAAGAATGTGCAAAAATTATTATAGGCCTCTGATCTGCAACTCAAGGAAAAGAGAAGCTCACAGGTGCACAAAACAATTATTAGTTGAAACCTTTACAAGCACCTTCTATCTGTAATGGTAAAATAATGATATCTGAAACTAAAATAGATTGTGGAATTTGTGTAAATGAATATGCATGTACATAAATATCATACATGCAGGCATGTTTATGACTGTGGACAAAAATAAATACCAGCTCTTCAGTGGTTAGAAACAGAGGAGCATGATTCAGAAAGCAAATTTATCCCAGTTACAATAGTGTCAAACTGCTTAATCTAAATGACAATTGAAATTGAAATCCTAACATTGAAGTCAAAGGGCATAATGATTCCAACCCTTGTTATTCAGGTGTCAGAAACCACCTCAACAAAATGGAATAAAGGGCTGGCTCACCCACTGGGCAAATGGAATACTTGCCTTAGGTGGGGCTAGCTCTGTTACAGGCACTGAACCGCAACTGGGTTTTTTTTTTGGACCTAGACCACCCTTCCCCCATGTGGTTCCCTCCACATATTTTGGTCTACAACTCCCCAGCATTCCTGATAATGCTGGGCAGGACTAATGGGATTTGAAGTCCAAAACATCTGGAGGGCACCCCGTTGAACAAGGCTGGCCTAGACTGATTAATTAGGAAAAACATCCTGACAGTTAGAGCAGTATGACAGTGGCCCCATTCAGAAGACACCTTAAACCACGGCTTTAACCATGGTGGTTAAGCCAGAAAGCCAGGCTATGTTCAAAAGACACCTTAAACCATAGCTTTAACCACGGTGAATAAGGCTTTCTGGCTTAACCACCATGGTTTAAGGTGGTTTAAGGTGTCTTCTGAATGGAGCCAATGGAACCAATTACCTAGGGAGGTTGTGGGCTCTCCCACACTTGAGGCATTCAAGAGGCAGCTGGACAGCCATCTTGCAGGTATGCTTTAAAGTGGATTCCTGCATTGAGCAGGGGGTTGGACTCAATGGCCTGATAGGCCTCTTCCAACTCTACTATTCTATGATTCTATAATTAGGCCAAGGCAAAGTGGGCAGTTGCTCTAAGAGAGATTATATTTGATGGGCTAAAAGAAAGAGGAAAAAGGCATCAGTTGCTTCTCTTGGAGCTGCATGATCAAAGTCAGCAGAAAGAGGGGTTGGGCATGTGCTCTTTTCCTAATCTTAAATATTTTGAATTGAGGCCGGATGTTGTCTCCCCCCACCCACCCCCATTTGTCTATGGACAAAAGGGTCTGGAAGACTCAACTGACAGTCTTTTGCCTAAAAAACCTGTAGCTGGCTCTGTGAGAACAACATTCTTGAATATGAGGACTTAATATGACAACTCTTACACACAATAATTTGTAGGATTTTCATACAAACATGTATTTAGTACTGGGGCCTTAAGGTTAAAATGTCCGCATAAAAGGGAGTTAGGAGGTTTGTGCTATAATCAGAGCTGCACTATTTTTGATAGCAGCCCACTAGGGACCCAACAAACTTCCTGTTTTTGCTGTTTGCCTGGGAGAGTAAAAATAAGGGAATTTTAAATTAAAGAACCTGGCAGGACATACACATGGTTGGGGGCTTGCATTTGGCTTCGTGAATCTCAAATTGCGCAGGCTCCAAGCACTGTATTCACAACGGTCTTCTACACATCTGCTGTAGTCAAAAGCAGGAATGCAGGATAATGCAGGGAATTAAGCAGACAACCTTAATAGCTTGAAAAAGCATCTACCCCAGGGCAATGGTGCAAATATGCCCAGAAGTGCATATAATCATTCACAGAGGGTGGGGGGACATACACAAGAGAAAGCTGCCTGCACAATTTAGATTGCAGACCAGCAAAAAAGGGCTGAGGATAGCAAAAATTGTGGGTGTCCCTATAAACTGGGGAAAGCGTTGGGGGTTCCAGTTTATGCCACATGCAGAAAGGGCAACATTGATCCAACAAATCTGCACATCTCAAGCTTAATGTGTGCTGCCAATTTTAAAGGAGCACACAGATATAGGAGTTATGTGTGTATATCATCAGTACCACAAGGCACGCACACCTGCTCAGGCTAAACAGAGAGGAGACACTGAAAGACCCTGCTGTGCTCATGTTGATTCCTCTGGGGGAAGGCTTGGCCTGGGCCATCATTAAGGCTGTGGCACAGAGAGTCAGTTCTACTCCCATCTCTCCTCAGCTCCTTGCCTATAGAGATCACATCACTTTCAAGAGCAGCTGCCTCTCGTAGGCAGCAGCTTCATTCATCCTCCCACCAGCCTCACGACCTACAAGAACTGCTTCCTCTCTCAGCTGTTGCAGGCAGGCAGCACAGGAAGCAGCTGCTCTTCAGGCCTCATGACCCAATCTCTTCTACACAAACACACACACACACACACACACACACACCAGTGGCCGAACAAGGTTGCTTGGGCTTCCTGACCCCATTGATGGGCTTCATCTTGGCATAAGAGAGCCAGAGGGCAAGAAAGATATGAAGAAAAAGCAGAAGGGGAAGTGAACTTCAAATTCTAAGAAGTGATGGAAAGAGACTAGAAGTACAGGAGGAGGTGGGCAAAGATTATGGTAGTAAACACTGTGTAGCCAGTAGGTAAATCAGAAACAACCTAAAGCAAATATACAGCTAGCTGTGTGTACTGGTGATCACATCATCAGAACACATAGCTCTGCATACTCATTTTGATTTCCAAATGGTTGAAATTATATGGCCACCACCAACTTTTGCTCCATTTAATTTACAACAGCTACCAAAGTATGAGAACTATTTATGTATCAGACAGGGCAGGGCCGCCTTCAGCATAGGGCTGCAGAGAGGTAAAACATCAAATGTCCAAACATGGATAAAATAATCAGTATTTTATTATTGTTAGCCATCTTGAGCACCATTTTTGGCAAAAAAGCAGGATAAAATTCAATAAACTAACAGAGATAGATGTTCCTACACACAACAACTGGTTAATTTCTAAAGTTAACCAGAATTCAAGCCTGTAAGAAAGCCGTAACTTTTTATCTATAAGTCAAATATACAGAGAAATATTGTGGTCAGTCAGTGGTGAAGAAAAGGCACTCTGCACATACCCAGATGCCTTATTATCTATTATGACTACACATATCCCAGAGCCCTTCCCGTGAAGCCCTATACATACACACACACCACCAGCACAAGCAGCATAATTGCCCTGGACCATTTACCAGACAAGATAGTTCATGTGACATAACTGACCTCTTGCGTTAGTTGGCTGCTTTTAATATTGCAGTGCAAGGCTTCCCCTGCAGAACTTTAGGTGTAACCTAGTGGCAAAAAGCCACCCCAGCTGATACGCCTCTCATAAAAATTCGCTGTTACAGGATATTGTCTCGCCAAGACACACTGAAAGCTATACATAACGGCAGCAGACCCAACACAGAGAAAAGAGCAGGAAGACATTTTGGCATGCTCCTCTCTTATAGAGAGACGGGCTAAATCCATATGCCAAAACAATATCTATGCAGAGAGAGGGAGCACCAAATGCTTTAGCAGACATGGTTGAGTGTAGAGAGCAGTGCTCTAACTACGGAGTGGGGGAAGCAGAGGGGGCCTTAATGAAATCCATAAAAGCTCCACCCAAATCTTAGCCATGTCTCTAGCCTTCTAAAAAAAATAGCCAAGGGGGTCATCACTAAAAACAAGGGGGCTGGCCCCCTGTAACTTTAGCCTTAGTAGAGACATTTTGCCTTTCTACCAGCGATTTCATTAGGCCTGGAAGCAGTATTGTGAAAAGGGCAGAATATTCAAACTGTGATAATGACACAAACATCACAAGGGTACAATCCAACACAAAGCCGGGGTTGCTTAAGAGCATTGATTTCAATTGGCTTACACAGCTCTTACTATTTTGAATTGGAGCTAAAATGGACAGTATGTGTAGGATTTTCTACAATGCTCAAGGGTACTTCCATGTCGTACTGCTGTACCCTCTGTGCAGCCAACTCAGAACTGTCTACCTCAGCATATAGAAGCAAACACATTATTTTTAAGATCACTTAATGCAGACTAGATATCCCTTAGCAGCCTTGTAAGCATGCTGTCCTACTCACAACTAGAAGGGGTTGCAATCCTTTCAATACACATTCACTTTAATGGCTGGAATGTGGATTCTAACCCACAACCAGTCATTAACCAGTTATTCCCAATTAACAAAGTATAAAAAGGTATGAGCTTGGATATGGTGCTTGACAGAAGCTGCTGTCATACCTTTAAATACCTAAAGAGCTGTCACATTGAAGAGGACAAAGGCTTGTTTCTCTGTTGCCCCAGAGAACAGGACTAGATCTAACAGTGTTAAGTTACAGGAATGTATAGTTCAGTTGAACATTAGGAGAAACTTCTTAATGGGAACAACAGTCCCACAATGGAACCAATCCTCTCGAGGGAGGGCATCTACTCTCTGTCCCCTTCAAAAACACATTTTTAATAAAAACCTTTTTATTAAATGTTATATGTTAGGGCAGTGTTTCTCTCTCCCCCCTGCCCCCACCATGAGGGCTTGCTGCCACCCCACCATCTCTAGTGGATGCTCTGGAGAGCCCCACCAGCTGGTCTCCTCACATGGCACATGCCACAATGAGGGAGTGGCTTGTGGGGCTCTCTGGGGCAGCCATCCACCCTCTGTTTCAGTTGTGAGCCTTCACCTTCAGCTGAAAGAAGCAGCTGAGGAGCGCTTGCAAGAGCCCTGCATCCAGAAGAGCCAACACAGCAAAGGTAAAGGGGGATGCAATGGTGGGTGGAGAAGTGCAATGAGGCAATAGGTGTCCTATCTCTCCTCAGGAAGGACAGACCTTGAATGGCCACTGTTAGTAAAATAACTTGCTTGTCCATAATTTCTCCATGCCCATTCTCGCTAACATCATCATTTTTTATTATTTCATTTATATCCCACTATTTTTCCTCCAAGGAATCCAAGGTATAAAAAGGTATGAGCTTGGATATGGTACATAATCCTCCTCTTCTCCATTTTTATCCTCACCACAACAACCACGTGAGATTGGTTGGGCTGGAATCTGTGACTGGCCCAAAGTCACCCAGTGGGTTTTCATGGCCGAGTGGGGACTAGAACAATCCCACCCCACCGCTATATGCATGTATACATGTAACTCGAGATAATACTTCATGCTGTAGGCTATAGTCCACAAAAGCTTATGCCACAATAAATGTGTTAGCCTTTAAGGTAACATGACTTTTTGTTGGTTTTGCTGAAACAGAATAACATGGCTACTCTTCTGGAAATTCCTTCGACTCTATGGGCCCATTTAGATGACACTGAGGGCTCTGTAGTTAGCTTAACCATGATTATCTGTCGTTAGCACTAACCACAAATCATACGCTTGCACATGACCTGTCCAGTTCCCAGTTTCCTAAACCACATGCTAACCACAGAGCAGTTAGATGAGTGCCTGAGTCCTCTGAATGCTCTGCCCTGTATCCCATCAGCCCTTGCACTAAGAGAGCTGGCAGTTGTGCAATTTAGGCTATTTAGGCCACTCTATTATGGACAAACAAGTTATTTTACTCTATACTGCTAACTCTATGATTTCAGCCCCTTAACCACAGGTGCATGTCAGACAACACCTTAAACTAAAGTTAGTGCCGCTAACTCCGCTGCAGAACAAGGTTAGTGAAGCTGACCACAATGTGGTTAATGGAAAACGCATGTTAGATGACACCGTTAACCCTGCTGTTTAACCAAAAACCCTTAACCAGTATGGTTAATGGTGTCGTCTGATTGGGGCCTATGATTCTACATCCCTAATCATGTATAGCAGGAGTAGAAGAGATACAAACAGACTATGCATTGGAGCAAGGAGGCAGAAAAACAGGTATGATAAAATAGGAATGATTCCACAATGGCCTCTGCTAGCCCCTACTCCTTATTAAGATGGAACTAAATATTTCCGGAAGATTCCACTCACAATATAGCTTGGGGTGGTTCCAGTATTTAATGCAGAAGGATTTATTGTCATTAAAAATAAATTTGGAAATCAAAAATGCAAGTTTTGATTGGATTGGGGGGAAGGGAGTAAATACAGAAGAGCTGCATAGAAAAATAATTTCCTATTAAGCCCACTGATAGAATTCTCTTTAAAAACAATAATACAATGTTGTAAACAAGTAGCATATGTAAACTTTCTTATAAATAAATCCAATCACTCGGGTTAAAAAAACAAGAACAAAGCACTTTTATGATGCCCAGCACTATCATGAGACCTGTCCTTCCCGCCCCACCAAGTATAAATAATATGCTTGTAAATTGTCCTTTAAAAGATGTCATATTAATTTCCCTGAAACTTAACATACAGAGTTGCCCATCACAAGATCATAGTCAGGCTCTCTACAATAATATCACTTGTCACAGGTCCTTTCATTGAAGAAATGGGAAAGGGAAGTGGGACTAACCAATGGTCAAAGACATGGCTAGTCAGAGATGATGACTCATGGCTTTCCATTTAGATAAACATGCAGCATGTGTTACCACAAACGTGTGGATCTGAGTGAAGTGGCAGCTCTTTTTAACATTTGTTTTTACATGGTGATTTCAGAATTCCATAAAAAACAAATGCATCTCTGCAGCAAGTTTTAAAGTAGCGGGGCAGAGGGAGGAGAAATAGTGAGAGTTGGGAGTAAAATGCCAGAAGCTTTAGGTCGTTCTGCTATTCTTAGTCAAGTAACTGCATCAAATGCTCAAGATTACAACTAAGTAGAGAGAGATCAGGTGAGAACTCTCACAACTCTTAAGAACACTCACAGAAGTGAACATGGGCAGATCAAGTTACAGATCAGCTGGAATAGAAGAAAACAACTAACTTTCTCCCAGCAACTTTGGGATAAATCCTGTACACACACAAATCAATCTGGAGCTTTTCCAGACTACAAGGCATATCCTGTCTGGAGCATGGGAGGCCACCACTGCTTCAGCATGCTTTTGGGACAGTGACAAATAAGTTGTTGGGATCTAAGACTTGTACCCTACTTCTTTAAAATTCAGAGCAGCTAATGCCCAGATTGAAAGGTCTCTACAGCCCTTCTAAAAAGGCTGCAGGGAAAGACTGGAGTGTGGTTCTGAAGGAAAATAATTCCACATTGTCATAACCTTAGCAGAGATATGCTCCTTCACCAATCGTATTTTTATTTATTTGCAGCATTTTAACCTTGCTCTTCAGCCCAAAAAGGCTCCTAGAGCAGCTTACACAGATTCATAATAGAACAGTCCCTACCCTCAGCTTTACAGTCTGAAAGACACAACACAAAAGGAAAAGAAATTGGGAATTTTTGAACTTTTGAGCCGTGTCTTCCCGGGCCTGGTACTCTCCGGATGTTTTGGACTACAACCGCTATCAGTCCCACTCAGCATGGCCAAGCATGATGGGAGTTGTAGTCTAAAACATCTGGAGGGCACCAGTTCGGGGGACGGCTGTCCTAGCAGTTCTCAGAGGAAGGAACGAAAAGGACAGAAGTGCCTCTCTGAGCGTGCTGGGCCCATGTAGGTCAAGATATGTCACCTTCATCACAGCCCTTCAAACATCACACAGACCTAAAGAACTTTGCTTGTGTGGCTTAAAGAGTAAGCTAACAGTACTGCTAACAGCTGTTTGAATGTTAATGCTAAGAGTTTCTGTGCAAAAGACTGCTACACACACAATGTGAGCAGTGGTGCTGGTTCGGAGCAGAGAGAAACCATCCTCACTCACTATAACTAATGCTCATTCTTTCGATCTGGCAGTTGCCAGAGATAGTGCTGGAAGAAATAATCATGAGAAAAAACACTGGCGGATGTCAGGGTTGCTTGCTATAGCCTGGCCAGTGAGAGTAAAATATAGAATGTGGTTTTCACGGAGTGGTCCCATTGCATGGCTCCTACCAAGTCACAGCGAAGTCTCACAGAGCCCTTTCTCATCCTGTTTTGTACTCTGTGCCTGGTGTAATCCCAGTCAAACACATCATCACCCCTCATTTGTACGTCCTTTCCTTGTGGTCATAGAATGGGAGTCCTAGCACAGCAGGGTTGCAATGGCTGCATGTGCATTTCCTCTCAGCTGTTCCCTGGTGTCCTTTCATGTTGGAACAGGAAGTAGTGGAACTCATGGTCAAATCCAAGGGGAAGGAGAATATGGATGATATAGCACTATGGATTAGGCCACAATTTCCACTGTTCTCCATTCCAGCATGAAAGGGAGACGTGGCACAGCATGCAATAGTGAAGGGTAGAAGAGATAGTGCCATGTAGCCGCACAAAGAGGGTGCTGCGTGTATAGATCCACTGGTTGCTGGATTATGGGAGGGCAGGAGAAGAGCACACTGTAGCATTAGCCAATGATAGAATCTGCTGCTTGGTAAGTGAAAAGGGGCATGCTAACTTCTAACCATGCAAGAGATTCCCATGAAGTTAACATTAAGAGTTTTCAGGTAAAAGAAAATCTTATGGCAGCTCTGCGCATTACAGAATAGAGGTGACTGTATCATTTCCACAGCACAGTCTGCATACGTTTTCAACTAATGAGGACACTCTCTGCTTTTGGGCCCACTGTTTTTGTGTCTGCGCCACATGCTGCTAACACTTCATTGCCTTATTGTGTAAAGTGATCCTTTAAAAGGAAGGCCTGGGTGAGTTGACTGCTCAGTTAAAAAAAAAAAAAACACTACACAGTGGGAGTGCCCCTCCTCAAACTTTTCTATTTAGTTAGATAGAGGGAAGGAACCCACACTGCAACCCTTCCATAGAACTGATGAGGCGATAAGGACAGGCTGTTCAGGAGTTTCTATCAGGCTTTGTTTTTTCTTGAAATCTTTTTGATTATTTCAAGTTGATATGCAAAGGCCAAGAACTGAAAGGCTTCCAGGCATGCTAATATTATGTCCTTGGGCTGACAGGTTTAGTAATAAGTGATAAGATGTTCAAGAGGAGGAGGTGCAGGAAGACTCAACAGCTTAGTACAGCAATTAAAAAAGTAAATAGACAAATAAGAAGAACTAAACTGTCTTTGTATATAACAACAATTAAGCTAAGAAAAGTTTAGTGAATAGTATTGTAAGACAAAGGATCAAGTAATTAGAAAAAGATTTCCAGAGGTTGCTGCGACAAAAGCAACAAAGGTTCTTGTGTGGTATAAGCTTATGCCATAACAAATGTGTTAGTCTTTTAAGATGCCATAAGACTCTTCACAGTTTAGAAAAAATATATTGTTGGTAGAGGACATGATAGAAGGTTAAAAGGTTAGAAGAAGGTGATTAAGTACAGTTATAGGCAGCAGGATATTTGTTAGTGATATGCAAGCAAATAGACAGTCAAAGACTGAAATTAAATATTCCAATACACTCTCTTAAATTACATGAAAGGTACCACATTGCTACAACATCTGGCCTAATTTTATTTTGGTTTTTGCCCCTCTATCCCCTTCTTTTTATAACACCTAGCTTGATGAAGAGTTCTAGAGAACTCAAAAGTTTGCACACCCTTTTGTGACAATTTTGGTTGGTTTTAATTGCCCGACTTTGGATTTAGTATTAAATTACATGGGGGCCTTTTCTTGTGCTTGTTGAACAAAAATAAGGTATTTACAAATGTATAAAAAAGACTAAAGGCATGCATCATCTCTTTCAACTGTTCGATAAAACAGCATGAGGGCCTATAAGAATGTACCTAACTCTTTCGTGTGTGTGTGTGTGTGTGTGTGTGTGTGTGTGTGTGTGTGTGTGTGTGTGTTTTAAAGGGAGGTGTCTAGCAACCAGATTTAAAACGTACAAAATGGTTAGTGTCCAAATCAATATAAAGCAGTTGTCATGAGGGGTTGTGAAGAGTTTCTCTAACATCAGAACAAGAATTAAAAGTGCAATCCTACGCACATTTAGACATAAAAAGGCCCTATAACTACCAGCATTCCTCTGGGAAGCATTACTGGTTGGGGCATGCTGGGAATCGTAGGATCTTTCTTAATCTAAACATGCGTAGGATTGCACCCTAAGAGATGAACCACATGGACCTATGCTTGTTTCCACAAAAGCATGCAGGCTTCCCCAACTTGGCGCATTGCAAATACGTTAGATTACAACTACCAGTATCCCCCAACCAACAGGGATGCTTGGAATTGTAGTTCAACACTGCATTATTTGAAAAAAAAATTGTTTACACAGTATACAGCAATTTGCAAGCTCCAAAATTTACAACGCTAACGTTTGAGATGCTATTTCTTTAATCATGATTTCAAACCCATTGGTGACATTAACCCAGCCACTTATTGATGTTGTACAAAAGCAGAGGCGATTTAGACATAGTAACCAGAGTGTTGCTAACCTAGTTCCATCCTGAGCGCTGCAGTTAACGTCGGCTCCATATTCTAGGAGATGTCGCACAATGCTCAGCCAGCCTCTGGCACAGGCCTCATGCAGGGCACAATAACCAGCATTGTCACGATGATTTACATCACAGACTTTGTTTTCCAAACAATACAGAACCACTTCCTGGAAAAGAGAAGAAGAAGAAAACAGACCAAGTTGTTTGTTGCTGTGGAGACATGCATACCTTTACTTTTAACATGCTGGGAATACCCCTCAGATTGGGCTATTAGCAAGTTACAAAGGAAAGAAGGAAGCCACTATAGAGCTCTCATCTCAGTTGAAGAAGTCAAAACTTTGAAAAACAAAACCAGCTATTAGCCCGGAAGGAAGACTGGGTTATCCAAAACAGCACTGACTCTCACTACATTTATTTATAAATTAATGCGTTTGTTAGTCTTTAAGGTGCCATGAAAGTCTTCGTTGTTTATAAGTCAAGTCTCACAGATTTTGACTAAGCTAACAGACAAATAAACACACTTAGGCTGCTATGTACAAAATCTACTTACAACAAACAGAAGGAAACAATGTGGATGCTTACATTTTTGCTGCCACTATGACCTTAGATTTGCTCTGTGACAAAAGTCTGTCATTAGTCCCTAAAACTATACATTATAACCCCCACCCCACCCTTTCAGATCCTTAAGAATACACTTTAATTTCCACTTCTGTTCAACTGTACCTGTTTCTGGTATCTTGCATATTAGGTACTGAAATCACAAGTTCTCCTGGAGAATACACAGTTACTGATCCATACTTTAACTTATTTGTGCCTCAGCTGCTTCCTGGAGTCAAATTTCACCCTTGCACAGTCATGTGTACAAACACTGACCACGAGTCATGTTGGGAGTTTCCCTGCCTTTGCTCCATGTCAATGGAGACCACTGGCAGGAACGACATCATGATGCTGCATTGCACAGGGAATATTCCAGTGCAAGGTGGAAATTCACCATGGGGAAACAGCTTGCCACAAATAAATTAACATGCAGACCAGTCTCATCAACATGTCTCGTAGACCAAGATAATGGACTGGAAATGTTTATACTGTTTTGGCAGTAGTGAGTACCTTCAACCACAATCAAGCCTGCAGGCAAATATGCCACTTACAAGTCCTCATCACTGCAATTATTGGCAGCTATGACTATTCTATCACCCAGCTCAAAGGTATGGGATAGTACATCTCGACTCAATTTGCCCTGAATGGTGGAAAAGGTGCAGTGAAAGAATTGTAATGCAAAAGCTGTCTGTTTTTCTGCATAACATCAGATTGCCATTTCCTTTCTCAACTAAAATCAGAGAGGAAGATGAGAAGAGAGAGTCATGTGACACTTTAAGCTTTCATGGACTTGAGCCCACTCTTGTCAAATGCATGAAGTACTTTTTCCAAGTACAGCAGATTTATCCTTGCTATTCCAAATCTGCTGGAAAGCTCACAATAATCTGCAGTCTTCACATACCTGACCTAAAGAGTTGGTAGCTAGGATACAGCATGAAACTGTTCGTTTAGCAGGCCTTTACTAACCAGGTTAAAGTGGAGAGCAGTAAATTAATGAACTGGCTGACCAAGCTAAGGAAAGAAGTCCAGTCATATGACTTTGGGATTAAGTGCATCAGCTATACTATGCATAAGGTTTGCCTTTTCAAAATGGGCAAGACTTAAACTTCAAAATTTGAAAAGTTAAAGGCTCTTCCAGAGTTTTGCAAGTAACACCCATGCTGTTGTCTGTTCACCTACAAACAGCAGTCAACAGAAATAAGGTGAGCAACACAGTCCAAAAGAGACACCTATGAAAAAACACTTCTGTTGCTTCGTACCTCTTTTCCCTTTTCTAGTTTAGAGGTACAGTGCTAAATCAGATGCTGCCACAGGTTGCAGGTCTTGTTAGTGCCATCCAGTTCCCCACCACGAATATCATGGATGTAGTGTGGAAGATGGTGATCTGTGTGCCTTCTCTTTCTGCTGACCAGTTGCTAATTTTAATGGGCAGCCTCAAGGTCCCTGCTTTCCATTTTATCTTTAAATCAGACTGTCCTGTAACAGTCCTTTAGATGGTCTTCTGTAAAGTAGGACACACAGTCATTCCAGGCTAATTTTAAATTGATCGAAAAAGGGGTTTTGAACATATGAAGCTATACTGAACCAGTCCATTCATCCATCTGGCATGCACTATCTACCCCAACCTAGAGCCTCCTCCACACCCTACCCCAATATATAATTCCATCACTGGTGACCATTAGCCATTCTGGTTGGGACTGATGGATTTGTAGAGGCCAAAACATCTGGAGGAATCCACATTGGTCTATCTTATTATTTATTTATTTAAAACATTTGTATCCCGCCCTATATCATTAAGATCTCAGGGCGGTGTATCTTGAATGGCAGAGACTCTCCAAGGCTTTCAGGTAGGACTTTCTACTTAAGATCCATCATCCAGAAAAGTCAGGGACTGAAACTGAGTCTCCTCTCTCCACAAAACATGTGTAGTGTCACTGAGCTATGGACCCTCCCAGAGTTTTGGCATTGGGACTATAAAAAAAAAAGCCTCAGTACTAAACTCAGTATTAATTAATGGGCAATATAACATTTGCCTATATTTAAGTGACTGAATGTGTAAATGAGAAATGGCCAGAGTTTTCTCCCTCTGGTACAAGCTCTGGCTTAACTCCCATTCATGTAATTTGCACAGAAGTCCCTGATGGACTGCACCCATTCTGCATACAGCTTACCACAGAACTGGAGAAGTTCCCAGTGGATTTTATCCAATGTCATTAACCACGAAATGTAACAATGTACAGTTTTATGGTTAATTAATTAAATGCCTCATTAACTCTTTAAACATGATTTATTCAATTCATAGAATTTTCAGCCCTCTCTGTTGAATTTCAGAATATGTGGCTGACAGCACATGACTACTTTGACTACGAAAGTAGAGATCTTGGAGTGGGAGGGAATGGCAAAAGCTTGTACAGAACACTAAAAATGTATAGATGTAGTCTATATTTGTGCTGTAACCAAACACACAAAGGTGTGTGTGTGTGTGAACATATAGAGTGAAGATTATATTCACTATTGAGCCTATTGGTCTATCTCGCTCATTTGCCATTTTCATGCACTCCTGCATAGTTTATAGTATTGCCATAAAAATCATGTGAATTTCCACCAACCAAAGCTATTTTCAATGTTTCATGTAAAAGTGCAAATGTGTGGGTATGTGTGTGTATGTGGGGGGATTATGCCAGTTTAAATTTTTCATTTTCATATGTGTGTGTGTGTGTGTGTGTGTGAGAGAGAGAGAGAGAGAGAGAGAGAGGCAAGCGGGCAGTGGGTGGGGGAGTTCATTTGCTGCTTTAGTACGTGTGGCAGGCAGCCCCTGCAGATCCATATTCCATGAGTATGGATCCACAGAGCATTCTGCGTATCATCCTCTATCCAAGCCAGCAAAGGGGGGGGAAAAACACTGAAAGAATAATGCGCCTAAAGTCTCTTTACAATGCAAGAGCCAGCCCTGTCACAGTGATTTACATCACAGACCTTGTTTTCCAAACAATACCGAACCACTTCCTGGAGAGAAAGACGGGAAGGGTGGGGAGAAGAAACTGTTTGTTGCTATGGAGATACCTTTAACATCAGAGGCTGTCACTTAAAGAAAACAGGAGGGAGGGACACATTTCATCCTGGAAATATTTCCCTTTAAAATTGGGGAAAGCAAGGGGGCGGGGAGAGATAGAGAAAAGGAATGTTCCAGGGGGAGTTCTTCTAAAACGGTCTTCAGAAAGCTAAGAGGGGCATTTGCGGCCAAACTATCATGGCGGCCTACAAACTCGGCTGGGCCGAGGCCTGTAATGCATTCTACAAGGCAAACCCCATTCCTCTGGGGAAACCATGAAGGAAACCTCAGATTTCCTGTCTACAACCCTATTCACAATCCCCCTCACTCACAAATTCACTGCCTATTCTACCATATTCCTGTATTATATGGAGGGGAACACTGAGAACACACACAGGTAAGGACATAGTTTTTTTAAATTAGAAAGCTCATACAAAACTTAGCACAGAATTCCAAATTATTTTTAAGCCCCTTAAGATAAAATAGTCTCTCTAAAATTATACTCAAGAATTAAGAAAATGAGAGTTTGTTTTCAAATCTCAAAACTTTGTTGTATTGTGATCTGGAGTGCTGTTCTGGTTGTCTTAAGGTCAAAACAGATATTACTTTGCATGAAGCAGTGATGTGTTTTTCTAATGTTACTTTAGAGTAGGCATAGGGCCCCCGTAAAGTGATGGGAGGTTAGGGGGATTGTTGTTGTTGTTGTTGTTGTTATTTATTTATTTGTATCCCACCTTTTGCCCAATGCTGGATCAGACCCTCTGCACCTATGCTACTGTAAAAATGAAAAAACAAAAGGCAGCAGCTAGATACAGATTCAAAGTAATGGTTATTTTGGTCCCTTTTAGCTGAATACGTCATTTTCTTATGTTATGCCTGACATACAGAAGGGCACCAAACTAGACCAGACAGCAGCAGTTGTGTGTGTTTAAAACACATAATTCCCCAAATCACACAAAAAGAGGTCTCTGTGTACAATTTTAACAACAAAGGCAATGTGTTATCTAACAGTACTTTCTCTCCACAGTTGAGTTCTGATACTCAACCCCACCCTGAGTGAAAAGTTCTTGGAGAAAAGGTCTGTGGAGGTAAGCATTAAGTGTACAATGGATTCAACACCCATCTAATATTCCCCTTTTGCTGTCAAAATTGGGGCCTCGACCCCTTTCTACTGAATTGGAGAAGTTCCATGTTTAAATATGCAGGACAGCCACCAAAACATGCAGGACTGTACTGAGCCGCCACAGTGAAAGGAAAGGAGAAGTGTACCTAGCTGCATGTAAGTCAAGACAAAAAGTGTACACAAACTTAGTACTAGGGTGACCATATGGAAAGAAGGACAGGGCTCCTATACTGTATCTTTAACAGCTGCATAGAAAAGGGAATTTCAGCAGGTGTCATTTGAATGGGTGCAGCCCCTGGTGAAATTCCCTCTTCATCTCAACCGGTTAAAGCTGCAGGAGCCCTGCCAGTCACCAGATACAAAAGACGGCAGGACTCCTGCAGCTTTAACTGTTGTGATGAAGAGGGAATTTCACCAGGTGCTGCATGAATACAAATGACTCCTGCTGAAATTTCCTTTTCTATACAACTGTTAAAGATATAGGAGCCCTGACCTCCTTTCCATATGGCCACCCTACTTAGTACCACAAGCTACCCACTTCATATACATCTCACATTCCCTCAGATTGTGCATTCAGTACAGCTATTTCAGAAGAAATTTTAATTTGGTGTTTGACACTGCATTCTCTGGGAAGGGCCTTCAACTTTATTTGTTTTCATTGAAGCCTTGTGGAATACAGATTGAATTTAAAAACAAAAGCAGTTGTGCTGACTGTAAGAAAAATGTCAAAACCCATTATTTGGGCCATAACTTTATTAGGTTAACTAAAGATCACAAAAGAATGTGCAAGCTTTCGAGTCGTCCAGAACTCTTCACCAGGCAAGAAGGTAAGCAAAAAAACAGTGGAAACAAAGAGTGCTGTGGCACCTTAACAACTAGTAAAAAGTGGCTGATGTTCAAGCCATAGAGCTTGAATCTAGTTACACTCTTAAGATGGAAGAGTGTTAGTGGGATAGAATCTCCTAAGTGCAAACTGAAACCATCTCAGCACCCGAGAAAGCCTAATTTGAATGTCTGCAGCCTCCTCCCACGTTCCATCTTAAGACTGTAACATGATGCACACTCCACGGCTTGAATATCAGCCACTTCCTCCACCTGCTTTTTTATTTTTTTGGCTTTGTTTACCATCTTGCTTGATTAAGAGCTCTGGAGAACTCGGAAGCTTGCTCACTATTTTATGACCTTTAGTTGGCCTAATAAATGTATTGCCCAAATATGGAGTTTTAATTAATTAACCTATGCAGCACCCTATGGAGGTTGTAGGCAGCATTCTCTCTAGATATGGCAGATGTGCACTAAAAGCTAAAACACAAAAGTTCAAAGCGGGGGAGGGCATGTAAAATGTTATTGCATTTATAAATAAGGTGGTGTTAAGCTCTTATTGTTTGATCATGCTGAAAGTCCAACCACCAACGCCCAGTGTTGCCAGGGGACAAAGGTTCAGAATTGCCCCCCATCCCCAAGTGGCTAATACTTACAGATTCCATAGAGACAAGTGAAACCTGTAACAAATGTCGAGAGCGGGATGCTCCTGTTCAGTGTTCCATTCAACAGTTACTGTATGCCCTTTTCTAGGATTCTCCGTTCAATTTTGCCCTGCCCAGAGTTTTCCATTTTTCCCTCAACAGACACTCAGGGCATGTCTAGACTGGGCGATATCCCGGGGATCATCCCTGTGCGTCCACATACCGCACAGGGCATCCCGGGAGCAGAGAAGGATGATCCTTCCCTTGCCCCGGGATATCGCCCTACCCTTCAATTCTGATTTTTCCAGTCTCTGTCGCGGTTTTGTCCCGGCTGCTTGAAAGTAAACGCTAGGAACGGGGCACGGAGCTCCTCAGGAGCTCTGTGCCCATTGGGGGGGGGGGGAGCACAAGTTTTTTTTAAAAACTTTTCATTTTCCTTTAATAAAACAATCCAAAGTGGTGGACGCAACATCCTCTTCCTCCTGGGACATCGTGCACCACGTGTAGACTGAGGGGGAGGATCTCACGATCATTATATCGTGAGAACATCCCCCTCCACCCACCCACCCCTCATCTAGCCATGCCCTCAGTATACTGCGGCCATTGAGCATGCTCAACCCTCACTGAGCTGCTTTTGGGTGTCTCTCCCCTTAGTTTTTTTCCTAAAGTTTTTGTTCCAAACTTCTAAGCCTAGTAACACCTCCCACTTATGCATGGATACTGGTGTTTCCTCTAAGTAAGGATCAGCACTCAGAGAATGAATTTGCTTTTAGTATACAGGATGGTTTAGTTAGATTGACTTTTGTTGAGGAAAAGAAGAGTCTGTCTTTCTTGCTCCCTCTCATGCCCTCTGTGCCAACCCTGCCTAGGTAAACCACTGCTACCATTACTGCTAAGGACTAGGGGAGAGAAAGGGAAGCAAAGGAGTATGTGCATGAGTCATTGGAAGTAAAGCTGGGTCTAATCTTCATTCTGTCATCCCAGCTACCTCCCTCATCAGTGAACTTGAAAACAAATGCCCTCCAGCCCCCATTGCCTATAGAACTGGCTCCTTGAGAGCTAAGCAACAGTGGGACTGGGAAGAGTCAGTAAGTCTCTTTAAACTAGTAGACAGCTCTGCTTGATCTGACCTAGACAGGCAGCATCCTAATGATTTTATTTAATTGAGAGATTTTGAACTGATGCCTTATCGGGCTATAGCGAAACTACTACTATATCCACATTCTGAAGCAATATTTGTTTCCATGTAACAAATACTTAGTTTTTTCTTAGTTTCTTTAGTCTTCTGCTTTTCGCCTTCTGATAAAATGCAGCAAATAAAAAAAAATCCAATTAAGTGGCTAAGGAAAAGGAGTAAGATGCTGTCCAAAGCCAATTAAATCTGCAGCCTGGGGCACATTCTTCACTGGGCTTTTGCATCTATAAGGTGTCACATTGCCCTACCACACAAGAAGCTAGATGCACCATATATATCTTAACCACTTGGATCTCAGCTTGCTACATTAGCTAGTCATTCAACATAGGATTCAACATACTGAAATGGTTTTTATTTCTATTGTCTTCACTTTCTTTTTTCATCAAAGAAAAAGGGTACAGTTAAGTCAGCTGTCTCTTGATTAAAATCTTCGTGCAAATCAGTTAAGGAAGGTGGGGTTTTGTTTGTTTTTTTAAGTTCTAGCCATCTTGTTTTTGACTGAGCTGTATATCTCATGTGTTTTGTTATGGGCAGAGGAAAATCAAAACCTTCCCTTTAATACAGATCTTTGTTGAGTGAAAGGATATATCAGGACCTCTATACATATTGCACTTTAAACACATGGCAGCATTTTCACAAGCAATGCCTCAGAGATATGTAATAAGGTAAATAACTAAACACAAAGTCATATCTCATCCAAAACCTAGGATTGCAAAGGTACTTTGCTAATAGGTCATATATATATATATATATATATATATATATATATATATATATATTCACCATATGTGTATAATCCACATCCCATTGAAGTCTGTGGCTGCTAGATTTACTGGCACTAAGTTGCACTCTATAGTTTCCAAACATGGGATTGACTCCAAAAATGCATTCATATTTTGAAAATGCAATGTTTAAAAGCAACCCTAAATTGAAGCATGTCCATTCACTCACACTGCCAATGCTACGCTACGCAAGTCATCAACCATCCTTAAATCTAGCATATATGTTCACTTTGCCTATGAAACCATGTACATATCCCCACCCCCACTTCCCTCCACTCTGGATTCCAATCCTGCAAAGCACATCATGCTCTGAATTCTTATTGGCAATGACAGGCACCTATTCAGGTTGAAGGTTATTAAATTACAGGAGTTTAAATGGTTTCTCTCTTACCCCAACTCACAAAATATACTAATTGCATGCTTCAATGAGGAAACAGAACAGAGAGCCTCAAGATATTTCACCATGTCGAGGAGGAGCACAAAGACAGACTCTAACCATGTGCACAATTAGAATCATATGTGACACCAAGCATCTCCCATATTCTAATTCAGAGTGGTGAACTTCAGAAACAATGCTTGCCTCGTATCCCAGTCGGGCTGCCCTTTGCAGAAGAGTTTCTCCAGCATTCTTATTGACAATAAGCCTTCGGGCTTCTGGCGGCATGGGACGACTTGGGGTAGTCTCCTGAGGGGTACTTGCAATCTGCAGCTGTGAGGGCTGAAGAGACAGGCAATAATGAGGAAGTCTGCTGCTGCAGGCGATCGTACAATGCCTGCTCATGTGATTCGACTGGCGAAGAGTCACAGTCTGAAGGAGCCTCTGGTCGCATCCAGATTCTCCTCATTAACTATGAGCTGTCAAAATCATTACTGGATTCCACACCCCACCTCATCCACCCTTAATAATTCACTGAAAATCTCTTTTTCTCTCATTAAAGAAAAAAGAAAAAAGGGCGTGGTAGTATCACCTTCTGGATTTATACCATCTAAAAATTTAAGCCCAAAATCCTCAAAGAATGGACTATACAGCAGTCCCAGGAAGTCAGAGAATTTGTCCTGGAGCAATGTGGATTGAGCATTGCACAACAGTAGAACACATTTTAAAGTAAATAGGAAGACTTTGAAAGAATCACTGGCTATGTAAGACAACAGGTTACGAATTTAAATTTGCTGACTTTTGTTTAACTTTACTAAACCTACAGTAATATTAGTGGACAATTAAGTTGAGATAAAGATACCTTCTCCTCAGTGCTTTCAATATCTGTAATGTCATCTCCAGTCAGGGATGACCTCCTCCTCCTCTCCTGCAGTGCCAAATGTTTTGTTTTACACTGACGTTTCCCTGGTGGCTTCTCACACTCGTTGTGTTTCTGCAGCAGGGATGCAGCTTTGAAATCCTCTTCTTCGTCCGTGCACAGCACATCTGTCTTCCAGTTTTCTTTAATTTTCTGCTGCTTGGCAGCCAACCTTGAAGTTGGAGTACAGCTTGGCTGGCTTTGCTTTTTGCTGTTTATATTGGTGGATGAAAGGTTCTTCATATGCGGAGACGCTGGGAAAAGAGGGATACCTAAATGGGAGGAAAGGCATTGCACATTGCATGGTGGGTTGAAACGGAGTGCACACACACACACACACTGCTAACACTTAACACAAAGCTCTTCCATTGTTTAAAAACAGAGTACTTTTACATTTGCATTGCATTAATATTGTAAGCAATTCTGCATTTGAACTACAAGTGCTAACCCACAAAATGAAAAGGAATTGTAATGGGCTGATATATGCTCTAAAGGAAGTTCTCTGATGTGCCTAGTACTAAGGATAGTACACAGACACATATCAAGGCACTGCACCATCTAGACACTGACAATGTAGATGGTGATCAGGCCACCCTCTCAATATACTACTTCCTATGAATGCAAATGAGAGAAGGGGGCTTCCTTACCTGTAAGTTCATGCTACCAAAATGGGAATATACTGCTCTTTCAGGTATAGAACTGCTGAGCCTTTTCACCTTGGGAAGCCAGTTTTTGCTATTTTTTGTAGAGCAGTGGTAAGTGAAAAATTCTAAAGGACACAGAAATGATTTTCAAAAGCAGAGATTGTATTTAAGTGCCCAATTCCCATTTCTGCCTTTGAAAAGTCTCCATTTGTGAACCAAAAATGAAGAAAGCATTGGAGTCCATTTCTTGCAGCATTCTGAAATGGGTTCATAGATCCAGATAACAATTTCTCAGTGAAGTACAGCTCCCTACCAATAAGTAGCTGCCTTTTGTGTTCAGTGCTTTGCAAGTATCTAACTTTCAGGAGAAAGTTAATTGTCTTGCAAAAATGCCATGTATTTAATCTAATTGAACCAGAATATATTGACCCTGTGTGACCATTTTAGCTTCCCCAAAACAGCAAAATACATAGTCTAGGTTCATGTAATATTCTACTAGCCATGCCTGAAGAGAGAAAATGATTTCCCAAGACATGAAAGAAATGTGACGAGAAGAAAGTAAAGATGTTCTAGCTCCATTTGTTTACGTGCCATTTTCAAGAGAAAAATAAAACAAAATTGAACTTCTTCTGAATCTAGAAGGACCCATTAATCCACTGAACTGAACAAATGACTAAAAAGTAAGAACATTTTGTAGCACTGAAATGCATGTTATATCAAATCCAGGTTTCTTAAGTTCTACTTCTGCAAGATCAAGTAATGGAGAAATGGAACAGAAGCCAGGAAGCCAGGAAATGGAACGGACTGAATCTGTATACCTGTATACAGAACTTGGTCTGTATACCTAAGAAAGAGCTCCCTTTTCTTCCTCACAAAAATTCAGAAGCTCCTTTGAATAGTTGGTAAAGTCTCAAGTTGTTCTAACAGCTAAGGAATAAGGCCTAGTTCTCACTGGGATGGTACACTTGTGCCTGGGCTATATGATTTCAGACAGCACGGAGGTGAGGGTTGATATATTTTCCGTTTGCTTTTATGGAAAAAACTCATCACAATCTGAAATAGTAAAACCAATACACAGGTTTATCTCCTCAGTGGTCTGCAAACTAGGCCTAAGACTCAATTCTGTTTCACTAACTAGAGCCTATAGTCATAAGCCTAGGGAAATGAAGCACATCAGTGATCACAGCAGATATACTGTCCTGGGATGCAAAAGTCTAGGTTAAATTGGGTGAACGAGTGGGAAAGAATCATTAGAGCCATTGCCCTGATTCTCCAAGACAGACAGGACGAACACAGCACAATCGGCCTATATTTGCAGCTCCAACTGCCCCACCCAGTGCTCACTGCTGGGTGAGCCACCCAGCAGCAAGAGCACTACTGAAGCCACTAACCTCAGCCTCCCCATTGTGCTGGAGCAGGCTTACCCAGCAGTGAGGCCCAGGCACCTTACTCCCTGTGCAACGGTGGCAGTTTGTAAGTGGAAGGAACTGTTGGCCCAATCTCAGTTGCGTAGCAGCAGCACCAGTGCACATAATAAAGCTTCCAGCCCAGTAAGGGTCAGGGGAAATTAGTCAACAGAGTCCCAATCTGGCTTTATAAAATGGCTTACTCTGGCCTGGCACCTCAGCCTAAGCAACTTGACTGTTAGGTGCAGGCCACACTGTTTTTCTGCCTGCTGAAACAGCCAAACAAGCCACCATCCTAACCAGGAAATGGGGCACCAAATAGAGGGGGTGAATCCTTTCCCTCTGCACCATGGTCCTGATTAAAGTTTTTCCCTCCCCCTGGCTGCTATTTGTCATGCTATTGATACCTATACCAGTCTGAGGAATGATTCCAGCTCTGGAGAATGATTTTCCTCCAAAGTCAGGAAAAGGGGTTAATTCCTCTGCTTTTCCATGTGCCATGGTGCCCATCCTATTCCTTCCCACACCTTCTGGTGCTATGTAAAGACAGGTGCATTGGATGAGATCACATATTTAACCTAACCTGTAGTATGACCCCAAAACCGCTTTCCCAAAGACATGCACCCAGATGGAAATGAAAGAACATATTTCAATTTATGTCATACTACTAACTTGTATTAAGTACTATGGCTATTGTGCTAATATTGTATTTAAATTGTCACTTTATTTTCTGTGAACTGCTTTGAGCACAATGTATCTCTGGAAAATGCAGCATATAAATAAACTGACTATGACTAAATAGGAAAGTGAAGAAAGTAGCAGCAAAACATGGGGGTTGAGTAGAACAATCCAGCTATTCCGCCTTCGACCACTGAAGGAAAGAAATTGGGAACAGACATCTGTCACCTGTCCTGACATTAAAAAAAATGGAATACAAGCATGCTTCTTTCCTTCCTCCCTCCCAGCTCCCCAGAACATGAAAAATTAGCTCAGAAGTTCAAAACCTAATGGAGCAGCCTATTCCCATGAGTGATTAAAGACTTAAACCTCTTCATACTTTGTTTAATCTACTCAACCTTAATAACCCATTTTACATACACATGTGTTAAAAATTGTTATGAAAGTTAAAACCATTCCTAAATAATAAGAATGCCAAAAAAATAATAAAATACAGACAAAAATATTTTAGGTTTGTTTTTAAAAGACACACACATTCCCCTAGAATGTGGCTTTAAAACATAATTCACACCACACACAAACAAATTTTGCAAAACAAGCATGAGTGAAGTTTAATAGTGGCATTTTAAGTCCTTTATATAATAATAAATAATTTATATTATATGTATTATAATATAAAACTTTTATCCAAAAACTACTGACAACCTCTTAGCACTGGTGGCAGCATGCGTCACTAAGTAATGCTAGATTTCCCTAGTAATCTCTGCATACCTTGTTCATTGTCACTTGTTTTGAGGGACTCTTCAGACCAACTTCTATTGCTTTTGACCTCTGACCTTTTCTTGGTGTGCCTTTCTTCTGTGCAGTCTTTGACCTTTGCAGTGGCCTCTGGCTGAACAGCCTCAGCTAAATCTTTCCTGCTTTGCCGGCCCAACTTGCCGGGTGGGGATCTCTCTGGTGACACCTGCTGCTCCCATAGTTCCCTAAGATGCTGCAGGTGACGCTGCTTTTTGGGATGGAGCCCTGTTAATTCAATGCACACCTTCAGGTTGGTCACCTCATTACAATTGGGCTCTTCTAAGTGGTTAGAGGAATTGTTTGTCATTTCCCTCTCAGGCCAGTCATCTAATGGAAAAATAACTAAAAATTAATCAAAAGGCCCTCAACTTGAAACAAAAGCTATAGTTCACTTGTGGGGCAGATTGTTTCAGCTTCACCACCACACTATGCATTTTTAAAAGATTAGCTCAGGTAGGGGTTTGCATGCACTACAGCCATTTGCATTGTCCAATGATTACATTGTACAATGACTAGTCTTTTACCCTTTAGGTACTCGAACATCATTCAGGTGAGTACTTGGGATTGGCACAATCAAGGTCATAAATGGACATACGTTAATTCAAAAAGTGTTCATTTCACAAGCCATGCCTTAAAAGTTACCAACTGGTCTTGGTTACCTTTGGAATTCTTCCTCTTTTTTGCTTTTGATGCAAATTCCTCATCCAGTTCCTCTACAAAGTTTTCTTTAAGGCTTCCATCATTCTGCATTTTCTCACCAGAATGTTTACGCTTTCTGTCCAGATGTGGGCACAGGGCCTGGTTGACATCTTCTGCTGTCTGGTCAGTTGTCTTTTCATATACAGCAAGTCTCTCCAAATAACTGTCTGGTGGAGGACCTTTGTTCTCAGAAGTTGCAAAATTGTGAACTTGGGTGCTCTCTGAATTATGAAAATCACCTTAAAAAAAAGTCACCACATTATAAACTGAAGGACTCTCTTGTGCAAGAATTATTTAATTGCTAAGAGCAAATCTAGTGCCACCATACATTTTTAAAGAAAACTTTTATTTCCAAAGTATGTAAGTCAAATCTGTAAAATACAGAGGGTGGGATTAGGATGAATATTAAAACAGATGTACCAAGAACCAATAGGAAAACCAAACAGACACAAATATTGCTAGCATTTCATTAAACCAGTATATCACTAGGAAAAGGGGGTATCATCCTAGTCATTTTTCCCCCACATATATTATAGCCATCAGTTATTTTGTAATCTCGGATTAATTATTTCTGTTCAAAGCACACCTAATGAATGTATGCTATAGAGCCTGATCATAGGGTGGGCAGGTGTCCTTACAGAGGATAGTCCTATATTTTGGAGAATTGTCAAGAGGACAGTCCTCAGGTTGAAGGTGTTCTCTATTTGGAGACTATCCTGTCCACCCCCAACTTTCTCCACCCCAGCTTAGGGTAACATCCCAATAAATGTGCACTCTCTGGGTAAGAAAAGTGTTTTAAAAGTGTTGTACATATCCATATTGCACTTCCACTCCTCTTTCGAAGTGCTATAGCTTACTTTATTTTTCATAGCTGTGGAACTCATTTGCAGGCTTTGAAAACCTGGGTGACATTATGTATCCTCAAGGTTATTCTTAACTGTAAGCTTAGCCGAGAATATATACAATATAACAAAATCCACTTAGGTGTCTTAAGGTCTTCAACAGACATATTTCTGAACATGAATCCAAGATCTATATGAGCAATGCATAAGAAGAAGCCCCACCTTAAACCTGGAGTTCCATACACTTTCTTTTATTTAAAAACAAACATTTTCCTATGAGAATTGCTTAAGCTTCTATGCCTTTCAGATATTCTCTTTCTCCTTTCAGTTTTCTGTGTGTGTTTTTAAAATAATGCAGTTGATCTCTCTCTTCTTATATATATCTGCCTCTTGTCTTCTTTTCTTTGTCCCCAGCACATTCCTCCTCAATCTTATCACTTAACTTACTCTTTCTATTTTGTCACATGCCTTATCATCAGCAACCCATTTCTTAAAATGTTTGCCTTATACCTGCTAGTTGGAAAAACAGACTTAAGAGGGGTTTTGAATCAGAGCAAGGTGGTTTTTAAGACTGACGTATTTAAGAAAAGGATGTGGGACTGAATATATCCTAAGATTATAAACAATATGAAGCTTTTTTACAATAAGCACTTTTGCTGAAAAATATTAACTGTTAGGTGTAATAAAGACAATGAAGACAAATTCTAGGTTTTTATATAAGCATACAGGTCTGGATTAAATCTGCAAAGCATCTGGTGTCACCAATTTGGAAAAAGGCAAAAATGCTACAGCTTATTTTCCTCTGAGATAAAGGTCTAGATGGGTATTTTACATCCTTCATTTATTAGATGCTCCACATTGGCTGCAGGGAGAAAGTGTTCATTCTCGTTTTGTGTTAAGGTTATTCTTTAAAAATACTAATAACCTTCTTGCAAGTATTTAGAGAATTGGGATGTTATTGTTGGAGATAAAAGTTTGTACTTTAATGATAAGTAAAGCTTGAAGAATGTATTAATTAAGCCTATGAATCCATGACTACAGAAGATGTTTTGACCTACTGGACTCATACCAATAGACTGACCATTTAAATAAAACATTAAAACACACATTCATCATGCACAGCTCCCACATAACCTTCATTTGAAGTGGGCCTTGAACTAGAACCTTCTCCTGTCTGAACCGGAACTAGAGCTAGGTCAAACACCTGATAAATACTCGGGGTGGCGGGGAGAAGCAGAGGGATTTTCATGCACACACAGCCAAATATCAGGAAGCCATGCATAAGCCAGGCATCAGGCATTAATGCATTATAATTCTAAGTGCTAATTATGTCAAATATGGAAAAAGTTTCTTCTGCTCCATCACAAGTGCTAGGGAGAAATGACTGCTCTGAATTCTCTTATCATTTTACTACCAGGAACCAACTTGATAGGAATGCCAGCATGAAAGAAGAATATTTCCCTGCCGTAACAGTTTGGGAATTCCCTACACCAAAGAATCAAGAGAGAGAGAAAAAACACCAAAGAATCAAGAGAGAGAGAAAAAACCTTGGCTTCCCAAATATTGCACAATCAAGCATCAATCAGTCGCCTACATGTGAGAGTTTTGTACAAGCTTTTCATTTAATCACAGCCACTTTGAATAAGATTATTTCTGGGTTTACTTGTATTAGCACTTCCAACTCTAACACTGCAAATTCTTGTCTGCATCTTCCAGCTTCAGCCCGACCATGGTAACACAGAAACTAAACACGACCTTGCATTCCACGGAAGGAACAAAAATAGAGTCTCCTACAAGTACTGTTTGTTGCCCACAGTACACTGATCACACTTGGAGATACACTTAAGTTTTAACTTTGCCTATTTGTGAACAAGAAACAAATACCTTCATTTCTATACTGAAGGCCATTATATTCTGCAGATGTGAAAATAGAAGCGACTTTCCATCTCTTCAGTATACTTTTTCTTATCCTGAGATCTTCTTTAGGAAATGTTAGTGAGCCATCTGAACACTAAAATTACCTAATAACTATCATCCAAAAAGTATAACACAATGGGAACAATACAACCTGTTAGTTACAACTGAGCCCAACTGAGATCAATAAAACCTAGACAGCAATCCTATACAAGCTGGTTGAGTTCAACCTGCGGGATCGCCTTCTCCCATACAATCCATCCCGCACACTCAGGTCCTCTGGGAAGAATCCACTTCAGCTAGCAAAAACTAGATTAACAACTGTTACCCAGAGGACCTTTTCTTCCGTTGTTCCCAGACTGTGGAATGACCTGCCGGAGGAGATTTGTCAACTTGACAGTCTTTTAGAATTTAAAAATGCAATAAAGACTGATCTATTCCGACAGGCCTATCCAGTGTTTTAATCACGTATGGTATGTTTTAATTCGTTTTTATGTGTATTTTATATCATGTTTTTATACTGTTTGTTTTACACTTTGAATTGTTTTAGTTTTTGTGAACCGCCCAGGGAGCTTCAGCTATTGGGCGGTAAAAAAATGCAAATAATAATAATAATAATAATAATAACAACAACAACAGGGGACTTACATCCGACTGATGAGCCTCGTGTGGCGCACAGCGGTAAAGCAGCAGTTTCTGCAGCTGAAACTCTCCCCACGGCCCGAGTTCGATCCCAGCGGAAGCTCGTTTCAGGCAGCCGGCTCGGATCGACTCAGCCTTCTATCCTTCCGGTGTCAGTAAAATGAGTACCCAGCTAGCTGGGGGAAAGGTAATCATGGCCGGGGAAGGCAACGGCAAACCACCCCACTATAAGGTCTGCCAAGAAAACGTCAGCGAAAGCTGGCGTCCCTCCAAGAGTCAGTAATGACTCAGTGCTTGCACGAGAGGTTCCTTTCCTTTCCTACATCTGACTGAGCATGCATAATGTTGGGCTAAACAGCATTTCAAATGCATTTTACTTCCAGTGGATTGAATCCAGAATTAGTCATGATTAGAGTAGTCCCACAGAACTTAATGGGACAAGTTAGCATTATTTCAGTGGGTATACTCAAAGCATGACTAAGTCTGGATCCAACCTATTGGAAATAAATAGTGCAATAGCTTTAATTTTTGGAAGCAGAATTCCAGTTTTCCAATTTCACACACGTACAGGACTTTTCTACCCTTGTTTATTTCTGCCTACTTAGCAAATCATGTGTGTACGCATCTGTGTGCATCATTAGAAGACATAAAAGTAATGAAAAATATAAATATTTGCCATTTTGAGTTTTTATTGCTTAGTATTGAAAAGCAAGATTTCCCAAAAATGGAACACAAAAAGAAATACCTGCTTGAGAGATAGAGGGAACATAAGTTTGGAGCACTGAATTTTACTGGTCTTCCCAAAAGCATAAGAAACTTGTGTGTGTCATTGACACAAGAATTTAATTTGGATGACCATATGAAAAGGAGGACAGGGCTCCTGTATCTTTAACAGTTGTATAGAAAAGGGAATTTCAGCAGGTGTCATTTGCATATATGTAGAACCTGGTGAAATTCCCTCTTCATCACAACAGTTGAAGCTGCAGGAGCTATACTAGAATGACCAGATTTAAAAGAGGGCAGAGCACCTGCAGCTTTAACTGTTGTGATGAAGAGGGATTTTCCCCAGGTTCCTCATATATACAAATGACACCTGCTGAAATTCCCTTTTCAATACAACTGTTAAAGACACAGGAGCCCTGTCCTCCTTTTCATATGGTCACCCTAATTTAATAGGCAGTAGAAAGACAGACATCAGTGAAAAAAATCTGCCCAGGTAAGTATAACGTATGTAGAATGAAACAGGAAATATCAAGATTCATGCATTGAGCAGGGGGTTGGACTCAATGGCCTTATAGGCCCCTTCCAACTCTACTATTCTATGATTCTAAGGGCAGAATGGCCAACACCATCCCATACCATCACCTGCAAAAAGGGCTTCTTTAAAAATAAAGTATGGGTCAAGGAGCCTAGACAACTGCAAAAATGCTGCAGATTCATTCTCAACATCATTCCTAACAGCTTAGCAAATATAACCATTTCCCTTTTGTTGGTTGTATATGATCCCTAACTCTCATAAATTTAGCTTAAACAAGATAACTTGCATTATATAGTAGTTTATAACCATTTAATCTAGCATTCCCCTAAATTCTGATAGCAGCGATACACTTACTTCCTGAATTAAAATTCAAGTCACACTTCACTCTTCCACCTGGAAAACTCTTTCCTGTAGTAGAGTATGTAGGAGTAAGAATTACTTCATCTCTTTCTCTCATCATGGCCATGGATCTGGGCATGTTTCCTGTTTGGAACACCAGCCTAGAGAAGTTACTCATGTACAGATGCAAGGGGCACTCTGCTAAGCACAGGTAATGTTGCTGCATTTCTGCACTGGGAGCGCTTGACGATTACCTGCTAAGCAGGAGAAACTGATTAGGAAGACACAGTAGAAACTGTATTTCCTAAAACAAATAAGATCCGGTTTCTGGATCTCACTACTAGTACTACACTGGCTGTAGGTAGTAGGGTCTTGTTGTCACCCAGGCATTAATACAACCCTATGCTAGTCTTCCCATTGTAGCTTTTGTGATGGAAAATACTAGTCGTGTTGCAGCAGCTAAAGCCATTCAAAAAGTATGGGATGCCTGAAGGTATCTCAACAATCCCTCTTGCAGTATTTGAAAAGCCCATTTACACATTTAACATTTCTTAAAACACATGTGATATGTGTTTTAAGAAAAATGTAATATTTCTCCAAGAAACAATTCTGATTCTTTTTACCAACATTGAGCCACCAGACCTTGTTTAAATGGATCTGTGTACCAGTTCAACATCACTGCTGAATGGACTTACAACAAATACATCCCATAATTTATCACATGTGTGGCACAGAAGTTCTCCATAGCAACATTTATAAGCCACCTTGGCAACAAAAAAACCCAGCTATACTATGGCTCTCACCATCGCTACTGATTTTGAAATTCCCTGGAAAAGAATAAATATGTTTGCCTCCTATTCCTGGTTTTGAATTTTCAGTTAGGAGGTAGCCTACTTTATGCCATTCTAATAAAATAAAATAAAAATTGCACTGATGCATCTGCAAGCAACAAACTGCTTGTGCCTTAATATGTTTATGCCACTGCACTGGAACATCAGTTAAAACACCACATCCCAACTACCTTATTTTAACTGGTTATGAAAGATGCAACCAAAAAGAAAGAGACAAATACTTTGGCTAATCCATTGGCTGAATTTATGACAATCATAGCTCTTATTCAGCCCATTTCACCTTTGCACCAGATTAAAGAATCAGGTGTTACATAAACACGGCTGAAACTGCCAGTAGGCATTACAGCCTCTCTTGTAGTATCAGGCATGTTTTAGAGAGCACTAGAGCAAGCAGGCAGACTGCTGTATCTGTACAACATTTTGCTTGCTTCAGTGAGACTCTACCCAAGTGCAACAGTCCCATCTGCACACCACAGGACCAAGAACAAAATTTATTCTTCCACTCCTATAAATTTACAGTAGTCCACCTACTCAGTGCAAGGAATGGAAGGTCAAACATAGACTTCTCTCCTCATCCTCATAAGATCTGCTTCCTGTATGCAGTGAACCATATGGGTGGCTTCGAGCACAACTGTGTAATCCAAGTTGCAAGAGGCTCCCCAAGGGGTTCAGGTGCATTTTAACTAAGGCAACATACCCCCCCCCCAACTACAACAAGGGAGCTGGTTAGCACCACTGAGGATCAATGGGACATCTTCATTTTTCCTTAGGCTTTGTGCCTTTTCCATTGACCTGCCTGTCCCTAGATCAAAGATGAGGATGAAAACTGGCACTCTTTCACTATTACATCTGTCTTTCTTTTGTCTTGTTGATATTGGGGAAACAGGTGGGAGGAAAGACAGTGACCCAATTCTCACAATCGAAACAAGCCACTGGGGCTCATGTAAGCCATGGTGGCTTGCTTAAATTGGTGATGCATGCCAGACACTATTAACCTAATTACCCACCCAGGCTCAGCTTGTTATCTTGTCTGAATCCAGGTGGCATGGTTTGAAGGAAAAACAACCTTCAAATAACCCATGGCATGTGTCACAGATTTCACTGATTAATGTGTAAACACACAATATTGAACAACAGTTTTTGGGTACTCCTTGTTAATGTCCATATAGGAAATTGAACCATATTTCTTAGGTCCTCTTTCTTACCTTCTCTACGTGAGGGCAACTCCCTTTTCTTTTTGGTAAATTTCATCAAGCCACCATGGCTTATTTAAGCCCTAGTGGCTTCTTTGATCATGTAGACCAGTCCAATATCTTTTACCAGTTATTTTTTACTTCACATGCAAACCTAGTCAAAGCGTGATCATAACTGGTTCACATGACGCAACACCCCACCATAGCTTAATTTAGCCATGGGGGCTGTTGCATTGTGCTGGGCATCTGAGAGTATCTTTGCATGGCATCTGGCTTACCATAGCTTGTCGTGTCATGTGAATTGGGATGGCATGGCTTGTTGGTAGTGGGCAGGAATCCAAAAATAGACCATGGCTTATTTGAGGGTTACTACCAACTCCCAACAAGGCATGCTGCCCAGGTTCACATGACATGACAATCCACACTAGTGAGGGTAATAATGCAAATTTCATTGATATGCAACCAGTACAGGAGGCAGGGGAAATAAGCCAGCATGGCTTACTTACCCTGTTGTGATCATGCAAATCCAGTCAGTGTATTAAGCCCAACGTAAGAGTAAGTTTTCATAAGGTAATTTTAATTTCAGATTAATAATCCAAATAGAAATCTGCTAGACCAGAAGGCAACTGATAGCTCAGGCCTAGCCTACACAAATAACATTAGGTTGTAAAAGTAGTCTATACCTCTTCAAATTACAGGCAAGAATGCCATTTTTAAATGCTCCCTCATGTAAAATGTTCCCTGCCAGGAGAAAACTAGGATAGTAGGGAGAAAGGCTCTAGATAGCTGTTTTCTGCTGTGTTTATTTTCTATTTGCAGGGAGTTTGAAGTGGTGGTGGGGGGTATGCTGCCATAGGGAGGGGGGTATGCTGCCATAGGGTAGGGTGACCATATGAAAAGGAGGACAGGGCTCCTGTTTCTTTTAAGAGTTGCATAGAAAAGGGAAGTTCAGCAGGTGTCATTTGTATGTATGGGGAACCTGGTGAAATTTCCTCTTCATCACAGCAGTTAAAGCTGCAGGTGCCCTGCCCTCTTTTAAATCTGGTCACTCTAGTATAGCTCCTGCAGCTTTAACTGTTGTGATGAAGAGGGAATTTCATCTGGTTTTCCATATATACAAATGATCTGCTGAAATTCCCTTTTCTATGCAACTCTTAAAGATACAGGAGCCCTGTCCTCCTTTTCATATGGTCACCCTACCATAGGGAGGCCTTCATAAATGACACCCTTTCATCAATAACCTGAAGTGGTTCACCCCATTCTAATACTTTATTCTGATGCATATGTATATCCAACCTCGAAGTCGTATTCTATATACTAATAGTGAACTCATTCACCGAGTTCTCATCCTTATGTAGCCAATTCACCATCCATGCATAAGAGCTGAGTATCAACAAGCTGGGGGAAACCCGAAAGTTTGCAGAAATACAAAAATCTTTAGTAAAAAAACTTGAGGGAACAATCCCAACCTGCAAAAATAGTCCAAAGAAGACTGCACATGGTTACAGAATGCAAAGGTTTTTTTGTTTTTGTTTTTTTGGGGGGACACAGAAAATCAGAGCCAAGGAGAATAAAAGGTGGCATGGGAGGAACTCTGAATAGAAATACTCTGAACTCCACATTTTAAATGTCAAAGTTTTATCCAATTGTAAGATTCAAGATTGACCTAAGAAATGAATCTATATTAGGTATAAGTCATTGAAGAGAAGAATAAAAACCACTCTTTCTCAGGTTCACACAAAAGCTGAACCTGGAAATGTTTTAACTACATCAGATACTTAGGTGTACTGGCACGGTCTGTGTCATTGCCCCAAAGTTCAAGATGCCCTGAAGAACCCCCACTCCCACCCCAAACAAAACACAATGCTAAGAACATTCTGCTCAGCTCCATTTATTCGTGCTATCGCACAGAGCAAGAAGGTGGATGGAGATGGCAAAGCTTTTATAGCAGTGCTCTAGACATAGTCACTGTAGAGACTGCAACATGGAAGAAAAAGGCTCTTTTTAACATAATGATCGGGTTTGCATGATCACCATGACTTAAACAAGCCATGGTAACTTGTTTAAGCCATGACAAGTGCCGGGCACCATTAGCCTAACTACCCACCCAAGTGCGGCTTTTCATGTTGTCTAAACCCAGCGCAGCAAGGCCTGCTGTCAGGTTACTTGACAGATATTTAATCCTCAAACAAGCCTGGGCTGACACAAGTCATGCCCAGGCAGGTAATTAGGCACATGCCACAGCTTAAACAAGCCACATGCTACATCTCAAACAAGCTGCAGTGATTGTGCGAACTGGCCCCATGTCTACAATAGTAGTGTTAAGAAGTTAATTAGCCTAGAAAGTGTTTTTGAAAACAGCCTTCAACCACTACTGTCAGAAAGGCTATAGTCCAAAGTGATCTCACAGCATTCTTTTTGAAATTAGTACAACTATTCCTTAAAAGAATTGATAGGATCGCAGCCTCTTATTTTCAACTTTTTTGCAAAGATAAACCCTGCAATATGCACAACCCGTTTGTGTTGTAAACATGTTGTCAGTCCACAAACAGAAAAAAATAATCATTATGCAAAGCAACGTCAAAGTAACTCACCCCAACCCATATTACATGGAAGCTAAGAGCTTCACTATAAATTACATCAGCAACCCTATGGCACCTTTGTCTCCCTGCAGACATAACATTTGGTATTGCATGAAGGTAATCACCCAGGCAAAACACACACCTGACACACAAACCCCAAGCAGAACACATCACACCAAAACAAACTGGCTAAAACACACAGGAAAAACAAGCAAAACTCTCCCTTGCTTTCCAGCATCCCTTCAACTCCCCACCCCCCAGGATGCTGTCTGCCCCCTAAGTTCCCAGGGGACATTCACACACACACACACACACACACACACACAGAGAGAGAGAGAGAGAGAGAGAGAGAGAGAGAGAGAGAGAGAGAGACCTTTTGCTGGCTAGGCATGCTTCAAAACAAAGCACTGAACTGCAGGCACCACCATTTTTAATTTTTAAGAATGCCTCAGGGGCCCATGTGGGGCCCAGATTCATTCTCTGAAATAGGCAGTGCTAGAGGTCAGCACTTTGCTTTACAGCATGTCAGCCTCCCAGTCATTTTTTTTAAATTAAAAAAAGACAGCCTGGCAGAGCACCCACAGGCACCACGTTGGAAACCCTACTCTAGTAAGTTTTCCTGCCCCACTTCCATCAGGTCACCAATTCCATGGAGCAAACACAGGGTAATTAATATGAGGGCACTATTTCACATAGGGATACTGCTAAATGTTACAGCTTGAGGAAATGGAAAGCTTGCCACAGGTTGCCAATCTCCAGGCAACCATAATATGTGATCTAGCTTTTAGACACACCTTAAATCCCTCTTACCACATTACTGTTTCTTGTGTAGATGTGTCCTCAAAAAAGCCTAGATTTTAAAGATCTGCAATTTAGCAAATTGATAGAACTTCCTGTTAATTCACAGCTAACTAAGGCCTAAACTACACTAAGCAGAATACTGCACTGTGAAAGCAGTATGACAGTGGTACATAAAAGGCAGGAGCCACACTAAGCAGGCTATAGCACTATGAAACTGCTATCTGGTATGTGTCAATGAGCCCAAACAGTTGTCAATGCACTTCAATACCACTAAAAAGTAGTAGTGTGGCTCCTGCCTTTTATATACCGCTTTTATAGTGCTATATCTTGCTGGCTGTAGATTAGGCCTAAGAGTGCAGTCCAGATGTCACCGATTCATCTGGACTGCAAAAGTCTGGATTGCACTCTTGAAAAAAGCATATGAGGAACACAGTCAAGATACAATGCCTACTTTCATTTCTAATCAGTCTCCATACATCTCAATTAGTTAAATGCCTTTTTACCCCAATGGAGCTTTGAAGAACAAGGACTGGTGACAAGGAATACTTGGTGGCTTGTGGGGCAGACATAAGTAATTGTTTCTGGGTAATGGAAGGTGTCAAATCCTGGGTCAATCTTGACATGAAGCTTTGATGCTCGCATGCTGACTTTTGTGAAACAAACCCAAAAGCACAAGGAAAAAGCGGCAATGGAATAATTATCCTGTTCCTAGAGCTATCCCATAAAATTGATATGTTTCAACAAAAATGTATCCTCTTACATGCACCCAGCCACAGGATTGAAAATGTTACTCCTTGAGCAAACATACATTACATCCCAATCAACCTTCATACATTATAAACACCTAAAAAGAGACCTTTGCCTTCATCTCCTTTTATTCCAGCTCTGATTAGTCATTCACTCTTCCCACATTTACTATCTTTGCTCCAGCTCCCTTTGACAAAAGCCAGCTCTTCCCTTCACCTTGTTGCTAGCTAAGGCCGTGTAAGATGCCCAGGAACAGTAACGACTTTTCTTTTAACTTAACAGCACTTTTGAGTGTTCAAGGCTCATGAGGAGTATGCGCAAACAATTATGAAAATAAAGGAAGCAGAAAATGAGCAGCAAACAAGAATCAGAGCATCAGGCCTCTAATTTCAGAAGAAAACATAGGACTTTGCTCCTCCACAACCTGAACCCTGCTTAGCACCTTTGAGAAAATTCTCTTTCCATGAGGAAATACATCGTCCTTACCTAGTCAAGGGCCCGCCGCACCCTTTTTGTGCAACATTAACAGTTCTGTCAAATACAGTTGAATTTGGTAGGTGAATATATGAATTTGTGACCAACACATCCAAAAGTTAGTACAATAATAGCTTGTAATTAAAATTGCCTATTGTCTCAATTCATCTGCCATAACTCTGAAGACAGCCCCATGCCACCAAAAGATAACCCCAAACACACACATATGTGCACACACGCGTGCGCACACACACACACACTCTAAAAGCACCCATTATCCCATCAGCATGTTTCTGGAGTAGAGGAGGCAATTTGTTGTACCATCTGAGTGGGGATTGGGTACATTTAGTCTGGAAGTCTCAAATTCTTTAGCTTACAGCAGCCTTGCTGAAAGCACTGGTGATTAGTTGGAAGCATCCCCATACTAATAATTGGCAGAGTCTTGCTATTTACTGTTTTACTCTGTACAGCACCATGTACATTGATGGTGCTATATAAATAAATAATAATAATAATAAAATACAGCCAAAATACAAGCCTTACCTAGCCTTAAATCTATGGCATAGTTTGGATAGACCCCAACCAAAGTCCTACTTAGAGTAGACCCATTGATATGAATTAGATTAAGTTAGTCATCACTAACTTGTCCCATTTATTTCAATAGTTTTACACTAAGTAGGGCTTTGGTTGGATTCTATCCTTTATTCCATACTGGTCCCATGGAATTCCATATTATGAATGGAAATTTATGCAGTGTCTATCAAACTAGAGGCTTGTATCAGATTACTGAGAGGGGTGAAGAAGAGCCCTGCTGGATCAAACCAAAGGCCTATCTAGCCCAATGGCTAACCAGATGCTGATGGGAACTCACAAGTTCAAGAGCAGCTTCCAACTCATGTTCCCAGCAAGTGGTATTGACATGCACACTGTCTTCTTCATGACTAGTAGCCATTGATAGCCTTATCCTCCATGAAAAAAGAGGGGTCTTTTACTGAATCTGACTGTACCTCACACAAATCAGTGGCTCTCTAGGAACACCACCAGCAACAATCATGTTAACATTCACACACTTCAGAGAATTAAATGGAATGCTTCATGATTAAATGGGCTAGTAATTCAACCATCCAAGACTGATCTTCCTTTTTTTGCCACCCTCTGGCAATAGCCTGTAGCTTTCTCAGAGACACCACAAACAACTTTTGAGCTGCAGATGTAAAATAAAGTTTATGCCAAAAAAAATCCTTGCTGTCAAGGAAAGCTCTGCATGCATTGCTAACACTATGCACTAGCCTTTTAGATTTAAATGCTTTAAAAACTATGTTATGGCATAGTTTTGCCTCAAACATCTATAGGAGGCACACAGACACTTCAAAAAGGCATCTAAAAATTTGCTTACATCTGTCATTGTCATTTTGCCCAGCAATGGCATCTTCCAAAGTGACAGACTTGGGCTTCTTTTCATTATTTCCTTTCAAGTTTTCCCAGTCTGCTTGGTTGAATCGGCAGACCTCCGGGTCTTTGGTTGCTATGTGGCCTTCTCTCTCTTTCATCTCCAACTCTGAGAAGCGCATCATTGCACGCTAGAAAGAGAATTGATATGAAAAAAAAAATCTCACAATAAGAGCTACTTCATTTACCTTACCTTATATGAAAGTATTTCCAAATGAAAAGATCTGTTCAAAACCAAGGTTTAAGATGCAAACAATTATATATAAAATTTTAAAATCTCAGACATTCAATATGCATGGCATGTAGTATCTATACACAAAATATATACACAGTTCTTCCATATATAAATGTAAATTGCATACAATATTACATATATATGTACATATATATACATATTAAAAAGCATTGTCTTTTGGGAGGTATAACAAAACAAAACAAAAACTGCACAATGAATAAAGAAGATCATGGCCCACAACTTCCCTTTGTGTACTTGGAAATGAAATTTTAACTCAAAGGTTTATGCAAGATTCTAGTAATAAAAATTTGAAGAACTGACCTCACAGTAAGCAGCAGGTAGACATAAAATACTGTCCTCTTGTAATCCTTCCATCTATGTAATTAAAATGGGCACTCAATGGATCATTTAGATAATTTCATCCATTTTTATAAGCATCAACTAATTCTTTTCTTAACAACGCAAAAACAATTTGGCTTAACTCATCTTTTCATATAACGCAAAAGTAACCTACAATGCTTGCCATCATTCAACATCAAATTCACTACAGCTTTTACTCTATGGTACATTTTACTTGGTAAAGAAGCTTCATTAAACTTGCTAAAATATGGTTGCTACTCCTCTTTATCAAAAGCCATGTATGGTATATTAATCAGAACCTCTGCTATTACTTCATTATTTTCTAGTGCTGCCCAAATAGAGGCAAGCCATAGCAGACTACCTTTTCTTTTTTAACATGTCATGCATTCTTCAACTCCCCTTCATTGCTACATGTTATGCTTATGAGATTAAATAAGTTAGAATACTAATTAACTACATATAATTCCTATCTATTAATGCTCAACTACCCCTGGCTTTATAGTAGAACCCAAATATACGCAAGCTTACCATTGCTAGTTGTGTCAAGGTAAGATTTAAATTTGTAGTATATACCTACATTCCCCAACCTCTGTAACATATCAAAGTTCATTCTCAACTGTGACCTTACAATTAAAAAAATGCTCGGGTAGTTAAACCTCAGAGACTCACCTGCAGAGCCCGCTGTTCTCGACTCAGTTGGCTAGAGTCTGCATACAGTTCAGTTGTAACACACTTGAATCGGTCACCTACATAACCAGCAGAGTTTGCAATTCTCTTTGCCAGTTTAGATGGCTTAGGCTTCAGCAGTTTGCCATCATTAGATTCAGTGCCCTCAGCCCCATCTTTGGCATATGTCTGATGGACATCAATGCTTGACTGTGCATTTCCCATGCAAAGTTGTTTCGCATCCTCTGGCATTTTGCAAAAAGACATGGCCAGGCCATCATTCCCGTGAGTAGTGTCCAAGTACACAGAGGAAGGGGGGACCGTTAACCTCTCTCTATTTTGGCTTATTGCAAGATCCTCTTTTCTTAAGCTGAACACTGATGGATGTGGGCTCTGGGCTTGCTTAAAGTTGTAAACTTCATGGAAATTATTTCTCCCACACTCTTCTCTCATTACAATAAAGTCTCTGTGTTGAAAGGCTTGTTCCATCTTGTGCTTTGTGGAGTCATTTGTTTGATTACTACTTTCAAGAGGAAAAGTGGGTTTTACTAGGTTTGATTCACCTTTCACCTCTGGCTCGTCTCTCAGTTCTGCAAACATGTGTTTGTCACTTTTGGAAGTAGTTTTACTATGACTTGAACTTTGGTGTGATTTCACATTTCTGTCTGTAGTAGGTACTTCAAAATGTAGCTTTGTGCTGGTTTCTAACATCTCTGGCAATCTGTTCCTTAAAGCAGGGTCCTCATAACGGAGCCTTTCATGTGACCTAGACCTCCTTTCTGATTTTTCATCTTTTAGTTCCAAAGTTGAATGTGGTAACAACATGGGATGTACCATTCCCATACCTAATGCATCCTGATAGGTCATAAACTCACCTCTACCAGTTGGCAGGCTGTATGGAATGGTTGGCTTGGGAGCCAGATGCCCAGGAAAGAGACTGCCATTAGGTAACAGAACTGGGTGAGGATACACAGGTCCTTTTCCATGTAGAGACAAAGGGCCTATAGCTAAACCTTCTGGAACTGGATACGGGAGATAGCTTCTTGGATAGGGCAGTGGAGGAGATCGGAATGCATCATTTGGAGGGAAAAATATGGAACTTGGTGCAATAGTGTTTTCATTAGCTTTGAAGATAGGTTCTTGACTATTGCATTTAGCTGCCTTATTACTATGCTTTGAAGATGACATTGCTAAAGGTTGTCCTATATGCTGTATGACAGATGCAGTGGTTTCTACTGAGCTGTTAGTCTTAGGGCAATCTATGTTGGCATTTGGAGCTGGAGAAGCAGATGCTGGGCGACCTCCACTTGATACAGACCCTGAAATATTACTGACAACTGCTTCTGTACCTCCCATTCTAGGGCAAGAAGAACTTCGCTGTTGTGGCGTCACCCAGTCTAATGCCTTGTTTTTCAACTGCATGTTTTTACCACTGTTATCTTCATTGGGACCTGGACCAGGAACAACCCAGGAGGAAGGTGCAGTGCTAATTATTTCAGGTCTATAGACAGGACAACCATTTCCAGGAGAAATTGTTTCTTTTGGAAGATCACTTCCAGGTAAAACCAACCCACTTCCAGCCCTGCTATGAACTAACACAGTTGGAGTCATTTTCTTAACATGATCAGATTTGGTTGTCTCCACATCAACAACTTTTGATGACAAATCCAGTGGTTTGTCTATAATATCTTTGGTAATAGTTTGTTGTTTTTCTAATAATGGAGGGGATCTGCTGTCCTTCCTGTCATGACCTGTTTTCCTTGCATGTACTGTAGGTTGCTGAGAAATTTCACTTGTGTCATGTGTTTTGGGAGCTTTGCCACTAGGGACTCTTGAAGGAGGAAATTCATTGCTTACATTCATGTATGGCTTTGGGAGTGCAACTGCAGAAGGAGATGTTGAAATTCTAGAAAAGTGTTTGTGGAACTCGGAGTAAGCATCCCCAACCTGTGTAGGGAGATGGACTCTAGGTGACGGTCTTGGTGAATGGGACAGCAAAACAGTAGGGTCTGTAGGCATATTACTAGCAGCTGGCTTAGCAGGTGGAACTCTGGGTGGTTTGCTGTTCTGAATATGTGGAAAGGCATGAGAGTCCACAGGATTTCCAGGACTGACACCCATCTTCCAAGACAAGCTTTTCTCTGGGCAGTGTCCTAGAGGAGGAATTGCAGGAGACGCTGATGCAGCCGGGATCCTCATCGGTGAAGCTAATGATGATGGAATGTGGGGAGCAACATAATGAGAAGGTGGCAAGTATAAAAAACGTTCGCCATTTGTACATACGGGTGAGTAGGTCAGATGCTGCGGCAAGCTGTAATTGGACTGCTGAGGTAGCAAGGCCTTATACATGTTCAATGAATACTTATTTGGTGATTCAAGAAAAGGATAAATAGCACCCTCCATGTAAGGATTTACCCAGGGTAGCCTTAGGTAACTAGCACCATTGACATTGAGAGAACTTTGTTTGTCGCTTGAGCTTCTGTCCAAGCCTAAGGTCTCCCCAGTTGGAACAGAACTCTTTTGTATTCCAGGTGGTGTTTTGTACATAGCACTGAAGCCATTTGGGGGTTTTCCAGCTGCATTTTCAAGTGCTTCAGTGGGATTAGACTTGAACTGTATATCTGGATTTCTTTCAGGAGCAAATCCAAGGCCAGCAATAGCACTTGTAGCATCCCGGGGCTTGTCTGAGCCAAGTCCACATAAACTGGAATAGACAATACTACTGGGGACTCTAAGCCCTTCTCGCATAAGTCCAGACCGGTCCATGTTCAGAGCTGCTAGGCTGTCAATGCGATGCACTGCCGTTGCATCCACCTTTGTAGAATAAGAAAGATGTTACTTTGGCATTTAGTCAAAGTACTACTCAAGGCTATATATACTTTTTTTTAAGACTGGAAACAATAGGAAGTAAATACATTTTTTTCATTGTTAAAAACAAATGTGGAGTGATTAAAGTGATAAATGCAGAGGAATAAAGGAAATCAAACATTTAGAAATTATAGGCTGCTTCACACTTGGCTTTAAAAGCCTGTCTGTCATCTGCCAAGCTTGATAAAAAAAAGTTAAATAAGATTAACTTGATAGGCATTTAGATCCTTTCATACTTCGCAAACATCTACATGGATTCTGCCTTCAAACAATAATCTCCTAAAATCTTTGCTACTCAACTCATATTCCCATTAAAATCAATAGATTTCCACAACCATATCCTCTGCAACTTTTGTCCTTTTATGATTTGATCTTAGGATAATAGGATACGTTTCAGATGCATAGCTGTACACACTACATACCCATATTTTAAAAATAATTTAAATCAGAGATAATTGCCAGAGTACCTTTTGACTGATAACCAAATAGTGATATTTAAGCAGCAGTCCTATACACATGTGGCAGTAAGCCCCATTGAACTTATACACAGATATAGGATTGCACTGTAAGTAACTTCAAAAGCCAGCATCTCCGCACAGGGTCTAAACTGCAGCTTTCCCCAGCATCCCCATATGAAACTAGGAGTTTATAGGAGAAGACAATACCACTTATGGTCTCTCTGCTCTATATTTTGCCCTCTGCATAGCTGAAGGTAGGCTGCCCACTTCTGAGAAGAAACAAACCACACTATCGTGCAAACAGACAAAGTCCCACCAATCACTAGGAAAGCAGCCTTGGGGCCCAAACCCAATTTCTTTAGTAGCGCCCAGCCAGCCCCAAACCAGAGGCCCTACAAGTTCTCCCTTGTCCCTCAGGCCAGCTATTACATCTCTGCCCATAGGAGCCAAGTCCAAGAGCATCATCCCATTGTACTGTATATTTGTATCCCACCCTTCTTCCAAGGACATACATATGGTTCCCAGGTGTATTTATATTGGTAATATGCCTGGGGCTCACACCTCAGCTCTAGCTACCCAAGACTTTTTATTCACTTATGTATTAAATTAATTGATATCCAACCTCCCTGCCAAAAAATGGCCCTTAAGGTGGCTAACAACAGTAAAATACAATAAAAACAAAATCTCAATTCAAAAATAATGACACAACTTAGGGAGGGGCCATAGCTCAGCAGTAGAGCACATGGTTTGCATGCACATGGTCCCCAGTTCGATTCCCGCCATCTCTAATTAGGTCTGGAAAAACTCCTAACTGAAATCCTGGAGAGCTGCTGCCAGTCAGTGTTGACAATACTGGGCTAGATGGACCAAGGGTCTGACTCAGTATACAACAACTTCCTAGTCCAAAACAAATCAGTTAAGCTATAAGTCACTAATTTATAAGTTTGGGAAGGATGATTATAATATATCATGCAATATCATTTAGGGCATTCATGAGAAAGGGTGGAATCCAATAAATTGTTTTCTGCTAACATAACTGCTTCCATCAGCAGAACCAAGAGGAGGATGTTAAGATTGTACTGACCCCTAATGTTTGAAAGCTACCTCTGGTTAACAATAATTAAGGGTTTTAGTAGTCCCAATTGTTCTTAAAGGTTCTTTAATAATTATTTGTAAATGAAAGCATAATACAAAACATGTTGTCAAACTGAGCTATCAGATTCTTACCACACTGTGATTCAGGTGATTTTCTTCCCTTAATTCCAGCCTGCTTTTCGAGGCATCTCCGTCATTAACTGGGATTTTCCTATTTATAAGAAATATATACATATATATTAAATTACTTACAAATAAAATGTTAAGGCTTTGATATCTTGATCTGCCTGCAGTGTTTGTATTAAATTTATTAGTACATTAATACACAAGGACAGATAAACATCATATCTATTCTCCAACAAGGCTTTGTTCCTTAAGTTTAAAATATTTTATGTTATTATACCCAAGTTCCATTTAAAAAGTTTCCCTATAGAAACATGAGCTAATAATAAGTACTGTTGTTTCTTTAGGGACAGACAAACAACCTATTTAGTATACCATATTGATATACCATTTATACACACACACACAATACAGGGAGAGAAAATGAACACACACTTCTAATATCATACAAATGTCAGCTGTTTGGTGCTGAAGAGGGAGCCACACATCTGTGCCTTAGCAGTGTTGCAGCTCAGGGACTTATCACAGAAAACAGCGATAAAGAATGCACCTTAGTGCCAACTTTCAAATCCCAGGGACACAATTGCTGACATACAGCAGAAAGAAAGTTTCATCATTACCCAGAAGGGCCAGTTCTAAACCTATGGATATTTAAAGTGGCACTATCAGTTTTTAAGGTAAAAGCAACACCCACACATTTTCCCTGTTTGAACTTATTATTGCTATAACTACACCTACAAGCATAGCAGCAGGATGCAGCTGGACAAAACCAGAAAGAGAGCATATGGCTCATGTGTATCTCCTTTCTTTAACACTTGATAACAATATGCAATGCCATGGAAGTCCCCCTGAGTGTCTCAACACAAACTACATTCTGTGTGCTGCTTCCAAATAATCCAGCAGAGAAAGTTATGAAATGACCAAAGGAGGTCCTACATCCCTTGACAGTACTTTCAGTAAGACCAAAATACTGAACATAAATTCACAGGCACATGTATTGTACCTGTTGCAATTTAAATTTAAAGGTTGAAAATCTTGCCAAGTACTTTTTCAAGTATCTAACAAAATTATGTTTGATGAGCTTATTTTTCCAAGGCTCGAATCCAGAGAAAGTTAATAGTGCTTAACAGCACAATCCAAAACTATCCTGATTAACTTGTCCCATTGATTTCAAATGAACTTAAACACAACAAACTTTCTCTGGACTGGGGCCAGACTATCAAGTTTATGCTAGTAGAAAGTTATCCAAGGATGCAATTGCTGGGCAGTTTTTTTTTTACTTTGCAGACCATATTGTGTGGAGTGTCACGCAATTCAAAAGAAACATGAATCCAGGGGGCTGCCTAAATGCTCAGAAAGCCTGGGGGTGCAGTGGTGCAGCGTCGATTATATGACACCGCTGCATTTGCGCACCCACCCTGGGGCTTCCCACCAAAGCTGGGGGGGGGGGGGGAGTCAGGGACTTACCCTGACTTTTTTCTATGGAGCGAAGCGAAGATGTGCAAGACGGCATCAAGAAAGCGCCTCGCCTTGCTCCGGAGTTGCAGCAGAGGCGTGGCCAGGTGGTGCCTGGTGGAAGACAACCTGCAATTGGTGCCTTCCACTAGGAAGAGGGTGAGGGTGGCTCCAGTCCCCAGATGGCTGCCCAGAAACCTTGCGCTCCCTCCTTGGTGTAGGGAGGGAAAGTGAGAGGGAGGCAGCGCCGACCCAGCACCGTAAACAGACCCACCTGATTTTAATCTTTTTCACAAATATAAAATAATGAATCACAGCAACAACCTTAAACACACATTTGGAAATACATTCCTTTAAAATCTGTGAGACTTGGTTCCCAATAAATACGTTTAGGATTGCAAGTGTTATCTGTGTGTATGTACACATGTATTTGTGTGAGTGTGTATGTGTGAGAGAGAGAGCTGGCTTTGGGAGTGAAAGGGCTTTTCCGGTTTCATGAGCCATCACTGCTTATTAAAACAGTAAATCGGGGTAGTTGGCACCCATCACATATAAGTCTTTCATCTCCACCCATTGTTGCCTCATAAATGACCTCTCCATGGACCAATCTCCATGCAAGAAGGCAGCTGTCTACTAAAGCAGCTTGAAGGCAAATGACCTCTGAAACTCTGAAGAAATATCATGAAGTTTAATTTCATTGAAACTTAAATATTTACCTGTCTTCATTAATCCCACACATGCGGACCCTCTCATTGCTCATCCAGCTATGAACGTTACCATACAGGGGAGTTGCAGAAAGCATGACGTCACCTTAGAATAGAGGCCTTTCTTCACACGTATTTATTATCTATGAAAGACAAAAAAGCAAAAAATAAGGAGCTAGGAAGATTGGCCTAGGAGGAGTAGAAACATCACAATGGAATTGGTAAAGGGTGTGAGCTGCCTAGTTAAAATAGATGCAATAAAAGAAGCAAATTGAGGGCATTTATAGGTCAAATGAGATAGATCTCTTTCCCCAAAATTAAGATTCCCGAAAATTAAGATTCAGTCCATGTTATTGACAAATCTAACATTACTGGGTTCCCCCCTCCCCATAAGTTTCATTAGATATACTTTTCTGTCCCTATGAACAAAACTTACCAGACTTTCACTCAAGCAAGTAATATTTCCTTTAGATACCCAAGCAAAGCACACCTTAGGAATTCATCCAATGCCTTACTCTGCAATAGATTGACGTCATAGTATATACTGATGACACTATTCACTGCAGGTAAGAATTTTGTACTATTCGGAAGAAAACCCTCAAACAGAAAGAAATCCAACAAATAGTAATTGGTACATTATTTATAGTAGCTATCTACCACCTTGCTAATTAAAATTGTTCAAGGTAGCATCCAAAAAATAATTGAAGTTTACCATAAAAAACAGTAAAGCCGTAAAATGTATTAAGGAAACAGCACAAGCAGAAATCCATCCACTTTTACATCCCATTGATTTCAATGGGGGGGGTCTTAGGCACCTGGAGAATTTTTACAGGATGTAAAAGGATGGACCTTTGGATAATTCCCCTTTAGAAGCTTTTAAAGTCTTGGTAAACAGAAAAAGATCATTTGCACTGTTACTGACAGTAGTGGGTTTTCTCTCCCCGCTCCTGCAGCAATATGCCTCATCCTAAATACATTGAGTGCAATCCAGCTATGGTTAGACATTCCTGTCCCATTGAAATAAATGCCCTAGCTGTGCAGGATTTACTTTTTGTTTTCATTACTTTTTGTTTTCATGGCTTTAACACAATTTTCAGTTAAGTTTGAAACCCAAATAATGGTCAAAATCCAGCCAAAAGTTTCAACTGATTAGATCAGTGGCGCTTAACACTACCTGGATCTTACACAGTGTGCATAGAATTAGGTTGTGTCTAAACAGATACTCCAATTAGGAGAAATGCAATTATGAAATCACAGCAGACACTGGAATGGGTCAGAGTGAGACTGAAGATTTGAGATACACAATACTCATTCATTTTAAAAAATGGGTTGGGTTCAAAAGTGTTTCTCCCAGATTTATCTACCCAGACCCAAAGGCTGGGTGGCGTGGGGACGACTTCAAGGACTTGGGGAGATACTCTGCTCCTCCATGAACCTACTCGGATATGTGTCCACCACCACCCACCATGGAAATTGCTACCAAGTTTGCTGCTTTAGGGGAAAGGGGGAGGGGGAGGTCCAATTTTGCTGCTGTCAGGGTGGCAAATTTGGCAGGAGCCCTGCCTATGTGTTGCCCACATAGGCCCTAAGGCCATCATCTGAGACCCTTCCCAAGGTGCCCCCAGCAAATGAGGCAAGGCAGGTAGTTACAAGAGAAGCATTTTTATAGCACTGCCATTTTATAAAGCATTTTATAGCGTGTGTGGCAAGCCCTCCCCAGAGAGGTTTGCATGGCATCTACATCACAGACTTCTGTGCCAGGTGAACAGCCTTTTATTTTTCCAGGCATAATAGGGATTGTTTTTGATGTTCACAGTGTTTTATCCCTGCAACTTGTTTACTTTTGGTTTTGTTAAGCTCTGGTGGTGGTTTTAACTTGCTTTTATCTGTCTTGTTTTATTATTGTTTTGTTGTTACCTTGTATTTTATGTTTTCGATTGGTACACCACCCAAAGAGCTTCAGTTATTGGGTGGTTTAAAAATGTCATAAATGAATAAACCAGTAGCTGAATGCTTGTTTCCACTTTAAAGGAAGTTTCTAACGTCCCTGTCTCCAAGAGGAAGTTGAAGGAGGATACCCTGGGCCCTGAAGGATTGGAATACCAGACAAAAAAGAGGTTCTAATTTTAAAAGGGCAACAACTTAATTTTCCTGGAGGAGAAGTTCACATCCCAGCCCTGAAAAGGGTTAAAAATAGTAAGTAGGTTGGTAAGCTCCCCACCCCTTGATTTGATTAAGTAACCAAACCCTGGTGGCTTTTACCATTGGAGCTGTTGTTGCTGTGCTGCTGCTTTGAGTGCTTTCAGTAATTCAATGACGCCTGCTCACTCCAGGGAAAGAAATCATTAGCGGGCTCACTGGAGAAGCATTAGCAGTCCGAAAGGATCGGCGCTGCGTGTAGCAGGGAAGGCAGGTGAAAGGCAACCGGATTTTCGCGTCCAGCAACAGAAGGGCCTCGCCTGCCTTTATCCCCTCCCCGAACGAGCCATCTCCACCCGCATTAAATTCTAGTTTGCTGCATGAGTGAAGTGTCAGGACAAGCTGCGTTTTATTAACACGATTATCGCGGCGCATGATTTATTCCAGTGCCGGATTTTAATTGCTCTTTGGAGGTTCAGTCGTTTCTTTTGACTGAGCTTCAGCCTGCATCCCGCTGTTAAATGCTGGGTTAATAAGTAGGGGGAGCCTTTAATGCACAGGATACTCCTTCAGCTCTTCCTCTCACCAAAAGAAAAGAAAAAAGTGCACACATACACAGAACTCCTCACTAACAGGAAGGACCAGCGTGCACTTTTTAATGCTCACGGTTTTTAACTTTTGTAAACCGCCCAGAGAGCTTTGGCTATGGGGCGGTATATAAATGCAATAAATAATTTATATATGGCACGCTAGGCCTGCAATCCTAAATATACTTACTACAGTCGAAGTCACGTTGAACACATCGGAATCTACTTCTGAGTTAAAATGTGGTCAGGGGTCGCTCTGAACAGCGCAATCTTAAACACCGCGCTGAGCAGCCTACAATCCTACCGTGTACACAATTATTTCCTTGGCTTTTAAATTCTGACTGTACTTGGTTAGGTGAGGATCGGCCTCTAAGTTGGCAGTCCTTCGAGCTCACTCGCTCAATCAAGTTCAGCGGGTCTACCGGGGAGTAAACGGTAGCACCAACGACGTGAGATCAGTCCCAGCGTACAGAAAAGGCCATCGGGAAACGCCAAAAACGTATTTCTCAACTAAAAAGCTTTTTAAGTTTACGTGCTTTGTTCAGACGCCAAAATACGCAAATTAACCCTTCCTGACATACTAACAGGGGAGCAGGCGAGGAAAACCAGATTGTGTTTTTACGCCACGGTCGAACAGGATCAGAGGCCCTCAGAAATAAGCGTCAAGGAAGTCCTCCTCTCTCGAGCGCCTCTCGGTCATCGACTTCTCTCTCCCTCCCACCATCCCTCAATTCCTTGAAGAAGCCCTTTGTGTAGAACCCCACGCACGGAGCAAATGTGTTTTAATGAAATGGCATATTGCCCGCCCTCCGTAGTAGTAGCTAGCTTGCGTTAATAACGAAGTCAGCCGAAATTGCTGCGAGGAAAGGAAACTACACCCTACTCTCACCCTTCCGTCTCCTCCTTATACTCCTCCCCGCCACCCACCCAGCCCCCTCGTCCCCGCCACCATAGAGGCTAGGAGGAAATATTGCACTATCATTCAAAAGGAGTTATTCCACTGGAAAGACGGGTTTTGCCGAACAGATTTACTGTTTTCCAGATGCACGGCTCGTAATGTTTTCAGATGGAGCAGCCACAGCCTGGAGAGAGTGATTTAGAGTTTTACATACGGTTAGTAGCCGCCCAGCGCTCAGCCTCATCTGTAAGGAATGGAGTGGACACAAAGTCCAAATAGATAGGGTTGTCGGGAGGAGAGCGCCTCTCCCTCTCTCTCCCCCCTCCACACACTTTTTTTTAGAAAAAGAGAGAAACCATGCCTAGGAACCTAATCTTACTTATTAGAGGAACTGAGCTAACGCTCTTGGTTTCCTTGCTGGAAATGTATCGCTGACATCAGCTTGTGTGCCTTTTCACGTACACGTTTTGCAAAAAATTAAATACTGCAAGAGTGCAATCCTAAAGCACGCTCATTTTGAAGTTCTATTTGTATTGGGGAGCTTGCTTCCAAGAACGTGTATGTTTAGGAGCGTGCTATGCAAGTGAAGCTACGCTCTGAATGTAAAGGTTTGCTAGCTGGAAAGAGCAAAAGGTCAAAGGCAGATTGCACAACAATCGGCACAGATACCACAGCCAACCTCCCAAAGCGCAACAATAAAATGGGGAGGGGGGGTTGAAAAAAGAAGCCAAGGAGAAAAAGAAAGCTATGTTGCAGCCGTCTGCTGCAAGACAAGCATCCCTCTTTGCTATTCCACACCGCGAAACTTGCCTCAGGCGAAGGTGTTTGCAGAGAGGGGCCCCTTGCACGAGACTTGGATAACCAGGTCTGCCGCGAAACTTTTGCAACGGTCAGAAGCGATTGCAAAATTCCTCCCACCACCACCCCTTGGAGCATCGCTGCTGCACTCCGGTGACACGAGCCGAACGCGTTGATAAAGGAGAGAGGGCGGAGTCACCGGACTGGGAGCGAAAAGCCTTTTTGGAGGCCCGGAGAAGATTGCCACTGGGCGTCTTGCAGTGGCTCAGCCTGTTCCCGGGGGTTGTGTAAAATAACAGCAGAGCACTCGCGGGCGATCCTTTCAGGAGGTGGGTGGGGCGAGATGTTTGCTTGTTTCTGCTCATTTTCAGGGTCGCTCGTTACAGTGGGATGCATACATACGTTATTTATAATCGCCGCCGCCCTGATGAACTTTTTGTGAACTGTTTAAAAGTGGAGGTCTGTTGAACAAACAGCGGCGCCACTGCCAGCCGTAATTTCATTGCAACAAGCAACAGACTTTAACTCTTCAGACTCCATTTACTCAGCATTTCTTCGTAGAGCCCATCAAGGGGAAAAGGTTTCCGAGAGAGGGGAAATTAATGTTGCTTGTCATACACTCAGATAGGGAAGTCTTTCCCCTTACATGGTGGCTGGGGAATAGTGGGAGTTGTAGAGCTTTTTTTCTATCTAAATATATAGGATTGTGCTTGGCAATTGTAGGACTTTCTCTGTCCAAAGATGGATGGGATTGTTTAAGTAAAGGATCCACAATGCAGCTAAGCAGGAGCATTCGGATTTATCGACCAGCGCCATTTGCTATACTTTAAAAATCCCAGTGAAATCAAAAGAAACCCTTACATATCTGAAACCCAATTCTAGACTTACTTATTAGAGAGATAAGTATAGAAGTCACACTGAAATATTTGTTTTGAAATAAGAATTAGAGGTCCCAATCGCTTTATTCTGAATAACTAGTTCACGAAAACTTAATGCCAGGAAATAAAAGTTAAGGCTTTAAAGTGCCTCAAGGCTCTTCGCTATTTTTTTTTCTGAACTAGGTTTTTTATGGGGGCTTTTTTTAAGTGTTCCTCAGGCTTAAGACGGTCCATCCCACCCAAAAATAATGGATGTTAAGTAGTGCTTATGAATTTCTAATGGCAGTTTCCTAAATGAGGTTAAAGTTTGCAGCCTAATGGGCTTCGGCCTGAAATGGAAAGCACCCCCTTTCCTGCCACAAGGGCAGAACTTCTCTGACCATAACCCCACTTCCTTCTACAGCCATAAATCGCCCTGTTATGTAACACCTATCACTGGCCTATAGGGATGTCCTTTAGATAATTTGGAGGGTGTGTGTGTGAAGAAACAGACAGAAAGAGAGATAGGAGAATAAAGAACTGTCTATAGTCTTGTGGTCACCCTTTATTTATTTTTTAATTTTCTGCTGACGTCTTTCCTCCCCCGTCCCATCCTTTCTTGGAGAAGACCCCCCCGCCGATTACACGCAGCTCGCACATGCTAAGCAACGCGGCTAGAGTTCTTAGGAGCTGCTGTAGCAGCAGCTTCCGTCCGTACCAGCCGGAGCTGAACCGCCCCCATCATCATCATCATCATACACACCATCACCACACTCCGGAGGGGTGGAAATCACGCAACACCTCCTTAAGAACTAGGCGTGCTCGTTCGCTCGCTTGGCGAGAATATGACCGAAGGCAGCAAAAGCCAAGCTCCGAGCGGCCAAATAGGCCACGGAATTTCCTTCCCGGAGGTGTCTGGCAGACAAAGCCTTCGGGCTGCTCGAGAGTTGGTTTCGCTGCAAAGGGAAGACAACGACGGGCGTGGAAAAGGGCGTGCAAGCGGCAACCTGCTCCGTGTCTGTTGCCGAGCAGAGCCTCCCTTCCCCCACCCAGTCTGCCGCGCTCAGGTTACAGGGCAGACTGAAAAAAGCAGTCCCGGCGCGCGTCGTGTCTGGCTGAACACCCAGTTCTTCGGACACCCCTGGCCGCCGCCGCCGCAGCAGCTCCATGATACTATGATGCGGACAAACACACACAGGGGCCGACTGGGCCGTTTGATCCTCCGCTTCGCCGCCGCCGCCGCCTTTTTCTTCCTTCCTTCCAAAAGGGAAACGTTTGCATTTCCCTCGCAACGGCAACAGACTTTTGGCAGGCGCTGACGCCAGCGGCAGGCGCAGAAGCAAAGTTTTGCTAGCACGTTCCTGCCTTTGCAAACTAGAAAAACCTGATGCCCGCGGCCAGGGGAAGGACTCGGAGGGAAGGCAGCAGCGCCTCGCTCTTGCCTCCTGGGCGGGGAGGGGTCAGGGGAAGCCACGCAGAGCGGCCCTCGTTTCTCGTCTCCCTCTCCACCACCACCCTCCGCTTCCCGCGATCCACCATTGTGAGAGGACGGTTTTATTGCTAGCGAGTGCTGCACTAAAACGGTGAAAGCAAAATAACAGGAGAGGAAGCCGCAGCGGGGCTCAGGCAGCTCCGCCGAGCCAGGAAGGAGAGAGAGAGAGAGTGCAGCGAGCGCACAAGTTCCCTTTTGGCGCCTTTACTCTTTCCACCTCCAGCTCCTTTTGGCAGCCCGCCAGTTTCCACTGCACAAACCACAGACTCGTCGTCAGCTGAACTGCAGGCGGCTCCAGCTTTAGCAAACTACGTGTATGCTTAATGTCGGCGGGTCAGAGCTGGAGCCGCGCAAGAGGCACTGACCGCGCGGAGCAAATAAGGCCCGCGGAAATGAAAACAAGGCGATAAGTCTGCCCATCTCTGATGCCTTGTGTCTCCGCTAACCCAAATACAGTGAAGGGTCACGGCTAGAACTGTAACTGTCCCTCAGAACGCGAGGAATCAAAGGTGGGGGGGGCGCCTTCTCGTGCATTTCAGTGGTGCCTTGTACGCTTAGCTGACCCCGTCTTCTCGCGAGGAGCTGCACATGCATTCAACCTGAACTTTTCTGTTCGCTAAAGTACTAGAAATGCCTTTTCTCCGGCGAGCTCAGGGAGCGTACATGGTTCACCCTTTGCCTATTTTAGCTGTACAACAATCTTGTGAGGTAGTTACAATGGCCCAACCTCTTCCCATTCCTACTTCGACACTAAGCCCATTGCTGGGGGACCTGTGGCTCTCCAGATATAGTTCCACTCAAACGCCCATCAGCACGGCCAATGGTAACTAATGATGGGGATTATAGTCCAACAACAGGTTCCCCACTCCTGTACTGTAGCCACTACACATTCTTCCCCAATGGATGCCCTCCAGCTGTTCTGGACTTCAACTCCCATCAACCGAGGCAGCATGCTGGGAGTTGGTAGTCCAAAACTGGCTCTCAAGTTTGGTTATGCCCCTATTTCTTTCATGTAAATATTTACAAGTTTTAGAAGAGGTGTTGAGCAGTCCTACCGATGTTTACTCAAAAACCAGCCCCATTGTGTTTAATGGGCCTTATTCCAAGGTAATACTAATCTGTAGCTTAAAATATGATTGGAATTTGCAATGTTTTCAGCATTTTGTTTCGTTTGTGAGCAGCGACTAAACATTAATTGGAAGGCGAATAAATGCAGTGGCATAAATTTGAATGTGGGGTGGGGATAGGAGGGAACGCGTTACGCACAAAACTCGAAACGTATTTGTGAGGCGAGGTAGGAGACAGCAACCTAGGTATCTGCCGCACAGATTCGCGCGGGGGCGGAGGGCTCGACCTTTAGCGGAGACGTGTGGCATTTCGTTTGACCATAAAACGAAGTACAATGCGCCTGCCTGCAAGGTCTTAACCCGATCTAAACTACATATTGGAGTTGTGCACAACACGACCGAAGTTTGCCAGAACGACGCACCCAGAAAGACAGGAACCGGCGGAGTGTCTTATTTTAGACATTTTTAACTTCCTCTTCCGTACGCGCACGTTTCTCGCACCGTCACGTGCGGCGAGGCGATCCGGACTTTCCTCTCACGTAAACAAAACGCTGCGTCGAGCCCAGAGCTGCTTTCCTGTATATCAACTGGTCAAGCGGCGGTATCCGGGGAAGGATTGCTGCCCTGAGAAACACAGAGGTCATACCATGGGTGGGACGCAGAGAGGGAGAAAGCGGCGCTCTTTGCCGGTCTCCGGCTCGTCCCCCAAGAAGGCTCGCTTTGAGGGGAAGAGGGAGCAGAACTCCTTGGAAACAGAGGCGGCGGTGTGCGTGTGTCTGTTACAAGAGCGGGGAGGGACGAGCTGTTGAGGAGGAGGACGCAAGGCGGGGAGGGGGGAACGCAGCCAACTTCCGTGCAGCTCCGGGAATGCAAAGGGCTTTCCTGCCCCTCCTTGCATGGTCAGGGAGTCCCTCCCGGCTACCCTACTTTGAAGAGAGAATGTGGCTTCATACTTTTGCTTCGTTTCCGGGAGGCCGTGGGGGAGAAGGAGACAGACCGGCAGCGCGTCAAATTATTCCCTCTCCCCCACCCTCCTCCCCCGACGTTTTCTCTGTCACGCGCAGGGCTCCGGGACACAGCCACACAACTACCGCCTCGCTTCGCCTCCCCACGAGTTTCCTTTCGCCGTAAACCGCGAAGCAAAGAGTCGCGATTTCTGTCCTTTACCGCCATTTGCAAGCAAAACTTGTGAATAAGTGATGTGGGGGGGTGAAAAGAGTGAGGGAAAGCCGCCAATAAGCGAAAGGTAAAATGGCTGGCGAGCCTTCAAATAACCTCGCCGCCGCGGCCCCCCTCCAAGTGTCAACCCGAGACCTGTGAAAAGCTGCGGAGGCACGTTTGTTCAAACCAATAGAACGCATCCTTGGGGGAGAGCCCCATAAGAGAGAAATCTATGTGGGCTGGTTGTGTTTACTTGCTTGGGGTGTCTGGTCAGTTGGGAAAGATTCCACATTGGCAGGAAAGAAAAAGGAAAGCGGCCAAGCTTAAGCTGCAATCCTACGCAATGAAAGTGTCTCCCATTGAATTCAATGGGGCTTTTTTCTGAGGAGATGTATGTAGAATTGGACTGTTTAACAAAAAAAAGGAAGAAGGAAAGCTTTGAAAAATTGCCGCCTAAGGAGCGAGTACATCGCGACCTCGTGTCTTTTGAGTCTCCTGCCCTTCCCCAAGAACGTCTGGGTGGGCACCATTACAGTCCAATGCTAACAACGTCGACAGCCTACCGCTGTAACGTTCTTAACAACATGCGCGATACGTGAACACGCACACGCCGCCTCTGGGTAGGCTTAACCTTTTAGGGCTGGGGTCGACAGCGTGGCAAAAGGAGCGCTGCTCGCCTGGACTCGAGCGCTCCTTGCTGTCCACCTCCTGAGATTGCCTTCCGCGCTCCCCTTCAGTCTTTTTCAGCCCGTCCTCCTGGCCCTTTCCGCCTTTCAGCTCCCGGACCAGCCGCGCCATTTTAGGCAAACAGGCACAGCAGCGAGATTTCCGCCGCAGCTGCCGCACTCCGAAACAACAGGCAAGCAGCGACAGAGACTGAACGGTGGCGGAGGAGGAGGAGCTGCGGCGAGCTAGAGCAGGGAGACGTACAGCCAGCCTGCTTGGCACAATCGTGCCTTTCAGGTAATTAAGCAAACGTCTCCTCCTTTTGTGTCAGCCAAGTCAGAGCTTGGGGAAAACGCAGGCGAGGCCTCGCTGGCTTCCTCCGACGCCTGCGGCCACACGCCCATTAACCCTTTGTGGGCCTCTTTCAGTTCCAGAAACCGAGGCGGTTTCTCTGCCCTGAGCGGTATAGTCGACCTTTGGGGGATGGGGAAAATGAGAAAGATTCCCCCCCCCCAAAAAAAAATTTACTTTGGTCTCCCAATCCAAACACTTTGTTTCAACTTTTGTGGATTCTGCCCTCAGTGGCTTTTCATTAAATGTTGAGCGGGCGAAATCCCAGCATTCAGGGGGACTTCGGTGTGTATATCTAAAGTACCTTAGTGAGAAATTACCTTATTTATTTATTTTTTAAAAACCCTCCTACTTCACTGACTTCTTTAGCAAGGAAGTTCAATTTAGGAAGGGAAAGCCCACACACGCGACGTATGCAGCGCAGTCGTACACATGTGGGACACATAGACGTATATAAATAGACCAAAAGCCTGTTCGAGGCGAGCGTGAATGAAATGGTAGACTCGCTGGGTCCACACCCTTTGCTTTTATAAGCACCAGCGTCTAATACCAACACACACACTCACGCCGGTTTCTTCATACACACACCCTCATGATTAATGAGATCCTCGCCCTTTCTTTCTCACTGGCTGCCCCAGTTCGCGAGAGCTGCGGCTGCTTTTCGCGGCGTATTCGGCCCGGCAGTCGATCTCTGGATGTCCAGGGAGGGCAGCGGCGGGCCCCGTATTCACCGGGGAAACGAGTAGATATTGATCACGGACGAGTTGATTTTGCTTAATTGTGGCTGACAGTGCCTGTGGTTTCCTCATTTACGGAGCAACAGCATCGAGGGTCTGATTGATTGGGAGCGCAGCGCAGCGCCTCCCTCCCTCGGCAGACACACACATACACACACACACACAGCCGCCACCTCCTCCTCCTCCGAGAGGGAGCCTGTGTGAAGGCGACTCCCTCGGGAGGGGGAAAGAAGCAGCTTCTCATTATTCAGCAAATGGCCGGCGCGCCGACAGCGAAAGATTCAGCTTGGTTGCTTCGCTGTCGAACGCTCTGCCGAGCTTAACTAGCCTTAAATCCTCTTGCTCCCCCCGCAGGACTGTCTGCCTGCTTTTGCTTGCGTCGTCGGCCCCCTCGCCTCCACCACCTCCGCCTCCTCCTCGCCAGCCACCAGATTGGTTCGGGAGTTAAGCACTCGCGAATGGAGACTGATTTTCTCAGGGCGGGGGTGGGAAGAGAAGCGACCGTCGCTTCTTGGAAAGCGCTCGCTAACTTGAATCCCCCCCCCACACACGCCCCATGTGCTAGGTTGCAAGGCAAGCCCCCAAAAGGAACTGACTCCGAAGGAGCAACGAAATGAAATGACGCCAGAGCAAAGCAGCTTATGGCGAAATCCAGAGCGCACGTCTCCTGCACAAGTCCCATGGAAATTAATTGTGCCAGGGTAGTCCTGCTTGTGCAGGAGAACTTCCCGTTCCACTGCAACCTTAGCCTTAATCTTTCCCTCAACCTACCCACCACCAAAAGCGAAAATCAGATCAGCCACCACCATCCTCTGTCTGATATTATATATATATATATATATATATATATATATATATATATATATATATATACACACTTAAATGTCATAAGAGGAGTTATGTGACAACCATCTATGGCCCCAATTCTATCAAATGCCAGCAGTTTCTTCCACAAAACCCTTCCTTTCATCAAGTTTCCCTAGATTAGCATTTCCAGCACAGTTCGTGTGGGAAACGCTGCCCATTGCTTTATCTTCGCATTAGTCTCTCTGGCGCAATCCTATGCAAGTCTATAAAGAAGCCAGCCTCACTTGATTTCAATGAGACTTACTCCCTGGTAAGTGAGTATAGGATTGCTGCTTAAAGCTGCAGCCCTATGACACTTACATGATGGGAGTGAGCCTATCACTTGCCTCTGCGTAAACACGCACGGGATGGCGCTGAAGGCCAATTGGGCCGGGACCAGGGGCACAACTCCCTGAGCTCCATGGCTATGCAGGCATGTTTGTGGGAAATAAAAAAAACCAAATCCGAATTTAGCCACAAGCATGCAAATCCTCAGGATGGGAATCTCTTCTAATCTCTGGGTGGCGCAGGGCCTGGCACAGCGCATGCTAAGGCTGAGGCCTCCGCTTCACCAATACCTATTTTGCCATGATTGAAATCAGCAGAGCCCCGGAACTAGACAGGCACTTTGGTTTAATCTCCGAAGGCTCACAGGGCCAGAGAACCATGTAGGCCTCACAGTGGTGCACCTCAGTGTCCTCACAGGTCTGTGGGGTGGGGTGACCGCCCCCACCCTTCTGCCTGCCCCCTAAATGTTTTTACAAACAGTTTACAGTTTTGTCTTTAAAAGGCCTGCAAACCAGATAAAGTGCACCCTACTTTTTTGGCACACACACACACACACACAAGAACTTCTAGGCTGGCTATGGGCCTGTGTTCTCTGGCTAGGAAAGTGTACCTCCTGCATCTTCCGCAGCAGTCCTCAGGACCACTGCAGCGCCTGCTGCCTTGCCGTGTTGAAGTCAGCCCCGAAACCAGCAGGGTGGGGTGAGGGAGAGGAGGAGGGGATTGAGCACGGGAGCAACTGCGCTGCAGATGGGCGGCTATGAATTTTTGCTGCTGCTTAGAGCCGTAATTACTGGCTCTTGATCCGTGGGACTACGACACGACACCGCCAAGGTTAAAATGCCCGGAACAGCTCGGAGCAGATGTGAGCGAGTTGGCAGACGCGCAAATGAGGTCTGCCTCCAAGCACGATAACAAGTGACTAATACATTGCATATCGCTGAAAGAAAATTATTTCCCTCTAATTTGCATTAGCTGTTTCCCCCCTTAAGACCAAAATAAAAAGCCAACGACAGTCGCTTCCCGCCCCACCCCCCACCTCAGAGACAGCAGCCTAATCCTGGAAAAAGAATGCCGGGTGACTTTAAGAGATTTGTGGAAGCAGGAAAAAAGATTTGCCAGTGTTTTGGCGAGGCAGTTGTGTTTATCTTTCCGCCTTTGCTCCAAGGCAAAAGTAGTTTCGCAAGCAACATTCCTCCAGAAAATGGCAGACGTCACGTTAAAGCCCGATTTATAGCTCTGGCGCTTAATGAATGACTGCTGGGGGTATCTTCCACCAAGAGTGCTTTGTGCATAGGAGCCGGAGAGTGACAGATACGCTGCCGCATGAGAAAGCTGTGGACTAAAACTCGATGTACATATGCCAGTCGCCCTTAAACAAATCGGCATTGCCCCAGAAGAGATTCAGTTCACAACCCAGGAGGAATCTGTTGAATTTTAAAAGACTGGCTCCACAAGCCAAAGGCTGCTTGCAGCCCAGTCCTATGCACTGCTCCGAAGTAAGTCCCACAGAGTTCAATTGTGCGTATTGCCTAGTAGCTGTGATGAGGACTGCAGCCCTACTGTGCGTTCCATTGAAATCAATGGGACACATTTCCAAACTCTTTAGAAGCTCTTAAGGGGTGTAAAAACTGTTTCCACACGATATTAACAGGCACTTCTTCTTTTTTTCAATTTCCCACATCTGTAATTCAAATGTAAAACCTAAACAAGCTAGAATGCATATTCTGGTTAAACATGACTCTCTTCTTCTCCCTATCACACTCAAAGTTACTTTGGAGGAGGGGGTGAATTTCCTTAAAGGGTACACAGAAATAACCCGAGACAAGCTAAAAACACACCCAGAGAGCTATTACAGACATTACAGAGAAACAAGACAAACAGACATCTGAAACTGCACAGGGTGACCCGCAAAAGGAACAAATTTGGAGACAGTTCTTGCATTTCAGGAGATATGTGCCTTCCTGTTCATCCATTACACCAGAAGCATGAAAAGCCCTGATTCATAGTAATGTCACCCTCAAAGCAACCTGGGTCACTTGCATTAATGCCCTCATGCACTCTCCCAGGTGAAATAATTGAATAAGCTACCAACTATCTATAATTATAGAGTTTGTTACACACAAGAATTATTTCCACTATTTATAAGCAAGGAACTGATCTGTGTTACAGAGTGATTCCCAAACGGGACCTAATTTGTAAATATATACATGAGAAGGAATGAAACTCCTCTAACTTGCTCAGGTGCCATTGAGGCTGTGGCAGAGCAGAGAGTTTCTTGAACATATGTGATCAAAAGGTCACTGTGGACAAAAGGTTCCATTCCTGCTGAGCCAGCACAAAGGCTAGGATCCAAGGCAATGTCATACAATAAAGCAGAATTCCGGATAGGTCACTTAGGCCACAATCCTATGCATGTTTAGACAGAAAAGAAAGTCCTACAACTCCCAGCATTCCCCAGCCAGGCATGCTGGGAATTATAGGGCATTTTTCTGTCTAAACATGCATAGGATTGAGCCTTTAGAGGACTTAAATATCATGAAGCATACTTTATACACACAACAAAATATAACCACAGTAGTCACACTGCTTAAATTTGGTGGTACAGCAACAAAAAATAAAAATGGTGGTTTGTACCCACTCACTTGAAATTCAGTGCAAACCACTATGGTAACTCTGAACAGCCAAATTTAGCTTGTTTTCAAGCTAAATGTGACTTTTCTGAGTCTCTGTAATGGTTTGCCACCATGTGTTCAGTGGCAAACTCCTGAGGTTTTTGCTTTTGTTGTGGCAGGTATATGGCTCCAGGAGAAGTACAGGGGCTGGAAAATATCCCCCATACAATTGCCCATCCCTGGTACTGAGAATAGCCTGCCTGTTTGGTAAAATGGTGTTCCAAAGCTGAAGCCAGAGCCAAATGCAAGCTTTGAGTAAAAAAAAATTGGTAGTTCAATCTCGCTTAAAAATCAGTGGTTTCTCAATTCATCCAGACAGGAGGCCCAAATGGATTTCCATGCAGCACAGTGCTAACCATGGTTATGCAGGAATAAGTTCCACTGCGTTTAATGGGACTTATTCCCTAAGTGTGCTTAGGACTGCAGCTTTAACCTAGGCCCTCAATCAGAACACCAACAGTAGAATCGCACAAAGTGTTGTTCTCCTCTTGCTAAATCACTGGAAATGGCTATTGGGTGAATATATGTGCAAGAGTTGGGGGGAAACTCTGCAAGTGAAGTAACAGACAAAGATTCATTCTGTTTTGGAACGGGTTTCTTTTCCATTATTTTCTAACACATAACAATTGTGGGAATAGCAGCCTATGTTGTCTTAGAGTGAATTCAGTTTGTTTCAGAACTTCATCTTATAATAGTTAAAAACAATGCAAGATGAACAGATTGATTTGATAAATGCTGCCGAAATGTCCTCACTATTATAAAGTAATCCAATTCTGTTTTGAATTCTCATGAAAGTGAGAACACAAACACATTGTGCATAGTCCCTGCTCTCCTCTCCCCTAACCCCCCCTCTCACCCACACAGCTTTTGATTCAGTCTTTATTAGGAGGTTTTATCCCAATATGTGCAAAAGTCATGCCTATCTTGAATTTCAAAATAACCTTATACTGCCACACTGATTTCAGAGCAATCATAGCCCAACAAGTTCAGTGTAGAACTTACACCTTAAGGAAGTGTGCTTAGGATCACAGCCCTAAACCTCAAGCACTTTGTGAAGCTGCCTTGCTTTGTGAAGGTTTTGTATGTTCAAATTTCAAGCAAAACCATTCCCATTTAACTAAGAGTGCAATTGCATATTGGAGCTGGTCTACAAAGGGCTCTTGTGCTATGCTGAAGCGCTCTTAAATCCAGAAAGAATGAGAAAATGTACCTCTGTTTGCCTCCCACAATTTAATTCTCCTCTTAATAAACCCATTTAGTAGGGTCAAATGTGAAGACATTGTTTGCCTAAAATGGTGCAGTTTATACTGGTTTTGCTCATGTGTGTGATGAGCAAGGCTTAGTTTGAGTTTGGAAGTTCTTTTCAGTGCTGCTGCACAGGAATTGAATTAATGCAGCTAGCTGTACCCTGCTAAAGGAGGACAATGACCCAGGCCTGCCAGTGCCAGCTCTTATTCCAAAAAGATTTATTGGAATAGAGTGGTTGCCATTGGTGGGATGGGGTGAACTAGAAAACTAAGCAGCTTCCATGCTTAATTTTCAGACAGGGCCCTCTATATAAGAACCTAGTGTTGTGAAGTTCAACCTCAGAAACCACTTCCAGAGTCCTGGAGCCAGAATCTGGCTAGAACTATTTCCCCCCTGCACCTGCAAGCTAGCTAGAGAGAGCAGTGAGCATAAATAGAGTGCATCTGGAATGAGAGGGCAGGGCTTTCAGATCAGAGAGATTGGCTACAGCACACTTTGAGTATTGGCAGTCTTCCATTTATCCATTGGGGACATGTGGGAGCATTGGGATTTATATATCCAAGCCACTCTCTGGTTCTGTCCTCAAACCAGGCCTTGCTTGAAGTAACAGACCTCTCTCTTCAAACTGCATCCAACATGGGTGCTTTTAAATGGTGCATTTTTATTGCCTCTAACTCCCCACACCCTTTTAACTATGGATTTTTGTTTTATTATATGTGATTTGTTGCAGTGTTTTATGTAAAACATGCCAACTTCCAGTGCAGATGAACATTCTTTAAAATGTTTTTGCAAAAGTTTCTCCAAGTCAGTCTAAACAGTTCAACCAAAATGGCTCTACAGAACAAGCATAGATTTTGTTAAACTTGTCTGATTTATTATGAATGATTTTGTGTCTGTTTTTAAAATATGGGAACAAGATGAGCCAACATAAAAATAAGGATGAAATCATAAAATTTGCAATCCCAAAACCAGCTATTCCTGACTACGTTGGGAATGGCCAAGTGGGCATCAATAAGACCATCCTTGAGTAAGCAACTGTTGACCATAATTACCATGTGTACAAATTTAATTGAAGTTATAATCTTGAAAACACCTGCAAGATTTTGCCCTACTTTCAAGGGCCTGGGGCTGGCCCAAGACATTATGCTGTCTAAGGCAGGGCAGCAAATTACACCCCTCCCCAAGTTATAAGGATAGGCAAGTTTTTTTGGCACATGGGAGGTATCTCACAAGTGCCTCTCCCCGAAATTGCTGTAAAAATATAATATTAAAAAATTAACCAGTTCACTGCTCTTGGGGAATCAGCTGCCTTGCTCTGCCTTACATATTTGAGGGGTTCCTGGGTAAAGTGACCTCTTGGGGGTGGGGAGGTTTATTCCTCTGAGCTGGGAAGGGGGCTAATCTGGCTCTTAAGGAGCAGCTTTTAAATCCCCCTCATAATGCTGCAGAACACTAGGTTGTGGTTATTGTGGCAAATTAAATGTGTGGCTAGACCCAGTGGCCTGGTTGTGCTCAGAGTAGCTGGGCGAGAAAAGACAAAATTAAGGGCGGCCTGGAGCAGGCAACCTCAACTCAGTTCTAAAGAGCAGTACTCCTTCCTGATTTCAGGGAACTACTGCAGGACCCTTGGCACTTATTGTACAATTACCTAGCCTGATCTAGGTCAGTAAAACATTTTAAAAACAACAAACAAACAATAACAACTTTCAGTTAATTCACAAGGGCATTTGTTTACATTTGTAAACAAATGTAACATCAGGTGGCGACAGCATCATAAGCTGGGCTTCACAAAAAATTTTTGATGGAGCCAGTTCACACACTGGGTGACTTTCCCCTGAAGGATGAGATAGGCAGAGATGTACACACAGGTGTGCATCAGTCCCTAGGTTAAGCTGCTTCAGACATCCCAAGTACTAAAAGGGCTCTCTGGCACACACATACACACATTTCCCTACTTCTAGAGGATTCACATGCAGTGTGGATTCACCCTAAATAAATGTTGCAAGTGACACTTCCCTTTAACTAGTGCAGGAAAGCAATGGCCTCTGTAAGGTAGTAGGTTTAGTCCTGTTGTGTTTGTCCTGATTGGGAGAACCGTCCCTACATACTAGTTTAAGGCTTCCTTCAGCCCTAAGGGCACGTGACTAGGGAATAAGGCTCCCTGAATCCTGCAGGACTTACTTTTGAATAAGCATGCTTTGGAGGGCCTTGCAAGTTATTCAAACGTGGAGTGTGTGTGGAAGGGGAGACAGGTGGGTCTCAAAAACCCATCCCAGGAAGTCATCGAAGCCGCGATCGCCCTATGAACGGAGAGCGCAGTCATTGGCTGAGTTCGAGGCCACGTTAATCAACGGTTGTTTTCCATTTTGTTCCTATTACACCCCCCTTCCCCCAGTTGAGTAGCGTGTCGTCCGAACCAGGCCTTTGTCGAGTGTGCTTGCAGCTTTCCTTGCGAGAGCCGGAGCGAAGCCGTTGTCCTCCGCCGCCGCCCCCAAGACCCCGCGGCCCGCATTTAGCTCTCCCTCCCTCTCGCCATAGTGAGAGCTTTGTGTCAAAGCCGAAGAGGCGCTGGCTGCTCGCGCTCCAACAGCTGTCACATTATTTGCACTAGCTGTAAACAGCCTTCGCCGCCCCGCCCCCCCGCTTCTTTCTCCCGCCTCCCCACACCACATAGTTAAATCCAGACTAACAATCCACAGTTAGAGATCAAACCAACAACAGCAGCATTGTGTCTGCCTTCGTTGCCCGAGCATCACTCCTGCTGCAGCTGGCTTACTCGAAACAAGGAGCTCCCTCTCCCCGCCTCCCCGCAGGCCAGGGAACGATTTGTATCAGCCGAGCCTTCCCTCGCGCGAACTCCCCTCCGCAATAAAGGGGCTTTGAAAAAGTAAGGCTGCCCCCTCACATGCACACGACGCTGACTCTCTCTCCCTCATTTTCTCACTACGTGGTTTACTTCCCCCCCCCCGGTTCTGTTCGGCTACGCTCGAGTCCAGCTGCAGGAACTTAACCCCTCCGGGGCCCGGCCCAGCCCCCGCCCGTGCCGCTGCCAGGGTCTCGCTCATTGTAGCTCTTAGAAGCTTTAATGCCTCTCGTTCCGCAGGAGAAATTCCTCAGCTGGCCGCATTTGCAACGAGGGATGGAGAGAAGAGGGAGGGCTGTTGCCTTTATTTCCCTCCTGGTCGCCGTTACTGGTCCTCAAGACATACCTACACCCCGCTTGGCCGTGTCGTTAAACGGAGCTGAGGCTCCTCCGGGCTTTTTACAAGCGCCGCAGCAGTGGAAGGTCTCGAACAGGCTACGCCCTCCATCGTCACCTTGCACTGAGTGACACGAAGAGGCCCGGGGGCGGGGGTGTCTCTTTTTTCAAGGCCCCACACCTCAAGACCATTCTTTCATCTGAACTGGTTCCCAAAGCAAGCCTAAAGTGGTTAGAATGTTGGAGTGGGATTAGGGAGACCCGAATTCCAGTCACTGTTTGTGTGTTCACTGGGTGACTTTGTGCTGATCACTGACTCTCTGACTAATTTCTACCTCACGGGGTTGTTATGAGGATAAAATGGAGAGGAGGAGGAGGAGTAGAATTCTTAGGCTCCTTGGAGGAAAAAGCATGATAAAATACGTAACATAAAATAAATATCTGGTTCAAGAACTGGCCAGCAGAAAGAACATGTGTTTTTATTCTGATGCTTTAGAAAAGATGGACTTTCCCTCTTCTTAATAGCCACCTACTGGTTTTTAGGCTTGGCCAGTGATTATAAATGTAAATCAAAAGGTAGCCAGTAATCTGTACCCAAGGACACATTGTTGTGCCAGTTAAAATAAGAGTGGGGCTCAACAGGCCTCTCTCTCCTCTTATATCCAGGGCCTACACATATTTAGTGGGTGCAGTCCTGTGCATGTTTGTTCAGAGGTAAATCCCTTTGTATTCAACGGGGCTTACTCTCAGATAAGGGTGCATAGGGCTGCCCTGTGAGCGGGACCTTTGATTACTGCAGAACATGCATTTGGCCATGCCAGGGGCAACAGGAAGGGAAACTTGTGCCCTAGGGCAGCTTTGCCCAGCTTGGTATCCTCCAGATTCTTTGAACTACAATTCCCAGTGTGCTTGACTCCTGGCCATGCTGGATCAGGCTGTTGGGAGTTCAAGTCCAAAACTCTTGGAGGGCACCAGGCTGGAAAGTCTGCCCTGTGGTGATGCCCGAGGGAGCGAAATCAAATCCAAAGTGTTTTGCATGTCCCAGGCACTGGGGACTTCCAAGGGGCCTGTTTCCCTACCCGTAGAAATGCTGTTCTAGTGGGGGAAAGTGACTATGTTTGTGAAAGGCTTGATGCATCCAAGGAACAGCTGGATAGGGGCTTTGCTCTTTGAGCCAAATAGATGGTAATGCCTCGGTCTCCCCTTTTGAACTGAGGCCACTTCCTCAAATGCAGGCACTCCCCAGCATTGGCTTTTTACTTGGAAAAGGACTCCTGCTCCTGTGGCAGTTTTCTTCTGGAGTAACAGCCTTTCAGCTTATGGCAATTCATCTCGATTAGAGGGGAGACCAGGTGGCTAGCACTGTGAAGTCCGAGTCTCAGCTGTGGTCTCAGAGAGGGCAGCTTTTGAAGGCACCAACAGCCGCGAAAAATTAACTCCTGACCCTAAACACATTTTCATGGCAGCCATCCCTGCTGAAGTCAAGAAGACTGCCTGTGCAAATGTAGTTTCTATAAGATGGAGTTACCTCTCCCATTTTTATATCTGTAAACCCCTACAGTAAGCTACAGTGAGCTGCTTGCCTGTAAAATACATAACCTCTCATTATTTAATTTCCTGTTTTCCTCTTTAGTTTGTTAGGTTTTATTTTATTTTTAAATCAAGAAAAACAGGCTGGGATACTACAAATAATAATGGCAGTGTAATCATTCACATGTCTACCCAGAAGTCTATTGCTTTCCATTGGACTCTGTCCTATAGGTGGATCGGATCACAGCCTAAGAGTCCTTCAGCAGTTAGAAACGAATAGCCTGATCGGATAGGTTAGGGCTGAGACAATGTGGCCTTCCAGATGTTATTGGACTCCCAGCCTCATCACCCAGCCTAGCCAATGGTCGGAGATTATATGATTTGTAGCCAGAAATATTTGGAAGTCCACATTACTACGCAAGGGGAAGCCACATTGAAATTAGTGGCACTTATTTCTACGTAAGTGTGCATGAGCTAACAAACTCAGGCAGCAATCCTACATATACTTAACTGTGAGTAAATCTCACTGAACTTACTTCTGACTGGCTTCAAAGCCGGCAGCAATCCTAGCCACGTCCTTTTGGGAGCCAGGACTCCTTCCCCCTACGGGGCAGCAAGCCGGTAAGTTCAAAGGAACTTACTTCCGAGGAAGCGTGCATAGGTTTGGGCTGCCCTGGAGGCTGGGACAGCAGGAGCATGAACCGCTGACTCGATGCAAGCGCCTTCCTTCCAGCTCTCACTGACTAAAGGTTAAAAGGTTTCGCGCAGGCAGCTCCGGTATCTCCGACTGAGATCAGCTGCGCCTGCACCCAGCTTTCGAGCCGAATTCCCAAGGAAGCGATTCCAGGCATTCGAGCTTTTGCAACCTGCCCAGGTCGGTTATAACCATGGCCTCAACCGAGCTGGCAATTGGCTTGCCTGGCTGCCTGCTATGGAGTAGGGGTGGGGGTGGGGTGGGGTGGGGTGGAGAACCACGGCTAACAAAATAATTTCAGCCAAGGCTGCCTGCAACACATTCTTGCGAGAGAGAGCAGCGATTCGTGCCTACCGAGCCTCTTTCAGCACAAAGGCTTTTAGAGGAAGACGGGCGGGGAGGGTGGAAGGAGCCAGAGGGAGCGCGCGCGCTCTCGTATTTCAGGGCTGCTGTCCCCCTGGGAACCAAGAACCAAGTGTAGCTTCAATCAAATGCTGACTTCTCCTTCGGGAGCTCAGCAGGAAACCTGATCTCACAAGTTTATGCCTGCCTCCATCTCCGCGGGCTGGGTCCTCCCTCCCCTTCATGCCAGCAATTTGTATATAGACAAGACCCAATATATCTGATTGAAAACGCGATCCAGCGAGGACCAGGTCTGCAGCTCTTCCTTCTTGCTAAAGGAAAACAACAACAACTTTAAAACAGCTACATCGGGGGAACGGCTCCTCTCGCCTCCCCCTTGGTTCCAATGCCAACATCTTACTGGGACAAAGCAGTTGCCCAAAGCACACAAGCCACGTCCCGCATCTGCACTCCGCATCCCGCATCTGCACTCGGAATTCATTTGCAAAGAAACGCTGCCTCTTAAGGCTGCAGTCCTACCTTATACTGCCCTAGGAATAAGTCCCAGTGAATTCAGTGGAGCTACCTCCAAGTAGACATACGCAGTGACTTCCTGGCCATTAGGCTGAGAGCACTGCAGCATCACAGCCCAGTAATCCGAATAGGTCTGGAAGCGACCAATTCTTTGCAGGATCCGCCTGTTGGTGACAAAGCTACTTGAAATATTTGCAGTTTGCTCCATTCGGAACTTGGTTTTAGTCCAGTTTCGCTTTAGTCTCGCCGAGACTTGATCTGTGCAATGTCCTGGCACTTGATTTAAACTCTGGACACCGCTAGCTGGTTGATGCCAGCATGATAGACTGACTGCAACGTCCCCAAACAGCTTTTAGTCTTAACATGTTGTTCCCATGGAGGCCACACAGTTCATGCCTCCACGATTACGCGCCCTTTCCTCCCTTCCTCGTCTCCCAGAAAAGGTTAGGAACCAGCTAAGAGGAACGGCAGGTTCTTGTGTAAGACCAACAACAAACACAGTTTGCACAACCCACCGGGCCAAGCAGCAGCTGGAGAAAAGCGAGATGACAGGAACCGAGACTAAATGGGGAGAAAAGAGAATCAGTCATTTCCTGCTCTGAGGGTTTCTTAACTGGAGGGGGATGTTGCAGCCAGTCTCCTTTTTTCTTTTTCTCCTTCTTTCAGAGCATCTGTCTTTTGTTTTATTTTTTTAAGTGTTCTTGAAACAAACAATCCATGGTCCAAGTCAAACCTCAGCCTTGAAAACACTCAACACATTGATGAAAGAGGGACTCTCCTTTACCCTAAGACAAAAGACCGCACTACACTAAATCTACCAGCAATGCAGAAGCCTTTAAGGTACCACTGGATTCTTTGCTGTTGCTGCTGCTGCTCTTTGCTACTGACTAACATTAGCAGTCTTCTCAAAACTTACTGCTTCTGACAACTCCTTGTTGTTAAAATTGATTATTTTGACCTGCTTTGTTTTAAGTATCATTCACTATGAACCATATATGGTAGCACCTATTCCCTCCCCCCCCTCTAATTTTACTTTTATTTAACAAAGCCAGCATTTGCTTAATAGCTTTTCTTTTGGCCTCTCCTCCACTCCATTCCACTCCACCTCAGTCCTTTCGAAAAGGCTGGAAGCACTCAAAAATTAAGCACACCCCATCACTGATGCAATCCTATATATGTCTATTCAGCGATAATTCACACTGAGTTCAATGGAGCTTACTCCCAGGTAAGTGGACATCAGCTTGCTGCCTTAGCCTGGAAAGGCATAACCAAGTTACCATAGAACTACAGAGCAACCACCGCATCTTAGTCTGGGCTTGCTTTCCTCCAAGGGAACCAAGAGGTAATCTAAAGTTATCCTAAACTAATTACAGACCTGGTTTGGATGTAACGGCAACCCAGATTGTGGGTCGAGTATGGGTTGTTGAATCATGGGTTATTGTCATGTGCGAAGCCTGTACTGTGGTTTATCTATGGGTGGTTAACCAACAACAACCAAGAGTTCATAAACCAACAATAAATTGTCAGTTCTCTTCCAGAGTTGTTTATGGTTAACAATCCATAGTTAAAAACATAGTACACAGCTTGCACATCATGACAATCCACAAGTCAACAACAACCCATGATTCAATTCATCAACTCTTCCCCTGGGTTGTTGTTACAATGTGAACCAAGCTAATATCTACAAGTGTGTAGTGGGAAGTTACACTGAGATAAACAGGCACTCCCAAGTAAATATGCGTAGGATTGCAGCCTTAGAGGACAAATGTATGGAAGGTGGACTGGTAGATTGTAGCGTGGCTAAATGATTTCACTATTGATGCTTAATAGGTACCCAAATCTGAACCATTTTCAGGGGGAGAAAGAATCTGAAGCACAAGAAAGGGTCTACACCACCCATTTATTGCAGGATTGTATTGTAGTTGTTACTAATGGGCCACATGTTCACCTGTTCCTGCAGTGAGCTGGCTCCACCTCTCACTTGTGCTGGAATTTCCATGACTGCTTTTGTCACAGTTTTCCCGGCTCTCTCACTTCCATTGTGAAGAACATTTGCAGTGTGTCCATCCCCCCCTTTGTGAGGTTGTTGCTGTTTGCCATGAGTTCCAGGCTCAGCAAACAGCCAATCAGCTGTGAGGGACATGTGCCTTAAAATACAAGTACATAAAGGGCCATTTTTTCCATATTAGAGAGAAGTAAAGCAGTGGGGTCCTCCAAGAATTTGCATTGGTACCTCTGTTATTTAACTTAGTTCAGAGTGAATAGTGTAGTGTATATAGATAACAACAAATCGGTCAGGATGATGAAAACCCAAGCAGTCTATTATATTACCTCTTTATACTATAGTATAAGCAATTAAATAATTAGAGATTAGACCAAATTCTTTACCAGAAAAAGCATTTGTGTCATTTTAGTTTTGGCAGAAAGATAGTAGAATTTATTTATTTATTATGAATTCAATATTTATTTATTTATTTATTGCAGTGTTTCTGAAGCCAACCATGGTGCTTTACAACAAAAAAAAGTTCAGAAAACAAAACCCACAATCAAATAAAAATGTAGCAAACCACTTAAAACATCCATTAAAATCAGAACATGAAAGATAAGAGGTTTCTAAATTTATAAATGACATGGAAAGAAAGACAGTTTTCTCCCAATTTCATAATTCTAGAATTCAAGATTGCCCAGTGAAATTGATCAATAGCTGGTTTAGGACTGACCAAAGGAACTACCATTTCACCAAACACATTGGGTTCCTTGGGCCGCCTTGGGTTTCTTGGGAGGAAAACAGGTGGGATATAAATGTAATAAATAAATAAGTAAACTTGTGGAACTGACTGCCATAGGATGTAGTCATGGCAGTGTCCACTAGTTTGGACAGCATTTTCAAGGATTCAGCAAATGTATGGTGGATATCATGGCTATTTGGCATAGAATCCCCATATTGACATGCAGTATACCTCTTAATGCCAGGTGCAGGGGAGGATAGTTGCCTTGAAGTGCTACTTGTAGGTTTTCCTGGGGCATCAGCCTGGCTGTGGTCTGAAATAGACCAAGGGCCTAAATTGGCCCCAAGTCTAGTATAGCAATGCTCTTATTAATGTCTCCTTACAAGTTTTGCAAGCTCTAATCTGTATACTGATATAAGGAAGTATACTAGGCCAGCCCAAACTATAATGCCCCATCAAAGAAGACCCCTACAAGTCTCCTGAAATGCTCTAACTGACCTATAAATAATTTGGGTTAAAAATAAAAATGTCTGTGAATGTGTGTTGCATCCTGACAGCCTTGAATAGTTTAACTATACCTGATGCTACCTATTTAGGTGATCAACAAAAGCAATCATGTAAAAAAATGCTTGGATGATTACTATGCATCTTAAACACATTTGCTTGGAAGCAAGCCCATAGGATTTTAAAGGAACTTACTTTCAAGGAAGTGTGCATAGGATTGAAGATGTGACCTACTTCCAGGGAAAGAAGTTTTTCTCCAGCCTGCACCCCCTCTTGTATTTAATAACACCACTAAAACCTTTGGAAAAGTGTAAGCAAGATTGCCTTCATCTAAGGCTGCAATTCACTTCCTTGATGGAAAGCACAACCTTGCAGTACTAAAACAGAAAACATCCACTTATTTCTAAGCCCCCCCTTACCAAAATAGGCACAGAGTAAATATAGACCAAACTCTTCCAATTCACTTTCAAGAGGCTCCAGTAGTAGAGACAGACACTGCTCAGCAGCGATTTTGTTTAGATTTGAGAAACTGATTTTATTCCTGAGTGTTTGAACTGTGCTTGTAGGTAGAACGTATAAACACCCAACCCTTCTGAAAAAGTACCCAAGTATTCCTTTGGTGGAATCTGAAGCTCTTCACATTTGTAGATTTTAAAATTAAACTAAAACAGCAATTCTATCTACACTTACATAGAAGAAAGCTCAGCTGACTACACTGCACAACTGTGGCACCATAGAGTGACATATAGGAAAATATTTTCAAGTTATACAACAGTAAAACAAAAATTGAGGCCCTTTGGTTTTAATACATTAAACCTTCACGTGGACAGAAGCCTCATTTGTGCTATGGGGAATTATTTCCAAGCAATGAGTTCATGATCTAGGTGTTAAAGTGGTCAACTTTTTACTAATATAGCTTTGGCAACCAGTAGAGCAAAGGCACTGCCATCCTATGCACACAGGAGCCAATCCTCAGAGCTTACTCCCAGACAAGTCTCCATAGAATTATAGCCTTAGATCTCACTGACACACACAAACTCTGCAATTCTGTGCAGACGTACTTGGAACCCCGATGGAAGGAGGGGGCTTGTATAGGATCAGGCTGAACAGGAAACATTGGCAAACAGAAGGGTCCCCAGCAGAAAGACCCGAGAATCTCGCATGGGTTTCTTTTGCACCAGTGTCCTAGGGCACAGTTTGGATGGAAGTGAGTTTCTTTCCTGGACTCTCCGGCTGCTACTAAATTAAGGCGATACAAAGTGCATGGAATGCTTCCTCTAAGGAGATGTGCCGCAGAGCGGAACAGTAACCCTCCCCCTTTCCTAACGGTCCACTGACTACACTCAACTCTCCATACAGCCAGTTTCCAGGGAAGCGGCTTCTGTTGCTGGGTTCTGAACTTTCTTCTTTAATTGCCTTATCAAATTAAAACCTTGTCCTTGCCTTCAAGAAGACAGAATGCTTTCAATCCAATTCCCCCCCTAATATAGGAGCACATAGGACTGCAATTCCCTGAAGGACAGGTACTCTTTAAAAGGACTTGCAGATCCACAGTAGAATCATTGAGGATTTCCAGTCCCACTGTGTGGAGTGTGTAGGGTAACATTTAGTGACAAAAGTCCTCTACTTCCTCCTCCAAGTTTCACAGTTCTAAAAATAGACATCTCACAGCCCAGAGTTTAGCAGGTCTTTTCCGTTGGTACCTAGACATTAAATCTAGTTTAATTTAGCTTCCGGTGTTTAATTTTAGCAGGTCTCCCTCCCTTTCAGAGTGGGGGGGCATGCAAATCAATATGGCAATTACCATCTAAAAGCTCGCCCAGCCCCAGGTCAATGTAAATTGATCATTGTCCGCCTCCTACAAAATAACACCGGGAGCCTGTGGTGTGTAATGAGATTATACTGGAAACTGTCTTGCAGATCACAAAATTATATTTCATGCCGTCAAAGGATCCTCTTCCATGCAGGCTTCCTTCTACGTCTCTGCACATAGCACCATGCCAGATATAATGGAGAAGGTGTGTTTATGTATTAATTTAAATGTAAACAGAAGAGGCCCCCCCAAAAAAATTTTTTTAAAGAGCTATCACTATTTTGCCCTGGATTTCTAATATATTAGTCACAAGCATAAGGGGGAAACCTTATGTCTAATTTTCCCAGTGATGAGAATTGTGTTTAATGTTTTAAAAAAAGGAAGCCCAAGCTGAAAGTACTTTGGTTACCCAGCAAATAAGAAAAAATGAAGATTCCCCAAGAGTAGCAGATAATTTTCTGTGGGGATGGGGGGAGAGAGAGAGAGAGAGCGAGAGAGAGAGAGAGAGAGAGAATAGCTCCAATGAGCTGGTGGTGGCCTCCTTGCTTTCTGCCCGTAAGTCAGCTCATCCATTAAGAGAGGCGCCGCACACGCCAGAGGAACCCTTGTGAAACATTCATTAACTTCTGCCTGGAAAGATCGCCCCAGCGGCTTGCTAAAGGTTCAGGGCTCGACAGCTGAACAGGGCCGAGGAAAAGAGAGGTCGATTCAGCGTAATTCTCGCTTATCAGCCTTGCTTGGGGAAAGGACACAAGGATTAAACGCAGCCAGCGCTGCTCACGGATATGGGAACTCCCCCTGTCTGCAAATGAGGCCTCTGCTCCACACTCGGAGCCAGCGAGGGCTCTTGCGTTCTCTCTCTCCCTCTCCCTCCCCCTCCTCCTTCCTCTCCTTCCGATGTAGTAAAACGAGGTTAGTCTGGCTCTCCGGAAAGAATCTGCTTGATCTATTTAAGTGGCTAGATTGCTGGGCTGAGCGTGGGGGTGGGGGGGATTTAAGGAGGAAAAAACCCCACTCTTCTTCTCTTTCCTCCTTCTCCTTCCCACCCCTGCTTATTTTTAACTATCAAGCTCAGCGTGCGAAAGCGCCCGAGGCTCCTGGACTGATCGTGTGCATTGCTGTTTGTGAGGCCTGCCTGGAAATGAAGGGCTCAACGTGAGATGGTGTGTAGCAAGATATGGGGGCACATCAGCTAAGCCACTGGAAAGCAGCAGCAGCTGCTGCAAGATCGCTGTATATAAATCCAGCCCAGAAAGGGCTGCAGAAATGTTTTAAGTCCACTTCTGCCATCAGCTAATGCCTTTAGATGACAGCAAAAACAGGCTTTGTTGATCAGATGTGGCTCTGTTTTGAGAAGAAATGGTGACTTTCGGCTGGTCCTCAACTCACTCAAGACAAAATGCCTGGGCCCATGATTATTAGAGGAGAGCTGGTGTAGTTTAGAAACAAGGGTGTGTGGAACCCCTCATTCAATTCTCAGCTGACCCAGGAACTCACTGGATTACCTAGGGCAAGCCACTTCGAAATAATACTGACTTATCTTTTAGAGTTGCTTTAAGGAATACTGGGAAAGTACTGAAAACTTTTTGACCATTCAAAATGACTTTACAGGTTAAGTCTTATAAAGTATATTGTGCTCAGTGGTGTAGTGGTACTTTTTGAAGTGCAGGAGCTCTGCATGGCAGTGTGTGTACACATACATACAAAGAGAGAGAGAGAGAGAGCAGTGGTACATAGCACAATACTTAATTAGGATCACATGACTATAGTTACCTGGGAGTAAGCTCCACTGAACTCAGTGGTGCTTACTTCTGACTGTAAAGGCTCAACTTGTAAAACACATTGTGTTTTAATAAAAGATATTCATCCAGCTGAAATGCAACATTTAGCTTTTAATTAGAAAGGCAAGCAATGTCACAAAGAAATTTGCCATTTAAACTGCTGAAGGAACCCCATCAATATCCAGCCTATCCAGTTACACACAATAGCAAAACTTGGAGGCCTGTTTTCACTTCATTCTTCACCATAGTACATAAATTACCCTGGGGAAAGATGGTCCCATAGTTCCTGCTCTGAAAAACAGCAACAGCCAGAGCTGAGCTCCCCACATTCCCCCTCCATTACACCACTAACTGTGTACTTTAAGACTCAGGCTGAACATGGGCTTGTTCCCACTTTATCTTCATCACAGGGCTCACCTACACCAAGCAAGATATTCTATTATGAAAGTTGTTTAGAAAAGGCAGGAGCCACACTACTGCCTTATAGCGGCACTGAAGTACACTGACAACTGTTGGGCCCCATGACACATCTACATCATGCAGGATGTAGTGGTATGAAAGCAGTATATGGTATGTGTCAATGGGCCCGAATAGTTGTCAGTGCACTTCACTACCACTATAAAGCAGTAGTGTGGCTCCTGCCTTTTATATACCACTTCCATAGTGGAATATCCTGCTTTGTGTAGATGAGCTCCCAGACAACCTTCTCTCCCCAAAGGTATGTTAGGCTCAGAGTGTCTTTCCCAAAGCCATCTCAAGTATGGCTAAGGGGTTGAATCTGAGTGTCATACATCCACACTAGAGAGTAATACAGCCACTAAGCCACCTTTAGCTTGTAACAAGTGACATTAAACAAGGGCCTTATTTTACTTGCATTTGCAGCTAGTTTTTGTTTTGTTTTATTCACCAAAAGAGAAAACAGAAATTGGTTGGCCGTAAAAGGGGCCCTTGTTCCTGAAATTAGGCATCCCCTTCAAAAATAAATAAATACCCAGCATCACAATGTTCTGATAGAGCTTCATTTTGACTTCTGTTTAAAATGTTGTAGGAAGCAATTGTAACAGGAACTTTGAAAAGGGCACATAGTGGGTGGAGAGATGAAGGAAGATTAGCCTAGCTTTTCCCATCCTGATGCCCTCCAGATGTGCCATTGGCCATGGTGATGGGGATGATGGAAATTGTAGTTCAACAATCTGAAGAGCACCAGGTTTAGGAAGGCTGCCTTAGCCCATAACATCTACGATGAAGCCAATAAGAGTGATCATTACTCATTGACTACAATGGTCTCTGGCTCTGCTATGTTTATTTCCAGCCAGAAACATGCCAAGGGCTGTACAAAATGCAGAAATGAAATTATCCCATTAGAGGAGCAAAGGCTGGAATGGAGAGCAGAGATACTCCCAAAGTAAGTACTACTAAATAACACAACATTGGGCAACTTGGAGCAGCCATAAGCAGCCAGTACCTCTATCATGAACAGACAAGGGCAGCATGGAAGCCCCATTGATTTCAAAGGGGTGGGGGTGGGACAAACAAACTTCCACACAACACCAGAGATAGATATTGGTTTGTCCTGCCTATTGTGTTTGGGATGGAGGTACTCCTCACTGTGGTTGTGCCACGGTTTATGACACTCAGGCAAGGCTTTCTTTGACACCTGCGATCCAGGAGGCACTTAAATAGCAAGCCTGCAGCGAGGCCCATTAAAAACGGTATGGGCGCTTAACCGGCTTTAGCGTGCGAGTTGGGCAAATGCAGCGGCAGGTACGGAGGCTTGATTAGATGATCGGATTCCCTCTCGCCCCCTCTCTGCTCTCTCCTAGGTGTATATATTTAGCCAGCAGACACCCAGAGGGTTTTAAAAAGACTCCGAGTTCCCTCCTCCCACAATCATGCAGCAAACACGTTCAAGAACGACTTGCAGCAGGGGAGCAACCGAGACTCTCATCTGCGTGGTTGATTACAGCCCTAAAACGGACGACGTGTAATTTCAGTTCTCGCTCCAGATCTTGGGCTTGATTTCCAGGGGCCCACTTATCCGAGGGAAGGAGGGGGAGGGGGACGCTGTAGGCTTTATTTGTCCTCGTCCCTATTAGCTATGCAGCCAATCTATCATTTCCGGCGGTGCTTCCATCTAATTACCGATGTATTTAGATGTGACGTGCAAAGAGCTGCCTGCTTGGCTCTGCGTGGACTCCTCGTCGGGAACCTTTCCAGAGAGGGCTGGAGCGCCGCGAGCCTCGAGCTCCAGACAAAGAGGAAAGAGCTGGTCTGCGCTGCGAGCAAATCAGCTTTCCTCCGGGGTGATCAGGGGCCTGCGACCCCAGCTAGGCCGGGAGGCAGCGGCGGCTCTGAAGGCAGCAGGAGGGCTTCCATTCCGCACAGAAAGCCTCCTTGCTCTTCCCTTCCCTCCCCTCCCCACCCCCACCCCTTATCGTAGAAAGGCAAACCTGAAGAGCGGCGCGGCCAGAGCCGCTGTTTGCCCTCTGATGCTCCTGTCAAGTCTAATGTGCCTCAAGGCACCCGTAGGTAAGTTTGCCTGGCTCTCTCTGTGTATATTAAACAAATACAGGTGAGGCTCGCCCATCCCAGTGGCCTAAAACAAAGTCAGCCCTGTTGGACGCTCTTCCCCTCTCCCCATGCCCCCACCCTCAGGCTTCTAGGAAAGGGAGAGCTCGATTCCACCCCGAAGGTTGTTTGCCCGGAGGTCTTTGGCCGGACCAGCTCCGAATCCTCCGCTCTGGCTTTGTCCTTGTGAGCCGTCCCTCCCCGCCCCTTCTCTCAGACTGGGGAAGAGAGCGATCTGTAGTTCTCCAGCTCGAAACCTCCCACCACCACCACCACCGCTCTCCTCCGCCACGCCTGGCTCGCCTTGTGCTTCTCTGTGCTTGGCTGGCTCTGTACCAACAGGACACGGGGTTAAGCGCGCTCAGCGGAGTTCCCAAACAAGAGGAAACTTCTGGGAACGGAAGAATCTGGCACTCGCCTAGAAAAGGAGGTTCCTGATGGTGGGAAACTGCTCTCCGCGACGCTCCGCGATGGCAGCCGTGGGGAACAGCCCAAGGGATCGCGCCTCGGTCTCCCTCCCCTGCGGGAGCCAGGCGATCGCTGCCACTGCTAGCCTGAAGCCTTCTCCCTCGAGCACAAAAAACTATCTAGGTTTCCGACCCGTGAAGGGTTAACCACACACAGACACAGGCACCGAATCTCGCGGTGACCTTTTCCTCTGCGTCTCCCCCATTCTCCCTTTCAGGCTCCGGTTCTTTCGCTCGCAGGGAGCCTGAACGGCTGTCTAGACCGATCTATCACAAGTGGGAGAAACAATACCAGGAAAAAGCCCCCTTCCCTTTTCCCTCGGCCGCCCTACCTCACCTTCAAGAGGAGGGAAGGGAATAAAGAAATACTGCCCGCCGCACCAGCCGCCAGTGAACAGAGCGAACCCACCCACCCCCAACGAGACAGCCCACCTTTCATGCTTCCTGACAAATGGGATTTTCCCTGCCCTTTTTAGCGCACTCCAAAGGCGCACCACACGTTTCATGTTCCACAGCTGCACTGGGCGAAGGGCTGGACTCCCTCGGAGAAAGGATTGGGAGAGATGGGGGAGAGACTGGACGCCGGGTAGGTACGGTTCATGGATCAGGTCTTTCCTTGGCCCAAAGCTGTGCATTGAACTGATCCTACCTCGAAACAAAGTATTTACTGGTAGAGGAGATGGAGGACCATTTCTGCAAAGGGCTGGGGAATAGCTAATGGGTTGCGCGACTCATTGATCCGGAGTATACTTCCTAATTAACTCCCAATCACCAATTCAGAGAGTTCTTCTATGGCTAAACTGGAAAGCCAAACTCAAGACGGGAGCGGGGAGGTAACAGTAACGCAATGCTTTATAATCCTCTTCAAAGATGGTCTTGTTTGCAAAAAGACGAAACACATCAGCTTCCATCGAACACCTACAACACTCCACCCCTACACACATACACCGCTTATAAAGGAGAAGGGAGATAAAACGACAAATCATTAATCGAGTACAGTCCTCCTGGCCTGCTTTACTCCGGAGCAGTCCCACTGGCCTCAATTAAGTTGCTACCAGGTAAGCGCTTTCATTTTTATAAGCACTGGCTGGGCTCTCTCCTGAGAGCACCGCATCCCGCAGGGCAAGTCTGCCGGCGCCAATATTTCGGAGAGGGGACTATGAGAGAGGGAGCAAGAGCGAGCAAACTAAAGCGGGACTCCAGGATTAACTGCATGCAAATGTTGGGCGCGGAAGGAAAAAAGGCGATCCACTTGGCAAGGCTGAATGGAAAGCCCTGGGGTCAACTGATTTTGGCATCCGGGCTCCAGAGCCCCAGGAAGATTCTGCCAAGGGCACTACGCTTCACCCCACCGCGTGGGGGAAGGGAGAAGTCCCGGCTCCTTATCTTTGTTGGCAGATCGTCTTCGTGGGGCCCTGTCTAGGGAGCCCTTTGGCTCTGGCCTCCTTCTCAGGGCGCTGCGATCATGGAAAAGTTTAGCGGAGCTTGACAGATCCCAGTCTGCGCGACCAGACCCGAGCGCAGACCGCCCTTTTGCCCGGTGCCCTTTTCAAAGAGAGAGAGAGAGAGAAACGCAGAGCTGCAGGCTTCCTCCGAGCAGATGGAAAGCCACGCAGGGAGCCGTTCGGAGAATTTAATGCGGAAACCTGCTCCGAGGCGACTGCCATTAAAACACAAGCACGTATTTTGTCTCAGTTTTACTAGGTCTGTGGGGGTTTTCCTTTCCACTCTTTCCTCCTCCCCAACCCACCCACAGACCTGGCTTTTGTGGATCTCAGTTGCAGCCGTCGAGCCCGGAGCTGAAGGCGAACGCTTCGCAGATCGCCCCCGGACTCGCTTCGCGAGCAGCAAACAAGCTACGTGCCTCAGATGCTGCGCGCCAGCAAACCCTGGAGTTGGCGGCGCGGGAGGGGGGGGAGAGAAGGGGGTGTTTAGCAAACAGTCTTGTTGCCTGTCCCTCCGCCATCCGGTCTTAAAGAGGCACGTTCTCAACCTCCCTGGAGCCAGAAGGAAGGTGCAAAGGACGCGTGAAATTCCTGGCCGCCAGGCTGGACCCCACACTAGCAACACAAAAGTCTTTGAACTGGAACCACCACCAGTTCTAAACCATCTCTTATCCTCCTCCGCTGTTCGCAGTTCCTCTCTCCCCTCCCTCGTACCCCCCCCCACTCCAATCCACCAGTGGTCTCAAAAACAACCTGGGAGAAAAGCCTCCCGTCGCCTCCGCAGTCCTTTCCCAAAGCGCGTTGAAAGAAACAACAACAAATACGCCCCACGCTGAGACGGCCAAGCCTTTTACCTCAATCACGTTGCCTGTCTCTTCCCGGGACTCATCTTTTAACTCCGCTGCCCGGTGAGTCAACAGGGCGAGCCCAGAAGCGTTCCAGCAACGCTCCCGGTGCCCTTCTTCCTCGATCCAACCCTGAGCATCCTCCTTTCCCCTCCACCCACTCTCCCCTTTCCCCTTGGGAGCCGAGAAGTGGCGGCTGCCAGAGGTGGGGCGTTTATAGCCCGTTTCCAAATCGGAAAGATAAAAGGGAGCGAGACGCCGGGAGCCCTTCTTCCCTCCTCCCTTCCTGCTGGAGTAGACGGAGCGCGACCAGCAGCTTCCCCTTTCCTCGTCGTCTTCTCCCCCTCCCCCCGCCACCCATAACCCAACTGCCTCCAAACTTCCAGCCAGTCCGCGCGACGACACACTCGCTCCTAGGAGTTCCCCCCACTCCCACACACGCACACAACCCCCGCTCTCTCAGCCAAAGCACATCCAGGCGGTGACCGCTGCGTTCGCTAACCTCTTCCCCTCGCCTCCATTCCGCCCTCCTCCTCCGAGTCCGGATCGTTTCAGGTTGAAATACATTCTGGCAACGATCCCAACGGAGGAGAGGCAAGCTCCGACCGAGGCTGCCGCTGTCTCGCTCGTAAGCACACACGCACAGGCGCACCCCCGCCAGATCTGGGGAGGGGGGGAGAGGAAACATCGCAGACTCGGCTCCCCACCCCCACCCCCACCCCCAACCACCACCACCAGTCACACACACACCAGAAGTCGAACCCTCGTAAAAGACGTCGGACGACTCGCGTCCGTGGCCCCCTTTCGGGAGTTGCCCGACGCGGCGGCGTCCGCGCAGAGAGCGAGCACGAGAGAAGCGTTCAAAGGGAAGAGCTCCACTGACCTCGGTCTCCGCTCCGGAGAAGTCGCCGCAGACGCTCGGCCGGGCGCTGCTGTAGCGAGTCCTCTTCCAGGCGAGTCGCGTCAGTCTCGTGGGTGAGAAAAGTTTGCCGGTCTCCGAGCCCCGCGTCGGACGCTTTGGCCACCGACTGGCGGAACTCGCGTGGAGCAGGTGGGGCCTCGCGGGGGCGGCAAGGGCGGCCTCCCGCTGCCGCTTCCCTCGACCGGGTTCAACACCCCGCCGGGCTCCCTCCGGCTGCCCGCCGGCTCCGCTTTGGCAGCGCCATGTTGCTGCTGTGTGGCTGCTCCAGGCTGGGCTCGGCGGCTGGAGAGACGCCTACATGCTCTTTTTCTCCCCTTGCGAGAGCCCCGTGTCCTGGCGGCGGCGAGTGTGCGTGTGCGTGTGTGTGGCTGGGCTGGGCTGGGCTGGCTCTGGGGATTTAATCCGCTGGGAAAGCCGCTCTTCCTCACCTTGCCGCTGGGAGACCGGGCTCCGTCTGCCGCACGCTGCCCCCCTCCTCGCCTCCTCCTTCTTCCCCGCCCCTTCTCTCTCCCCTCCCCCCACCCCCACGGCTCAGCACTCAGGGAGCCGCCGCCGGCAGAGGCAGAAGCAGAGCTGCTGCTGCCGCCGCCACTGCGCTCTCCCAAACAGCGAACCTTCTCTTTCCCCTGGCTGCCTTGCCTTGCCTTGCCTTGCCTTGCCTTTCTTTTCTCTCTCGGCTCTACGTTCTCTCTCCTTAATTGATTCCCCACCACCACTCCTCTCCACCTCTTCCGTGTTTCTGGCTCTCTTTCCCGGCTGACAGAGCTCGAGTTCGTCCCAACGTACACAGAGATACCCCGCTCTGCCGTGCCGTGCCCTGCCTTGCCTGAGGGCGTCCTGAGGAGACTCCTCTCGCTCTCGCTCTCCTCTTTTGACCAGGCGAGGTTGAAAAGGAAAGTCTCCCGCCCCCTTCCAGACTCCCCTCTCAGCTCCGCACAGCTCGCTCGCTACCCAGAAGGCCAGTGGAGAGCCGCAATTACCATAAAGCTCCTCTCCCTTCGCTTCGCCAAGCTGTCAAAGCCTCAGCAGCAGCAGCGGGTGCAGCCAGACGCTGGCGCGAGACCGCCTCGGTCGCCCGACCGACCGACCGACCGACCGCCAGCCACCCGGGCTTCCTGCCCTTTTCGCCCACAGCGGAATGGCTCGCACGCGCTCTGCTCCGCCCGCGCGCCCCTCCTTCACCTTCCCGGCGCGGGCTCTTCTTCACCTCAGGATTGTTTACCTCTCTTTCTTCCCCTCCCCCGCTCTTTTCCGCTCATTATTATTGTTGTTATTATTATTGTTGTTATTATTATTATTATTATTATTATTATTATTATTATTATTATCTGCTCGCAAGAGCACCTTCCGGTGTTACTCGCAAGCCCTTTTCTTCTCCTCAGCCTTCACTGGGAGTCTTTTCAGTAGAAAGGGGGAAGGTCCCTTACGCCACAAACGGCATTCTTGTAGTAGCCTTTTCTGAAGCGAGAACACGGTGACCACACGTATTTATATCCCACCCGAATTTTTGTTTTCCCAGGTGAGGGGATTCACAACTCTTTCTCCTCCCCCCCCCGTCCCCCGCAGGCTCTTTGCATTTCCCTGAGAACCCCAAAAGGACTCGTTCTTTGTTCCCCTCCCTCTGTCCTTCTTCCCCACCCCCGTATCTCCAAACGCCTTGCATTGTCACGCACAGCTTGGCCAAAGTGGGATGCCTCTTTCCTTCAGCTTCCCTTTGCACTTCCCCGTCTTATCTGGCCAACACTCTTCCCTGGAGGAAATGCCTCGCAAGCCTCCTCTTTTCTCCTTCAGATAACTGTGTGGTGCGGTGTCCCGCCTTCATCCCAACCTGTATTTCAGTTCCCCTCCGAACGGGCAATTTCCCTTTATCTCTCCTTTCCAGAAGCACAGAAACCGTCGTTCTTCTCCAGTGCCCCCACTCTCTTAAAAACAAAACAACAACAAAATCACCCGTGTACCCACAGCTCTCCATTCAGGTCCTTCATTTTGCCCGCCCTCACTATTTTTCCCCCATGGCGGGGTTTTCTCTCCGCACCCCCCCACCCCGACTCGTTGTTGTTGTAATGGAACACATTCGTTTCTCAACAGCTACTTTCCGGCAAAACTGTTTCCCTTCTCATGATTTCTAAAAAGTACTGCGTGGTTACCACCTCTGAAACTCCCAAACACGTTTTCGTCTGATGTGTGAATCGCGGGTGCGGGGAGCTGCGCTGCTCACACCTGAGTTCCCCTCACTGCGATTCTCGCATTGGCTGGAGCTTTCTCTGCCTGCCTTTTGATCTCTCAATCGATGGCGTGGTCGTTATCTTGCGTATCTACTTACATGGGTAGCGCTACTTTTGACTCGGCAGGTCAGCTGGTAAATGTCGCGTTCACGACGCCCATCTTGACTGATACTCGTTTATTCGCTTCTTCCTCTCGTAGCGCCTGATTCCTTATTGCTTTCCTAGCGATCGCTAGTATTAACAGCAAGACACAGGCTACGGGATTAACCCTATACTTCGAGAAGCGGTGTGTGTGTGGGCGTACGCAAGCGCGCGCACGTGCATTCATTAACCACTTACCGCCGTGTAACACAAACATCATTGAATATGACTGCAATGCTATATATATTTACCTGGAAGTAAACCCCATAGAACACAGAGCAACTTGCTTCTGAAAAAGCCTGCATAGGATTGTGCTAAAGGTCTCCCATCCCTGCTTCACTTACTCACAGGAGCAACGACCACTGCTTATCTAATAAGGATCCAGTCTTGTAACATGCTTCTCAGAAAGTCCTGTTGAATTCAGCGGGAGCTGCTTCCGATTAAACGTGTCTAGGTTGTGGCTACAAAAGAAGCAAGTGGGGGAGGGGAGCATAAGCCAGCCCGGTGGAAATGAATGGAATTTTATTATCACTGACCACAGGTGATTGTATTAAGCCCTCGCTTTTAATTTTTGCTCCATCCTATGTGTATAAGCTGTTTACACCTAGGTAAACATGCAGAGAAAAAGAGATGCCAAGGATTTGTTATTTCAACTCAGAACGAACTCCAGCAAACCTATGGTCAGTCTGGTTTTCATCGTGAAGTCCAGGAATCTGTGGGAGAGAAGGGAAAACGTTTAAACCCAGTTCCTAGCAATATTTTCCTTGATTAAAAACGTTGCTTACTCAATATGCCAGAACAACTAAGTTTCCTTCTTTAATTATGCGAATCTCTTGTGTTCAGTGGAAAGCAGGAACTCCCTGAAACTTAAGTTTATATATGAATAATCTCTGATTGTGTTAAGACATGTCCCTGGTCAGAAAGCTGATTTGTTGTTGTTGAGTTTTCTTTTTTGGCTGGCACCTATGAGGAAACTCTCTCAAAGCAGAAGTGAAAGATGCCCTGCTGTTTGTAACCCGAAACCCTGGGCACAAACGCTTTTCAGCTTCTTAATCAGCTGATACAAATGACAAAACCCCACCTATTTTCCAAGCAGTTGGGTAAATAGTCTTAAGGGGAGGGGGAGTACATTGCAAATGAGGTGTGTGCACTGGAAATGCTTTAGAAAGGTTTTCCTCAGAGGTGACTGGAAGGAAAGGGAGTTCCAAATCCGATATTGGGGCTAGGCGGCTGTATATCGTTCTCACTTTATGAGGTATGCATCTGAAAACTATCCCACACGTTTTTTCAATCTCCAGTAACGAGCAGGAGGGCACCTGGCCTATTACGTTGTAAAGCTATTTTTTATAAAGACATTTTAGGGCTAGACATTAAAAGTTATTAGACTGAGCACACGTGAGGTACAGACACGCAGCTGGAGAAAAAAAGCCCCCTGGAATAGACTTTTGTCCTCTAATCAATCCTTTAAAAAAAAAAAAAAGTGTGGGGGGGGAGCCCTCGTTAAAATGTTCTGCTTTTGTTTTGGCTTCCTTTTCGGAGTAAGCAAAGGTAGCTGGTAAAGTGTATTAAGTATTTAAAACTTCCGAGTTTTGTCCTCTTCAAATTTCCTGAAGGCACCCTTGAATGATATCTACAGTGTGAGGCCCTGGCCTAAAATGATCCGGATTCGGGTACTGGGTATCCTCGGGCCTTCACTAAAAGGGGTGGAAGTAAAGAGTGGGGTGCACAGGACAGTTGATAGAGTCGAAGTTCTCGGATTTTGTTCCGTTCACGCCATTGTTTAACCGGTTTCTAAATTCGAGGCGCCTACACTTTTCAAACCCTAAGGATCCGTGGGAAGCATTTCAGCGGGCAGCGCCTTTCCAAGCAATTTCTTAGCCAAAGAAACGCGGAGATGTTTTGCTTCATCTTATGCGCCCTGCGTGCGCTTCTCTCCCTCCTCCCCCGCCTTCATCAAGATTCCCAGAGATTGCAAATCCACCGCCTCCTGAGCGCACCAGCGGTGGCACTGGTGTTGGGTGTTTTCTTCCTCACCCCCTGCCTGGCCCTGCTGGCTGTGTTTTGCTAAGTAGAATTGCCAAGGGAGAGCCTACGCCCAAGGAATTGAAGCTGCAATCGCCAGGCCCCTTTCTCTCCCCTCCTCCCCCGTCTCCTCGGGGAGATGACCCGGAGGTCAGGCCGTTGTGCGCTGCACTCAGAGAAGAGAAGATTTGAGAGCGAGCGGAGCCAGCGAGCCGTAGCTGGACGATGTTTATCAAAAGCCACGAAGGGGGGAGATTCACGCCAAGGATCGCTGCGGGGACGCCGAGCGTTTAACAACCTCCTGAAGACACCGCCGCTTTTAAGGACGGGCCAGAAGGCCTCGACACGGAACAGAGGGATCTGGAAGCTGCGGCTGAAGCCTTTCCCTCTCTCCTGCTAGCTGGCAAGTCGAGGGACTCACACGGCACCGGCTCTTCTTTCCGATCTCCACGTGGTTGCCGCCTGGCCCCTTTTTTCCAGGCAGCTATGCCTCCTGCCTCGCGAAGCAGCGGGCTGGTCTCGTACCAAGGCACGTAATCAATCAAGAAAGCCTCGGCGTGCTGGAGGCCCTGGGCCTGATCAACCTCCGTCCGTGACTCAGTCCTTTTCTCCTTCCTAAGGGTGTCGCCAGGATTAAATTCATTAGCGCTCTGCTCTGATACGAGGGCGCACAGCGCCGAGGAAAAAGCCTATAAATAACCCAATGCTACCCTGAGCTCTGAATGGCCCTGCTTGAGTGTGCCTTAAATCAAGCCGTTGCCGTTTCTTCCTGGGAGCCTGGTTTAATGGGAGTGTAGAAATCTGAATAACAAAACAAGGCCACCTTGGCTTGGCCTTATACTGAGGGTCTGACCACTCTTGCACGCCTGATTTCACCATCAGGAAAACAAAAGGCATTGGGAGAAATAAAGATTTTTTAAAAAATAATATTTAAAAAAAAAGAAAAAGAAAAAAAAGAAGAAAACACACACACACACACCTGGCAGCAATAGCACAAGGAAATCAAGCTAGAATTCTGTATATTTTCTGGGCGAGTGTATGCTTCTCTCTTGGATGGTGGAGCAATGCGTGGTTTTTGCAGCACGAAGTGATCGAAATGTGTGCTCACAGTCAGAAACCTCCTTTCTGGCACTGCAAATACTAGTGTCTGAAAACAGTCCACCCAACCACACAGCCAAATTTTAACAGGGATCGTGTTCCATTTTGGAAAGTCATACTGCCTGGGCTGCAATCCTAAGCAAACTTACTTGGAAGCAAGTTCCACTGAAATCAACGGGGCTTACGTCTGAGTAGATGCAATTAGGAGTGGGAATGATGGCGTTTAAATGCTCACTAGTTGCAGTTCTAGTGGAAACATCAGCTGGCGTCTGTCCTGGCACACAAAACGCCGGTGCAGTCATTAGACAGGAAAGAACATGTTTCAGATTTTGTCAGGCATTCGACACACACACAGAGTACACCAGGGACTGATAGAGAACCCACAAAGCCTCTTTTTCTAGCCCCAAAACATTTGTGCATTTATAAAAAGAAGCTCTGGTGGGCAGGTGAGAAAGAGAAAGTTCTGCTTTGTTCCATGTATGTGTTTAATAATACACACAGTTTAATATCCCAGTCCAAAATGCATATATATTTTGTAGAATTCACCAATATAATTCATTCTCTCTCTCTCTCTCTCTCTTTTGATGAGCCCTTAACAAGATCCAGATTCATTAATTCAAATTAGCCACCACTCTCTGGTCCTCTACTGAGTGACAATCACTTAGTTTGTGGTTGAGTGAACAAAGGCAAAAGAGCCAAATGTCTTTATATATGGACTATTGAAGAGAAACTATTGTACCCTAAGCCAAAATGTACAGGTCTATGAGTATTTGCCATAGTTCAGTGGTAGAGCATATCTTTTATTTGCAAATGGTTCAAATTTTGGAATCCCCAGGTATGGATGGAAAGTTGCTGCCACTCAGTGTTAACCAAACTGGGCTAAGTGTGTCTAAGTCAGTAGAAGGAAGCTTCCTATGTTCCTATGGTTGCTTTCTCCACCTAAGTTGGAGCCCACTCAGTCAAGTATTGTGAAGCTATCTCATAACTCTGTTCCTAGCAAGAAAAGAAAAGAAAAGAAAAAAGAGTAGTCCTTCTCTCTGTTAGAGACAAAAGCAACCTCAAGAAGACATTAATGAACAAAGGAATTCCCCTGTGTGTGGAGTGGAGTATTTCTCCTTCTCTCACGTTTTCCCATCTCTCTCAGGCCTAGTTCTTAGCAGCAGAAGCAGCAATCCTTTTTCTTGAATTCAACGCTTAGGACAGTAAAAGGAGTCCCATTTGAAAGAATGCTTCTCCCCACAAGATTCCTCTCAGAGATAACTAGCATATTGGAGGAAGGGGCTACACAGAACCCTTGTCTTTGCCACCCCTTTTTGCTGTATGGGATCATTTTTGTTTTTCATGGAGGAGCATTGAAGCATGTGAGTTCCCACCTGCAGTGTGAAGTGGTACAGTTCTGATGCAAGTTTGCCACCTCATCTAGCATTTGTGAGAACTCCACTTCAGTTCTTAAATAATTTAAAGTATATTAACAATTGGGATATTATTATTATTAGTTTTAAACACACACACATCAGTGTAACTGTTCTGATGAAGATGTCTATGACACTATTATCACTTTATTTTTCTTAAAAACTATTTGTAATAGACTTGTGCTGTATGGATGAGGATGGGCAAGTCCTCCCCAATAGCTCACCCTTATCCCTACCCCATCTCTGGGCCCCCTTTAATTCCTTAAAGGAAAGACACTTTTTACATACAAATTATAATATATCCACAAACTGGAACCCAAAGTTGACATTTAATTCCATCAAAGTCAGCAGGACTTACCTTAGAGAAAATATGCTTATGATGGGGCCTTGAATGTGAAATCAGTGATGCATTTGGGGCAAGACTTTGGGACAGAAGTCCAGGACCACAAATGCAACAGGGCTAGCTTACTAGTTAAGTGTATTACTTCACTTAACTTCACTAGTTAAGTGAAGTAATACACATTACTCTCTAAAGTGGGGGAAGAGTGGTGAGATATGAAGTCCAGAGTCTAAAATTACCTAACTGCATCGCTGTGTAAAATATGAGTATTTATTTTTCAGAAATCTAATACCTGAAACAAAGCTCACACACACACACCAGAAATTCACCTCTATGCTCCCCTCACCATAGTTGATTCCAACACCAACACCCGCAGCAGTTACTAGTTAAATGGATAGTTAAGGCTACAATACTAGGAACACTTACTTAGGTAAATGTGCATAGGACTGGGATGCAACAACAAAACTGGACGGGCAGGGGATTCTGTGCTTTTTTTCCTCCCTGGGAAGGAAATCCCACTCATTAACAGACTTCTTCCAAATAAATGCGCAAGGATTGCAGTCAGTCAATTTAAATATGGACACTCTGCAGATATCAGGCCATCTCACCATCCTGATTAGGTGGCTTGCACTCAAGACTGTATTATCTACCAGTCTGTTCCAGGAAGGGGTATGCTGGGGAAGATAGGTTTTATTTGAATCGAGTCTTCACCAAACTTTTCTTCAGGCAGATCTTCCTGGGGAAACATTCTTGGCATTGTGGAAACTGGTCCCTCGCTGGAAAATTTACCTTCCTCTTGGAACGAGGAATTTTATGCCACCGCGCTCAAACATACACACACACACACACACACACACACACACACCAGATTGCGAATTGAACGACAGCCACTTGTGGCTGTTTACTACCTCGGCCATTTTGATGGCTTGCATGCTGGGCTGGAAATCCTGGGAGTGTTTCCAAGGGGACTCGCCAAGAGCATCTCTTTCCAGCAGAGCGCAAGCACACACGCGCGCGCGCGCGCGCACACACACACACACCTCGGCCTCCGCCTGTCTGTCACTTCTGGGGTGCAGCAGGGAAAGGGAAGCCAGTGACATGCCTTGCGGGGAGGGGGGGAGGACTAGCCTCCTCCCGTTCCTCTGACAACCAATCATGAAGCGCTGGTGACAGGCTCTGAAAGAACTACTGTCTGCAACCCCGTCCAGTTCTCCTTGCTCGCAGGAAGAGGCAGCTGCGACGCTGGGCCCTACGGGAGAGGAGAGCTGGGCAGGGGAGAGCAAGACAAGAGAATCGAAGAGCGCGCAAAACGATCCCATCCGCCTGACCTTCACCTCTCCGCCCAAGGCTCACTGACAATAGGCAGAAACAGACAACAAAAAACCCCAACCTTCAGTTTAAACAAATCAGCACACCAGGATCCCTTCGAAGAAGAGAAGCTATGGCAGCAATCTTAGACGCTCTTAATTGGCAGTCAACCCCGTCAAACGCCGTGAGACTTACTTCTGAGTAGACCTGTAAATCATGTCCATATCCCCGACTGGCTGCGTCAGAACATTTAACTACGTCTGCAGCCTTAGGCTACGGGCCCATTTTAACCGTCTTCACATGGAAGTAAGTTCTGCTCAATTCAGCCAGACTTTCAGGTCAAGCGAATGCGTCTTTTGCTGGGAAGCAAATCGTCTGGGGTTCTGACTGCTTCCAGAATGTTCTTTTCCCATAGCATAAACACGGCCATCCCCAATCTGTCCGTCTTTCTTTCCTTTTCCTCCTCCAGCGCCAAACGCCTCACAGTGATCTCGATGAAACTGGGCGATGTAAAGTAGGCCAGGCTCATTTGAATCAGCACAGATTCAGGAGGATCCAAAACTGTGCTGGATCAAATATCACTTGCGTGCTGGAGAAGCCTCAAGGAAGACAGGCGCATCACCCAGCACAGTAAACCCATCTCATCTGGACCATGTCTGTGCAACCTCTGGTGCAGTCATGTAATATGAGGTCATGGTGTGACACAGCACATGTGCAGAGTGTTTTTTTCTTTCTCCTGGGGGGCAGGGGGCTGGCAGGGCAACCACAACCAGTCCCTAATTTAACCAGGTTAGGGTTAAAAGGCTTCCTAGTCAGAGGTTATTAGAAGCATTGGTTATAAATTCCCTTAGAAATGAGGAGAGGCTAATCTGGCAACCCCAGCCAAGCCTGCAAAAGTGCAGGAAGCATATAGGAGCCAGAGCAACAGACCCACCCAAGACTGGGGCCTAGTCCTTACTAAGGAGGTAAAGGGGTGTGGAGGCCCCTGATTTAATGTCCCCCCCGTACATATAAGCCTGAACATAGAAAACTAGCCTGTCCAGAAGAAGGCTAGGTAGAAGCTTTCTCCCTGAAGTGTTAGTGTTCTGGATGAAGGGATTGTTTTTTTAAAATTGCGGGTGAGCATTCAACCATGATAAGAGGCCCACATCTGCAGTCTGAGATGGCACCGTCAGACACGGGTTTCTCACCTCACAATGAACATTAAGCTGCCGGCCCTCCTTTCGACCGAATTGCACTCTTTTAACTCCCGGGAAGGGAAAACGCCATTAGCTTCCAGAGGGTTTCTTTCCGCAGACACCCGACGTTTAATTATTGGATTCAAGCGATGAATCATTCTCTGCCACCTTCTGCTCGAAAAAAAGAGGGGGGAGCGGAAACCTTCTCTTTCCTGGGCTGCCCTGGCTCACAAGTTCATTCTTCGGAGCCACCATGGCGGCAACCTCGAGGCCCCTTGGGCTCCTTCCTCCTTGTCGAAAACTCAAGGCAGCAAAAACGACCAGGCCGGAACATCAGCTCGAGAGCGTGCAGCGCTGAACAGTCCTTGCGGCCGAGCTGGTATTAAGCGGCTGGATTTTCCGTTCAGGCTGTGGAGCTCACACAGCAACAGCGAGTTTTCTGGCCTGCCTGAGCACGAAGGAAATGACAAGGCCGGTTGCTAGAGCTGGGCTGGAGAAATGGCGTGAAGTGGGGGGAAAGTCGTTCTTTAAACAAAACAAAGGGTGTGTGTGAGTGCTTTAAGAGTGGCTGTTTGGTGTGGTTTTTTTAACGTTTGGAGGGAGAGATTCTCTGGCCTCTTTGTTCTTGAAGTTAGAGAGATTACACCAGAGTCAAAGCTCATTCACAAAATGCCCTTGAACCTTATTTTATTTTTTTAAGCGAGGAAGAATGGCTCACCTGTGAATGCCATTATTTCAGGATGCGCAGTGGGGGAGAGAGAGTTAGATTTAAATGCGAAGGAGAATTCTAGCCAAAAACATACAGGCCTGAGAGCTGAAACAGTTTAGAGAGCCACTGCAAAGTTAAGGTAAAGCTTTAAAACAAAACAAAACAAAAATGGGCGGAAGCCTAAGAAGACTTGGTTATGAGATGACAATTTTCACTTCCTGCCATTCTAAAAACAGGCAGCCCAACACCTAGATAAGTGAACGGGGATTCGCAATGACATTCAATGGACCTGCGTGGGTGCAACCTCAGTTGTGCCCGGCTTCACTGAGTGGTGAATCTTGAATGTAAATCTGATCAACGATGGAAAAAATACTTCTGCATACATACGCTCTCACTTTTTCCAGTCACCACTAGGTTCAAAACCACAAAAAATAGCATCTGGATTGATCCTACCCAAGCCAAACAGTCCCAATTTCCTCTCTGCCTGGTCTTTTGCAGGTCCTAATTGCCTATGTTAGAGAGTAATGAAATAACAAGGATTTGTTAATCCAGGCTCTGGATCTCTGAGATACAGGCACATTAGCCAACCTTCTAGAGCAGCTGTGAAGAAAGTAGGGGAGGTGTGGTGGTTTGATCATTTTGTTGAAAATAGGCCGGTGAAGTTGCCATCAGAGAGGCAACATGTGAGGACTGTTTATACAGGACCAAAGCCTCTGTTGCCTTTAGAAAGGGAACTCTTTCTAAGGAAACATCACTTAAGGCACCTAGGTGCCTTTGGTAGGTCAAGGGGCCTAGTAGAGCACTCCCTTTGTTTTCTTCTTTCACCACCTGAACTGAGATTTTAAGGCCAGGGACAGGCTGCTTTCTTCCCAAACATCACAACTTAAGGGCTGCACCATCAAAGACCAGAAGAACAAATCATACCTGTTTCTATGACTGAGGCTGCCTAAATTCCCAGCAGAAGGACAACAGACCAAGACAGGACAAAGCAGGAACAAGCCAAGTGCTCATCTGCCGACTCCTTTTTCAACTTGACTTGACTTGCAGGGCAAGCCTAAATGTATTACTTCAAGGTTTTCCAACTCTACACTCTGGTGATTGATTGCAACTACATGGTGGACCAGGAAACACAAACAAAAGGAAACAAAACTCACTTGCTTCAAATGTGGGTAGAGCATGTGCTTTGCATGCAGGAAAGACCCAGGTTCAAGTCCCTGGCATCTATTTCCAGGTAGGCTGGAATACCTCCTGCCTGAAACCCTGGAGATCCACTGTCAGTCAGTGCAGAAAACAGGGAGACATTTTTCTCCCTATCTTATAATACTAGAACCCGGGGTCATTCCATGATGCTGATTGGTGAGAAATTCAGGACAGATAAAAGGAAGCACTTCTTCACACAGCACTTAGTCAAACTAAGGAATTTGCTATCACAAGATGTAGTGATGGCCACCAATTCAGATGGTTTTTAAAGGGGGGTTAGATAAATTCCTGGAGAAGGCTATCAATGGCTACTAGTCCTGATGTCTATGTGCTACCTCCAGCAGCATAGTCAGAAAACATATGTACACATTGCTGGGGAACATGGGTGGGAGGGTGCTGCTGCACTCATGTCCTACTTGTGGGGTCCTTTTCAACATCTGGTTGGCCACTATGTGAACAGACTGATGGACTAGATGGACCCTTGGTCTGATCCAGCATGGGTCATCTTATGTTCTTATATAAAATATTGAGCTAGAAGGGCCAGTGGTCTGAACTCAGTATAAGACTGGTTTTTTGTTCTCATGACTGTAGGAAACTAGTCTGCTTTAGCTTGGTAGTGTTATGGGGAGGATGGATGGACAGCCACATTCAGGTGGACCTTACACATGCAGTGTGTAGTTGTAGAAAAATCATCATTGGAACACCAAATAAATATTTATTGGTGTGAAACCACCATCATGGATTAAGCATATGTTCTCCTATCTTCTGATGCCCCATCTAAGTTAATGCTTATCAACAGAAGCAGTGATGTACAGCTTGAGTAAATCTGCCTACAGAGCTAGTTCAGTCATTGCTCGGAAGTTTTCATCATTACTACAAGTAGACTTCCTCTCAGGAACGGGGTTGTTATAATGATTGTACAGCACCCTGTGCACTTAAACGGTGTCAGACTCATAGAGATGATTTCTTGAAAGCAGTTGTCATTATATCAGAATGCTACAGGTTTTCTAAATTCCATATAACCACACCAATTTCCACAGTGTTTCTTAAGGTAGAAAATACAAGGAGAAGGCATTCTGAAGCCATTGAAGTCAATGGGAAAAGATTTGTGATGAACTCCAATGAGGAATAAAGGAGCCAAGATACATCCTGTGGCATTCTGAACCTAACAACTTCACTTGGAAATAATTCCACAGATGTAAATGGGACTAAATAACAGTTAAAAGAGGTCTAGGTAGGAGGGTGCTCCTAAGTGTTATAACTTGAAACTAAATGTCTATGAAAGTTTCATGAAACATACAGCCCAGCAGATGCATGTTTATTCTAAAATAAATAAATAAATAAATAAAAATCCTTGCGGAATTAAATGAGACTTTCACCCAAGTTAAGTGTGCATCATAGTGCAATCTTACTGCCCAATGACCAACAGTGATGTTTCAAACAGGCCTAATGACATTGGTTTCCATTGAGCTCCCTCTTCCTAGTAGGTGCGTGTAGAGCAGATAAATGCACATAGTTCTAGATATATGAAGTCAAAAGGATCTGCATGTCTAGGGTTGCAATCCTAAAGCCCCTTACTAATGATCACAATGAGATTTACTTCTGCAAAAAACATGCATAAGCATGCACGTCTTTAGCAAGAGGAGGCTAAAGAGAAGCCGCTAGCCCGAATCAAACCGTATTAAAAATGAACTGAGTTTTCAAAGAGAGAGAAATTCTAGAACTTCGGTCTAGGGCTGCAATCTTTCAACTCTCAAATGAATGTATCAAGGAGAGAATATTCAAGGACAATGGGACTTTACCCCCGAGCGTCCAGTTGCAGCTCTACAGAGCAGCTTTTCCTATGTATGCCTACTCAGACATAAGCCCCACTAACTTGGGACTTCCTCCTGAGTAAGTGTGCTTGTAGCTTTAGTCTTACCAACCTTGCACTGTGGGGGGTGGGGAGAGAAAGAAAGCCTGCCTGCCTCCCCCACCCCGCGCTGCTTTCTTTCGGGTGCTCACAGGGGAATTTCCCGTGAGCTAGACTCGGGCTCCTGTTCGGCCTTCTCAGAAGCCGCCTGTGGCAGCTCCTTTCTTGGAGCGAGCGGGGTCAGCAACTGCTGGTGACGAGAAAAGAAAGCCCCTGTAAACCTCAGCCCGGCGCGCGATTAGTCATCTCCAGAGTTCCCCTAAGTCAAAGAAAACTTGGCAATTCCCCAAAGCCGGAACTGTTAGGAGGGGCTGCGCCTCCTTGTTCCCCCATGGCCAGCCCAGTCCCTTAGATGTTAGAGAGGACAAGAAAGGGTGCGGGGTGGGGAGGGTATGTGCTGCTGCCTCCGCCGTGTGTGTGTCAGGCTCCTGCCGTCTTTCAAACGATCGCGAAAGGTTTTCATCTTGGCAGTCAGATTAGTAGCTAACGAAGTTCGGCGGCTGCAGCCCACACGACTTCGGTTGCCTGCGTTTATCTTTCAATAAAAGCCGATTCCTTTATTAGAAACAGGAGACGTGTCTCCTACCGCCCCTCTCAAATCCCAACTGGGGAAGCGCAAACCGACGCCTCCCCCGCCTGCCCCGCACATCAACCAACCCCCACCCCACCGCAAGCCGCGGCCAAGCATTCCCGACGCCGGTGGCTGCCCTTCTTCCACCCGGGGCCAGCCAGCAGCCCGACCAACACACAAAGACAAGCCCCCCTTCCACGCGCCAATCTCTTTTCCCGGGGGCAGGTAGTTACAACGCATCGCACACCCCTTCTGGCGGGGGCAGCCAACGTCTCCCTTGAAACCCCCCTGTTCCGAGCAGCCGCCAGCACGAATCTGCAAACTATTAATCCCTTTCCCACAAGGGGCAGCCAACAATCAGCTGCAAATCCCACCTTCCCTGGGGCAACCGCTTTAAATCCCCCCCTCCAACGCACTCAAAGCCTCTTCCCTTCCCCCAACCCTCCCTCTCGCTCCATAGGTGTAGCCAGTCTTTTCATTTCTAAGACTCTACACACACACACCCCGCTCCCTAGCAAGGCAACCAACACCTCCATCATCCTAACCAACCCCCCTCGGCAGCACCTTCCTTCGAGAAAAGTCGCTTCCTTTATTAGAAACAGAAGGCACGCCTCCTGCCTCTCCGGGATGAAGAGTCCCCCTACTCCCCCCCCCCCCCACAACAACAACCACCTCAGGCGCAGCCACCCCCGCCTCAGATGTCCCATCGCTAATGGCAGGCAGGCGGCCCTCCCCTTCTCAGGCGCAACCAGCACGCCCTTCCCTCTCCGTCAAATCCCTCATTACCAGGCGCAGCCAACCTCCCTCCCCTCCCGAAGCGCAGCCAACCACCCATCAAATCCCCCTTCACCAGGCGCTGCTCCCGCTCCGTTCTCGCTCTCCTCCCTCCCTCCTTCCCCCGCTCCCGCATCAGCAGGTCTGAGAGGCGGCAGCGCGTTTGCTTGTGTGTGTTAGCCAGAGCTGCCAGATTGAGCGAGCGAGAGCAAGCTAGGCTAGGTTTCCCCGGGCGCCGCCGGGAGAGCCAATGCTTTGGATGCCAATGGGCTCCCTGCCTATCCCTCGCTCGCTCTCGTGCGCGAGGCCCAAGGGAAGCTTCGCGGTGCCAAAGGAGAACACACAGCCCGAGCGCGCTAGACTTGCCGCGAGAAGCGCCATGCAGCAGCACCTCACAAGAAGAGGCAGGTGATTCTGCCGAACACAATGAAAAGCCTCCCTTCCTGCTTAAACGGTGCTAAGATAATAAAGCAACTGGGGAGGGTGGGAGAGCAAAGCAAAACCGTTGGAGGAGAGCTGTGGTATATACACACACACACACACACACACACCGACTTGGCTACGTCCTGGGCGGCGGGGCAAGGAAGCTGTTCTCTTCTGAGGAAACCGGCACTGCTGTTGAGTCTTCCTTGGCGCAGGCCCCAGAGCTCGCGGTGCGGCGAAACCTGCCCTGAGGGCGGGAAGAGGCGCTAGCAACAAAGCCAGGTGGCAGCAACTCTAGCCGCTCGCTGTGGGCCCAGGGTTGGGGGCGGGGAAGGAAGAGGAAAACAACACCCGGACGATAGCCCGGTGGGGCTTTAATGGGGCTCCCCGGGTAGCTAGGAGACCCTCGTTGACGGTCACAGAAGGCTAAGACGAAAAGGGCGCGAAGACGAGTCTCCCAAGCGGGAAGCTGCCACTTGGCTGTCCTTTCGCGCCTTCTCTCCTGAGGCCAGGGGGCTCCACCACCTGCGGGTGAGAATTGAAAGGGGCCAAATGGCGCTCGGGGAGAGGGCGGAGGAGCGAGAAAGCCAGGGCCCACCGCGTGCCTTCCTACTATCGCACATTGGGCCCGAGCCGCCCCTAGGCCTGGCCTGGCCTCCCCCTCTTTGCGGCAGCACTGAGTCGCCTCGCCAGGCAAAGAAGGGTTCGCCCAAGAGGTAAGGAGAGAAACTCGCTCGTAGGAGCCTCGCGCATGAGCTGGTTTGATTGCAGCCCCGCGCCAGCGACAACTGGGAGCGGAAGAAACACCGGTGCGGGAGGCTGGCGTCGCCCCTACTGCCTGCCCTGCACGTCGCCTGCCGTGCCGGGTGCCTCCGCCTCTCGGCCTGCCCAAAGGCGCGCTTTCCAATGGCCGAAAGCCAGCCAGCCAGCGAGCCAGTGGCGACCGCCGCGGCAGCTGCCGAGTACGGCACTCAGTCTCTGGGACTGTGTGACACGAAAAGATGGCGCTGCCTCCCCTCCCCCCTTCCCTCTCGGCTTCCACTTCCTCCTCAGCAGCTTTGTCGGGCCGTTTTAAAGGCTCCCCCTTTGGCAGCTGGACACCATTATTAGCTCGGTGGGTCTCTTTGCCTTCTCTCCCTCACTACGGTTCCCATTCGTCTCTCTCTCTCTCTGGCGTGTTAACTTTCTTATTTTTTCTATCTCCTTTTTAAAATGTCAGGCAGCTTGCGGTGGGGGAGGGGCGAAATGAAAAGTTCGGCCTCGGCCGCCCTCTCCACTCCACTCCCCACACTCCGTTTCCTCCCTCCGCCGGAGGAGCCACTGGGACGGGAAGGCCAAAGAGCTCGAAAATGGGGCGGGGAAGGCGCGCGGCTCCCCGGGCGGAGGAAGGAAGCCTTGCCGGAGAGTTTAGCCGAGTTTCAGCCACAGACAGATCCACAACGCGATCACGCCGGAGCATTTGGGCTTCCGGCATCCAAAATGAGTCGAATTGCTTCTGGAAAATTGTCCCTAGATAAAGTGGCCCCTTAATCAGGTACATAGATCGTGCTGGGGTACACACACACTATTAAGATAATTCTGTGGTAATTATGAATTAGGGTGATTTATTATGGAATTATAATTCCTATCACAATAACATTTCAGCTTCGAACCGAAGCCTTTTGTTCAACCGGTCTATTTGAATCCAGATCCTTCGGCTTAGCAGAGTTGTGGATCCGAGGTTGTCGGGGCCAACTGGCGCTGCTTCCCTGGCTGTCGTTCGTCTGACTGCTTTTTCGATCACGCTCCTCTCCTCCCTCCCCCGCGTTTTGGTGGTTTGACGTTGTTTTTCACTTCCTCCCCACCCATCACCTTTTACCGATGGATGGGAGGGGGTTGGGAGGGAAGGAAGGAAGGAAGGAAAGGAGGGAGGGAGGGAGGGAGCTGCTGCGTGAACGGCACACTGCAGATGTCACAGCCGTCGGAGAAGTTTGCCTGGAAATTTGGTCATAAAAGCAGCAGCCCTTTGATTCCGTTCCAAATGCCCATTCTCCCCTTCCAGTGTAGCTTCAGGAACCCCACGCCCTGGTGTACACCACGCAGTCACATTTGCCCTACGTGCTAAGAATTGTGTTGGTGATGATGAGATGCTGCTGCTGCTGTTATTGTGAAGTTTGCCAATGAAATTCAGCATTGTGGTCGCCTCTTTTAGAGACTCTTAATTGCACGCCGTGGTACGGCGTTGCTGCTTTGGCAGAGAGAGATGAGAAGGCCTCGGTGGCTCTCTTTACCCGCAAATAAGAAGCGGACAAACCACCACGGAGGTCCGCCTCCCCAATATTGAAGCATAAACACAATACACGAGATTGTAAATCTGCTGGAGGACAGAGGGTGTGTGTGTGTGTGTGTGTGTGTGTGTGAATTACAATGTTGCCAGAGCTTTGCCTTGCCTGCAAGGGCTTTGCAGCAATCTGCTTTTTTAAAAAAAGAGAGAGTGGGTACTTCCCTGTAGGGATAGAAAATACAGAATTAGACAGACTTTCACCCAGAATTATACCCTAATCAGAAATCGATAAATCACAGCGAATTCAATCATTTCTATCTTAACTGGGACTGGGTGTTTGTTTGCTCTGATTTCAGGGGGGATTTACTTCCAAGTAATGTGGTTTGGATCCAAGTTGGTAATGTGATTTTGTTCCGAGCGGGTATTCATTCTCTTGTCTATAAAGGCAGGCTGATTTCCCTATTGTTGCCTCTGCATCTGATTGTCAGTTAAGTGGTGGAGCTATCACCCCGAGAAGTGTGCCTGTGCCTAGTACCACAGTGAAGGGTCCAATTGGGTTGTTTGTGACGGGTTAGGTCAGGAAAATTCTGACCTCTGATCTAATGCACTCAGGAGGCGCATGAGTGACGTTGTTGGTTCTCCTGTTAACATTTGCAGTGGTGCAAGTCTTCCATGTGTGCTTATGGGTCTTTCAGAAGCTCTCCAGTTGTTCTTTTCAAGACCATTGATTTCTGCTGCTAAGGCACCCGGGTCGCAGTTGCTCTTTCACCTCCCAGACACACATAATGAGAACCGTCTTAGTCGAATCCCATCACCCGACTCAGAATGCAAATGCAACTCTCCAGTAATCTGGTGTCTAGAAAGAAATTATTTCCAAAAGCCTCCTGGGCTGCGATCCTCCAAATCAAATCTGTTTATTACGGTCCATGCCCAGAGAGGGGGTGGGGAGAGACAGAGAGACATATAGGTGATCCTGAAACACGTTGTTTGATGATAAGAAAGGCAGAGCACGAGAGGTCATATGTCCTATTGTTGTTTGTTTTGGAGTAGTTTGGTGATTCCTAAGAGGTTTCAAAGGGGCCTCTATGCATGAACTCTGGAATTGGGGGAAGGGAAAGTAAAGAAGGATTGTTACTTGTCCGGAGGAGGCCTACTTGTGTGTGCGTGTGTACTAACCGTAATGAGTCGGAGGCGCACATCCAACTTTGGTGCTGGTTTTGATAACGGAAATGCAGAGAAGCTTCTTTCTTGTTGTACCTGTTATCTTGCTCCGGGTTGAATATTAACAAACATCTGCCTCCTGCGGTTGGCCCTGAGGCCTTGCCTTTTAGACCTTTGTCTGCTTTTCTAAAAGCAAGCAGGCACCAGGCACTTTCCTGTTTAAATGCGGTGGGGCTAATCCGATTACTGTGGGACCGATGGCGGAGTTGAGAGCAAGCAAACTGGTTTTGATCCTCTAAAAAAATGGGTGCAGAGGGTTCCCCAAGGCCTCAGTATGTAAAGAACAGCCTATGTGGGCCAGTGGTTTGGCTGAAGGTGTTAATTTCTTTCTCTAGCAGTGTTTGCTTTGACTTCCTAACCCAGAATGGTTAAAGGGCTCCCACTGCAACCTAACTGAACTGCAGCACTAAGTTGCTGGCATCCTTGAAGTCGAGACACATTTATGTGGAAGCTGGACCAAGGCTGGCTTCCCAAAAAAATAAGGGCTATGAACAAGCCTGATCCTTCCACAATGCTGGATAGAAGTACTAAAATCGTGGGATTCAAGACTGAAGACAAACACACATATTTAGAAGTAATTTATATCTATGTCCATGGAACATCAGTATTTGGGGGAAATGCTTTTTATTGAAATGAATGAAATTGACTTCTAAATAAAAGCACTATAGGTTCCTTGTGTGCTTCAGCAACAATCTGTCAAAGTACTTTGACTTAACTGAGTAATGGATCGCATTGCAGCAAGACTGTAAACAGATGGGCATTGTCAAATAAATACGAGGTAGAGCTGTAAACTAGAAGCTTGGAATCACCTTCCCAAGGCCAATTAATATCACTGAGATGGGAGAGGGAATATGCTTAAAATCCCTTCAGGACTGAATTTGAGGCACCACTTAAAAACACCAGTATGTGTTTTCAATGTCAGGGTTCAGATCTGGTGTTTGTGAGTTGGAGGCAGATGTTCTCTTCCTCCTGAGAATTGGAAGTAGTAGAATTGAGCTGCACTGCCTCTTACCCGCCCTGCTCTTGCCCCACTATTGTATCAGTTCAACCAGGTTTTTCAGGTTTTAGTCCTGCTTCAAAAACCTGCAAAGCCTGTTTGACTGGAGATGATAATAGGACAATGAGAATGTTCATGGTAGAGGAGGTGGGGCACAATAATGACACTTCTGCTTTCTTAAAGGAAAGCATGCTTTTCCCCCTCTTCTGCTGCTTTTTGAAGAAATGTGGTTCTTGGCAATGCCTTTCTTTCATCATGCAGAAATCACAAACCTCCCCACCCCCACTCCACCCACCCACCTTCAAACACACACCCAAAGCATATCTGTGATTGGGCAGAAACACTTCTAGAAGGAGTGATTCTCAAGCTGGACTGAGCCCCCCCAGCTCCTGTACTTAGGAAAACATTGTTTCACAACCTCTTTTCAGTGGTGCAGTGAGGTAATTTTGGTCACTGGATTGAATGGGGCTGGGGTGGGGGTAGATACCCATGATGTGTTACTTCAGTTGTGAAGCACACATCTAACATTTCTCTTCTCACCCTCACTGTCATTTAATTTATTTCATTTCATTTATTTTAAATATTTCTAGGCTGCCTTTCAGAGCAGGAGCCCTGCCACTCCATGCTTTACAACTGCTTCTACATTCCTGTTATTTTAGAGCAAAACAAGACTGTTTGCCCTACTGTACTCTGAGCATGAGCAGTTTTGCATTTTAAACTCACTTAAACCTTAGCATCAACATGACTAGTGGAATAAAATGGGAGTTTGCTACTGCTGCCTTGATGCTAAACATGTTTCTGTGGGAATAAGCACCATTTTGATGTAGAAAAGGATAATATGTTTTAAAGGCAAACAGAATAAAATGAGCATCTGCAACCATATATACGTCCTGCCAGTCCCACTCACCACTATAAATTTAAATAAAATAAACCTTATTTTTAAATAAGAGAGAAAAGATGCTGCAGTGAACAGCCTCAGGCCCAGTAGGTCCAGCCATGCCCATGCTAGACACTGACGCTAGGTGTAGGCTGGGGTGGGGTGTGGGGTGCAGACCCTGGACTTCAGCACCACTTTTGCGGTCACGCCAGGCTTCGCAGGCCACTTTATATCAAAACCTGTTTTTACCAGTGGTGCACGATTCAAAACCCTCTGAGTGGTTTGAGGTGAATAGAAACCGTTCTTAATTGATGGATTGATTTTAAAGGACCACGCCCATACCGCCCCCGCCCCCGCCCCCCCCGCGCAGAGTCCTCGCGGTCTCCCCAATATTTTCTGGGCAGGCTGGTGGGAACGAGAGCCTCCGGGCCAGGCTCTGCCTAGTAAACAGGGAGCGCATTTGTGCAGGCGCGCCGAGTAAACAGTGCCTGGCAAACAGACCACCGGCTTGGCTGGGGCTGGAAGCAGAAACCTTCCACTTCTCAGCACTTAGCAACCGAGCCAAGCGTTGTTCGCCCGCACTTTGCCGGAGCCAGGCAGGCAGGCAGACTGGCTCGATTTGATTTACTTTCTGGTTACGACGCCGAGATTTCGCCGGGCAGTTCAAGGGCAGGACAGGAACCGTGCAAGCGGAGTCTTGTGAACGGAAATCTCTCATTCACAAGGTTCTGCTCCGCCACCGAAAGCCACCCTCGAGCACATTCGTTCCGCACGCAGCTCCCTTTTATCTCCTCCACTCGCTCCTTCTTCCCACGTCTCGCAAAGCTGGGAGGGGAGGAAGCCGATGGGGAACTGCAGCGCAAATGTTACAGAAGCAGCGAGCGAGCTCCGCCTGGCCTCTCGCTTAGGCCCAGGGCAGGCCGAATGTAAATAGGAGAGCGAGCTCCGGCTCCACGCGTAGACGAGAGTCTCCAAGGCCAGACAAACACAGCGAGCGCACGTGATCAGGCTGCCCTGCAAGCCTGCGAAGGCAGCGAAAGGGGGAAGGAATCTCCCCCGCCACTTTGTGGGCTTAGAGTAGGGAGGGGGCTGAGTAGCAGAGCGCGTTTCCGACAGAAGGCCAACAGCCAGGTTGGCCTTGTCCAGTGCTGCAGCCGTGCACCTTTAAATAGGCTCCTTTCCAATTCTCAGATTTGGCTGCTAACATGCTTTTAAGGACAGGATTGTTGGAATGGAAATTGGAGAGTGAAAGGAGGAGAGCTTTTTGGTAGTGTCCGTCCGTCCGTTACAGGCCCTTAACTCAAAATGAAGGTGAAGGCCCAGATCTTTAGCAATAGGAAGGCAGTCACGCTGAAATCAATGGGATATATTTTTGATTCTCGCTTTTAGAATAGGGGCTTTGGGGTTTAACTGTACATGCTTAAAACTAGGGTGTGTTCTCTCTCTCCCTCCCTCCCTCCTTCCCTCCCTCTAAAGCTAAATCCAAAGGATATCATAATTTCTACCTCTTTGAACTAGAAAATCTCAGCCAGAGATTAAAATATAAGAAGGGCAGCTTGTGAATGCCCGTTTGCCTTGATGTTCACCTTGGAATCCCATACTTGTAGTTCTGAAATCTCCCGCTTTTATTTTCCAAAAGGACAAGTTTCTAGCCCTCCTGGAAGAGCTGTACCTAATGCTTATTAAATGGTAATTTTAGCTATTTCTTGATTACTTGAAGACAAAATTGCTACCATAGATCATTCTCTCACCACCCCCAGGCAATTATTCAACTATGGCTTATGTCTTTACCTCTGAAAAGAGAGTGCCTGGAGTTTCTGAGTCCTGACTGATTGCTCTTCCCTCCTGTACGGCCTGGAGTAATTCCTGCTCCCATTTTTTCCTATCCACATGCTTTTTTCTTTTTCTTTTTCCAGTGGTGGGGGGCATCTATCTATCATTTCAAATAGCAGGATAGGAATAAAAGATAAACTGAACATATATTCATTGGTTTGCATAATTTATTTTGCACATGAAATTGAACTCTCCTAGCCCATGTTAGTAATTTAGGGCCTTCACAGAAAACCGATTTCAAGAATGTCACCATCTGGTTGAAATGTATGTATGTGGTGGACATGAATTTTTTTTCACAATATAGAGTCAACCCAAAGAAGAGTTTCCTTTTAAATTAAGAGAGCAGAAAAACTTATTTTTGGATTTATCAACCTACCCATTCAATACACCACTTGGTATGGTGCAGTTTCACTTTGGCCTTAGCTAGACCTAAGGTTTATCCCAGGATTGTCCCTGGGTCATCCCTGTTCATGTAAATGACACACAGGGGATCCCGGGAGCAGTCAGGGATAAACCTTAGGTCTAGCTAAGGCCTTTGAGCCCCCAAATATAATGGAACTGGATATTTAAGACTGGTCATAGGGCTGGTCTCTTTAACTTAAAGCAAGGGTGGGGAAATTGTGGCACACCAGTTGTTGCTGGATTTCAGCTCCCATCATCCCTCATCATTGGCTATGCTGCTAGGCCTGATAGGACTTGCAGCCTAACAACATATGGGGAGGGCACAAGTTGCCCACTCCTAATTTAAAGGATTTAGAGCAGAAATTCTCTGGTGAAGTGCTGTCTATAGTAATATGTGAATGTGCCATTTAACCCCAATTACAGAAGGTCTCAAGCGATCGCAGTAGCTTGGGAGGAAGCAGTGCAAGTAATATGTGTGCTATATGGTGTATATACATATTGCATAACAAGAACACAGAGTAATCCACAGTTGTACCAGATGGAGAGGGAGCCAGTTATGCAGATCCACCAGCACCTCTAACAATTTCTTTGGGTAGATTAATCTGGCAGTGAGCAGAAGGTACATCTCCAGATGCTTTGGACTTCAATTCCCAGAAGCCCTTGCTAGCATAGCCAATAGTCAGGAATACTGGGAGTTCAAGCCAAAAAATATCTGAAGATCTACTTTCTGCCCACTCCTGGGTAAACTATACAATTTAGCAATGTAATCTTTACTTACCTTGTGGTTGGAACCTGGATGCCATATTTCTATATACCATCAGAGGGGGAGAGGGAGGGGAGGGGGAGGAGTCTCAGAGAGCTGCCATAAAGTGTATGCTAACAGTCAGTTTTCTTCTGACAACAATTAAATGGCACAAACCATGATTGCATTCGATTCAGTGGCAATTAATTATTCCAGTTTAGCCATAGTTTTACTCACAGAATACAGTGCATGCTGTGCTTCTACCCCCTTTAAAGGCTGCAATCCTTAGTACATTTATTAGAGAGTAGTCCCACAGTGGAACTTACTTCCTAATGTATGCTTAGTGTGGTATAGAGGTTAGACTGCTGGACTAGAACAGGGGAGACCCAGGTTCAAATCTCCTATCAGCTCACTGGGTAAACCTTGGACTTGGCACTATCTCTTAACCCAGTGTTCTTCAACTGGTCCAGACCCGAGACCCACCTCAGACTCCTAACCTGCAACATGGGAACCACTTTCACAATTGCCCAACATGGCAGCAACAGCTTTGCCATGACCCATCTGAACTGGTTTCATGACTTACTTTTGGGTCATGAACCACCAGTTGAAGGCCACTCTTAGCCTACTTCATTAGGTTGTTGTGAGGATAAAATGGAATGGGAATGGGAATGCCATTTTGAGCTCCTTAGAAGAAAAGTGGGATATAAACATAGCCAAGCAATAAAAGTAAGTTTGCATCCTTAAATAAGATAAACAGTAAAGGCCCATCATGCCTTTTACTCCATGGGATAAAAGTGTGGCTAAACTGGAGTAGCTGTCACTTAATTGGACTCAGTAGAGCTTACTTCTGAATAAAGAGGAGAAAAAAGGGAATACAGTATGTCCTCTTTTTGCAAAACATTTACTCTAAAGTATTGCACTCAAATTAGGCAGTTGTTCCAGGCTAGGTGAATTGCAACATAAACTGTCAGCAGAATTTGTAGGGGGTTAATTGTCCATTGTAATGTATTTGGTGTGAGGCAGCTATTTGGAGGGACACTGACCTGTTTCCCACCACACACACAAAACCAGACAGTGCTGATTGCTGCCTTAGTACTCAGGGCTATTACTTTAGGAATGGAAACACACACACACACCCCACACACACATACACAGAGTCAGCAACTTGCAGCTTTCCCACTGCCACACCTTCTGACATCAGAAAAATATGTGCACTTGACCTGGAGCCTTTTCTTTTCCTGCTTAAAAGCCCTCTTTATGTTTAACCTTCCAGTTCATTAACAACAAAAGGAATTGCTCCTTCAGGAAAGGCAATGTTCCTAAAGTCACCAAAGACCTTCCCTTCTTGCATATTCTCTGCTTACAGGCAAGGCCATTCACTGTCTAATGACCAGAGTTCTTACCATCAGGCCTGTGAGTGCTCCAGAGTTGGAAACCGCCGGCTAAGCGAGTCTATTTTTAATTCTTTTTGTCACAGGAGGCCTGGGTTATTTTTGTAGCTACCACATCTCCAAATCTCCCTCTCTGGCCTCCAAGAATGGCTTGGAGCATGTCAGTAAATATATACCATTACCCCAGATTTTAAGATGGGCAGAAGGTCCAGACTTATGGCCAATTTCTTAAGACTTATTAAGCTTCAAAATCCTGCAATTATACATCTGTTGGGAATGCTGTCCCCTTTGATCTGAACTTTCATAAAATGCCTTTTGGAGATTTAAAGTGAGTAACTGAACTCCCTTTGCCTTCTTTTCTTCCCAACATAACACTAGTTTCCCCAGCCATGCATTTCCAAGTTCTCTGAAGATGAATGGCAAAAAGAGCTTTCACAAAAGATGTCCCTTTCCCCCTTTTCATCAGTCCTTAAGCTTCCAGCAACTAAGAGAGTGCACAACCAATCACATGGTTAGGGAGATAGGTTGGGGGTGGGTGGGCTTTTGCTTTCAGTTAGTATCATCTCATTCCCAAATGATACACCCAGTCCACTAAAGCTATAGATAATTCAGTCCACTGCAATAGATAATTTAACTGTACTTTCTCTCCATGTATAATTTACTGGCTTAATTCTTGGACACACAGGATTTTGCGTGTGTTCTTATGCACATGTGTGTGCCGTTTTCTAGCATGTATGGTAAGTAAAATTGGAACCAGCTTATCCACTGAAATAAGTGCTAAATAAGTTGCTAATCTATATACAACCAACCAGAAATCTTTCTTATTTATTTATTTATTTATTTGATGTATATACTACTTGTCATATTTTTAAAAAATATTTCAAAGTGGTTTACAAAACCATACATTAAAACATATAATCACAATAAATATAAAGACTTATCTTTTAAAACCAAAAACTAAAAATGCAACAACTAACAAACAAACTGAGCAGTACAAGCAATTAGGGAAGGCCTGAGTAAAGAGATGGATCTTTATCATTTATCTGACATGCACCATAGTTGGTGCTTCCCAAATACCGGGGGAGGGGGGAGGGCGTTCCATTAGGTAGGTACCAACATATAGAAAATCCCCTTCTGGTTTGCTGCAGATGGTAATCTGCAAGTTACAGAACAACCAGCATGGCCTCCTCATATGACCTTAGCGATTGCACAGGTCTGTATAGTAATGTGCTGAGGGATGTGGTGGTGGTGGTGGTGGTGGTGAAGCCTGTGGCAGTGAAGGGCTAATCTGATGTGATATCACAGGAAAGTGGAGCGCCAGAGGAACCTTAGCCCCTTTGTTACCATTTATTGAGCTGTCAGTCTCAAAAACCACCCTCCCCCAGCAGTGTTTAGAGAAACTAATTCAAAAGACACTATTTGGAGTCATGAAGTCTGTGGCTGTGTGTCATACTTGAAATATGAGTTGGTAATGAAGTTCTGGAGCGACTTCAGTTCTGTTGGCTTCAGAAGGAAGCCCACTTTGCCTTGAGACCTAAGAGACCCAATTCTGCTTGGGATTTGGACTGTGTTAAAATCTGACACATATCCCTAGTCTCAAACCATGTACTGTATATATGTACTGTATATATCAGTCTTTCCCAACCTGGTGCCCTCCAGATGTTTCAGGTACAATTCCTATCAGCCTTAGCCAGTATGGCTACTTGCCAGGGATGCTCAGAGCTGAAGGGCACCCGGTTGGGGGAGGCTTCTATAAAGCAACACTGGCCCATATCCAGGCATTTTATAGTAGGGGAAACCTAAGGGTACACTGGGAAGGAGGCATTATAAGTCAAGGTGGAACAGTAAAAACTTAAGCACACATTGTCTAATATGTTTAATATCATATATTCATGACTTTTAATTTTACAGAATTAGCAGTAAGTGCCAAGTGCTTCTGAATCATCCAAGTACTTTTACACTTATTGGCTAGAATCCTGAAAACTGAAGACAACTTTACTTGTAATAGCAACTGAGTAAAATACTACTCATACATTTACTTAATTTCCTGTAAGTAAACTAGCCAAAGACTTCTTCTTTTTTTTAAAGGAAGGTGAACATGCAGAGAAGGCTCCTGTCACTGACTGCATCCCTGCTCCTGTGTGTATAGCCCTGAAACAACATGGGCATGTTGCATGGTCTGCAGAGGAATTTTTATATCAGTACAACATTTTCCCCTCTTCTTGTTTGCACGTGAAATAGTTATTTTAAAAGTAATCTGTTCACTTCAGAATCTGTTTAAATCTGCTTTTTATTTCACATTTACTTTGCTCTCCACCTACCAGGTATGCAGAAGGCATAACTTTTGGTGGATTACTGGACTGATCCTATGATTTGATGCACGAGACATATATTAATAACTACAAGAGCAACATCTCTGAACATGATAACATTGTAGCACATAAGCACATTTACTTGGAATACGCTTTCTTTTGAAATCAGTAAATTTGTTTAGTTTGTTATAATAAGTGATATCCTTATTCAAACAGGTAAAAATTGTGATGACTTGTGGTGTCCCTATGGGCCCCCTGGCTCCCAACCTCCCCCAATACATTAATAGCCCAGGTATTGATTCTCTATAATCATCTGAGGTTTTATAAATTGGCTTGTACTCTGCCATTCCCAGACTAAAGCTTACTTCAGTCTGGGAATGGCAGAGTTCAGCTAGTCTACTGTGTCGAAGGTTGTGTGACAGAACTGGGAAGAAACGAACAAAAAAAAAAGCAGACTTATATTGAGTGAAACTCTTGGTTCATCTAGCTTAGTATTGTCAACATTGACTGGCAGCAGCTGTCCTGGGTTTCAGGCAGGAGTTTGTTTTTTTCCAACCCTACCAGAAGATGGCAGGGATTGAACCTTGGACCTTCTACCACTGAGCTTTGGCCATTGAACTAGCTTCAGTTCTATACACCACCTTGACCAGTTTGGGCAACTGCAGCCTTAGTATAAATTGAATTACTTACTCTGATTTAATAGGTTTGCCGATTATTTTCTTGATCCCTTTTTGATTAATATGATAGTAAGCAGTCACAGAAAATTCTTTTCCAACTCTCTTCACAGGCAGACAGCCAAATCATTTATCTATTCTGTGAACTCATAAGGGGTGCTGAACCAGTTGCTAGGTACCCCTACTCCTTCCACTTCCAGTTGTGGTACTGCCTGCTGCAACCAATCCTCAGCTTATTGGGATCATTTTACTAGATCCAGGGAAGGAGGAAGATATATTGCACTTTGTAGGCAATCCGAAGACACATTACCAAAAGCACCCTGCAAGACAGCATGACAATGCCTGTGTAGAGTATATCTCCAGAAGTTGTGTAGTAGTCACAAACGGGCATATTCCACTTATTCTGGGGTCAAGCAAAGTAGCTGAGGCAGAAATGTGGCTATTTCAAGCAGTGATACAAATGTGTTATAGAAAGATAGAAGAGGCAATGTTACATGTGTCTGCACAATGGAGGACAAGATTCAAGGAAGACAAAGGAAAGTACAAAAGTTAAATCATGGAATTTGTTTCCACAAGATGTAGTGGTGGCTACCAACTTGGATGACTTTAAAAGGGGATTAAATAGGGTGACCATATGAAAGGGAGGACAGGGCTCCTATATCTTTAACAGTTGCATAGAAAAGGGAATTTCAGCAGGTGTCATTTGTTTGTTTGTTTGTTTGTTTATTTCACTTGTATACCACCCCCATAGCCAGAGCTCTCTGGGTGGTTTACAGAAATTCTAAAATTGAGATAAAAACAAGTATACAAAATTAAAAAATTAAAAACACAGAACATACACACATAAAGCATTAAAAACCGTTAAAAAACTAAACGTGTGGGTGATTAAGATGTGCTGCCATATGCCTGGGCAAAGAGGAAAGTTTTAACCTGGTGCTGGAAAGATTGCAGCATTGGAGAACCTGATGAAATTCTGTCTTCATCACAGCAGTTAAAGGCGCAGGAGCTATACTAGAGTGGCCAGATTTAAAAGAGGGCAGGGCACCTGCAGCTTTAACTGTTGCAATGAAGAGGAAATTTCACCCGGTTCCCCATATATACAAGTGATACCTGCTGAAATTTACTTTTCAATACAACTGTTAAAGATACAGGAGCCCTGTCCTCCTTTTCATATGGTCACCCTAGATTAAACAATTCATGGAGTTTAAGGCTACTAGTAATGATGACTATATGGCCTTAGCTAGACCTAAGGTTTATCCCGGGATTGTCCCGGGGTCATCCCTGCCTGCTTCGGGGATATCCTGTGTGTCATTTACATGAACAGGGATGATCCCGGGATAAACCTTAGGTCTAGCTAAGGCCTATGTTTCCTCCAGTGTCAGAGGCTGTATGCCAGATGCTGGGAACAGAACCAGGAGGTTGCAATTGTGCACATGTCCTGCTTGTGGGCTTCCTGTAGGCTACTATGGGAATAGAGTGTAGGACTAGATAGGCTGGTCTGATCCTGGCTCTTATATTTTTACAACCAAGGTAAGGATCTGATGAAATATAGGCTTTTAAATATGAACCATAATGAATGTATAGGTCTTTAAGGCCTCACAGGTCTCTTCATTTTTGTAACAATGGACAGTCACAGGCATTGTACTATTTAACAAATGTGAACCACAAACACCACAAAAAGTTTTCTTTTTGGCTAAATGACAATTAGAATGATGTAAAGTCTGCTCTTGTTAGTTTCAATTGACACTTGCTGGCTACATTTGGTGTCCATTGAAGTTTTCTTTTAACTTACTGTATGTATGTATGCATGTATTTAATAAAATAAAAATCTCTTGCTGTATAATGGCCTCAGGACAAATTCTAATAGTAAAAGATAATAAAATATAATACAATAAATATAGTTAAACCAACAAGATATAAAGATCACACTGAAAGCCAGCAAATTAAAGATCATTAAGCGATCTCATACATAGCACTGGCCAAGACATTTTGCTACCTATGGTAAAGCAAATAACTCTCCCCTCCAAGTCAAGTATAGTATCCAGAACCAGTCAAGATATGTTGGCACAGAAGGCAGAAAATCACACAAGCAGCTCTCCCTAGCAGTAAAAAAATCAAAAATCAAACAACTAACCATTCGCTGCCCTTTTACAACAACCCAAATCTTCTTCCTGAGGTTGCTGCTTCACTCTGCCTAATGGTACAGCTGTCCCAGCTCCACAGGATGACTTCACGTGAACCAAGTATAACAGCAAAGATGGCAGGAAAAGACATTTTTATTTAGACAGGCTTTTGACTCTTAAGTTGACTTGTTCGCTGAAGTAAATTTTAACTGGTGTGTGCTGGTTGTTTCTGATGGAGGTTGGTAGTACCTGAGTTAATTGAGAAAGCACCCACACTGAGATCCTCTCCAAGAAATCTTACAACATGTTAAAGATTAACAGATTTATTGTGGCATAAGCTGTTAGTCGTATTATTGTTAGTCTTGCCATGGCTTAATCTGTTAGTCTTTAAGGTGCCATCAGACAGTTCTTATGTTTTTGCTGTGACAGACTAACCTGTTGGACATTTTCATACATTACACTAAAAAGAGCATTTTACCTCATCTTATTTATTTTTATTCATTTATTTAGATACATTTGCTGCATTTAAGTTTTTAAAAGCCTCCAAGGGCAGCTAACAAATAGTGGTTTCTGTGTCGTGTATGAATGTTATTAATTAATTCAGGGGAGAATTTGGAATAAAAATGGCATTTCCATTAGGAGCTGATTGTCAGTTTTGGGTGCAATCCTGTGCATGCTTAGACAGAAATAAGTCCTACAACTCTGAACATTCAGAGTTTCAGGACTTTTTTTTCTTTTTACTAAACATGAATAGGATTGTGCCATAAGTCTCACTTGTGAAAAGGCTTTATAGTCAGTAGTCACTACCTCTTGCAAAGGATTACTGTCTGTTGCATATCTCCTATCTCCTGATCTCAAGAAGACCATGAGAGGTATGACTGGAAATAGTTAGAATCAGAAGCAGTAGGAATGATTTACAAGACTCTAAACCTATCAGGGTTTTTTCCCCATTTAGGTTAACAGAAACATCTGCAGTTCACTGAAAACTTATCCCTCTTACCCAGTCATGACAGACAAAGTATGCTTTAGCAATAACAATGTCAAGTAATAGCATGAAAACCTGATCACAAATAATGTAACTTTTATTCCCCCTAAAAGCTTCAGACTCTTTAAACTTTTGTAAGGTACATTATCATCTTTAAGGTGATTTGCATAGAAAGTTGCACTTGATACCTTGTGTGTTTGCTCATTTGCTTCTCTATCTAGGCCTATAGGCATCTTGGAACAAATGTGAGCAAAAAGGATCTATAGTTTGGTTTTACTTTTAAAGTTCAAATCTCATCTACTCTGAAAGACTACAGCATATCTAGAGCAATCATGTTTTCATGATGTCTCAGGACTCCACACAAAACTGAGAAAGCAGTTAACTGTTTCTAGAAACTGATATATGTTGTCTTAACCATGTAATTCAGGGGACCCATTTCTTGATCTGTGAATTCAGTGGCCCATCAAATAGTAGATGGGCAACTCAATTGCCTCTTTAAAATCTGAGGTAATCTGGGGACATGATTCATGAACCACTTAAGGTGGAAGATTAAAGTGGCCTGTATCCAAATACTCATTCTTTTGTGATTCAGGCCATTAGCCACCAGTCAATTGCCATCTGGCACCTTATCTTCTAAATTTACACAATCTGAAATTGGCCTTGGGAAAACCCTATATTGGGTTGACCTTGTGCCAGTTTCATGAAATAGGCAAAGTACTTTGGGGGAGTGTCTTTACCAGCATGGATCCCCAAGGGAAGTGTATTGGCTGCCTCCTGATGCAAAACAACTAGCGGGCTCTAAATAGGAGACCCAGAATAACCACGGGTGCAGTCCGTATACTCTTTGGAGTGGTATTACTGCTGGGTTATCCCACACCACATTTTTTTCCTGCTTAAAGAGGTGCTGTGTAGAGGGAGGGGTGAATGTGGCCTTAGTCTTGCGTGCTCTAGTGTCTCATGAGATGGTTGAGAGAGTTGTTTTCCACAGGTTTAAAACATTAATACATGAACGTTCACAATGTGAACATCTAGTGAGAGAGGTAGTAAAACACAGAATGATGACAGCAGAGAGTCATATTATTAAAAAGAAATGTAGAGCAGAACATACTTCGTTTTGATGGGGAAATAATGTTAAAGTCTCTTCCCACATAATGAAAAAGCAAATAAGCACATAAATCCATTTATCTGAAACTTGTTGCAGATTTCCCCACTTAAAGGTGTTAACAATAGTACATATACTGTTAAAGTCATTATGAGTCTGTGTTAGAAATTTCAGGATCTTTTAGCCAGTTGCCTCTCAAATCCATGACACTGGGCTGCGGCTATCAGGCTGAAGTGCAGTTCTCTTTTGTATGTATTCAATATTGTGTGTTAGTTGAATGATCACCACCACTAACTACCACAAGCTCTCAAAGCAGAACTAAAGCTTGATTTCTAGTGTATTGAAGCACAAGGAAATTACTGCTGATCACTCTTCTGTTTCTCACGATGCAACTGGACTTTCTGTATATGTATATTCAGGATTTAAAATAATCTGAGTGACCGTTAGGTGGAATGTCTTATTCAGGCCTTAGCTAGACCTAAGGTTTATCCTGGGATCATCCCGGAGTCATCTCTGCCTGCTCCCGGGATCCCCTGTGTGTCATTTACATGAACAGGGATGACCCTGGGGCGATCCCAGGATAAACCTTAGGTCTAGCTAAGGTCTCAATCTAATATCCATGCAAAATTTAAAATGGGAGTCTCTACCCCCATGACTTTAAAATGTGCAGAGAGTGGATTGTATCCAATATTAGTCTAACTTATGTCCCATTCATTCAATGTTTGGACCAACATTAAGTTGTATTGGGTACAACTCAGTGACCACAATTAATATCTGGAATGGTGCTTCTCTGCCTATGTGGCTATTTGTTCCAAGCCTCCTTAAGATCAATGCTGGGTCTCAGAAGGTCTCCGCTCTCTGTCCCATATTCTAGCAGCAGCATGTCCTCATAAAAGACACCTTCTTTGGCTTTGAGCTGTACGTGGAAGAAGGGAGCTTGCAGCCACTTTTTCTTGTTGGCATGCAACTCTATATGGTTTTATTTGGGAAGCAGAAATGACTCCCAAATGTATTCCTCCTTCTCAAGATCTCTGCTTGTCAAAATGTTGCTGACATAGAGATATCAGCTTTAGAGTATAAGATGCAAATGGAATATATTTATGCTCCCTTAAAAAGCATATTTAGTTCTTTTAAAATATATTTTCTTATCACAAATATGAACAGTCCTGAACATCTCTTTTTTCCTCCTCCTCTTTCTGCTCATCTGTAAATATCATGGGTCTATACAGTCAGTCATATGCAATAGCTAGGAGCTCCAGATAGGGACGTGTGTCTCCATCTGCATCAAAAGATCCTTCCAGGGAATTTAATAAAGCCCAGATGAGCTATGTGTAACTCTCTTGATCATTTCTCCAGAGACCAAACAGTGCTTTCTTTTACTGAGAGAGAAACTAACAACAAATAGCAGGAACTGTAACAGTTAATGCACCTAATCACCTCCAACTGTCCATTTGTTCCATCTTCATCCCATTTGTTCCACAGCATATAAAAATATACCTCCACTGCAGCATATGCGGATGCACATCCAGATGTGCATTTGCATCTGGATTGGCTGGGCATACAGATCTCCCTTCCTGGATCACAGGGTGTTATAAATAACTTAACTTAATATCCAAGATGAATTATATTATGTGAAAGGGAAGTTAATTTAGTTAATTATATTTGTATCCCACCCTTCTCCAAGGAGCTCAGAACAACATCTCCTCAGTTCTGTTTTATCCTCACAACAAGCCTAAGAGTTTCAGGGCCGAGTAAACATTTGAAGTTGGATTTTGAAGTCTGTGTCTAATGTTCTATCCAAGAGTACAGAACTTCACTATCAGTACAGTAGCTTTAACCAACAGTAGATAACTATGCACTCAGGCACTGGGACAACATATAAAACAAAATTTTACCCTGAAGAGCAATTTTCTTCATCAACACAGAAAGGTATTTTTACAACATTTTTGACATTTATATTGTCAGAATTCCCAGGCTTTGATCATTATTTACAAAATTTATATACCACTCTACATTCAATAAAATATCTGAGTAGTGAACAATAAAAAGGGGAGATGATGATGATGATGATGATGATGATGATGATGATAAATTAAAACCTTTAAAATCAATTTGTACAGATAAAACCATGGCTGGTTAGTAAGGGAAGTCTTCTTTAAATAAGAAATATCTTCAGCAGGTATTGAAAACAAAACAATGTTGGTGGTTGCCTGACATCAATAGGCAAGGATTTCTGGAGAAAGGGAACCCCTACATAAAAGTCTCTGCTCCAAGTGGACTCCACGTAAGTCCATTTAGAAGCATCAGGAGTGCCTCATCTGATGACCTCAGTGACCTGCCAGGGTGGTAAGGGAGAAGGTGCTCCCTCAAATATGATAACTCTTCAGAAGAAGTATTCAGTCATAGAAACATAGAGCATAAAGTTGAGTCCAACCTCCTGCTCCTTACAGTAATCCAGTTTAAAACATCCCTGACAAATAGTTGTGCAGTCTTTGCTTGAATACCTCCAGTGAAAGAGAGCCCGCCACCTCCTTAGGAAGTTGGTTCTGCATTCTTGAAACTTAAGTCCATTATTTCATATGAGCAGGTCTTGTGTGAGCAGGTTGCGGCTCTCTTCTGTGTGAGAACCCTTTAGTTACTTGAAAAGTATTATCTTATCCCCCCTCAGACTTCTCTTCTCAAGATTAAACATACCCAGTTCTTTCTCTTTCTTCATAGAATTTTATTTCTGCCCCCTGATCATCTTTGTTGCCCTTTTCTGAACTTATTCCAATTAATCTGAATTCTTCTTAAACTGTTGTGCCCAGAATTGGACATCATATTCAAGGTGAGATCTGACCAGTGCAGAGTAGAGTGGAACTAATACTTCCTGTGATTTAAAAACGATACTTCTATTGTTGCAACCTAAAATTGGGTTTGCCTTGTTCTGCAGCCACAAAACACTGCTGGCTACTAGTCAGTTTATGATTGATTACAAATCCAAGATCCATTTCATATGTACTACTGTGAAGCCACTATCCCCAATCTTATCCCTGTGCATTTGATTTCTTTTTCTAAAATGAAGAACTTTGTACTTGTCTTAGTTAAATTTCATTCTGTTATTCTCTGCTTGCTCTTTCTAACATATCAAAGTCATTTGAATTTCCCCCTTGTCTTCTAAGGTATTAGCTACCCCACCCAATTTTGTGTCATCTGCAAATTTGATAAGCATCCCTTCTCCTCCAAGTCATTTATAAAAGTGTTAAACAGTATAGGGCCCAAGAAATACCCGACTGCTTTGTTAGGCTCATCTATTATTATAGGCCACTAATGTACACATACAAGCTAGATTAGTCATAAATGTATATGTAATGAGACACATCATGGAACAAACAAGACATTTTGCCTGGATTATCTGGTTTGATAGGGTTGCAATTTCCATCACTGGTGGCTGCAAAGTTGACTCATCATGTCCTGCAGGTTTTGACATAATGTGTGGTAGGCCCTCCAATTCTGAAGAACTGGTTTTGTGCAAGGCATTTTCTCTGTTGCAGGGTATGCCATGGAAAAAAGGTGGGGCATTTTGGAATTCAGCAGGGGAGAGCATGGATCATTTAAGAATGGTGCAAGGACCAGTTCTTGTATTCTTTAAGATTAAAACATGAAAAGAAAACCATTTTAGGAACATTGCTGTGATAATATTTGCATCTCATAACAACTACAATAACATCAACACAAAACAAAGATGCAATTTCTGAAGCCAGATAATTTGGCCCTTTAGCCATGTATATGAAGTGCCAAATAAATTCAGACTTATATAAAAAGAAACACACAGTTTACAAGTCAAACAGAGCATTTTCCCAAGAGCCATGACATTTAGAGGCAGAAGACCAGTAGTAGTAGCAGTGTAAGCATGGCATACTGGTAATTCTTCTGTTGAGAAAAAAATAATAATACACTTGAAGTTGGCTTGTGTTTCAGCAGCATGCCTGAACAACACTGAGAGCTGTGGTCACCTACTAAACTATTTCAGTTATCATTTTTAGAACCTTTTGTTTACAAAGTGATAAATATTCCTTGATGCTGTGCAGTGTAATTTTGATGAGGCGTAATTTTGAAGTGTGAGCACAGGCAGAGGAAGCAGAATTGGGTTGGAGTTCTGCAATAGCTCTTGTCATGATTGAGCAGACTGAATCATCTGAACATTTCTCCTAAGGGAGCAGAGGGAAGAACTGGGTCAGACAATAACCCATTGCTGAGTACAATAGAAGGATTCACATGCTGTGGATCACCAATATTCAAATGGAGTTGTTCCATTCAGAACCATAAATGAAAGTTGATATTCAGGGGACAAAATACTGTTCCCAATAGTGCAAAATGAATACATACTTCTCAGCCCCTTATCTATGGTTTATTTTGATCACCAAGCATTTGGCATCCCTGCTTTATCCTTCAGCCTCTTCCTCGATATCATTGCTGATTGGTTGCCCCATAATAGAATTCTGATTTAATTTACCCTTTGGTTGTCCATTTATCCACATGCTGGAGAGATTTGTGAGGGGTTTGGAAGAGTGATCTCAATGAGCTGTCTAGGAACAACATTGTGCTTCTTCCCTCCTCTGTAAAACTAGTGCTAAAAGAATCAGCTAGAAGTGGAAACAAAGTTGGCAAAAGAGTACAGGGGGCAGTGTCATCAGAAAGACTGACAGTGGGTAGGACATTGGCTCTTCCAGGCCAAGTGCCCTGGCAATGCTATCTAATAGGCATGCTGACCCAGTTCTTGAATTAGCAGGGGAAAGTAGGGGCCCTTAATGAAACCTACAAGGCCCACTTCCTGACTTCCTCTAGTTTTACCCAAATAATGACCCCATAGCTTTCAGAAAACAGCAGCTAACAGGCTATTGAAAAAGGAAAGTGGTCTGGGCTTCCTCTGTTTCCTCCATCTGTAATTGGAGCATGGGGCTGACCCCATGTTGTGTGAGGATGGGCAGACATCAGGTGTGTGAGATCTACTTCCCCCCCCCCCCCATTAGAACCCTGAAATCCACCAACTGGAGCCTGACACCAAAGATCCTACACTTCTGATTAAAGAATTCTGAGCCCAAGCTACTCCAAGCTTTCTTCATTTCAGTGATATAATTTAGGGTAGGAGGGGAGTGATTTTGTTGCTGCTATTGTTAAACAATGGGGGCAGAAGTCCTTGCCAATCACTATGAATTATCCACAGCTTGATCAATCTATTATATTTCTATACCACCCATTATCCAAAGCAATCAGGGCAGTTTGGAAGGTTTTATTTTTAAAAAAAAACACACAACAACAACACAAAATACAGTAACATCAATCATAATATAAAACCATAAGTTTAAAAGAGAATAGAACCAAAGAAGCAGCCATGGTAAAAGCCAGCAGTACAAAGATCTAAAGGACACAATTTTTAAAACTGAAGAGTTAAAAAGCCTGAAAAAATAAAAAGGTGTTCACCTGGCACTGAAAAGACCACAATGTTGACAGCAGGTGAACCTCTCTAGGAAAGGTCATTCCACAACCAGGGTGCCACCACACAAAAAAGGCCCTCTCCTTAGTAGTCAACTGCCTCACCTCATTTGATAAGGGTATCCAGAGACAAGCCTCTGAGGTGTTTATGGAAGGAGATGATCCTTCAAGTAACATGGTCCAAAGCTTTTTAGGGCTGTGCAAGTAAACACCAGCACTTTGAATTTGGGCCAGAATTGGACTGGCAGCCAGTGCAGATTGTAAAGCACTGGCATGATATGATCATGACCAGGCCTCATTAACAATCTTACTGCCTTATTTTGGACCTGCTGGAGTTTCTGGACCATTTTCAAAGGCAGCCCCATATACAACATATTGCAATAATCCAAACAAAGGGTTACCACAATGTGGATAACTGTAGCTAGGCTATCTCTGTCTAAATAGGGTCATTGTTGGATCTATATTTGATACTCATAAACCTCCAAACTCAGAGCTATTTAGCTAGATGGGCATTTTGTCCCATCTAGCTGAGGTGTTGGAGAAGGAGATGGAAGCAGGCTGGGGACACAGCATAAGACCTCTCCTCCCTACCCACCAGCACACCTCCTTTCCCTCTTCTCTGAGCTTGTGTTTGCAAACTTGTAGAGGCAGACAGTGCAATTCTTTTGCACTGGATGCAAGGGGGCGGGGAGCTCACACTCCTGGGTCTGAAGTTGGTGCAGTGTCTCTGGCCTCAGATCCAGGAATCCAAAAAATCCTATAGCCCACCCCCAATGCTGTCTAGGGGCCATAGGATTACTCTCCCCCACTGATAAATGGTGTTCCATGCCACCAAACCTGGTGGCACTGATAAATGGTGTTCCATGCCACAAGGCCCTAAAGTTTAGGAGTGCAATCCCCTCAAGAACAAGTTGAATGTGACTCATCTGAGCAGAAGAACCACCCACTAACAGTATCTCCATCTGATCTGGAGTGAGTCAGTTTTTTGGCCTTCATCCAGTCTATCACTGCACCCAGGCACTGATTTACCCACTGCCTCACCTGGATTGGATGAAAAGGAGAATAAAGATAAGAGTTTAGTGTCATCTGCTTTTTGGGGACACCTCAGTCTATATCTCCAGATAACTTCTCCCAGTGGTTTCATGAACAGCATGGGCTTAAAATAGAGTCCTATGGCACCCCATGGCATAACTGCCAAGGGACAGAGCAATGATCCCTAAGAACCAGCTTCTGGAATTGGCTGTCCAAGTAGGAGCCACTGAGGTGAAATGCCTCCAACTCCCAGGTCAGATAGCCTATGTAGAAGGATACCATAGCTTATGGTATCCAACTCTACTATTTTATGATTTTATGACTGCTGAGAGGTCCAAGAAAATCAACTGGGTCTCAGTCCTCCCATTTCTGTCTTGCCAAAGGTCATCTCACATTTTGACCAGGGCAGTTTTCATTCCAAAATCAGGCTTGAAACTTTATTGAAATGGATCTAGATAATCAGTTTCATTCAAGAGTATCTGGAATTGGCCAGCGATCACCCGCTCAAGCACCTTGCCCAGAGAGGAGATATTAGCAACTGGCCTATAGTTGTTAATATCTTCCAGATCCATGTTAGGCTTTTTCAAGAGTGGCCTAATCATTGCCTCCTTCAAAGCAGCCAGCAGCACACTCTCTCTTGAGGAGTTGACAATCTCCTGGATGTATGTGGTCATAACCTCCCTATTAGATGTAATAATCCATGAAGGACTAGGGTCAAGCACACAGGGGGTTGACCAGGCTTGGCCATGCACCTTGCTCACATCCTCAAGCCTCAATAACTGAAACTCATCCAATAAAACCAAACCAGATGGTGCTGTGGACAGTTCTATTGTCACACAGTATGAATGTAACTGGTCTCACTACTAATGGAACTACATTAACTGTGGTGTTCAAGTCATAATGAATGCGAGTAGCTTTACCTTCAAAATGTCACAGAAATTCATCACTGCATACTACAGAGGTTTCCACCATCTCTTTCCCTCACCCAAATTGCAAAAGGTTGTGAACCACTGGAAAAGCTCTGCTGGACAACACTGAAAAGATGCAATGCTGGTGGATAAGAACTCCTTATTTGCCACCCTCACTGCTACAGAGTAGGTTCAATAATGAGTTCTAATCTGCGTTCAGTCAAACTCAGCATGAGACTTCATCCACATGTGTTCAAACCATGTTCTCTCTGCATTTTAACCATCTTACTAGTAGATCCAGATTTATCTTCTGCTCACCCCCTTTGTACTGTATACAACAGCCCTACTTTCAGCTTTGAATGAAGGACTGGTCTACCATACGCAGGACTATAACAGCTGAAAGCAGCTCACAAACATAGTGTATACTCGTGGTAGCACAGCACAGTGTCACTAGCTTTATGTAAGTGTGACATTCATATTTGAACAAAGCAGATGTAAATTTTACATCACTATCACCCCCCCCCCCAAAATTAACTTTTCATCTTTATGAATTTTGTAATGAAAACCATAGATTTGGCCTTATTGCATTTAGAATTTTGTTGGTGTCACTTTCAAGTAGTTGCAGCCAGCCACTTATTCTTTGTGCATACACAAAACTTATTATTAAGCACCATCTAGATCTGACCGTTATGTAGCAAAATCTTTCCTAAAAAAAAGTGCCTCTGGACATTTGAGATTGTGGAGGCAATTCACTTGCCGTAACTTGCTGTCACTTGCTCCATCAGTAGATGGATAGAATGGTATCACTCCAGTGCTGTCTAGTTTGACTGCTCAAAAATCCCATATGTTCCTTTCAATAATATGTTTCTCACTTTCATCTATAGAAACTGAATATGAAGAAATCTTTGTTACGATAACACAATAGATTAGGCATCTCTTTAATGGGTAGCATATCACTCTTGCTCCATTTGTAATAGTGAATTATTTGAAGCTCACACAGAAAATCTTTCCACTTTGTGCAACTGTATGTCTGTGATATTTTCAGTTCAGTCTAACTCACCTATCATTTGCAAATAGTCAAATTTCTCAGAGCTGCAAGTTCTTTCAGCTATGACCAAAGTGAATCTGGTTTCAGTCACAATGTGCCTATTTTTTATTGTCTATCTGGGCAGGGACACTAATTTCATTGATACCGAAAGGAGAACAGTATGCTGAAACAAATACTGTAGGATTCCTTTTTATTGTGGTATGTCAAATTAAAAGTTTATCCAGTTGAAGAATGGGTTTTTAAGTGATATCTGGAGACTAACCAATACAAATTATTCTACCAAGTATAACACCATGAGTGTATTACACCAGGGCTGGATTAAGGGCTCATCTACACCAAGCTGGATATTCCATTATGAAAGTGGTATGAAAGTGGTATATAAAAGGCTGGAGCCACATTACTGCTTTATAGCAGTACTGAAGTGCACTGACAACTGTTGGGGCCCATGACACATACCGTATACTGCTTTCATATGACTTTCATAGTGTTATATCCTGCTTGGTGTAGATGTGTCATGGGCCCCAACAGCTGTCCAGTGCACTTCAGTACCACTATAAAGCAGTGGTGTAGATCCTGCAATGCACTTCAATACAGCTATAAAGCAGTAGTGTGGCTCCTGCCTTTTATATACCGCTTTCATACCACTTTCATAGAATATCCTGCTTGGTGTAGATGAGCCCTAAGAATGCTGAGGCTCTAAACCATTTCAAAATTCAGAGGCTTTTGTAAAGAGAAGAAATTGTATTACGTTATAATAGAAAGGATACCACCCAGCGTTAGGGGGTGCTTGTAGTTAAAGAATGTTAAAAAGACTTCTCTGAAGATGTGTATAAAAGCACTAATAAAGTAATTTGATTTGAACTTCTTTTACACTGGCTCTAGTTTGAAATTAATGCCTCCAATACTAAATGCTGCATTGCCACACCTTTTCGCTCTGTAAAGCTCTATAAAGGCAGTGTGGTGTAGTAACTAAAGTGTTGGACTGGGAGTCGGGAGATCCACGTTCTAGTCCCCACTTGGTCATGGAAGCCCACGGGGTGACTTTGGGCAAGTCACAGACTCTCAGCCCAACCTACCACACAGGGTTGTTGTTGTTGTAAGGATAAAATGGAGAGAAGGAGAATTATGTACACTGCCTTGGGTTCCTTGGAGGAAAACAAAGGTGAGATATAAATGCAAAATAAATAAATAAACTCTTCTGTAAGTCATACTAGACTTTCCAACATCATACATCTTCGTTATCTCCAACATATTTAGAGATCCCTCATAATATGAGGCCCTAAGCCATGGCTTGACTTGTTCCTAAATCTGGCACCATATTACACTAATTACCAGAGGGGTTGGCTGTATATCTTATATTCATTAGCAGAATAATCTACTATACCAGTTTTTCCTTTTCAATGCAAGAAGATGCTTCTGCTGCCGTTGTAGGCTATTTGAAGGTTTTCTTTTTTATCATACAATAAAAAGACAAAACAAGGTGTATAATGGGATGGAATTCCATAACTCAATGGGAAATTGAAACTATTACTTGATTATGAATAGGTGCATCACACTGCTTCTGCTACTACTGCTACAATAAGAACTACTCGGCATTTATTTAGTAACAACTGAGTGCTACAGAAGAAAATATCTTACACATGGTTCTAAAATGGGGAATGTTCTTCCAATTACCACAGAAATAAGCAGGGTCTAGAGATGAAGATAAAGTAGCAGTAAAACTAGGTAGTCATATGATCCAATTATTAGTAGAACCATCTTGACAGTGGCAAAATATCTGGGAGAAGGTCTATCCTTTAAATGGCTCCATCCTTTCCCCATTGGAAACAATGAGATTCTCCCCTACTTCCGATCATGTGTATATATGATTGTAAGTTACATGATAATACTTAATTATTATTTATTATTATATTTATTTGTATCCTACCTTTTCCCAATACTGGGCCTCAAGGCAGCCTTACAAAATTAAAACATATACATTTTAAAACCTATGAATAGAAATATACAGAAGTTTAAATTATATTTCGATATTAAAACGTTAAAACATTTAAAATACATGACAATTTTAAAAGACCTTAGCACAGATGGAGGCCCAGATTAATCACCAAAGGCCTGCCGGAACAAAAAGGTTTTGCCTGCCTCCGAAAGCACATCCAGAAGGGAGCCAGGCTAGCTTCCCTGGAAAGAGAGTTCCAGAGCACTGGAACAGCCGCCGAGAAGGCCCTCGGTGGCTATGATGTAGTGAGCTGTAGGCCATGAAAACTTATGCCATAATAATTGTGTTTGTTTTTAAGGTGTCACAAGACTCTTTGATGTTTTTGCTGCAATAGACTAACACAGCTAACTCAGCGTACAGTGTACATCTGGAGGACATCAAGTTAGGGAAGGCTATTCTAAGTCATAAAGGCCTTTTCCCAGCTCCCTGCTGATAACAAGGATCTAGCCCAGCCTTCCCAAACTGGTAGTTCCCAGATGTTTTAGACACAATTTACATCATCCCTGACCATTGCTGTCAGGAGATAATGAGAGTTGTAGGTCAAAACATCTGGAGGGCACCAGATTGGGGATGGCTATCTACCACATAGTCTCTCTTATTTAGAATACTTGAGCAAGAACATTGTATATTGCTTACATTTTTTCCTTATGCCTATACAAATTATACACACACACATGGAGAGGGAGAGAGAGCAGTGAATGAGTGGATGATAGATATAGGAATTCTATTTCAAAAAATCTTTTTAAAAATAATCCTAAAATGAAGTCATTTAAAAAGGGTGGGGCTACATTTCCATGTTAGTATTTCTTTTCTTTTGTGAAATCTTTTTCTTAATAGCATAATACTTATTGAACATAGTTTCAATATTTATTTATTTATTTATTTATTTATTTATTTATATCCCACCTTTTTTCCTCCAAGCAACCCAAGGTGGCGTACATAATCCTCCCTCTCTCCATGTTATCCTCACAACAACAACACTATGAGGTAGGTTGGGCTGAGAGTATGTGACTGGCCCAAAGTGCCCAGTGGGTTTCCATGGCCGAGTGGGGACTAGAAGCTGGATCTCCTGACTCCCAGTCCAACACCTTAGCCACTATAGAACACTGGCTCAATGTTGGGCCATCCTGCTTATCTGCTGGGTTAGAATTTTTATTATAGGAATTGATGTTGAAAGGGCAAATTCACCTCCAATTCCTTAGTGAAGGGCCCATTATTTCTGAATTTGCTTTCAGTGGAGCAGCAAATTCCCACTGCACTATCTTTGACTTGTGACTGTAGACCTAGTCATGTGTTACATGCATATTAGGGCACCCACACAAAGAAGGAGCATGTCTGTGCTACTGGCCCTACCCCAACTTCATTTGACCAGGCTAGGCCAACTCCCTGGCATCTTCACATTGAGCACGGATGTCCAAAGAGGAAGATCTATGCATGATGAGCTCAAGTGTCAACACGCAAAGCAGAGTCATTGGGTCAGGGCACGACCAACAGCATAACCCCCTCTACTTTTTCAATATGTGAGTACCCTATATGGCAGGGGTCCCCAACCCCCAGTCCACAGACTCACTGTACGCTGAGTCCCGGGAGCTGCTTTCACCCATCCACCACCCACCACCATCCCAGCGTACCTGGATGCGGAGCACTATCTCACCTGCCCAGCCAAAGTGAAGCTAGGATGCTGGGGTGGGGGTGGGTGGCTTCGGAACAGCGCGCCCAGCCGGAAGCCGCTCTGGGAGAGCGACTTCCAGGTGCGCCATTCCGAAGCTGCTTGCCCGTGCCAGTGTCCTGGCTTCGCTTCAGCTGGGCGCCCACCCAGCTGAAGCAAAGCCAAGCCCGCACCCCCTACTCCAGCATCTCTCAGAGCCACTGTGGGAGAGCAGCTTCCAGGCACGGCAGCAGGGGTGGGGAGGCTGCCACAGCTCCGCTCCTCCCTCTTGGGGACCAGGCGGGTGCGACCCTGGCCACCACTTGCAGGCAGGAGCAGGCCTTGCACACGGCGCCGTCGGCACTCCGAACGCGGAGCAGGTTGCAGCTTGGGCTAATGCTTGGTGGGAGGAAGAGGGAGGGAGGGTGGCTGCAGCTGGCAAGGAAAGGGGCGGCCCACCCCTTGGCACCTCCCTAACCCCTTGGCGCCTCCCTAACCCCTCAACACACACACCCGGACCGTGGAAAAATTGTCTTCCACGAAACCGGTCCCTGGTGCCAAAAAGGTTGGGGACCACTGCTATATAGGATATGTGTTAGGGCTTTGCTCAGCCCCATTTTGGGTTGTAGAAGAGGGAGCGAAGTGGGTTGGGGGCCAGCAGAGCGATGCTGAGCGGTTCTTTCATTTGCGGAGCGCTCTGTGTGTTTTCAGGGCTCCGCCCATCATTTTGGATTTCCCCCCATTAGGATTGCATTGGGTGAAAAATTGCCTATAACTTCTTTGTTTTTAAAGCTGGAACCCTGAAAATTACTGTGGTTAGACATTGATGATTGCGGGTCATTTGTTTTGATTTTCAGAATTTTTCATTGTGTGGTTTGCTTGCAATTAATTTTTATTGAATAGGTAAAGCGGGAGGGGGGAACCTATTTTTTTAACATTGATTGACAGGATCATCTCCCAATCGTGCTAAGTGATCAGCCTATGTGAAGCATCCTCCAATTCCAATGTTGGGGAGGGGGAATAAGCAAAACGGGATACTTTTCTCTTTTTTTGTCTTTGGCTCAGACTTTTTTCAGTTTGTAGTGGGTTGGTGAAGCATTAGCCCCAGCAAACTCACACACACAACCTTAAATAATATACAAAGTAAAATAACAGATAGGCAACACAGCACTGCAAGGTACCCACCATCACCTTGGTGAACAACTGGAATACAGTGGTGCAAATGGATGATGTCCTGTACGCCATGTGGATGTGCCCAGTGCCCTTGAGGGTCATCAGAACCCTCCAAAGGGGAAACTGTGGAAGGAAGCCAATGCTTTGCACGAGATGATGTGTGTTGTGGCTTCTCAAAGGCAGGTACCTAGACAGGACCGGCCAAGTGGCTGGTGGCACAGTCCACTGTTCCACTGGGCACGTCCACTTTCCCCTTACTGGTAATAAAGTCAGACAGTGTTTTTGTTCGAATTCTTCTTGTTGTTGTGATTAGTATTAGTATTGTTATTGTTATTAAAATTATTGGCTGGGCATACCCTGGAGTGTGTGAACTGTGATGGAGGTGTGGGTGGGTGCATCTTGAAAAACCAACACGTTAGAGCACTTTGAAATAAGTGGATGGCATGAAAGAAATTAAACTTAAAGAAATTAAGTTTTTAGAAGTATTGTGACCCAAGCGTGGCAACGCAAAGTCTGAGTTGTTTATCCCATGAACAGCTATGTGCTGTATGCTCACCCAGTTTAATTATTTTCTATCTTGAAGTTCCCTGTGTTCATTTTTGACATGGTTACCTGAGAGGAAGATTCCGATTTAGGTTTAACTTTGAAAATTCACCAAAAATCAGGGCATGATCCAACTTCCTTCAATATTGGTATGAATAAGGATGTATTTATAAGCTATCCTGGTGGGCAGTTAGATGTGTGTATCTGGAAAAATGATGGAGATACATACATTTCTGTAATGGGGAAAATCTTTTAAAAATTCACCAAAAGTCAGGGCATGATCCGATTTCCTTCAAAATTGGCACGAATAAGTATATATTTATAAGCTATCCTGGTGGCCATTTTCATGTTTCTAACTTGAACACTAAAAATGTTATAGGCATTTTTCATTTTCAATGCAAGTCTATGGGGGGAAAGGCGGAGTTCCGGATCCACTGCGGAGTGGAGCGGACTGGAGGCGGACCGTCCCAAAGTGGAGCGGACCCGATCTGAAAGTTGTGGATCAGGATCCAGAGTAGATTGGGGGGTCCGTGCACAGCCCTCATATGTGTAATGCATGAATAGGACTTATGTCTCACCCTTTTCTCATTGCAGGGAGGTGCCTAGATGTTATGGTGGCAATGTAATTGCTTATATTCATTGAGTAAATAGTATTCAACCATGTGAAGACCTGTCTCTATAGCATCTTTGAGGAGCATTCTATGTGTTCCTTTCCCTCCTGCATTACATTTCAGATGAGTAGCTTGGGCATGGTCATATTCTCATCACCCTTTGGCATGTTTCCATCTGGTAAAAATGTAATCTGTATTCACACATAGGTCATTCCTATACCAGAGGTAAGAGATACTCTAATATGATGCCACATCTGCTAACTTGCCACTTTACTTTCTCAAGGACATCTGTGTAGAGTTTATAATGCTTTGTAATTATTGTTACATGTTTTAAAAGATTCCCATATTTGGAAAAATGTGTCAACATATTGGCTGGATCTGAAGTTAAGCATGTGAAACGGCACAGGATGTAACAGGATGGAAGCTGACTTCCCTGCCCTCTTCTCCCTGTGGCAGCTCCCCCCATATCCCCTCCCCAAATGCTCCAATTGAGGGTTCAGTGATCCCCCTGATTGAAGTCAGCTGTTGTGCAAGGGACTGAGGGAGATTCCTTTCATGCCTCCACCTGGTTTTCAAGGCTGTCACTCTTCCTAATAGCCATAGTCTGAAAGAGGTTGCCTTTGCAATAATTTGGATTCTGACTGCCCTTTATAAGTTAAGTGCCCTTGAAACTTGCAAATTCTTCCTCTTGTGCTGACCATGTAATATATTTGTGACCATGGATGTGAACATACTTGGTGGGATTTCAGGCTCTACTGCCCCACTCTTAATCCCAGCCACACACACACACACAGAGATCATATCAGAGATTGCTTTTGAAGTGTCAGTTCCAAAAGAGGTATGCCATGGGGCATGTGGAATTAATGTTTGATGCTGACTTCAGGGTTAGCTACCAATTATTTGTAGATTGGTGTTTTACTTGTAATCCCTTTGTGCTTGATGACCTCTTATTTATAGACTATTTGTTTAATTGGACATCAGAGGATTTAATATGGTGAACAGTACTATATAAGCTTGAGTTTTGGAAGCACGTTGACTAAACTTTGATTTTCTAGTACTTTGTGATGGAAGGTGTGCTGCTGCTACCAAGACACAGTTCAGGAAATTTCTGGTTCTGGTTTGTTTGTTTGTTTGTTTGTTTTATGATGAGCAGCAGAGTATTGCGGAATAATGGTCAGAAATTCCATATTTTCTTATGTAAATGTTTTTACTGGCTGTATTGCAGGTTTATACAGCCAGTAGCTGTTATCAAAAATTAGCAGGTATGAATCTGGCAAACTGATAATTTAGTGGGTTACTTTCTGTTGGTGGAAAACAGTAGGCTCTCAAGTAAAACATTGCATTTCCTAAGTAAAATATTTTGTGAATCCCAAGCATATACATTCAGATTCTACACTAAATATTTTATTACTAAACATCCTAAAGGCCTATCTAGACCATCATTCTGATCACACAATGCCAAACAATGCCTGTAGGAAGCCTATATGCAGGACATGAGTGCAGCAGACCTCTCCCACTGCTGCAGATATGCCCCAAATTTTATTCTTTTCCCCCCCCATTTATTTATTTCAACTTGGCTTTTCTTTGTTGGAATTAGGAATTCTGAGTTTATCACCAAACTGCTGACACAGACAATTTATTTTGCTATTTAAGAATGCAAGAACAAAAGAACCATGCTGGATCAGACCAAAGGCCTATCTAGTCTAGCATTCTGTTCCCACATGTTCTCAGAGGCCAACCACATCCCTCTGAGAAGCTCACTAGCAGGACAAGAATGCAATAACACCTCTCACTTGTGTTCACAGGAACCTGGCCTACTGCATGCTTCTAATGTAGTGGACTATAGTCCATGAAAGCTTATGCCATAATAAGTTTGTTAGTCTTTCAGGAACCAGATTTAGCTGTATGGAGTGGAAATCCATCATCTTTGCAGTACAATCTTATTGCGCCTGTTCAGACAACATGCTAAGCTGCTAACCCTTTTGCAGCAAATGGTTAGTCAGCCTGTTTAAACCACGGTTATGTAGCCACCATGATTAGAAATGGTTCACACAACACACTAAGCCATAATGTTTAGCTCAAAATGCTTAACCACCATGGCTTAGCATGTCATCTGAGCAGGGTCATACTCTACTCAGAAGTAAACCTCACTGAGTTTAATGAAACATAGGCCTTAGCTAGGGTTATCCCAGACAAATGGAGGGGCTGTCCCTGCCTGCTCCCAGGATCCCCTGTTGTCATTTGGATGCACAGGGATGATCCCGGGACAATCCCAGGATATAGGCCTGGTCTAGCCATGGCCATAGTCCCAGTTAAGTATGTATAGGATTGCAACCCTGATCTACATCTAGTTCAGAATCTGCTCTTATTCCAAAAACAGCCTGACAAAGAGCTCTACAGACCTCAAAAGCTTTCTTTAATAGAAACTGCTGTAGTCAAAGATACAAGACAGGTTGTAAAACAGTGTTACATGTTGTGAGCATGATATTACTCTTTTTATATTATTTACTGTTTGGATTAATATTGAACCAGAAAAAGGAGAAAAGTCATAAACAGGATTGGTTCTACTTCTGACCAAACTGATCAAGGCATTCTAGACCATCCTTTAGGCTCAAGGTATAAGCTTCGTATGGCACATGGTTGCTGCATTTCAGACAAAGGGCCTTTCCAGTCCCTCTCTTCTATCATTTAAAAATAACAGAGCCTGCTATAGCTGGCCAATAAATCGTATGAGCACTCCTATTTACACAGAATTCTGAAGGGCAAAGTGAAAAGGGGACTTCAAGATCAGACTTAATGCCAGAAACTGCTTCAATTATTTAGGTACCGAATAAGCATTTGGGGTGGTTTTCTCACTACAAAAAGTAGATTGCTTTGCATATATAAGAGATCAATTTCAGGATCTGTCGATCCTAAAATTAACCTGCATTTGCACCTCTTTTACATAAGTGAAATTCACACACAAACACATACATTACTTGGTGAACAGAACTTCAAGTGATAAACTTAATACCGGTGAAGTAGGCACTATGTATCAAACACTTAAAAGACAGGGTTTTGTATCACAGATGGCATAATTTTTTAAAAAAATTAAGGCAGTTCACTTATAGAGTAATATAGTATCTCACATGACATACATATATGTGTGATTCAGCCCTGAGAGGGGTTACTGGTGTGTATTTATCATGTCAGGATCTGTGGTGATACACTTCAGCTCCTTTTCAGTATTGAAAGATATTCCATATCTTGTCAGAATTGCCAAAATTATGTGCTTGAGATGTATAAATGACACAAAAGTGTACTCCTGCATGGTAAAGGTACACCAGAAGCATACACCCACACACCAAACCTTTAATTTTCAGTCTATGTGTAACCCTTTGCAGACATCTGAGGAAGTAGAACTGAGCCTAGAATCATAGAATAGCAGAGTTGGAAGGGGCCTACAAGGCCATCGAGTCCAACCCCCTGCTCAATGCAGGAATCCACCCTAAAGCATCCCTGAAAGATGGTTGTCCAGCTGCCTCTTGAAGGCCTCTAGTGTGGGAGAGCCCACAACCTCCCTAGGTAACTGATTCCATTGTTGTACAGCTCTAACAGTCAAGAAGTTTTCCCCGATGTCCAGCTGGAATCTGGCTTCCTTTAACTTGAGCCCATTATTCCATGTCCTGCACTCTGGGAGGATCGAGAAGAGATCCTGGCCCTCCTCTGTGTGACAACCTTTTAAGTATTTGAAGAGTGCTATCAGGTCTCCCCTCAATCTTCTCTTCTCCAGGCTAAACATGCCCAGTTCTTTCAGTCTCTCTTCATAGGGCTTTGTTTCCACACCCCTGATCATCCTGGTTACCCTCCTCTGAACACGCTCCAGCTTGTCTGTGTCCTTCTTGTTTTGTGGTGCCCAGAACTGGATGCAATACTCTAGATGAGGCCTAACCAGGGCTGAATAGGGAAGCTATACTTCTATTAATGCAGCCCAAAATAGCATTTGCCTTTCTTGCAGCCATATCGCACCGTTGGCTCATATTCAGCTTGCGATCTACAACAATTCCAAGATCTTTCTCATTTGTAGTATTGCTGAGCCAAGTATCCCCCATCTTGTAACTGTGCATTTGGTTTCTAATTCCTAAATGTAGAACTTGGCATTTATCCCTATTAAATTTCATTCTGTTTTTTTCAGCCCAGCACTCCAGCCTTTCAAGATCACTTTGAAGTTTGTTTCTGTCTTCCAGGGTATTAGCTATCCCACCCAATTTCGTGTCATCTGCAAATTTGATCAGCGTTCCCTGCACCTCCTTGTCCAAATCATTAATAAAAATGTTGAAGAGCACTGGGCCCAGGACTGAGCCCTGCAGTACCCCACTCGTTGCCTCTCCCCAGTTTGAAAAGGTTCCATTGATAAGTATCAATCATTTCGCCTTTAAGATGCCACTGTATGCTTTGTTTCTGCTATCAATAGCTATCAATAGCAAGATTAAGAAGATTCTCCAATTCTATTTAAGGGGCCTTGACAAATTCCAAAGGCAGCCATCCCAGTGACCTCCCTAAGGCAACCTGTTTTGTAAACCTAAAGCAACCTTATTTCCTAAGGCAACCTTATTTCTGTTTTGTGTAGCCCCTTCCCCCCTTCATATGTTTTAATGTGATTTTAGACTGTAAGCCTCTAGGCAGGGTATTGCTGTTTTATTTGTATATTTTGTACAGCACCAAGTACATTGTCGGTGCTAAATAAATAAATGAATAAATAAAATTGCCCAACAGTTACTAGCAAGCTGGAACAGTTTTCTTGCTACTATTCAAACACATCCAAGGTGTTACAGCTTTATAAATCTGCCTTTTGCAGCTATGTTATAGCAGCATTTAAACCAGTTAGGCTCCTGTTTACAGCCAATTCTCATGCATTTAACAAAAAGTGCATACTCACAAATAATTGCATATAGAGTTTTAAACTTAAGAGCTGATTATGCATGTTTACTGAGAAGTAAAACTCACCAAGTGCAATGGAAGTTACTCCCAGGAAGAAGAGGACTTATTGCTTCTCTTCCAGGCATTTGCTCTTCTCTGGGGCTGGGGTGCACAACCTTTTATGCTAAGGTCTGTATGTGATGCTAGCTGACACACACACACACACACACACACACACACACACACACACACGCAGCTATATACAGGCACAGAAAAAGAATGGCCTGTATGAGGATTGCTGGAGAGGGATTGGAGAGTATCTGAGGTGGGGAAATGGGGAAGGGGGTTAAGGCACCCTTAGAGGTCATAGTAAAAGCTTTGCAGTGGCAAGTTGTAAGTTGGCACAAGAGATAAAGGTTTGCTAAAGTTCTCCCACATAGCATTACATCTCAGGGAAGGATTGATCCTGGATTGGCTCTGGATTTCTGACAGTCTGGCCGGATTCAAGCCAGGGGAACCACATTGAATAGGACGGTTTTGCTCTCATGTGCAACTTCCTGCATCCAACTCTGAACTTGTTTATCTGGAAACCAGCACCATTCGTTTCATATGAAATCTCCTTTCGAAAGGTGTGCGTGCTGCGCTTGGCACTGGCGCTCCCTCCGGCTTGACACCACCAACCCCTACATGCCTTCCTTTCTTATACCTTTGCTCACACCACATCGTCTTCAAGTGCGATTCTCTCGCATTCGCCTTCAGCCTCTCCCCACCACCCCAAAGGTGGGTGCTCACCCCACCCCCGTCCCCTCGGCTCCTTTATCCAAATGCTGCTCGGCTCTCTGTCATCTCTCTCCTGGTAATTGGCAGCAACATCTGACAAGGGATCAACCGTTGCTTGCAATCTGTTCAGTGACATGGCACACCTGGTCTTCTTCGCCTCCTCGCTCTCTCTCCCCCACCCCAGCTCCGGCACCAGACCCGTCCGCGGCTCGCCAGAGCAATCACTTGGGGCGCAACCAGGGCTCCGCGGGTCGTTTCGCCCTTAGCCAGCCGTGCACGCCGGTGTTCCGCGGAGGATAACACGCACACACAGCCCGGGGCTCCCTCTCGGCCTCCGGAAGCAATGCCCAAAGAAAGCGGGCCGCTTCCAGAGCCCTCGCCTCTTCCCTCCTTTACACGGAAAATGCTGCGTTGTAGGAAGGCTGCCGCCGCCGCCGCCGCCCCTTCCCGAGCCCACCCGCATCCCTTCCCTCTCGCTGTCTACAAGACAAGGGTTTCTTTCTCCCCACCCCCAGCCAGCCTTGCGCGACGCGAGAAGGGCCGGCTCGCCGCCCCGCTCCCCAAGCTGCCTCCGGCTCGCAGCACCACGCGGACTCACTGCTCGAGAGCCTTGTCGGTTCATGGCTAATGACCGCCTCCGGCACTCGGCCCGGGGAACCCGCTCGGGCTCAGCCCGGGCCGTTCTCAGTGGGCCGATGCTGACTCAGGCCAGGCAGCCCGGTCCAATGCACCCACCCACGCACCCTGCGGCGGACCGAGAGAGACCGCTCGGCCTGCGCTCGAGGCTGCCATCCGCGGCCGCCTTGTATGGCACTGGCATCCCGACGTGCTTGGGGCCCGGGCTGCGATCCTTACAGCCAAGCCAAGCTGTGGCGGCGTGGCTAGAAGTGTGGCGGTTTAACCGGGCAGTCCCCGGTTCGACTCTTCCCTAGGCTGACAACCCTCCACCTACAAATATGGGGGCAAGAATGATGACAAACTGTACAGGCAGGTTTGCACGTGAAGGGCGTTCCACACACTAGAAGTGGCGTGTAAATACCAAACACGGTTGTTAGAACGATCCGTCGAAATCCGTGGGGCCTGTACTTACTTCCCAGTCAACCTGCTTATATCCAAGTCTTGGGTACGACCCGATCCTACGCAGGTTTACTCATAGAAGCAAGGCCCAGAGCATTTAGGGGCTTGTAGGCCGACCCCATGCGTATTCACTGGGAAGGAAGCAAAGGCTTACCACTGCAGCCTATGCAGGTTTATTCTTTAGCCCCAGCACTGAGCATATGAGTTGGACATGAGCCTTCTTTCCGTCGGATTTCGCTTCTAGTAAAAATAATGCGAAGAAGGCACCAGGCTCCGATCCTAAGCACTTAAAATAAAATAAAACAAATAAAAAATAAAAACCACCAAAGAATTTGGAAGAAGGAGGTGGAGCAGGGCTCGGTAAACCAGCCAAGCGCGTGAGGCAGTAAAAGGGAGCCACTTTTGAAAACGAGATATAATTAGCAGGAGCTGCGCTTTCTCCCTCTTTCACGAACAGATTCTGAGGGGAAAGAGGAGGGACAATAAAAGCTCTTATCAAGATAGGACGAGATCGGGGAGGGAAGCGGCGGGGTGAGTTAGATGTGTCGTTTGGAAACCGGCCAAGAGGAATTCCTGAAGGCTATTAAAGCTCCGAGAGGCATCATGCTCCTTTTCTCCATCGCAGGAAACCTAAACCCATCACTGCCACCCCCAGCCAGACTACAGCCTGTGGACAGATCCGCCCCCGCCCCCGCGTTCCTTTCTGTATTACCTTAGGTTAGACACCACTAGGACCCTTCTCTATAAGGGTTCTACACCAATCAAGCTTATGCAGCCTTTATAAAGAAGTAGGATTAGAATGGCAGCCTTAGATTTTCAGTCCTGAATTATATTTGGTAACGCTCTGCTTATTTCAGTGTAGTCCTTTTGTCAGTTAAAGCTGCAGTCTGTTAAGTGTACTCACCAGATTTAGGATTGGGATGCAAACGGTGCACAGGTTGGGGACTCGTAGCCACCACCTACTGAAGTCCTTCATTTTTAAGGCAGCCTTCCCCAACCCAGTGTCCTCCAGATGTTTTGGACTACAACTCCCAGAATTCCTAGGCATTGATCATGCTGGCTGGCACTGATAGGGGTTGAAGTCCAAAACATCTAGAAGGCACAGGGTTGGAGAAGGCTGCTGTAATGTAATAAGAGAGCATCTGATAACCAAGTTAAACCCGTGGTACTGGGCATACGTTCACTACAGTGAATGAAAACTGATCTCTAGCTTGGAGACAGCGGCCTTACCCAGCCTTGATACCAGATGTTCTTTACAGCAGGAGTGGGGAACTTTTGGCACTCCAGATGTTTTGGACTTCAGTTGGCAGACACCCCAGCCAGAACAGCCTACGGTAAGGGATTATGTGAGCTGTAGTCCAATGCCTATATACACCAGTTGGTGGGAAACGTGGGAGGGTGCTGTTGCACCATGTCCTGCTTGGGGGTTCCTGGTCAACAGTTGGTTGGCCTCTGTGTGAACAGAATGCTGGACTAGATGGACCCTTGGTCTGATCCAGCATCAGGGCACTTCTTATGTTCTTATGCCTATGTATATCAGTTGCTGGGGAACACCAGTGGAATGGTACTATTGCATTCAAGTCCTGCTTGTGGGTTTCCCACAGGCAGCTGTTTGGTCACTGTGTGAACAGTATGCTGGACGAGATGGACTGTAGGTGTGATCTGGTTCAGCTCATCTTATTATCTGAAGGGCCATAGTTCCCCAGCCCCGCTTTACAGCACTACTCTATGTAATGTTTACTCGGAAATAAGCTCCATTGAGTTCATAATAAGCGCAGGTGGGATAACTAGAGGTTTGGCCCTCCAGATGTCACTGGACTACCACTCCCATCACCCTGGCTGTTGGCTATGTTGTTTGGGGCTGATGGAGCTTGCAGCCTGGCAACATCGGAAGGCCCACAGGTACCCCATCCCTGTGCTAAGCACAGGATGCCGGGCTTTGCCCATCTCTGAGGCCTACGGAAATGCTTTTCTCTCGTACCATTTTATTCGCTCCCCTCGGCCTCTTCCCTCCCCCAGCCCGGATTCCCAGTGACTCCCATGTGGCCAGGATTGTCCCTTAACAAAAGTCTCCGAGCGGGAGGGAGGGAGGGGAGAGGCCGTTCGCCTGCTGGCTCTGTGGCTTCACTCGACTGCCCAGCTAGAGGAGCCTTAAAGGGCCACGCCGCCGCTCCTTTGATGTGCGATGCCGCCTGGAAGCGACAAAAGCCCCGCTCTGCTCTCCGCCCGGCCTCCTTTCAAAGGAAGACGCTTAATTGTGCGGGCTCCTTGTTTGGGGAGGGAGCGGTAGGGAACTCCACACAAAGTGGCGGCCAGCCTGAGGACGGCTACATCAAAGGTATTTATTTTGATTATCTCCTGGCTATTTTTGGCAAGAACTTTCCTCGTTCCTCGCCGCTTAAGTTTTGCCTGCAGAATTGACTGTAATGGTTTGTCTTTGTTCTCCGCTGGATGTTTACGTTGCTCTTAGAATCACGTGCCTTTTGCTGGGACCACCAGTCCGTGGTTGCACTGGCTTGATTTGGAGTTAATCCTGGAAGGGGAAGCGGGGAGCAGCACTGATTTCCTTAACTCTTTAGGCACCAGGTAGTTTTCTTGTGCCACTGAGCCTCACTTAGACGTTTATAAACCTCACAACCAGAATTTCCCCTAATGGTTGGCCAATCTCACCCGATTTCCTTCAACCTTGTTATTCCTCTGTCTTGTTATCGACGGCTGTACGCAAAGCCCATAGATCGAACCACTTGGACTTTAAAGCCACATACAGACCACATCCTTGTACTAGTGGTTGATTAATCCAGGTTAACTAGTTCCGTGCTCACGGTTATAATCCCTCCTTCTTACACACATGCATTGAAAGATGGTGGGGCTGATATTCCCTTACCACTTTTTAACTGTTTCCACCTTTAGTAGGGTCCATAATTAGTAGGCGATTCTCATAAGAACATGAGCATAAGAAGAGCCATGTTGGATCAGACCAAGGGCTCATCTCCTCCAGCATTCTGTTCATACCGTGGTCAACCAGCTGCCCATGGGAAACCCAAGAGCAGGACATGAGAGCAACAGCTTATGATCCCCAGCAACTAGTGGGGCTGGAGGCAGCATATAGCCATCAGGATTAAGAGCCATGCATAGCCTTCTCCTCCTCGAATTTGTCTAACCCACTTTTAAAGCCATCCAAATTGCTGACCCTCACGACATCCCGTGGCAGTGAATTCCATAGTCTATCTATGAGCTGTGAAAAGAAGTACCTTCTTTTATCTGTCCTGAATCTCCCACCAATCAACTACATTCAGACGTTGGTGTGATCTTGACACCTACTAGCCTTAAATACCATTAAGCTGCAATTCTAAAGATATTTACCTGGAAGTATGTCTCAATGAAATCTATACAACTGACGCTGGAGCAAACCTGCTCAGGACTGGCCTGCTACTGGAAGGACAATCTTATGGTAGGGAATGATAGAAAAGTTAGGCAGCCGGATTTTGCACCCTTTCGTGGAGTGCCTGTCCCACTGAATTCAGTGAAACTCGCGTCTAAGTAAACACGTATGGGATTGGGCTGTCAGTCCTATTGAAGTCAACGGAAGGAACTGGGGGCGTCCAAGAGGAGGAGTCGTGATAGAGCCAACCAAATGCGGGAAGGCGATCGCGGCCTTTCGTATGATCATATCCCAGGAAGGAGCGACAAACCACCACCACCCCGCCTTCCTGATGGGCTTGGCTCGCGTTCTCCAGGAGGCTGGAAATACCTCCAAATTCGAAACAGCTGCTGGCCTTGCCGTGGTCTGCCTGCTAAAATATGCCGATCTCCTTTTAATCTGTTTCATATTCACAAATTAAGCACTTAGCCTAGGTAATAAATCATTAGCAGTTTACGAGACTAGCCTGAGACACACCAGTGACGGGAGGGTGGGGGTGGGGAGCCAATCCCCGAAAAGCACAGAAGACAACGCGGCTGAAAAGGAGGCAGCGCTTGGCAAAACCTCGCCTGCCCTCCCGCCTGCTCTCTCGGGCACAGAGCGGCAGCCAGCAGGGGCAAGCCGTGCCCGGGCCGCGCCTTGCCAAAACTGTCTTGCTCGGTCCCGGGGGCCGCGGGCTTGGCAATGATGAAGTCGGAGCCACCCCGCGCCCTTGCACAAAATGCCTCCCGTTTCCTCTGAGCAGGTAGCGCCCAGCTTGGCTGCACCTGCAAACGCAGCTCGGCTGCCAGCGATGACTCACTGGGAACAAGCAAGAAACGCCGGGCACTCTTCCCGTCCCTTCCGGGCGCGTCTGAGTCTCATTCTCCTTCCCAAGGGCGGCTGGGCCAATGTTGAGGCCAAGTCTCCCCCCCTACCGCCCCACCCCAGGCGGGCAACCCATAGAGCCCCGAGAGACCAAATGCGCTGGGAGGGATGGTTTGCATTTCGCGAAGGAATGGACGGCGGTGCAACTCCACGCGGAAAACAGTCGTATAAGAAACCACGAGACGGCATTTGGTTATATTGCAAAACAAGATAAACGTTTTTACTAGCTCGCTTCTAAAAGTAAAGTCCGGTAGCTCAGCCTTCACACTGACGCCAAACCGAATACATTATGCTCGGCGGAGGGATGGAGCAAGGCGGGGTGGGGGGTGGGGGGCGAGCGTTTCTTGGACGTCGTCCACGGCCTGACAAAGGGGCGCTTTCAGAGCTGTAGGCACTGTTTTCTGTGCCAGGACGCTGCCCTCGGAGGTCTGAAGGAGAGTGCCTCTGAGTAAATGAAGAGTGCTTTTTCCTCGGCACCAGGTCACTCAGTTCTGAAATGAAGGCTATACTAAGGCTAGTTACCAGGACTGGTAAGTCCCATTGGATCCAGGGGATTTAGTGGTAGAGCACATGCTTTCCATGTTAGGTCCCTGACACCCCCGTTTCGTAGGTCCTCCGGCAGCAGGGCGTGGGGTGACTAAGGCGGCTTCACCTATGTAATTCGGAGTAAAACCCGTAGAGGCGGGGCTGCATGCCAGTTTGCTTGAGGTGGATTCCTTTGAAACCAGTGTGCCTTCTGCATAAATATTTGTTGGGCTCCTTGTTAGGGGAGGAAGTGGGAGGCTGTAATTAAGGGCCGAATTCTGGATCCTAGAAGAGTGCGCCCCAGACCTCGAGCTCGGCCTCCACTGTTAAATTTGGTGGTGGAGCGCGCACAGGACCTTCTTCCCCACCCCCTCTCGCTTCTCCTAAAGAAGACGCCGCGACCACAGGTTGGAAAGGGAAACAGCTTCTTTTAGAGCAGCCTTACCCCCAGGCTGGTGCCCTCCAGATGTGTTGGACCAGCTAGGGGATTTTGGGCGTTGTAGTCCAACACATCTAGGGGCACCAGGTCGGTGAACGCTGTTTTAGAGTCTCCTACCGACCACTCCCCATCAGGTCCGCTGGAAGGCTTGCCTCTGCCGAGCTCTTCCAAGTTCCCTCCACAGGAAAAGCCGGAGGCAAGGATTTTCTCCGGGAGCCTCCCGCTCGGCTAGTCTGTGGCCAGACTACAGCGGCTGCCAGCAACCGCGCCGCAGCCCAGAAGAAAGGGAGACCACAGAGGCGCTGGAGTGCTGTCCGCAAACCAGTTCAGCCGGAGTGCCAGCCCTTGAGGTGTATTCTTCGTCTAGGTTTAGAGCGGCAGTGGACGTTTCGAGTTAGTTGAACTTCTACAGGCGGCCTGATCCTCTGCATATTTACTCAGAAGTCCGTCCTAGTGTACTCGCATGCTTCGATTTAAGTGAGAATATTCTGGCTCAAGGGGATTGGCCGATCTTAAACACCCTTGCTTGGAAGTTGTTTCTATTGTGAATGGAACTTCCAAATAAATGACTACGCAGCACAATCCTGGGCATGTCTACTTGGAAGTAAGACCTACCGATTTCAATGAGACTTACTCCCAGGTAAGCATGCTTAGGACTCCCTCCCATGCGTGCTTCCCTGGTAAGTCCTATGCAAGATAGTGGGGCTTACTTCCAAGTAAGCATGTCCAGGACTGCTCTGACTCAGAGTATTAATGAAGTGGTGTTTTGCTACTCTGGGTCCAACGGCTGCTGTGTGCAGAGGGAGGCGTCTCTTCCTGTGTGGGCAAAACCACTCACAGAAGGACAGCTTGAGATAATATTCAGTTCTTACAACTTTGACACTTTTTTCTTTTTCTTTTCTTTTTTAAGAGATGGAATTCTGCGTGCATTCTCTAACTGCTTACTCTAAGAGGGATACTTCGATAAACTAAATCTGGCTCTTTGGAAGCTGTTATATACTTCGTTAAATTGCCTGGACGGGGCCTGGATAAGAAAGCACAGCTCTTTCCACAACTGAGCTTGCTTATTTCTGTATTAGCATTTCTATACTGCCTTATCTGCCAAAAAAAGCCATCTAGACAGTATGCAACAATTTAATGCAACTCTTCATCCCAAATACATTTGCTTTGAAGAAAGTCCCAATTGAGTTCTACTTGAGCTCAGAAGGACTTGCTTCCAAGGAACTGGGCCTCAATTTGAGGTACGTCCCATTTTAAATGAGTTGGGCTTCTTTGCCTCCACCTAAACTGGGGAGAGGATCTGGAATGTTGTCAAGACTGGTCTGTCTGCAGGAGGCCTCTGGGCAACCTCCATCCCAGCCTCCCCCAACCTGATATCATCTAGATGTATTGGACTGCAACTCCCATCACCCCAATAGCCAGCATGGCCAATAGAGATTATGGGAGGTGGAGTCCAACGCATTAGGTTGTGGAAGGCTGCTCTTTCCATTCTGTACTCAGTCCCATCCTTACACACACGCACACACAGAGAGACCGTTAGGATGACGATCGATTTTCGTTTGCAATCCATAGAGATCTGCGATCTCAGACAGCACTAATTCCAGCAGGGAGCGAGCAAAGGGCTGCAGTCACCCCTAATCATTATAACCTGCCTGCCGGGGTCATTTTTCACCGGCGTCACCAGTCGAAGCGCAGGTAGCCTCGGACTCTTGGCTTCTGCTGCCACCCTAAACACACTTTCTAGGGAGCAAAGACCCATTGAACTCCATAGGGATTATTTCCAAGTTAAACATGCTGGGGGTTGCGCCATGACGAGACTTTCCCTACTTCACCCGAGGTCTACGGGTTACACCTCGAAAGAGGAAATTAGTGACTCTGATCCACAACGCCATTAAGGCGTTAATGCCACTGGCTTCGAGGGGTCGTAGCAGCTGATGGCTAGCAAAGCCAAGGGCTTCCAACTTAAGGGGCTTGTGAAAAGGACTGGCTGAACTGATGTGCGGATCCGGCCTTTCCGTGAGTGCCAAGGATTCGACTTATCGGTTCCGTGGTTTGGGGCTGTTTGGGTTCCCTAGGGCTCCACGCCAAGTTAGGCTTCGAACACGGAGATCAAGCGCAGCTCCGAAAACCTCGTTGTGGCGAGGCGAATGCAGCAGCAGCAGCAGGGCGATCCCAGGCTCCAAGCACAGAAGGCGGGGGTGGGTTGGGTGGAGCGGGCGGGAGCGGGGGGGGGGACAGCGAGGCAGAGGAATCTACGGGGGAGGGACGGGGGCCAAGGGAACGAGCGACGGCTGCGTGCAGGAAAGAGAGCAACACCGACCTGGGAGCGTCCGCCGCCGCGTGCAGTTGGAGGCGATCCCCTGGCGAGGAGGCGCTGTCAGAGGCTATTTATCTCTTGCCAGAGCCGAGGCTCCGGTTCCCCCATCGGCCGCGTGTAACAATGGCAGCGATCAGCAGCCTTTCACGCGCTCCAGTGCCTGAATGGATTGCGGAAGGTGCCCGCGCTCCGCTCAGATGCCTGCTTGATTCATCCCCTCTGCTGCACAGTGACGCTACGAGCCACAGCGCGCTGCCCGAGGGACGCGGTGCGGGGGGGGGGGGGGGGGGCAGGCGGTCTGGCCCATTTGCCAATGGAGCGCGCGCGCACGCACACACACACACACACACACGCCGCTGTACTCCACTTGTCCCCCCCCACCACCACCACCTGATTTTCCATTTGCAGGACTGTGGCGTTCAGCCAGAAATGTCAGCGAGGGTTGAAACTTGACACACAGATAGCAGCCCAAAGCAATTTCCGGCTTCTACCTCCTCGCCTTCTCCCCTTACTCTCTTCCTCCATCTTATCTTCTAAGTTCACTCCGAAATAGTTTGGCTTAAAAAAAAAAAAGCAGAATTTTAAAAAATGCAGATCATCCTAATGGAGTATTTTTCCGTTTGACCTTCTCGCGGGGCAGGGCGGCTTCGAAAAGCCTTGGGACCACAGGCCGGGAGCTTCACATCCGGAGTACTTTCTGGGGAGTGCCCTTCTCACCTGCCATCTGCTACTCACGCAGCAAAATCGCGAGAGGCGCGCGGCGGCGGAAGGCGCCTCGTTTCTAAAAAGAGAAGTGTGAACCTCCCCACCACCAGCAGCTCCCTGGCCTGGAAGTAGCAGGCTTGCGGTTTGGACCCCACGCGTCCCGAGACATGCACTCCGTTACTCCGGTCCCTTTGGGGCGGTTTGGGTTGTGGGGACAGACACCTGAACCCCCAGAAGGGACCTGGGGAACACTTCATCACGTATTCGAGGGGCAGCGCTCCGTGACTCAACCCGGGACCTCCGGGGCTGTAGAACCGAGGCGTCAGTGAAACCCTGGAAAGGGGGGGGGGGGTTGAAACACACTTTCGTTCTTGGCCAAATCGTACGGAAAATCGCAAAGACGTGTGCTTTAAGGTGGCTCCACCCGAGAAAACTTCCTTGTACACTGGGCGAAAATTAATCCAGTGACTTGCCGCGACCTGGTGTAGAACAGAGACAGGAAAAGAATAAAGCCCCCGCCCCGCCCCTCAACAACTCTTCCCTGTTATTTGGGAAGCTGGAAATAAAGCCCCTTTGAGATGAATTACTTCGACAATATCTGTAGGATCTCTTAAGAGATGAAAAAAAAGAAAACTGCACAGTCATAGCCCCCACGGGTCTGTGAACGGACTCTTATTTGTTTGTTTATTTGTGGGAGCAGATGTAAGATTGGGAGAGGAAGGCCTGCTCCGATGCCTGTTTGAAACCAGCGGTTCTGCTGGCCCTTTTTAGCAGCCTCGGGGAATAAGGCCCAAGGTGTGTTGCCGCAGACAGGGGAGGCCCCGAACCGTGCAGCCTCAGCCACTATCTGCTCCTCTGTCCCTCTGTGTCTTGTAGAAAAGTGCCGGCAGCCTTTATTGAGGCAAGCAGCCTGTTCCCTTTGAGAAGCCCTCAGGTCTGGTGGAGGAGGAGTCCCAATGTCACCCCCGCTTCTTTCACCACCACCACCCCCCGATCCGGATCGAAAGTCGGTTTGGGTCCCAGCGACTTCTCTGTGTCCTGGATCAAAGAAACCCCGAAGGCGTGGGTTTGCCGGCGTGCTGAGTTTCCCCTAGCGAGTCCCGGGGCATTTGGCCAAACCTTGCCTCCAAACCCAAGCAGAGACTGTAGGAAGAAAGTCCCGTTCAGATCAAGGGGGCCTTTCATCTCCGTACATCTGTTTAGGATGGGGACGGGAGGAATCAGCGCGGGTGGCGGGGGAGAGGGGAGGCGAATGTTCCGGCTCCGAGAGCCCCGCTCGGCAATGCTGTTTGGTTTAATTAAACTGAGCGCTCCGCCGGCGCTGGTCTTTCAGCCTCGTTGGCCGCTCCTGTGACCCAGCTGTCTCCCTCCCCCGTTTGCGGGGGTGGGGTGGGAAGGAATGCGTCTGTGGGAGCGAGAGCGCAAAAAGAAATCGGCGACAGCACCGGAGCAATCAGCAATCCCGGCGTGAACGTGGCTAAACGGCGAGGCCAGGCGGCCTCCGCGCTTCCCTCCCCGCTTCTTCTCTCTCTCTCTCTTCTCCTCCCCCCGCGCGTCTGCAGCGCAAGGCAGGCTAATTCCTCCGCTGAGGGCCTCAATCAGGCATTTATTTGACACACATGATGCATGAACGGCTAAACGCTATTCTCAGCAGAGGGGGATCAGCCAGTCGTGGCGTTCCGTGCCGGAGAGTTGCCGACGTGCAGCCAGCCAGCGAGCTCCCGAGGAGGTCGCTCCTCGCTCTGTCTTTCGGCTCGCGGGGTGAGGAAGGCTCAACTTTTCTCAGCCTCGTCTCCGGCGCAGCCAAGGGCGAGGTGATAAACCTCCAGGCTCGCAGCCAGCCCTTCCCCCTTGCTCAGCGCTGCCAGATGACCCCCCCCCCGCGCGCGCTTTCCTTCCTTTCCTCCCCCTCCCCCCTCCGGCTGTTGTTTCCTCCCTCCCTCCCTCCCTCCCTCCCTCCCTCGCTCGCTCGCTCCCTGCCTGCCTGCCTCGTCTCTCTCCCCTCCTCCCTCCCCCGCTTTGTGTTTCCCTGCCGCACCGCCTGTGCTGGTGGCCACGGAGTGAAACTGACTAACGTGCGAAGCCTGGCTGGCGGTGCCCTCCCTGCTGCAGCCGCCCGCCGCTGCCATGCTAGTCGCTTTCACTCCAGGACCCGGCGGAGAGGGGCAACTCGGCGTGTCCTCAACGACTCAGCACTGGCGGGGAGCCGCGATCACCGAGACAGAAGCAGCCAGAACCGCAGCAGGGGGACAGCGGCGGCCAACACGGAGGCCCGGAACCAAGGCCCGGCCGTCGGGAAAAGGCTCAGCGCTCGCCGGGTGTCTCCTCATTAGGGCTTTCGATATTTGCCCCCAGGGTGGGGGAGGGGAAGCCCGTTAAACACCCATTCAGTTCTAGCAGAGTTCTAACTCACTGACTTGGAATGAATTTCCACTGAAATCCAGGGGATGTACTTAGGATGGCATGCAAGGTCGTGTGGAAGTGGATGCAGGGCTTCTTTTTGAAATCAATGCCCTCTGGTTGTGCTGCTATTCAAGCATTTTTGGGAAACACTTAAATAAAATGACTTTAAAAAAAACACCTTATAGGTTCACATGATGTCCTTAGAATCGTCAGACAAAAAGTCACTGTAGGGTTTTAATGAGACTTGTGTGAAGTGTCATTTTCCAGGAGAGAAGCTATGGACATCTCAAATGCTAAAACGGTGTTGCACTTGCAAAGCAAGGCTCACAGATGCAGCTTGAACTTCTGATGCCGGTAAATCTGGCGGTCTCCCTGTGTTTAGGGTCTTGTCTCTGGGTGTTCTTTCTTCTCTGTGCATGAGTTGGTTGAGGTCCATAAAACTCCACTGTTGAGGTCCCTAAATCCCACTGGTTTTAGAGAGCCTTGCTGCCAAGCAACCTGCCCAGCCCTAGAATGCATCACCTGTTGGGTGGCTTCCCTCTATGCCTTTTTTGGGGGGGACCATTTTGGGGTGGGGTGAGGGTGGAATGGGGGAGGCTGCTGTACCCAGTTTCCTCTGAAATTCCCTCAAAATATAGTTCATTCAAAACTTCAGGCAACAAAATGCAAGTTGCTTTGTAAATGTAAGCATGACATGCAAGGATTGTCCTTAGTGCATGAACCTCAACATAAGGGGAGTGTGTGTGTGTATCAGGCCTGTTAGTGAGCCTCACCTTAGCCTTCATCACCATCAACAGAGTTCACTAAAATTACTGAGCCATCCTCAGAAAATGGAAAACCAATGCAAGAGGTGGTGGTGACTCATCAGTGGCTGTTACCACAAGCCTTGACTCACCAATGGCTGTTACTGCATGTCCTGGCAACAGACTCTTCTGTTTCCCTTCCCTCTCTGCACCCCATGGTCAAGGACCATGTCAAGTAGAGAAGAAGAAAGTGGGCTGGTGGGGTTTGCAATTTCCAAGCATTTGCTGCCAAGAGAGGAGATGGCATGGCGGCAGCCTGAAAACAGAAAGAAAGGGAACTTGGGCGGAAGGGAGCATTGTCAGGACTGATCAGGTGGAAGGGTTTTGTAGGGCTAGAAAGGACACATGGGAAGGGGGCTTCATAGTGGGGAGTGGGAAGCTGCAGGAGCAGAGGTAATTGTGAAGGGGGCTTGGCATGCAAGACAGGGGAAGAAGAAACATTGGATGAGTGGGGTGGGGTGGTGAGGCAAGTTGAAGCTGGATGGAGAGACTGGATGGAGGAGGAGGAGGAGGAGGAAGAGGAAGAGGAGGAGTCATCCAGAGGCATGACCAGTAAGCTGCTTCTTAAAAAGCATGGTATCTCATCCCTACCTGGAAGCTGCATTCTCTGACCTGCAGTCTGAAAGAAACAATCCAAGAAAACCTGCACATTTTGATTCTTCTGTGTGTTTTAGTGCTAGTTGAGGCAGAATGTATGCTTTAGCATCTGATTTGGCCCTCCAGTTCAATTGATGCCCCTACAGGGGTGTGTGAATCTATGCCCTTCCTTGGTGCTCACTTCTACTAGGCCTTTCCTGGGCCACTGATTTCACATTTTCTGTACTTCCTTTTGTTATGAAAATTATACACACTTGTTTTTACTAAAATAACTATTTACAATCCAATGCATTTATTTAGGGACACAATGTTCTACGTGCAGAATTAGAAGACTGATGCCCAGAAGGATCATGATACATGGGCAGGGCAATGATGGGAGTAAAGACAGAGTTTGAATAAATAAGTAGCAATAACAAAAGGAAGTACAGAAAATGTGAGATCAGTGGTCCAGGAAAGGCCTAGTAGAAGTGAGCGCAAAGGAAGGGCATAGATTCACACACACCTATAACATTCTTGAAATGCTACAGCTATAGAAGTGCTCTGAAACAAGTGGTTTCTTGCCAATCTGACATCCCATCCTAAACAAATTTATTTAGAAGGAGATGAATGGAATTTACTTCCACTGAATGAGTGCAGTCCAGTGGGAATTAAATGCATTGGTAAGCACATATGTTTTGATGATTTCATCAACACTGGTTTATGCATTTTACCTAGGACAGTTGGACCTCCAACTCTACACAGGTGTGTTGTATATAGTGTTTCCTACAATGGGATTGCAATCTTTTGAGTTTTGCAGACAAATGTTCAATAATAATAATAATAATAATAATAATAATAATAATAATAAATAAATAACTTGGCTGATGATAACACCAACACTGATATATAAAACAATAAGCTATAGAAAACTTTTTTCCATATTACAACAGATGAAGATCACTTTCTTTTTTTAAAAAAAAAATGTGTTTATTGATTTTTGCATTCACAAATAAAAAAATGTATTTGCCACATTTCTATACAACCAGTAGCTAGAACTCTCTGGACAGTTCACAAAATAGAGATAAAACCATAAAATACAGAAACAATAAAACATAAAGTAGACTGCAATCCTATCCACAATTACCGGGGACTTAGTTCCATTGAACTCAATAGGACTTATTTCTGAGTAGGCATATATAGGATTGCAACATTAACTTCTTAAATAATTTTTACAGAAAAGAAAGAGCAGAAATTTATCACAGCAAATTTAAATATTTATTCTATGGGTAAAGGAGTTCTCACCGGAAACATGCCTTGGTTACATCCGGACTTGATTACTATAATGTGCATGGGGCTGTCCTTAAAAATGGTCTGGAAACTACAGCAGCAAAGTATGTGGATCATGTTACACCTATTCTGTGCGAGCTACATAGACTGAATATTTGTTTCTGGCTCAATTTAAAGTGCTGGTCTTAGCCTTTAAGGTTTGGGACCAAGTTATCTAAGACACCACCCACTCTTGAATGAGCCTGCCCAAACCTTAAGATTAGTATCCTCTAGCCCACCATTCCAAATAGTGACATTGATGAGTACCAGAGACAGGGCCTTTTCTGTGCTGGCTCCACATCTTGGAATCACCTAGGAAGAGCTTATGGCTCCCTCTTTTCTGGCCTTTAGGGAACTTATTTGTTCCAGTCTGTATTTGGTTAATTTTAGTGTATTGTAAATTGAGTGAACTTCAGTTCTGAGGGCTTTCAAACTTTGTTTCTTATCCATTTACCCTTCTGTACACTCCCAAAGTAGTATACTAATAAGTCGGTAATTGTCTTAACACATTCTCCCTTGATTTGAGCATGTGATTATTAACACAGTTATTAAGATGTATCCACAGACATATTAACATGGTCTATTTTCATTTAGGCCTGCTTACCCTTGCAGAAATCAATGGCATTAAACTAGCTAAAGTGAAAGCATACATATTGGTGTAATAAACTTGAGGACTGTGAAGTAAATCATCTCTCAAATCCATGCTCTGTGGCCTGTGCTTTTCCTCCATGCCATTTTTCAGGCAGGGATCAAGGGAGAAGGTCAGTTGCAGGTAGCACAATGGAAGCTTTGGAGAATATGATATGGTCTAGAAAGTGGCATGCAAGCTCCACAAAGCCAGGGGAGGACCACATTTCCTCCAAGGGAGCAGAGCCTCTAGCGACCTAGTTGTTATGAGGAGTGACTTAGGCCAATTTTTCACTGGGACAGTGAATCTGAGTGTGGGCTGCACCACTTTGGGCTTGTGGGGAGGGGGGGTGCACAAATGATTGAATAATGCTCCATATAAAAGCTCTCTCCACACAGAAAACTCCCTGTCGGACGTAAAGCCTTCTCCCAGACATGCTGGTTTTCTATCTGCAGAGAATCTCTTAAAATAAAAGAAATCACTGGAGGGGCATCCAATGATATATGTCCCACCTGCAGTCTGTAAGACCCAGCCAGGCCCATGGTTTAGCCTCTCAGTGAGAACGAAGTGGTAGATTTCGTCTGGCTGATTCCTACTGACAGAAAATCGTCCTGAATGAACACAGACCCAAGTTCCGCGACTTGTGGTGGGTTCTAGCTTGCACACCCATCTGCCCCAGCCTCGCTGCGGATACTGGCATGGGCCTCTCTTCGGCCTACCCGGTTCCTTGCTGTTCTAATCAAAAGCCTAGGGACGTTCGCCGTGCTGGGAGCCTCCGGACAACGGCTTCGTCTGTTCCACTTTCCCAACCAACAGCTAACACAAAGCGCGGTGCCCTGCCCCCCCCCCCTTCCCATCAATTTCCTAATTAGCGACGCCTTTTTGTGTAGCAAGGCGTTTCATATTAATGTGGCATCATGCCTTGCTGGAGCGAGATGCCGGAGAGGCTGCTCCGGCGGCCAGGGAAGCTCGGGCCACGCTTCCTGAGCAGGCGTTCCTCGAGAGCCCTAGTGCGCAGGCGCTGCGAGTCCCAGGCAGGCAGACGCGCGAGGGGAATTCTGCGGCAGCTCCGCAGCTGCCACCTGCGAGGATTGGACGGAAGCCCTGGGGAGCCGGTTTCCCTTCCTGCACCGTGCAGCGTCTCCCTTTAGATCCGCGAGCTGCGGTTTAAAGCAAAAGCAACAAACGCCTGTTCTTTTATCGTGGCCCTTTCAGGACAAACGCCGCGGTAAGAGGTTTTTGTTTTGTTTTGCCTTTGCTGTTTCCTTAAAGCCGGGCCTTGCATTTCTTCCCCCTCATTCACCCGCTCTCTGAGTTTTGCGTTCTGTTTTCCTAGATCCGTTGCCAAAGGCTGCCAAACACTTGGCGCTCTGCTCTTACATCCACCCCTCAACGTGTAGGCAACTATTTACATTCTCGGCTTGACGTGTGCCTGTATGTAAAACCCACCGAACATGCTGTCCGTGGGTGCATTTGTGAAAAAGCAGCGATCGATCTGCTGTTATTGCGGAGAGGGCTCGCGTCACGGCCATAAACCTCCCCACCCCGAAAGTATTGTTTCACAAAGGTCTCTCTTATAGAAGAAGCCTCTAGATTTATAACGTGAAGCTTTATTTTATTTTTATTTCCTTCCACTGGATTTTCTCTGTTGTTGCTCCCCCTGCCCTGGCCTCTCCAATGATTTCCTGCCACAATAGAGTTGCGTTCCCTCTTTTTCAGCCCGATCAACGATCCAGCTACGCCAGTACAAAGCCACGATCTTCACCATCCTGGGGTGGCACCATCGAAGTAAGTTATATTATAATCGGCAGGTTTTACTTGCAAGTAAACGCGTTTAGGAGCAGGACGAGGTTGAAAACCAGCAGCACCCAATCCGCTTTAAATCGTGTTCTTCGATTCCCCCAGAATCGTGGATGGTTTTCTGGAACTTCAGCTAGGAAGGGGAAAGTAATGGCAGCCCAGGATCGGGCAATGCTGGGAGAAGCGGCTGTTCTCCTCCGTGAAAGGTAAAAGCTGTACAAAGAGCAAACCCGTCGCGGGAAGGAGCGACGGAGAAGGAGGGGAGGGGAGGGGAGGGAATCACCCTGCGAAATATTCCCTGAGCGGCAGCCTCCGCTGAACAACAAGGCCGCCAAGGTCAAATCCAGCCGGTTAAGAAGGGGGAGGGATGCAGAGCATTAGCAAGGGGCGACGCGGGGCTGAGCGCGCCGCTTCTTCAGCGGAGCATGGCGCTGTTTAGGCGGAGTGCAAAACAGAACAGCCTCTGCCCTGCAAAAGGCTTTTCTCCGAACAAATCCAGCAGCTGCTGCCTCTCCCGCGCGCTAGCTGGAAATCTCTCGTGCGCTCTACTGGCCCAGGCAATGTAGGGCGCGGTCTCAAGGCCACTTCATGCCGATTAGCGACCCCTTGAGTCAACCTGCTGGGCTCCAAGCAGGGAGCTAAGGAGTGGATCTCACCCGCACTCCACCTTATTCTGACTTATTATTTAAGAGGGGTTTCAAGGCCTATCAAGCCACATGCATAGGATTACGCTGATGGGGCTCCCACTAACCTAGAGTACACACACACACACACACACACAGGTTGTATGATCATACTCCATAATCTTGGATTAGAATCTCCCCTTTACATGCCCTGAAAAGTGGGAAATGGCTCTTTAGCACCTGTGATCCTTAAGGCAAGATAAGGTGTAACTAAACCAGCTTCAGCAATTTGACTGGGAAGAAAACAACCAAGGTTAGTAGTTCTGAATTAGTTATTTGGAAAGACAAAGATGTATTCTTGTGTAGGTGTTCTTAGGCTGAGATCCAAAGTACATTGTGAGAGGAGGGGTATCAGTTTGCATGCAAAGTGGACCAAAAGATCAAATCAAGTCAATGAAGTGTTTTCTTTTTTAGCATGCCCACACGGAGTGGAGAGACAAATGGTCTAGCTTGCCAGCCTAGAGACATTTCCACATGGTTTCCTTACCACCCTGGGGCCAATCCAGCAACACAAGTGTTAAGTCCTCAGACATTTGCTTCAATAGAGTGAGCCAGAGGCCAAGACCTTTGACCCATAGGCCTCATAGTTCCCTTGCCCTGAGACCTTGATGCAGCAGAGGGTGCTGAGAGACAGCAGTAGGTGCCCCAGGTGACCTCCAAAAAGTGATTTGTGCCATCGATGGGCTCCTTGCTCAAATGGTAGAGAGACCTAAATTCTGAAATGAGTTGCTACAGGAAACACAAGACACATCCCCAAAGCCAGCTGGCCATCCAAAGAAGAAACGGGATATATAGGCTGTTTTCAAGCAGGCGCCAGAGAAATTTCCTGATGATCTCTGAACATCCCACCCACCCACACACACACCATTTAAGGTTCCAGAAATGAGCAGTAGTACCACTACCATCCACCCTGTGTTACATCTTATACAAGTGGAGAATATTAATTCTTTCTCTTTACGCTTATTCCAGGTGAAGTTTTAAAATGTGATTTTACTATTAAGCATGTAAACGGTGATTACTGTTCACCTGCCTTGCACTTGTTCTCTGGATGGTTGCACAGATTGAGTCTAGAGTGGGGGAGGACAGGTGAGTAGGCAGCACGGACAGTAGCAGGATCCTCTAAAATCTTGCCCATGAACCCACAAATTCCTGGAGCTGGCACTGAGGCCCTCTGTTGAATACTCAATAATATTCTCAGTAATATCCTCCTGTATCCCTACACAAAAATCTGTTTCATTGTCAGATCCAAACTCCACAGCTCAGCTCAGGTAGAGTACTTTCATTTAAATAGTTCCATTTACTTAAAATGGGGCAGGTGCATGGGGGTCCCAGTTTTAATCCCAAGCATCTCCAGGTAGGGCTGGGGGGGGGGGACTTCTGCCTCAAACCTTGGAGAGATGCTCCCAGTCAGTGTCTGTAATACTGTGCTAGATGTACCAATGATCTGAGTCCATATAAGGCAGATTCCTATGTAATACCACACATTCAACTAGTCAAAGTTAAGTGGGCTGTGAATGTTTTTCCTCTCTGAGAAAAATCCCAAAGCTCATCTGCCCCTCCCTGAGTTATTCCATAGTAAGTCCCAGGTAACTGAAGATGTCATCAACAAACCACTAAACTGGTCTTAATGATCCACAAGTAACTTGAGGCTGCCTACACAATGAAATGGTGATAAGCAGATTTAAAACTGGGCATTCCCATTGACACTCCTAACCTTTCTTTAGGAAAAGGCCCCCAGGATTTCAAGGGCTTAATCACCCAAACCACTCCAAATTGATGCGCTGCATATTAGGCTGTTAAGGTGGTTGGTGTGGTCCTCATGGTTAGACACATTCCCATCAGATAGGCCGCTTTAAGTGATTTCAAGAGCCCTCTTTCCCTTGGCAGAGCCCATTGTCTCCCAGACCATGGCTTGCAGATCTCAACCTCTGATTCCGCAAAAGCCCAATTTGCGAGCCTCCCTTAGCGCCATTGGGCTGTAATTTCTTTGTCGTGCACTATAAAGAATGGTGCTTCTTTTGCCAAGGTCCCACAGAAGGGAGCTGTATAGGCTGAATGTAGGCATTGTTTGTGACGAGAAACCTCCCGTTTCTGTGTGGGTGAATACAACGACCCTTCTCTTTTAAATAGCCAAGAGGGGGGAAACGGCTGGTGCAAAGGGGCTTCTTCTTTGGGAGTGCAGAAGGCTAGCACTGCGGGTGGGGAGGAGAGGGGGGCCTCCGGGCTTCCCAGCTTAATCAGCGGTCAGAAGAGAATAGGTTTCCTGCCCGCAGCAAAAGGGCAGTCGGGAAGGCTGGGAGGCCAGGCTGGAAGAGCAGGGCAAGAAGACCTTGGAAGCTTTAGCTTAGGGGCTGATGGACTGATGAAGCTTGTACCGTCATCCTGTGGCATAGGCTCAAACAGCCAATAAGGACAGCCACCTAGACTCTATATACCAAGACTATGGATGCATAAAGGTCTTGTTTCCACAATCCCTGGACATCTATATAAGTATCACAGCTAACTGGTAGAGCATAGCCTATATCAAAGGTAGTCCATCTGGCACCCTCCAGACATTTTGGACTACAACTCCCACAATCCCAGACCATTCATAATGCGGGCTGGAACCTGTGAGAGATGAGGTCTATGACATGGCTAGACCAAGCCTATATCCTGGGATTGTCACAAGATCATCCCTGTGCATCCAAATGACACACAGGGGATCCCGGGAGCAGGCAGGGATGACCCCTCCATTTGCCTTGGATAATCCTTAGGTCTAGTTAAGGCCTAAAACATCTGAAGTGGTCACTGGATGTGGCCTACCCCTGATTCTTTCCCCAGTCTGGTGCCCTCCAGATGTTTTGGTTGACAATTCCCACTCAGCATGGCCAATGGTCAGGAATGATGGAAGTTGTAGTTCAAAACATCTGGAGGGCACCAAGTTGCAGAAGATTAGCCTAGACATTGCCCCATTATAGGGCTACTGAAAGTGTTCCTAAGATAATAGGAAGCAAAATGATTTGAACATATGAAATATACTACATGAATATTTTTTTCATGTTATCCTTTCTCTCATCATAATTTCTTTCTTTCTTTCTTTAGGTCCCAAACACAAAAAGACATCAGTTTCATTCATTTTGAATGTAGTTCTAAACAATAACAACAATGCCTACTGAGTGTTCCACACTAAGATTAAAGTTGATCCTGTTTGTGGTTTCAGGCATTCTTGCTAGTTTCATGGACATCAGTGAGAATTCTTTCCAAGTAAATGTAATGAGAATCTAGCCAATGAGTGACATAAAGATTTGGGGATTGAGCAGTGCATGTGCCTAAAACTACAATATTACCCTCTGATCAGTGGTGGCTAGTACCCACTGGGGCTGGTGGGGTAAAAGGCAAGGCACATGCACAAGGATCTACTGAAATTGCAAGAGGACAGGTGAAGATCACTCGGCAGCTATGCACCATGCATTGCAGCAAATGTACCTGACTGTGGGGGAATCTCTGTGCCACAACTGGGTGGGAGACAGGTGGGGGGGTCACTGCCCCATTTGCCCCAAATATAAAGCCACTCCTGCCTCTGATCCAAACCGCTGTTCAATTGTAAGGCAGAGCTCATACAAATGGCAGAGGAGGTGGTATAACATGTTCTGGCCTATAGCATTTCAGGCTGTCTGTGAGAGATCTCATGGTTGAGTGCTTCTCCATGAAAAAGGAGTAAATAGAAAACTGTAATACAGAACTGTAAATACAAAACTAGTTTATGAGGGAGGTTAGGCTAGAACTCTTCTTTCTGACTTCTATGTCAGGGAGCATGGGAAAGGGGGAATAAGTGGGCAATTCCTCCCTGGATTGAGCAATAACTCCCACAGATCCCCAGCTTTCATTACCTAAATAAATAATTCTCTAGCTCTTGGAGAACCCAAGATACAAGGGAAAATGTGCAAGCAGGATTCTGCCCATTCCTTTTGTGAGGTACTAGACTGTTCCAGTATTTATGTGTGTTTGACCAATGAGTGAAGTCATGGCTATGATTGACATTTAGGAACACAGACTGACATACCCATTTTCTGGAGAAGGAAGTTTCTGGTTTATTTTTAAGACTTTTTTGTAACTTAGTGTAGCTGTGATTGGGCAGCATTATGTCTATTCAAAACAAAAGGGAGCTGCAACATCAGAAATTCATGACCTTTATAACTCAGGCTCATTTCATGCCAAAACAAAAAAACAGGGCTTTTAAAAAAAACATTACATACATTTTAAAAAAAAAAAAATACTCTGACAGTCCCAGTGTAGATTAAGTCCATCATTATTATACCCATATTGCAGGGAGCAACTTAGTGGCTGGGAAAGTGTGAGTACAAAGTAGCCAGTGCTATTATGCCCATTTTGCAGGGGGTGAAGGAGGAAAAATTGGCAAACACCCCCAGTCTAGTGTCATGATCCAGCCTCCTCACCATTTTTGTTTGTTTGTTTTTAGGGAAGATGAAGAAAGCTAATTTATCATTTAGATTTAGACCTTTTGGTTTATTGGTATGCTGGAAGTGAACAATGTTAAATCCATCTCATTGCTTGGACTTAAATCATGTTTACTACCTGCAACTCTTACTGTATTAACCGCTGAGAGATTTTACTATATTCAGCGGTATATAAATGCCTCAAATAAACAAGCTTAAAATCTTTGTTTTATTGGCATGCTTGCCCATTAACGTTGGATGATATTAAAATGTGTGGTTTTTTCATTTCATAATTTTGGCATGCTTGTTTTATGCATTTAGATTTCTATTTAAATATTTTGTATGTTTATTGTATTTGTATGTATATAACTTCCCCCTTAAAAAAAATTCTTGCCAGGGACTTTTTGATATGGAAAACATGGCCATGGGATTCCCCCACCTGCAGTGGTACAGCCAAGGAACAATACTCGCACTTCACCTCATGTGCTAGTTACTGAACTACACCTAAAGTCCCATTGATTTCCATGCACATCAATGGACCCCTAGATTGCTGCCTTTTTATGTTTACAGACCAGTATTTCATGTGATTTGATTCTGGATGTGCTGATTTATTGCATGAAACTAAACTCCTCCTTTTTCCAGGGCTGAGATCCCTAAGTGCATTTCCTTATCACTCCCCTGAAATAATAAATGGAGGTATCTATTTGGGATCTGATGCAGCACCGCTTTGCTTTGGAGGACCTATTGAGGAATCAAAAAACCTGATGTCCCATTCTATCCTGAAACGGAGTTTCTCAATGCATTGACTTGGAAATTGAGTCGAAGAGAGTGCCTTCCAGGCAGGGTCTACACTACTTGCTCTAAAACGATTTATATTACAACATGGTTTAATTTGTTTTTAGCTGTGTATATTTATTGTTTTATACTGTATGCTTTTATCTGTACGCCGCCCTGAGATCTTAATGATACAGGGAGGGATACAAATGTTTTAAATAATAAATAAACAAATAAATAACAGTAGTGACAACTGCTGGGGCCCAGGACACACTCCACATATAGTTTTCAAACCGTGTTCAAAGTGTCATATCCTGCTTGTTGTCGATCTGGTTCCCAAGCCTTTTGATGTGAAAGTAGAATGCACTCGGAATCACTTGGGACCTTTTCTTTCTTTCTTGTGTGTGTGTGGGCTCGGTGGGGGTGGGAAAGTTGCATGTAAAAATATCATTTATGTTTAAATTGTTGCGGCTCCAGGTCCAGCCAGTGGGGACATCGGCAGCCCTTCGAGATCACCCTTTCCGTCCCTCCCTCCCTCCCTCTCGCAAACAAACGCCAGCCCTCGGCTCCCCTGTGGGATCCCAGCCCTTCCGCTCCCCCCCAGTGCAGCTAGAAGGGCAAGCACGGAGCCCCTGGCTTCCACCCAGCCCCCCTCTCCCTCGGAGAGGCCGACGCACAAAGGGCCGCTTGAGAGAAGAACCGAGCTCCGAAGAGCTCTCGGCCACGTCAAGGCCCTCGGAGCGCGCCGGGCTATTTGCATGCTCTCTCTCTCTCGTGAGAGAGAGGGAGAGAGAGAGATCGCGGAGTGGCTTCGTCAGGCCTTGGCTCGCGGTGGAGCTCTGTGTGTGTGTGTGCGCGCGCGCGCGCGCGCGACGCCCCTAGGGCTGCGTTCGGCCTCGTCTGATCTGTAGCCGCCGCCGCCGCCGCCGCCGCCTCCCCCACCTTCCCCTCCCCTCCCCTCCCCCACCTTCAGCCGATCGCGGCGCAGCGAAAGGAAACACGCTGCTACCTCCGTGTAAAATGCGGACCATGTGTGCGAACCGTTGGCTGGGAGGCCAAGGGGCTGGCGGAAGGGAAAGCAGCCCCGATCCGCAAGCCAGCCAAGGTGGGGGCCTTGAGCCGAAGCCAAACGGGATTGACGCCCCATCCCGCCGGCTTCCCATGTTTGTCTCTGGGCGGGTTGTCAGGCCCCGCTGGCTTCAGGCCAAGGACGTGAACAGAAGCGGGCGACGTGGTTGAGGGCGGTTATGTGTCCCCAAACCTAGGAGGGAGGCGCCGCTTTTCCTAGCCCTGTGGATACCACATAGCTCAGCAGGACGAACCGAGAGAGAGAGAGAGAGAGAGAGAGAGAGAGAGAGAGAGAGAGAGAGAGAGAGAGAGAGATTGCCCTCGTGGAAGGTGTTTACTTTGTTCTATTAATGGGAAAGTTGGACTTCCAAAATAAGGCTGCAATCCTGTTCAAGATCGGAATGTACATTATATTTGGAGGCACCCGCTTAGGGCTTTCCTCCTTTCCGTCTTCTTTCAAGAGTACAGGAAATGGAAGGTCTAGTGCACAATCAGTTACTATTGTGCATTCTGTTACTAGTGATCCATAAGACAGTTAGGTCGAGAATAACACACCTTGACGCTCAAATACTACGCATAGGGTCGGGATGATTAGGCATTATCCTAAGCAACTGCAAGTCAATCTGTTTAGGATGAGTGCAAGGAAACCCCGAAGGATCGTTACCACGATCCTTTGCAGAGTAACTTGGAGGCTATTATCCATTGAAATCAATGCGATTTAATAATGTTATATCGCATGGGCTATATAATAGAGAACGGGGACTCGGTTGCTTAAATCCAAAATTTTGGATTTAACTGAACTCTGAACGGAAGGAGGTGATCCGGCTTAAATCCCAGTACTCGGGTTTTACTCGGATGTGCTACTTCGGGTCTCTTTTTCACGGGCAGCTTTTTTCTTTCTTTCTTTAATTGAACCAGGAGGAAATGCCTCTTGGACAGAAAAGGCTCCCTTTCCTCGCTGTCTTCCTTGCTAGAACGAAGGCGAATGTCTGCGGCTGACAAATATTATCCCTCCTTGCCATCGATCGGAGCGTGTACAGATGTGAGATTTCGAAGCTTACTGCAAAGCGGCTGCTCCCTCGTCGTCGTCTCCTCGTTCTCTCCCCCTCCAAGGCTCCGGTTTGGTCCCCTCCCCCTCCCCCTCCCCCTCCCCCTCCCCCTCCCTCCTCTCCTCCCCTCCCCCCTCCTTCCATCCCCGCTTTGTTCTCCTCCCCTTTCCCTCTCTTTAAATAGATTTCAAGGCGCTGCCCGCCCGAGAGCAGCTGTTGAGCTCTCCAGAGGGAAAGCGAGCGCTCGCTTCCCTGTCAATCGCCTCTCCGCTTCTCCGATTTCCAAGCAGAAAACAATCCTCCGCGAACCGAACCTGCGGGGAGGAGTTAACCCTGGAAAGATGGGGAGGCCGCCTGCCCGCCTGCCCACCTCCCCTCTCTGGGGCCGGGAGGGATCTCGGAGAAGCCCTCCCCGAGGCCATCTCCGGCAGCCCCTTCCGTGGCATCAGGCCCCAGCGCCAGACCCCGGCCTAGCCTGGCCTTTCCAAAGGCAGCCGAAAAAAGGCAGCGCCAGAAAAGCGGCGGGGCGGGGGGTGGGTGGCCGGCGATGTCCCAGCCGGCAGCCCGCGGGTTCTTCTTCCCCGTGTGCTCGGGTTGCCCCGGGCGAGCCCGCGCCCTCTCTCGGTCCCGAGCGGCCACTCACCTGCTTGAGGGCTACGGGCGCGTTCCTCAGAGGCACGGACTGCTCCCGCCACCGCCGTTCGGGCCACGAGGCTTTGCAGGGCGAGCTCCCATGGAAAGAAACGGCGCCTGCGCGATGAGGCTTGGTCGATGACAGCCCCGCTGAAGTCCAAGGAACTTCTAGCCTTGCAGCAAAAACCCCGCTGGTTTTTAACAGAACTCCGTTCCGAGTCTCACCACGCCCAGTGGAGGCTGGTGGCTCCAATGTTGGTGGAGCTGTGAATTCATTCCAGGTTTCCGTCAGAACCAGGCAGAAATTTAAAGGACCTACCCAAAGTGCTGAACCCTATCACCAAAATAGGTTCGGTACCTTGGATAGCTCCTTTAGAGTTCTCATTAAATGGGATGAATAGCAGAGTGGATTTACAGCCCCACCAAAATCCGAGCAACCCGCCTCTACTGACCAGGCCTTCGCCTGAGAATAAAGACTGACTCTGGAAGCTCCTTTCTCAGACACACACACACACACATACACCACTTGAGTTTGGAGAAGTGAGCCCTGGTGGTGGTCCAAACAATGAAATGGGAAAATATGTATATCGCCTTAGAGTGTTCAAAACGATTCCCATACACATTATGTGGTTGTGCAGCCCTTGCAAACAAGTCTGCCTGGTAGGTCAGTATTATGACCCACATAGGAATATCGGATGCTGAGTCAGACCTTTGGTTCATCTAGCTCAGAATTGTCCACACTGACTGGCAACGGCTCTCCAGGATTTCAGGTAGGAGTTTTCCCAGAACTACCTGGAGACACCAGCATCCAACCAGGCCATCTCCATGTAAAGCAGCTGTGCAATACAGCCCTTCCCTAGATTGGAGTGTTTGAACTTTGCTCTTCTCCCCAGTACATCAGGCATGGGGAACTTGTGGTCCTTGGACTACAACTGCCATCAACCCCAGCCAGCATGGTTGAGGGGAACTGGACAAAAAACATCTTGAAGGCCTCAAGTTTCTCACACCTGCACTACACCAAGCTGCTTGTGGAAGGCCTGGAGATGTGTTTAGGATCGTGTCCTAGGTACCACACACTTCCCTGGAAGACAAGAGTGGCAACTCTTGAGTTGTTGTGTCCCGAGCTTTCCTAGCAAGAAGCTAAGCCCTCATCAGGTACTTAGAGAGGTCAGTACATCTGGAGAAGGAGAGTCCTTGCCAAGGGAAAGCTCAGGTCACAGTCAAGATTTCGTGGCTTTGTTTGTTTAGCTGTAGGCACTAAAGGGTTCTGTTGCTTTTGCTACACCAGCGACTCTTCTGTCATTAGAAATGTGTCATTAGCAAGTCTTGCGCCATACTTCTCAGCCAACATGTTAAGGCTTTAGGGACCAGACTCCAATCCACCTTTTAAAAATAAAATACAGTTATGCAATACCAGCCCCATTGCTCAATGGGATTACTCTGAAGTCAGTGCATTTAAGAACATAAGAAGTGCCTTGCTGGATCAGACCAAGGGTCCACCTAGTCCAGCACTCTGTTCACACAGTGGCCAACCAGCCATCAGCCAGGGATGAACAAGCAGGACATGGTGCAACAGCACCCTCCCACCCATATTCCCCAGCAACTGGTGTCCACAGGCTTACTACCTCTAATACTGGAGATAGCACACAAGCATCAGGGCTAGTAGCCTTTGATAGCCTTTACCTCCAGGAATTTATCCTACCCCCTTTTAAAGCCATCCAAATTGGTGGGACAATCACTACACCTTGTGGTAGTGAGTTCCATAATTTAACTATGCACTGTGTGAAGAAGTGGTGCCCCCCAACCCAATTATGGAATGATCTCCCCGATGAGGCTTGCCTGGCACCAACATTGTTATCTTTTTGGCACCAGGTCAAGACTTTTCTCTTCTCCCACGCAGTTAACAACATATGCTGAGTTGTTTTTTTAACTGACCCCAGAATAGTTGTTTTAAATGGATATTGTTGGTTTTATGCTTTTGATAGTTTTAAATTTTTGTATATTTGTTTTTAAAGTTCACTGTTTTTAACTTTGGTAAACTGCCCAGAGAGCATTGTCTATGGGGCAGTATATACATGTAATAAATAAATAAATAAATTTTAGAGAAGTTTCCTCTTTTGAAGTCAAGGGTGAATGTGTTGGATTTCCTGGGCAATTTCCCACTTAAGTATATATTGAATCTGATAGCACTGTGGTCACTGTTACCTATTGCTTCAACAATATTTACATCTCGTATTAGGTCCTGGGCAGCACAATTTAGGATTAAGTCCAAGGTTGCCTCCCCTCTGGTTGGTTCCATAACCAACTGTTCCAGGGCACAGTAATTTAGGACATCAAGAAATTTAACCTCTTTGTCATGACTGGAACATGAATTTGCCCAGTCAATGTGAGGATAATTGAAGTCACCCATTATTACAACACTTCCTTGTTTGGAGGCCTCCCTGATTTCATTCTCCATCTCAAAGTCACTCTGAGCATTTTGGTCTAGGGCACAATAGCACATTCCTAGCACTACATTAGTTTTGGGGCCCTGTACTGTCACCCACAGCACTTCTGTGGAAGAGTTTTCCCCATTTAGGTGCTCTTGTCTAGTTGACACAATGCCCTCTTTAATGTAGAGAGCAACACCTCCCCCAGTATGACCTTCCCTGTCCTTCCTGTAAAGTTTGTATCCAGGGATGACTGTATCCCACTGGTTCTCTCCATTCCCACTATGTCCAGGTTCTCCTTTGAAACCAAACACTCCAATTCTCCCATTTTGGCTCGGAGGCTTCTAGCATTTGCATAGAAACACTTATACATGGTGTCCCTCCCTGGCCTATTTGCTCCCCTTCTACATTGGGACAATCAAAAACATGTTCAGATTCATCTCCTTCAGATAATTTAACCTGAACCGGATGCTTCCCAGTTCCTTTCAGCTTTCCCCCAGGATTTAGTTTAAAAGCTGCTCTGCCACCTTTTTTTATGTTTGCCAGCATACTGGTTCCATTTTGGTTTAAGTGCAGCCCATCCCTATTGTACAGGCCCGGCTTGTCCCAAAATGTTCCCAAGTGCCTAACAAATCTGAACCCCTCCTCTCTGCACCATTGAGACTTCTCAGCTTTATGGGGGCTACCCGGGAGTCCCCCTCGGAACACGTGACTGGAAAGCCAGGTCCTGGCCTCCAGTACTGGGAGAGGGGAAGGGGATCCCCAAGGCAAGGGGATCCTTAGATGCGGGGTGTTGCTTGGGCAGGGTGGCCGCGAGAACGGCTGCGAAGTTTCCACTGCAGCGCAGCGCCCGAGCCCTGCGGGCCGTGGTCAGCAGCGCCGCCTGTTCCGAGGCCCGGGAAAGCCAAGGTTAGCCAAGGTTTGCCTGCCCCTTCGTTACGAAACCCCAGCACTGCGGGAGGAGGCCGAGCCAGCGGCTTCAGGCCAGGAGCCGAGTGGATGCCATGGACGTGAAGAGCCCTCCGTTTGAGCGGAGCCAGCACGAAGCGTGTCGCTTTGGGGCGCTGCGGCGCCGTGGTGGGGGAGGGGAGACGTGCGAGACTTCCTCCCCCCCGCCCCGCGGCGTAGCTGAACTTGTGTGGGGCTCCCAGCTACTAGTTATCGTCGCCCCTGGCGGCGCCTGCCCTGGAGCAGCCAGGGGCGGAAACGTAGGGCTGCTGCTGATAGTGGTGGTGGTGGTGGGCGGAAGGCAAGTGTCACCCATCGAGATGTTCTGACAGATGCTCAGCGCTGCTCTGTCCTACGCCTGCTCGCGCCCTCGCTCGCTGGCGAGGGAAGGAAAGGAAGGAAGGAAGGAAGGAAGGAAGGAGCTAAAGGCAGATCAGCGAGCGAGCGGCTCCTTTCCTCCACCACCCCCTACGCTCCCTCCCTCCCTCCCTGGGTGTGCACGGGCAGGCGCCGCTGGTAGAAGCCGTCCATCAGCAACCAGTCCAACCTGCCAGTGATAATGTGCGATCAACACCAAATCACCCCCGCCAGGCACGATCCATCATCCCCTGCAATGCGAGGGGGGCTCGGAGCGGAGGCGTCTGCACCGGTTGTGAGGGAGGGAGGAGGAGGAGCGGAAGGCGGCAGCAGCAGCAGCAACGTGCACCGGTTGCAGCAGCGCCCCCCGGCTGGCTGCCTTGGCTCAGATACCGAGATGGCGAGCTGCGCTGTGAACCTGGGTCCCAGCCAAGCCCGGGCTGAGCAGCTAGAGCCAACGCTCCCGCGCTCCTCCTGCTCTTGGGCTCCGGGTGGGGGGGAGAGGCCCGAGGCCGTCGCCGCCCCAGTTAGGAATTCCGAGAACAGGATCGATCCAGGAGACGGAATTGGGACTCCCCGGGAGGGGTGGGGGTGCCAGCCTTCCAGGCCGAGGAAAGACCCCAGCATACGGGGAGACGGGTTTACGCGGGAGTAAGTCCTGCTGAATGGAACGAGACTTACTCCCGGGTAAGTGTGCACGGGAATTCAGACAGGTTTGCTCGGAAGCCAGTCCGCGGTGGTGACTGAGGATGGCTCTCACCTCAGGGTGCACAACGTGGCAGCATTAATTCGTCCCGGTGGCCATCCGAAACGCGAAGGAGGAAGCCCCGCAGACCCCAGTGGGGCTGGCCTCCGAGCCAAGTACGGATAGGTGTGTGGGGCGCTAAAGGGCAAAAGGCCGCTGGACTCTTGACCCCCGCCCCGCCCCCGGCTTCCTCCTCGCCCTGACAATCCGCTCCGAGAGCGAGGTCCTAGGCGGGCGCCCAGTGCTTTTGCGTGCAGCGCTCTGGCAACCAGCCCGGAATCCTCCTCCAAAGCCAGGCCGCGGCTGGATGGCGCCCGCCACCTTCGGCGCGGTCTGAAACCCCGGGAGCGTCGCCCTTGTCTGCTGGAGGCGCGCGGCGGGGCGTGAGGGGGATGAGGAAGAGCCCCGGGACTGGCCAAGCGCCGCCCGCCCACCCGGCGTCTGAGGCCCGCGCCGGGGGGCCTGAGCTGTCCTCCAGGGCCGGCGCTTCCCCGCGGGGACCGGCGTCGGCCTCGGGGTGGCAGCGGCCGGGCCGGATCCGCCTCCGCCGGTTCCGCCTCGGCGCTCGCACGCCGCCTGCCTGGGGCCAGGAGGAGCTGGCAGGAGGCGGGCTGCCGGAGCGGGAGCCAAGCCACGGCGCACCTGGGCTGGGGAGACGGCCGCGAGATGGCGAAGCGCCGCCGCCGCCGGCTCCACCTCCTGCAGCTGCTCTTTGCGGGCGCGGCGGTCTCGCAAAGCGAGCTCGTCTTGTCTCTCGCTACCGACCGGGCGCTGCTTGGCGCGGTAACCCTCTTGACCCAGATAAGAGCGAGGCGAGCGGCTCTCTCGCTCCGGCTCCTCCGCTGCTCTCCCCCTTCCTTCCTTCCTTCCTTCCTCCCTTCTTCCCTTCCAGCAGAGGCAACAGCCAGCCAGCCAGCCAGCCAACCCGCCTCTAGGGCGAGCTTCTGCGGCTTCCTTCCTCCCTGAGCACGCGGCTACAAACACTGCGGGAACTCTGCCTGCCTGCCTGCCTGCCCCCTCCCTCCCTCCATCCCTCCGCTGAGGGCTGCCGGCTGTCTCCCGGATCTCCCCGGGCGCGAGCCTCGATAGGGGTGCCGGAGCAGGCAGAGCAGGGAAATCGGGCAGTGGGGTGAAGGTTTCCGGGGAACGGAAGGGGACTGCCTCTGAAAAGAGGAAGGTCAAAAGGAGAAGCCAGAGATCCGTCGAAAGGGCAGGAAGGTTCTTCTTTGTAAGGTTCTTTTCCTTAGATAAGCTTCACATCGTAGAAAGCCCCACTTCAGGTGCAGAAAGAGAGTCGCCTGGCTTCTTGGAAGAGGTTAAGAGAAAAGGAATTCTACATATTCTCAGAGGCGCTGTATATTTATTTTATCTATTGTATAATTTCACACAGTCCAGTCTCCCATTCCCCCACAGGGGGAATTAGAAACTCAAAATACGACTCAACCAGGACGAAGGGCTGAGAGAGCTGTTTCCATTGAGCCCTGTTCGCCTTCCGCCAGGATCCACTGTCCTCCTGTCTTACTCAGGCGACCTCGGGTGCCCTCCCCATTGAAAAGGCCGCTAAACTGCATCCTGGCTTTGTTCCTGGACTTCACTAATTGCCATTTCTTGTTTGTTATTTATTCAGCACATTTCCCCATTCTCTACTGTGATTTTCCTGGTTAGAAACTGTTTCAGTCCGGGACATGGAAAACACAGCTTTTCTTTCTTATTTTTTTTATCTAGTTTACAGCCTGCCGTCACTCTCTTCCTCAGGGACCTCTACTTTGCCCCAGTTTATTTACTTTGGGAGTGGGAGGAGAGTCGACTGTGGACTACCCATCCACACTCCTTCCTTCTGTCCCCCAGAGAGTCCCAAGTTGCCTTGGATCCTGTGGTTGCCGGTTAAAGCTGCAGGACCCAAGATAACCCCACTCCAGGACCATTTGGAACAGCATGTTCAGGGGTAATCACTGTACATATTTTATGATTTGAGATAAAACAGACCTAGACAGGTGTAATGCTTCTTTCTGCACAATGCAGACAAAGGTGGGGATGGAGCCAAGAACACAATGCCCACCACACCTCTTACTCAAGAGTAGATGATGTCACCAGTTATATTTCAACCTATTTTAGGGGGGGAGGGGATAATCAGGACAACTTCACCACCACCATCATCAGTAGTATAGGGGGCATACCTTTCCTCATCAAACAAAAAGTGACACGTCAGTGGGGTACACTTGTGGCCCCTATACTACTATTATCCACAGAACCTCTACTTGGAAGCACACTATTCACTACTCTCCTTGCCATTAGTAATGCAGTCAAATGAAAGCCAGGCTCGCTTTCAAGCCAGCTGGAGCCAGCATTGTAGATTGGGCTGCTAATCCCACCACGTGCATTCATGTTGATGCCAGAATTATCTCCCCAGTGAAGATGACTGAATGTCCACTTTTAGGGCAAGGATCAAGAGCGTTTAGACAGGCATCGAAGTGACAACTGGGGCATATCTGGGAAACACGTTTCTAGGAGGCAAGGGATTGGTTCACACAAGCGAGTTTGTACATCCCTGTCCAATCTAGCCTATACATGAGCCGCCTCTGATGTTATATCTTGTGTGGGGTGATGTGAGGTGTTCTGAAAGTGGTTCCTAATATTTGAATGGGGGTGGTTCATTTCCCACAGGCAAATCGCCATTTGTTATTGTTGTCCTCAAGCGATGAATAGGAACATGTGAAATTATCCTCATTTTCACTTAATATGATTAGAATCAGAGTGCTGCTATTTCTAATTAACAATGTGAAATGTTCCCCCAAACTGATTTGATAGCTGATGGGCAGGGCCCAGGAGTGGTATAACTGATAGACTCAATTTTGAAACTGGGCTCAATGAGGAAATAGGTTTTCAATACCAAGGTTCCCAGTAACTCCACCCAGTGCTGCAGACTTTGCCTCTGAGAGTGTACAGAGTGCATTTAGCAGGAAATGCTACCAAGTCAAAGGGCATGTGCCACCATGAATATTTGATTCACAGCCCTTTTCACTTAGCATTGAGATTTGAGTAAAAATGCACAGACATCAGCATTTTAGACTGAAAGGAGGACATGATAGCACTCTTCAAGTACTTGAAAGGTTGTCACACAGAGGAGGGACAGGATCTCTTCTTGATCATGCCAGAGTGCAGGACATGGAATAATGGGCTCAAGTTACAGGAAGCCAGATTGTGGCTGGATATCAGGAAAAACTTCCTGACAGAACAGTATGACAATGGAACCAATTTCCTAGGGAGGTAGTGGGCTCTCCCACACTTGAGGCATTCAAGAGGCAGTTGGACTGCTACCTGTCAGGCATGCCTTAATGTCGATTCCTGCACTGAGCAGGGGGTTGGACTTGATGGTCTCATAGGCCCCTTCCAACTCTAATATTCTATGATTCTATGATTAGCTTAGAAGGTGATGATGTTCTTGGATATAATGAGCAAAGGGGTGTCCCAGGGATGACATCCATTCCATTAGGTTGAGAATAATGTGCTAATTTTAACTTGAATACATTTCCAGGTTCCTGACAGCTACAGCCTACTCATAGACATAGGTAGGCAGTATGTTCATCAGCCCCTACAACTTTGCTTTAACTCAGCTCTGGGTGGAGCTGAAAGACAACTATCAGATATTAGTGGTAAATATAATACAATATTGTTCCTACACTATATGCACTAGACAATAGAAATAAAAGTAAAACTTCACAGATATAGTCAAAACCAGATGGGCTTTTCTATTACAGATAAGATTTCCAGATGCCTAAACTGGGTATTAGAAACTGGAAACCATACTTCCTGTTTATAACTGACCAAAGGCACAATATCTGGCAAAGAATCCCCCCTTCCTTTCACTCTCTTCCATTTTTAAAAATTATTTTTCTGTTTTGTCTAAGGCACTGAACTGGGTTCCCTTCCTATTGCATTGTAACACTGCCCAATCCTGCTTCTCTTCCTCTTTGTATCACGTCAGTTATAGCAGCATGGGAGTCCACATACAATATGGTTTCCATCAGCAGCACACCAAACAGTATAAATGACACAGTGGAAACGGAATCACATGAGCAAAGACATGGCCTGATGTTTCGAGCCAATGTAGATCTGAAAGCTAGGAATCACATCTTATGTTTGGATCTCTGCCACTGTAGTCATGGTCAAGAATAATTCTAGGCAGCAAACCACAAATTGTGTGTGCCTGCTGATTGCAATTGGTGTACTGCAGAGCAGGTGTGCTGAAAATAGTTTCGTTTTACTTGTGGGGTAATAATGTCCCCACATCAAGAATATTTTGAAGCATCAATGGTACAGATCTCAGGGCGGGCTCTTTACTGCCTCACAATCTTGGCAACCAGGAGCTGCACTGCACTAATAGCTGCTTCTCAGCATTACTCATGTGAGGGGATCCCTTTTTATAGTGCCAACTTTTTGTTGACTGTTGGGTTGCTCTAGGTGAGATAAACCAACATGTATACACTCAGTGTATTCCCCCTCCCCAATGTTAAGATGTTGGGTCTATGGCAGTAAGGATGAGATAGTTTTCAGACATTTCCCTTAGAGCACTAAGGAGAACAGAATCTAAGAGTCCCTTGAAAGACTTATCTGACTCCTAATCTCTTCCAAAACATTGGCAAGCCACAAATTCCCCCTAGTTCCCCTAAGCGCCTCCCTTTGTGTTCATTTTACTCCTTATTCACACTTATGAAACCACATCTTGTTGTTTCTAGCCTCTCACTTAGAGTAACTCATTTTGTGCCTTTGCTTTTCTGATTTAATCCTGACATCCATCTCTGAACCAATCTATTCCTCCTTCGGAACCTGTCTTTCCTTTCATTCCCTGTACAGTTTAATTTGGATCATTAGAAGTTCCTGGGCACATCCATTTTCTGTGGTTCTTCATGCCCCACTCCCTTCCCAGTATCTGTATCATTTGCTATTGTGCACACTGTATTATTTCTTTTCCACTTAGTTGTTTCATATCAAGTCCAACTTCTATTATAGTTCTCACCTGGCAAAGAGTAAATTGAGCTTGTTCCACAAGGGAGTGGATTTATTGGGAAGTACTTATTCAATCTTTGGATATTTCCACTGATGTGAATTTCCATCCACATCCATTTATGCAGAAAACAATTAGTATCCATACAAGGTTGAGGTGCAGTTCACATGTCCTGAAGCACTTTATGAGCACAGTGAAGTTCTTGATAAGATATTGATTTATGAGTCCACCATTTCTAAAACTTCCATTTTCAAGTAGTGACATCTCTAAGCTTGTAATAGTTTTGGCCATGGCTCAGAAAGGTTTAATAAGATATAAGACAATTTAAGGGCCTGAAATGATTCAGCAGTGTCCCAGGCTGCTTTAGATATGCCTTGAGCGATTGGCTATTACTGAGGTGAAAAACATGCCCTGGATGCCATGTATACTTTTTAGAAATTGGGCATTGATAGAGAATCCAATTTTTCCCCACATATTGATATGCTATTATTTGTAAAGTTGACATTTAAGATACATTATACCATGATAGGATTAAGGCATCAATCACAATAGGCCCAGTGCTACAAGTGATCAGTGAACATTACAAATCTGATTGCTGTAATGCCCATTAATGCACCCCTGGTGGTCCCCATTCATCTCCACATACTCACAAAACATATAGGGGAAATCCAGAGAAAGTTAAGTATTTATAGTTCCGATTATTTCAATTGAGGAATGTGCACAACTCTCTCCCATTGAAATCAATGAGTCTTGTATGTCCTGGACATGGGCTCACATCCTAAGTGTCCCTGAGTTCTGCCCAGCTCTATAGCAGCTTGATTTTAAAAAACAACAACACAAAACACCACACACACACCTATTGCTCATCTGATAAACTTCCTTTATTGTCCAGTTAAGCAAGATAGCCTGCATATGAAAAGCTATTGTTCAAACCCACACCCTGAATGGGCCCAGATGGCTAGTTAGCCTTGGCGGAAAGGGAGCTGGAATGAACTAGTTTGGGAGGGGGTCCTAAAAGGGGTTCCCTTGGGGATTTTGCAAAGGAAAAAAGGAAAGACCCACTCTGCAAGCTACAGAGCAGAGGGTTTACAAAGATAAAAGCAGAGGTTTTACAGACACCAGTTTTGCTTTTCCTGGAAGATGTATTCAGAAGGCATTGGTATCATGAAAATAGCACTCTCCCACATTTAGCCCTCACATGATATGTATGCTAGAAGATGGCTAAGGTATCTTTAGACTATCAAGCACAGTTCTAGAACTGGATTTAAAACTCATTTTGCTGTTTAAGAGTACCCTTTCTCTTTATTCTTATCCAGTAGTCCTCACTACTCTCGATTTATGCAATGTAATTCTTTTGGTTGGGCACAATGTGTTTTGTTGTGGGACTTGTGAACAAGTCAGTTTTGAGGGTGCGTGGCTCTACAGACGTGCTGGCCTTTCCCCCTTACGTCTTTCTATACAACTTAAAGGGCTCTCTAGATTTGAGGGAAAGCACTCTTGTAGATCCCAGGAAATAAATGAGGCTGGTAGAAGCCTTTCAGTACCATCATATGCATATTAACTTGGAATTAAATAGGGGTTACTCTCAGCTAAATGTGCATAGGATTGCACTGTTAGAGGAGTGCTCATGTAGTTGGTAAACCAGGGGTGGGGAACCTTCCCACCCCCACAGGCCCTCACTCCCTCTGAGGAAATCTGTGAAGCAAAAATACCATCAGTGGGTAGGTTTGAGTCTCTCTCTCTCTCTCTCTCTCTCTCTCTCTCTCTCTCTCATCCATCCCATACTGCTCCTCTCTCTCTCTCTCTCTCTCTCTCCCTCTCCCTTTTAGTGTTCCCCATCCTAGTCCCCTCCAGATGTTTTGGATACAACTCTCATCAGCCCAGCCACCATGCTGATGAGAGTTGTAGTTCAAAAACATCTGGGGGGCCCTAGGTTGGGGAAGGTTGCTCTTTGGCCTATTATTATTATTATTATTATTATTATTATTATTATTATTATTATTATTATTATTTATATAGCACCATCAATGTACATGGTGCTGTACAGAGTAAAACAGTAAATAGCAAGACCCTGCCGCATAGGCTTACAATCTAATAAAATCATAGTAAAACAATAAGGAGGGGAAGAGAATGCAAACAGGCACAGGGTAGGGTAAGCAGGCACAGGGTAGGGTAAAACTAACAGTATAAAGTCCGCACAACATCAAGTTTTAAAAGCTTTAGGAAAAAGAAAAGTTTTTAGTTGAGCTTTAAAAGCTGCGATTGAACTTGTAGTTCTCAAATGTTCTGGTAGAGCGTTCCAGGCGTAAGGGGCAGCAGAAGAAAATGGACGAAGCCGAGCAAGGGAAGTAGAGGCCCTTGGGCAGGCGAGAAACATGGCATCAGAGGAGCGAAGAGCACGAGCGGGGCAATAGTGTGAGAGGAGAGAGGAGAGATAGAAAGGAGCTAGACCGTGAAAAGCTTTGAAGGTTAACAGGAGAAGTTTATATTGGATTCTGAAGTGAATTGGAAGCCAATGAAGAGATTTCAGAAGCGGAGTAACATGGTCAGAGCGGTGAGTCAAGAAGATGATATTTGCGGCAGAGTGGTGAACAGAAACCAACGGACTGATGTGAGAAGAAGGAAGGCCAGAGAGAAGAAGGTTGCAGTAGTCCAACGGAGAAATAACCAGTGCATGAACAAGCGTCTTGGCAGAAGAGACAGACAAAAATGATCGAATCCTGGCAATATTATACAGGAAAAAACGTGGTGCCTAAACATGGTGCCTAAAGCACCATGAAAGCATCAAGAGATTATATAACAATCACATAATTGGATCTCGTAGGTGGGCACTCACACAGGTTCTGTCAGGCTGAAATACAAACACTTTTTAATAAACTATAAAATGCTTAGTAGAGGGGATGGAAACCATTTTTATGTGAAGCATTTTTTTAAAGCCCTGTGAATTTCAATGGGAGTTAAGCATCTTCTTACCTCTCTTGTTCAAATGAATGGCAGTCCTATGCATCTGTCAGGGATGCTTTAAGGTGGATTCCTATATTAAGCAGGGGTTAGATTCCATGGCCTTATAGGCCCCTTCCAACTCTACTATTCTATGATTCTATGCATCCCTACTCAGAAATACCCCACTGACATCAATGGGGTTAACTTTAGGTAAGTATGTGTACAGGATTGTAGCCAAGAGTGCATAATTTGGGTGATGTTGCACACATGCTATCAATCATTCTGGAAATGCTAAAATGTAAAAACATATTCCACTCAAGTCTTGTTCTAATTTCCAGTTAGAGGAAGGAAACCCTTTTTAGCTTCAAACCTTGAACATCTTAGAGGAGCCAGCCTTTGAAAAGGAAGGGGAAGGTTGCTGCAAGAAAAATCCAGCATAATCAACCTAGACAGGAAATAGTAATTTATGCTAAAACAAACAGGTTTTGTTTTCTCTGGAAGAAAAATATATTGGGGAAAACTTAGAGCAGCCTACCCCAAACTGGTGCTCTCCAGATGGTGTGTGTGTGTGTGTGTGTGTTTACTTCAACTCTCATCATCCTCAGCCAGAATGGAACATGCTCAGGAAAGCTGGGAGTTGTAGTCTAAAGCAGCTGGAGGGCACCAGGTTAGGAGTGGCCAACCAAGGGAATACTGAATACACATTTATGGTATCTGATGGACTCTTTCAGCAGATTTCTAGGGGGATTTGCAACAGCCCAGTTGATGCAGGATTTTGTGGGTGCCAGCATTGTGGGAGCCAGTTACCTGTGTTGCTGGCTTCCCACATAAGTGAAGAAGCATCTAGGAGGTGGGGACTCAACATATATGCCAAAATAAATTGGTTAGTCTTTAAGGTGTCACAAGACTCTTTCATTGTCATATCTCTATAGCTGACAAAGAGAAATGAAAGGCAATGCTATGCCATCCTGTCGTGAAATTGTAATGATCTCAAGAGTTTGATGATCTTTAAAGAAAGAAAGACAGTCTTCAGAACAGGAGGTCTTATTGATCACATATTGTGTTCCATTATTTCACACTCATACACTAACAGAAGCCTTTAAGCCTAAAAGGGAAACTGCTGGCATAAGTGTGTTTTGGATGACAGCTTTAGTTGGTTAAATATAGTTTTGGTTCTTCCCCTCCTTTTTCTAACTAGCTGTGGACAGGTGGCTAGATCAGCCTTGTCCAGACTTGCTAAGGGAGAAATAAGAGTGACGTTTCAAATGTTATTACATGTGGAGGCTTCAAAGGCCTGTGGCCTAGATTCCACTTCCCTTTTAATAGGGTACTATGTTTCAAAGGAGCAGGGGCAGGCTAGCTCATAAAGTCTCATGTAACTGGTGCTGCATCTAAGGGAGGTTTGACTGATCCCCTTGCTCATGTGGAAAAGCCACATACTTAATCCTGTTCAGTGTCTCTTCACCCTCCTGACACCACTTTGATGATGTGGTAAGATGCCTAGTTAGCAGAGGGGCATCAAGGTGTCCCTATCCACCACTTGCTCCTATTAGCCTGGTTCTGTATGTACACTTTATTGTGACAAAGCAGTGAAGAACACCTTAGGGGGCACGTTTTTCTTCAAGAGAGTTTTCTTTTCTTCTTTGAATGGGCTACTTCACACATTACACTTTGGCCACACATTACACTTTGGCTAAAAGAAACCATCCTGAAAGTAAGAAGAGAGCCAGTGTGGTGTAGTGGCTAACGTGTTGGCCTGGGAGTTGGGAGATCCAGGTTCTAGTCCCCACTCAGCCGTGGAAACCCACTGGGTGACTTTGGGCCAGTCATAGACTCTCAGCCCAACCTACCTCACAGGGTTGTTGTTGTGAGGATGAAATGGGGAGGAGGAGGAGGATTATGTACACCGCCTTGGGTTCCTTAGAGGAAAGAAGGCAGGATATAAATGCAATAATAAATAAAAATAATGTAGGGGTTGCTGTGGCTGATGTCTAGGCTTTGCAGGTTGTACCGGTGCTGGTTTTGTAAGTTTGACTGAGTCTTTCCAGAGTGGCTTTGAGAGGCTTGCGTGGAGAAGGGCAAGCAGCTGAGTCTCACTTTCTCTTGTCATGTAACACCTCTGGTGTAATGTTCAATGGAGGAAATGGAACATCTCCCCCAGAGTAAGACTTTATTTATTTATTTTTAAACTTATTTATAAGTCTTATGAATCACCTTCCGGCCACAGGACACGAGGAATATGCTATTTCCAAACTGATCACACGTCTCTATGAGGGCGAGGGGGGGGGGGAGGTGGTGGTGGTGGTACAAGCCCCCCTTTCCCACGTTCACATGAAAGCATGGACAAAGGGAACCCAATTCATTGGCGCCTCCTCTGCTTTCCCCCTCCCCCCCACACACACTTTGTTGAACAGTGCTAAGCTGCTCCCATTATGTTGCCTTTGGTACAAGCAAACACAGCGCTTTTGCATTCTAGCCTTAGCGAAGATGTGTGTGTGTGATCTCTGTCTGATGCAGCACGTCCATCGCTCTCTCTCCGCTTTCCTCCTAGTCAGTGTTGCTGTAACCTTTCGGAACACCTCGGGAAGAATCAGAGGTCGGCCTGAGACATCCTCCCGCCCCTCTGCATCTCCAGCCTTCCAGGGTGTGTGTGGCGGGGTGTTGGTTGGTTTGTATTTGTGGTCCCCCTCCCCCCCACTCCTCTCTCTCTCTCTCTCTCTCTCTCTCTCTCTCTCTCTCTCTCTCTCTCTCTCTCTCTCTCTCTCTCTCTCTCTCCTCCTTGCGGTTCCGATCTCTTCCTCGTGTTCAGCTTCCGAGAATGAAGCCGGAGAATGGTGGTGGTGCTAAAAAAAATAATTCTCCTCACCCCAACGTTTGGAGACCGTCGACCAGCGCGCGTGCGTGCGTGCGTGCGTGCGTGTGTGTGTGTGTGTGTGTGAGAGAGAGAGAGAGAGAGAGAGATTGAGGTGAGGTGGGGGATTGTAGCCCTTCCGCGTCGATAATAGGCTTATGCGGAGATCCCCCCTCCACCCCCACCTTCGCCTATTTACATTTAAAACCTAGTGAGAGCGGGGGTGGGGTGGGAGAAAGCGCCAGCACACGTCCTCCGCCAGGATAAAAGGGAATTTGAAAACACACGCGCGAGCTCGCATACACAGCCTGCGACTTCAAATGACCTTCAAAAAGAAACGCAATTACCTGCGATAATTAGCATTGTGCAGTTCTTGCGAGATATATATATATATATATATATATATATATATATATATATATAGGAGATGGGGTGAGGAGAGTCAGACACAGGTGCTCGCTCTTCACCTCCTAGGGCGGTCTCCCACCTGGCTGAGGCGGCTGAAGCCCGGCCTGGGACTCAATGTCGTGAATTCGCCCCCTCCCCCCCCCCTCCGGGGGCGCGCGCCGCTCGGCCCCGCGTGCTCTTCCTGCCGCGCACCTCCTCGTCGGCGCGGCCTCCGTTCGTTCCCCTCCCCCTCCCCCCCCCCCCCCCGCTCTCCTTCCCACCGCGCCGGCCTGAGGAAGAGAGAAGCGATCGTCCCTCTCCAGCTCGGCTTTTGTCAATCGAGAGCGAGAGACAGAAAGAGAAAGAGAGAGAAAGAGCGCGCAACGGAACTCGCTCCCTCTGGCTGCTGCTGAAGGGAGACGCCGCGGCGTGTTTACTCCAAGCTCCCGCACCAAAGCGCACACCCACACCCCGCTGGCTGCTCCTCAAGAGGCACCTCCCCCTCCTCCGCAACTCCCCCCTCATCTCTCTCTCTCTCACACACACACACACACACACGAGGAGGAGGGGGGGGGAGATGAGAAGCGAAGGCGCTTCCCTCGACCCAGAGCGAAGGATATTTAGGTTAATAGGACGGGCTTTGATCCGTGATCTCCTCCCGTCCCTGGCGACAGCGATCGGTGTTGTGCCTTTATCGCCTCACACCCGACCGTAGCCGACTAGTCACACCGCCTCAGAGAAGAAACACGCACACGCGCCATATCTCGCCTTTCCCACCCGGGCAACCAAGAGAAAGCCCCGTTTCTCGGAGGAGGAGGAGGAGGAGGCGCTTTCGGACTCCGTCTGGCCTACAGACCGCGAAGAGAAAATGTGCCGTGTCATAATAATGGCTCCCTCGCTCCTGTTCGAGGCGGGAGGGAGGGGAGGAAAGGTGACCTAGCCGCACACACGGGTGGGGTGGGTGGGTGTGAGGACCCGGAGAGAAGTGGGGAAGGGTGGGTGGAGGGGCCGCTCAAGGGCCAGATAAACAGGAGACCCGAGCTGGTCACAGGAAGGTTTGAGGATCGGTGTCCTCGAGGTCTCCCGGGATTCAACAGGAGGAGGAGGAGGAGGCAAGATGGGTGAAGCAACATGCCCCCACCCCGTGCTCGCACGCTCTCCTCTCTTCCCACTGTTTTGCTCTTTCTTTCTTCCTCTCTTTCACAAGGGCTGGATGGAGAGAGAGAGAGAGAGAGCCATCTGGGGTTGGGTGGCTTCTCATCTCATTACAGGGCATTAGGAGAGCCAGGCAAATATACAGCTATTAAAATTAATCGCCTCACGCTGTCAGCTGAACATAATGGAAATTATTTATAGGCCGCCGCCTACGTCGCGTTTATCGTCAGAGAGGCTCGGGGTGGTCGGTCGAGGAGGAGGAGGGCGAGGCGAGGCGACCGGGCGAAGAGAGATGGAGGCCCAGAGGGGAGCCGCCGAGGGGAGCCGGGCTCGATGTGGAGAGCTCAGGAAAAGAGGCTGAAGCGAAGGAGCCAGCGGCAGTCATGGCCCGTCGCGGGAGAAGACCGACTCGAGCCGGCCCCCCTGAGGACGAAAAAGGGCCCCTTGAATGGGTCGAGGAACAGGCGACTTGCAGTTCAGAGTCTAAACGCTGCAGGTCGGCAATAAAGGCGGGGGGAGGCGGGGGGAGGCATTGAGATCGCCGGCTGAGAGCCAAAAAGCAAACAGAGAAGGCATTTTACCAGAATACGTTCGGCAAAAGGGAAGAGGAAGGATCGAATAAAGAAAGCAAGAAAACACGAGATCTCCAACGTGTACCCAAAAAGGGACCACCCCCTGTCACCCGAATAACGTCCAGTTCGGCCTCTCTTTTGTTTTTTTACGAAGGCTCTACCGCCCTCATCCCCCATCCCGCTGAAACTTTTTCTTTTAAGAAAAGGAAAAGTTTTTACTTCCAAATGAGGTGTTTAGGATCCACAGTGAACCCGATCCACAACACATTTGAGATGAAGGGCCTGATTTCAAAACTGCTTGTTGACAGTATTAAACATACCTATTCGGAAACAACTAAATGAAATTTACTTATAGGTAAATGTGCACAGATTTTCCACAAACCCTCTCTTTTGTAGTCTCCCAACTTTATTTCCAAGGAAAGGAGTTTAGTTAGTATCTTAGCAAGGTGTCTCTCTCGTCTGTTCTGAAGCTGTTTTGGGCTCTTGTTGAGACCTAAATTACATCTTAAAATGGCGTGGGTTTGTTTGTTTGTTTCTTGCAAGGATCGAGACACTGCCGAAGACATTCGCTTGCCTGTATTTAAAGCCGGAATGTTTGCGGATCAGCTAAGGGATTAGTTGTTAATTGCTTGAGAGTCGGACTGAAGGGCCCTGGGAGTTCACCGTCCTTTGGGGAACGAATGTCTTCTCTCCAACTTTGGAGGCCGCGGGGCGGGGGAGGCGGGTGTGGGGGTGGATAAGCCTACTACATGGCAACGATCCACAAGAGGAAAGCCACGTTAGGGTTGCAATTCTATGCGCACTTCCCTGGGAGTAAGTCCCATTGAACCCAGGAGGGTTGTACTTCTGGGTAGACCTGCAGAAGATCGCGCAGTAAGCGGTTCATTCACGGTCATCCTCAAGCCTCTCGGAGTCGTCCTACTGCCCCTCCTCCCCAGTTCTAGGCTTGGAAAGACGCCCATTGGTATTGCGCTTACTCCTAAACAAGACAAGCACGCTCTGCTTCATGCAGAAGGGGCGGGGGATGGGGTGTATGGAATCATTTCAAGCGCCTGTTGTTGTTAAATAAAACAAAATGATGCATTTTAAAATGTTATCGGGTGTTGTTGTTTTTTGCTTTGTTTTTTGGTCTTTGATTTTGTTTGGGGGGGGTTGTTGGGGGGGTTGGCTTGGTTTACTTTTGGTTTTTTGGGTCTAGCTGCCATCTAAGCGGAGCTTTTCTTGCCAATACCCGCGAGCCCGGTTCCCAAAGGGTAAGCAGCCTCTTTCTTCCAGCTGTTAAATGAATCAAGGCCCTGTGACATGACGGATGGACGCTCCTCCGCTGTGGTCGGCCACGGAGAGCCTTGCCCGGAAGGAGGCGAAAGTACAGCCATCTAGGTGCGGGAGTGAGGGGGGGCAGGGGCAAGCCGGCGCGCTTTGCGAGAAGGCTGCGGGTGAAGGTGTGTATGTATGTGAGAGAAAGAGGCGGGGGGGGGGGTGGCGAGCGGAAGAGGCTCTGCCAGGCTTGGGAGGTTAATAAGTACACAGTTCTCTTTCACGTCCGCCCGAGGGCTGACTCGCAGCTCAGCGGGTAATTGACAGTCTCCAGCCCAAATTGAAACATGTGTTAACAACAAGGCCACGCATCCTAGGAGCTACCCGGGAGATCGCCTCCTCGCGGGTCCTGGCGGTGCATCCCTTGAAATCCTTCGGAGGAAAGATGTCAGGAGGTTTTCCCGAACACGTTTCTCCGCCAGCTGCACATCAGCTCTCCCGCTCTATGGCGGTTACCCGGGGAGAGAAGAGAGACCCTTTTGTTTCCAGAAAAGAACAGGCCAAACCCACCATCGCCACCTTTTTCGAGCCTGCATCCTCTTGGGTCCCCAAGGCAAAAGCGTATGATGCTCTGGGCCCTCCCATTAATTAGACTTTCAGAGGCTGGCATCGATGCTAAACATCCAACCGCAGTATATTGATCCCATTCCCTATTCCTTCTCTCCAGGCAAGCAGGAACGTTTCAAATGCAGCCTGTCGGCACATATGGATCCTTCTATACGTACTTCTATGCATTGCATGTTGATTTCCAATGCACCCTTTTAAGCGCTAGGCTGAATGGGAAGGAGGAGGCAATATTATTCAAGCCATATGGAGCCCCAGCCAGAGAAACCCGAACTCCTTGTAATTGGCATGAGGGGAATTCCTAGTTCAAGTAAGGACAAGCCGGAAGATCATACCATTTAATTCGGGATTACTTAATTCGGGGTTTCTACAACCATTCAGCATCGCTGAGGTTATATCAGAATCCCAAGTCACCCGTAAGCAAGCCTCGAATGAGTGGAGAAAATCAACCATTTAACGACCCTTTAAGCATTCCGGTGGTGGCTAAAGGGTGTTAAAGGGTAAGAGATCTGCATTAAGGGTCTCCATGTCTGAGATGAAAAGCCTTGGGTGTCTTTGATCTTTCTCCTGAGAAAGTGATCTTTGTTATGAAGATGCATGGATTAGGGCCTCAACTCTGAACATATGCATTGTAAGTCACATTATTGTGGATGAGATATGCATGTGCACATACATTTCTGTAACTGCCTTAAGGAGCTGGGCCTAATCTGCAAGTAAGATGTTAAGCAAAACCCCGCTCAGTATAACAAGGTTAATATTTAACCGTTTCCTGGACAGTTGTTCATTAACACTCAGATTGCAAGAATATCGTTTTCCTCCACCACCACCACCTCCTCCTCCTCCTCCCTCCCTCCCTCTCTCTCCAGAGAGATATTGAGAATCCATAGCTAGTATTCATGTTCCCAGACAATGTAATATATATTTAGCATGTAAATCAGGTGTAGGCAACCTGGCACTCTCCAGATTTTTGAGAGTGCAACTCCCATCAGCCCCAGACAGGTTGAACAATGATCAAGGATTATGGGAGTTGTAATCCAATGCATCTGAAAGACAGCAGGTTGCCTACCTCTAGTATAAACAGTCAGCAGAACCTTAACTCTTGGTTCTAGTGGGGTCAGAATTAAGTCTTTACTGTTAAGAAGGAAGACAAATTACTATACAAAAGGAGGGGAAATCGAATATGGAGGCCTTATACAGTGTACTTTATCTTGGGAACGCTCTGCCTCCAGAACAACTCAGCAAGAAGCCGGGCACCACAAATCCATGGGATTCAAGATGGGGAAGAACCCAGTGAGGCTCAAAAGGCATTTTCCCAAACCAGGTACTTTTCTAATGTTTCCTTTGACGGAGGTGGGTCTTCTCCACAATTTTTTATGGTTCACTGGGAGTAAGTCCCATTGAAATTAATGGGATTTACTTCTAAGTAGACATGAACAGTATTGCACTCTAAGGGCACAATCCTAGGCATGTTTAGACAGAGAAAGTCCTTTAACTCCCGTCATTCTCCTGCCAGCATAGAGAATGGCTAAGGAATGCTGGGAGTTGTAGGACTTTTTCTGAATAAACATGCATAGGATTGCACCCTAAGTAATTTGAAATCCCTATATTTACTCTTCAGTAAATAGTGTCAGCTCTTCAGCAGATGGCGGCAGCAACATTTTCCTGGGGAAAACCACTCAGCTTCTGCCCAGTAGGGCAATCCTTTAATTTTTGACAAATATATATATATATATATATATATATATATATATATATAATTTTAAATTCATTTATATTAAACTTCGTGGTACGAGGGCACTTCTGTTTACATTATCTACGGTAGAGACATAACTCGTCTGCTGTAAAGTAATGGACGAGCTGGGCAAAGAGAACGGCGGGAAGTCGGAGGCCACAGTCAAGCCACCTCCGGTAAGTGGAGTCACGTGCAGAAACGCCCGGTGACCCTCACCACCTTCCTGCGCGCCCCTTTGCAGCTGCGCACTGGAGGCCAGGGCACGGCGGATAAGCCCGTCTAATCCCTCACAGGTCATCCAGAACTGCAGCTGTCTGCCTTATCTTCTCCCCTTGGGGGCCAATCAAGGCCGTTCCAAAGGAGGGAGGAGGAGGAGGAGGGCTAAGGCTACCGCCTCCCTCCACCGCGACCAGCAAAGCCAGAAGGCTTAATGTAAAGCAGCCACGATTGTATCCACGGCGCTGCCTCTCTGCCGTCGTCTTTCTGGGAGAAGGATCATGAAAAGAACGGTCCCCCGCGGGAGCCGGCCGACCCCATCTCAAGGATGTGATCTGCCTGCCTGATGTCCCTCCGTGAAATATCTTCCAGCCCCGGCTCACATTATTCTATTCTCAGAACCACCGCGAATTCGCTCTCACGCCACGCACGCTGTTCCGGTGCCTGACGACCCCACAGCCCATCAAAGGGCTCTCTGAATTGGAAGCAGCGAACGAATAAACACAGGCGCGCGCTTTGGGCAGATCGCCAATACAGGGCTTCTCCCCGACCCTGAATTAATTGGAGTGGAAGATTTAAGATTTAGGACCATTTGCTCCACACGCCTAATGACGTTTACTGGGCGGTCCCCCTCCCCGTCTCCACTAGGGAACAACTTCCAATAAGTATACTTAGGGTCACTTTCTTAATAAACGGAAATCCAAACGGGTTGGTGCACACAGGTCCGTTCATCACTTGATGACTGCAATGTCATGTGAGGACGTGTGAATGAGCCAACACTGACCGACCACTACAGAGGGAACTTGAGCATCACCCCGAACGCCATGCTTCTTAATGCAGTCAGTTCAAACGGTAACCTGTCAGTCATTAGGCGCTGAGTGAGTGCGTCTGTGAACCGCAAGAGAGCCAGTCGTGAGCTGGCTCCTCGTCTCCACCAGGTTGTAACTGCTGTAGATTGGGGGCGGAGGGGTGGGCTTGTGCAGAGAAATACTGCAGGGATCTGGCAAAGAATCGTTGGGCGCAAGTGCAAACTTCCCCCAAGGAAGTTCCCTGTAGTGGCTGGAAGTTGCACGTGGAAGCCTTGGGCCACCAACCCCAGATCTGTGAGGGCTTCCAGATGTTGTTGGACTCCAACTCCCATCAACTTCAGCCCAGAGAACCAATTATTGGGTGGTGGGAGTAGTAGTCCAGCAGGTTCTCCACCCCTGCCTTAGCACCTCTAGCTATCCCACCCACACTTATTTTGGAGGGAGTCCCGTTGAACTCAGTGGACCTTCGGAGTAAACACTACACAGAGTTATGCTGTAAAACAAGGGTGGGGGAACATGCGATTGTATTCCATCAGCCCCAGCCAGGACGGCCAGTGATCAGGGATGATGGGGGTTGTAGCCCATTGACATCCCGAGGGCCACACGACAGCTCCACCCCCACCTCTTGAGAGTCCCAGAAGCCCGACGTCCATGGGCAGCTTCTACCGCCTGCGCTCTCGTTTGGGATCGGAGCGCCCTCGGAAGAAACCGGCTTGTCGGTGTGGGAAGCCCCCGGCCTCTGCTATTTCCTCGTCTAGCAGGCTTTCCGAAACGTTCCGTCTGCTGCTGCTGCTGCCGCTCTGCCAGGTCCGGCTCCCTGCCTCCTGCCAGCTCTTATTGAATATAATTTGTCTGATCGATCGACTTGCGGGCAGGTGGGGAGGGGGAGGGGAGAGGGGGAGAGAGTGTCAGACTTCAGAATCTGCATATCGCCCTTCGAGATCCCGCTGCTGACAGAACAAGGTCTGCCAGTGGCGTGGAGCTGCTACCAGCATGTCAATGGAATGGTGGTGAGGTAATCAGATTCCCAGCCGAGGAGAGGGGTGTAGCGAGCGAGCGAGGAAAGAGGGCGACGTGTTTGACGAAGTTGGCCAGTCCGCGAACTGCTCGACGCAGCGTGGACTCGGAGGCACTCTCTTCCCCGCTTTCAAGCATCCACTAATTTACACACACACACACACACACACACACACACACACACACACACACACACACACACACACCACAACCTCCAGTCTGTGGTCGTTGCGTGGCTGGGGGGGTGTTTCTTCTGCTTCCAGAATTTGCCGGCGGCGGATGCCTCCCGCGTGCTGCTGCTGAGCCTTGGCGCAGCTTTGGCTTGGCTTTGCCTTCCGCAACCGAAAGTAAGGCCAACATCGCCTCGGGCGAGGAAGGAAGAGGCGGCGGCAGCGGCAGCCTTTGGTAACCAGGAACAGATACGAAGGCCGCGCGTCTTAAAACGGATTGCCCCACTACGACGGGGTCCGGAGAAAAGATTTCAGTTCTTTCTTAGGGGCGTCTAGATAAATATTCTACACACACACACACACACACACGTGTCCCATCCTCTGTTCTTAAGAGAAGTGCTGGGCCTCAAGCCGACTTGAAAGCCACAACTTTTGGCTCAGATACCCCAATACTAGCTTTATGGGCTTCTTGCAGTAAAGCACTGGTGAGAGAAGGGGAAAGGCGCCCTGAACATGCCCGGAAGACCTCGCAGTTATTGTTCCCCGCATTCTACTGGGTTGTGACATGCTGATCCCGGCAGGCTCAAATTCCGTCCTGCCCTTCCCACTATTGACGGAAATTAGTGCAATTAAATCAGGGGAAATTATTTTCATTCCATCAGCTTGACTGGGAATTAGGATGGGGTGGGGGTGTCCTTGTAACGTGGGGATACATAGAACCACCGCTGGGGAAACGAGGTTCCATGAAGACAACAGCTGAAATTGTCCTCTGCTAAGGCTGCTTGGAGGCATTTCTATCCCATCTACAAACTACTTGAACCACGGTACTTTACGCTTCAACTTTCCTCCACCTGGACCTTCCTAGGAAGCAGATCTCATTGAGATCTATGGGACTTTCAGAGGGTCCAGGTTGAAGTCAATGGGGCATCTTTGCCCTTCCTAGACACCTTATTTCAGTGGAGTTATTTCCCAGTGGATATGTTGAAGAGTAAGATGCAGTTCGCATCACTACTTCTAGCTAATGTCCAGTATGTGCCAAGACTCCCGGGGACATCTGGCAATAGAACCCTGGACTGGTCTAGTTGTACTTCTAAAGGCTGAAAGGCAATGCACACTTTCTTGAGAATAAGCCTCACTGAACACAGTGCACAGTGCGGGAAAACCAGTGTGTTGTAGTAGTGAGAATGTGGGAGACCAGAGTTCTAATCCCCACTGGGCCATTAAACTTATTGGGTGACTTTGAGTCAGTCACTGGCTTTCATACTAGCCTACTTCACAGGGTTGTTGTTGTGAAGATAAAATGCAGAGGAGGAGGAGGATCGTGTAATCCACTTTGGGTCCTTGCAAAAGGGGGGGGGAGGCAGAGTATAAATGTAACAAATAAATAAATAAATAAATCTTACTTCCAAGAAATCAAGCCTAATCCTAATCCTCTCGGATTTCGAGAAATGGCCTTTCCCTCCTTTCATTCTATATTTCCTTACCCTAGAAATCTCAATGAGTGTCGCGATGCAGACTGTCGTCCTACAAACCTGCCTCTTACACACCATTTCACCTCCCCAACTCCGCCCACAACCAGCTACTTCTCTTCCCCAGTTTGAGAACTGGGCCTGCAGGATTTCCTAGTGCAGACCTCGCATTCAGTGATTCCAGTGGGGCCTCAATTCACACTTTGGAAAAGCCGAAAAGAGCATTGTTTTAATGGGCGTATTTGAAATATGTCTCTGGGTATATATGTGATATATATTCACCACGGTATCTATCTATCTATCTACTTAGAGTCCAGGCCCTTAAGAAGGCCAACCTCTCTCTACATCCCCACCCCCCTTTGCAGAATCATATACTGCTCAAGCTTTTCGGTTGCATCCGGTCTGAAGACACGTTTAAGCGTTTTTCCAGACTTTAAAATGTGCAGGACAATATAAGAGAATTTTCCTTCCCCCACCCCTGTACTCCTTAAAGTCCTTTTAAAGGAGTCGTTGAGTTTGTCATCCGCTCCTAACCGGATTTAGTTGGAAGCACATTCCACAGAAATCAATGGGAAAATGGGGGGGGGGGAGGGGGTTCTTATAATTGTTGGATTCGTGTGAGAATCGGAGCAAGGGGGAGGGGAGCCACATCCAAACGCATTTCTCTAAAAAATATTGACAAGAGTAATCGCCTCCTGGCGAAGAGCTCGCGCCGCGAGGTTTTGTGCTAGAGAGATATTTTATTGCCGGGTAATTATTCCCGATTCCCCCTCCTAACGAAGGGCTGTAAGTGAAAACGCTGCCAGAATCTATTAAATGTCGCCAAGGCAGAATTGAAGTCAAACTGCTGCTGGGTTTACACGCCCCCTGTTGGAAAAGATCTTGTAATTAGGGAGAGCTCTCCCGCCGGAGGAGGCTGCAAATCAGGGCCCGAAGGCGGGGGGGGGGGGGGGGGAGGAAGAGAGCCGACGACGAGAGCCGAAAAACATCCTCCTTTCTTCCTCAATGCAAATAAGGTTGCATTGAAACGACAAGCCGAGAGATCGTTATGCAACGTGCAGCAGATGTTACTTTCCGCATTGCCTGGTGGAACGGGGGGCGGGGCGGGGGGGACCATACGTGAAAAAGAGAAACTCTCCCCTCCCCCCTTTTTTGCAAATGCTTTGCTTCTTTTCAACACCTTGATTCACGCTCAGCGTTGACGTTAACAGCTATTAAAAGATAGGCAAGGCCACAGTTATTAACGTTGCGCGACTGTGTTTACTCTCCCCTATGAAAGCCGCTCTGTCTCCATGCCAGCATTCTTATTGTTCGCCTCCTTTTACAGATGGGGAAATCTAGGTCCAAATCCCCGGTAGTTCGGCATTTGGACAGCTGCTAGCGTTTCTGTTCCACAGACACGATGAAAGACAAAAGAGGCAAAGCGAAATCTTTCCTTGGAGGAGAGCTGGTGTGCGAGTAGGCAAGCTTTCCGGCTGCACCAGTGACTTCATCAGACAGAACGGTGCCTCGGGTTGCGTTTCTAACTAGCATAGTTACCTGGAAGTAAATCTCAGTTGGCAACCCACTTCCAAGGAATCAGGGTTAAAACGATCACTCTGTAAGTCTCTCATACCCAGCTGCAAGTTAATTCCCTCTCTATACGGAGTGTTTACACATGGATCCTAAAATGAAACCGGCAGGGCTTACATTCGTTGGCCTAATACGTTCCTTGCCTTTCCGTTTTGCCTGTAACCGGAAAGCTTGCATACCCCTCCACCAATTAGCTGCTTATTTTTTATGCGTTCAGACATGAGAATTCCTTGGGGATGTCACTTACTCTGAGACAGCCCCGGTCCCACTGCTTTTAATAGGATTCCATCCCTATAAGGATTCGGAACCTTATCAGGCCTCCCGTTCAGATTTTTACTTAATCCCTTAAATTTGCTGGTACCTCTTGATTGGGTAGTAGGTTCAAAAGGCTGCTTACTCTCCACTCCAATATTACACAGGCCAAAGGTACTTACGCCATGAGCAGCCAGATCCCTAAGGATTACTTTGAAACTTAGGCTTGCTGGTTGTATGTGGGCTCCTCATTCCCTCCCCCTCCCCAAGACGCCAGCAGTGGTTTGTTGGAAGTAGAAAGGAAGGCTGTATAAAAATATAAAGGGGTGCTGCTTGCAATGTTAGTCCTACTTAGAGGAGACTCACTGAAATGAGTGGGACTTAAGTTAGACTAACATTGGCTTTAACACAATGCTTTAAAAATATCTAGATGGGCTTCTGTGGAAGAAAGAATTTTTAAAATGTTTGGATAATCAAACATTCACTCAAAGGAACTAGCTATTCAATAGGATTATAAAATAAATAACGCACAGTGGATAACCAGAAACTCCAATTATTAGGAATCAGAGAAAGGTGACTATTACTCATATGCGAAGATTAATATTTAGTCCATTTACTTCGTGAAGACACCTGCTAGTTAGTAAGGAACTATAATTACTGTATTTATGTCTTTAAATGGTCCGCTCTAAGTTTATGCAAGTAACATTTAATTTACTACAAACTTATTAGATACTTCACTATTCTGCAGATGGGGGAACTGCACATTCAGAGACAGTGAAAAGATGGGGAGGCATTGGAACGGAAGGCCAAATCATTCCTGTCCTTTTGTGTGCATACCAAACCCTTTCTGAACCCAGCCAGAATACTTTCCTGGTAGTAAATAATCCTACTTTCTTCCAAACACACGATGGGATGTTTTTCTTCAATTCCTAATGCTTCTAAATTTTACTTAGGGAAAAATCCTACCCCTGTGGTCGAAAACATCACGGGCCTTTCTAGTTAGGATGACTTACAGCCGGAATAGGATTCAAATCGATGAACTCCTGCAAGCAAAATATAAACTCCCCCAATCCTCCTTCCGGATCACTAGGCTCCACGAACGCAACTGGCAACCCCCAGCTGACGAAATCAGCCGTGTTTTCTGTACTGCGAGGAAGGGCCCGCATGTTGAAACGACGACCAAGATGCTATTCCGTGCACGAGTGCAAGCAGCCTCAGATCCCCACCGTGGAATCGGAAAAACGGAATTCATTTCTGCACTGCAGAGCAAACACCTCGCCTGGCGCCCTGGCATGCTAATGCGCCGCGGCGTTTAAGAATGCCCAGGGCGCCACCACCGCCTGTCACTTAAATCTTGTCTGGTCGGAGGCTGTCACCTCCGGTGTGTGTCTGGCAATGCTGCGCGATGCCCCTACGCGCACGAAGTATGATGGCCCACAGGCGCTGGATTTTCAAAGGAAGCCACCATTGTGACAAACATTTGGCCTATCCGTTTTAGAAATCGGCGAGCGGACGGGCTCGAGGTTTCAACCTTTTCCTGTTTATAAAGCAGCTAGGCACGGTAAGTTGCTATTTACAATAGGAAGGAGGCTTGCAGAGGGAAGTCTCTCAACTTTTGCCAGCTCATTGTTGGTTTGGTGAATCGAGAGAAGATCAGCCGACAAAGCGATCTGGCAGCCGCCGGAGTATTCATAACCGACCTGCATCCTGTCCGACTGGAACTCAAGAAGGTTCAACACAATCCATGCGAACGGGGGCGCGGGGGGCGGGCGGGGAGCATTGCCCGGTTTCCGCAAGCAGCGACTAGTCGTCCTCCCCACTTACCGAGGACGCCTCACAGGCAACGCAAGCCTCCAGGTTTCTCCCATGATCGACTGCCTTTTCAGAAAAGTCTCTTTGCCAAACGCACCTTGCGTGTTACTAGTTCCCCTGCCAGAAACATGGCTAAGTGCCTTAATGGCGAGAACGGAGTCATTCGTTCATCAGGGCATGTTCTCCATTCATACATGGGAGACGAGACAGCCTGTTTTCCGAAACAGAATTCATACCAACAATAACGGGTCTCGGTTTGACACAAAGAGCAGGAAAGAGTTCAAGGGCATCTGCCACGACCAAGCCCTTCCCTTCAGATTTAGGAGAATCACACGGAAGAATCGTCTAGCCAAGCTGCTTGGAGTTTGAACTAGGGTCTCGAAGATCCGGCGTAATCGGATCATTTTCTCTATATTTCGCTTAAGCGGATGTGAGGGGCTGCTGTGGGGAAGCGGGTGTCTTATTTCAGTACGTCGTAGCTCCGTCTGCATCACGAATGTTCCTTTGTCAAGCAACCTTTTTGGAACGGGCCGCCATTCCACCCACACGCCCCTTCTTTTAAGCTAATACCTCCTGTAGGAAGTGCAAACGGAAGCCCTTTATGCACAGCGCCAGCTTGCCCACTCGCGCCGGCCGGGGACTCCCCTCCCCCAGTCCCCATGCGGTTTCTTAGTATCTGCGAGCTGGAAACTACCAGCATCTCCTACTTGGCCTGGAGCAAGTAAGTTTGTGCCTAGCAAACCCTGTCAACACGCAGGCGCCGGCGCCGCTTCCCTCCCCTCCCCGACCTGCTCGGTGTGCCTGGCGGTGCCCCCTGGAGGTGACTCCATCCTCCTCGCTTTCCCGCGCCCCTTCTCAGCGGTCCAGAGGCGTGTGCTGCGGATGCAAATGGCGTCTTCGCCTTACCGCTCACTCACACCCTGGCATCGCTCTCCCCCAATGCTCGTCCCGCCCCGGCGCTCGCTCTCGCCAGCACCTCTTGCCCTGCGCGCTCGTTTTACCAACTCGCCGCCCACTGTCGGGGAAAGGGCCCGGGGTGGGAAGAACCCAAGCAGTTGCCGGCGGCCTGGCTGGCGCAGAGCCGCGGCTGGGTCCGGCCACACACTCGTCCTCCCTCCCGCCCTGGCCTGCAAACTGAGGCGTGCCGTTGTCTGTCTGCGCTGGCTGACGGCCCCGGGAGAACCCCGGCGGCCGCGGGCAGGCGGGTGAGCCAGAGGAAGGCCGCAGCGCACGGCGCTCACCTCCGGCGGCCTTGCGCGAGGCCGCCCGGGCGGGTATATTCTGACGCGGCCTCGCTTTGCCGCCTCGCCACCCCCGCGTCTTGAGAGCGCGAGGAAAGGCCGGCCTGCTGCCGCCATGTGTCTTTTCAGCCAGCAGCGCAAGAGGAGACCCCCACTGTCGGCGGGGGCGGCCGGGTCAGGCGCCGAGGAAAGCGCCTTTGTGCAAAGCCACAGCCGCGGGCTTCAAGCAGCAGCGAACGCTTTCGCTGCCTCTGCCGGCCTCTGCCGGCCGCGCCTTGAATTGCACAGCGAAGCCGCCGGCGCCGCACTTGGCTCGCCTCCTTCCTGCCACGCAAAGGCGTGTGTGTGCGCCAGAGAGATAATCCCCCGCCACTGTGCAGCTGTCACACATGCCAACTGTCCTTGTCAAGGGAGGACAACCCCGCTCGCTCGCGCGCGCGCTTGCCAAGGCAGCCCGCTCTTCTCCTCCGAGCTGTCCCTTTAGCAAGCAAATCGCACAGCGGGTTTCCAGGGAGGAGAAGAGGAGAGGAGGCGATGATGAAAACCCCTCCTGTCGCTCACGCTGTTCCCGACCCCAGTCAATCCTCTCCAATGTTGGCAGGCTCGCCGATTCATCCTCGGACCATAAAGCAGCTCCAGCCGCGAACTGGGTCAAAGGCTGGCACTTCCTCCGCTGGACTCATCGACTGAAATAAAACCTTGCTGATTTTCATATTTTGAACTGTGCTTCAGGTCGCAACACCACACTCGTTGTAAACACATTCATTTCCTTCCATTTCCCCCACTTTTTTGTAAAGGGAGGTGCGGGAGTTCAAGCCTGTTGTGATTACTCCGGGAGAAAGGAATTCTCACGTATTCCTTCAGACGTTCATTGAAAGCAGATTTTTCCTGGCTGAGGCCCAAGTTAAGCCGCAACATATGATAACACTAGTTGACTGAGAGAGGCACTTACTTCCAGACAGTGTTTCATTTCAAAAAACAGAGGTGCTCCAACTCAAGCCGTCTGAGGCAAATGGACAGTTGTGTTCCACTTGAGACAAGTAAAACAAATGATATAAGCAGGAACTTGCAGCGCGGGATAGGTAAGAAGATGGCTAGAAAAGAGTTCCAAGCACTTTAAACGCATTCAAATCCACAGGCCTGGATGGACTACACCCAATGGCACCGAAAGAGCTTGAACACACTTCAGAGCCATTGGCTGAAATCTTTGAGAATTTTTGGAGAAAGGATGAGGTGTCCAAGAATTGGAGATGGTTAAATGTCCCCATCTCCCAAAAAGGGGTCAGGAGGCATATCCCGAAAACAACAAACTTGTTGGGGTGACTAAGTACCAGGCAAAATTCTAGGAGCCAGCATATGTTTATCGAGGAAAAAGTCACACCAGACTAACCAACTATCTCTACAGAGAGAGAGGGAGGGAGAGAGAGAGACTATTCTGGTAGATCATGGGAACACCATGGACATAGTGAGTTGGATTCAGCATTTGCCTTCTGTGATAGAAGGGTTCCATTAATGGAATGTGTCTCTGCTCAGGTTTTGGGGATCCTAGCCACCCATAAGCAAATCGCAATTCAGGGCTTGATCATACCAACATTTTATCACAATCTCATCATGCCTGTTTTGCTGTTTTGCAGTGCTGTACTCACATGACATCATGCCTTTCCTTCAGTCACCCTGCCTCTTCCCTTCCATTTTTTGTGTTTTCCTGGAGCAGGGAAAGTCCGGTTTATTTCATTAATGCAGGATTATAGTGCCCTTCCACCCCCACGTATTGCCATCTCTGCACTATGTCTTTTGTTGGGGGCATGTGCTTTAAAAGCTTCCGTCTATCACAATGTCCATCAATGAAAAGAACCAATGAACTGGAGGGGGAAGGAGATGGGGCAGGGTGGGGCAGGGTGGAGTGGGAGAGCAAAGAGGCGAAAGGAGATTTCACCTGTACAGTGGCAACACCACAAACACACATGAAAGAGACCATTAGCTTGACGCGGTAATGAATGGAGGTGGAAATCATGGAGGCAAACCAGGAAAAAGAAGTAGGTGTGATGGAGCCCTCTCTCCATTCAGCAGGGTCCCCTGACCCTCTGGTCAGCATTTTCAGAGGGTTGGAAGAGCTGCCAAGGGAAGGAGGGGGCAGGGAAAGCTGCTTCTGCCAGCCCAGTTGCATGCACATAAATCTGAATCCAACCCAGTATATCTTGATTTCAGCAAAGTATTTGCCAATGTTTCCCATGATATCCTTGCTGACAAGATGGTAACATTTGTTTTGGATGCTATTACTGTTAGGTGGATCCAGAGCTCATTATACCAAGGGAGTGCTCATTAATGGCTCTGCTTCAGCCTGGAGGGAGGTCTGGAGTGGTGCCTCAGGGCTTCATCCTAGGCCCTGTGCTATTCAACATTTGTATAAATGACTTGGATATGAATGTAAAGGGGATGCTTATGAAATTTGCAGATGATACAAAGCTGGGAGGCATACCTAACACCATGGATGACAGGCTGGAACACTAGGTGGAAACTAGCAAGACAAAATTCAACACAGATATACGTAAAGTGTTGCATTAGGTACTAAATAAATGAATAAATAAATAAAACCAAATTGACAACCATAGGCATGCAGATGGGGTGTGCCTGATGTGCCCAGGCACACCCTAATATCCTCAGGTGGGGGGGCCTCCGCTTTCCAAAAAAACCCTCCCACTGCTCCCATCGGCGACAGGATGATGTGCTTTCCAGAAATAAAGCAGGCACAGGTACAGCACCTCCTGCTTCCATCCCTGCCAGCCCACTGGCTGGCTTTCCTTAGTGGGCTTGGGACATGTGTGCTGCATCACCAGGGTACTGCCTCTTTAAGACCTGGAGTCCGGGTTTTAAAAAGGCAGCGCACACTGGCGATGCGGTGCATGTGCCCCGGGCCTGCTAAGGAAAGTCAGTCAGCGGGCTGGCAGGGTTGGAAGCAGGTTGGGCTGCAATTCCCAACAGGGCTGGAGGCTGTTGGGAATTGTAGTACAACACACCTGGAGGGCAGGTGGCAAGTTGGTGAAGCGTGATGCAGATTTTTATTTTTTTAAAATAGTGGTGTTGAGTTTAGGAGCACAATCCTTTCAACGCCTTTACATGGAAGCCAGTCCCCAGAGTTAGACCAGGCAAGTGCATTCCCACTCAGATCTGGAACGTATTTACTTGGAAGTAACCCACACAGTTTATGTTGTCCTCGTCCTCCCTATGTCTCTCTTTCCTTGGCAATCCCAGGACACAAGGTGCATAGCATTAGGCCCATTTCTAGAGCCTCCAGAAACAGGCCCCTCTGCCCCCTCCCGCGTCCAAGAAAGGTGTGTGCAGCCAACTCATCTGTGAAGCTGCCCTTTCTCTGTGAAACGTAAGGCGCGAATCAGCCCAAGAGCAAACTTTGAAGCCCCGGCGGCTCTTTAAAGTGTCGCTGTTCTGCCTTGTGTGGTGGGCTGCAGGCAACAATGGAGGCCATGATCGCCTCCTCTAGGCTTTCTTCTCGCGCCTGGCCTGGCCGAGGGGCCTGGGTTTGTACGGCGTGCAGGAAAAGAGGCGTCCTCGCAAGGCAGGTATCTCCTTTCAGGGCCTCGCAAGCTTGTGCTGTTGCTACCCGTTTTGCTGCTGCTTCTGCTGCAGGAGCAACAGCAGCAGTTGTGCCGCCAGAGCCGAGCGCGCCTCTGGAAGGGAGGGGCCTGACCATGATGCACCCAGTTGGTATTAGAACACTTCACCTTCTATTTATAGGCGCTCCACCAACCGCAGAGCACTCTCCATCTCTCCAGCTCTGTCTGCCGTGGCTCAATTCAACCCCATAATAAACCACTCTCTTCTCCCTACAGCGGCAGGGGGGAAATCCTGCACTCGATCCCCCACCAGCCACTCAAAGCGGGCGCCATGCCTTGTCTCGCTTCCCGACCCTGCCTGCCCGCTGCCAGGCAACTTACTTTTCCACTGCGTGCCTGTCCAGCGCACGGCTCCAGGTCCTGGAGCTATGCGCTGGATGGGCACACAGTGGGAAAGTAAGTTGCCTGGCAGCGGGCAGGCAGGGTGGGCAGGCGACATGTGGTGGCGTCTGCTTCCAGTGGCTGCATCTTTTCTGGGCGTGCCGCGGAGGGAGGGACGTAAAACGCTTGTCCGCGCTGCCCCTCCCCTTCCGCCTTTATGACTGTATATTAAATAAATGTTTAATAATAATAATAATAATAATAATAATAATAATAATAATAATAATAATAAAAAATAATTAATAAAATTCCTAGGGGGGGTTCACCCTAATAAATGTGCTGTGCACCCCTATGGAGACAACACTAGAATGGGATAGTAGTACATGTGAAAAGGATCACGGTGTCTTAGTGGATCGCAAACTGATTATGAGCCAGCAGTGTGATGCAGTTGCTAAAAATGCTAATGCAATCTTAGGCTGCATTAACCCAAGCACAAGTGTCTCAATCAGGAGAATAGTTCCACTTTATCCTGGGCTAGTCAGGCTGCATTTGGAGCATTGTGTCAATTTCTGGGCACCATATTTTAAGAAGGGCATTGACAAACTGGAGTACGCCCAGAGAAGGGTGACCAGAATGGTGTTGGGTCTGAAAACCAAGTCCTATGGGGAACACGCAATAGAGCTGGACATGTTTAGCCTGTATTATGGGGAGAGATAATAGCTATCTTGTCTTCAAATATTGGAAAGGCTGTCATGTAGAAGGCAGAACAGAGTTGTTCCCTGTTGCTCCAGAGTACAGGACTAAAATCCTGTACTCTGGAGCAACAGAGTGGAAATTCCAGGGAAGCAGATTTCAGCTAAACATTAGGAAAAGGTCTTAACTTTAAACTCTCTTTGATAGTGGAAGACACTGTTTCTAGGGGTGGTGGTTATCCTGGCGAACTATCTGTCAGGGATGCTCCATTGCAGATCTTGCATTGATGGGGAGCTGGACTAGGTGACCTCTAAGGTCCCTTCCAACTCTAGCTCTCTACACAGAATTTCACTATGATTCCCCAGTGATGAAGGGTGGGGAAGGCATCCTGCACTTGCTCCACAAAAAATTAAGAAAAGAAAAGAAAAAACAGTCCTCGTCGTCGTCCCGTTCACACATTCCATAACATCCTAACACTTTAATCAGATTCCAGGATGGAGAAGACTGGTAAAATTCAGTTCAGCTTCCTCCTATTATAGTTAGGGACCTGGATTCTAAATTAATTTCATGTAACGACCGTGCAGTTCTATTCTATACACGTTTCCCGGTAGTAAGAGAAACTGAATTCAATGGCACTGTTGCCCCAATAAATGGCATGGAGTCAATGTTGCAGTCTTAACGTGAGGAAGGCGGCACCTTCGCGGTGCTCCCTGCTTGAAGAAGAATAAATCACTCTTGTTTGAAGTTACATTTCCCTCTCGGATTGGAGCGTTTCTACGAGGATTACTTCAGTTGTAATAATAACTCTCAACAAGCAAATGGTCTGAAGATCGCGCGTAATAAAACTTTAGGGTTCCGGATTTGCAGACTAGTAGGGAAACAGGAAAAGGATCGTTGTGCGTGCTTAGCAGGGACAGCTTAAAAATGGATTCAGGACAGAGACATTCAGCTCCCCCATTTTAGACCATTTCTGGTGTTGTAGCTGACTAGTAAATTGCGCTTTAAAAAATCCTCTGACATGTTCAAACTTGGAACGCAAAGGCTCATTGATTAGTTCACCCTTTACCGCACACATTAACCACCTCGTGGTCCTTCGCGAGCAATAAAAGGGCAGCGTTGCCATCCTTTCATTTCATCCTTAAGAGGGAAATGGGGAAGAGTCATCCTGAATATATGTGGACCAGAGACTGGTAACTGTTCTGGATTAGTGAATACGAAGTTAATAGTAGTGTCGTATAAGGGTGGGCTTCCGCACCGCCCCCCTCTTTTTCTGGAGGGACTGTAATGGCATAGGGAGCAATTGATCACCAGATCAATGGCGATTGTTATTGCGCACTAACTAATCAGAAGCGGATATCTGTGATCCGGTGTACGTCCCAGATGCAATCGGAAGGAATGCCTTGGGCGTGATATGCACCCCCACCCCAGGCTGGGCACTCTTTTACCCCCACAGTGCGGGCTTGCTAAACTGCCCAGAGCTTTTTTTGCAGGCGCAGGTCAGTCCCGTTGACGCGATCGCCCTTTTGATTCCCAGCCACGACTCCTCCTAGTCTCGGCGGTCCCGCTCCATTGCCTGCTGCTGCTGCTGCTGCCGCCGCCTCCGGGACTGCTTAGCACGTGACCCACCCCCGCCGGCGCTCCTGCGAAAGCAGCTGCCTTGTTCTGAGCACAAACAAGCCATTCCGAGGGCGGCCCCTGCCTGCCTGCTTCTCCTTCCGCCTCCTCTGCTGCCAGTCAAACGCAAGCGGGGAGCCCGTGGTTAGGCCCGCCGACCAGCCTGCTTGCTACTGGGGGAGGAGGAGACGCGATGGCTTGGAAGATGGCTGAACGGCGCTTCCTCCTCGGCGAGGGAAGAATCGGCTCTGTGATGGGGGCGCCCGGCCTGCCCCTTCCCCTGCCTCCCCCACCTACCCACCCCCTTCCGTCTGGGCGCTTTGAATAGGAGGGCTGCGCTCCCGATCGCCCGCGCTCATCTCCCTCGCCCGCTCTCGTCCTCATCTCAAGCCAGCAGTGTCGAAGCGAAGAAGCCAGGCAGGGAGGCGCACGAAACCAATGCCGGTTTACACGGAGAGGAATTGCCCTGCTCTTTTCTTCTCTCGTGATATGCCGGATGGTTGCCGCAAGACAACGGTGCTGAAAGAGGACCGACTCTAAGGCGGCAATCCTATAAACACTTACCTGGAAGTAAGGCCCGTTGAACTCAAGGGGGTTTACTTCTGACCATACATGCCTAGGATTACCCTGCATCTCTGCTTTAAGAGGTGGTTCTGGAAATGTATGCGTTGGGCACAATTTGCAAGCTAGTAAACTAGGAAAAGTTGCCTTGAGGGAAGCTCACCGGGTTGTGGTTGTGGGGATAAAATGGAAAAGAGGAGGATTGTGTACACTGCTTTGGGATCCCTGGAGGGGGCGGGGAGCGTAATATACATGTAATACAATCAAGAATAAACATTATGGGGCTAAGGTGAGATTAGCAATTTGCCTTCTGAGAGAGAAATGCTTGCATTTTGCAAAAGGGTTTAAATATAAGCCCACTTATTTTCTTTCAAAAATGTGCCTCATTGGTGAGCTGCTCAGTACAGCGAATATTCAGGCTTGCACTTGTGCACTTAGGGCTGTGTGATTAGGTGTCAGTGTCCGTACAGCTGATCCTCAACACATTAGGCGTGATCCAGTTAAGTCCCATTAATTTCAATGGCAGAAATATAAGCACACACTTAATGCTTCCATTGCAATCCTCAGTGGGACTTAGATGAGTTTAATTGGGCCCAGATAGTGTTTGGTGTGTTTAGGGTTGTTAGTGACATGATTATTTCAAAGAAAGCCCCATCCAAATCAATTTTACTTACTTCCAAGTAATGAGGTTTAGAATCTGGTTATTATTATTTATTTTCTTTTTCTGAATTTGTATATATCCATAGCAGTGGTACATATGAAATGGATACATATGAAAATACAACTTTCTAGCAATTATACATAGACTTCAACAAAAGCAAACCAGATATATAAATAAGCATCCATTTGAAGGTGGTGTCTATATGCCACCCATTCAGATGCTGAAATGTTATAAGGTCCTCAATCTATTGCATTACAGGAGGTGAGTGTTTATCATTCCAATGTTGTTTTATCGGTCCTTTAGCTGTCAAAGGGCTACAGTAAATTCACTTATGCTGACCATTCATTAATTTCCATGAAGCAGGTAAATAGTTTAAAGAATGTGTACATCAGCAAATGTTAAAGACTGTTCCAGTACACAATTTATCTGTATAAGCTGGATTCGATGTCACTTACTGTGAAGCAAATTCCATATAGACAAATGCTGAAGTCATGTGCCAGTGGCATAGACAGTTGTATAGTTGTGTTCTCTGTTATCTGCTCCCACTGATGAATTGTGCTTGAGCTTTGCTTTGATGCAAGCCTTATTTATCATTATGTCCTCCACCTTCTTATGTTCACAATGGATTAAGCATACAATAATAGTGGACACTCAAGCAAGACACTCTCATTCTCTCATATCCATATTAGGTCAACTCAAGGTCACCAAAATGACTTCATGGTCATTAGCTTTGCTGGTTGGGGTTGATGGATGTTATAGTCCAACACAGGTGGGAGAAGGCTGAATTATTCAATTGAAGATCTATCTTGGAACTATTCCAGTTCTCACCATGTTTTATGACCCTAAGGAAAGTTTTACAAAGGAAGACCTGCATCAATGAGATAGTAGCAATTTCCTTTGCTAATTTTGCTATGTATATCTGTTGTTAAAACAGTGCTTTCACTCTGTCTGCTCAGCCATCTGCTGTTCCCATTCAGTCCTTCAATGGCAAAGTGCTGCATATTATATCACACACATTTCCAAGGCAACAATGTGATGGCATAAAATACCATATGATGATTTCATGGGGCTAAGTTGGAAAGGGGGGGGGGCTCTCAGTGAAGCAAACATTTGGAATAAAGTATAACCAAACAATGAAATAGATTTCCCCACTCCACACACACCCAATATTTTTTCATCACGTTTATCCCAGACTCACTTTAAAGGGGGGAACTCCTCTCCATACAAAATTTTAAAGGGAGAACTCCTCTCTATATGAAACTTTACAAGTTAAAGAGATGGGAGGGGATAAACTTTACTAGCAGCTCCACCCTCACCAGGAAGATGACCCAGCAAAAGTTCATCCTTCCCGAGTTCCATCATTTTCCCTGCAAGAGTTAAGCTTGTGCAGGATTGTGGGCTCTGCTCCATGTTTGCTTCATGTTCACATCCCATTTGTTTACGGCTCAGTGTAATTATGTATTGGGGGGAGTGCTGGACTTGCACCTCAGGTTAAGTCTCTGCTCATCCATGTTGCAGTTCATGGAATGGCTTTAGACATGTCACTATTGCTCAGCCTTCTACTCACTTCACAGCCTTCTATTCACTTCACTTTACAATCTAAGGAAATCCCATACACATTGTTGCTCTGGGTTCCTTGGAGAAAGGGTGGGATAAAAATGTAATCAATACATGATGTTTCTAGGCAAGTATGCTTGAGTTCGTCACCTAAAATTAAATAAAATGTTGCTGGAGGATATATGACATCAGTACAACCATAAAAAAATGAAAAAATGAAAATAGATATCCAATCCTCACCCTAATCTACAAAATTCATGTTCTCCTTTTGTGTTGATTGTTGGCAAGCTGCTTGACATAAAAGCCTGGGACACTTCACCCCAGTATTTGATATCATGGGCTGTCACTTTAAGACATTCAGCCTGGCGCCCTCTGTACTTGATAAACTTGGAGGGCAGGCATCTCCTGTTGGAATGGCTGAAAAAGCCCAAGCAAGTGATTGTGTGATGAGGTCAGAAACTTCTGGAGACATACTTAGGTCAAGAGTCAGGAATATGACTTAATCAACCATACTAAGATTGAGTGCCTCACAGCTAGGTTAGGCACATTAATCAGCATGAATACACCCCAGGCAAAGAGTCACATACCCACTCAGTATTGCATAATTAGAGATAAGTATGGTGGTTGAGCAAAGCCCTCCATCTTTAAGTCCAGCAATCTTGGAGAAGTCCTGGCTTGATTAGATTTGTGACCTCCAAGTGTCTAAAGCAGCAAGAGTGGTGCTAGGTACCAAAATGATCTGGGGCTCAGGACAAAAATATTGCACAAATTTGCATGTGCTAATTTACATATGCAAATATGGGTGCATCATTAGAAATAATTACTTTACATTTTATAGCAGGCAAGCTCATTTTGCCTGCTTTCAGGACAGAACCATGCAATGTCCTAAACTGTGCTTGTTTAAAACTTACCCTCCATGCATCCACACATTTCTTTGGTCTTTTAGGTCCAAATCCAGATGGAAAGGATGGAGTGCTTGAGACCAACAAAGCTTCAAGGCACCTTAAACATTTACCAATTGCACATTGAACATGGCACACTGGCAAGGGAGAGTGTGGGAATGTATGATAATCCACACTCTTAGGCTGCAAACTTGCACAATTACTAGGGAGTAACCCCATTAAACATAGTGGGATTTACTTCTGAGTTAATCCTCACTCTCCCCCATCTGCCATCACAACAAGCACAACAGCAATGGACAGAATGTGTCTTTACACGAGTGATTTATTGCACGCTCATGTTTGTTCATTCACTGAAATTGGTGGGTCCTTTACACAATGTCATCAACCTCCAGGACATCTCCCACTACATTCCCCCTTTATCCCACTTTCAAAAAGATAAAAGTCAGTAATAAAATTTAATGGCACCATATTGGCAGCATGTAATGCCGGAATAGTTCTATGAACTTGCCAAAGAAGGACTTTCCTCAGTTCAAACCATGTGTCTGCCATGGCCTGAGCACATTTCTCAGTGGGAGGAAAAAGAGAGTAAAATGCCTCCCTGAAATGAAGGGGGACAGATCTGATCCCCCAGCCCACCAAGCTCAGAATAAATGTCCTCTGTTGATTCAGAGCATTCCATTAAATTCAATGGAGCTTACTCCCAAGTAAGGATGCTGAGGGTTGCAGACTTACAGTACAACCTTACATCTACTCAGGAGTAAGTCATAGCTTTCCTAAGGGCTGTGAGGAAACAATATAGAACAAGTTAAGTGATGAAAATAAGACTCCCACCACCAGCAGCCAGGGAGGGAGAGAGGTACTCCCTTGATTCAAACCACGTGTCTGCTGTGTAAAGAAGCCCCTCCTAATCCTGCAAAGAAACCAAAAGCAGAAAGCCCAGGTAAGGATGTAGAGTTTTTGCTTAACACAGAGACACTTAGGCCATAGCTAGACCTAAGGTTTAGCAACACAGGAGGAAGGCCTCTGGCATTCCGTTTGATATTATTATTATTATTATTATTATTATTATTATTATTATTATTATTATTATTATTATTATTTATATAGCACCATCAGTGTACATGGTGCTATATGTGAGCAGCCAATGCCCCTGCTCCTCCCCTTGTCAGGGCCTCACTGCCTACAATGGCCCAGGACACAAGTACAATTGCCTAGTACCAATTGGCTGGGCAGGTCATTGCAGAGTCAGGCGCACTCCAAGAAAACCAGTGACAGTGATGCTGTTAGGCAATTTTGGACTCTGGACTTAATGAAAAGAATGAGCAGACTGTGGAAAGAAAGATAGCAGTCTCCCCTCTACTTTAAAAGGCTGGTGCCTTCATGCTACACTCCCTAGTAGTCTGCTAAGGGAGTGAGTCCTAAGGTCTCCTAGTAACTGCAAGGCGTCTGAGTTCAGAGGTAAGAAGCAGGGTTGTATTAAGGCAGATGACAGCAATTGGGGCAGCTCTAAAGATCTGGGGCACAGTTCAGAAGATCCAAGGGCCATCCTCAGGTGATCACTCCCTAACACTGTCCATGTAAAGAAGTATTCTTTCAGCATTCATTTCACCCAGGGGCATAGTTCCTTTTGTTCAAACACTATAACAACAACAACAACAACAACAACAACAACAACAACAACAACAACCTGATTTTGAATGCCTCCCAAAAGGTCTGGACATTGCTCATTCCTGGCCTTCCCCTCCAAATTTGGTACCTCATCATCGGCATGTGCAAGGGGTGTGCTGGGTGTTCCCTTGGCACACCCTAATGTCTCAAGCAATAAGTGCTGAATTGAGGTGGGCATTGAGTAGGGATCCAGAGGGGGATCCAGAAACAGTGGAAGAACCACTGCCTCCGAAAAATCACCATTGCTCCGAGGAGCAGGCGTGAAAAAGAATCACTCTGCTGGGAGCCTCTTTGCCAGGGGCCATGCCCCCTCAGCCACTAGGCCTCTGCTGGAGTGGCTGCACCAACTGACTTCACACCAGCAGAGGTGTGTGTAAATGATGCCAGGCGCACGCCATGCAGAAATGTTGCCCACGCAACAGGAATGGCTTTCTGGCTGTGCTGCCGCTGCTCCTGACAACGCACCATTGCTCCCAGCAGCAATCATTCTGCTAGGAGCCACACTTCAAAGAGGCCAGGAGGAGGGCCCCTGAAGACTAACATTGCCTCCTCCAGCCAGTGTCACCACAAAGCTTCACCAGTGCTGGGGCTTGAGGAGCATCTCCTCATTCCTCCCCCACTCACCTACAGCCGCCCTCCCATGGTCAGGCTAGCCAAACATGGAGTACGGCATCAGTGTCTACAGAGTTTAATAAATGAATGAATCAAAATAATGTCCTTTATGATTGAGTATTCAACGCATGTTCGCCTTTTTTAAAAAAAAATCCCTGGGTGCACACCCTAATGAAATGTGCTGTGCACACCCATATGCATGCCTATGTATTTTGGTATATAGCAACCTCAGCATTCTTGAGGGTCCATTGATCGCTCTCTCTTGCTGAAATCACTCCTAAGCCATGGAACTCAGAGCTCTGCCAGAAAACCCTGTTAATCTTTTTACACAGAACATTATTATTATTATTATTATTATTATTATTATTATTATTATTTATTTATTTATTTATATAGCACCATCATCCAGTTCTGGCTGCCTAAGGCCAGGTCTACACCTTGTGTCAAATCATAAAAATGTGGAATCAAAAGCAGGATTTAACGTTATGAAAGTGATACATGGAATGTGCATCATGCCCCAACAGTTATGAATGCACTTCAATAGTGCTATAAAACAGTAGTGTAGATCTAGCCTAAATCTCCACTTCTGCTGAAGTGGTGACCCACATATAGACTTTTCCAAAGTACTTTTTCCTCATCACCAGAGGAATTTTCCCACAATCCAGCTCCATCTTCAGGAAGGATCTACCAGGATTCCTGGGAAAGTATCTTTCAAGACCCACCCTATCTTCTAGAGGTCCTTTACCTACAAGTTGTAGCTTTCACCCCTTTAACCACTTTTTGTATTGAGTGATTGTATGGCCATAAGAATTTGTTCTACCTTTGAACCAGCTTTTGGTCAGATGTCCCACCACTAAATTCAGCCTTTCCGTGACAGTCTAAGGGAGGGGGTCCATGACCAGGCCTCTTTTTGGTTCTCCCACTTATGATGTTTTGCTTGAGCACATCTGATTCCCTCAAGACTCCTACCAACCAGGCATGCAGTACATGGTGGAATAACATGCCAAAAACCACACAATGTGGTATATTTTCTGGGTACTTTCTTGCTACATTTTCAAATTTGTGCTAAACTAAAGCAACATGTGTGAAGGTGGCCTTAGTAATCACAAATGATTGAAAATAGTTGACAAATGTTATTTAACAGAAATGTTTTGTAAAAGAAATAGTGCTTATTGCCTGGGGTGTTTCCTTCTTGCAGGTAATGTTTGTGCTGAGGATTTATGGGGCACCATAAATACTAGGAAAAGGGAGATGATATCTCTTATAGCCTTCTGCAACTATAAGGTTGGATCATGTAAGCAGAAAGAAATGCAAGTAGCACCTCCATTTTGCATTGACTATAACTACACAGAGAGAATTCTGATTTTTTTTTTACAGCAAAAGTAGGAAAGCCCTTATTGTAAATTGAGAATCTCAAGCAATGTATTTTCTGACATTAACTGAGTTTGAATAAATGTATTCTGGGATCATTGTTTTCATTTTAGGGAAGGGGCTGGACAACAGAAAAATTAGCCAGTACATAAGCAGCAGCCTTGTCTGATAATTAACAGGGAGTAGATCCTAAATATTTAAGGATCTCATCCTCTGGATTTTATTTTGAGGAGATGGGGGAGAGAAGCATGGAATCCTTTCATTATCATTTAAACACAGCAATGGTTGTAGAGAAAATTACATTTGCAAGTTGCCTAAGCTAAAGTTTGGAGTCTGGGTCTGAAATGCATTTTGAACTGAATCAATTAGGCTTATTCTCAGACATGTCAATGCTGCAAATCAATACTCACTATTCGAGTAAGTCCCATTGAACTCAGTGGTATTTATTTCTAAGTAGACACTGTAAATGAGGTAGTGTTGAGCTGCATTGGCATTTATATCCTCAAACATATTGACTGAGTTCAGATGACATGATAACCCACAATGGGTTAAATAAGCCATGGTGGTTTATTTAACCCATTATGGGTTATTGTGTTGTCTGATGGGTACTTTTTTTTAATCCACAATGGCTTATTTGGCCAAAATAACCCACTCTGATAACCCATGGTCTTCATTAGGGGTTATTTTAACCCATCATGGATTATGGTGACATCTGGTGGTCACCATGAGTTGTTTTAGTTGCCTGCAGAGTTGTGCAGCAAGTGCGATTCAGGTCACTGCCACTCTGTTCCTCGTGGGTGTTCTCTGTGTAATGGAAACATCTCACACAGGCTACTTTAGCAATATCTTCAGTGGGAAATGCACAACTGGGAACACCTTAAATAATCTATGCCAGCAATGTCTCTCTCTCTCTCTCTCTCTCTCTCTCTCTCTCTCTCTCTCTCTCTCTCTCTCTCTCTCTCTCTCTCTCTGTGTGTGTGTGTGTGTGTGTGCGCGCGCGCAATTGTGCTTTAGCCCTATAGTGCTTTAACAAATGAGTGAAAGTGCAGTACAGCACTCCAAGCATGCTACTGCCAATAGGGGAAACACAAGGAATGGGTGAAAAAAAAGTTTGCAGGGATTTGAGGGTATGTCAGGTGCCTCCCTACGAAAGGCATATATGTGTGAGATTTTGTCCTGTTCCTGCAAACTTCCAAGAGTTTCTTTATGCCATCCCCTCTTTGGTGATGTTGTTGTTGTTGTTGTTGTTGTTGTTGTTGTTTGCTCCTTTGTGTGTAATTGCACATGGTTTTGATGGTGCATCACGTGTTTCCCGACTAGAGGAAGCTGTGTATGAAGTTTTGTCCTAATCCTGAAAACTTCCAATAGTTTATTTGCACCAACCCCTTTTTGGTGTACCTGGGGGTTTTGCTCCTGTGTGTAATCAGCAGGGTTCTGGGGCTGTGTATGAGATTTTGTCCCAATCCTGCAAACTTCCAGTGCTCTCGAGCCACCACTTCCTTGTCAGAGTGATGCTGTAAGCACTAAATTAAGCTCCTGTACTTTACCCTTCACCTCTCTCTTCTCACTGGGATATTGTGGAAGGTTAAAACAGGTTGCTGCAATGTTATCAATGAGTGAAACAGCATTCCTGTTCGGGCAGGAGGACTGCAGAGGGACAGGGGCAGGGGGATGACTCAGATTATGCACAGTAGCTTAATAAACAATGCACAGTAGCTTATTTGTCTGATTGTGTGGGGGATAACGGTAGCTTATTTTCAAAATAAGCTACTGTATGTAGCTTATTTAAGCAATCATGGCTTTAAGTGACATCCAGACCCCAGAATTGCTAGCCTAATACAAACTGTAGTAGTAAATAGGTTTGGAGAGGTGGAGGAGAGGAGGGAATCCCTTCCATGCAGAGGAGCAAGCTTTTCAAAGAAACCTCTAAGACACAATTAAGAAGAATAAGTAATGAAAGACAGGATCCCATTTATGCTCATTCACTGACAAAGATAATCATCAGCACAAATGTGCACCTAAATAAATTCCATTTTGTGCATACTGAAAAAATGACACAGTTGAAGTGACAAACACAATGAAAATGTAAACAAGTACAGTCACTACTGGACAAAATATAATCCATCAGGATACCATTTTGTTGTGTCCTTTTCTGTTAAGATCCTCAATTTGTAATCCTTCCAAAATTAAACATCTTTCATATCTTACATGATAAGGCATCCGATACTTTAAAAACTGTCTTGCACTTTAATTGAAAATTATTTTAAAAACAGGCATTCAATGATATACTTTGTGTCACTTTTATGGTTGAAGCACAGGTTATGGCCTTGTTTTTAATCAAAACCTTTTGCATATGGACCGTGATTTGATTTTCAGGGATGTGCCATTCACATGTCTTTTACTTATTACATCTAAGCTCTGAGACACCTTCAGTGAAATCATATTATATTAAAACCGATTATGCTTGGTGCATGTAATGTAACTGGCTGATACACAACCAGGTGTCCCATGGCTGTACCTCATGATATTCAGAGGTTTACACCATAGTTCATGACTATCATAAAAAGTCATGTCTTTACTCATACCAATTAGTTGTGATAAAAGGAGCTCAAATAACTGCATGGCCATATTATTAATTATCCCAGGCTACCTTGTTTGCAAAGCCACTTCCTATAGCAGCCTTCTCCAGCCTTTTGCCCTCCAGTTTTTTTGGGCTTCAACTCCCATCAGCACCAGCCAGCATGGCCAACCAGGCTAGCCTTAGAGGTGGGTGAACTGAGCAGTTGCCCAAACTGAGTGGACGCCAAGCTGAGCAGAGGGGGTGTGAGACACCAAGCTGAGTGCAGTGCCTGTGTTTTGTTTGTGTTTTAACTGCAGTGCATGCAGTGAGCTATGGTGGCAAAAAGCAGGTGTCTGTAACCTTTCTTTCAAGGTTCTACAGATTTTTAGGTACTATCAACAAAATTGAACTCCCTTCAGTTAGCTTTAAAGTATGTTTCTTTTTCAATTTCCACTTTGATGTCATTTGCGCTAGTCAAAATTGGTGGAACACAGATGTACTTTTGAGGCAACGTTACCAACCACTTAGCACTTCAAATACTGTAAACACGATACATACACTATATGAATAATAATAAAATAAAGAATACTTACCAAAAGACAGAAACTGCTACCAAACAACAACAACATATAAGGAAAATCTGTGGTAGTTCTGCTGTGTTGCATAGTGCACTGCCACTGCTCAGACTCTGGCTTTTCGAATTTTGGCTTTTGTAGCATAGTGGCAGAGAGATCGAAGTTTTGAATAATGTTGCTCTCGATGGAGATTACATCTGCACTGGGCCACAAAAATCCTCTGAATGGCCCTGCAAAACTGATTGGTGGGGGGCACTAAAGGCACTCCTCACCCAGGGCACTATTTACTCTAGGGCCAGATTCTCATAGGAAAACAATGTAACAGTACTTTTTGAAATATGTCAATATGTAATAGCTGGGAATAGCCTTGAAAATTCTCTTATTCCCTGGAGCTCTGACTATTCAAACTGAGTCAATTCCAGTTAATTAACAGCACAATTCCATAAATGTCTACTAGAAGTAAGGGCAATTGAGCTCAATGAGGCTTACTCCTAGGTAAATAGATATAGGATTGCAGCCTAAATAGACATCTGTTTAAGAAGAGAGGTCTGTATCCAATGTTAGAGCTCTATCAGTCAAAGGAGGGAGGGAAATCACGCTTGCCCACCATCACTTCTCCACCCCCGCTTTTGTTGCTTGATACTTCCTCTTTCTCTCAGTGAGAGGAAAGAGGAAGTAAAAAAGTGCCCATGGCCCATTCAGGGGCCATCTTTATCGCACCACTTCTGTACACAGCACGAGATAGCAGCAACTTCCATCTTTAAAAATAATAAGGACTTACCGGGGACTTTTTTGTCACATGAAGAAGGCTAGAAAGGGTGGGAGGTGTGTGGGAGACAGATGACATAATGAGAGGGACCCAAAAAAATCCATGAGTGCCCAGTAATGAGCGAGCAATAAAATGCTTGTCTGATGATGCCCTTAGTCCTACTTAGTCTAGATGCATTGAAATGGGTGGGGCTTAACTAGACTAGCATTGGAAATAACCAATTAGATACAACCCACAATTTTTACAGCTTGCCCAGTCAGATAGAATGCATTGTTTTCCTAGAAACCATGAAGGACTGAAAATGAAAGCTGATAGGAGAGAAAGCCAAGTGCTGCTCTTTTGGTTGCTAGAAAGGAGACATAAGGAGCAATTGGCCTTGCGTGCTCAGAGTTATTAGCTGATTATGTTTTGCAGCTATATCCTTGTTATTCCTTCTCTGTATAATTAAACAACAACCAAAGACATCATAAAATGCAGTATTCTTCTTCCAAAACACTGATCTTGCAAAAGGAATCCTGAATTTCCTATTACTCAAGGAATGGAGGGAAATGAAACAAAGAGAATGTTTACATCATCAGCAATAAAACCAAGGTACTGAGGGGGAAAGGATCAGAGAAGTTGCAGTAAGCTGAAATACTGAAGAAAAAGTAACATACTGGTCAGATTAAGAGAGGATTATACTGACATACTCCACAGAAGCATAATCAATCTTTGACTTAATAATTCAATACCCCTGACTGCAGCCCCAAAATAAAAAAAAGTATCAAAGCTTGAAGTATCAATATAAAAGAGCATTTCTGGATATAATAACTTCTAACTGTAACTTCCTGTGGTTGGAATACAAAAGACAAAAGAGTTTATTCATGGTTTCATCCAACATCAAAGTCTGGAATGTTCAGAGCAAAAGCTAGAATCCTCAGAACCAGCTTCAATGAGACCGTCAGTGGCCTCTTCAGAGAGGCAGGGGGAGACCAGCTTCAGAAAGCTAAGGATTAACCAAGAGCCAACAAAAGCTTTCAAAAGTCATGGGGAAATACAATAATTTTGTGTGGTTAGGGACACCCAAGAATTGGCAATGCAATCCCCCCCCCCAAAAAAGAATAGGGTTAGGGTCATTTATTTGTTATTATTTATGAACCAGGCCATGCCTGCCACTTAAGCCAAGGCAGCTCTGCAGGATCCAACTCTTGTTCATTCAATTTTCCTGGCAGATTTCCATGAGAAAGTCATTGGCCATGTCCATTTAGTTTGCATTTGAACTGTCATGGGTTTTGCATTCAGAAAACTACTGAGACATATTGCTATTTTGGGACTTATTTCGCTTAAGGTCATCGCACCTCATAGAAAAGTAAACATGACCTGACTACAGTTCTCCATGCTCTGGGAACATCAAGGTTAGATTACTGTAATGTGCTCTACATGGGGCTACCTATGTTCAGAAAGTTCAATTGGTTCAGAATACATCTTCAAGGTTGCTAAATGGGACTTCTAGAAATGAGCACATTTCAAAAGAGCTTAAAAGAACTCCACTGGCTACCAATGTATTTCCAGTCACAAATCAAAGTACTGTTTTTGACCTTTAAAGCTCCAAACATTTGAAGACCAGAGTATCAGAAAATGACCCCTGTCCAGGCACTAAAACTGTCATCAGAAGCCTGGCACAGGGCACCCTCACCTCCAGAAGGATGCCTCTTCCCTGCCTGAGCTGAGCAGTGATCCTGGGCAGGGTGGCATTTGCAGCCAGGCCTGGATGGAGATAGCATTTTGGCCTGCTGGCCAACGCACGCAGTGCCCATGTGCTGCTGAAAGGGGGCAGGACTTAGGCTTTATAAACTCACCACTTGCCCTGCCCTACACAGATGCATTTTTGTCAGCACACAGTGGGGCAAGGAAGCTGGTTGTCAAGGCCTGTTTTGGCCTTGCTTATGGGCTATGGAGACTTTGCATCAGGACCTATTCAGGCCTTGCGTCTGGGCCAACTGAGGCATTGTAATAGGGCCCATTGTGGCCTTCAGAATTGTGACCTAGGGCCTAGCATAGAGTCCTTACAAGGGGCAGCTGAGTCCTTAGGTGGCTGGTAGCAGGACCTCAGGCTGCCTGGAGGGAAGGGGTCACTAAAGGTGGGGCCAAGAAAGTCAGTGGATATGGAGCTGTCTTTGAATCCCAAATAAACAGAATCAGAAAACTGAGGCACAAAACGTGCAAAGGGGGGGAATCATATAACCCACAAAAGTCCTTCTTTGGACCCACAGTCTCTATTCCTAAGAATCAGGCAAAGACTTCTTTTTGTTTAAGGTATACAGGTAGGAGAAGGAGGAGTGGTGATGGCAGGGCACCTGGAGAGCCCTCTGAATAGGACAACCACTGCATGGATCCCAAAGACACATACCCGACACACACACCAAGGGACATAGCCACAAAGGGAAAGGAAGGCTACCCTCAACAGCTCCCTCCCCCCACATTCCCTACCAAAGAGGTGTGAAGGACCAGTCTGGTGGCAAAAGCGGAGCATTGGCAGCTATTCCCTCTTGCACAGAAGCACTGGAAGGAGCAAGCACATGCTCACAAAACCCAACAGTGGACCTGGAACTGCCAGGATTGGAAACTCAGCCCGCACAGACGGCATGGCAGTTGGAGGCAGTAGCATCCTTCGGTGAGTATGGCTCCCCAACATCTTTGGTGCAGGGACAGAGTGGCCTCCAGTATGGAACCCAGTGCAGTACAGCTTGCTGGCCATGCTGATGGGCATGGGCATGCCTTCCCAGCAGCAGGGGGCTCCATAGCTCAACAGGCCACACCTCTATCTGCATGTGAACAGGTTTGGCAGGGTGCAAAGAAGCAAGCCATGGTATTACAACCATTGACCTACAGCAGCGCCTTGCCATATGATGAGGTGGCCCTGCCATGAGGAGACCATCTGTTCCCGGAAACAAAATAAAAGATATGGCAAGGGGAATATGTAGATGCGCATATTCTGAGCAGATGCGCATATTCTGTAGTCTGAGCAGAGTGAGAGGAATAAGGAGAGGGAAGACGACAGGGATCAAGAAAGGCACTGGAGGAAAAAGATTGAGTGTGGTTGGTCCAACTGGTTACCAGGTTATCTGATCTTTGCAGGGGTGGTGATGCAGGCCCAGCCCTGGCACACTACTACACTTTTCCAGTACTATTTATTGGACATACTCAAATGTTATGAATGGGGTGAGGTGGGTACGATATGTCGAATCATTCCATATGAGGGTGGCCATTAACCCCTTGCTATACTGGGATGAGCAACAGCCACAGCTGTGTCTTCAAATAAAGACCCAACCTAGTCCCACAGATGGGTGTAGGTCAGATAATGCTCATCTGGTCTCCCGCCAGGGTCTTTCAACTGGAGGCAAGGCCCTGGCTTGGCAGGGGTGGGGGGTTCAGCCCACCCACTCTGCTGGGAGTTTAGTTCCCAGGGCTTCTGTAACAAGAGCCCATGTAGGTAGAAACATGAGTGCACCATCTGCCCTGGGCTTTCAGAAGATGCCCCAAAGGTCATGGAAACGGTGTGGAAGAGCAGAGCAGAAAAGAGGGGCCAGGCCAGGCCAGGCCAGGCCAGGCCCCTCATAAAAGGACCCACCCCAATTAAATTAGGCTCTATGGTGAATTTGTTGAAGAAATATCCTCATAAGGGTTTGAGATGGAGGAAGAACAAGTGAACGAAAGTTTGATAAAATGGGGCCAGAATATGGGACATAGTGTACCAATGGCACAATGGGAAAATATGTGGACAAGAGGGCTAAAATTTACGTTAAGTACCAATCTTAAAGAATTTTTTAACAAAACGATGTATAGGTGTCATATGCCACCAGCAAAATTGGCCAAAATGTATAAAGGGGAATCTGGATTGTGCTGGAAATGCGAAGAGCAGGAAGGGACATTCTACCATGCATGGTGGACCTGCAAAAAAGCAAAGACTTTCTGGATACAAATCCATTCTGTAATCCAAAACATCCAAAAAATTAATATCCAACTGAAACCGGAATACTTTCTTTTGGGATTTATGGATGAGCAGATGAAAAAGAACCATGGGACTATATTCTTATATATGACAACAGCTGCAAGACTGATATATGCACAAAGATGGAAGGGCAAAATAGTGCCCACAATAGAGGAATGGCTACTGAAGATGTTTGAGCTAGCGGAGATAGCGAAACTCACAGCAATAATGAGAGAAAAATCGACTGTAAGATTTATAACTGAATGGGAACCTTTTGTAAACTTTATGAAGGGACGAGAAAAAAATGACTTGTATATCTGTGGATTCAACCAATAGTGTAGAAAATGTGGAGAGAGAAATTAGAGATTTGGATTTGACAGTGATAAAGAAAAACAATAATAATAACGACAACGTTGTTATGTATTTTTGCTGAGGAGAATATTGGAAGAACATTTTATTTGGTGTTTTGTTTGTCTATTTGATTTTGTTTTGTCTTATTTTTGTGGGCGTGTCTTTATAGGTATATTTTTTTTAGTGTTTTTTATTTACGGTTGTTTGGAAATAATAATTAAAAAAAGATAAAAGAAATATCCTCATAAGGAAGATGCCAAATATTTAACCAAGGGGTTTCAGTTAGGTTTTATGATCCCATTCAAAGGTTTTTAGAGCCCCCTTTTGGGCAGACAACTTACACTCTGTGCATGGCGAGGAGGATGTTGTCTGCAAGAAGTTAAAAGGGATCTTATTGTGGGATGGATCCTGGCCCTTTTTAGTTCCCACCACTCTGAGGGGGTCTGCTCCCTCAGAGTGGTCCCCCCAAAACCCCAGGCTTTTGACGTATTTCAGGGTTTAGTTGCAATTGGGCTTTCTCAGTAATGGGAATTTCTCTCCTATTTATCTGTTTACCTGGTGCTGAATCTGATGGTAAGTTTTTTTAAAAAATTAAATTTATTAAACTCTATTTAACAAAGCAGTTTTAAAAAGTTAAATATATATATAAAAACATACAAGTCAGACAGCGTTTCTATTAAATACACAAACACGATTTCTGTAGATGCCGAACCAAGCTTGTTTCCTTCAATTTACCGTGGTCAGAGGAAGATTTGTTAAACCAGAGTTGGATGGTAAGTTAAAAAGAAAAATATTCCCCCACCCCATCCCAACCTCAGTGGTTTAATAGTTTTAACTGATCCTTCAGTTTTACTGCTGCTTTTAATTGTGACTCTGTGCTGATCTTTTATTTTAGTTTAACGTGTCTATCATTAAGTTGTTTTAAGTGATGTTGTAAGCCACACTGGAATTTCATATAAAAAAGTGAGTAGAAAGAAAGAGAAAATGATGTGATTTGATGGGAAAGGGTTATATATTGCATGAACAGAATGAGAAACCTGCCACACACAGAGCTCCATCACACCTGGCTACCGTCACTTCTCCGCCGTGGCTCAGTTACTTCTGGTTCGAAAACAGGAGGTAAAGAAGGAGCCCGAGGCCCATTCCACACATAGCAGGAGAGAGCAGCAACTGGACTTTTTCTGGTTTTTATTGCGGCACAAGGAAGGCCAGATGGGGGGGGAAAGTGCGTGAGAGGCAGAAGACGTCATGTGAGGGACCTCCGAGAAATCTGTGAGTGCCCAGTAACGAGCGTCTAATAAAACGCTCATCGGATGGAGCTCTAAGCTGGCTTGATCCACCCTGCCCTCCATTTAGGTAAATATGAACTTTGATACTGACTGTTAGATTGAGAAGAACCGAGCTTTTACTATGTTATGAATCTAAGTTTTACTATGTTATTAATATGCTTGCTATTATCTTCATTGTACTTTTAGTGATTATAACTTGTGTGTATTTAAGAATGTTTGTTTTTCTTTTTTCATCATCATCGTCATCATCATCATCATCGTCGTTCTGGTTACATAGGACAAGTAATAGAGAGTCCATACAAATATACGTATTCCTGCCTGGCTTTAAGGTGGTTTAATATTAATTTAATTTAATTTAATTTAATTTAATTTAATTTTGGGCACCCCAGAAATTAGTCTGTTTACCCATCCACCTATACTTTTCATAGCTCTATATACACTGATGGAGGTGTCCTCTCTTCTTCTTCTTTGTTCACATAGTCAATAAATTCCCTCCATACCCCCTCAAATTTATCTTCCCTTAGTTAACCTTGTGCTTTTAAAGAATGTTTGTTATCTGCTTCATCTTAGCTAAAATTTGTTATTCCCTTAAACTGTTTGAGCAATAAAGATATCTTCTTTGATATCATATTTGTGTTGTCTGGCTTGAAGGAAGTTGTATTCTCTCTTGACCTGGTGAATGTCAGATACATCCGTTCAAGTTTAGGAAACAAGCTAGTCAGATAGAGCAAGAAGCAGTTATTCGTTTCAGTGTGGCATGTAAGGGTTAAAATTAGGACTGTCAACTGGCCCAAGAATTTCATTTGATTAATTAGCTATCTACTCTTTAACCAATTAATTCTTCAAATGTAAGATATTTGCATATAGTGAAAGATTCAGTATAAGTAGTACCTATTTTAAATTACTGAAGAAAGTGTAAGATAACTTACAGATAAAGAAACAACAGCTAGCACTCACTGTTAAAAAGAAAATTGGTGTGTTCTTTTCCTGTACCTATTACAATGCACTTCAACTACAGCCTCAAAAACTAAACAAGGGCACCCTTAACTTTCAGCCATGTGATTAAAATTTGCTGTCGCTAATTAAAAAGGGATTCCCAATGACAAAACTGATTAAAGCTTTCAGACTTAGTTGAAACATAATAAGAATGTAAATATCCTGAGAGAACATCCTGCTACTTGATGTGAGTTGGTAAAATGAATAAATCTGCCTCAAGGTACAGGTATGGCGGATTCATGAAAAGCATTGCCAATTTTAGTACGGCCCCAGCATAATTTGGGAAGCAAGTTTGAATTTTGTCAGAACCACAATACTTGACCTCAGTGCTATTTGTTTTGCTAATTTGGTATCAATAGGCCAAAATAACTGTGCTGTGAGCATTTCAAAACAAACACGGATTTCCTTAGTTATTTGGGTGAAATGTTTCTTTAAAAATAAGAGCAGCTACTGTTGTGATATATTTCTATACTATCCCAGTTAATACAACCATACTATATATTTTTCCCATTCTGTTAATAGCAGGTTGATGATAATGGAAGATAAAGTGTCACACTTGTTTCTGTGGTACAGTCTTGATTTCCTCTCTCATTCCCCGCTTTTAAAGATAAAACATTCACTTACATAGGATTCCCAAGTATTCATTGGCAACTACATGCTACTCTTCAGAAGAGTGCTAGAATAGAATAATTTGAAAGGAAGGAGAGCAAGAAGTGTGAAGACTCAGAAGATCTGGATTTATTCACTTCTGCGGGGGAGGGGGGGAGCGTCACCTTTTGGTGCAATGGGATGCATTGTAAAGGCAGAACTGGTGCCTGTTATAAGCCAGAGAGAAAAGCCATTCCCACCAGGGAAGCTTTAGCAGAATTCAGAGCAGGAGGCGAAATCTATCAGAGGTAGGGAAATCCCCCCTTAATCTCCACCTTTTCCTTTCTGTGGTCTCCTTAAAAGTATTGACAGGTTTGTTTTCCAGAAGAAAGGGAGAAAAACTCTCATTGTGTATGCTGTGCACAGTTTCCAGAAGATGGGGTAGGTAACGTGGAACCATGATCAGGCAGCTGTGGGATACCTTTTAACATTTGTGACTGCAGAAAGGAGGAGGCCAACCTGTGTATCCAGTCATCAGCTTATTCATCTCCCCTTCCCACCCCCACCCCCCACTGTCCACTACACTAGAAGTGGAGGGGGGAGTACTGGATTGCATAGAGTTGCTTTTTTATTATTCTGCCACCCAGGATGATCCTAAAGAACTATTTCTGACTTTGGTTCAGCAATGGCCAGTGCAGGAATTAGCATGTGCACATTGTGGCTTGTGGGCTTCAGGTGGCGCACTAGATCAGCACTCAAGAAACCTTCCACCTGGAAGTGCTCTGAATTGCCAAAGGGGAAGCCACGTGACACTTAAAAGCAGAATTTAAGTTTCATTCTTCCACCCCAATGGCACACCTTGCTGAGTGACCCTCTCTTAATTTTCAGTGCTTACACACATTCCACAAGAAACCATGAGGTTTGTCCCTAAATAGCTCGATCCCCAACAAAGTTTTTACATTCTTATGTAACTTGTGGCAGGTGAATACAGCAGAATATTAGATTAATGATCATTCTGGAATGTTTGCAAATAGCCTTGAGGACTTGGTTAGAATTTTGTGCAAAGGGAATGCAGGACTAGATAGGCCTTTGCTCTGATCCAGCACGACACTTCTTCTGTCCTTTTGTTCTCAGGGGCATCTACTAGCATTCGAAGAAAGCAGTCATCAAACATCTCTTTTTCTCTACCCACTTCCCTATTTCTCCCCCCCCCCCCCTTCTCCCTCTCTCTCTACTAGCAACATCATTCTGTTGGCTTATTTACTCTGTCAGTTTAACATGGGTCAGTGCTGAGTGAAGTACATTTAAGCCACACATCTGGGAATCATTTTAGGAATCACAGTCAACTACTTTGTCATGGTTCCCATTGTACCACACATTTCCCCACAACAGTATGGGGAACCATTGCATGCAGAAACCCAGACCCTTGATTTTCACATTTGAGCCAAACTAGTCTTTTGTGTTCTCCCTTGCCTGCCCCCCTACTACTACCTTTACCCTGAAGCACAGCACATAGCTAGGAGAACCTAGCTGATACACATCTTCCCTCTTGTTTTGTTGTCAATATTACTTGGTGCAAATGTTGTGGGTGCACAATGTCTCCATGCCACAGCTCCTTCCAAAACTAGGCTGCTAGTACATGTCCATAATGGAAGTGAACCCAATGGGAGTGAGACAAGTGTCAGCAGAAATATGGCCACTCATTTCATCAAGGCCACCCAATGATGCATCTTTGCTGGTATTGGCATTGAAATCCAAGTTTCTGATTCTCTGTTAACCACTAGAATAGGGATGGTTAAGTATGGTTTTCTCAGGGACCCTTTTATTCTTTTGACATTCCTCCAAGGGCTAAAAGAATCTGACCTCATCACAGACGGTTAGACACTATAAAAAAGGGGGTTGGCATAATCTGGCAGCAAAAGCTTACAGCATTTACATATCATAAAGCCATTGATTGTTGGGTTAGGGAGATTGAGGAAGGATTACAAAAAAGCAAAGGTAGCCATGATGACCATAAGAAAAACTCCAAACTAGTCTAGACTTGCAGTCAATGTGACTTTACCACCTGGTCACCTTTTCCCCCTCCCCATTCCCCCACCTGCCTTTGATAACACATTGCCTGAAGAAGAGAGGAGCACAAAAGCTTGCACATATCAAATGATCTTTCCGTTGGCCTAATAAAGGCATTACAGCAACCTGGACTGAGGAAGCATTGTGTTTCCAGTGTGTGTGTGTGTGATTAGTAATACAATGCCATTTATATTAAATATACAGAGAGAACTATTGCTTATTTTCTTAACAAGTGAAATGGAGCAAAAGTTTCCCCGAATCTAGATTAAAATTCCATAAGGACCGGGAGGTCAGGAAAAGTTGTTCTGGGAGCCAGAGCTATCCTATGGGCTCCCAATTGACTCTGCCCTAGATCAAGAATGGACAGCTGACCACATGTGATCAGCATCAGATCCTTATCATTGTACATGTGGAGGCTGTTCCCAAGCATAAATCTGTGTTGTTAGATTCACAGTGAAGGTGACAGCAATATGACGGCACAAGAGAATATCAAGGGTACTTCAGCAAAGGCAGGTGAGCCCTGGTTTTCTCTTGTATCACCTTCACACCATCCACTCCAAGCTTGAAAATTCATATGTGTACTTGAGAATACTCCTTTTACCCTGAGAAAGGCAATGACATCATGGTCGGTAATAATCCAGGCCCAAGCACATTAGCTGGGAGGGTCTAATCACTAGGCCTAGGAAATTGGTGTTTCTTTGCCTTTACATGGGCAAGACTCTTTCTCTCTTTCTCTCTCTCTCTCTCTCTCTCTCTCTCTCTCACTCACTCACTCACTCACTCACTCTGTGAGTGTTTTTAACATAAGGAAACTCTTTATGACTGTTTGAAAATCATAGGGTGAACGTCAGTAAAAACTAACAATGTAAAGCAAACAAGCAATGCATAACTGATGCAGTGATACTCCTTAAAATATCAGTTCCTAAATCTTCATTTCCTAAAGGAATAAGAAAAGGGCCATGTACATCATACTGCAGGCTTCACCATAGCAGACCCCCCATGGATGGCAATTTTTAATTCAACAGCATTGGATGAATTAGCAGCAGAAGATTAATTCCTTCCTGTCATCTCCCCAGGGGTGTTAAATGATCTCCGGTACAATTTTTCTTGCCTACAACACTGTAATCTGGAAATACATTGCTAACGGCCTCAGCTTATAAGGGGTCTAATGAGGCCAAATGATTGTCCAGCTTCTGAGAATGGATTATCAGCCCAAGGTGTGTTTTCTTAATGAAATGGTGATTTCTTGCAAAGCGATCCCTCTCTGTAATATGAAAGGCACAGCACAGCAAGCAAAGCAGTTAGGATGAATCTTAAGCAACGAAGGAGAAAATGCTTATACTGTATGCATACCAGACACTAAAAAGCACAAGTATTTATTTATTTATTTATTTATTTATTTATTTATTTATTTATTTATTTGTTAAAAATGCCACACCTTTCAAAAACAACCCCCATCAACTTATTTTTTTTTAAAAAAAATCACAATAAAACCATGTTCATAAAACACAATTAATAATGCAGCCTATCCCAGGGCTGGCCCAGTTTCAAGGTCTGAGGCATCCCAGAGTGCAGGATATGGACTAATGGGCTCAAGTTACAGGAAGCCAAATTCTGGCTGGATATCGGGGGGGGGGGACTTCCTGTTAGAGCAGTATGACAATGGAACCAATTACCTAGGGAGGTCATGGGTCGTCCTACACTCGAGGCATTCAAGAAGCAGCTGGACAGCCATCTGTCAGGGATGCTTTAAGTTGGATTCCTCCATTGAGCAGGGGGTTGGGCTCGATGGCCTCACAGGCCCCTTCCAACTCTACTATTCTATGATAATTAATATAATATTTTGAATTGTATTCATTATATTGTATAAAATACAATATAATACAATACTTTGAATATGTGGCTCTTGACTGGTGCTGAAAATCTGCTACAGGAGGCAGTTACCTCATTCTCCTTAATGGTAGGGCTGGCCCTGGCCTCTCTAGATACTGTTGTAATGGGTCTGAATGGCGTTAACATGGAAGAGACAACAAAAGGTACATTCTACAGGAGGCAGCTTTTACATTTGCATCGGCATCTGATTTAAGCACAAACCAATTTAAGCCTCACATATGAAAATGTTGTTATTCTTTTATTATATTTGCCCAGGCATATTTAACATATTTATTTCTATTGTACAATTGTAACAGTAGTTGTTACAATTGTACAATACTTGTGCTACCAATGATCCAGCTGCTAGTTCTTATTTTCCTTACTTGTCTAGCACCTTAATATGTGGTTTAGCACCTCAGAATTGTCAGATTTTTCATAGACCTGCCAATAGATATTATCTACCATAACACTCATTCCAATAAACAATGTGGTATATCTATACAGGAAATTAATGCACCATCATGTTAGTATCTTTGTATATGTTGCCCCCACCCCATTTAATAATAAACATTTCCAAAGCTCTCAGATATCCTCATACATTCACACACAGCATTTAGTTCCATCAAAAGCCAGGTGGAAAAGATAAATGGAGGAAAATCACATTTCCTTATTGTCACTTCTCCACCCACACATTTGTCCCTCGTTACTTCCTCTTTTGAAAGAGGAAGTAATCAATATGCATGTGGCCCATTCAGTGGGCCATTTTGATCATGCTGCTTCTCCTGCACACAGAAGGAGATAGCAGCAACTTCTGTCTTTAAAAATAAGTCTGACTTACTGGAGTGATTTCTGTTGTTGTGTGAAGAAAGCTAGAAGGGTTGGGAGGCGCTTGGGAGGCAGATGATGTCATGAGAGGGACCCATGAAAATCCGTGAGTGCCCAGTACCAAGTGTGCAATAAAAACACTCATCTGATGGAGCTCAAAGAGGAAGTTGAAGGCGCTAATGGCTCTGCTATCAGGAAACGTACGACCAGCCTTCCACAACCTGGTGCTTCCAGATATTTTGGACTTTCACTCCCTTCAGCCACAGCCAGCATAGCCAATGGTCAAATGTCTGGGTACTAGGGTGGCGAAAGATGACATACACAGAGGCTGTCCTTCTTGGCTAGTTTCAGTCTTAGAATCCCAGGAGCAGCATGTAACAGCCAGATAAAGACAGGCTGGGTTCAGCAACATATATGCTGAACGTAGCGGTGACATCATTTTCGATTTTGGATCATGCCAGGATGGAAGTGTCAAATCTAGGTATAGTTCCATCTGGATCCCATCTTTACAAATCTCTTTCACTTACCGTATTTCTTTGATTGTAAGACGCCATCGATTGTAAGACACACACTAATTTCAGTACCACCAACAGAAAAAAAACCCTAAGACACACCCACGATTCTAAGACGCACCCCATTTTTAGAGATGTTTATATGGGGGGGAAAGTGCGTCTTAGAATCGAAGAAATAGGGTAATATTGCCAAAGAAACCAATGGATCTCATGTACATGCTCTTTCCAATGTTTTGGCATAATGAAAGAAGACAGGATCTTATCCTTGTAAATGCATTCCAAAGACCTAGACTCAAGAGCTTGCTCCCTTCACAATAACAAAGTTCTGGCACATGGAGGCCATTTCCAATGTAATCATGTACACATGGCTTTCTTTTCTTTTTTCATGCAATGATTATGCATCCAAACGAATATACATGGATTGTTCTTGATGCTATGTAGCGTTGGACTCTTGGTTGAATCCCACTAAACAAATGGTCAAGGAATACCTAATTTCTTTGAACGATTTCAAATCTCCAGGGCCCAATGAACTGCATCCTAGAATAATGAAGGAGCTAGCAGAACGCTCAGAACCACTGTCTATTATCTTTGCAAAATCAGGAGTCCTTGCACTGGAGAAAATGGCCACTTTCCCCACATGGGGGCCAGTCCCCTTCTGCATAGCCCACCCTGTCTCCTTCCTGAGTGTCCAAAATTTTGTCTCCCTTTAACAGCCAGATCCTGTGCCTGTCAATTCAGAACTACAGTCAACTTTAGAGTACAGAGCTGTAGCTGTAGCTCAGTGGGAGAGCCCATGCTTGCATGCAAAAGGTCCCACGTTCAATCCCAGGCAGGACTACTGAAGACTTTGCCCTGTCTGGAGACCTGGAGGGCAACTGGCAGTAAATGTAGACAACATTGAGCTGGGCAAGAGTCTGACTTAGTATAAGGCAGCTTTCAGGGAAAGAGGTCATGTTTCCACAAAAGAAATTGGCATGCTTCCTAAATTTAAGGATGTTCTCAGAAGGAAATTTTCCTGTAAGTTTCCAGCTGTACCTCCCCCAAAAAACATTTTAGAGGATGGCGGGGGCTCCTGAACAACTGAGATGGAGGTAGCCTGGCCAGATGCAAAAGGGGACAGGATTCCTACACCTTTAATAGTTGCATAGTAGAGGGAATTTGAGCAGGTACAACTTGCATGGCAAGCTATACCTTAGTTATTTTTCTATATAAAAATCCTATACCACACTTCAGTATAGCTTGCAGGGCAGTTTACAAAAATCAAGGTAAAATATGAATAAAACATAATTAATACATTTAAAGCCTGGGAAAGCAAATATGTCTTTGCCTGGCACTGGAAAATTAACAACATTAGGACCGAGCAAGCTTCTTTGGGGAGAGAATTCCAAAACGGGGGGCCACCACTGAAATGCCTGTCTCTTTGGTCATCACCCACCTGACCTCAGATGGTAGGAGAACCTAGAGGAGAGCCTCTGAATATGATGTCAATAAAGATGTTTTAATCATGTGTGGTATGTTTTTAATCAGTTTTTAATGTGTATTTTATATGTTTTTATACTGCTTGTTTTATATTTTGAATGGTTTTAGTTTTTGTGAACCATCCAGGGAGCTTCGGCTATTGGGCGGTATAAAAATGCAATAAATAATAATAATAATAATAATAATAATAATAATAATAATAATGTGCAGATTGGCATGGGAGCAGGCATTCCTTCAGGAACCTGGACCCTAAGTTATATTGAGCTTTAAAGGTGAGCACCAACACCTTGAATTGTACTCTGATATGGACAGGGAACCAGTGAAGTTCTTTCAACACTGGCACGATATGTTCCCTCCAACCAGTCCCAATCAATAGTCTAGCAGCTGTATTTTGATGTATCTGAACTGTCTTCAAAGGCAACCCCACATACAACACATTACAGTAGTCTAATCAATCCTAGATGTTAACAGAGGCCAGGCAAGCTCTGCCCAAGAGAGGCTGCACCTGGTACATCAGCCTAAACAGGTGAAACACACTCCTTTCCACAGAGCTTCCACTAACAGAGAAGGATCTAGGAATGCCCCCAGACAATGAACTTGATCCTTTTGAGGGAGTGCAGCCCTGTCCAGACTAGGTTGAACACCATCTCTCTGAACAGCCCAGTCATATATTTGCAGAATCTCCATCTTGTCGGGGCTAAGGTTCAGTTTATTGGCCCTTATCCAGCCAATTACTGATTCCAGACATTGGTTCAGCACTTCCACTGCCTCACCTAAATACTGAATTGGATGAAAAAGAGAGATAGAGCTGGGTGCCATCAGCATACTGATGGCATCTCACTCCAAATCCCCAAATGACCTCTCCCAGCAGTTTCATGTAAATGTTAAAAAAGATATGAGACAAGACAGAATCCTGTGGGCCCTCAGCACTACCTTCTGGAACCCCCATATCACCATGCCTCCTACTCCCAACCCAGAGAGCCTGTCCAGAATGGTCAATAGTACTGAATGCCGCTGACAGGTCCAGGAGAATTAGCAGGGTTGCATTCTCCTGCCCTTCTCCTGGCATAGGTCATCCAGGAGGGCAACCAAGGCAGTTTCTGTACCAAAACCAGGCCTGAAATCAAATTGACAATCAGTCTCTCATCCAAGAACAGTTGGAGCTACACAGCCACTACCTACTGAAATACTTTGCCCAAGAAGGGGCTGTTAGCAACCAGGCAAGAATGGTTAAAATCCCTGGGAGTTCAGGGAGGACTACTTTAGACTATCTCTTTCAAGGTAGCTGGGACCATATTGGTCCCTTTCTCATATTGGCAGTAAGCAACCCCTGGACCCAGCCCTACTTGCAGCCAGTCACCCCCCTTCTACTTGCAGTTAGTGACCATAAAGGGCAAAGATCAAGCAAACAAATGGTAGGCGAGACTCCTCCAAGCATCTTGTCCACGTCCTGACCGCATTCATCCCACAAATCATGGCTTGACAGCCACAACCAATAATTAAACCTGCTGGAATTCTTTCTTCTCTGCAACTATTAAAGATGAAGGAGCCCTTTCCTCTTTTGTATCTGGCCTCACCAGGTGGGGCACTGGGGGTTGCTTGGGAAGGAAGAAATGTTCCCAATTTTGTACTACCGTATTTCTTCGATTGTAAGACGCCATCGATTGTAAGACGCACAATAATTTCAGTACCACCAACAGAAAAAAAAAACCTAAGACACACCCGCAATTCTAAGACACACCCCATTTTTAGAGATGTTTATATGGGGGTAAAAGTGCATCTTAGAATCAAAGAAATAGGGTATTCTACTTTGGAAAACCCATATTGCTCAAGGAGAGTCTCCAACTCCCCAAGAGGCTTTGGGGGTACATGTGGAGGCATGGGGGAGTAGGGGACATTTGTGAACTTCCTGAAGTTAACATCTTAGGGTGCCTTATAAGCCATTCTGCACAAGATGGCCCCCAATATACAAAGTGAAAACTACAGACATCTGTCCCGCGTATTTCTGTGGCCCTTATTCTTATTGTATTCAGTGAGGCTTACTCCCAGGTAAGTGGGCATAGCATTAGCCTTGAATGGTCACGGAGACAAAAATTGAAAATATTGGATTTAAACAGTCTGTAATATTCCTTTTAATCTTCACAGTAGGGAACATCAAAGGCTTCCAGTGTTCTTCCCAAAATGAAGCACTTAAATTTCTAAAATGAAAGATGCCACAGCTCAAGGCAGCCTGAATGTTATATCCTCTAAGGGCTTCCATAAGTGTACGCTGATTATTCCCTAGAGGAGGGGTGAGCAAATTTGGGGGATCCAGGCACTGTTTTTGCTCCCCCATGGGCAACACTCTGCACAGCAGACACGAAACATTTTTTTGCCCAAAGAAGAGGGCACATTAGCACTACAGAAAATGGGCCACATTTAGCTTGTAAATGGGACAAATTGTTTCAAAGCTAAATTTCACCTGTATAGTGCTCCTTAATGTCTACAGGGTGCTATACTGGTCAAATTTAGCTTTAGAACAAGCTAAATTTCTGTTTAGTGCTCCATAGCACTTTGATTTAAAATTGTATTTATTTATTTTCACTATGGTGCAGGCCTCAAGCATCCATGGACTGCATGCCACCCACTTCTGCCCTAAAGAATGATGAGCACTCTGCAGATGCTCACAGGAACTCTCTTCTACACATGAGTTAGGGTTGCGATGTGACACTAAAATGGGTTTTTGGACAAGTCCCTTTTAGCCCTAATTAAGTTCTGAATTGCCTTCATTGTAGTAGAAAACATTCATTGGCTCTTAGATTATATATATGACACACAGAAAGCAAGAGGGGGAAACCATAAAAGAAATTCTGAAGAGCAAAAGGTATTTGCTGCTCCGAAGAGTACAGCTCAGAGCTTGTGTCCTTGAAAGCTATTTTAAGCTCTTCTGGCTTGGGCTATGATTTTACATCTCTGATGGGACAAAGGAGACAAACAGCAGCAGCAAAAAAAGAAAGAAATACAAATGAAGACGAGTGCAGCCTGTTTAAGGCGAATGTTTCAAAGATAATGTTTTAGCACAGACATAAAAGTGATTTATCTTTAACCCACTGATAATGCTGGATGCAAATGTTACCAACTTCTAAAAAAGCACAGAGACGGTTGAGCGAGAAGCACACGTCATGACTGCTTCCAGCTCCGTACCAAGACTTTCAAGGGTATCAGGTACACTGATTTGCTACACTGCATAGTTGCAAACCACACAGAAACTGTGACTGACGACACCCATGCTGATCATCACTAGACTTAGAGCTTTTCTACTCATGGCTGTTAATCCCCTGTATCTATCTTTGGTTTTGTTGTAAAAGTGAAATCCAAGCATTACATGAAGAGCATTTCTTTTCCTGATTTCTTCTAAATAACCTCTAGTTGGCATATGGCATGGTGGAATAGCACAATTACACAAGTGGGAAAAGCTTCTTTTTATTTTGCTTTCACAAATAATACTTAATTTCCCCTGTTCTAAAAGGGCTCACCAAAAGTGCTTTTTAAAAACAGAAGCAAAACTGTAGGGTCACAACATCATCTAAAGAAAACCTTTACAAAAACCATGAGTGGAGAATGACAAGTGCACAATAAATGCCTCATGTAGAGAAGATCCACATATTGGATCAGAGACAAGCAAGATTAGTGTGGGTTTCCAGCAACTAAGGCATAAAACACATTATTATTATTATTATTATTATTATTATTATTATTATTATTATTATTATTATTATTTGTATCCTGCCTTTTGCCCAATGCAAAAGTACTAGTCGGTACTTTCGGTAACCATTATACTCTCTTCCCAGCCCCACCATTTTCATTTAGTTCAGCCTTTCCCAATGTGGTGCTGTCCACATGTCTTGGATTACAACTACCGTCAGCCCCAACTAGCATGGGCAATGATAGGGGTAATAGGGGGTTGTAGTCCAAAACATCTGGAGGGCACCAGATTGGGGAAGGCTGGTTTAGAACAATGGTGCTGTCTAGATAAGATGCAAGAGAGAAAAGGGAAAAACAACTTTACTTGGAGAGTGACTGCCTCTAGTTTTGGGTGTTTGTTTGTTTGTTTTTTCCTGGCCCAACTTTCATGTCCTTAACCACAGGCTGATATTTAGCAGCTTATCTCCATGCCAGAAAAAAGCTTCATCAACTGAATGTCTATGTGTCAGGTTGCTATTCAAGGTCAGGAAAAAGATGGCAACACTCCCCGATGGAGCAGTCAAGTGAGGTGCATTCATCTAGACTCCCACAGCCTGAACCTATGCATGCTTACTCAGGAGAAAGTCTCACTGCATTCTGTGGGGCTTACTCCCAAGTACAATCTTTAAGTGGAGGGATGGCAAACACTAGCAAGTTTGTGTTTCTATCCCTCACAGGAGTGCCCCTGACACCACAGGGACCTTTGCCTTCAACAAAATATCTTCAGAAGACTGTGAGCTCGCACACTTGCCATGCCAGGTATGTGGTTTTGAAGCCCAGTACTCACATGATGTCATCCATGTCCTGCACTCATTTTGCCTCTTAACCTTCATGTTTTGTTTCTTTTTGGAGCAGGAAAAATCTGGATTATTTTCCCTCCCTGTGAAATAAATGCACTCCTCCCTCCCGTGTATTGCTGTCATTGCATTCTATCCGACCATCCCATTCTTTGTTGGGGGCATGTGTATCTAAGGGCAGTCTCGCTAACAAAAGAGGAGGGCGGGGTGGTTTTCCACTCAACTGTGAAGGGGGAGGGAAAGGGGTCCCATTTAACTCTATGTTCTTACTCCTGAGTAGGCATTTTCACCTTAAAAGAAATGTGGAAAATGCATCCTCCTTCATTTTTAAAGATAAAGAGATCAATATTGGCACAATGATAGCTCCTAAGGAGGGCTTTCAGCATTCCAAGTTTGAATCAGATCAGTTCATCCCTTGATTTTTTGAATTTTTTAAATTTTCCCCTCTTAAAGCCTTTTTTTCATAGTCCACCAATGTGAAGGATCACTTTTCCTTTCCTTTGATCAAGTTCATAAACTACAGATCTGCTGGTTCCCTTACTCAAGAGTAAATCCCAGGAGTAAATCCCATTGATTTCAACTGCAAGTCATCCAAGTCATACTAAAATCAGACGCATGCTTACCTTTGAGTAAACCCCATTGACCAGAGAGAGACTTACTTCTGAGTAAACACATATAGAACTGACTTTTAATAGTGTGGTCACTCAGAAGCTTTTTTTAAAATGTCTAAAAGAGCAAACTGGAACAAAGTGCTCTGCAAGCCTATGCTTACTTCAGAGGTCTTAGTTCTGTTTACTTATGTCTCTCTCTGGTCAATGGGGTTTACTAAAAGGTAAGCATGCATCTGATTTTAGTATGACTTGCAGTTGAAATCAATGGGATTTACTCTTGAGTAAGGGAACCAGCAGATCTGTAGTTTATGAACTTGGAGATGCACAGCTTGGCATGATCAACTGCTTTCAGCTATTTGATTGCACAAACCATGATTTGCAAGACCTAAGCCATGCCTTATGGCCTCAATAGCCTCAGCTCTAAATTACATGTGGCTCTTAAATGTCAAAAAGGTACTTAACAGTTGATCCTCAAAAAAGGAGCTGTTGTATGGCGTACCACAAGGTGCCATCCTATCCCCAATGCTGTTTAACATCTACATGAAACCGCTGGGAGAGATCATCTGGAGGCATGGGGCGGGGTGCTATCAGTATGCTGATGACACCCAAATATATTTCTCTATGCCTTCAATAACAGCGTCAGCTAAGGATAGTGTGTCTCCTCTGAATGAATGCTTGGAGGCAGTAATGGGCTGGATGAGGAACAACAAACTGAAGCTGAATCCAGACAAAACAGAGGTGCTTGCTGTCAAGGGCTCTGACCTAGGTTTGGAGGTGTGTCAGCCAGTTCTGGATGGGGCTACACTCCCCCTGAAAGACTGTGTTCACAGTTTGGGGGTGCTCCTGGATCCGTCGCTCCAAATGACAGCCCAGATGGATGCGACGGCCAGGAGTGCCTACTATCAGCTTCGGCTGATACGCCAGCTGCGCCCCTTCTTTGAGTCAGAAGACCTAAAGACAGTAGTGCACGTGCTGGTAACCTCAAGGCTTGACTTCTGCAATGCGCTCTACACAGGGCTACCATTGTATCTAGTTTAGAAACTTCAACTAGTTCAAAATATGGCAGCCAGGTTGGTCACCAGCACATCTTGGGGTGAGCATATTACCCCAACATTAAAATCACTCTACGGGCTGCCCCAATTAGTTTCCGGGCAAAGTAAAAAGTGTTGGTCATTACCTTTAAAGCCCTAAATGGTTTGGGTCCAGGTTACCTGCGGGATCGCCTTCTCCCATATAGTCCGCCCCGCACACTCAGGTCGTCTGGGGTGAACTTACTAGGCTGACATCAGTTTCCCAGAGGACCTTTTCTTCTGTCGCCCCCAGATTGTGGAATGGCCTGCCAGAGGAGATTCATAAAATTAACTCTCTGTGTGATTTTAAGGCAGCTTTAAAGACTAGCCTTTTCTGGCAGGCCTATCCAGATCAATGTTAAATCATGAATTTTTAAGATGTATTGATTCCTGTTCTAATGTTGTTCCCCGCCTCGATCCAAAGGGAGAGGCAGGTAAGAAATAAATAAATATATTATTATTATTATTATTATTATTATTATTATTATTATTATTATTATTATCTCAAAAAGGTGGCAGAGCAGCTTTTAAAATGAACTCAGGGGGAAAGCCCACAACAGCGGAGCAGTTTCTTTTTCAGGTTGACTCATCCCTAAGGGAGGAAGGTGAAAATGTTTCTGATAGCCCAAATGGGATCAGAGTGGAAATAGGGCATGAACATATGATAAAACATGATAGCCAGTCAAAGGGGCCTAAGGGCCATAGGAGAAAATGCACATTCCAGAGACATCTGGAGGAGCACAAATACAGGTGCTTCTGTGTTAATGCTAGAGAAACCTCTTAAGTCAAGATGGGAGAGTTGAAGCGCTTGGTTTTAAAGGAGAACATCAATATTTTGGGTGTAATGGGAACCTGGTGGAATGGAGTGGGATACATTCATGTCTAGACACAAACTCTGTGGGAACAACCAGGAAGGGCATGCTGGGGGTGGGGTCACTCTGTCAAAGAGGGCATTGTAACAAAAGAGCCCAATACGCTTTTGTCACAACTATGGGTGACAATACCTGGCTGCAAAAGCAATTTAGTACTGGGCACATGCTATCACCCAATGTTTAAAATGTTCAGGGTAATCTTGAGATGGAGAACAAAATCAGGCAGGCATCCAAAGGAGAGCGTTGTAATAATGTGTGACTTCAATTGCTCTGACATGACTGGATAAATGCATGTTCTGGGCCATTTCAAACTTCACTGGGAGGAGGAGGTGGGGCGCTGCCGCTCCATGCACCCTGTTCCTCTCCCCGCCATTTTTACCCTCCTCCTCATCCCTGGGCAGGTTCTGGGACGGAACAAGCACTGTAGGGCGCCACACCTGTGTACGGCCGCACAAGTGTGCATCATATCACGGGTGACATGGCGCATCCCACATCCTCCACGTGGTTTTTTTAAAAATCTTTCTTTTAACTTTTTTTTCCCTTTACACACTTCTCTGTCATGCATGTCCTTCTGCCCAAGCCAGAGAAATGCAGAGGCGTTCCAGCAGCCATTTGGCTCACTAGTCCACCCCCTCCTTCCCCCTCCTCCTATCTGGCCATGGCGACCAATCAGGGGTCGCCATTGGCTGGGACACACCTCCGCTGCAAATCCAGAGCAAGGTGACAGACAGCAAATGCGCATCAGTGCCTTGCTCACAGCAAAAAGTCTCACTAAGTCGCCGACTTCTTAAATTCGGAGCTTCAGGGGAATGCCCTAGGATAGCTCCGTGATGGTGGCTGCATCATACAAATGATGTAGCACCACTACAGATCCATCCCAAGGCTTCCCCTTGTCAAGACAAGCCCCTGGTCATGAAAAACAAGTATTTTTTTGTTGATACCCTAAATGGCTGTGCCTTGAACAGTTAGTCATGGAACCCACCAGAAGGGAGCCAATTTTGGACTTAATCCTAAATGGTGCCCAAGAGTAGTACAAGATGTGAGTGTTTGTGAACCATTTGAAAAGAGTGATCACAGTGCCATCAAATTAATTTACATGTTAGTGGGGAATTGCCAAGAAAATCCAACAATCACATTCAACTTCAAAAAAGGAAACTTTTCTAAAATTCAGAAACTGGTAAAAAGGAAGGAAAAGGGGGAAATCAAGGGGGTCAAATCTTTCTAGAATATTTGGGGTTACTCAAACCATCATAATAGAAGCTCAGCTAAAATACATTCTGCAGGTCAAGAAACATATCGCTGAGTCCAAGGGGTCACCAGCCTGGTTAACAAACAGTGTCAAGAAAGCAATTAGAGAGAAGACAGCTTCCAAAACAAATGGAAGTCTTGCCCAATTTTTTGTGAACCACCCAGGGAGCTTCAGCTATTAGGTGGTATAAAAATGCAATAAATAAATAAATAAATAAAGGAACACAACTTGCACAAAGAAATGCAAACAGATAAGAGATGGGCGGGGAGATTTTGAGGAGCACATTGCTAGTAACATTAAGACCATTTTTTAAAAAGAAATCTTTCAGTACATCAGAAACATTTTTTTAAAAAAAAATGGCTAGGGAGTCAATCAGCCCATTGTAGTATGCAACATTAGTCTTACTTAGAGTAGATCCACTAAAATGAATGGAACTTAAATTAGTCATGACTAATTTGTCCCATTCATTTCAATGGGGCTACTCTAAATAGGAGCAACATTGTATACTACCCTGAGATGACAATGGAGTTAAGGTGTTCTAAGGAGGTCTCAGAGAAGCTGAATGACTTATTTGAAGAAGATATAGGGCAGATGCCTGTGCCTAAACTGATGTTTTCCAGAAGGGAGTCTGAGGAACTAACACAAATAGTGGTGACAAAAGATGAAGTTCTCAACTTTATTGGCAGATTGAAAACAAACAAAACAGCAGGAGAAGATAATATCCATCTGAGAGTTCTTAAAGAACTAAAATTAGAAATTGCTGATCTTCTAACAAAAAAAATGCCACGTCTTCCCTACCACAGATCAGGCCACTATAATGTCAGTTTCTAAGAAGGGATCCAGGAAATTACAAACTAGTTAACTTAATGTCTGTTCAGGGTAAATTAGTGGAAAATATTATTAAAGATAAGCATACAGAAAGACAACTCCTGCTGAGAAAAAAATCAATATGGTTTCTGCAAAGTAAGTCCCGTCTCACTAACCTTTTAGAATTAAGAGTACCAACAAGCATGTGGATAGGGGTGATCCAGAAGGCATCGTTAACTTGGGTTTCCAAAACACTTTTGACAAAAGTCCCTCGCTAAAGACTCCTGAACAAACCTAGCAGTCCAGAAGAGGTCCTGTTACAGGTAACTGGTTAAAGAACAGAAAGCAGAGACTAGGAATACGTATCTCACAATGAAGGGATGTAAACTCATGGCATCTCTGAACATTCTGTATTGGGACTTACTCTTTAACTTGTTCATAAAAATCAGGGGTTAAGGTTAAGTAGTGGCCAACTTTGCTGATGACACCAAATTATTTAAGACAGTTAACTCAAGAAAAGGATTGCAAAGAGCTTCCAAAGGATCTCTCCAAACTGGGGTGGGATGGGCATTAAAATGACAAATGCAGTTCAATGTAAGTAAGTGCAAAGTGATGCACATTGAGGTCAAAACAAAAAAACCCACCACCCTCTTCTTATTTGCAGATGGGGTGTGAACTGGTGTTGACAAGAAAGAGATCTTGGGGTAGTGGTGGATAGCTTAATGCAAATGTCAACCCAGTATATAGCTGTTGTGAAAATGGTAAATTCCATGTTGGGAATCATTAGCCTCATCTAGAAGCACCTAGCTATATACTGCTATCATGCCCCCCAAATAATACCAGATGCTGTGAGAAATGAGCAGGAAGGTGCTTTTGCATTCATGTCCTGGTGGGGCATCTGATTGGCCACTGCAAGAACAGAATGCTGGACTAGAAAGGTCTTTCATCTGATCCAGCATGGCTCCTATGTTCTTATGCAATGCTTTGGTCAAGTTACCAGGGTGATTTTGGTTTACTTGTTTGTACTTGATAAAATATGTTTTAAGTCAGGTAGTCCAGTCCTGGCATAATGTATATTTAAGAGGAATATTTTCACCTATAAATGTGTTTTGTATATCCCACCTTTTTCCAGTTTGAATAATCCTACTGAAAATGACAGGAATCAGAGTAATTGTACAAATTGAAGACTAACCTTATCTTTCCATTTGGAGAAGTTCTTTCCCCCCCCTTCTCTGCCATTTTTTTAAAATCACCTTTCAATTTGCTTTTGCTCTTACCTCCAAAGAGAAAACAGAGTGTTCATTTACTTATCCAGGGGGTTGTAAATAAGGCCATTGGCAATTAGGACAAGTGAGTTATATTTTGCAAGAGTTAAGCTGCTAGACCAAACCAGAACGCTTTGCATGAGTTCAACTTTCCTACAATATAATTAACATAATTTGGTTATGTTGACTAACCTAATTTATAGGATTTTTGCAACCCTATAAAACATATATACAGAGTAGAAGGAAAACACATTTTAATTTTTTCTCTCACACACCTTAAGCATGACAATATGAAGTGTCTCACTTTTGAAGGTGTTTTTGACAAGTCTCTTTGCTTTTCACATATCTTTAGGAATGTGATTTGGATGAATCCAAATTTAAGAACACCTGACCTAGTTTTATTGGCTCAGGGGATGGAGGATTTTAGGTCAGGGGACAGAATTGAAATTTACCTCTTAGCTTTTCAAGAGTTCAAGCATGGGTTATGAAACACTGCAACATGTCTTTTCAAGAACCTGTTCTCAAGAGTCAGTTCTTGTCCTTTCCAATACCTGAGAGTGCTTCTTTTTAGAATGACTCAGGGATACATTCACATACTTTATAAAGCTCAGTGGTATATGTTATGAAGTAAGGAGTAGGGGGGATTTATTTTGAGAAGAAAATACATTAATTGGATAGACTGATAATCTGTCCATATAGGTAAGATGTGACCTCTTAACCACTAAAGCTACAATCCTAGAACACTTCCCTGTGAGCAGTCTCCATTCAGCTTCTTAGGACTTACGTTTGAGAAAAATTAAGCTGTATTTCTTTCTCAGTGCCCTTATGCTTGAGCTATATGGTTGACAAATGGTATATCATGCACCTGTTTCTGTAAAATGGGTAGGAAACCTGTGGCCCTTCATATGCAGTCTTTTTCCTTTCTTTTTTCTTTTCTTCCCAGGTTAAGTTATAAGAAGGATCACTAATGTACCTTGCATAACCTGATAGTCAAATAGCTTGAAAATAAGTCCTCTTATTTCCGTGGGACTATCTTCTAAATTCATGCTCTAAGGGCCAGGTCACTAGAGTTTCTTCTGGCTTAGTATTCTGCTAAGACCTAGATAGATCATTTGGGTTTCCTTCAGCTTCAGAGCAGCAGTGGACTGTTTCAGATATAGCCTTAGAGCTGGGGGAGGCAACCTGCTGCCCTACAGATGTTTATGACTACAATTCCCAGCCCAAGCCAGCATGGCCAAAAGTCCTTGATGATGGTGATTGTAAGCCAAAACATCTGGAGGGAACAAGGTTGCCTACATCTTCCCTAGAGTTCCCTTAACCTGGTAGCTAACAGACATAGCTTTCCTTCTGTGTGGAGTAATATCTATTTGGGATATCTAGCTGTAATTAGGCTTGTCCAGTGTGGGGAAATCCAGCCATTTGGGGGCTCAACAGATCCTTGCAACAGACCTGGCTTGGCTTGTGTTAGAGAATCGAGCCACACAACAGTTCCTGAAACCCAGGAACTTATCCGGGATGTTTTTATGCAAAACCACAGGTGGATTTGCACAAAATCACAGCCGTAAATGGTCTAATTTGCACAATCACTGTGATTTTGCGCAGGTTAGGTTATTTACGGCCATGATTTGAGGCAAACTATGATTTGCGCCATTTCCCCCCTACCCAAAAATTCATGACTTGGCCTGACTCCTCGCACATTGAGTCCGGCCAACTCGCGGATGATCGAGCTGGAGCCGGGGGTGGGGGCTGAGCTGGTGAAAACTCACTGAGCTCCATCCCTCCCAAATGAATTCCTCCAACAGCCTTAGCTGTATAACCTGCTTTTTAACCTTCCCCAACCTGGTGAAAGCTGATCTGCTGTCCTTCAGGACATAATGCGAAGCCTGCTATAGGAACTGGCTGGCTGTAAGGAAAAGGAGGCTCTTCCTTTTGCCCCTCTGTAAAAGCAGCAGCATTGCATATCTTTACTGGAAATCTACATACGCCCTGAAAAATATAGATCGGGCACATCTTATAAACCTGATAGTAAGTAAATAGTCTAGGGAGAGCTGAAGCCATGATTTCTCAGCCATGGAAGGAAGTGGCACTGACTTCAGTTCAGAGCAAGGTCATTGCCTCTCATAAATCTTATACACTTAGGATATCCTTCATGCCCTTCAGTTAACTTTTTTAATGGGAGGTTTGGCAGCAGTCAGATAAACATTAAAGAATCTTTATTTGCATATCCTTTTCATTGCACATGGTTCACATGCTAATCCAAGAATGGATCTATTTTTGCAAAGATTTGGCCACCTGATCATGAATTCGTGCAATAAACCTGAGAGGGTGACCAGGATTTAGGATGGAAAGAATGAAAAGGATTGCCATCTTTTGCCTGGCACGTCTTCTTTGCTGTGGCAAGCAAAAGTTCACCTGAGACAGATTTTCAAGCCCTGGGGATGCATTGATAGGGAAAGCTTCACCTTGTGATTTTCTGCCTGTTGTGCATCTGTTGAAAGCACACAAGTCCTGCCAGACCAAAAAGGGGCAGACTTACTGATAAAGTTGCACAGCCCAATTCACAAAACATTTTAAGCAGAGATATTTCTGTTTTAAATGGATGTATATGCTGCTAGGAAGTAAATGGAATTTAGAGCCTATTCACATGACCACTGAGGGCAAGGCCATGGCTCCGTGGACAAACACCTGCTTTGCATGCAGAAGGTCCCAGGTTCAATCCCACATGTCTCCAGGGAGTGCAGGGGAAATTCCTTCCTGAAACCCTGGAGAGCCGCTGCCAGTCGGTGTTGACAATACTGAGCTAGATGGACCAAGGGTCTGACTCAGTAAAAGGCAGCTTCTTATTTTCCTGTATCACAAGGGAAGCTATTCTGCAGTTGGGTGCTCTTGACTGTGTGTGAGAAAGCCATATTGGTGTTGTTGACTATATCATCTGAGGGTTATGAGTTGACCAGGATGGCAAAGGGCAACCTGAAGTTCCCTACTATGCCTTTAAATCCGCCTGGTGGCTTCTCCTATCCATTTCTCCGCTAGTCCTGTTTTTTCTTCTTTTTGTCCACGGAGCCACACTCCTTGATTCTTGCTTGCCACAGCAGGCAGGGGAAGGAATTGGGACAGGCAATTTGATTGAGGGAGGAATGGGCAGGAGAAGAAGGTGTGGCTGCCTGCCTGCCGAGCTGCCTGCCTTGTCTCCCACTGCATCAGGGAATTCAAGGCTGCAGCACAGATCTCTAGGTTGCAACCTGACAACTCTACCCACGGGGACCCAGATCACCACAGAGCATGCCATTACTCAAGCCATTCCTCTAAAGAGCAAGAGCCTCCCATGAAGAAAGAAAGAAAGAAAGAAAGAAAGAAAGAAAGAAAGAAAGAAAGGAAAAGAAAAACCTCAAACTTCAGCTGTCAGTGGCTCCAAATGCTCTGAACTTTTAAGTACTTTGGCCTAGCTAGGCTGTGGATTGGGCTGGCTCATGCATATATGTGACACAGTGATATGTCTGCACCTCTGCCCTGTGAGGTAGGATAGGCTTCAAGGCACCCTTTCCCCTATATTCCCCTATATTCCTCAGAAATAGTTCTGCCACCACTCCCTGCCCAGAGGAGAAGAGAGGTTTATGGAGTTTATACATGAAGGAGGAGAATGGGCCCCTTTCCTAGAGCTGTGTTTAAACTCCCTAACAACCTGGTTAGCATGTTTGCCAATCAATCCAGCACATGAGTAAGGGAAACTTCCAAGCTAGGCAGAACAATCAAATCCACTTCAATTTCTAATTCAGCAGAGAGGGACTGAGAAATATAGTCAGTTTTTAAAAACATCAAACTAGGATGTCATCACATGGGGGGAAATCCCATTTTCTTACCATCACTTCTCCAACCCTGTTCTGTCTCTTATCTTCTGGGGTGGGAAAGAGAAAGTAAATAAAGACCACAGGAGTCATTTTTATTGCGCTGCTTTTCAGTACACAGCAGGAGATTGTGTTTTGTTTTGTTTTGTTTTGTTTTTAAAGTCAGATTTTGGGGGGTCTATTTTGCGATGGAAAAACAAGCGAAAGGAGGAGACACACGGGAGGCAAATGACGTCTAAAGGACACGCACACATCCATAAGTGGACAGTAGTGAGCGTGAGATAAAACGCTCATCTGATAACGCTCTAGCTCACTAGAATGTATATTTCAGATTCTAAGAGTAACTCATTAAAGCAGCTTTGGGGCGGGGGAGAGTTCCCCTGAGCCTCCAGAGCCTTGACTTTTTGCCCACCAGCTGAAAAGCAACACAAAGAATCCACAATGCAGATATTTCTATGGGGTCTGGCTAGCTCCCAGGGAGAGAACATTGAAACTGACCAATCCTTAGTCTGGAGGGACTTGATCATGCATCCTCCAGGTGATCTCTACAGTGTTTTATTAACTAAGCTGAGTCATGGAGGGAAGTGTAGAGATGTAAATGATGGAGTCTCTCACATTCTGGCCAGGTTCAGAGGCCTCTCCAGAAAGAATGGTGGCGGCAGCGGGGTGGGGGTGGGGGGAGGTCTATTTACAAAACTATTTACAGAGTGACTTCCTATCTGTCAAGAAGAAAGAACTCTGTGTGTGTGTGTGTGCGCGCGCGCGCGCGTACATGCACCTGGAATGAATGGAACATTAACCTTGCAGTTTTGTCAAAGATCCTGAAATCCAACATTTACATGCCAAAAAAGACTAGTTTAAAGACCACTTCCCTGAATAGTGAAAATTTCCAGTTTCTTTTGGACAGCAGAGACCTGGAGATGAAGGGTGTCCTTGTAAGATCTCTTCATTTCTAAATAGAATAGGGGTCCCTTTGGAGAATGGAAGACAACTGATAATCCTTTAATTAGAATCAATAAAATATACACCGACAAAATACAATGAAGGTAAATAGACGCCTACAGCAGACCACAAAACTGCTGATTTTGCCTGGCATTTTGACCCCACCCCACTCCACATCTTCTCCAAGTCCAGCTAACCACACAACTTTTTCCTTAGCCACCCTCCCAATTTACAGTGCAAAAATACATACACACTGCTTCTAAGCTGCTCCCACTAGCTGAAATGTATTATTTTTCAAAAGCAGGGAAAGAGATTTCTAGTCATTAGCTCCCAATCAGGGAACATCAACTGATCATCTCTGATTATTAGCAAGCAATCAGCCAAACAATGAACTGTCATACAGCAGCCCCACTACTCTTTCTTTTTCTTTCTTTCTTATTTATTTATTTGTTTTTCTAAATACTAGTTCAAAACATTTTGTTCCGCTCCACCAACATTCTATTACACTCTAGCACAAGGGTGCAGAAACGCCACACCCCTTTCCTCCAGTCACGATCATTCGGTGTCTTCCAGCCTTTCCCCACATTCTAAAAGGTTGAAATTCCTCCCTTGAGACTTATTTACTGGTAGTAAGAGTTTTAAGCTAAACTATGGTGGTATTTTTGTTTTTTGATCCCACCTCTTTTAGTTTGGCTCCACCCACCACTGGAATGTGGCCTCTGAGAGCTTCTCTGAAATGTAATTTAGCCCTTGGGCTAAAAAAGATTATTCAGCCCTGCATGACCAAGAAATAAAATCCAGGAAATGACTGTACAGAGAGCAAGTTTCTTTGGCCTGCTGCTGCTGTCCCATAATAGCGACAAACAGCTTCCTTTTTCTTCACACAGGGACGGAAGAGGAGGCAAGCAGTGATCACGTGGGCCTATTCAGTGGGCATTTTTATCATGCCGCTTCTCCTGTGCACAGCAGGAAACGGTGGCAAGTTTCACTATAGCCCCAAAACCTGAATTTTTTTCTGTCTTATTTTATGATGGAAAAAGACCAGAAGGAGCAGGAGATGTGCAGGAGGTGGATGGTGTCATCAAAAGGACCCACAAAAAACCATGAGTGGCCAGTAACATCAGATGTGCGATAGAACGCTCCTCTGATAACGCTCAGAAAGTAGTGCTGGCTTCCTTTTTCGTGGCTGAAGTCACCAGGGCCAGGAGGTGGATTTAGTTTCTACATCAGTTGTGTTCCTAATTCCAGCCTTCTATTTCCTCCTGTATAGAAGAAAGGTTGCCCATCCAGTTGAATGGGAAAAAGTAAAGCACTGAACTTTGGGAACACTGTTACAGTGAGAGCCAAAGCTGCCCTCCGCCTCACCTGTGTCAGTGTCCTGCAGTGTGGTTTTACACACTCATGTATGCTCCCCAGGATCTTTGCAATCTATGAGCCCTATCTCAGCACACACTACACCCATCCCAATGATGGACATTTTGCTGCAATCCTGTGTGTGCATACCTTTTGCGTGGACATGCATAGGATTTTGCTGGAAGTATGGGCCGCAGCAACAATTCTAGTTCAAGTTATACTGAAGCTGGGAGCTATTGATGTCCAAGTGGGTGGTGAGGTCAGTGCCGGTGTCATCCTGCCACTCTTAGCCTGTTCACTTAAGTGAGACAGAAGCAGTAAAAGCCACAGCTTCAGGCCCTAGAGGTGGCCTGTTTCGTGGCACATGACATTCATAAGCTTATTGACATACGAGGAGCTGTGGAAGAAAACTCTCCCAAATTGATTGCAATTAATGTAATTAGTGCTTTACAGTTTTTCCTAGCCGTGTCTCTTTGCCTTAGAGACCTTCATTCACTTAAACATTTACGTGCATTCTTAATTACTCTTCGTCAGCCAGCACCAAAGAAAGGAGACCTCATTCCTACTCGTCCTATTCTTCTACAGGAAAACAGCAACAGCACTTTAACAGACTGAACTGGAGACTAGGAACCATCTGATGTAATCCTCATTAGGGTAAACTCCTCAATACCAGTAGAATCTGAGTCCAATTCCCATAACGGTTTGTGGAGGATTATAGTCCATCTGCGCAGACATTTGTCATTCCAAAAAGAATGATCAGTTGTCTAATGTGGCTCCCTGAGTTCTCTACTAGCATTGCCCCTATTTCCCAAGTTCAAGGTTAAGAACATAGGAAAAGCCATCAGACCAAAGGCCTATCTAGTCCATCATTCCCACACTGGCCAGCCAGATGCCTGTGAGAAGCCCACAAGCAGGACATGAGAGCGACAGCAGCCTCCCACTTGTGTTCCCCAGCAATTGATATCGAAGGGCACACTGCCTCTGATACTGGAAGAAATATATAACATTGGGACTAGTAGCCATTGATAGCTTTACCCTCCATGAGTTTGTCCACGTTAAAAGGGAATTAGACAAATTCATGGAGGGTAAAGCTATCAATGCAAATTCCATACTTGAACAAGGTTGAGTGCATCACTCATGCATACGAGGGAGGTATCAGCAAGCTTGGGGGACCCCTAGAACAGCCCAGTAAAGACTAATCATGCTTAGCAGCCAGAGAATGCTGACTGTGATGGGGTTTGGAAAACCAGGTGGGCTGTGAAATGGAGTAGAATGGAGGTGGGCAAGGCTGACTGGCTGGAACAGTGAACACAAGCACTCCACCTTTCATTGCAGGTCTGACTTGTACATCCAAATACTAATAATTGGGCCATCAGGAAATGATGTTGTCTGAAGACAGCGGGTTTTGTGATCTCATCACAGCACCACCACTGACTCACCATGTGACCTTGGGCATGAAATGCCTTTGTTAATCTCTTGGAGAAACAAGGAGATTCTTTCCAGAGAATCTAATCTGTTTCCATCTGTTAATGTTTGAAAAGTCCTTTGGTGAAGCAAGCAGCATTGTTCTGAGAAGGTCGTGATTGAACCTCTTGTGCCTCCTCAATTCAAAGCGAAGCAGGGAGAAACCGCTCCATTTCTTGAACATTTCAAGCCAATTTTTAAAAAGAACCTTTTGTCAAACTGCAAACAAAACTGAATACAGGGCATGATCCAGCTACAGTGGGGCACTCTGAAGCTTCATTGAATGTTGCCATTTCATATCAATAGGATATCAAGTTCTTAACTTTGATTAGATTCATCACCATTATCTAATAATTATTCCCTAATGTTCAAATTGCTTACTTCGGACCGATCTGTCCTATTCAAATTTCCAGGAATTTCAGAACTTTGCCCTGAATAAACTTAATAACCATTTTCCCAGTTCGAACTTTAGCCACTCTGCACTTGCTCTAATGCTTGCTGCCTTCCTTCTCCAACTCCAGGGTACTAGAGACATCTAGTGGAAAAGTTACGTATTACAGGTCACGGCACCGTATTCTATAAGGAATAGAACACTTCGCTCTAGAGCATTTCTGTGCCAAAAAAATCCCCAAAAAACTTTTGGCATTTCATGCTTCTCTAAAGTGAATGCAAACCTACATAAACTACAATATATAAATATTCAATTTAAATATGGCAGTCCTCTGCTTTCTATTCTTCATTAACAATATCAGCCAATGGTGTAACTTGATTCCTAAGACAACTGAATGACAAGTCTGGAAGTTGCCAGTTCGTATTTTGTCTCTGCCTTGAACAAACTAGGGGTTCAACCCTAGGCATGTTTAGACTGAAAAAAGTCTAAAGCAACTCCCAGCATTCTGGAAGATATAAGAGTTTTTTGGCTGGGGAATGCTGAGAGTTATAGGACTTTTTTTCAGTCTAAACATGCCTAGGATTACATCTTAGGTGGCCTTAGGCAAGACACTATTCTCTACATCTTACCCCCCCCCCTGCAAATATGGGAAGTAAAACACTGCCCCCTTTTTTTACAGAGCACTTGTAAAGATACAATAAGATAATGTAGTTGAAGCAGCCCTTTGAACACCCTAAAAGTGTTCTATACAAACTGTTCTTAATATCTATTGTGAAAATGCCCCATGTATGAGTGTCAGAAATCTATAGTGCCTATTAATATGTCTGCATCTGGGGGTGGGGGTCATTGTTTTCCATTGAAAACAAATGAATATTTATTGTTCTACCAGGCTCACAATAAGTTGTTCATTCCAGATATTTCCCCCACCTGCCATGCCATTCTTTTACCTGCGCTTGCAGAACATGCAGATATTAGGCAAGACAGGAGGCTGCTGTTAGCCGAAGACAGACCTCAGAGTCCTTCTACCAAAGTCAAAAGACTGCCACATTGGTGTAAAAAAGCTGCATACGTGATTGTTCTAGCAATAATTAAAACTACTCTCAGGCCAGATAAATGTCAACATAAAAATCAAACTATGTATCTATACTATACTGAAGACAAAGTGAGAAATTAAGGGGAAATACCATTACCTACAAAGTTGGGGAAACATTTCTGTCTGCCAGGAAATTCTGACTGGGTTCAAACAATTGCAGGGAGGGAAGTGACCATTGTGGCTGCTCCCCACCACCCCTGCTCATGGCGCCTGGATGCCCGCCATTTGCATTATTACCTGCACTAAAACACAGGTTGGTGTGTTGTCCACACCCAATGTGCAGTGTGCTGGGGGAGGTTGTACCCACCCTACAACCTACGATATGCAGTACAGGTTGCAAGGTGAGTATGACCCCCCTCCCCTGATGCAACAAGGGCAGGGTTCAGATGACATGTCAACCCTGCAGAGCAGGGAAGAATGCCAAAGGCAGCCACATGGGCAGCACACGCAGGGGCAGGGAAAGCAGTTTTTCCACCTCTCTCAAAATACTAGAGCCCAGGGTCATCCAACGAAGCTGAATGTTGGGATATTCAGGATAGACAAAAGGAAGTTCTTTTTCCATATAGGGTATAATCAAACTCTGGAATTCACTATCACAAGACCTAGCAATGGCTACCAACTTGGATTTCTTACAAAGAGGATTAGACCAATTAATGGAGGATAAGGCTATCCATGGCTATTAGTCATGATGGCTATATATTACCTCCAGCATCAGAGGCAATATGCTCCAGAATACCACTTGCTGGGGAGGGTGCTATTGCACTTGTGTGCTGATTGTGGGCTTCCCATTGGCATTTGGCTGGCCACTGTGAGAGAAGAATGCAAGACTAGATAGGCCTTTGGTCCAATCTGGCAGGGCTCTTGCACTCCTATGTTCCTTCATTCACCCTTCATTCATCATTGTTTTCTCTGATGATGGGTGGAGAACAGAGTTCTCTGTAAACACAAGTGGCAGGGGGATGACCTGACACGTACCTCGGCCTGGCAGGCTGTAGCAGCCGATGCAGGAGAGGACAACACTTCCCTGTCCACTACAGGTGTTTCTTAACACAGTAAAGATGGGATGCTTGTGTTATGTCCTGCAGTTAGGAATGGCCGGCTTATTATAGGCTTTACATAGAATTGTCACAGACTGTACTTTTTGCATTTCATTGCCATTTCCCACCCATACATATAAATACATGCCAATTGAGGATAATAATTCCTTTATTGAATGAAACAGATTTTTAGTCCATGAAAGCCACAATCAATCACATAGGTTTGAAGATGCCATGATGCTCGTGTTGTTTTTGGTGACCTCCCTGGAAGCAGTGCAGTGAGAGGAGAAAGTAGGGTTGCTGGTATTTACCCATTTTTGGAAAAAGAGGGGGGGGGAGTGCATAAGCACAGGTGCCCACAAAAGCAGTATAGCAGGGCAGCATTTGGTCTCTGAAAATATTTTTAGCATTATAATACCTGGGGGGGGGGGGGCAGCATCACATGCAAATAATGGTCCCTTGTGACTAGCCCAGCCTTCTCCAACTTGGGACCCTCATGATATGCTGGGCTGCAACTTATATCATTCCCAGCCAGCATGGCTAATGCTGATAGATCTCAGCACAGGGTTCGGCAGGGGGGAGGGAGGACAATAGAGATCTCACAAACCAGAAACCCATTCACCCCTGTTGACAATCCTATCCACGTAGGGTTGCCATACGTCCCAGAAAACCGGGAATGTCACGGTTTCCTGGCATTTCCAAAATGTCCCGGCCAGTCAGTCAAGAATCCCGGATTCCTGGTCCAGCCGGCCGGAGAAATTCCAACCACTGAAATGGTGCCTTGAGCCTGCTCAGTGGAGTGGCAGCAGCAGAGAAAAAGATGCATCAATCTGGCGCTTTTTCCTGAGTGCCGCTACTCCTCCACAGACTCAGCTCAGTCACTCACCGTGATTCACCTTACTGCACCTGCGGCTGCATAGATGAGGACCAGCAACAAGGAAAGGCGCACGTGCTGTCCTCAGGCTGCCTGAGTCCTATGCAAGGCAAAATAGTTTGGTGAATAGTTTGGTTGCGGTCACAGCTTTAGGGTAAGTGCCGGGCAGAGCTGCTGGGCTATTTGTGGGAGGAAACAGAGAGAGGAACCCTCACAGAAATAACATATATAGGAGTGGATCCCCCCCGCCCCAAATAGCATGTGGAATACTTCACATTACAGCACACACCTTTTTTGGGAGGGGATCCACTCCTATATATGGGTTATTTGTGGAGGAAGAAAGAGGGTTTTGTGGGGGTGAGTGGGAGGTGAGGGGGTGAAGGAGAGGAAAGGAGAGGGGAGAAATAAAAGAAACACACACACCCAAATAATTGTCCCGGTTTTGTGGATTCAGAATATGACAAACCTATATCCACATCCCACTCATTCCAAAAAGGATGTGACAAACCTTTGGAGCCTGATGTGATATTGTGACACCAGAAGGTTTTGGAGTCCTGGATCCTTTTGAGAGAGCTGGATACCCCACAAGAAATTAGTGTAAACTGAACATTTACTGCAGAAAAAAAGCCATTGTCTGGACCAGACTTAGATGCCCCTGATCATACCAAGAATGGTATTTGTTGATGGCTTTTCTGAAAGTAGGCACCTCCAGCAGGGGAATGAGCAGAGCTAAGTGGAAAACAACCGTTTTTTTCTCACAGGAAGCTAAGACAGTGTGACTCAATTCATTTTCCCCCACCTCCCCAAGAACATCTAATCTTGACTCATACTTTATTTTAGCCATGCTTTTTCACACGCTCCACCCAAGAAAGCCCTGTATTGAAGCAATGGTAACCAAATATTTACTAAGATGGTTAATCTACATTCAATATGAAATATACAAATTTGCATATCATTCTGAAGTGAAGAACATACATGTGTAAACCCAATTGGACCAAGATTAGGGGGTGGATCCAGATTTATGCTGGATCAACAGTGCTAAAAGAAGTGCACTTCGCTGCACCCGCCTTCCCATGGCAGCCCTTCAGCACCCTGACAATGCTACACAGAGAGTCTGGAGATCCTGCTGAGTGGCACGAGCTGTGGGGTCGGGGAGAGGGCAGGATCCCCAAAAATTGAGTAGAATGAACTTCCATGAGTAGAGCCTTTCCTCTCAAGGAAAGCAGATCCTCAATCCAGCCCAATGTGCTAAGCTGTTCCAGAATGAAAATGGCTTTGTGATCTAGCTATCAATGAAATGGAGTCCACTTGCATAATCTGTCCTCAGGGCTGGTGCTACCATTAGGCCAGCTAGGCTGCCACCTTGGGCACAGACCTCAGAGGGGGGCAGTACTGACCTTTAAGGGTCACAGGTTTATACAAAGTTTTTTTGGGGTGGGTGCAAGTAGCTTGCCTTGCCTAGGGGGCAAAATAGTCTGGCACTGGCCCTGTGTGTCCTGCCACCTGCGAAGGATGAAGATTCTAATTCTTAATCCAACCAACCAGCCTGGCTCCTGCCATTAGGCAGAGGAACATGAGCAGCACAGAGCCGTTTCCTCCAAGCAAGAACTTCTTCACACATTTTTGCTGCTATGTGGGTGTCTGTCCAAAGCCGCCAGCTACTTGGAGACTCCTTATGGAATATTGGGCAGGGGTGGTGGGGAGAGACGATTTCCTTAGTACCTTTTAAAAAAAATGAAACAAACAAAAACAAGAAATATCTGTCAGCCCAATCCTATTCATATATACTCAGAAACAAGACCCACCCATTTCAGGGAGATTTATTCCTATATAAGTGTGCATGCAGTTACAGTCTGTGTATGCTACCCAAAATCTTAGTGGCAGGGCAGAATATAAATCTAAATAAACAAATTAGTTAATTGAATTAATGGCCCCGTGTGGCTTCTTAGTTCACCCTCAAGATGCCTGGGAATGTTAAAATAATATGGATGTTTCCTCCTCACCCACAAGCATTGTGTGTGTCATAGTTCTGTACCAGTGAAGGAAGAAGTCTAGTGCCTCCTTAATTGGTAATTTAATTAGCGATACCAAAGGCAGCTACCACCCAGAGCTAGTTGGCTTGGAGGAAAATGAATCAATTTGCAGCTGGATGGGAACCACATCAGTCAAAGCAGAAAATACCGTATGAGTAATGGCCTCCATAAACACACAAATGTTGGGGAATCCCTGAACCACTCAACAAAGAACAAAACAGAAGTTTTGCAAAGTTTGACACTTTCCAATCCGCCTCAGGTTCCTGTATTTAGAAGCCTTATAAGTCAAAGAGATTGCGGGAAGGATTCTTCCCTAGGAGGCTGCCCTGGGCTGTCTGCACATGACAGCTTTTCAGAGACTTGGAAGTAGTAGAGGAGGGCGGTCCTTGCCAGGCAAAGACACGTTCATGTTTTGCACCTTACCCTGATTAGCCCTGCCAGCTGCATCCAATTAAAAAATGAAATGACCAGCAGCTCTGCAGTACGTATGTCTACCTTTTGTTGTAACTATCATGGATATTGTCCTATGGGATGCAAAGAGTAGGTAAGCTTGGAGTGAGATGCTGAGATTGTTGATTCAAATCCCACAGCCTGAGCGCCAAGCTTTTAAAAGAAAGAAAAGTTAATTCAGGGTGCAATCCTATCTATCCCCTCGGTGCTATCTATCCTATCTATCCCCTCGGTTATGCCCTCGGTGATGGGAACCCCTGAACTCAGAGGCTTCTGATTATCCAATGCAGGATGGGAGGAGCCGCAGAGGCGACCTTCGCCTCCCCATCCTCCTGCCCTGTAGATTTCGCTAGATGGGTTTCTTGGATGGTGCTTCAGAGGAGAGGGAAGCAGGCTGGAGGAGGCTCAGGTTGACTCATATCCTGGCCTCTCCAGGCTCCTTTCCTCCCTGTTCACCACCTCTCCTCCTCCTCTTCCAAGGTTCCTTTTTCCACCTCAGAGGGCAGTCAGCACAGTTCCTTCCATGAAGTCTCTTGTGATCATTTTATTTTCCTACTACTAATCTATAACAGTTTTGTGTGGAATCCAAACATCAAACACTTTTGTTATGTAACCCATTAGGCCATACAAAGGAAATCTAATTCCCATAATATGTTTATAGTCATTTGCCAGGAGAGCAAAATGACTGTTATGGTCAGTCAAAAATAACTGGTCAAAGAATTAAAAAGGCTCTTCTATCTGTTGAACGTTATGTTTTGATTTATAAAAAGGACTCAGCAGAATTGGCCATCACTGTTTCTAATCTGCACCTGGGCATGGGACAAAGATGTCTCTGAGGAAAAAGAATATTTGTTAGCATCTAGATTCCTGTCGAACAAAGAGCTGGATTCATTAACAAAGAAAATGTTCCTCCCTTATCCCTCCCCAAAGTCCTGATTCACTTTGGCCCAACAAAAAGCAAATTGTAATTAGATTTAGCAGCTTACAGTATGGATTCTAATTAGATCAGCATTTCGTTACTTGCCGTGGCAGCTCCTTATATGAAAGTGTCTTCTCAAAAATCAGAGGGAAACATGTGCCTGGAACTTTGGAGAAGTTTGTTTGTTTAAAATAATGTGTGAGACAGAAGTTAACATTTCAAAATAGAAGTTGTGTTGATCTGTACCAGTTGTTCTAAAGCTGAGGCACCTTAGAGCTATCTTTCCCTCCAAATGTTTTGGATTACAATTCCTGTTGTTTCTGACTATTGGCCATGCTGTCTGAGGCTTATGGGAGTTGTAAACCAAATAAAGAGCTTCTCTACATGAACGATTTATTGCACACTTATGATTGGCCACTCATAGAAGTTTGTGGGTCCTTTACATGTCACCGTCAACCTCCAGGTTGTCTCCTGCACCTTCCCCTGGTAATCTTGCTTTTTAAAAGATCAGAGTTAATGCACTATTTAAAATTATTGCATGATATCACAGACCACCAGATGGTGCTGTTTCGTTTAACTTTACAGAGCATTCCCGAGATGGGAAGTTTTCAATTACAAATCACATGGCTGTCATTGGTCAGCTTCTAAAGGAGCCATAGTCAACACAGAAACTCCCCAGAAGAAGAAAAATTATAAGGTTATGGGTTTTTTCCTTAATGTAGAGACGTTCTAAAGCACAGTGTAGAGACTGTCTTGTGTATGTTGGCCACTTTCTCTTTGGTGCTCAAAAGAGTTGGTTCCTACTTGTGAAGAACAGTCCATTTTATATGCTACTCATAACCTTCTCAAAGTTCACTGAGCAGAGGTGTACAAAACAGAAGGTTCTGCCCATGTGCCCATTTCACCAGGAACAGCTTCCACAACTACAAGAAAATAGGTTTGCCAGACACTGTGCAGCCATATGCCCTGGGATTTATGGACCTGTTTCTAAACGCTAAACTTTTATTTTAGTCTGCATGCACTGCTTGTGTTTTTAAACTCGGGTCCAGTTCATATGATCACATTTGGCATGATGGGTAATATGGGTTGAGTGGATCTGTGCCCAGTTTGTCAGAAGGCAAAACAGCCTTAACATTGCTTCTCCCCCATGTGCTCATCTTGCAACTTAATCCACATATGCTGTGTCATACCGAAGCTAACAAAAATGGCCTGCAAGATGACCAGGTAAATGGAAGCTGAGTCAGAAGCTGGAGACACTGGGAAGCAATTTCCACATTCCAACCTCTTTGCGGAACCAGTCAAAACATCTTGTCATCATAGCAATTTTATTGTGTGAACCAGCTCTTATGTCAGGGGTGGGAAACTTGTGGCTATCCAGATGTTTTGCCCTACAACTCCCATCAACCCTAGCCAGCACAGACAATGGTGAGGGATTATGGGCATTATAGGCCAAAACATCTGGAAGGCCACAAGTTATTCACCCTGCAACCGTAAAACAGATTTCCTCACCAGCAAATGGGGAATCTAGATAGTGCACTATGGCATTAACGATACTAAAGGCTGCAATCATATATACACACGTAGCTATTTAAATCATATAGACTTCTGTTTTGAGAAATCTATTTTTAAGAAATATAAATACAACTTTGTTAAAACATTTGAACAATTCCAATTCTGCAAGAGCAACATTGCTTCTTGCATGGAGAACAGAGAAAAGCAAGAATGTTCCAACGAAAGTGGAATGTGTTTACATGGCAGTTTCTACAAGCATTTGACAACTGGATTAAGTTTTTAAAGTCTTAACACACTACCTAAAGACATGCCTTGATGACATGAATACACTAGGCCAGAAGGAGCCAATTACACCTAGACATTTCTGTGTAGTTACTCCATAACAAGCTAACATTATTTCAGTGTACTCGGATCATTTTTAGTTTTAAAAAGCTGTTTCTTGGTCTGTTAACTTGCACTTTTCAAATGAACAGAGCTCCCCACTGTAATTTTGTTAATGCAATGCAAAAATAGAAGTGGCTTTTATTTGCATTTTTCAAGGAAAATTATTCCCAAGCAATAACCATGCATGAAATATTTCAGAGTGGGAAAATATTTTTATTACTATTAAAGGAAGGATGTTATCGGTGAGTGCAAATGGGAGAACAATAATATTCACTTACAATGTGAGTATTCAAAGAAAAAAATATTTTTATTAATTTTATATTAAATCTCAAGTATTAATATAATTAAAGTCTAATTAAATCTCTAGTACTCCGAATTTCAGTCCTATATCATGTATGAAAGTTGGCATGGGAAGAAGACATAAGCATAAGAACTCTCAAGCAAAACAAAAAAAATTGAAAACTGAGAGGTTCAGTCTTGGCCAAACCATTGCATTAAATATTATCATCAATTATTTTATGGCACTTCAGCTTGTTGAACATTCAACATTCTTAGATGTTTTTCTTCTGCGTGAGGAGAGTTAGGATGAGGACTTGACTGAGGCTGGTATCCACTATTCTCACCTCAACACACATTGGTCTGCATATGACAATCCAGGCAGCAAAATTCACATCCATTCCACACTTGCATGTAAATTAAATCTTCAACTTTATTGGAAACACAACTTGAACAGCAAGCAATTGATGAATTCAGAGTATGAATGGAAGCACATTAAAATAAAAGAAATGGTACGGATTAGGTAGATAGACAATGCAAGGCCAGGCCTTCCAGGTCTGGATAGCAGCAGAGAATCAGGCCAGATGGAGGATTATAAACTGGTGTGAACTGGACTAAAGGTCCTCTGTAAAAACAATCAATCAATGCATGATGGATGATGATGATGATGATGATAATTACATTTATATCCCACCTTTTTTCCTATTGCAAGGAATCCAAGGCTGCTTACATGGTCCTCCTCCTCTCCATTTTATTTTCACAACAAACCTGGGAGGTTGGTTAGATTGAGGTCGGTGATTAGCCCAAAGTCACCCATTGAGTTTCATGGCCAAGTGGGGACTAGGGCCAGATTTGCACCAAGCAGGATATAGAACCATGAAAACAGTATGAAAGCAGTATATAAGAGGCAGGAGCCACACTACTGCTTTACAGCGGCATTGAAGTGCACTGACAACTGCCCATGACACATACCATATCCTGCTTTCATAGTGTATCATTAGGATAGATTAATCTTTTTGGATCTTGCTCCAACAAGAGCAGTTCATCCGCCAGGCAGATATTTACAGAAGGTTCCTTTCCCGTTGGATTCATTATCAGATGTGGTCCCAAGGACCAATCTATTTATTTATTTATTTATTACATTTCTACACCGCCCAATAGCCGGAGCTCTCTGGGCGGTTCACAAAAATTAAAAAGAGTCTCTTTGGATTCTTCCTTTGCTACAAAGGAGAGGTTTCTTTTATCCATGCCTATGTCCGTATCTGTGTTTTGGTTTATTATCTGTTGTGTCATTATTATTTTTGGTTTTTCTGAATCCACTTGAAAAAAAACTTATTTTCGGTTGGCTTTGTTTATTTTGCTTGTGTTTTTTGTAAGGAATCTGTTCCATTACCAGGGGAACAATCCCCTGTTTCTTATATTCTTTCCTAGTTAGTACCATTGCTCTTTCTACGTAATATTTATAGTGGATATTTTGGATCTTATGCAGTCAACAGCAGATGTTTATACTATGTTTCTGCTTCTATTCGATCTTTCAATCCTCCTGCTTTTGGCCTATCAAGCTGTCCTGTACTCAATCAATCTCTCTTCCTCTTGCATTCCTTTCAATTATCTATGCAATTAGTTAATTCTTCGTAGCTTTAACAGTCGGTAGTGGTTAATAGGGATTGATGGCAGTTAAAGGTAATTCTTTCCTCTTGTATTTTGCCACATCAGGTGTTTCCAATCATCTCAAGATTTGTCTTTGACTAATCTCTATTGCTTCTGTGCTGTGCTGTTAGCGTTGCTGTTAACTCTTAACTTTTAAAATTCCAAACCACACCCTTTAGTAAAATTGTATTAAAATTATATTAAAATTGTATTAAAATTATATTAATTACTTATCACATCTTGCAATACTTCTTACCGGATTCTCGTTGGGTTACGTTTTTTGTTTATGTTTCGCTCTCCCACTCCTGTCCTCTTCACTGTTCTTATCTTAACTTTGTTCTTTATTCTTTACTAGCAAAAAAGCTTGTCATACGACAAGTGTAGAGGAGCAGTCTGGTGAGGAGGTTCGTGGGTTTTGGCCCTTCTGCTAGGCCGGAAGCTCCTGGCAGTTATCTTTCTTCAGAACTTGGAACTTCCATAGAAGGCCGCAGTTCTGAGAAACATCACTAGATGGTGCAGAGGGCAAAACCTAGAAGTGGCTTGGAGGTGCCCTCTGGCCTTCTATCTTGGAACTTCCCTAGATGGCAGTTATTTTTCTTGGAACTTCCCTAAAAGGCCCTGTGAGCTCAGAATTTTTAAACATGCAAATAGGAGAGAAGACAGAGGCAGTGGATCGGTCTACTGGTTGGCAATGTCATTGTGACATCACCAACCAGTAGGCCAATCCACTGCCTCTGCCTTCTCTCCTATTTGCATAAGTGGCTTGGAGGAGGTCTCTGGGCTTTTATAGAAAGAGATACGTAGATCCTCTGTTCCTCTGCTCCTCTCCACACTAATTCTCTCACCGCTTCATCTCAAGTTTACTTTGCTTTGTTTTGCTTTGCTTATCTTTGTTTTGTTTTGCTTTGCTTTACCGGAGCAGGAGCTTCTTGTAACAACAGAGAATGATCAGAAACCCGTCTGGCTTCCTCCTGACTATTAGGGCAATGGGTAAAAGCCTTCTCTCCCTCTGGGATCGTCATCAATGGGCGCGATGGAGCCTTCTCTCTCTCTCTCTTTCGGATAGGAGCAGCAACATTCACGACTGAATAAATGGGACGCTTCAATAAGAGGCTCAAGACAGAGATTTATTGTCACTTCATATTTTATTTATTTATTAAGCCCCCCACTTGCCCTCTTTCCGTCAGGGGGGGAGGGGGTCTCTCTCCCATCCAGCGCCGCCATCTTCTTTGCTTCAGCCCAGATGGCGAAAAGCCTCCACTGGGGCTTCTCCTCAGGCCTGCTGGAATGCAGAAACATAAAATAAGTGGGCATCTCCTTTGTGCCTCCCACCCCCACACCTTCGTGCCCAGTGCCCTGGCGACCAAAGTGGCCAGGGCTCCACCTGCCAGATTGGGGGAAATTTGCAGTGGATGAATATCAAAAGACATTTGTGGCTTTGGCATAAGCTCGATTTTAGTGTGGGGAGGTAGGCAAGAAGTTGCCCGCCTAGCAAGTCAGACTTGTCTTCTCCTCGTAGCTCCCCTACAGCTGTCTCTGGGTCCTGGCTTAAGTGAGTCCCATGTGAGATCCCAGCCCCATTTTATACTTTGCCTGTGATGTCACACAGCCTCGCTGGGCAGCAGTCCTCCCCACAACACACAGCCTCGCTGGGCAGCAGCCCTCCCACGACACGCAGCCCCGCTGGGCAGCAGCCCTCCCCATGACATGCAGCCCCGCTGGGCAGCAGCCCTGCCCACGACACACAGCCCCGCTGGGCAGCAGCCCTCCCCACGTCACACAGCCCCACTGGGCAGCAGCAGCCCTCCCCAGGTCACGCAGCCCCCCTGGGCAGCAGCCCTCCCCAGGTCACTCAGCCCCGCTGACAGCAGCCCTCCCCACATCACACAGCCCCCCTGGCCAGCAGCCCTCCCCACGACACACAGCCCCTCTGGGCGGCAGCAGCCCTCCCCAGGTTAAGCAGCCCCCCAGGGCAGCAGCAGCCCTCCCCAGGTCACGCAGCTCACCGGGGCAGCAGCAGCCCTCCCCAGGTCACGCAGCCCCCCGGGGCAGCAGCAGCAGCCCTCCCCAGGTCACGCAGCCCCCCGGGGCAGCAGCCCTCCCCAGGTCACGCAGCCCCCCGGGGCAGCAGCAGCAGCCCTCCCCAGGTCACGCAGCCCTCCCAGGCAGCAGCAGCCCTCCCCAGGTCACGCAGCCCCCCGGGGCAGCAGCAGCCCTCCCCAGATCACGCAGCCCTCCTGGGCAGCAGCAGCAGCAGCCCTCCCCAGGTCACGCAGCCCCCCGGGGCAGCAGCAGCAGCCCTCCCCAGGTCATGCAGCACCCTGGGGCAGCAGCAGCAGCCCTCCCCAGGTCACGCAGCCCCCCGGGGCAGCAGCAGCCCTCCCCAGGTCACGCAGCCCCCCGGGGCAGCAGCAGCAGCCCTCCCCAGGTCACGCAGCACCCCGGGGCAGCAGCAGCAGCCCTTCCCAGGTCACGCAGCCCCCCGGAGCAGCAGCAGCCCTCCCCAGGTCACGCAGCCCCCCTGGGCAGCAGCAGCCCTCCCCAGGTCACGCAGCTCCCCGGAGCAGCAGCAGCCCTCCCCAGGTCACGCAGCCCCCCTGGGCAGCAGCAGCCCTCCCCAGGTCACGCAGCCCCCCGGGGCAGCAGCAGCAGCCCTCCCCTGGTCACGCAGCCCCCCGGGGCAGCAGCAGCAGCCCTCCCCAGGTCACGCAGCCCCCCTGGGCAGCAGCAGCCCTCCCCTGGTCACGCAGCCCCCCGGGGCAGCAGCAGCAGCCCTCCCCAGGTCACGCAGCCCCCCGGGGCAGCAGCAGCAGCCCTCCCCAGGTCACGCAGCCCCCCGGGGCAGCAGCAGCAGCCCTCCCCAGGTCACGCAGCCCCCCCGGGGCAGCAGCAGCAGCCCTCCCCATGACACAAAGCTCCCCTGGGCAGCAGCCCTCCCCATGATACAAAGCTCCCCTGGGCAGCAGCCCTCCCCACGATACACAGCCCCCCTGGGCAGCAGCCCTCCCCACGATACACAGCCCCCCTGGGCAGCAGCCCTCCCCACGATACACAGCCCCCCTGGGCAGCAGCCCTCCCCACGATACACAGCCCCCCTGGGCAGCAGCCCTCCCCACGATACGCAGCCCCCCTGGGCAGCAGCAGCAGCCCTCCCCTGGTCACGCAGCCCCCCTGGGCAGCAGCAGCCCTCCCCTGGTCACGCAGCCCCCCGGGGCAGCAGCAGCCCTCCCCAGGTCACGCAGCCCCCCGGGGCAGCTGCAGCAGCCCTCCCCAGGTCACGCAGCTCCCCGGGGCAGCTGCAGCAGCCCTCCCCAGGTCACGCAGCCCCCCGGGGCAGCTGCAGCAGCCCTCCCCAGGTCACGCAGCCCCCCGGGGCAGCTGCAGCAGCCCTCCCCAGGTCACGCAGCCCCCCGGGGCAGCAGCAGCAGCCCTCCCCATGACACAAAGCTCCCCTGGGCAGCAGCCCTCCCCATGACACAAAGCTCCCCTGGGCAGCAGCCCTCCCCACGATACACAGCCCCCCTGGGCAGCAGCCCTCCCCACGATACACAGCCCCCCTGGGCAGCAGCCCTCCCCACGATACGCAGCCCCCCTGGGCAGCAGCAGCAGCCCTCCCCTGGTCACGCAGCCCCCCGGAGCAGCAGCAGCCCTCCCCTGGTCATGCAGCCCCCCGGGGCAGCAGCAGCCCTCCCCAGGTCACGCAGCCCCCCGGGGCAGCAGCAGCAGCCCTCCCCAGGTCACGCAGCCCCCCGGGGCAGCTGCAGCAGCCCTCCCCAGGTCACGCAGCCCCCCGGGGCAGCAGCAGCAGCCCTCCCCATGACACAAAACTCTCCTGGGCAGCAGCCCTCCCCATGACACAAAGCTCCCCTGGGCAGCAGCCCTCCCCACGATACACAGCCCCCCTGGGCAGCAGCCCTCCCCACGATACACACCCCCCCTGGGCAGCAGCCCTCCCCACGATACGCAGTCCCCCTGGGCAGCAGCCCTCCCCACGATACGCAGCCCCCCTGGGCAGCAGCCCTCCCCACGACACGCAGCCCCCCTGGGCAGCAGCCCTCCCCACGACACGCAGCCCCCCTGGGCAGCAGCTCTCCCCATGACACGCAGCCCCCCTGGGCAGCAGCTCTCCCCATGACACGCAGCCCCCCTGGGCAGCAGCCCTCCCCATGTCACGCAGCCCCCCTGGGCAGCAGCCCTCCCCATGACACAAAGCCCCCCTGGGCAGCATCCACACCACCACTCAAAGCCCCCCTGGGCAGCAGCCCTCCCCATGACACAAAGCCCCCCTGGGCAGCAGCCCCACCACCACACAAAGCTTTCTCAGTTACAAAGTTGCCCTCAGGATAAAAATACCAAAAGAATTATAATGACACCTGCCAGTTGGGGCTAGACAGCGATTGTGGGTTGATTGTGGGGCCTTTAGTCTAGCCTTAACCCTGCCCTAAAGCAGGACTCCTCTCTAAGGCATTCTTTAGACAGCTGTCAGTCTGTTTCCTGGGAAAACCTCCCAGGACGGAGATGCTTCAACTGCCCTGGACATCCTAAGAACCCAAGGAACAGACCAAAGACCTCTCTAGTCCCGTGGCTGACAAGCAGGAGGCAAGCACAACAGCATCCCCATCTCACTCCCATTCGCCAGCAAACTGGGATTCAGTGCCATATTGCCTCTGATCGTGGAGGAAGCATCTAGCCATCTTGACTAGTAGCCATTGATAACCTCCTCCTCCTCCTTGAATTTGTCTAAGCACCTTCTAATGCTGTCCAAATTGGTGGCCATCAGTACATCTTGTGATAGCCAGTTCCATAGTTCAACTATGTGCAGTGGCAAGAAGTCTTTCCTTTCATCTGTCCTGAATCTCCCATCATTCAGCTTGTTCCAGGCCTGGCCTATTCTTGCAGTTTGGGTTGTTCCCACCTGCCCCCTTCTGCTAACTTCAGGGGCAAACAAAGGTTAGATGCAAATGAAGCCCCCCAAAAAAGCAGTTTAGGGAGGGAGATGTGATGCCAGGAGGGAGGGGATGCTTTACCCTTTCCCTGTCTAACCATCCCATTTCCTCCCCACTCCATGGGGTTCTAAATGCAAGTTGATTATCCCCACAAATATCTGGATCTCTACAGAAGGAAAAACAACTTGTGGAGGGGAATTTGCAGTGGAGAATCGGCAGTTCAAGCTTACTCCCCGCCCCTTCCCGCCCCGCCTCGCCCCGTCGCTTCTCTGCTGAAAATGGCTCCCTCCCAAAGCCATCAGGACTTTGCTACACACATTTGAGCTTGTCCCAGCACCTCCTATCCTGTAGCTGATTATTTTTTCTTCAGCTCTCGTTGTGTACAATGAATTATTGCTCCACCTTCTGCCTTCCAACAAGATTTGAAGGGGTCCAGGAGCACAATCTTTTTCTCTCTCATCTATACCAACCCATTCCACCCTCCTCATAGAATCATAGAATAGCAGAGTTGGAAGGGGCCTACAAGGCCATCAAGTCCAACCCCCCACCCTACAGCATCCCTGACAGATGGTTGTCCAGCTGCCTCTTGAATGCCTCTAGTGTGGGAGAGCCCACAACCTCCCTAGGTAACTGGTTCCATTGTCGTACTGATCTAACAGTCAAGAAGTTTTTCCTAATTTCCAGCTGGAATCTGGCTTCCTTTAACTTGAGCTTGTTATTCCGTGTCCTGCACTCTGGGAGGATCGAGAAGAGATCCTGGCCCTCCTCTGTGTGACAACCTTTTAAGTATTTGAAGAGTCCTATCATGTCTCCCCTCAATCTTCTCTTCTCCAGGCTAAACATGCCCAGTTCTTTCAGTCTCTCTTCATAGGGCTTTGTTTCCAGACCCCTGATCATCCTGGTTGCCCTCCTCTGAACATGCTCCAGCTTGTCTGCATCCTTCTTGAATTGTGGAGCCCAGAACTGGACGCAATACTCGAGGCCTGACCAGGGCCGAATAGAGAGGAACCAGTACCTCATGCAATTTCAAAGCTATACTTCTATTAATGCAGCCCAAAATAGCATTTGCCTTTTTTGCAGCCATATCGCACTGTTGGCTCATATTCAGCTTGTGATCTACAACAATTCCAAGATCCTTCTCGTTTGTTGTATTGCTGAGCCAAGTATCCCCCATCTTGTAACTGTGCATTCAGTTTCTATTTCCTAGATGTAGAACTTGGCATTTATCCCTATTAAATTTCATCCTGTTGTTTTCAGCCCAGCACTCCAGCCTATCAAGATCACTTTGAAGTTTTTTCTGTCTTCCAGGGTATTAGCTATCCCACCCAATTTTGTGTCATCTGCAAATTTGATAAGCGTTCCCTGCACCTCCTCGTCCAAATCATTAATAAAAATGTTGAAGAGCACTGGGCCCAGGACTGAGCCCTGCGGCACCCCACTCGTTGCCTCTCCCCAGTTTGAGAAGGTTCCATTGATAAGTACTCTTTGAGTCCGATTCTGTAGCCAACTGTGAATCCACCTAATAGTTGTTCCATCTAGCCCACTTTTAGCTAGTTTGTTAATCAGAATGTCATGTGGTACTTTGTCAAAAGCTTTGCTGAAGTACTGCTTTCATAGTGCTATATCCTGCTTGGTGTGGCTCCTGCAGTTCTAAATGCAAATACTAGGGGGCAATCTGACCAATAACACAGTGATGTGGTTTGCATGACATAATAGCCCATGGATTAAACAACCCATCAGCTATCGTGCACGAGTGGAAGAGCGCAGATTTGCTACCTCCCATGTGCACACCACTTGTTTTTAATGAGCAACACATGAACAACCTTTGTAAGTTGCTTAGCATGGCTTCTGAACCTGGAACACTGAGCTAAACAACCCAGTGGTTAACCATGGTTTGTTATTGGGTTAACCGCTTGGTTGTTCAGCTCTCTCCCCCACTCGTGCAAGACAGCCCATAGCTGGCCCTGCCGTTAGGCAGAATAAGACAACCATCTCAAGTGACAGACACTGGTGGGCAGCAGTCTCCCAGCCATTTCTCCCAGCCATTCCCCTCTGTTGGAGGACAAAGCTGTGTAGGCTACAATCCCTGTCCTGCATCCACTAAAGTGGGGTTAACTGTGACCTGTCTGAATCTGATTCCTCCTCAAGAGACTACAGAGCCTCAGAACCAGGAGACATGACATCTAGTCTCACCCACAAACATACCTTGCTTATCATCATGATCTGGATGAAGATTGTCCCTATGGTACTATTAAGATTCTTCTCAGAGAAACCACTGAGCACAGAGAGCTAGAGTGTCTTTTGCCACTCTAGCCAACTGTATACCATTGTTTCTCTCTGACAAATGTGTGGGGTGAAAGTGTTACAGCATTTATATTAGGCTGTGTGAGAAGCTAGTCATCCACGATATCCAGAGAAATTTGTGTCAGAAGGGGGCAATTTGAGGGGAAGATGTGAGCCACAGTGGGCCACAGGGGAATTCCCAGATGGCAGCATGTAATGTAAGGTGACTATATGAAAAGGAGGACAGGGCTCCCGTATCTTTAACAGCTGCATAGAAAAACCCGTGTATAGTATAGCTCCTGCAGCTTTAACTGTTGTGATGAAATTAGATGTATAGTCCCCACTATCATGTGGGTTAAGAGAGTTGTATTGCTAAATAGGAGAAAAGTTAACTCTGTCCTACCAGTGAGCCAGATTCTGCATTTACAACTGCATAAAAAGTTATCCTGTTCAATTCCAGTTCAAAGATATATATATATATATATATATATATATATATATATATATATATTATGCAGGTGATGCAACGCACATGATTTAACACTCCCAAATGAAACAAATAACCACAAATAGCACATCCAGTTTATAATTTTAATAACTTTTTTTTAAAAAAATCTAAAATTAATTTTTTTATCACTTTAATTATATATATATATATATATATATATATATGAGAGAAATATTTTCGTATAAAACACCAGTTTCAGTCACAAATCAGAGTATGCTACAATACCATTTATAAGCTGAGCCAGAACCAATCAGGAACAGGCCAAACCTCAATGCTGAAGGAGCAAGATCCAGTTTGGTAGAACTTTTAAAACAAAATTACCATCAGATTCATTGGTATGGCTTCAGTACTGAGGTCACTGATGGACTAATACCTGTGTGTTTACATTGTAATATATTTTGCCTCAATGTTGAATATTTTTCACAGAAACGTGATTTAGCAACGGAAAATCGATTGGCACCATTATTGGCTATTTATATATGAACTCAATTGAAAGACGCTGTATTGATCATGACATGCTCCTGTATTGCTGCTATGTAGATGATAAAATGATAACGCGTACAGTGATAGAAGTGGATAAAGAATTTGATACAATGGATGGGGTGGACTGTATAAATTTAACACGGGAGCAGCCAAATGTAGATAGTTGGCTTCCCTTTTCGGATGTGGAATGAAAGATCTGTAACGGGCCGTTTGAAACAAGGTGATACAGGAAACCTATGAAAAGGGATATATTATTGAATTGTAACTGCACAGCCTGTGCTAGTGAAAAGGCAGGTGGTGAAGAACATGATTCAGAAAAGTGTTGGGATGTCTACAATTAATTATATCATTCTTGAATTTTATTTTATTTTTAAAAACTATAAAAATTTCTAAACTGGATGTGCGACATGTGGTCGTTTGTTTTGATAAAACACTCCATTGTTTTGATAAAACACTCCATGAGAACTGCTGCCCATTGAACAGAACAGGCAGGCAGGCAGGTCTCCTGGACACAGTGTTCTACTCAATGGTGAGAGGTACAGGATTTCTACTGAAATTATATTTCTAAATTTGCATCTATACATATCAATAAGCATATGCAAATTGGTGTCCTCTCTCGGTGTTTGTTTTTGGTTTGTTTTGGGAAGTCTATTTTGGCCACTATCACTGTTTTACCTGGGTATAATATTCAGTAGCAAACAACTCTGGGGGTGAGGAGTAACTATTTCTTCCATGGACACTAAGGGCCTGGCAAGGCAACAAGAGGGCCAGGAGATTGTCCCCAGTGTCTCCAAGAGCCAAAGGAGCCCCTGATACCATCTGCCCAAAGAGGCCTACAAATCTCAAGGAAAGTCCTGTTCAGTGAAATAGGCAGCTAAAACTGTAGTGAAAACTTCAGAATTAAGATTTTTGGGGGGATGCTTTTATTTTTTCCTAATTTGGTTTAGTATAATATATCCTGTAGCCATAGCTTGAGATGGACCATAGCTCAGTGTGATAGAGCACATGCTTTGCATGCAGAAGGTCCTAGGTTTGATTCCTGGCTTCTCCAGTTAGGGCAAGGAAAGAATTCTGCCTGAAACCCTGCAGAGATGCTGCCAGTAGGTGTTGACAATATTGGGCTAGATGGACTCAGTATAAGGCAGCTTCCTATGCTCCTAGCTATGAAAGGCCATGGCTTTTCAGGACTCTACTTTTAGACCCATGTCTGCACACCCGCTCCCCCACACCTTACTCACACATTCTTATAATGCTCACTGGCATTCTGGTGCTTTTGTTGGGTTTGGGCTCCAAACAAAAGCAGATGAAACTTTTAAACTCCAATTGCTTTCTCAAACTGTAAAAGAAAATTAAAGCTGTGTAAGAACGCAAGGAAGAATTTTATAGCACAGAAAAAAGCCCTTAGCTGGGACAATTTCAGTGTCATTCCAACATTTGGAAATGGGGGAGGAGGGAGAACACGTACAAGGAAAACAAACAAAGCAAGCGTTACATATTGTTTCCCAAGGCTTCTAGATAGAGGAGAAGCACCAACTGGCTTCCACACCCACACACAGGCATTGCCATAAAACACTATTGTGGGATGGCCAGGAGGACTGGCTCCTGCTTAATGGTGCCTCATCATTACACTCCAAGAGCTCAACCAGACGGGAAGTTTGATTATTGGTTTTTAATTCTGATGCCGTTTTTCATCCTGATGGGTCTTTTGCCCGACACTAAATTACCTGGCTGCAAATTAAATACAATAAAATTGCTAATAAGCCTATTAGAATATGCTGACAGTGTGAAATTGTCCGCTGGAGAATAGTATCGCCCTCCAGTGCCTTTTTTGCACCAAACCTGCATGATGATCAAATCAATCCAGAGGTCTATGTCAGTTGTAAATTTTGCACACACACGTGCACACACACACACACACACACACACGTGTAGACAAGAGCAACCAGATGATCCACTAGGGGTGTGCAGAGCAGGTCTGCTCCGCTCCTAAAATTGGAGTAGTGCTCCAATGAGGCAATTCTCTGCTCTGATTTCTGGAGTGGCTCTGTTGCTCCGCCCTGTCGGATTACCTGTCAGAGAACTATTCCATTTTCCGATAACCATCCTATTATAGCCTATGGGATACCAAAATGCTTACAACTCAGTCATTTTTAAAGGTAAAGAGATAAACATTGGCACCATGAGAGCTCTTAAGCAGGGATTTAGCCATGCCAAGTTGAAAGCAATCCTGTCATCCCTTAATTTTTAGGAATGTTTTTAAAATTTGAGGTTTTAAAATTATTATTTTTAAAAACCACTGTCATTTTTAAAAATAGAGATGAAACTTGGCACCCTGGTAGCTCTTAAGTAGGGATTTATCCATGCCAAGTTGGAAGGAAATCCCTTCATCCCTTGATTTTTAGGATTTTATTTTTAAATTTCCCCTCAAACCATTCCCCCCATACACACACACAGACACACATCAAAAACTGTTCAGGACCTTTTATCCTTTACTTTGCGGATGCACAGTTGTACATAGAGATCTGCTGTGATCTCTGACCATTTGCTCTAATGGGGTGAAATGGGAGGGTGCTCTCCCTATGAGAGGTCAGACAAGAACAAACATAAATATAAATACCTTTAGTTTTTTTTAATATATATTTTCAAACCATATAAACTTCTTTCGCCACCCTTCCTTCTCTTGACTTTATGCCCGGCCATGTTGCGTCCATACTTGCGGTACACAGATCAGCCTTTGGCACAAGATTCTTTTCTGTATCTTAATACAGAATGTGCTTTTATACTGTATTTTATATTATGGTTTTATACTGTTGTTTTATACTTTGAATTGTCTTAATTTTGTAAACCACCCAGAGAGCTTCAGCCATTGGGCGGTATAGAAATGCAATAAATAAATAATTAATACTGGCTTGTGAGACTGTGTGGATCTACACTGCCTGGCAGCAGATATCATCACTTCCTGGGACAACTCATTTACATGAAAAAGTTTTCATTATTTTTATTATGTGAGCCATTTTTCCTAAATCCTTCCTTTCAGCCAACAACATTTTTTCAAGGATTGAAGAAAATTGGTTGTACTTTCATTCTAGTTCAGACACAGCTCCCATAATTTAAACCTATGGTATATAGTGCCAAGTCGACACACATGGATGGGGGACTTCAGTTTTTGTAGGACGTTCTAGTTTCTGAAAGTTCTGCAAGCTCTCTTGAGAGAAGATGAAGTACGTATGAACACTTCACTCTATAACACGCACAAAAAGGGAGTGGAACTTGGAATATACAAAACAAGAAGAACTGGCACATACAAGAACTAAAGAAAAGCAGAAAGAAACAGAGAGAGACTGCAAACGGCAATGCAAGCAGGAGCTCTTTCTCAATAATTCTCTTTCTCTCCTGCTTCCTTCCTACTGATCCATGAGCTGGCAAAAGAATGAGTTCCAGAGCGGGAACAAATGGGTTATATCATTTGCAATCCTCCCATTATGCACTGTAATTGGAGGGGAAGGACAGGGAGGACGCTGTGGCTATTGGCTAGCCACAGATGTCAATCTCAAAACTACCCCTCCCCCCCTCACCTGTCAACATCTTCCTAATATGGAAAAGTGTTCAGTTAGTCCACCAAGTTAAATTTACCCCTCACAAAGCCTAAAAAACCTTCAGATACTTCGGATACCTTGGGACTCTGAACGACCTTCGCTCTGGACCATGGGGATCTGCTGGTTTTAAAACTGTCCAATACCCACTCCGTGAGATTGGACCTCCAACAGACCTCCAATGGACCCTCAGTTTTGCAGAGTTGAGTGCACACCCCTACCATCCACCATGTACCATTGCCATCCCATACAGACTCAGCAAAAAGACAAGGAACTCTACAGGCGTATGTTCTATTTTCAAAGTTGCTTCCTAGCCATGGTTCCTCCAAAGAACCCAAAGAATTCTAGTTTGGGGAATGTGCTGATGTGATCTCTGTGAGAAGTCATTAGACTCGTCATAGTCCCTAGGTTCATTGGGAGCCGTGACAGTTAAGCAGATTTGAAAGTAGTTTGTAGTCAAGGCTGCTTGGAATGATGCCATATTTGGTACCCAAGGACAAAGGAGGAATAGCTGTTTTGAGAACTGGAAGTGTACGCATGACATTCATTTTCATTTTCTCAAATTGAAGTACCATGACTCACAAACAGGGATATTGGAGAAATCCACAATGGATTCAAATGAGTTCAGATTTCCATAAATCCAACTTGCAGACTCAACAAGAGACTGGCTTTTTCATGGATTCCAGAGACTTGCAGACTATTTTTTTTAACTTTTTGGGATTATTTGTGCTAATTCGCATTAGCACTAATTTGCCTTAACTGATGCACATTAGTGCATTTGTGTGAATTAGAATGAGAAGAAATGAAACTCTGGTTTTAAAAAAATCAAATTCTGTCAATGAGTGATGACAGAACGAAAGCTGTCTGACAATCCGCAGTACATAGAATGGATTTAACAAAATCCGCACATCCTTACTCAAGACTATCCAGCTATCACAGACTCTGGTCAGGATTCCCCTAATTCCAGGTATCAAGGGGGGGGACTGGTGGCAGTTATCCATTTGGACACATGCTGAAGGGCGAAAGTAAAATGTCTACTTCACATGTTTCAGGGCTAGGCCCTAGATCTGAATTATTTCTTTTATAGAACAATCCCACTGATAGGTGTGTTGCACTCCAACACTAGTGCTTCCAAAGAACCCAAGATCTGCCAGGCTTGTACCTGCAGTGCACAAGAAAGGGAGGAGGGCTTTCTCCACTGTGGCACCCCCGGCTGTGGAATGAGCTCCCCAGAGAGGTCCGCCTGGCGCCTACACTGTACTCTTTTCGTCGCCAGCTGAAGACCTTTTTATTCTCTCAGTATTTTAACACTTCATCTTAACTTAAATTTAAATTTTACTGCTCTAACTCTGTATTTTAATCTTATATCAATTTTGCTGCGTGGTTTTATCCTGGTTGTGCTTTTTATACTATATTTTGTATTTGTGTTTTTAACCTGTTGGTTGTTTTATTATGGTTTTAATTTTTGTGAACCGCCCAGAGAGCTTTGGCTATTGGGTGGTACAAAAATGTAATAAATAAATAAATAAATGTATTTATTTATTTATTTATTTATTTATTACATTTTTATAAATATAAATAAATAATCCATCCTTTTCCTGTTCCTCTCTCATGAACTACGTCAGCTCCAGAGCTGGCATAGTTCTCTGACCATTCTGGAGGTATGTTAGGGGTATAGAACAGCTGTGGATGCTGAGCTCTACAGCCTCTTCCAGTGTGCCCAAGGCACACACCCTGATCAATGTCCTTTTTGCCTCTCCCAGTGCCAGAGCTCTGACGTCTACCTTTGAGGGTAGACTTCTCTCTCCCCCCCTTGGAAGGAGAGCTGAAAAATCCTATGTAGGGTAGCTGGGTGGAAGTCAGTCTTCTATTTTGGAGATCTCTCAGAGCATAATCCTCCATTTGACATTGCCCTATATTTGATGGGCAATCCAGCCCAAGGGCTTTTTTAAATGAATGATTTATTGCACTCTCATGACTGGCCACTCATGGATGTTTGCGGGTCATTTTGATGACACAGTAAGCCTCCTGCACATCTCCTGCTCTTTCCCCCCTTTTTTCCATTAAAAAAACCATCCTCAGAAATCCCAGTTCTTTTGAAATATGTCAGTATTTCTCCGGATTTCCTGCTGTGTGCAGTCGAAGTTGCACTATAAAATGTGCACTAGAGGGCGCTATCCCATTAAACTGTATGGGCTAGGAAGTTTTACATTGCAGGCCACATGGTCGCTGGTTTCTTTCCTGTGTAATTCAGCTTGTTTTAAATGTGGAAGTGAACCAGGAAGCAGAGCAACAGTAAGGAAACGCTCTGAAAGAGCTCCAAGTCTGGCTTAAAGTCAAAAACCCTAAGAAGGGAGAGCATCAGGAGCCTTGAAGTTTCCCATCAACAGGTAGCACCTGGATAGCAAACTGAACACAGGTCACCTAGTCTGTTTTCTCCACTATGGTGATTTGTTTTGTATTTCTGTTTAAATAATAGTTATTATTTCTAAATTTCTACCGATACATACACATTTGCATGTGCAGATAATACGCAAATTGGTGTCCCCTTTTGTCTTCCTTTTTGACACTGTGTAAGTGGCCACCTTGCCCATGAACCTTCTAACAACTACCAGATTGCAGCCTTCATCTTCCATTACTTTGTCTTCCTACCCACAAATAAGTGCAGTTCAGTAAAATGACCTTCAAAGGAGATCACTATAATTATTGCCTTCCCCGCTTTTTAGTCACACATCTTAGCTGTGGACTAACAACATTTAGCAATTTCTTAGCTATTGAAAAAGATAATGAACTTGGAATGTAAAACTGGGCCTTCAGTTTAACTCTGCAAGCAGGCAGTCTCTGTGGTGATAGGAGGAATGCAGTGTGTGTCTCTTCCCCTTCTGTAAAGACAAGCTAATTGGAAAACAATCATTTTTGTAGTGGCAAAGAGCCTCTATCTGTAATAGCCAGAGATATAATCCTCTTATATAACAGGTCAAATAATAATGTATCATCAAGGTGCTTTCAACTTCATTTGTAAAATTCCCCTCCACAAATGGCATTTTTAATTACATAATTAGATACAGGTCTAGGGAACCTATGCCCAAAGCACATGTCATTAATATTCCTAAAATAACCAACCAAGGATAAGAGAATGGGAAGTCTTAAATAGAAATATTTTGTTGAGCATCTTTGCTAGTCACATGTCTTAGAGTACAACTCTATGCATGTACAGACAGTTATAAGTCCTACAACTCCCAGCATTCTGTAGCAGGGCTTATTTCTCTCTAAATATGCAAAGGAAATTTAAAGTCTTAAACAATATTTTATTGAGTATCATTGCTAAGCATATGTCAATATGTCCAATATTATTCTAAATGGCGGTGGTGGAAGATACAATTCATTGGAACCATAATTACAATTCTTTTTATATTACAGTCACAGTTCAGCTAAGCATGAATATCTACTGATATTCATGGCCATAAATGTGTTCAGTTCTGTGTTGGATTGTGGACTTTCTGTTTTGACATTTTTGCAAGTCAGTACACAAGTTGGGTTTTACTACTGACTTGGATATCTGACATTTTGTCCTACGTTGATTCCATTCCCATTTTTCAAACACCGATTCTTCCAGTTGGTTATCAGTCCCCAAGGTCATCTGAATAATGGACCATTCACTGGTATCAACAGAAATAATTTCAAAACTCTGATCTTATGAAAGCTGTATTAAAATACAGCTTTTTTTAAGAAACAAAGATAGCCATGCTGGATCACGAGGAAGGGGGGAATCCACAATTGGGCAATATTTTTGCCAGGACCTACCATAATGCCACAAAAGATTGTGCAAGCTTTCAAGTAAAGAAAACACACAAAGGGTAGAACCAAATGATCCAATACAGTGTCACCACTGCCCACTGTGGCTTTTTTAAGCCACGATGGGATGTGGCACATGCTGGTGTGTATGTGTTTGTGTGTGTTGAATATTAAAGTTGCAGCCACAGCTTGCCATGTTGTCTAAACTGGGGTGGTGAGGGTTGTGCGAGGGTTAAACAAGCCATGGGTTATGTGAGGGTTGTTTAACTCCTCACAACCCCTGCTGCCCTGGTTTGGATGACGTGACAATCCACAGCTGCACCTTAAATGTTCAAATGGCTGCCCACACCTGAATCCAACAAAGTTTTGTTTTTGTACTAGAGCTTGCACTTCTTGAACAAGCAAATGCATGAGAAGTGTTATAGAAATGACAAATTCTTAGGGTGTGCCCCAAAGAGAACATTCAATTTGGATCCTGCTTTGGCACTTCAGAAAGCAGGTTGATTCCACTTGGAATGTCTTTGGCAGTGTTTCAACTCAGGTCTGATTTAGAACCTCACTTCGTAAACTCTGAGGCTTTGTATACCTTCTCATGGCTTATATGGGGGAATGAACTAATAGCTATAACCTTTTCTTTTCTTTTTTACTTTTTGACAGAATTGGATTTTATCTGTAGGTATAGTGGCCCTTTCTGGGGCTGTCTTCATGGGTTTCCCCCCCTGCAGCTTGGGTGCATTGTGAGGTCCTTTGCAGCACATGACAGTGTGGCCAGAGCACACCCAACCAGCTGCTTCCACCTTGAAAAGTTGCAGTATCGCAAAATAGTTTACTGCATTTTTTTTAGTTGAAGCGGCTCCTGTGTGCTTCCTCTGCAATGTCCCTGTTGCTCCGCATTAAGTCCTGGGCATGTCTGTGACCCGGCCCCCATCTTTACGGCGGTGCTTTGGGGCTGGGAGGCACCTTGCTCCCACACTTGCGTTCCTTCCCAGCATCTACACAGGAAGGAATGCAGGTGTGAACTTTCCCCTCTGTAAAAGTAAAACAAAAACCAAAAACAGGGGGGAGGAGAGGAACGGGGCTGTTCCTCCCCCACTTTATAAAAAAATTATCTGGGGGCACCATGGGCTCCGCTACCAAAGAAGTCAGGCTAATTTCCAAGTTGTGCAGATTCTGCTGACTTGCAGACCAGGGTTCTCCCCCCACACACACACACCGTTTGGAGGGGAATTGTGCAAATTCACACTTGCACTAACGCACATTAATGCAGATGAACACATGTTGTGATATGCATTAGTGCTAATGAGTGGAACAAAATTCTCATACATCCCTAAAAAATATCTAACCGGATGATGGAACAAAAGATGCCTGACAACCTGCAAAACAAAACCAGGATAGATTTAACTTTAAACCCAGCACTTTAACTACTGCCTGCTCCATACTTGCACTCAGTTATAATGTGCTGATTGTAAATTCAATCATGACATCTCCCACAGATGCCACCCCAAAAGTTTAAATTGGAACTGTTGCTGGGAGCCAAACTACAAGTGATGTTAAATATGGCTTTGTTTGCATCTAATTACAGGGGGGTAAGCAAATTTCATTAGCTGGGGGGGGCTGTTAATAAGTGGGATCTGAGCAGGCATAGAGAGAAGATCCCCCCTTAAAACAAGTGGCAGTTTTGGCAGAGGGATTTTCTTCAGGAACATCTCAGGGGAAGTAAGGGTTAAATTCTTCATCTGCCTCTGATCAGATCACATTAATAATCAGGGCCCTCCTGGTTCTCACACACACACACACACTGCAGGTGATGGTTTTTATAAAAAAAAACACCTGTACTTTAGATGCAAAGACACATAAACATCGGGTGTAATCTGGCCCTGAGCAAACCCCATTATACACAAAGTGACATGGCACAACATCATCACTGATCATGGGGCAGGTCAGACAAGGCATCAGCCTTAGCTTCCAATTTCCTGGCTTTGTGGAGTTTGGACCAAGGTGAGAAAGCTTTAGTTTCTGGTCTTTTAAAATGGCAGGGATTTTTTGTCAATTGAATAAGCTTTTCATTATCACTATTCTAAGCCTTATTTGCTGTTGGGGTACAACGCGGTGGCCTCCAATTTTGCTGGTGTGTGTTCGCAATTGACAGCACCAGGAGCCGATCTACACCAAGCAGGATATAACACTTTAAAAATGGTATGAAAATGGTATATGGAATGTGTCCTGGGCCTGAACAGTTGTCATAACCATTATAAACAGTTATAAGCAGTAGTGTAGATCCTGCCCAGTTTACAAACTTAAGAAATTACTTGGTGTGGTTTTTTTTTGGTTTTTTTAAACTGTTCCAGTAAGGAACTTTTGGGCTAGAATCAACCGTTAGCTAGTGACTGACCTGAACTGCGGCAGTTCATATGGAGTTTCTAATTCTATCTATAGCTTGTTTCAGACAGAGCACTGTAATTATTACTTGAAATGTTGTTTTCTGCTATTAATGACTGTGTTTTGCCAGATGCCTCACTATTTGCTGCCAGCCATTATTCGTAGATAGAACTGGGAAATAAATCTTGTCAAATATGGTGAAGTTGGCACAAGAGGAAGCCAGTTCAACAGAAGTGTTTGGTTTCTGCCCCTTTTCTGAAATAGGTTCCTGTTTGTTGCCTTTCCCATGTCTACGACCAGGGACCACAGAAACGTTTCTAAGGGGTGTGGTCTCAAAGCACTTGCATTGTGATAAGTGTTGCCTACTTTTCAGCACTATAATAAAGTGAGCAAATAATAAAGTTATAGACCAGTCATCCCCAACTGATGCCCATCAGATGAGTTGGCCTACAATCCCCATCATGGCCAGGCTGGCTGGGGATGATGAGGACTGTAGTTTAACACATCTGTATGGCATCAGGTTGGGAAAAACCATTTATTCAAGAAAGTCTTTGGCCTTCATGTGGGTCTCTGGGTAAGGTGCTGTTTTTATTCTGTAGTTGTTACGTTACTATTGTTTTTTCCCCATTTCATTTATTATATTTCTACAATGCCCCATAGCTGAAACTCTCTAGCTGGTTCACAAAATTAAAAACCCTTAAACACATTATACGAAGTACAAAAATGTACTTTTATTTTATTTTAATCTATTTTAAATTGATTTTGTAAGCTGCCATGAGTGCCATTTTTTGGTAGAAAGGCGGGTGGAGTATAAATCAAATAAATAAATAAATATCTCATTCTTTCATCAGTCAGAGATTGGATGGTCATGGGCCAGCTCCTACATCTTGCCCCATTTTTGCCTTCTGAAAAATGGAATATTTATTTTATCCACAGTTAGGGATGTTAGAGAAATCCACAATGGATTCAAATGTATTTGTATTTCTAAGAATCTGACCTTCAGATTCCACAGGTGTTTGGCTTTTTCTGAGTCACATGAATTCCATGGACCTATGGACCTTTTTTTAAAAAAAAAATTAGGGAGGTTTTGCTCAAATGCATACTTGCATTAATGCAAATGTGCATTTTCAAAAAATGAAATCTTCATACAAAAAACCTGTTTCCATAAATGAGCAGACAGCAGAATGAAAGACGTCTGACAATCCATGAAACACAGACGGAATGGGTTTAACAAAATCTGTACATCCCTACTCACAGTCAACTGAGATAGAAGGTATGAAGCCTTAGGGAAGTGCTACCAGTTCTGCCCAAGTGCAAGGAGGCATCTCATTCTTCTAGCAGTGCTAGGAGGTAGTGGTTTTTCTCTGTGTCTCTCCCAGTAAAGCAAGAGTGTCGAACCTCAAGCCTGTATTCCTGTGGTGACCATATGGAAAGGAGGACAGGGCTCCTGAATCTTTAAAAGGGGACAGAAAAGGGGATTTCAGCAGGTGCCATTTGTATGCATGCAGCACCTGGTGAAATGCCCTCTTCATCCCAACAATGAAAGCTGCAGTATCCCTGCCCTCTTGACCAGATACAAAATAGGGCAGGGCTGTCCTCCTTTCTACATGGTCACTCTAGTTCCCAAATGGCCAAACCCTTTCCCCTGACCACCAACCATTTGGTGGTGTCCCTGCTTTTGCATGTTTTTTGCCCATTCTAAAAGGCTGAAATACCTCTCCTAAGGCTTAGTTACTGGCAGAAAGAGTTTTGCACTAAAACATGCTGGCATTTCTGGCCCCATCCATCAACACCAGAATGCAGCCTCTGAGAGTTCTCTGAACTTTCAGGCTGAAAGAAGTTCAACACCCCTGTAATGGAGGCAGATGAGGGCAACATGGGAGCCCCAGTTCTAGCTTTATACAAGAATTGCGTAGTATTTCCTTGTGGTCCTCTCAGTTTTCTACAAAATTCAGCTGGTGCTACGGTGCTATTTTCTTACCATGTCAGTGAGAAGTTGCCAAGGGGACTTGAACCTGGGAGACTTAGAATCCAATATATGATCAGGCATGAATTTATGGTTGATGGCTTCTTGTGTCTCTTTTTCTAAGCCTTGGTTGTTCCCAAACAGCACAAACTGAAATATCTTCAGCCTACCTCACACGGATGATTTCTGAACTAATAACATGAAAAATTACCATATATTTTAAGCAGGGCCTGTGCTTAAAAATAAAGGTGACTCAGGTTTTGACTTGCATCCAGAATGCACATTTGTTTGCCAAGTAGCCAGCCAATGAGATTTCAAGCCGCTGAGATATTAAATGCATCAAAACAGAATACATAATAGAAATGCTGGCAGGTTTTTAATTATTACTGGATGTGTGGGGGCACTAATTTAATTTCAGAGGAAAATTTCTGCCTTGGCTTTCTTTTTTTCTTTTTTAAAGAATTAAGTGTTGCAGTCTTCACAGATGAAATGCCCTTTCTTGTCCTTCTCTCTTTCACTTTCTTCTTTTTTAGCATTTTGATTTAAGCAAGAATTAAAAGAGATCCCACACCTCCTGTGTCCTCATTTATAACACTAAGTTCAAAACAAGAATTCTGTCCAAACTGTGGATTAAATCCAATTCTTCTTTAAATTTGTGGATGTTTCCCCTTGACTGCAATGTGAGCTGGAGTGCATTACATTTCCCCCCTTTTTTAACTATTGGGGGGGTGGCATTATTGATTTTGCAGCCACCAACTCTTCCTCGTGTACTGATAGGAGGAATCCTCATTAGCAAGAGCAATGCTGAAGCGACGCTGCAGGCTTCCCTACAGCACTGCCTTTGATAGCGCCGGCTGCTGTCCCAGCAGAGGATCCTTCTGAACAGGGCGCAGATGTTCCTATTTTCCATGGCCAGATGCTCTGGAGACAGTTACGAGGCACATCTCCCCTCCCCCCTCCCCAAATGAAATATGGGAAAGTTCCCAAAGCATCTAGTTTTTGACTGGCATGACTGAGATCAGAAACTGGCTCCTTTGTTTAGTAAGTGCAATGATGGAGATAATTGCTCAAGATAATTTCTGCCATTCTATTGTTTTTAGGCAGGATAAGCTCGGCAGCTGAAGTTAAACAGGATCTGCAAAATGGCTTACCCTACCATCTCTGGGGCACAAAAAACAAGGAGCTTGTCAAAGGCGTGTATTTAATTGGACTCCTAGCTGGCAGATTGACACGTCAACACTTGCTCTAGGCAGCTATGCTTTTGCAGGAAATGCTCTGCCTACGTTTGTCATTATATTATATCTTTATGTCCAAAGTCACTGCCTCGCTGCTGCCTCTTGAAAGTTGAACATCTACTACACTCCATACACCCATTCTGGTAGTCAATGCAGTATGACTTGGGGGAAAAGAAAAAAGGTGGTACCATTGAATTCCACTTGCTATTCAGGCAGCCCTGTTAATGAATGAATGCTATCCCATGTTGAGGCTCAATTCATGCAATTTGTGGCATTGTGATGGCAAGACTCTGGAAAGGGCATTGATGCAGGAGTATCAGTCAACACTCCGGTGCCAACCAGGCCCTTGTCTTGACGGTATCCAGTCAGCAGCACAGGGGAATGTGAGGCAGTTCCCTCCCCCTTGGCCCTCCTTCCAACCATCTACAACAGAAAGAGTGCAATTGTGGGCTTTCCTGAAGACCCCACCATGCCTGCCCATCCGAGCACATGCACTGCAGTTCAGGGACACCTGGAAACATCCGTGCCCCTCTTCCAAGGTTAGGTTTCTTATATATATATTGGCCTACATTTTGTTCTTTTTGTTCTTGTTTCTTTTTTTAAAAAACTGTAAATGTGAAGGGTTGCATTTACAACTAAATGGGGGGAACAAGGGGGGAAGGAATGGGGTGCTCCCTCCCTCTCAGAATACCCCCCTTTAATTAGTTCTTTTAAACAAGGGTCTGCAGAGGCACAGAGGTGGTCCAGCAACCTTTCAGCTTGCTGGTCCACCCCCTTCCCTGCCCAGCTGATGGCGACCAATTAGTGGTCGCCATAGGCTGTGGCACGCCTCACAGCGGCTCTGTAGCAAGAGCGACAGATGGCAGATGCCAACGTCATCTCGCTCCAAGCTAAAAAAGTCAGGGTAAGTGCTCAGGTTTTTTTAGGGGGGGAAAGGGGCTTTGCCCCTGGATTTCTTTGGAGTGGCGGCTGCGTCATGTAGATCACATGTTACCACTCCGAAGCTACCATGGGGGAAAAGTGCCCATGGAGAGGTACCCCAAGCCACCCCATTTCAGGCAATGCAATATCACAGACAGGAGAGGCTGGTGGCTCTGATGTCAGTGGGGCTGTGAACCTATTCTGGGTTTCAGTCAGAATCCTAAAGGATGTATCCAAGGTGCTGAACCTATTTTGGGGTTTCTACACAAGGCATTATCATGCACTCATCATTCCTATTCATGGCTGTTTACTGGTTCTTTAGATGATGTGACCCTCCAGTTTTGCTTCTGTGTCTAAAGAGCACTTTTGGTGAGTTTTTTAGAGCATGGAAAATGCAGCATTAATTGTAAAAGAGAAAGAAAACACTATGCTGCTGTTCCACAGTGCCCCCTAGAGGTTATGTAGTGGGAAAGCAGGTAAGGAAACACTGTAGTACTAGGATATCAGCTCTGAAACAAAACCAAATGTAAATATAGTGGATCACCAGCTGATTAACAGCCTTGTGTAGAAAAGCTCTTAATCACAACCAATTCAGACCCCATTGTTTTCAAGGAGCCCTATTCATGATTCCCTTTAGTGGGATTAGGACCCTGGTCCTTTATCATTTGCTTCAAGACAATTAGCCAAATGTTTAAAGAACTTTTTGAAATCTCATATTCAGCTTTTGAAAACACATATAAGGAAATGGCCAAAGACAGAAGAGAATGATTGCTCTGCTATCACACTTCTCACTCCTGTAGCAGCTGAAGTGTGCGATGACAACCTTTATGGAAGGCAAAGGATGTGAAAGGTGAGAAGTGTTATTGACAAGGATGGGAAGATACAGGAACTGCTAAAGGCCAAGTCCCTGGTTGAAATCCTACCTGGAAAGACAATGACAGGCACAGGTGCCCTAGGTGCTATTTCCCCCCAAGTCTGATAGCATGGAAAGCAACTGCGGAGTATTCTGCCCCATCAAATGAAAATAATGCCTCCTGTATTGGGTTATTATTCTACCCCATACAGACACATTGGCCAGGAATGTGCTCACCTTCGAGGAGGCAGGTGGCAGGCAGAGCAGACATGATGGGTCTCCCATTTGCCACAGGACTGTAAGATGCAAAAGAATTTAAGAAGTGATGATAGAATGAGTAAAATGAGTCCTGCCCTGGTAAAATTGAAAACTCCAGATTTCCACAGTGGGAAGGTAAAGCTCTGCAGCCACCACAGACCTTCCAGAAGCAGCAGGAACATCTAGAGAACAGCAGAAGAGGTTGAACACCACCACACACACTCGTCTTTGTTAGAGACTTAAGAAATGCACCAGAATGCGGGAAGGGGGGCATGCGAAAGACCATCTGCTACAAGCTATAAGAAATCTGGTTGCAATTTCCTGCACCTGGTACTTTTGAGGAACTGGCTGCTGGCTAAATTATTTATTAATACCTGGCATCACTGGAAAAGTTGTTTATTAATCTGACTCTAGCTTATGTATTTTAACCATTGATAAATGACGAATGATCAATTAATATATATTTAATTATTGATATTACCTATTTTGTAATGACTTGTAATATGTGATCAGATTGATATCATTGAAGTGAATAGTCTATTTGGAATGTTACATTGTGTTTTTAAATAAACTGTTGCTAGATTGTTGTCTACAATGATGTATTCATATATATTCTTGTGGTGTGAGCTGCTTTGGACACATTCATGTGGGAATATACAAATAAAAGTGATAAGATTTTACTTCACGTGGCCTACCTCTGTTCAAGTATATCTTAAAAGCATTCCATCTATAAGGGTGTTTGTTTACTTGGAAAGTTGGAATTTGTAAGATAAAGATAAAAAGTGGGGAGGTTGCCTGTCCTGGTTTCCTCACCCCATTACTAAACTCACAAAGTGTTTAACTCATACTTCTGGCTGGGTTACCCCCAACTTCTGTTGGAGACTGGCAATTTAAGCCTATGCACCAGACTCTATGACTACAGTGCAGAACTGCAGGCCTGGGGCCAAATCTGGGTCTCCCGCTCTCAATCCAGCCCCTGGGGGGTGTCTCCTGAAGGCTATACCCTCTTCACCAGCCCCCTCCCTCAGCCACCAATCATTTGCTTGTTTCTCTGCTTTTGTGCAGCCCCCCCCCCTTCTAAAAGGCTCCCAAGGCTTTGCTACCTGCAGTAAGCACTTTCATCTAAAATATCCTGCTATTTTTGGCCCTTCCCCCTTTTACCTTCAGTCATGCCTGTTATTGGAATGCAGGCACCAAAAGCTTCTCCAAAATGGGATTGGGCTGAAAGAAGTTATACACTCCTGGTCTAGGGAGTGGAAATGTAAAGGGGGATTTAGGTCAGTTGAACCACCTGGGAATGGTGATCTTTATCAGGTCAGTTGTCATGGTTCCAAGCCCTCCTGCTGAGAAGTGAGACAATAAAGAGGTCTGCCATGCAATCTACAAAGCTTTATTCAGTAAATAGACATCTCTTCACACCTGAAGGGAGTGTGAATGCTAAGAGCTATCCTCTAAGCTTAATTAGCCTAACAAAGCAAGGCAGTTGCCTATTAGCTACATGGAAAGTCCCCCCCCCCCCCCCGCAGTGCCCCAAAGGCTTTTACTGAATCCCTCCTGCAGGGAGGGTCTTCAAGTTGAAACCTCTGGCAAGTGGCTAACCTAGCGGGCTGCCTCCCATCTCCACCCACTTGACCCTGCAGCAGACTCTGGGATCTGTCATTTCTGATGTTCTCTCCCCCTCAAAGACTGAGTTCCCAGGGCTGGGAAGGATGATCTCTGAGCCTGGGAGTCCTGTCTGATATGCTCCTGGGAAGATTCCTCCTTGACTCCTAGAGAGCCTTGGATAATTTTTCCCCCTGCTTCCTGTCTTGGCTGGTGCACTTCTTCTTCAGCCTCCAATTCAGCCTCTGAAACTCAGTCCCTCACACTAGGGAGAATGGGCCTGATCAGCTTCACTGGCTGCCAGTCCAGGTCCGGGCCCAATTCAAAGTGCTGGTATTAACATTTAAAGCCCTAAATATCTGAAGGAACGCCTCCTCCCATATGTACCTACCCAGACCCTAAGGTCAACTTAGGGGCCCTTCTCTGTGAGCCCCTGTCAAAGAAAGTGAGACAGGTGGCTACTAGGAGGAGGGTCTTCTTTGCTGTGGCACCCTGGCTGTGGAATGAGCTCCCTAAGGAGGTTTGCCTGGCACCTACACTATATTCTTTCAGATGCCAGGTGAAGACCTTTTTATTCCCTCAGCACTTTAACAGTCTATAAAATTAATTTTAACTTTGCTGTTTTAAATTTGTATTTCTGCACTGCTGCTGATTTTATTCTGGTTGTGCTTTTATATTGTATTTTATATCATGCTTTTATACTGTTCATTTTATACTTTGAATGGTTTTAATTTTTGTGAACAACCCAGAGAGCTTCAGCTATTGGGCGGTATAAAAGTGCAATAAATAAATAAACAATTGACAGGAGTGGTCAATAAGTGGCGACCAATGTGAGCATTTTGAGCCTGTCTGGGAATGCAAGGGTCTGAATCACTATGAATCTAGCTTACTGTGCATTCTAAGTTTTAAGATTGAAATAAAAACTGAGTTTTTAAACTGAACAGAGGTCTACACCTACACTTTAGCTTATAAATTGAACTTAAACTGAAGGTATCACTGCTAGAACAGAGCTGGAAAAAAAGTTTTTACAGGATTATGCTCCTGCCCCAAAGTCATCTCCTAAACTGTAAATTTCTATAAGATTACTCCTCTGGGATTTTGCTATGATTTGTAGCTTCATCCCACATACCTGTTTCCCTCGAATTATCCCCTACAGCATTTAGCTGTCATTGTTGTTGTTGCTAGCTAAATCACACCCAGGCGGCAGCGCTCCTAAGATCCTTTGCATACCAGGAAATGGGTTTAAGGGGGGAAATGTAAAAAATCATTAAAAATCAATGGATGACCCAATCTGATTCAAATTTGGTATGCTTAAAGCTCTCCTTAATATCTATTACTGTGCCAATTTTGATGACTCTATCTTTAAAACTTACACAGATGTAAGCATTTGTTTAATTTTTCTTTAAACATATCAAATCCTGCTCCTGTGGCCGCTCGGAAAACAACAAATGATTCGCTCCAAAAGTAGTACCAAAAAAGGGCGGTTCTTTTGCCTTTGAAGCACAATTAAAGCAGAATGCATGAGAGTACTTCACAGTCAAAGCAGATTACAAACTGGAAAACTTCAGAGTCCTTTGCACGCAATTCACAGTGACTGCACAGTATAACGCTGGTGTGATAAAGCTCTCACAATGCCGTTGCTGTGTGCTCTTTTTTTCAGCTTCATCGGATGATTACTATGTTCAACCAATGGTTAGTACTTAACTTCTCTTTGCACAGGTGCTTAATTTGCCTATCTGCTTAGCTGTTTATCTTCATACTTTGTCACTGGGGCTGAGATCTTTCATCAGCTTGGGTTCCCCTTGTGCTTGAAGAGTGGACCAGTCACTCTCCTGCACTCTAACTTGCGTTATAAGATTGTTGTGAAGATAAAATAGGGGGGGGGGAACTCCACAGAGCTCCTTGTTATGATTCCACCAAGAAGATGGAATCATAGTCAGTCTAGATATGGCTTAGTTAGTAGAGTCATATACACATATAGCCATATCTTTAATCTTGTAGTTGTCTCAAAGATAAAAATGCATCTCATTTTAAAGCACTCAACTTTCATTTGATAGTGGAGGGAAAAAGAGAGAAAATACAAACTGGGTTCTTTTTAAGAGTGTGAATTATTTTGTTTTAATACTCAATAGAATACCAACAATTCTAAGTAATGCGCATGTGTGGGTGCATATGTGTGCAAGGGAGAGGATTTCCTTAAAATTTCTGGTGACATTTATTTTTGGTAAAATATCAATATTTAATGTCATGCTGATTAGCTTCACTCTAGTTGCTAAGCAATGCAATATATTTGAAGGGGTTTACAGAGGAATAAATTCTTATAGCTTTTGTGTAAACATTGCAACACCTTTTTCTGCCTAAATGGACTCCAAAGCTTGCCACACAGATCTGTGGTATGAAGCATATTTACTTTGAGGAATGACTTGTTGAAAAAGCTGGAAAAGACATTTCTCTCTGATGTCTGGAACACAGTCAGGGCAATTCACAAAGTCTTGAAATGGAGCAACAACAGACAGAGACTCAGTTCTGCTTTTGATGATCTGTAACTCACAATTCTAGTGGAAAATATAAATTGAATCCAGCAAGAGAGAAAATCCATGTATTAAGATTTTCAAAATTCTTGCATGTGGAAAAATTCAAAGGATTAATATGTACAGAATTGGAATGTGTAAGTTTTCTGTGCCTGATGAAGGCAAAGGGAATGTTCTCTTACATTAGGAAATTTTCTAAATCAAGTAAAAATTACATTTTTTTTTTAGTCCAGTGGTATAGAATAGAAGGGTTGTATAGCTACCTGGGGCATAAAATTTAGCTAAAGAGTGAGTGAGGAGGTCTTACAGAAATAGGCGTACTAATCGGTGCCTCATCCAGAATTGCTCTGGCTTGCACAGCTACAAGTGTATACACACTTACCTGGGAGCACGTCCCACTGAGCTCAGTGGGGCTTTACTTCTGAGCAGATACATGCAGGATTGCACTGTGTATGTTTAAATTGTTACGCTTTTCATTATAAGTATATGAGTGCATGAAATGTGCTCTGCTTATGCAGAGGCAGCTATACAATAATTCATCTGGGGGAGTGAAAGAATAGCAAAGATCATTATTCAAGGATTGGTTCACTTCTCATTCAAGAGCTGAGATAATATTGGTAGAGAACCCTGGTGTTGTTTTTTCCAAAATCTACCCTACTTATATGTAAGATGAGGATATGTAAGATGCTGGAAAGCCCTGAAATTGTCAATAGTCATTTGCCTAACATTTTAAAAACAGATATTTAGCTATTGGGCATTTTCAGAAACTGAGGGGGTGGGGTATGTGTACATTATATCAGGAACAGCACAGGTCTCGCCTACAGGTAGGAGGGTGAGTTATGCATCACAAAAAAAGAGAACTGTTCAGGTGCTAATTGTTGATGGACACCTTCTTAGAGCTCTTTATTGTTAAAGAAGACTTGGCCTAGGCAATCCTTCAAACAGAAGATACTTTCAAATAGAGCATGGGGTGAGTAACCTGTGGGCCTCCCCAGGTTTGGGCCTACAACCCCCATCAGCCCTAGTTAAAACAGCCATGTTGAGGGATCACTGGAGATGTGGGCCTCCAGAGGTTTTGCTCACTCCTGAAATAGAGGACTGTCTTGCACAAAAGCTGGAAAACCACCAATCAGTCATTGGAGGAAAGAGGGCGGGGCCTTCTAGGGACCCCCAAGTGTAGATTAGAATCCCCAGAGGGCTGGATTTGACCTGGACCTGAGGTACTGCACCCCTGTCCTATGCAGTATTTTTTTTAAAGGTGGTGTGCAAATAAAAAAAATGTTGAGTTGGGTGTGTGTGGAAATACTGGTTTTGACCCTTGCTTCCTTGCAATTGGTCCAAAACATGAAGGAAAAAGCCAGCCTGGTTTTCTGGTTGGATGGCAACTCTACAGAAAAGTTATTTGGGTCAGCCTCACTGTAAATCTGCCAGAAGGTGGAAGGCATTTTAAAACTTAAAATTGCCTGTGCCATTAACATGTTAACTTTTTGATATTAATCTAGTATGACACCTACTATTGATCTACTATCAGTTTGCTACACTTCTAGAATGGGCATATTCTGCAGGGATACCCAGTACCCTTTGCTGTACTCTGGAGAGATCCATTCTATGGGGTGGGTAGGAATGCATGTTATGGATGCATGTGGATAGTCTACTTAAACAAACTGTCTTGCAGGCTGGCTGATTTCTAAAACCTCTCATTAGAATATTCTGGGAAGCAGACAACACATAGAGCACTTTCAAACAAAGGAGTGTTTGTTTCATTGTCTATCTGCTTTTCTCTTCATTGCTAAGTCTTCAATCTGAGGAAGGAGCACGATATAATTGATTCATATTCTGCTTAAACACCATCAACCAATGCAGAGAGGGTCCCAATTTAATGCCCTCTAGATGTATTGAACTACAATTCCCCATTATCCCCTACCAAAATGGCTAGTGGCTGTGCTGGCTGGGGACTATGGGAGTTGTAATCCAACACACCTGGTTAGAGAAGGTCATCCTAAAGAATAATGGCTAGTTGAAGTTGGATGCTATCAGTCCCAGCCATTCTTTCATCTATTTTTTCATTCACTCCATTGCTGTTTTTCTTTTCTTTTCTTACTATAACTTTTCAAAGAGAATAGCAACAGATTCCCCAGGTCAGTGTTTTCCATAACACCATGACTTATTCAAAAAATACCAAAGGAAAAATTGTGCTTACTAGAATCTGGTAGAGAATCTGCTTTCATTTGTTAGGTGGATAGAAACGAAAGTAGGTAACATTATGTCTTTGACTGGGCCAACTTAGGTTTGTACAAGAGCATGCAAGTTTACAAGTTTCATCAAGCAGAATGGGAAGGCAGCGGAATCCCAGGTCTGTGTGGGTCAAGAACACGTGACTGCACATTTTGCGCTGCTGACAGCTGTTTACAAAATTGAAAACATGCATTTTTGACCAAACACTATCTGCAGAATTAGGTTACAATTGTTTGGATGCATTTGCATTTCATAAGGCCTTCAAGGTGATAGATTGCTTAACATTCATCCTAAACATGCTGCCAAATTCATGGATTTCATCCTAATCACCAGTTGCTGTCAACAACAAGATAGTGGGCCAGTTCAGGCAACATGACAGCCCACTGTGGGTTGATTAACCCTCAAGGGGCCACAATGTGTGCAGTCCACCATTATGAATATGTAACTCCTAGTGGGGGTTGCCATTTATTATTATTATTATTATTATTATTTATTTATATAGCACCATCAATGTACATGGTGGCTTGTGGCTTGCCATGGCTTGTCATGCCATGCAAATCTGGCTGGGGAAGATTATTCAAGGGTTAAAGATCCTTGCATAACCCATGGTCTGTTCTAAGGTTATGTCTGGGTAGTTTAGCCCTTAAAATACCCACCATCACAGCTGGGTTGGCACAGCATGACAAGCCACATCAATCACTGGTTGGGGGTTCCATATTCATAATGGCGGACTGCATGAACCATGGTTCTTTGAGGGTTAATTAACCCACAATGGGCTGTTGTGTTGTCTGAATCAGGTCACTGTATCCAAATAATGGGCATACCTATAAGAGCGCATACACACAGACATGCACTAGATTTCTATTTCAGGACTAGCCAGGGGCAGAGTTTAACATTTCCTACGAAATCAATCCCGTCCCACCAAGGAGGACTCAATATGATGGCCACTCCCTTCTCTTCCCCTTGATGATTCTGGCCTGATAAGCCACATAAGGATGTTGCACAGTCAGCAGACTGTAATGTGTAAGAGCTATGCCATAATATAGAGTGATATATACCAAAGCCTCCCATTAGCCAACAGTTCATAGGGGAAAGAGGAAATTCGGACAGAACAGTGCATGGAGGCAGATCAGATGAGAACGTACAGAGATATCTTGTACTGACCCAGGCCCCTGACTTATCTGGCCCACTAGATTGGCTCAGTCCTTCAGGGTTTCAGACAAGTTTTTCTTTTTCTTTTTAGTTGCCTTGGAACCTAAAGAGAGATGATACCAGGGATTTCACCAGGGATTTAGATATACAAAGCATGTACTGTACCACTGAGCTCATATACCCATGCATGTGCCGAAAGAGGTGAAGATGAAAGAAAATAGTATAGTCTTGGCCAGTGAAAGTTGTAAATCATTTTGCCACAGTGATTCTCCCAGCTCTCTGCTGCTCTAGATCCATGGTTGAAGTGTGTCCTGTTGAGTGCTTCTGCTGCCTACTGAATCCTACCATATGTGAATCATATGGCATCCACATTTTTCTACTGAAAATAGAAAATTGTGTTAATATACATAAAAAGGAAATGTCTTTATATCTACCTGGGGGCAGAGGGAGGGGAGATCAAGCAGGATTTGAAAATGAGTGTCTGAATTCCGCCAGGAACATCCAGCACAGTCATGGAAAGTTCTCTGTGCAACAGGAAGGATCCCTGTGGGAATCCATGGTATGCATTGCAGGCAAACAGAAAAAGTGTCCCACATGGATTAGATAATGAAGACTGTTCATTACTAGAAGAATTTGTGCTGCAGAGGAACAAATTTGTGCTGCAGGGGGGAAAGGTAAGATAGAAAACAATGGGTTACCAGCTTGGCAGTGGTGTAGTGGTGCATTTTGAAGGGCAGGCACTCCTTGTGACAGTTCCCATGGTCATGCCCCCAAGGAGAGTCCAAAAATGCAGGCAACTGTTTTGATCTGTATCAATTAACCAGTTTGAGCATTTTCAACTCCACCAGGAGCAGATATGTTGCAAAGCTAATGGGCCTTAATTGCCCATTCAAGACCAGTCACCCCCACCCCCAAAATATTTTGCATTACAATGAGGTTAGATCACAACAATATGTTGCTGCTGGGAAAATCTTACAGCTAAGCTCAGAGGGAACAGAGAAATATGATGACAGTGACCCTACAAATGAAAAAGTAGTGGCACTGCCTCTTTGTGAGCAGGCCATGGGATGCTCTTGGGTTCTGCGAGAGTTGGCCATGGGTTCTGCAAGAGTTGTTTGACCCTCACTTGGCCCATAACCTCCATGTTTGATGACACGACAAGCCACAGATGCAACTTGACTATTCAGGATGGTGCCCCGATGAGCTGCACCGAGGTTGTGAACCCAGTCATTGAGAGGGTCTGATCACACTGTTCAGGGAAGGGGATGTGGGCTAAGTAAACCCTGTCAATGCTCCACAGATTACAGAGAGCCAGGCAGACCAAGCAAAAGTGGGATGCCAACTTCAAGGACTTCAGTATCTACTTCAGTGTTGAGGAATTCTATTTTAGTGCCAAATTTACCAGTCACAATTGCAATTCATGGGGATTCTGAAATATTCAGACTTTATTAACAGAACAAAATAAAAGAAAAACAGAATCCCAATATATGAGAGCCTGTGGTATGCATGCAGGGGAGAAGGGAATGTAAAAAGAGAATTCATATTAATATGTGACTGTAGAAAAGGAAATCATATCACTGTCAGATGGCATGATCCACAGCCCTCTTTCAAACAACTCATTTCCTGTGATCTATTTTTGCACAAGATGGAAATAATGATGCTGCCCCTTTTCTATATTCAGCATTTCTGTTCTCATGCAGGAAATCAATAATGATAAGGTTGAAACAGGATGCAAAGTACAGTATGTATGGCAAAACATTGTTGACTTCTCTAGATCCTGCACTTTCAGATTTAATGGGAGTTTAGTCTTTGACACCAAAACAGAGCAGAATTTGACCCGAAATAAAATATGCAATGCCTGTGCCTAAACTGCAGAGTTAAAACATAAGGCTATAAATATCTAAATGCAGAAAAGCAAGGAGAAATACAAAGCTGAGTTGTTCCCAGTCTCAGTGGCCAGAAGACTCGCCTAAGTGCTCCACAGAGGCAAGTGGGGGTAAAATAAAACCTCACCTCTGCAGCAAGGCTCTATCACCATTCATGAACTGGATGTCAGATTTAACATTCACAAACTATTAAATAATGTAAAGGCTTAAAGTACATTGTGTGTTTTGAGCACACACACACCACCCAAATATTAATTGCATGGATTAATTTCTCATTAGGTATATCTGCCTTATTTCCATAAAGCAGATGCTTATTGAACAGAGACGTCTTAATTTTGCTGATGACGCATTAGCAACAGACAGTTCCTCGCTGCTCATGTTTTTGAATGGAAGAAATAGGAATCACACAGACAACTCTGGCTGATCAGCACCCTGATGGAACCTTTGCATTGTTAGAAGATGCATAAAGCAGTTTCCCCAGTCTCATAAGAAAAGCCATGCTGGATCAGACCAAGGGTCCATCTAGTCCAGCATTCTGTTCACATCGTGGTGAACCAACTGTTGACTGGGAAACCATAAACTGGAAATCAATGCAAAAGCACCCTCCCACTCATTTTCCCTAGCAACTGGTGTACATAGCCTTAGTGTCTCTGCTACTGGAGGTAGCATATAGCTATCAGGACTAGTAGGCATTAATTACCTTTTCCTGGAATTTCTCTAACCCCCTTTTACAGCCATCCAAAGCAACTTTTCTCTATTTCCACACTTAGGTCTTCGAGTGCGGAGAGGTAACCAGTGTGATTCTCTCCAAACCAGCTATGAGGGGGCTAGGGTGGGGAGCGCAATTTACTAGCTCCGAAGTCAAAGCCCTGTAAACCAAACAATCCTATGGCTCCCAAAACACTGACTAGGGACCACAGGATTGCTCTCTCTCTCTCTCTTTCTCTCTCTCTGTCTCGCTCATGGAATTTTACATTTTACACCCTAAAAATGTCATTTTCAATATGCAGTCCTCCCATGTTTTCTCACTGCTTCTTCCATCTTTTTTCTTACCAGAATAAAAAAAATCTATTAAGAAAGAGAAGATAGAATAGCTGCACAATGCCTTTGGATTGCTATGGCTAGTAGCTCTCCATCAGGAAACAACTTAAGTAGACTAAAAACAGCATTAAAGCTTTCCCAGAAAATTAGAATTTATAAAACACCAAATCACAGTGAAAATGAATTGTCAGCATTCCTTTGACCCTCTCCTTCAAATATATTGTCATGTTAACTTTTTAGGCCCTTGTGACTAGCTCTGTAGTAGTAGTCCAGCTAGATGACATCATCAGAAAGGGACAGCTTAGTTTAGGCCCCTTTCAAAGCCCTTGCATTAAGCCATGTGCCTAGATGCACATGGACACCGCATGAATGGAATGACCATTTCACTGTCAATCATTAGTTCGGTCTTAGTTAAATGTATTTCCCACTCCTTAAATCATTCACCCACACAACAACTCCGTGAAAGATTTAGATTTCAGACCTCTTCTTCCCCGCCCCACCCTACCCCATTAGTGTCTATGTCAGAGATTTATTCTCCTTTTGTTTTCTTATTCATAAAATAGGGAAAGCAATACCTTTTAACCTCCTTCAACGGCTGCAAGGCTTAGTTAAAATTTCTGAGTTTTCTCTGAGAACATGCAATGTTATTTTTTAATTGTATTATTTTACTAAACACTATGAAAAACATTTTTTCTAATTTTCATTTCACTTTATATGAAAATTATTTGCTTGTGGCACTTTTGTTCCAACTGTACAATAAGTTTCTGGTTGATGTTATTGGGTGAATAGTGTCATTACACAGTTTAATCACTAGGTGGCGATGGGCTTACCTGGATGAAGTCAAGAGTTTCCTGAGCTGTTCTGTTTTTGTTGTACATAGACATTTATATTTTGCTTAGAAGTAGTAATGGGGAATATCCAATAACATAATACTGAGAGGTGAAATGGACCCCATATTTCATAATTTGGGACATTTAAAATCTCCCACCTTTGTGTTCATTGAAGCTGAACACAAACTCATATCAATTGAACACAGTCACAAACACACATGCACACAATGTATAATTGTACAAATATGCACACAATGTATGATGAAATCCCTTTGAACAACATCTATTTTCCAATATATTAAAACTCTAGGGTATTGTAAAATAGAATTTAGACAATATATCTATTTGACTTAGAACTTATGCCATGTCAGAAAGCGGACTTGGACTAAAGACAGAATGACAGTGTTCCACCTCACACAGAAACTGCAAACAGGACAAGATATCTGAAAATAACAGGCAAGTGGTAGGTCTGACAACTTTCCATACTGGAGCTGTCTGTCACAAGTTTAAATACTGCAGATCCGTAGCCTGCACACAGAAGCTTCCAAATGAATGGCTGGTCTCTCAGCAGGCTAATTGTGTAACAAAGCAAACACTCTGGAACTTTCCCAGACACTTGACAGTATTGCAGACAGCTACTTTAGACATATATTCCCTTAGTGCATCATAAATTATGATGTGCTACAAAACAAGCACTAAAGCAGTTTCTTTTTGTCATCCATAACCAAGCTTCCGAATTCTGTCCTATGGTCTGTGTTGGAGAAATCTGCAATGGAATCAAATGAGTTCAGACTTCTATGAATCCCACCTGCTTTTTCCGGGTCGCATGGATTCCAGATTTATGGACTGGGTTTTTTTAAAACTTCCCGGAATTTTATGCACACATATAGAAAACACATAATTTTTTAAAAAAACGATCCAAAATGTGCATTTCCCACATAGGCTAATGCACAAAAATGCACATGGTTTTTTTTGCACATTTTGCAAGTGCGTATTTGCACTAATGCAAATTTGCACAAATTTGGGGGAATTGGAAAAACTCCAAATCCATAATGAGTAGACAACATAAGGAAAGGTGCCTGACAATCCACGAAACATGGATGGAACAGACTTTACAAAATCCGTTCATCCCTAGTTCTATGTGCTATTTGGTTTGGATGTGGGTGTTTTCATCAGCAACCCATCATGCCACATGACAATACTTTTTGAAAATGAGGAGAGTTTGAAAAGAAGACTTTAGAATGGCATACTATATAGGCATCTGTTGCTGAAAGGAAAATAGGGGAAGGCAATCCACTGGATACAAATAAATCCTCTGGCATAGCTAAAGTGGCTCTTTGGATCCCATGACATTAAATGCACTATTAAGGCTTTAGTTAAGGCCAGCAGCAGCAACATCTAGAGAGCGTTTGTGCCATTGTTGCATTAGCGGTCAGCTTTGTGCTGACATGAGCTAGTAAAGTGAATCAAGACCTCAAAATTAAGAGAGGAGCCCTTTCATATAAAATATACAAATATGAATATAATATATAACTTGAGCATTCAAATAAATACTATTTGTTAGGTGAGGAGGGAAGTTGAAAGGAATGTGTACGTTTAAGGCATTATTTTTTTCGAACAAATAACATGTGAACTTTAAAGTGGTATTCAGTCAATGAATACCATCCCTTTCTCTTACCAACTTATGTCACATCACAGAGAAAAGGCCAAAGATTCCATTTAGGATGAGCAACAGTAAGTTTAGCAATAAGTTCAGGACAGACAAAATGAAGTACTCTTTACACTCTTTGTGAACCGCCCAGAGAGCTCCGGCTATTGGGCGGTATAGAAATGTAATAAAATAAATAAATAAATAAATAAATAAATAAATACACAGTGCATAATGTACCTTCAGAATTTGCTGCCTTCATACTTGGGTGAGGGTCACAGTCTCACTTGGCTCTAAAAAGGGGGGTCCAGAAAATGCATGTGGGGTGCCTCTCTCAATGCGAGTTAAACGGAGCTCTTGTGTTCAAAGACATTATGCCATTGAATACAAACTGCTGGGAGATACACCAGGCTAGATTGCTTGCATGTACACCCTGCTTGTGCAGTTCTTGGAAGCATATAGCTGTCCACTGTCCGAATCAGGATGTTAGACTAGATCAGTGGTTCCCAAAGTGGGCGGTACTGCCCCCTTGTGGGCGGTGGGATTGCATGGGGGGGCATTAAGAGGCAAAGGGGTGGCAGGGGCGCACTCGAGGTGGTCTTTTCCGAGAAGCGCCTTTCCAGAAGGTCTTAAAACCCAGGGACATTTCCATGGGAGAACGTAGTTTGGTCCCAAGCCATATAGGGGAAGAAACCACACGTGTATGAATACCGTTTAAGAAGAGTCCTTTTAATGGTGAATTGAAATGTTTCAAAAGCAACAAAACGCTAATGAAGAGACATACTCTGCTTGGTGTGCCCCGCCACGCTGGCTACAAAACAGAGGCATTCCCTCTCTTTTCCCTCCCTCCCTCCGCAAGCCTGCGGCGGGTGCTTCAGATTTTGAATAAATATTCAATTAATTCTTACTGTTTTGAATTTTATTGTTATTATCGTCCTTAGCGGGTCGTTGAAAACTGCTATTCTGAATAATGATTTTTATAGGGTAGGGTAGGGGGCGCTGGGCATGAGTTTGTGGAACCAAGGGGGCAGTGACCTGAAAAAGTTTGGGAACCACTGGACAAGATGGACCTTTGGTCTGACTGAGCCTCGAGACCAGCCTTCCTCAACCGGTAATTTCGCTGTAATACAAGCTTTATACCCAACTGGATGGGCAAGCTTACAAACCATTTGCTTAAAAAAGAAAAGTGCCGGTTTTTAATCTGTAGGCTGACAACATTGCTTGAGTGATTGTGATGTATTAAAACTCACATACCAAATATTCTTCTTAACCTTCAGTGCTGCCTTCCCCAACCTACTGTCCTCCTGATGTATTGGCCTACAACAGCAGCCAACCATACAGTGTGGGGTCGATGGGAGTTGTAGTCCAATACATCTAGAAGGCAGCAGGTTGGGGAACCCTGCTTCACTGTATCCAAAAGCCGATTTGTCCCTTGCCGAATCTAAACCTCTACTAAAATCTCCACCTCCTAGACTCTGGCAAGTTTTGAAATATGCACACACACGTGGCTTTATTATTCCTCCCGGTGCGCGACATCATGGCTTTAAAACGCTCTTGAAACGATCCGCTCCCGTTTCCCTCAGATGGCGGTCGGCGACTTGCCCTTTCCTAACACACTGTTAGCGGTCTCTAATTGGATTAGGACTCCGCTGGGATCCTTCAGACTTTTATTGGCCATTGGCTTGTCAATCTGGGCAGAAAGCTCCTGTCTCGAGACCTCTGCAAATATGTCACGGGCTGGAAAGGATCCCTCGCATTCTAAGTGGTTAGTTTCCCCGTCAGTAAATTGGGCTGGTCCCGCCTTATTTATTTATTTATTTATTTATTTATTACATTTCTATACCGCCCAATAGCCGAAGCCTTATTTATTTATTTATTTATTTATTTATTTATTACATTTCTATACCGCCCAATAGCCGAAGCCTTCTGTTATTGAGAGGCCTCCCCCTTTCCCACCGCACGCAATTTGCGGGTCCCTCTCGTTATCTCGCGGAACGGAGCATTTCGAGGATAGACTTTAAAAAAACCCAAAAATTCTATCTCTATAATTTCAAGAAAGAGACAAGAACTCCTCTATGTCAGGAATGGCTAATGTGGCTATCACTCAAGCTGAAGCTCCGCCTAAAGCTCTGTTGAGCCCCGTGACCCACTTCAGCGCAGTCGATGGGCGGCGTTCTGCGATATTGTTATTGGTCACAGGGCCTTGACACTCAGAAGGTAGCCACGCCTTCTTTCCGCTTGCTTCGCGAGCTACGCTTCCTGAGTGGCTGATGGCGTCGTCCATTAGTGCAGGGGGTGGGGGTAGCCTTGGGTCGTGGGACCGGCTGGTTTATACTTCCTCTGTTGCTTGTCTCTGGTTATAGCTGCGAGAGAAAGAGCGGCCATGGGGACGAGGTGGTGGACCAGGATGGCTCTTTGGTTGGCGGCAGCGCTAGTGGCAGGTAAGCCTCTGGGTCTGCCTAAATTGGCGGTCGCCACAAGGGTCCTCCGTCCGCAGAGCTCCCTCTCCAGGCGCCTCTCCAGACGTTGTGGGGGCGGGTAGAAGGGTCCTCTCTGGAATTGCATGCGGGCGTGAGGGTGGGGCAGAGCTAAGGGCGCCCGGGTGGGGCTGGTCGTGACGGAGCAGCTCTCCCATCAGCCGTGGGGGGCCCATTACGAGAAGAAGATGATGAAGAAGAAGGGCCCGGTCGTGTTTGTGGAACGCAACTGAGTAGGGGACAAGGGAACTGTAGAGTAGGGGACTACAACGCCCATTAGCTGCAACCACAGCACGGTCAATGATCAAGCATAATGGGTGTTACTATAATTATAATTCACTAGTTCCTTCTTTTACAATTCTGCTTGTAAAAAGCAAAGGTATCCATGTTGGTCCATGAGAAGAACCATCCACAGTTGGGCAATCCCTTTATTAGGATTATGTCACAAGAAAGTTTAAACCTCCGAGTTCTCCAGAACTCTTCGTCAAGCTAGGTCAGGGATAGGCAACTTGATGCCCTCCAGATGATTTGGGCTTCTGATTCCCATAGATCCTAGACAAGGGCTGGGTATTATGGAAGTTGTGGCCCAACACATCTAGAGGATATCCAGTTGCCTACTCCTGAGCCTAGGTGGCACAAAAAGTAAGGGATGGGGAGAGAAACAAAGTCATAGAATTCGTCCAGAAATTCTATCCATAAAGTCTACATTTTAGACCCAATCTCAAAATGGAGATTGTGGACACAGTGAATGCTGGAAGTATCAGATTATAGCTAGGGTTCTGGGGCAAAGAAGCAATAGTTAACCCCCATTTCTAAAACATAAAGGCTGGCTGTTGTAACCCAGATCAATATAGGGCATTTCAATGCATGCATGCTGTCAGCTATGATCTTGGTTAACCTAAGGAAGTCCTGGTTCTTTGCCTTGTGTGAGGTGGGTATTTTTGGCAGCATCTTGTGACTTGATACTCCTTCTTTGTCTTGTTGGAACAAACCAAGAATCTTTGGGCAGTTCATTCTTGTTCTTTCAGCACCAGCCTGGTTGTGCCAAGTCCAGATTAAAATGAATCTGAAGGAAGTATACAGTAAACTATTTTCTCTAGTGCTCTAGCTGCTATATAAAAATTAGTAGATAAATAGTTTCGTTGTCACTTAAGTCCAGCCTCATATTAGCTTATTGTCTGGAAGATATAACACCTCCCATCCACCTTTTCCCTAAAACTCCAGGACAAGTTATCCCCTTCCCTGCAAGTTTTATAATGATTAAGGGAAGGGAAGCTTTTAAAATACAATTTTCTAGGAGTTTTTAAAAAACAAAAATGTTTTGAACTACTCCTTTGCCCTACATTCATATGGTCTGACAGGCAGATAATGTTTACAGATACTGTTCTATTGATGTAAACTAGTATTATAGAATGGCACATGTTTACTGTCAATACCTACTGTGTTTTCATGTAGCCTTGAATGTGGTTATACCTGCCTCCAAGGTTAATGTGGTCAGAGTAAGTGAAGAAAAACACTGTAGCTGAAGATTTATACCTGCTGGAGGGTTTTATGTGTTAGTCTTGTTGCCTGTTTCGTGCGAATCCACATTCTGCTTCAAGAGCATGTAGTGTAAGGAGGGGCCATGGCTCAGTGGTGGTGTACATGTTTTGCATGCAGAAGGACTCAGGTTTGATCCCCATATCTCCAGAAATATTCCTGCCTGAGACCCTGGTGAGCTGCTACTGCCAGTCAGTGTTGACAATACTGGGCTAGATGGACCTGGTCTGACTCATTATAAGGCAGCTTCCTATGTTCCTGTGATAAGCAACCAAATCCAGCCCACTGAGAGTTGCAATCCAGCTTTCTAGTTGCCAACATAAAGACTGATACAATGTGAACATACCTAAAAATCTGCGTTATACTGTGTATCCTACTCTGATTGGCAGAGGCTCTCCAGGGTCTTTCGCCTTGGTCTTTCCAGTATTTGAGGCAGTAAGCCTATATACATCAATTGCTGGGGAACTTGGGCGGGAGGATGCTATTGCACCCATGTCCTGCTTGTGGTTTCCTGGTTGGCCACTATGTGAAGAGAGTGCTGGACTAGATGGACCCTTGGTCTGATCCAGCATGGCTCTTATTTATTTATTTTATTACATTTATATACCGCCCCACAGCCGAAGCTCTCTGGGCGGTTTGCAACATTAAAAATAGTACTTCTTCTTTTGTTTGAACCCTGATATCCTTCTCATTGGAGATGTGAAGAATTAAACCTGAGAACTTCTGCCTACAAAGGTGAGCTCTGCCACTCCTAAAGTGGCGACTGTACTTGACAGCAGGGTGCTGTAATGGATTGGGACTGAGGTGCTGGCCCATTATCCCTTCTCAGAGTGGCTCTCCGAAAACAACTACTGCTGAATAGGCCTGTAGGTATTGGCACTAAAGGCCTCCTGAGTATGTGAAAGAGTTGCATTCAGTCCTTGTGTACCAATGTTTGCTTTCAGCCCCAAAATTCTTTATATCCTTTTCCTTATCTGCTTAAGAAAAAGGCAGGGAGGCAGGACTTTTATTTATTATTATTGGGCACATTCACATATTTGTACTCTTATTTGGGCTGTATTTTACTACCTTAATGCTGATTTGGGGAGTGTCCTATAAGTTTTTAGAGAAATCACTAAATAAAATTCAGGAAGTGTTTACTGTAAGCAAAAGCCTGATCTATACATTCATCAGAACGATGTGATAAAATGCACTGAACCACTTCAGGATTCAGGTGAGAGATTGTTCATGTTAATGCTCCTTTCTACACATCTCAGACAAAATAAACCCAACAGGCAAAAATCTGGGCTACAATAGTTTCCTGTAGATGTGCTTGTTTTCTGTTTGCAGAGGGTTTGTTTTTTTAACACAGCAGAGCATTCAAAGATGGTTTTTCCACCTGTAGTCTGACGTGATAGGCCCATTCTACCACCTGATTCTGTTGCATGTGTACCCAGCCAAAGACTCTATCAGAAAGTTTGAATATTGTTTAATGGAGTGATTTTACCAATGTCTTCCTATTTCAGGTATTTCTGCTAATGAATTCAGCGTATTAAGATCTCCCGAATCTGTTGTTTTCCGTGAAGGAAGTTGGCCCATACCTGGGGAACGAATTCCAGACGTGGCAGCATTGTCCATGGGCTTCTCTATTGAGGAAGTATGTGACTCAGTATATCTTTTTAGTCACAACATCATTTTTGAAAATCACTGTAGGCCTAGCCTGCACAGTCAATCTCTGTTTCTCAGCACTTGATTTTGGGAATTTTGAACAAAAGTATTGCTTGATTTTCTTCTGGCTTGCATTAGATTAGGTGTTTTTACCAGATTCATGACAAATCAATAATGCACACGTTGCTATTCATCTACAAATGTCCTAAATGATATGAAGTTTTCATACTTTAATGACCAGCATTTTCACAATACCCCATCATAGATTAGAAATGTTTCATGTGAGCCTAGTTTTCACTGTGTTTTTTTAAATGTATGTTAAAGAACTAAAATGTTTCTCCAAAAAACATCTGAATTGTTACAGGATCTCTCTTGGCCTGGACTAGCGGTAGGTGATCCATTCCGGCGTCCTCGAGCTACAGTTCTAGTCACAGTGACAGGGATAGACAAGCTAACACTGCCTAAGAATGGTATATCTTATCCAGTTGAGAATGTAAGTATGTAAGTACTATCATGCTATAAATTTTAATGCCTAAACTGGTGGTCAAAACCTCCATATAGGAAAATTGATTTATTTTTTAAAAATCTTCACTGCTTCAGGTGTCAGACAGATATGAAGTGTAGGCTGAAATAGAAATTTGGAATGTTTATGTATCAGTGTGCTGATTCCTTCTACCAACCTCTGTGTGAAAGTTGAGTGTGAGGTTTCTGTCTTAATAGTAGAGGAGGAAGCAGGGGTGGCGGCCGGGGGGGGGGGGGAACTGTAAGGAAAAACGGGGGGGGGGGGAATCCCAGTAGGGAAAAACAGGGAAAACATTTTTTAAAAATCAGGGGTGTGTGTGTGTGTGTGTGTGTGTGTGTGTGTGTGTGTGTGTCATTGTCCCATGTTGACATCTCTACTTAGTAGTTGCTGTTCTTGCTTTGTATTAATACAAAATACTTGGGATAGAGAATGTTCCCTTCTGTTTCTTATAAGAGCTTCAGAAGGGACTTGTGAGGAAGATTCCCCTAGGCTTAATAGATCCTTGTTCTGCTCTGCCCCTGCCTGCTGATTTGGGCGTATATGTAGGGAACACAAAGGCCCATTTGGGTGAAAGGGAGGTGTATGTGCCATTCCCCATCCAAGTCTCCTTGCCTTGATAGAAATTAACTGGCTCTGTAGCTAGCGGGGAGGGTTGGATGGTCATATGGAAAATGTACGTAGGTTTCCTATGCATCATAACGACCTATGGCACTGCCTGCTTGTGCACACAAGGGTACTGGGGAAACTGGTTTATCAGCAGTATATTTATTGAACGCTTCTACATGGTGCAAATGCAGAATCAGATAAAAAGGAAAAATGGAGAATGTAAAATTAAAGCCCCAAATTAAAACACTATGCAATAGACTAAAGAAAATAAGCTGGAACATGAGTCACACACTTGGCATGTATAACCAAAAGTACAGTATCCCAATATCATTTTTATCTGCATGCCATGGAAAAAATGTCAGCCTTATTTAAAACCTCAATATAGGTATCCAACTTGGGATATCTTTGGATTAAAGTATAGAGTGACATGGCATTTCAGCAGCTCTGCCAACAACATTCACATCTGAGTAGAAAGTAAAGCTTTATGGAAACAGAGGCTTGTGTAATTAGGAAATGGTTAAGAGTTGTATGATGTGTAAACTTTTTAAATTGAACTTTACTACACCTTAATCTTGATGACCGCATCAGACAGTGCTATGCTAACAATGTATAATTCCTCAGTGTTGGATGTTCTTGAGATTTGTCTTAGTTAGCTGCCTCAATATTCTGTTGGAAAGAGAGGCTTGGATGATCCTAATGAAGACATAACTAGCTTGTGTACTCTGATTACTGCACTGGGGGATTTTGGCTTCATGCATCTTAATACAGATGCTATTTTATTGTGTTTTTAGAATTGCATGTTTCTATAATTTGAAGGAAATGGTATTTATATGAAATAAAAAATTCTACATATGCAGCTGTTTTTCTGGAGGTTTCTATGTGAATGTCTTTGGAACAATGCATAAACAACAGTATATGCTCTAAGTTATTATCTTCTAATTTTCCTTAAACCTCAGCTAGAATTGTTGACTTACAGGCTTGACTTCTGCAATGCGCTCTACATAGGACTACCTTTGTGCCTAGTCCAGAAACTTCAACTAATTCAAAATATGTCAGCCAGGCTGGTCACCGGTACACCTAGGGGTGACCACATTACACCAGTTTTAAAATCTCTTCACTGGCTGCCAATTAGTTTCCGGGCAAAGTATAAAGTGTTGGTTATCACCTTTAAAGTCCTACATGGTTTGGGTCCAGGCTACCTGTGGGATGGCCTTCTCCTGTACAATCCACTCCGCACACTCAGGTCCTCTGGGAACAATTTACTCGTCAACAAAAACAAGGCTGACAACTATTACCCAGAGGACCTTCTGCCGCTCCCAGATTATGGAATGACCTGCCGGGAGGGATTTGTCAATTTAACAGTCTTCCGGATTCTAAGAAAGCTATAAAGACTGATCTCTTCCAGCAGACCTACCCAATTGAATTTTAAGATGCCTTTTAATGTGCTGCTTTTAATAGTGTATTAATTTAAATGTTTTAATCAATTATATGTATTATATGGAGTTTGCATTTGTGTTGTACCCCGCCTCGATCCGGAGGGAGAGGCGGTAACAAATAAATATATTATTATTGTTAACTAGTATTTTCATATTGACTTAGGCGGTTCCTTTCAGCCTGGATGGTGTCGCAAATGCGATTCATACCTTGTTTTCAGAAGAAACCCCTGTAGTCGTACAGCTAGCTCCTAGTGAAGAGGTAAATACATCTTTTCCTTTCCAGAAGCTCGAGAAATTAGTTAAGTCACACCCAGTGCCTGCTTCCAAGCAGATGTCTGTGTAAAACTTTCCACACTGGAAAAACTTGCTTGTTCAATTAATGTGTTTTTTCTTCTTCAAAACAATTCATTACTGATTCACTCCCATAATGCGTATGATGGTGCTCTTTCAGAGAGTATATATGGTGGGGAAGGCAAACTCCGTATTTGAAGATCTTTCTGTCACGTTGCGTCAGCTTCGGAATAGGCTGTTCCAGGATAATTCCATACTTGCTTCCCTTCCCCTCAACTCGCTAAGTAGAAACAATGAGGTAAGACAAGGCTAAACATTACATACAAGTTATTAAAATCCCCTCTTCTAGTCTTTATCACTCCCATATATTTGAATGAAGAAACATGTATTAGTTTTGGGTGTGCATATTTGCTTCATACGTGTGTGTGTGTGCTCTCTCTCGCTCTCGTTCTCAAATTCTAGCTGTTTACTTATTAATTGTGTATGGTAAGCACATATGCACAGTTTTTGACTATAGTCAGTTCTCTGTGCTTGTTACTGATTCCAAGATGTGATATGACCATAGATGAGATTAATTTGTACACTGAGAGTATGTGTGAGCATCACATCTGTCATCCATGCTAATAATGTGACCTCTGAATTGGTTTTGGTCAAAAATACTTAAGTCTATTCTTTCCTTAGGTTGATCTGCTCTTCCTGTCAGAATTACAAGTTTTGCATGATATCACAAGCTTGGTAAGCAAAGTCTCTATAAGCAAACATTTAATTCTACTATGGGGTTGGCAACTGATGGTCTGTTGGCAGAACCTGGACAAAGGAGGGCTTCTATTTGGCCTCCAGGCAGCAGCCCCATGTAGTTTTCTGGTCATGTAACTCTTCAGCTAGCTTGATGTCAGCTGATTGAGGAAGCCTTAAACTTGAAAGAAGAGAAAATTACTGGGTAAGCAGTGCTTTCCAAAAAATGACTGAGAGCAGGACAGATTCTGATCAGTGTTCTCTAAAATAGAGTGATAGGAAGAACTACTTTCTAAAATTGCATATACCCTATTTCTTTGATTCTAAGACACTTTCCCCCCCATATAAACATCTCTAAAAATGGGGTGCGTCTTAGAACAGCGAGTGTGTCTTAGGTTTGTTTTTTTCTGTTGGTGGTACTGAAATTAGTGTGCGTCTTACAATCGATGGCGTCTTACAATCGAAGAAATACGGTACTTGCTTTTCACTTTAGCATTCTTTTTATGTTAACTTTTCCCCCTGTTGCCTCCCAAGCTATCCAGGCACAAACATCTGGCCAAGGATCATTCACCAGATCTGTACTCCCTAGAGCTTTCTGGGTTGGAAGAAATTGGCAAACGGTATGGGGAAGATTCACAGCAGTTCAAGGATGCCTCTCAAATTCTTGCAGACTCCCTACAAAAGGTAAGATGAGTGGAGATTCTGTTAAATAATTTAATGCCAAACTTGTTAGTTTTAAATCAAAGGAATACTTCCTTTTATCTTCAGACTGGTGCAATGCTTCTCTTGAGTAACAGATTGTGCAATGCATGCCTGGTGACACTTACTTGGCTTTTTTCAAATGGAATTTTTTTGCGAGGGCCAGATTGCAAGCTTATAGTTGATGGCCAAATCAAAGTACATATTCCTGGTCACTCTCAATCATGCATTTGTAAGTAAATAGCAGGTTGGGACTTAAGAGGGAAAATGAAATTTTGTGAAAAAGTGTGGTAGGCTGTGATTTGGGATTTCTGTTTTGCCATTTACTTAAGACAGATATTCCTTGCAAATTAGGAAATCTAGGCATCCAAGCTCAGCATTGCCAAGTCATTGCAAGTATCTTCACTTCCTCTTGTGAATAGTTGACTACAACAAGGTTTGATAGAAATTTGTGTCATAAGATCCCATCCCAGAAACTTGGCAATAACTGAAACTGAGATTGAGTTTGGTGAAGTTACTTTTCATTCAAATATACTGTAAAGATCTAGGTGATCCTTGAAATTAGTGATTTTAGAAATGATTCTGGAACTGCAGTCCAGATAGTCCTTTTAGACAAAGACTGTATGGCATTTTCCCCCCTACCAAGAGCTCATTCTGCCTTACTCAAAAGTTCTGCTGAAATGTTGTTCCAAAATCAAATTTTCAAGGAATGCCAGAAGCTTCCTTTGTTCTTGTACAGGTTATCTACCAGTCTTCTGGATTAAGACAAGCAATATTTATTATTATTTTTTAATGCTCTTTCAACCTCCCCCTGCAAAACCCCTATGGGATACTTGCAAGTAATAGTTTTAGGATTGCAATTCTGGCCTAATCTTTTATTGTAATTGATGACAAGTTCTGTTGAGTGGCCAGTGGTGCTTACCGTTCTACCTATATCTCACTGGATAAGTTCCCAAAACTAGACCCAAATAATGTGAAGCTTCTATACTTCTCACTGTTCAGTGACAATTCAAATGACACACCTTCTATCACATAATCTGTGTACCTAACTCTGCTGGTAACATCTGTCTGAGTTTAAACTATTTTCAGTTTGCAGATGAGATGTACAACCTCTACGGTGGGAATGCAGTGGTAGAGGTGGTGACTGTGAAGACGTTTGACACTCCCTTTGTGAGGAAGTCACGATCCATCCTACAGACCTCACAGGTTGTACTAGTTCTCAGTAGTCTACCAAGGAAACCTAATGTCTCAATCCTAAATAGTTACTTGGGAATCTCATGAATTTCATTGGAGCATCTAAACAAGTCATTTAGAAGGCAGCCTATCAATAATAATCTGTCTACACTATGTTTCATTGTTTAATCTCTCAACCGTCCAATACATAATTCTAAGAAATAGTCATTTCAAAGACAATTGAGTGTCGTTACTTCATTCTTAAGCTAATATGGAAGAAGACTGAGCAGCTTATTCAGAGCTAAGGGCTTCATTGGAAATGCCACAAACTAAATAGCTACCACATCTAATTTATCTATCCTAATACTTTGCATAACTCTACTATAGACATGGTAGATTCTAGACTGCAGTAGATGGACACGATGTAGAGAAAGTGTAACATTTTTTGAAGGGGTTTTCAAATGTGGAAAACGTGAGGCAGCTGTTGCTTCTTAAATTTTGAATTCAAGAAATTAGGGCCAGTTGGCCGTTATATTTTCAGATTGCTTTCCTAAGGAATGGAGCATATTTTAAAGACAGCTACAAATCTCAGAATACTCAAGAACCCATAAACCATAGAAACAAGTGTCCAGAGCTCATATGGGTTCCATGAATGAGTGGAAGATTTGTTGTTGGGACTTTACATTAGTTTCAAGCAGGAGCCCCCAATTCTACTCTCTCCTGGCCTGTGGACAAGGACTCACAGCAGCCTCTGACAATTTGCAAAAGCAAGGAAGCAGCAGGAGTTTCTCCTGCTTGTTTCTTCCTTAGTTGATTCTTCAGTGCAACTGAAATCCCTGCACATGTCAGGACTTGGGAGAGTTGTTAAGAGTCACCAATTACACTTACCAAGAGGAATGTGGCACTTTCCTCTGGTAAACATGACAAGATGGCCTTGGGATGAGAGTGTTATGACTACAACTTTGGCCTTGGCCAACAAGACCATGTAGACCTCTGGTGAGTAGTGGGGACAAATACACAGGCTAATAAGCCAAGCTGGTGTTTGTTTGAGCTCTAGCTGCAAGAACATAGATACTTGGTTACTTGATGCACGCAGCTTCATATCATACAAAGACAAATTACTTATCCAGAGTAGTTCTTTCTTTAAGGCAGAGGTGGGAAACTGTAACATTACTGCATGAATACGTAAAGCAGCTACCTATGTTCATTCCTGTCTCCTTCCTTTTTTAACAATGCTCTTTTCCCCCCATAGAGCCAGACTGAAAATCCATATAACCTAGGATATGCATACAACTTCGATTACGCTGTTGTTTTCAACATAGTTTTCTGGATCATGATAGGCCTTACTATAGCTGTGATTGTCATCTCCTACAATCTCTGGAATATGGATCCAGGCTACGACAGCATCATTTATAGGATGACCAACCAGAAGATTAGGATGGATTAAGCTTCAGATTCAAGCCTAAAAGGAGTAAGGCTTCTTCCAGTGCTGTGGCATGGTTTAGTATGGACTTCTGAGTGCAACTATTTCTGTGAAGTATCCCCTTGTGTTTTCATTGAGGATATATTTAGAAGGTTAGCAGTGGGCATAGTCAAGTTTGCAGAGCTGAAACTGCACACTGCTTTGAAATCATGAGCTAACTCCTATTAACCATATGTATAAATGATTCCATTTTTGTGGCTGTGCAATATGCGTTGAGCTCTAGAGATGCTTCCCTGTATTGTGTGACTAAATGTGTGAAACAAATGCACTGAAAGTATGCTAGCAACTTGCTTTGTTTTAAATTCTTTACACCGGATGTCTAAGATGTCTTCCTGGGACAGTATTGTAGATGAGCAGGTACTGGTTTTGTTAATGTAAATAGTTTACATTGCTGTTTGTAGGGATTTTGTGTGGTTTATGCTGCACCTTCCATATAGAAGCTCCTTTAACTAGAACTAGTCAAAATGGAACCTGGCTTATGTATGTATACTTGTGAGCCACCCTACAAACATGGATGTTTTTTGTCTAAATGTTCTGTACAGATCTGGAACAAGAAACAAAAACACACATTTTGCCACAGTAGCAAGCAGTAGTTAAATGTTGTTGGATTGTTTCAATGATCTCGATTATCAAGATCCTGTTCCATTCAAGCCTCTCCCCTTACAGTGTGATTGTGGACCAATCGTCAAATGGCACATGGTGATTGCTAATCTTTGGCAAATTCTATGCCTCTGATAGCTGCCAGCTTCAGCTCTCTGTACATGTTGCAGCAACAACTAGAAGATGTTTCCCAATGCATGCTGAAACGCGAATCATTCAAATGGTTGTTGTATGCCCAACTGCCATACTTTTTGGGTTGGATATTGTCATATGTAGGAACTTGAACCATTTTTCTTGCATTAGTAACTCTGAAGAGTATGTGAGCAGGCTTTGAACTAAAAAAAAAGTTAAAAGTACACTGGAAGCAGTAAACTTAGAAGCTGTAAAGGCTTCAGAGATGCTTCTTACATCAAACTAGAGGTGTTATGATGGGACTACCGTCTATGTATTCTAGATTCTTCAGCTTTATTCTCCATTACCATAATACTGATCAGCTAGCCCATAGGATAACTACATCGCCTCTACCAAGCATCATGTCTTAACGTGCAACATGTTCAGCTGTATAAAGGACATGGTCAGAATCTCCAGCATGAAGAACTCAATATCTATCCTGCCAATATTGTAGATCAGGGGCTAGATTAATGCTCCTATAATCTCTGCCCATTGGCCATGCTGGCTGAGTTTTTATGGTATTTGTAGTCAACCACAGCCCTATCTACCACAGCCCTATAAATAGTTCATCATATACTTAGGATAGTTGGTCAGTTGACAAGTTAATCAATTTCATTAATTACATTAACTCATTGGAGAGTTTGTAATAGCTTGTGATTTGGCTCAGTTCATATTAGGTGATTTACTACATTAGTATGTGAACTAAACTGTCACCTTATTATAGATGAGGATATTTAACTTCACCCTAGATTTTTACTGCAACAGAAGCCACTATGCTGCAAATAAATATCACCTCTACCTAAACCTTGCACTTAAGTCAAAGCATGAGAGGGGTGGTTACCAGTGTACATTAACCATCTGCTTATTTAGGTGAAAGATATATTTACACACACAGCATATCAAAAATACTTGAATTTCAATGGAGATAATCTGTTTTAGTGGTAGATTTTTACATCACTTTTCCTGCTTTAGTGTATAATTTTCTATATAGAGGACTGCTGAATGAGAAGTTAGTTTCTGATTTGGCTAATGCCCTTCACTCCAAAACAAATAAATTGCTCACAGTGATTATTGGATGCGTAGAGGGTTTGTAGGAACCCTGAAGACCAGTAAATCAAAGATCACTTTCTTCTAAAACTAGTAATGGATGATCCCAAATGAGAGCTGAATTGAAAACAATTCAGTAATAGGCTAATCCATGCTAGAGTTAGGTCTAAACCCACTGATTTCAATTAACTGTATGCTCTCTGTCTATAAATGGTCTAAAATTCAAGTTTTTGTTACTCTGGAGCTGGAGGCCATAGATTAGGCTCTACTAATTCATATTCTGTGGCAACATGAGGCTTTAAATGGGCCCTGAAGCAGATGATTGCTCTTAAGGCCCATTGCAAAATCACTACTACCCTAATACATTAATTTCTATTGGCCTTGAATGTGGCTAGCTTCTCTGTATTACTGCCTTAGTGTGGAAGGAGTCCCTGGAAATTCTGACACAAAAGATATTGAGACAGCTGACAGAAGAACAATATTGTCCTAGTACTGCCTTGACTGCTTTGTTAAGTTAGACATCAAGGATAACAAAAGAAGCAAAATCTTAACAAATGAAATTGCATTGTATAGTTGATCAACCCTTGCCCTTTATATCAGTTTGTTCAAATCTAAAACTTAAGATCCAGTCACTACTTGGCTGTCTGAATCTTAGCTCTCTAGTTAACCTAAAAAAATATTTTAATACCTTTTCCATTGTCTGTCTACCCAAACAATCATGCATGCATTATAGGATGTTCTCTAATTTGTGTGGCATAATAAATGTTTGACCTTACCAAGAAGATCTGTGTTGAACTGCACCTAACGGATAATTATTTAAAGGCTTCTGCTTTTTCTTCACATCACCATGTTCCTCCACCTTCATGCTCGGGCAATTTTAAAGCAGGAGTATTTTAGAAAATATACTTAGGTGGCGGAATTAGTTTCTCTCTTCCTGAGTCCCTACATGTTTAACACAGCAATCCTATGCATGTCTACTCAGAAGTAAGTCACATTAATTTCATTGAACCTTATTCCCACGTCTTATTTCTCTTATAACTGGAATTTCCATATTGCTGATATAATTGTAGAGAGTCACAAAGCACAATAGTGAAATAAAACCAACTGTCCTCTGTAGAAAGAGTGCACAGTGCTAGCCTCTGCAAGAAATCCAATGGTTTGGAATTATTTTTTAAAAAATAATGTTTATTCTCTGAACGTCCAACGTAATTTACATAATCCCCATGCTTTAGTTCTTTATGCGTTGCATTTTGGTCCAAATAAGGCCCCCAAGGTGACTTACAGAATGTAAAACAATGTAAAACTTTAAAAGCATCACCAACAGGAAAATTAAGAAAGGAGAGACTCTTAAAAGAAAGCGTGGTGCTAATATATTTAAAATACTAAAAGACATATAAAAGAAAAAATGTTTTAACAGCCTGCCTAAAACTGAATAAAGAAAGGGCCACTCTAACTCCCTTTGGGAGAGAGTGGAGTACTGCCATAGAGGAAGCCCTATTCCGTGTTCCCACCAACTTCACCTCCCTCAGTGATGGGAATGCTTAAAAGGAGATCATCTTTTTACGAGTTCCTGTTTGATGATAATGCCTGGCATTTTTACAGCAGAGTCCAAATCTTCATTTCATACACTTCATTTTTTCTAAAGGAAAATCTAAAATTAAACAGAAGCACAGATAACAAACTCAGTGAAAGGTAAGATTAATGTTATTTCAGTCTTACATACTGGGTAGAATGCAGAGAACAAAGTTCTACAACTGAGGCCCATTGTGTTTCAATGGAACTTAAACATAGCTGTGTTGAACATACTTAGTTTGTGGATAGCCACTTGGAACACGGTCACAAATTGATTACGTCATCTGGCAATAAAACTAAGATGTGAGACTTTTGAATAACGCAGCATGCAGGCCTTTGGCAAACACCATACTGCACTGCACTTGTGAAGCTTCCAACACCAATTGCCACTACACCAACTCAGCCAATGTTCAAATTGTTCAGGCAGGTAAATAGTTTGCAATCCAAACTCCTCAAAGGAGAGAAAAGTCCACTTGGCTTGGATTAAAGCTTCACACAGTAGCAAGCTGAGGACTGGGAAGAAGTCCTGGAGTATAGGGAAACCAAGAGAAAGAGAACTCAAGACAAAGAGGCTGAAAGATGAGTAAGCTGTGATATAAGAAGAATGTGAAGGAAAGGTGTGTTGTGGATGATGCTTGAGGAAAAAGGGTAAAAAGTGGAAAGGAGATGAAAGGAAAAGCTAATTGTAAGGGGTTCTGAAGACACTCAGTACTTAACATGAAAGGGGGAAGAAAAGCCCAAGAAGTTGGTCAAGAGAAGATGTGGCTAAAGGAAGTACGATACAGAAGGCAGTGGCCTGAACAGCAGGAACCCAAGGAAATGGTGGTGGCAATATGGAGATGGATCTCGATTTAAGCTGGATCAGCTGCACTGGCAGAAGTGGACCTCCTTCCCATGAAAGCCCCCTAAAAATGCTTTACAGAGTCAGGAGACCCTGCTGAACACAGTGAGCTGCGATGAGGGGGAGGAGGGGATCCTAAAAAATGGGGTGGAGGAACCTTCCATGAGCAGATCCTTCCTTCTGTGGATCCAAGCCATGGAGTTGAAGAATGGAAGTTGACTAGATTGGCACACAGGCAAAGAGGAAGGGTGTGTGCAAAGGCAAATGTAAGGGCTGGGGTGTGTGGGTCAGGAAAACAAAGGGGTGTAGATCTGCTGGGTCTAGATTCTCCTTTTCAGAGCTGCATAGAAGGGGAGTGTGGCTTCTATTGTCACTAACATTGTGGCCTAGCACGCCTAAAGAAGCAAAGAAAAAAGGTGTGTGTGTGGAGAGGTTGAATAGCAAGTTTATTCACATAACGACCAGTTCTTAAGCCACAGACCTGTCATCTTAATATCTGTCCTTTACTAAACTTCTGCTTTCTGGCCTCTTAAGTACAAAAAACATTTTAAAAATGCACATCTGATTTAATTAAGCTTTCTTTAAGATGACACTATTTCTGATAAAATGTTGGCAGGTTACGCAGCTTACTGGAAAAACAAACAGACTGAATGTAAAAAGCATGGACTTGCCTTCACCTTTCTCCTCTTCAAGATTAACTTCCTGGGTCTCTTTTACTGATCGTTTTTGTCTGTACAATTCTTGTACTAGGTCTTCAAGGTTCTGCATTTCTGCCTGCAAACTCCTCTGAAGATCACAATTGTTCTGTAAGAATTCTCTTGCAAATTGTATTCTGTTTAAATCCTAAGAGGGAGAAAATATATAGTGCAAGTTTTAAAAAGTAAAATGAAATATTTTGAATTGGTAGGCACTTCATTGATATCCCATACTTTTTCTAAGGATTTCAGAGAGACACCTCACAAAAGGCATCTGGAGCCGGTTAAGCTGAGAGACATGTATAATGCCACTCAGAGTGCTTCATAGTGGAAAAAGGACCTGAGCCTGGATGCTCAAATCCTAATGCCATCATCACCACATCCACAACATCTGGTCTATGGCCCATGTACATGTGTGCACACACACACTTTCTTGTTCTCCCACAAACACTTCTTTCAAAATCAGTGATTCCTGATTTAAAAGGATTTCTACAAACCAGTGGAAAAATGTTTATGTTTTCTAGTGAATATATATATAAATGTATGAATGTCCAATGGTTTCCTTTACCATGTATCTTTGGAAACTGCCATTTCATCTAAAGCAAAAGTGGGAATCGTTTTCCCTATGACTCCTAGGAAAAGTCAATCGAGCAACAGCTGATAGTGGATGGAGCCAGGGCCAGATCCAACAATGGGTGAAGTCTGCAGTATTGCATACCATGTGCTTGTTCGCTCTCTCCCTCTCTGGTCTGGAAAAGTTTCACCAGATGACACAATAGTCAACAATTGACTATTTAAGCAATAGTTGACTATTTAAACCATTGTTGACTATCATGTCATCCTAACCTGGTCTCTCTCTCTCTGTGTGTCTACCTCCTTCCTTCCTTCTCCCTCTCACTCACGATTCCCAGAAAGTTGGTACAAAAGGAAAGAGTGGGCCTGTAGCATCTGGAAAACTGGTTGATGCTGTGGGCCATGTGTTTCCCACCCCAGTTCTGAAGCAAGAAGTGTACAATAGGCCCAACCCACCTTTAAAGCTGAAGCTGGGTTGTTTATATGGAAAAAGCTATGACTATTTGACAGCAAATCAAAGGACAAAGTGAGTAATGGTAGGCATTAGTGTGCGGATTCAGCATCAGACAAAATTAAGTCATGCCACAATTTTTGGTGGCACCTGCCAGCCACCATTTTGAATATGCACACTGGCTCGTCATGTGAACCCAGGCAGCATGGAATACGTGAGGTTTAAACAAACTCTGCATGACCGTAGAAGTCCCCATGGTGTTCAAGGCACATGTCACAAATCCTGCCGGATTATTAACCCATGGTGGCTTAGTGTGACATGTACCGGCCCACTGTAAAATGAAAGTTCCATCTCTCTCCCATAGGTCACATAGATCTAAGCCCTCTTACTTCAACTATCTGCTCAGAATAGAGACATGCTAACTGAAGAAAGAGAAGCTGAACAGAAGACAGCTGGAGGAGGGTTAAGGTGGGGAGGGAAGAATCCTTGTTCTAAATTTCAATTGAGTATGTTTCTAGTACTCTGGAAAACACACTCTAGGTAGACAAGTGCATTTTGGACCCCAGTAAAAAAACCTGCCCAGCTATTAAATTCAACGGGGATGTTTGGAATTTAGCTGTATGAAACATCCTTTTCTTAGGCAAGGAATAATCCACCCATCATCTGAACAGTCTTCCAATATATTCTGATTTAACCCTTAAATAGGCTCAGCTTCCTTCTCAGGAGTGATCAACTTTAAAAATCTAAGCCTGCTTTTAGGTTTCCAAATTGAGTTACCTCTTCTGACATCATTCCTTGGTCTTCCATGAGAAGGCTGATTTCATGAAGCCTCTCTTTTATCAGTTCTTTCTCTATTTCACTGATCTGGCTTTGGCTCATTTCACCTTCCAGTCCATCAAACTGATCTTCCCCTGGTACAAGAACATCCCAGTCAGATGACAGGAGCTATTTGGTTGGTAAAAACAATAACAGCAGCTACATAAGAAACTATTTGTTTGATGAGAAAATTATAAGTTTCAGGGACTGGATTTCAAGACTATGTTATACAATATTTGGTAAGCAGGATACTCTCTCCAGATGCTGTAATATTGCAATTGTGACTGCTGTCTGGAATGTGACTGTGTACGGTTACCCAGTTCTTTGGATCCCAAGCAGTGTTTGTGTCATTAGGAGTCCCATTCATTTCAATGGGTCTATCCTAAGTAGGACTAAGACTAGATACAACCCAGTTCTATCACACTGAGCTAGGCCAATCACCAAGGCTATCTGCTATGCAACAGTGTTTACCCAACCATCTATTATATGCAGATAGGATATGGGCACTATTGTTACTGAAAAGCCACTGCATCTTAAATGGTAACTACAATAGTTAAACTAAATTGTATCAATGTACATGAAACCCTGAATCAACAAATTCTGAAACAGCCTCAGGTATCCCTAATCAAAACACAAAAACTCTCAATTTAGTCTGCAATCCATCTGGCCAGAGACGGTACCATTTTTATATTCATCACAGAGCTTAGCCAAGTTATTATTATTATTATTTATTGCTATTATCAAGAAATTACAGGTGGGAAGAATGGCTGGTGTCACCTTTTCTATCCTTGTACCAGCTGTCTGAGCCTCTGGAACATGCTGGAATTCAGTTAGCAAATCCTGAACATGATTTCCAAACTCGTTCAGCCAGGAAGAAGATACTTTCATATCTGAAGAATGCATTAGTTCATTGCGGCACTTAATCACCTAGAGATGTGAAATGTAAAGCAAAACAGGTAAACTGTAAGCCCAGTGGGGAGATAGAGGGAAGCAACAGTCAATGTTTAAGGTGTAACCCTACAGTGCGGGGGGGGGGGGGGGCGCCGACACTGAGTGATGAGTTTCCATACCAGAACTACACATTGTTGTCACTAGTATGGAAACACTCTTATGTGGTAAATGCCATGCAGGTATTATGGCTCCTGAATGAAGGCACCAATGTTTCTGTTTTTTATTTTTTTTATTTCAATTACGTAATAAATACAACAATACAATCATTTAACCATGCATTGTGTGTGTACATGTAAGTATAAATATAAATTTCCTTAAAATATTATAAATATTTTAATAAAAATATTGCAACATTTTGCAGTAAACATATACATATTTTTTCTATGAACCCTTCACTTACTAAATTATAAAGTTGTCCTGTTGTCTCCCTTCCCTAACCTGCATCAAATTTGTCAACTTGATCCTATGGACCCCAAGTAGGCAACCCACACTACTGTTTGCCCCCTACCCTGTACAGCCAGAACCAAATTCTGCAGGGAAAGAGGAGCATGTCCCTATGTGCCCTCCTTCTCAGTAGAATCAGGCTCCGCCAGACAGTTGTTTAGCAGGTGCCCAATTCTTCAAAGAACAAGGGTATGCGAGGAGGGTGCTGTTGCACTCAGGTCTTGCTTGTGGCTTTCCTGTGGGCTGCTGGTTGGTTGCTGGACAAGATGGGCCCTTGGTCTAATCCAGCACGGTTTTTACATTCTTATTCCCATGCACCCTCTCCCCCTACAGAATCAGCAGGGAAGGAGGCATAATTTCAGTGCGCAAGGAGATCCAGAAATGTTGGCTTCGCCCCAACCAACCCCCTCCCCTCTGCTGAATCCTGAAAACACCCCTCTAGAAGGGAGAGATCACCCCTTCCATCTCTTGATTGCAGAGAACTTAGAAGAAAGGTGGTGGTATTGTTTGATTTATTTATTAATTAATTACATGGCTATACTGACCAATTGCCAAAGCTCTCTGGGCAGTTCACAACAATTATAACCATAAAATACACCATAACAACCTTCCTTCCTACTGGGCTTTTGCAGTGAGACGCTGCTTCCGTTCACGCACAAAGAATTCAGGTGAGAGATATTGTGCATGGACAGGGTGCTTGCCAGAGTGGAAGGGGCAGTCACATGTGGCAACCTGGTTAATGCATGAGTGAACCCTGCTAAGAATCTACACAAGAAAGAGGTCAACATCAGTACCTCTCTGACTTTCTTCGGATCAATGTTGCTGAAGTGATCACAGAAGGTGAAAAGGTTCAAGAGTGCCGATGCGTCACACTTGTCGGGGCCGTAGCAATCAGCTTTCCCACGAGGCATGTAAGCCTATACAACGAAGAATACCACATGCAGTCAATGTCTTCATTTCTGTTTCAGAAGGTAATTACACACTACTTCTAACGGATTGCTGTATCAGACTTCAAGGGTCACGAAAAGAATGCAGGGCTTGTAGCTGCAATACCCGGTTCTAACCTTAGCTTTGTCATGGACTCAGCAAGCTGTCTTCAGCAAGACTAACATAGTGGTTTAATTAGCATTTGTACTTGTTTTTCCTTTTTACAAATTCTCATGATACTCTCTCTGTGTTTCTGAATGGCCATCCAGTAACATTCCACACTGCTCAGGGGGACACGTTTAGAACTTCCTTGATTAACTCTATCACCAAATACTGTATAACATGTACTGTATATTATTATTATTATTATATTTATTTGTATCCCACTTTTTGCCCAATGCTGGGCCTCAAGGCAGCGTTACAAAGTTTAAAATATACATGGGGGGGGGGGAACAAAACCATAAACATTTAAAATACACAACAAAATTATAAGACATTAACATAGATGGAGGACCAGACTATTCTCCAAAGGCCTGCTGGAACAAAAAAGTTTTAGTCTGCTTCCGAAAACCCATCAAGGAGGGAGCCAGCCCAGTTTCCCCGGGAAAAGAGTTCCAGAGCACCGGAGCAGCCACCGAGAAGGCCCTCTCCCATGTTCCCACCAAGCATGCCTGTGAAGAAGGTGGGACTGAAAGAAGGGCCTCTCCAGAAGATCTCAAAGCACGGGCAGGCTCATAAGGGAGAATATGTTCTTTCAAATAACCTGGACCCGAACCATATAGGGCTTTATAGGTCATAACCAGCACTTTGAATTGTGCCCGGAAAAAGACTGGAAACCAGTGGAGCTGTTTTAACAGGGGAGTTTTGTGCTCCCTGTAACCAGCCCCGGTCAACAATCTGGCTGCAGCTCTTTGAACCAGCTGGAGTTTCCAAACGCTCTTCAAAGGCAGCCCCACGTAGAGCGCGTTACAGTAATCCAATAGGGATGTAACTAAGGCATGTGTCACCGTGGCCAGGTCCGACATCTCTAGGAACGGGTGCAGCTGGCGCACTAGCTTTAACTGTGCAAATGAACTCCTGGCCACCGCCGAAACCTGGGCATCCAGGCTCAGGGCTGAATCCAGAAGTACACCCAAGCTCCGGACCTGTGTCTTCAGGGGGAGTGTAACCCCATCCAACACAAGCTGAATCCCTATTCCCTGATCTGCCTTTCGACTGACCAGGAGCACCTCTGTCTTATCTGGATTAAGTTTCAATTTGGTCGCCCTCATCCAATCCATTACTGCCAACAAACACCGGTTTAGCACAGAAACCACTTCCTTAGAATTGGGTGGAAAGGAGTAATAGAGTTGGGTGTCATCAGCGTACTGGTGGCACCGCACCCCACAACTCCGGATAACCTCTCCCAATGGTTTCATGTATATGTTAAATAGCATAATACCTCAAGACATCACTGCCTCTTGAATATGGATTATGTTACATTTTCCAAACGGAAGAACCAAGGGGCTGTCTATTTGCCCCGTGGTGGTTCTGCATCAGTTATACAACACAGCCGCCAAGTCAGAGCAGCTGGGAGGCTTTTCCCCGAAGCTGCAAATGTTAAAAGTCAGGGACTTACCCTGAGTTTTTGCTTTGAAGCGAGGCCACCATGGTCCTTCCACCCTGTGACCTCGCTTCGGCGAGCTGGGGGCATTCTGGGGTGGATGGCGACGGCTGATAGGTCACCAGAAGCGCGGGAGTCTGGGCAAGGGACAGGTGATGGGCTCGGCAAGCTATATAGCTGCTGGAAACCCCACGCTCCCTACTACCGTGGGGATTTCCCGCCCCACCCCTCAGTAGTGATACCACAGGGTTTCAAGAGGAAGGAGTGGCAAAAGCCGGGCCATGAAGACACCCCCCAAAAACTGCAGATGGGATTATTAGCTCTGATATTATTGCCCTTCAATACTGCTTCAACATACTTTTCATAACATTTTGATTTTGCTTATGTCCATTCACTATTTGTACATATGTTGGAAGCCACAACTAGGTGTAGTTTCATAGAAACTGAATCCATATTTGAAATCTATCTGAGGCAATAAGAACCATATTGATTGATTGATTGCACTTATATACCGCTCCCATAGCCAGGGCTCTCTGGGCAGTTTACAGAACCATAAGGCATTACCTTTGCAAGCTCCCATGAGTTAGAAGGCCAAAGCCAAGGTCTGCAGTTTCCCCAGTTAACGTCCCCAGTCCTGTGCGTATGATGACTCAAAATCTCCTTTTTCCATTCTTTACATAAGGAGCAGGCAGGCTGAAACTACAAAGCAAACAAAAAACCAATACAAGCGACCCTATCAAAAAAAGAGAGCTGCATTTAAATCAGTTTCACATCTTTCACCCAAGAGGGAGTCTCCAAATTTAATTTAGATTTGCCCTCAATCCCAAGCAACCAGGGCAGACAAGAGAATTGCATTATATGAAAAGAAACAGTTCCCAGTCCCCAAAATTGACAAATTACAATTAAACAAAGAATAACACACACAAAAGAGAGAAAACAAAAGGTAATACAAAGGAAACAAAATATCAGTAATCCTGCCCCCCCACTGGCACCACCACAAAGCCTCATGCAGAGACAGGGAATGAGATAATAAGGCAAATAGACTTGAGGCTGCAAAGGAGGTTGAGCAAGGGGTTACTAACCACCTCTCCAGAATACCCTTTCATTGAATTCATCATTTTTGGAGCCTCGCTCAGCACCTGGGTAATGGCACCTTCTCCACTCACAAGTGAGCAAGTCTGTGAATTTTATTCACAGTTCTGACATAATGTGAACCTGAGATGCAAGTCAGGCTTGCTGTTAAGGAATGATTTTGTTTACTCTAGTGCCCTACTGCAGGGTCTGGCTTAAGCATGCCACTCCGTTCACAAGAGTACTGCAAGGATCTTGAAGGAAACTTTTCCTATCTAGTAGCTTTTCCCATGGAGGGAGAGGTCTGAAGCAGCTGCAAAACGAATACAGTGACAGTTTGGCAGCAACTTCTGTCATTCTTGCAGCTGACCCATATGGGCAAGCAGCGGTGTGGGTAGCAACTTGAAGTTCAATCATGTGGAGGGTGCTCCGTGTGACAAGGCAGTTGCGCAAAGGTCAAAATGAAGTCCTCAAAATTTAGAAGTCTGGAAACTTGTAGAAGAAACTAGGGAGAAAATCTCCCTCCCTGCTTTCTGCCAGCAGACGCATTCTGAGAACTCTGGATCCAACCCATCGGCTTTGATTCTCCTACAATGTTTTCAAATTCTAGATCTTTTGCAACCAGTGTGATATCTTGTATCAGCAGCACAGAGGTCACTGAGTGCCCCAAGCTCTCTGTCACTTCAACTTGCCTGGAAGGATTTCATGCTGGGCCTGTGATCAATCCTCCATCAACTGAGATGCTGTTGATCAAGAGGAGGTGCAGAGTTCTCCACAAAAAATGAAGGACCACTAAAGCAAACACCTGGAAGCTTATTTTGATGTGAACACCTCAGCAAGAAGGCTCATTTGATGCTTCTCCTGTGATACCATAGAATGATGCCATAGAAGTCCTGTTGGACTCTTCCCCCCCCCCCCAGGGCAAACTGCCATCTTGGCCCTGTGGGGAAGAAGAAGGACCGAGGGGACAGGAGCAGGCAGAAGTAACTTCGGGGCCTGCTCCTGCTGGACTCTTCCCCCCCCCACAGGGCAAACTGCCATCTTGGCCCTGTGGGGAAGAAGAAGGACCGAGGGGACAGGAGCAGGCAGAAGTAACATCGGGGCCTGCTCCTGCTGGACACTCTCTCTCTCTCTCTCTCTTTCTCTCTCCTCCCTCCCTCCTTGACTCCTTTTCCTTGTGTGTCATGTCTTTATTAGACTGTAAGCCTGAGGGCAGGGACTGTCTTTTTTTGCTAAATGTAAGCCGCCCCGAGAGCCTTTTTTTGGCTGAGGAGATAAGTATGATAAATAAATAAATAAATAAATAAATGATGGACAAGCCAATACAGGAGATTCGTCAGCTTAAGTCTTTTAGCATTTATGAAAGCTATCAAGACTGATCTCTTCCGGCAGGCCTACCCAGTGGAATTTTAGGATGCTTTAATATTGTGTACTATGTTTTTAATCAAATTTATTTATTTATTTATTTATTACATTTCTATACCGCCCAATAGCCGGAGCTCTCTGGGCGGTTCACAAAAATTATTTATACTTATTGTTGTTCTCCGCCTCGATCCAAGTGGAGAGGTGGGTAAGAAATATTTTTAAATTATTATTATTATTATTATTATTATTATTATTATTATTATATTTCCAATCACACTTTTTAAAGCCCAAAAGGAGAAAAATTAATTGGGGAGGATGAATGAGGAGTACAAAAACAATGTGTGGCAGCACCTCATTTCTTCACTCTTCAAAACCAAATAAAAACATAAAAACAACTGTGACTTTTTGACAAATCAAACTCGATGTATCACAGTGACTATTTCTTTTTAAAAAAAGCTCAGCATCATTCATATTTTGTGACACTTGAAATATAAAGAAAACATCAAAATATATTGGATAGCATTTTCAAGGCTGGATGTTGTTGCTTTAATCAGAACTAATTTGGCAACCATCTTGAAGATTTTTTAATTTCTCAAAGGTGCCAGGCAGTGTTTCCAACTACCACTTTACATCATACTGCAACACAAAATTTATCATTGGAACATTGGTTATGCGGTACTTCACACTTAATGAACTAACTGAAGTCTTGCAATCAGACTAAAGCTGCCCCATAAACTAAAGTCTAGCTAGAAAACTGGACTTGTTGCAAATGAGCACAGGTTAAAGTATAATACAGTATAAACAGCGTGAGGCTCTCCTCTTTTCCGCATTGGCCCTCCTTCACTGCAGAAACGGGCGCTGAATCCGTACGTGTAAAGCTCTTATTTCGACAGGCGGAGCCCGAGTTCTTTGGTCTGCCCCAAACTGGATGCGAGTCGGTGTGTACCTTTCCCCGGATGTGTGCCTTTCTGCTTAAAATCGCCCTCCACACCCATCTTTGAGGATTAATCTGAGTAAAAGCAAAGAGGAACACACCAAGCGGCTTCCAGAGGCTTTTGGACGTCTAAGTATACGTGTCACGCGCATTGGCGTGCGCACAGCAGGTTCAAGGGGTTCAAATGAACCCCCTAATCCGCTGCCGCCGCCATGTTTGCCCCGCCTGCACAGTGAGCCACTTGAGGGAGAGAGGACAAGCGAGGCGCCGCTGCTCTGGCCCGAGCTCCTGTAAGCGCGGCCCAGCCCCGCAGCTGCTCTGCAGCCTTGCTTTCCGGCTGCCCAGCCAACTTTCACAGGAAGTAGGAAGGCTTGCAAGAGTTCCTGCGAGACTTCCCAGCCAGCAGCCGAGATCTCGCGCGATTCAAGAGCGCGCCGAAGACCCCGGCTGCTGGCTGAGCTGCACAGCTGAGCTGCACAGCAAGAAGCACGAGGCGCGGCGGCGCGAGGGCCAGAGCTGTGGGCAGCGCGAGGAGGGAGGATGAGAAGCAGCAGCAGCAGCACCTTACGAGGCGGAGGGAGTAGCAGCGGGAGGCCAGCAGCGCTGCCAGGGAAGGTACGTGGCCCCCGTGTCCATTCCCCATCCTCAGCTGCTTGGTTTTCGCCCGCCTCCCCCTCCGCAACCTCTAATAATGCCCAACCCAGATTGCTTCTCCTGCAAAAGCCCCCTAGAACAAACGAAGCTCTACTCCAAAGGAGGCTTTGTGTAGGAAACATGGGCTTTGGATTGTGTTTGTGCCGTATTGCTATCCTGGGGATAAGCACACGTCAGGAGGTTCCCACCATCTGTAGCTCTCTCTTTTTCTTTAATGTAAAATGTCTTGTCTTCTGTGAGCTCAGCTTAAATACTTTCCAGAGAATAAAATCTTTGCCTATTCTTCTGTTATATTTTTTCCCCCAAAAGGGTTTCTTTAATATGTTTTGGTAGTCTTCATATGTGGCAATTAGGTTCCCAATTCTGACAAATTTGGGAGAGATAAAAAGCTGTGTTTTATTTTTGTTTTTAATTTGACAAGTATTACTTGGAAGCAAATCCTCTCCAAGGTGGCGGGGAGTTACTTCTGAGTAAGCCTCTTGGTATTGTGGTGTTAAGCACATTTCAGCTGTTGCTGTATTGATATTTTTGAGAACTGGAGGGAGGAAGGGGAGGAATGCCTCCTTGAAAAGCTGAGGCTGTTGATCCGATGGTCTACCCAGTAAGATTGCCCGGAGCTGCAGATTGGGGCCCTCCCCCCTTCGGAGCTGCTGCCCTCCTCTCCCCATCAGCCCTGCAGGTACTGTAATGTTTGGGAGAAAGAGGGAGAAGCTGCATGTTTGCGTGCCTTCTCTCCTCATCGCTGCCCCACCGCCCACCCCAGTCTGGTCTTCAGCAAGAGAAAAGAAAGGGGGAAGAGGGGAGAACTGCAATCCCCCCCCCCCCAGGACCTCCTGGCTAAGGAGGGTTCATTCAGCAGCACCTTTTTCAGAATGCATGCAAAAACAATTCCTATCTGTCCTTGCTTATTTTAGGGTGTCCAACCCCCTTCTTTCAAGCCATTCTTTTGGTAAACATTGGATGTGTGCATCTTGTGTCACTTTAAAACAGAGCTGCAGCACAATCCTATGTATGTCTACTCAGAAGTAAGCCCCACTGAGATCAATCAAACTTACTCTGAGGTAAATGTTCACCGGATGCAGCCTGAAAATGAAGAGAGGATGAAGAAAGGACAGGAGAAAAAGAATTGTAGAAATAGAATTGCAAGGTAACTGTGGGATATTTAACCATATTAAGTACATCCCACACTGGGATATTTAACCATATTTAAAGACAATAAGTACAGCAAAATTAGTGCCCCTCTACTTCAGTCCCAATCAAATAATTACAACAGTGAACCAGCCAGGTCTTCCATAGGAAAACTCTGTACATATGTAATAGTCTTATAGACCCCTTTATGTCTTAAAATGCATTGCTTCAGTTCAAATGGCAGATATATCTTCCACACTGACAGCTGCTACATTCCTGATACTAGACCAATAGTATATATATGATTCAACACATGTGAGGAGTTTCACATTTTAAACTCATTTAAGGTGCAAGCCTGTGCATATTTAGAATGTAAGCCTATGCGGCAGGGTCTTGCTATTTACTGTCTTACTCTGTACAGCGCCATGTGCATTGATGGTGCTATATAAGTAGATAATGATGATACCAGGTGATAGTTATTTTTAAATTTTAATTAAAAAAATATTATCCTTTCCTATAACAAAATGGTACTTACTCCTAAGTAAGTGTGTCCCACTGAAGAAGGAAATCCTATTTGATTCCTGTATTCCTGTTAGTGTGACATGATAAGTTAAAGGCACAATTTTATGCATGTTTAGACAGAAAAAAGTCCTTCAACTCCTAGAATCCCCTAGCTGGCATGGCTGGCTGGGGTATGCTGAGAATTGTAGGACTTCTTTTCTTTCTAAATATGCACAGGCTTGCACCTTAAATGAGTTTAAAATGTGAAACTCCTCACATGTGTTGAATCATATATATACTATTGGTCTAGTATCAGGAATGTAGCAGCTGTCAGTGTGGAAGATATATCTGCCATTTGAACTGAAGCAACGCATTTTAAGACATAAAGGGGTCTATAAGACTATTACATATGGTTTCTAAAATTGCTTAACACCATTGTAAGCTGCTACCTGATTATGCAGAGAGAGATGCCCAGGCAATTACTATACTTTGCCATTATAGGCAGCGTGACTCCTGGCAAGGGGAGGAGTGGGTAGACTGGCTGTTGACATGTTCAGTGGAGTGCCATAGGCCTTCTTTACTTGTTGCTTCTTCCAAGCTGCCCAGGCCCCTTATCTGGGTCAAGGGGGCAGAAGTGGCACTGCAGCAAAAAGGGATATGAGCACCAATGTTTGGACTGGGGCAAAATAATACAGTATGTGGGTATGTGGTGTGGTTTGGCTTGAATTGCTTGTGTCTGGATTTCCTTTCTGGACTGGACTTGCTGGTTACATGACCCACAAGGCCAGGTTGTAGTATAGTCCTCTTCTTCTTTTGTGTTCAAAAGCCGTAAAGTATCCTGTGAGATCTGGAAGACTCACAACTTTATTATGGCATAATAAGCTGTTGTCCACTGGCCTCAAGTGCCAAAATGACTTTACTGGCTTTGCACTGTGAGTTTGGGGGTGGGGTGGGGGGTCATGTCATTTGCTATTCCACTTTGGGCAGCAAAATGTCTTGGGCCAGCCCTGGCAAGAGCTGGCTATAATTTAGATACTGAACAACATACATTGGGTTTCCTAGGTGTACAGGGCCCAGGTGTCTCAAGCAGGATCTACACTACTGTTTTCATAGAATCATAGAATAATAGAGTTGGAAGAGGTCTATAAGGCCATCAAGTCCAACCCCCCACTCAATGCAGGAATCCAGCTTAAAGCATCTCTGACAGGTGGTTGTCTAGCTGCTTCTTGAATGCCTCTCGTGTGGGAGAGCCCACAACCTTCCTAGGTAACTGGTTCTATTGTCATACTCTAACAGTCAGGAAGTTTTTCCTGATGTCCAGCCGGAATCTGGCTTCCTTTAACTTGAGCCCATTATTCCGTGTCCTGCACTCTGGGATGATCGAGAAGAGATCCTGGCCCTCCTGTGTGTGTCAATATTTCAAGTATTTGAGGAATGTTATCATGTCTCCCCTCAGGCTTCTCCTCAAGGCTAAACATTACCTCTGTTTCCTCTCCCCTCCGGGACACTCCTACCTCTCCTGTCTGCACCCTCTCTCCCTCTTCTACCCCCACACATAGGGGCATTTCTCTCTCTTCTTTCCCCAGGGCTCCCCCTACGCCAATCCTCTTCTTCTGCCCTTATTTTATTTAGAGTATTTTTATTTAGAGTATTTTTATCCCGCACCTCAGCCTAAAAGGCTCCCGGAGCGGCTTACAATTGATCAGTAAAGAAGACTGATGTGCCCTTGTGACGGTTTCCCATCCTCTCTTTTCTCCTTCATCTCCTGTCTTCTGCCAATAGCCCCTTCGCGGCCTTCCAGAGATGTCCCTACTTCCAGATCTCCTACACTCCCACAAGTTCTCCAAATCTTGCCAGCCAGCCCTCTCTTATGCTAGGCTCGCAGCCACCCCTCGTCCTCACTATATTCACCCCAGAAGTCTCTCTCCTGGACCTCATTCCAAATTCTTTGCTCAGCAGCACACAGGGCAATCTTTTAAAATCATTATTAGGGCATTTTATGTATGGTGTATTCTATGTATGGTGCTGGAACTTAAGATGACACTCGTTGTTAATGTGATAGAATCTGTTTTAAATGTGAATCTGTTTTAGAAAGTTTGGATTAGGTCATTATCTGATTAAATTTAAAGATGGTGAAAATTGACTGTGTCTTTATATATGCCTGGTTATCACTACAGCAAAAAAATGGTATTCAGAGTCTCCATTTTAAAATGTGTATTTTTAAAGTACAGATTACTTGTTAATTAAAAAAATACAGTTTACTTCAGTTTTCATTTATTTTGTTTGTTTGATGAATGAAAAAAAGTCCTTTATTACTGTATATTTAATCAATGTTTACCTTAAAAAAAATCCCTGGCTGAACCCCCTAATGAAATGTGCTGCGCACGCCTATGGTCACGCGTACTTTGGAAATGGTCAAGGGAACGCGTGTCAAGTTACTTCCGAAGAGAGCTTAACGCTCAATCCTATGCATGTTTAGACAGAAAGACCTACAACTCCGAGTCCCAGCAGCATGCTGGCTGGGGAGTGCTGGGAGTTGTAGGACTTCTTTTCTGCCTAAAAATGCATCGGATTGCGCCCTAAATCGGTAGAGAAGAACCGGAGCGAACCTAGCATTACGCGGGGAATCGAGCACGTGTATCTGCAGAGACCACGGAAGAAGAACCTGCCTACACCTGCTTTGCCGCTCCCAGGTTGGCAGAAGGGGGAGGGAAGGCGGCGGCGGCTCACCTGCTTGCCTCGAGGGATGCAGCGCCCGCTGCACCGAGCACCCAGCGGGCCTAGGCGAGCGACGAGCTGGCGGTGAAAGGCGTGGATTTGTTCGCCGGCAAAGCGCTGCAGAGCGGCCCGCAGCAGCAGCAAGCTGTGCCCGGCCTTCACCCAGTTCTTGTACTCGGCGCAATTGAGCCGAGCGGCCAGTTCCGCCAGCGCCATGGCGAGCCCGGCCCTGCCCGCCTTTCGCGTCAGTCTCGCGGGGCTGGACTTAGGCGGTGGAGGCAGCCCGCTTTCTCCCGCTGTCGCTCGAGGCGAACGCAAACAGGAGCCCCGCCTTAGACGCAACGCCGAAGCGCTCCCGCTCTCGGAAATCTGTTTGTCTTCCTTCTGATACAGTCTTCCCCAACATTGTGCCCTCCAGATGTGTTGCACTACGCAACATGCTAGCAGTTGTGGTCATAACACATCTGGAGGGCACCAGGTTGGGGAAGGCTGCTCTAATAGTCTAGTTGCTACTCTAGAGCAGCGGTCCTCAAGTGACCCAGACCCGCCTCGGACTCCGAAACTGCAGTATGGGACCCACTGTTACAAACACCCACTTTTGATTCCTGATCCATCAGTTGAAGACCACTGCTCTAGAGTCTAGTAGTAACTATTATAATATTCTGTTAGTATACCAGTTTTGTCACTTTTGAGTTCATGAGCATTATCTTAACGTGTTAGTAGAACAATCTCTCCTTTGCATAATTAAAGCTCAAAAATGTTGAATTGGTCTGAAAGGGGGGAGGGGGTGTGCGACAAGAGAGTAATCGAATGAAAGTTATTCTTTAGTGTTTTCGGATGTGAGCGGACTAGCAATTGCCTAGCTCTGCCTAGAAAGGACAGCAGAGCTTTAAAACGTGCACGGATGCTGCAGTCCTATACATTTCTACTCAGAAGTAAGCTCTATTGACTTAAATTGCACTTACTCCCAGGTAAGTGCACAACCTAAAATTAGTTAATGAAAAATGAGAAACAAATAGCTCATCATGAATGAAAAGTATTTTTTGCTCAAGATAATCAAGACTTGCACAAACTTTTCTAAACAATCATACAAGAACCCCCCTTTGACACAACTGGATTCTGTAATTCTGATCTCTTCCTGTCCAACAATGCTAATTCTTTTCACAGTGATGTCAGCTTATACATCTCCTCTCCTATGGTGCTTGTAGTGCAGCAAAACCCTTCTAACACATGGGTTAAGGCAAAATCCAAAAGGGGAAAGTGACATAAAAAATTAAATCTGAAAATGGAATGAACAGGTAGGTTGTTAAAGAAACAAAAAGAATAACCCTTAACCAGCAGTGGGTGAAATGTGGAAAACAGGTGGATTGAGCTCCACAAAGAAAACCACAGAAATTGTAATATTAAGGAAACTTGAGAACTTTCCAATATTAGCAATGAGTTTCTGTCACACCTCTGCAGTGTACCTCTAATGTGTAAGGATACACGACTTTTTTCAGTGAATACATGCTTTAGTTTAGAGAGACACAATAGACTTCTACTACATCATCCATCCTTTGACAGATGTTACAACATACCAAGCATTAGATGAAAGTGGAGGACCTAGATATTGCTAGACTGCAACTCCCATCATCCCTGGCCATAGGGGGAGGCTGAAAGGAGTTGGAATCCAACTTCTAGGGAATTGCAGGCTACCTATCCGTGCATTGGACTAACACATGATCTCTAAACTGGTGGAAACATCTATCACATGAGAAAGTAAGAACTACGGTTATTAAAATATGAGCTATGTGCTTTGATGTGTAGAAAAAGTTCAAGAAGTTTCCAAGAACCCCACCAATTTAAGTGGTCCATAGGGAGTCTAGTTTGGGAACTGCTGGCTAGACAATGACTGCATTTGAATCTAATGTTAAACCATAAAAGAATGAGCCATAAGTGAGTCTTGGGCTTGTGTGTTCTCCCAACACTTTTGTCTTCTGGAGTGGCTTTCAGATTAATTTACCTGCAGTTTAACATGTCAGTCAAATAAGCATCATAAACTGTGATTTGCTGCAGATCATGTATTGCAAATATTTGAATCCTTCTCAGCCAAAAGGGCTCCAGGAGTGCTTACATTTCTTTAGTTTTATATACATGGTTTGTAAAGGTTGTATAATTTCTTTAAATGCTCTATAGTTTTATATCAAAGATCATCACTTACAGATGGATGCCAATATAGATGGCATGGATTTTCAGTATATGGCTTCTACATGGAAGCTGTCATACAGTCTCTGCATGGCATCTACACCATACGGGCATCTTTAATGTGCATTATTCACTTACCATGTGGATTGTAATCACGTAGAAGCAACATGCTGGCACTAGATGTCCCAATGGTTGCCAGCGGAAGCAAGGAAAGACTGTGTAATAATGGTATTCCACACGGTAAGCAACTCTACAAGGTACAGCTGCCAAGTAGAATAGTCACCTCAGAGGCCGTTTCAAATAGCTTCCATGCAAAACCCTTAACTTGTAGAATGATCACAACAGAAAGAATGACTTTAAGTGCATATTGGTTACACTTAAATAGGACTTTTCCCTCCCCCCTCTCCTCCATGAAAAGGATTCCCTCCATTAAAAACTACTTGTTACTCCCCTGACTTTTAAATTAATTTCCCAAACAACACAGAATGCTGATTTTTAAAAGCTTACTCAGAAGGCCTCTTGAACACATGGGACTAGTTGTAGGGTGCTCTAGGCAGTTACCTACACTGTAACGCATTGCCTTATAACAAAAAAGATCAGCACAAAAAAAGTAGTGCATGCACATACACTCACACTTTCTACTTCCTTAGCCCAACTTCTAGGATAATAAATTGGTTGAGAAGGAACTGGGAATATCCTACAACTTAATTTGATGCACAGGGGAAGTTGTGCTATTAGGCAATGATATAATTATCCAGGAAACAGTACAACTTCACGCCATAGCAAGCAATTTAAGAGTACTTTCTTTAATATAAAATGTACACTTAAAGGGAGCACGCTTCTTTTTTTTAAAATCTAGTTTATTAAATATTGCTCTTGGGGGTTTACAACAAGCCCAATTTTTAAATGTTTCAAAGCAGTCATATTAAAATACAGCTTCAATATAAAGTTTGTCACAGTTTTACAGTATTCAAAAAATGACAGACCTGCCTTTAAAAAAAAGATTATTACACCAAGACATAAGAAAAACCATTTAAATAAACAAATTTGGCATTTTCATAATCTCTGTAGTATAAAACAGAATAAACTCTATTTACTGGCAAGCGGATACATAAATCTATTACGAGTTTGAAATGTCTCCTTAAAACATTATACAGAGCTCTGTACAAAAAAATCTGATGAAAGTGCATCCCTGAAAATAGGCCAATCCATTGTATTAGCTCTTTAAAAATGTGACACGTGAAAATGTCTCTTCCATTATATATGACTGAAGGCTTTATTTCAGAGAAATGTTTTTGCCGCTTCATCTCATTTTTACCCTTTCTTTAAAAATGGCCTATGGACGCCCACCAGGGGGCACTGTAAGGTTAGCCATTAAATCACGGACAGCTGCAAAGATTGTACATTCACCTAGAACAAGGGAAAGAAAGAGAAGTTAGCTAGAGAAGTTGAATTATGGCAGTGTTAAACTTGTTCTGAAGTCATTTCAATTTATCAACAGATGTACCACAACTCAAACTTTGCAAATATAAACAATTACACTCAGGCGCAACAGCAAACAAATAACTTCAATACCATAGAAAACTGCTTTATTCTAACCTACCAGAAATTGTGCAGCCAGCTAGTGTGAAAAATAAAAAAGTCAACATGTTTATAAAGCACAGGTTGCCCCACACTCTACGATAACCAGGCTACTGGGATTCCCCAAATGCAGCAAAACCCTCATGCAGCTAACAGAGTGGTGCAGAATGTTGGCCTCGAACCAAGGACACCTGAATTCAACCTTGTGCTTGGCCATGAAACTCTAGGTGGCTTTTAGTAAGTGCCTATTTCTCAGTCTATCATAACTCACATGGCTGTTAGAGGATAAAAATGGGAGAGCCCTCATATGTGCTGTCCCCTGTGCTCCTTGACACAAGAGCAGGATACAAACATGATTGTCCAAAGACTGAGCTGTGCAGTAGAGATGTATGCATTATATGCTACCACTACTATGGAAGAATCACTACTATTACTAGAATCTACTACGAATTAGTAGAATCTAGTATTAGAATAAAATCAAGTATTGTTAGTATCAGAAGAATTACTATGAGTAGAGAAAAGCAAGCAAATTGGTCAGCTTCTGCTAGCTGCTGGTTCACAGAAGGCATGCAGGAAAGGAAGCTGCCCCTGAGTGCTTGTTCTTGAACGATGAAGACCTAACCTTCAAACACAACATGGTTATTGACAGCACTCATATCGAGCAGTTCATAAAGTCTTCTCTTCCCTCAAAATAATAAACTTTTGGGCCTCAAGAGAAAAAGTTACTACTAAGAATAAGGAAGTACATTTCTGATATCACGGACACCAGGAATTCAACTTGTGTCAGCACACCATTCCACAAAAGCAGTTTACATTTTTAACAGCAACCTAACTTCGTCCATAGAGACCTGGAGACAAAGATCAACAAACACTTCAAAACAGCTCAGCCGGAATCTCCTTTGCTGAGAAAAAACTGTCACCAAACACTGTCCAACTGCTGGGTTTTGTTGTTAGCTCTTTTTAAGCTCTTTGTGAGGGTTTGATTCCACAGGGATATTTCTAGCAGACAATACATTACTTACATGTGCATTGTGCTTCATCTTACAATTTGAAAATGACAAAGCAGTGAAAAGTAGCGGTGGAGTCTTCTCTAAACTTGAGTTTAGAAGGCATACAGTTATTACCTTGATGCCGTTATATTTTAGAATAGTGCGACAAAAGATGTTGCAAGTTTAAAACCCCAAATGCCAATTCCAAGAACTTTTCTCAGTTTCAGTAAAGCCCCATGGGTGGTAGAGCCAGGTGAGCAATGCCTCGCTGGTAAAGAAAACGCTTGTTCAGTTATAGATAAAAGCTAGAACTGCATTTCCCTCCCACAAGCGTCAATGCTTACGTAGCTTTCTGGAGCATGCATGAATTATGGGTAGCATGCATGATATTCCAACTCCCAGCAATACACGGCATGGTTGTTGGATAACTCACCTTGAACCTTACACCCAGGTGGAAACACATGGCTAACCCTCCCAAAATCGCAGTTACCTCAGTGACGATCAGGGGTTTCAGGATGGAGTGTTACCAAAAGTAAAGGCAAGCATTTGAAGAGGCATCATCCACACCACTTCAATCCTATCAGCTGCTCCAGTGTAGTCAAAAGGTTTGTGTATCCACACAGTGCAGTTCTAGAATCAGTGCTCAAGTCTATGCTATAATACTACACTAGGAATTTGCTAGCATTGTTTTAAAAAAACAAACACCTTAGAAGCCAATATAATGATTTTAATTATTAAACCAATAAGCAGTTAGCAAGGATATTCTTGGAGGGGAGGAAATCTGCTGTGAAGAAGTGTCTTGGGTAAAGATTTCATACCCAAGAATAAAGCTGTTCCCCCCACAAAAAAAAATAAAAAAAATATCACTTTTCGAAAGTTTCTAACACTTTTATTAAAGGAAAAGTGAAACTGAATACAAAAGTTTCTCACAGAAACAAAGCAGGCAGCACAAGATAGAAGATACAGTCAAGGTGAGATGTTAGTCATGGGATACAGAAAGTATAAGCCAGTGCTGTAATGTGTTACTTTATGGAGTAATTTATAAGTAGTTCCATTTTCCTGGCCCCCAAGCTTTCCTCAGAGGAGTACAATTGAGAACAAAACAAGTAGTAAACCTTGTAACAGTAAAATTACAAGAAACGGGAAGACATATTCCTACAGTGCAAGATGACTAACAAGTAGTAGTTTTCACAGTAATATATACACAGGGCTCACATGACAATGCTTAAAATAGTGTAGATATAACTACAGTACTATGAGCCAAGCCACTGAGTGCATTATGTTTCCTTGGTCAATGTCATAAAGTCCATGTTGTGTCAATGATACAACCCTTCTGGCACCAGAGAGGTATATTCAACAATTTCTCACTAACATGCATTAACCTGAAACCAGTTTTTTGAGACTGTTTTTAATGAAACTGATAAAAACAAAGTAACACTAACGGTAAAGTGCAATTTAAAAACTTTAAAAGGTAGACTCTGTCCATTCAAGCATGCAGAAGATTTGACCTATTGGACATGTACAGTACCTGGCCGTGGTGAATTCAGTTCTGCAAACCTCTTTAGAATATTGCTAACCATCAGGGGAGCAGCAACTGAAGAGTTCTGCTGTCTGGGGATATCTGCCTGTTGTGTTGTACCTGAAGCCATATCGTAAATGATCGGGACAATTATGCTCATGGCTTCCTGTGAAACTGTTGTTTTCTGTGTTAGCTGAAGCTGTAAACAGAATAAAACACACAATGGAAATCACAGCAGTTTTGCAACTTATCTTCAATACAGAAATGATTGTCTTCGCCATTATCATACAAACTGGTGCTATTTCTTTATTACACAAATTTGAATTTACTCCTCCTTTCTTAGCCCAACAGAAAAAAATAAAGTTGATATAAAAGGCTATGCAAATCCAAATCTGAAATTAGAACCACTTCAAAATGACAATTAAATCAAACTATGCCAAAGATTTGGTTAAGTGCACCTCTTTGCATTTTCTAATTTACTTATTGGGTCTTCTGGGGTAATACATGAACATAATTTTTACAACATACACTATCTGGTAGTTCAATAGGGAAACTTAGAAATAAGTACTCAGTTATGTGTTGTCTGATATTATGGAGTGGCATAAAGGTCTTAAGAATTAAAAAAAATATCTAAGTCCATGTTGGTTTTAATCACTGACAATAGTAATAGGCATCTTTACACAAGAAAACCTCCAAAGCCATGTATTTTATAAAAAGGTAGGTGCTTTTTACATAGTGTCCAGAAAAGAAAGAAGTTAACAAGACAAGTCAAAAACAGCACCCTGCTTCCAGAGAAACTAACTGTTGGAGTAGTTGCAAAGAATCATGTTTTAGTCCCAACCTCTTACAAGGGAAACAATGCAATGCAGTACAGAATTAGCCATACGTAAGCCTAAATGAAGCAAGGGGCTTAAGAACACCTATCTCTTGTTATATTTTATGGCTTTCCTAGTATAATCCAGAACCTACTAATTCAACTTACTGACCTAGTTTGCACATAATGCTAGCCCATGGTTTATTTAACCCATGGTTCATTGCCCTATGCAGGGTTTGTCTGGCAGATGATCAAACAAACTGTGGTTTGTTTTCTCAACCCTTGGGTTGTTTGTTTCCCTCTTCCTTCATCTGCTCCCTCACTGTACCCCAAATCCCTTTGCGGAGCGGTAATGCATGTAGAGTGGCTCGGTTATTTAAACCACTCTTGCCCACTCCTGTAACCTGGTGAAACAACATATGAACAACACACATTTCTGGTTTCACACATAATAACAGCCCATGGTTTAAACAATCTAGAATTCACAAGCCAATAACAAACCATGTATTCTCTTTCTGAGTTGTTCATGATTAACACACTATGGTTTCTTTCTGCAGACATTTTCACACATCATGACAACCCAGAATTAAACACATCATGAGTTAGCGTTATGTGCAAACCAGGCCATTGATTCCAATGGGTATGAATAATATAGACCCAGTTCACTTGTAACTGTGGCAAATTATGGTTAATTAATTAACCCACAAATTAATTGACCTTTGCTCTGTGAGTGCTGCTTCCACTTTACATAATCAACTTTTGATCAGCCTGACCGTAGGTTGAGTCATGATGTGTGACTCCAGACACTATGGCTTAATCAAAGATTAAACATGATTAACCCATAGTGTCTGGATTTGCATGTTATGAATCAACCTACAATTAGAGGTTGATTATGCTAATTGGAAGAGACACAGCAAATTGTGGGTTAATTAATTAATCCATGATTTGCCACTGTTGCGTCATAATGTAATCAGATAACCCAATTCCTACTTTACGTAAAGCTGAAGGCTGATGGAAGTCATATTTAGACTATCCCTTACAACTCAATATTACAGTGTCATAGACCAACAAACATGGAATAATCAAATCTGATTCAACTGGTCTACTTACAAAGAACAACATTTTGGATTTCAGTACAACTGCAGGTGTTCCTGGAGGTGCAATTGGTGGAGCACTTGGAGGAATTGTCAAACAAAACTGTACATTCCATTTCAGCTGGCTTGCCTGATCAGGAAACTGTTTTAATAAAATATGCACCAGAAACAGAAAGATAAATAATCCAGTATGAGCTTTGGAGAGAGAAAAAAAAAACCCATATAATTTTGCAATAAGGGTAAAACAAACTTACCAGCTCTAGTTTCATAATGTGTACACAGTCCCGGAGAATATGCGTCGGTGCCCCTAGCAGCTTTGTAAAAGCTATTAAAGTGTTGGCTTTGAAGGGTGGCCCTGCAACCTACAGTAAATACAGTATGTTATCAGTATTTCATTACACAGCCCCATGATATACTGCATAGCTTCTTTGATCCTATTCTTAACGCATGCCATAAGCCATACTGAAATCAAGACCACCAATCAAGACCACTAACAGCACAAGGATGATAATTTTCTTTCTGGCCATTCTCACAAAACATTGGGGAACTGAACTTCCTCAACAACATGAATGCTAGAAAATTAGATGGAAACACTTAGTAGCCCAGTTAATGAGTAGCCCAAGCAGCGTGGCTCTATCCCACATCAGTTCAAGGACATATAAAGTAGTGAAAACATATGAAATATCTAGGGAGCTGCTGCACTGCCATGAGGATGCCCTGCATGACTTTGTTATTCCACATGAATCATGTATAATGGGATTAGTTAGAGACCAGAGGAGATCTGGTGGGGTTTGTAGTTGTTAGAGGAACACATTTCATTCATGTCTCCCTGTTTCTCACCCTGGACCACTGACTTCTGCATTGTCTATGAAAATCAGTGTAAACCATCTGCCAGTGTGGTGTAGTGGCTAAAATGTTGGACTGGGAATCAGGAGATCCAGGTTCTAGTACCCACTTGGCCATGGAAACCCACTGGGTGACTTTGGGCCAGTCACAGACTCTCAGCCCAATCCACCTCACAGGGCTGTTGTTGTGAGGATAAAATGGAGAGGAGGATTATGTACACCGCCTCGGGTTCCTTGGAGGAAAAAAGATGGGATATAAATGCAATCATAAATAAATAAATCTCTTTCAGACTGTCTATGAAAATCACAGCCCTCCCACAACTTCATTCTCCTACTCCCCTATAATATCCCACAGGATCCCTCCCCTTCAATTTTGCAAGGTTAATTGTGTGTTTAATTTTGTTTACGTACTAATCCTGCTTAATTAATTCAATTCCATTTATATTTTCCAAGAGTAAGTCTGTTAATCAAGGAGCAGTTAATCAAGGATTAAGTTAGTAATAAAATAAGATGAAGTACATACTCTGGTTTCAAAGAATTTCTCCAAAACTTGCAATTCTTCTTGTTTCCATTGCCCTGCAGTTTCAGGTAACACTTTCAGTTGCAATGTCTGGTTAGTTTTTGGGTTGAGGGCAACTCTACATTTCAGGGCATCTGTCTTGAACATTATCACACCTGGTTCATTGGAGTTGATGAGCTGCAGCTGTTTAAAAACACACACCAATGGATCTGATTGGAACATAAAATATAAGCTCTTTCCCCCACTATTATACCCTGAACAAGGACAGCTGATTTGGTCTGAAGATGACCTGTAGGCAACTTAATGATGGCTGCATGAAGTCTCTCCTCTGTGCCCACAAATACCATTCTCACACAGAATTAAAGCTCCCCTCTAAGCAAGTGTTCGCTTTGAAGAAGTAGCTTACTCAGTTTTAATTACTTTTGAAGATGCATATACCACTTGTGTATACTTTATATTGACACAGCAGGACACATTATCTGTTTAAAGCCCTGCCCCATCCGCTACGAGCTAAGTACGCTTCTTCTTCAGAGCACATGAACAGCCTTAATAAGTAACCCAATGGATCTTTTCAGTCAGTATTTCTGCCTCTAACAAGTCAGTTTGAGATGCTTAAGAAGTAAATAATCATCTTAGATCACTAATGGAATATAATTTTATATGTTTCAGCCTCACTAGAAAAGATTTGAAGTGGGGATGGAAATAAGGAAATATGAGTGCTTCATCCTTTTTCCTTGGGACTTCATGTGTAGTCTTCATTGCTGCATGTGAAGACTTCATGCTCTCCTCCTCTGGAGATAACCTTTCTACTTCTCTCCCATGGATTAACAAAGGCAAGCAAGAGCTGGAAGAGATCTTTGTGTTACAGCTTCTTTAAACTCCTGTCATTTCTGTTCCATTCTTCTATAGCCTCATTATACCCCTCCTCTTGTAGCCAACATTTCTACTACAGTTCTGCCCTCTCCTTTATTAATACATGGCACATGGTCTATAATTATGGAAAGTCTATGTCATTAACAACATCTCAAAATGAGAGAGGCCATATTTGTCCTTATAGGACTGGGAAGTAAGGGAAATTGATGGCTTTGTTATTGGAAGTATTCCCCTATTCCAAATGGGAAATGGAGTTTCTAATAACTAAAGGAAGTAGCATTTAGATTCACATCTCCAGTGTGGAAAAATAATAATCCAAAACTCAACCATAAAATATCTCTTTCTCTACTCCTATTTAGAAAGATCTTTTAAGACTTTAAAGCACCCACTCCCTATTCCCCACAGACCCCAATTTTGCCCTCCAAACCTTGAGATATGCTGATATAATCCCTATTTTCCTTATGGGGAATGCATCCTGATAGTCTCTTGGTGATATTAAGCAAGTAATGTAACTGAGCCAAATGCTGGACCAAGTTTTTCCAAATATAAACTCTAAACAAGGAGTTTTCAATCTTGCATTCTGAGGGATCTGGGGATTCTTCCCTGAGAAGACTGGTAATGAACAAGGTGCATTTGACCACCTTGGAAGACAGTGATATATTCTAGGCGCACTCTTTGTTTGCAAGAGGTGACAATCATCCCCAACAGCAGCCACACAAGCTAAAAGTGCACCCTAGAATTCTCTGCAGTATTCCTAAAGCTTTTAAAACTTGATTTTGTTCTGACTTTATACTGTTAGTTTTACCCTACCCAGTGCCTGTTTACCTACCCTACCCTGTGCCTGTTTGCTTTCTCTTCCCCTCCTTATTGTTTTATCATGGTTTTATTAGAATGTAAGCCTATGCGGCAAGGTCTCGCTATTTACTGCTTTACTCTGTACAGCACCATGTACATTGATGGTGCTATATAAATAAATAAATAAATAAATAATAATAATAATAATAATAATAATAATAATAATATTCAGGATCCCACAACCCATGTGCAAGCATTTCTTGGCAGACATGCAGTAGAAAGTATTCCCTATGGATAGCAATTTTAAATCACTGTCTTAAAACTTCAGCAGTGTGGCAAACCAACTATATACAGTTAATACACCACAGTCCATTTCACACTTCTCTTTAAAAGCATAATGATAAACCCCCTATTGTGTTTAAATGGTTTTCAACCCTTAACAAAAAGTTAGCTTCTCAAAACGCAGACGTTATATTGTAAATGAGCCACACAACACAAACTCGGGGAATAATATATTTAAAGTTTTGCACTCTAGTGACTGCCTAAGGAAGTAAACATTTGTGATCTTTCAGTACCGTCTCTTGCTGGATAATCCTTTGGAGGTGCCGTCTCATAATAACTGATCCTAAGAAACGTTCAAGTGGAGAGCAGAGATAGCTTCCAGCCAGTCCTGGCATGAGCCCAGGGGTTGGAGAGGGCAGCAGAAGAATGTTCAAGGCACTGTGAGTGAGGATTGTGGGTATGGATGCAGCCCAAGAACGGTGAGGTAGTTTACGAGGCGGCGGCATGTTTGTTGGCATTGCTTGGGAACCTAGTAGAAGTAAGAAAAATCACACTTCATTCCCCATGTCTAGGGATGCATGATTAGTTGCCGCGCTAGAGAAATGTCAAGAAAAATTGGGATATGGGCCAACAATGACCATCCTCAACTCACCCCCCAGGAGTTGCCTAACAATGCTCAAATTTTGGAGGATTGGGAGAGATGCCATGCAAGGCAGCTTGGGAGAAGGGCTGACATGAAAGCCTCAGCAGAATCCGTACAAGCGTTGGCATTATTCGGTACCATAGAGGCATTAGCAAATGATTAATATTAATACATATTAGCAAATTTTAAAGTTGTAGCTAAAAAGTGGCAAGTAGATGCCATTTCTGACATTGTTGATATTGCAGCTTTCCACCTTCTAGAAGTTTGAAAACTAATGCAAGAGTAGTTCTAGTAGCTTTGTTAATGACTCTGTACATCCAAATTTGTAGCATGAAAAGGGGAAATTATTGTTATTGATCTTTCCTATTTGCAGATGTGATTATCTGAAGCTAAACCTGATACCTGGACTCCCTGTATCTGAATCCTTCCCAACAAAAAGTTAATACACTAAACAGCATATGAAGTAAGTGAGAAGTGAAAGCAAACCCTTGTTCTTTCTCTAGCCAAGAATTCAGAATGAGAAAATTCTGAGAATTCAGAATGACCTAGGATGAGAAAACCTGCCAAGGTAACACCCAACTCTCCCACCAAGATATACCAGGCAGTTATCCAAGTGTGCAAATAAGTCTCGCACTCTCTATATAGAGGTGAGATACTACAAATCCTGGATGATAGTCAAGATGCACGAGTTTCGCTTAATGTGTGGGAACATAGACCAGTATTAAAAACTATATTTAAAGTATCTTTGGAACTTGGTTACGTTCCAAAGACTAAGGAGCAGTTGACTGTGTCAAATCCAACTTGTAATTGAGAGGATTAGTTACCCAGACCAAGTCACTCAGACCAGTATCCCAGAGTTCAGGTAATTGTATAAGTCCAACTTGGAACTCTCAACAAGAAGGTTCTGTAGTGAAATACTGAATAGGATTGTATATCCACTTCCTTTAATGGCAAGAGACTTGGCCTCTTCTTGAAACCCACTATTGGTATTACGTACTTGTTCCGGCTCGTGGGGAATGAGAGGCATCTGGTATTGGGGAATGTAAGGAAGGGTTGGCTGGTGACATTCCAGGCATACGTGCTGCTGGAGAGGGACCAGAGACCTGAGGCGAGCCTGGCCAATTCCCTGCACGTTGATTAGGGGACATCATGGTGTACGGTGAGCTAGGATCTATTGTACCTAAGGAAGTTACAAAAATTTGAAGATGACTTTCTCTGAGAGGAATAAAAACATAAGTACTACATGTACACCAGAACAATACCGCATCTATAAACTTCCTAAGACCTAAAACACAACACAGAAAAACATACCCTGACCATTTACAACTGTTTTAAGGATTGAATATTTAAACGAAATGGTTTAATACTTGGTCCCTGATAAAGGATCTCCCTACTTCTGTGGTACACTCTGCTTACCGCAGATGTCTTCTGGACATGAGGGGAAAACAAAATAAAAGGCTTGCTTGTTCCAGTGTTTCTAATTAAAGTTCTCAAACAAGATCCAAAATGAGCCCATTTCTTGCACATCTACTGTACATAATATGGCACCATTTCTTTTATTTAATACACACATATTCCGTCTTTTCAAGTAACTGCCCAAGGCACGTTAAAGCATTAAAATTGTAAAACCACCACAAGATATAAATAGCAATAAAAGCAGTAAAACAAGCAATAAAAATTGAAACACATCAGGAAAGGCCAAAGAGAATAAAATAGTTCTTATGAGGCGCGCCTAAAGGAGAGCAACCTATGTACCAGATGAGCCTTCCTGGGTCAAATGTTTGAGTTACCACAACTGAAGATGCCCAATAACCACCTGCCTAATCTCTGAAGGATGTGGCACTCCGAGCAGGGCTTCTGGTAGTGATTTCATTGAACAGGCAGATTCTTGAGGGAAGAGGTGATCATTCAGGTACTCAGGACCACAACCTGGCCATTTAGCATTTTGAATTGAGCCCAGGAACACACTGGGACACAGTTCAGACATAATAGTAAACCATAGCTAAGTGTTACAGGAATGATCCTGCTCAAGGCTTGGGCTCACAAGCTCCCACCTATCTAGCACAATTCTGAGGAAATTAGAAGCATCCACTTCCTGGTTTCATCTAACTGCAGTTTGTTGTTACATCCACTCTGGCAAGTGTGAAGCTAGTTTAAACTATGGTTTATTGAAACAAGCCAAGTTCCACAGTTCAATTTTGGTTTCTTTCAAGAAACCATAGTTTAAAGTAACTACACTTTGGCCCAGTTCAGATGTAATGGCCATGTTTGGAGTTAACACTAGACTATGCTTTAGTCCTTGCAAATGAGCCGCAGATTCATCTACTCTCTCCTCCCCTCCTCCTCTGGCACAACTTCCATTTCAGCTAACTCTAGTTTCTCATTATATCTGAACAGGGACAAAACTATGACTAGTTTTAACTATGTCTTCTCAGAACAAGCCAACTTCAAATTATTGTTCAAGATCCTGGCTCATTCAGAAAAGTCATATTTTTTCTGTCCCCCTTGCCACAGTTGCGCTAATTCGCTCTTTCTCTATATCACAGTTACATACCCATACATGGTGCTGCAGTAGCCATTTAAATGCACATCTGTGATACAGCATAAGAGCGAGTTAGAACTACCGCAATAAGGGAAATAACTGGAACTGGCTACTGCAGCATCACCTATGGGTTTAAAGGGGGAAATCCCGGGTGCCAAAAGGGGGTGGCATCTGTAAAAATCCTTGGAAAAGGTAGTTTACAAGCTCATATTTCAAATGTGTAAATTAATGCTATAATTCACTGTTCCCATCCCTATCACACTAGTGTTGCAATGAAGTTGCAATGAATCTCGGAGATGCAGACTGAAGCTGCTGGGATTACATCTAGTGAAAAGAGGAAAACTAAGGTTGACGCTAAAAAACCTGCCTACGAATCCAAGAAATTTCTGTTCTTGTAAGTGGGAAAAGGACTGTACACATCTACAAAAGGCCAGGATCCTTCTTTTCAGATAATCTTTTTATCCTGGAAGGGATCAATATTGCTGATAAAGCTTGATCTCCAAAACTGATAGTAGTATCGGGTAGTCTTAGAGATTTGGGAGGCTATCCCACCCCACCTTGTAAGGAATTCAAAGCTATTTGCTCCAGTTTTTCTCATTTGTGATGTTAGGGGATGGTTAAAGCAGAATTCTGTCAGCAGCCGTTCCTCCTGATTACATAAGAGTACAAGCCAGGTGTACTGGAGAACTGCTTGCTGCCATTTCAGAGTCTGCATCTCAACCAAGAACAGAGTAGTGGCCTTTCCCAGACACATAAGTGTTTGCTTTGCGATATCTGAAATGTTCCATTTTTCATCAGTACTTAGCTGTACAAGGCATGGGCTTACCATGTGGGCTGGCAAAGTTTGTATTTTGTCCCATTGTGATTCCAAGAGGTGAAGGAGAAGGAGTTGGGACAAATGATGCCGGTGATGGTGCTCTTAATGCACCACTTGGAGAGTTTGCAGCATGCAGAGTTCCTAAAGGGTGGGATTCAAAACAGCCATTACGTCACATGGTTTTGTATCCTGACTTCTACGGAAGCCATTAACCATAGTTTCCCAGTTCAGATATAATGAGAAACTACAGCTTACTGAAGACTTCCTGGTCTGCTTGTTCACTTAAAGGGAGGAGCAAAGATGCTATGTGCACAGGCACGAGGCTCATTCACATCTCGGCTTACTAAGCAGAGATATGGTCATTCAAATGCAGCAAAGGTTTAATAGAAAGCCACCTTACCTGGGGACTGTGTGAGCATCATGGAAGGTGATTGGGTAACATTACTGTGGTAGGATGTGGGGGGTGATGTCAAAGGATAAGCCCCTGGTGCTCCTGTCTGTTTTGAAGACTGCTGAAATGAGAAAATGATTAAATATGTATTTCAACAATTCGACTTCTTAAGATCTAACTTCATCTGACTTCACCAAAGCTCATCAAATTGGCAGAACACAGTCATAATAAGGGTTTCCATATCTAGTGAATAACATTTTCCTTCATACCATTGGATCATGGATGATTGATGAACCACTAGCTCATATCCACTCTCTTCAAACTCTCAGAATCGGGCTTTGCTTCTAAGAGCTTTTTTTCCTTTTTATTATTTTTAGGTCTGCTATGTGGTCTTGTCCTCTACTGCTTCTAGCCAGCATAAGTGTAACACCAACATCCATTCTAATCTACTCTAAAAAAAATACAGTCAGTTCTCATATGGGCCAGCTGATCTGTAAAGCAACCAGGCAACACTGCCTTACTCATTAGAAGTAGTGGTCCATCAAACTCAGTATTGTCTATGTTGAATGACAGCAGTTCTCCATATCCCTACCTGGAAATCCCAGGGATCAAACTTGGGACTTTCTACCACTGAGCAACAGCCCTACCTCATTAGCAGCCATCATCGCTCCAGACTACACTACGCGCACACACTGGTCAACATGACAGACGGTGCAATCCTTTGGAGAAAGTCAACAGCTTCCGAAACTAGATGCTGTCAACTATCCAATGCACTCAACGGCTTCTGAAACCAGAGGCTGGGAGCATGGAGGCAATCCTCACCTCGGTATTCCGTTCGCCCTGCAGTTTTGGCTAGACGGACAATTTTGCCTGTCTAGCCTGGGAGATTCAGCGCGCCCGGGGGGGGGGGGGGACCACGCAGCACATAGAAAGCTGTGTAACAAGGCTTCCATGGTCACCTCCTCTCCCTTGACCCCATTTTCCAGTTTCCAAATGTGGAGACAGAAGAATAGAGGCAGCTACAAGGGGGCAGGGGGCGTAGTATTGCACCCTAATCGTAGAGGCTTAATCTAGAATTGCACCTTGGTTTTCTAAGTTTGCACAAGCATATGCATGCACGCACATACAAAAAATACCTGCTGCTGAGGCTGAAGTTGTGATATCAATGAATCCATCATGTCACCTCCAATAGGAGATGGTGGATTATCATCTTCATTGACAGATCGCCTTCGTGCATCCTGATTGCTGTCAACGAACATGTTCAGGAACGTCTATAGATATAGAGTATTCAGATTTATGAGCCAACTTGTTTTCCCATTATGTCTGTCAAACATAGACCAATCTTAGTAGCAATAGTCAATAATTCTATAACTATATAAGCATTTCCAGAATGTACAGCAGAACCTCACTAAATCTCCCTAGATTAAAATATAAAGCTGTTGAATTTCATTTCACGATACAATCAGAAGGTATAAATCCGTCTGAAGGGTTGGTGTTCGCCACTGACAAATCAGCAGCCCTTTTAATTTAAACCTTTACCAAAACAAGCCATTCTATAATTAAAAACAATGGTATCCAGCCCAGAAGCAAGCAGAAAAGCTGGTTTGATAATATCTGCTGCACTGTCCAAAACTTGCACTTACAAATGCACAAAACTCAAAACACTCAAGTTTTTAGAACAAGATCATGAATAAAAAGATTGCCAATTCATTCTAATCCTAGAATGGTCCATCCAGCTCAGAGCTGTCTACCCTGCCTTGCAGCAGCTCTCCAAAATCTCTGGCAGGAATTTAGTCTCTCCTGTTACCTGGGTGCTTAAATAGAGATGCTGAGCATTTAACTTGGGACTTCATACATACAAAACATGTGCTCTGCTATTGAGCTATGGGCCACTCCTGCATTGGCTTTGAGTAGCCACATTCACAGAAAGCCAGTGGTCTGAAGGATATACCCACAGTCAACACCCTCATTATATCCTAAAAAGATAGGTCAGAATATTGAATTCCCTTAGAACTGCACAAGTTAGTAGCCTAAAAATGAATTGAGAAGGACTCCAACAGTCAACTGCAATCAAAGGGCTTTTCAGCTTTCTGAAATATCAATGGGAGCTCACCCACAACCCACTAATTATACTGCACAATAAATATACAAAGAGCAGTTACCTTTAGTCCTGGTGCAGGGTAAAAGCCTTCCACAATTTTACTATTGTCAAAAAGACTATATGCTCCATCACGAATTGCCACAACCCCACGGCTCTGGCAGTAAATGTCAATGCAATACATATTCCTAAAGGCCAGCCTGATGTGTGTGGGTGATTGAGGCAGAATTGAGAAACACTGGTAGGCTGTGTTGGTACGTTGTGTCAATCCCAGCATCGGCACGGTCGGGAGCTTATTGATAGCGTTCAATGGAGCCTGAGTATCGTACAAAACCTGCAAAACAAGGATAGTCTTGGTTCACAACAGCGAGCCAAATATAGCTAGCCTTCGTCTACAACCAACATAAATGGTGCTTTCCAATTGTTTTTTGTTTTATTTTTCACCTTGGATGAGATCCTGCTGGCGTATTTATTGGGCACTAAATGTTCTCATCACCATTTCCCCACTAAGGATTTTGTTTTCCAGAGCAACCTCTTAATTGCAGACTAAATACAAAATAAATGATCTTACAAGATTGCTCTTTCTACATCCCCACGAAAATCATGATATTCTCTTGTGGGAAATGATACCCTTGCTGACTAGTAACAGACCTGTCCTTCAGTGCGTTTTGCATTTCACATGAAATGTTTCTCTTTCAAGGAAGAAAAAAAAGTGAGTCACCTGTAACAATTGGACAACATTTGGTGATTTATTGAACATCTCCTGGAGCTGGTGCAGGATAGTATTGTGACAGTTACTGCAACCTGAGTTTGGTCCAACTGTTCCTAGTGATATGTGGAACTTCTGATGAGCCGAGTTCCACTGAATGCTGATCTATAAGTACAAAGAAGAGCATTAGAAAATATCATCCAATGACAAAGAAAAACAACTCACAAGACTGTGAATGCACGCATGGAGTCTTGTATGAACACTCAAGAGAATTTTTAAAAACACATATTTCATGATATTTCTTTAAAAGTAGGGCAAAAATAATTTATATCTTCAAAATACTGCCGCCTCGGATACTTCTCTAATCGACAAAGGTTCAGCTGCCCAGAGTTTATCTTCAGGGAGGAAGGACCAGAGGTCAGTGTTACAGCACGTGCTTTGCATGCAGGAAGTCCCAGGTTCAATCTCTGGCACATTAAGGATCTCATGTAACATGGTTGGTGAAGACCTCCGTAATTACTATGCATTTCTTTACCTATGAAGCTTTATTATATATTTAGGTGCTGTTATGCTTGGTGATCCCACCTTTACATGCTCAGCATTCTGAAAATGCCATTAAGAAGACAACCACTCCCACTCAGGCTGCGCTCAAACACCACTGTTAAACTTGATTCATTGTGCTCAGAGTTCTACCCTCCTGCCTTGTGGAACTGAACAGCCCTATATTCTGAAGGGGTGGGATGGAGACTCATCTGTCTCTTCTAGAGGCCAGACAAAATCCCACTATTCCCACCCACCCCAGATTAGATAATATCGTGAATGTTTATGTTTATTCCAACATGAATGCAACCAAGGCAGGGAAATTGCCCACACTTATTCTTTGCTCTTCTTGGGATAAACATGTGACTTGTTGAAATGTTTATGTAGTTGATGTACTTAAGTAGATGCCTTAGCAATACTTTGGTAAAAGTTACTGTGGCTATTGGAAATGTAAGCTACATTTTGAGTCAGCTGTTATTTGTCCCAACACAAGATTCAGAACCCAAATTCTAGACATCAACAGAAATTGTATTATTTTACATTTTTAAAAAGAGGATTAAGTAATTCATAGCATGCTTTTAAAAACTGCTGCATAAATGCTGCCCTAAAGCATCAGAGGCACTGAGGTAGGTCACTGGTAATGCCAAACATTCATCTGGCACTTTGTTTGGAATGAGCCCCGTGCTTATGCACTCTGCCTCTCAACCTCCTTCCACAGCTTGCATAATCTTCTTGGCTTGTGGTCAACCATAGTTTGCCATTTCATCTGAAACAGGAAACCACAGTTTGCAGGTTTAGCTGTAAAGGCAATCTATGGTCTGCAACTAATTAAACAAAGCATGAGAGGGGAGTGTGGACAAGGAACCATGTGAGCCTGGGGCTGTCGTGTACACACAAACTGCTAGCTGCCGTTGCCCAGTTTTCCCTAATTGCCCTGTCCCAATGCATTCCCCCTGCCCCCTGCCCCCTGAACCCAGATATTTCCTTAGGATTCCCTAAGGGGGGGCAATGCATGGGGGGTTGCTGTGGGGAAGAGAGGTGAAGGCTCCCCTTGCATTAGTTCAGCTATCACCCACGGTGATTTGTGATAACTACACTGGACAGTTTTAAAAAGAGGATTAAGTAATTCATAGCGTGCTTTTAAAAACTGCCACATAAATGCAGTAAACTGAGAAAATTGGGAACAATCACTTCAGTAAAGAATCGTAGCATACAAAACAGCACAGGACTGAACTAATTGGAGCACACGTTAATATCGGAGAAGCTTTACAAGAAATAAAGAATGCATTTTCTTTTAAAAAAGAGACACACCCAAGTACTGCTATTAATGTGGCTTTAGAACACTAAAAGAAAATACTTACTGAGCTTCCCTTGGTAGTTCCATAACAAAGAATTAGCTTCCGATAATTGTAGATTCGGACTTCTGAGAAAACATTTAGATGACCGGGTATTTCTTCAAGAGATCAAATGGGGTGGGGACAGGGAAGAAAAGAAACCCAAAATGAATAAATTGTTTTGGTAGAGTTTTTGCAACAACACAAGAATAAAGAAAAGGGTCTTCCTATACCTGGTAAGGATCGGGCGAACTCCAACACACATTCATACAATCGAGCAATACTATTCCAGTCATTGAGGAACATCTCAACTACTTTCCGGCCACCAACTGGTTCAGACAATTGACTTTCGTATGTCAGGTAAACATGACGGGTCGGTCCTGCAAAACAAAAGCGAGTTGTCAAGTCCTTTTGACACACAGAAGATGGAAGCAGAAATTGGGAGACATGAAAGGTAATAGTGAAACTAACCTTGCTCCCTAGAAGAAGTGCTATTAAGAGGGCAATTCGCAAATACCAGTTCAGCCACCCACGTACGGTTATTTCTACCTTGCAATCGGAAAGTGCAATCAAGAAGGGAACGGTCCAGAGCCTTCTGGGTTTCCTCACTTGTACCCTTACATGGAGGAATTCTGTTCAAAAGGAAAAAGGCATTACAGTGCACTTATTTCAGTCCGATAAATCAGCAACTCAGCATATTGTTCTCGATATTTTCATGGCAACACTTAACTTGAACCAAAAAAGGGTTCGTTGCTGGAAAATTTTGAGGATATACTAGAAATGGAGAAATAAGTAAAAGTGTACACAGGTAATGTCTTTCAGCAACTCTTTCAACTCCAATTTTCATTCTTAAAATGTAACAAAACTTTAATATTAAATTAGATTGTGTGAAATCTGTAGCCCCCAAAATTAAGTTACCTTGACTCAGCAGATTGGCCTTTATATAATCGTCTACATCATTGGTTCCAATTTCAAAACACAGATATTGTGATTTTGAGGTAGGAAAATGATTGGGTCTGCATCAGAAACACCACCCCAGCCTAACCTGACTAGTAAAGGCTCATAAAACTAAGGCATTTCTTTTAAACTTTACAAAACCCATGTGATTTTAAACAAAAGTTGGATTCAGATTTTCACATTTGTGTTTTTTTCTGTATGAATAATGGATTTATGGTCTTACAAGATGGCACTGAAAACAGCATACAAACCGTGGACATAACTGCAAGAGTTTAGGCTCAAAATAAAATAAAGAAATGGCAAAGTTCCTTCTGAGTAGACCTACAATGGCAACCCAAGAAACAAAATTGGATTTTGGGAAAGCTACAGAAAATAAGCTTCAGGTAACCTTTTCTTGGATAACAAAGGATGGTGGTAGCTTAAAGCTATACCTCCGCTAAACTGGCCAGCTAAAGCAGTACAAGTAGTAAGTTCTTCAACAAGGTCTCTTTGCTTAATAATCCTTTTGGGTAATTCTTAATCCAAAGAACTATTTGTTCTTAGTAAAAAATTGTGTAAGAATGAACAAATATATAATAAAAATGAATAATTTTTTTTTAGTTTTAATTCTACACTATGTTGTATATTAAATACTTTCTGCCCCTTCCACCATCATTCACGGACTATTGTACACATTAAAGAAAGTGTGGCATAATCTCTTTACTTTAATAAACGAATAGCATGACTGAAGCCATCTCCTTCAACCTGGACTCCTTGATGTGGGATCTCCATACTGGATAACTGGGGGGGAAACCAAAAATACAATGTAACACAAACATAATATGAAAACTTTAACATAAAAAATATGAACACAATTTAAATCAAGAAAAAAAACAGTTTGTATAATTTATTCCTGCCTAAACATGCGTAGGATGGCACCTGTAATTACATAATCTTGTGAAATCTACATTATGAGCTACACCACACAGTGTTGATTCAGATGGAGCCTGACATGCTGAGAAGCAACACCATTTACAACAGATTAAAGGAATAGGAGTAGTTGAATGCCCTAGTATATGTCTAATTCCCTGCATCTTTTTAGACAATGAAGTGAAAATCTGTGCTCCTTCCTCATTCTAAAAGTGTCAGATTATTGCAGGAAACATCCACTTACACAAAGCTCAACACTCCAGCAGTTTAGAAAGAGGACCAGAGTTTATTCCCAACGTTGGATAGGCCTCTTCCCCATCCTATAATTTATTTATTTATTACATTTCTATACCGCCCAATAGCCGGAGCTCTCTAGGCGGTTCACAGCTCTCTGGGCAGTTCACCGGCCAGTGAGAATTCCTGCTCTTTCTGCTTAAAGTTTCCCCAAATTATTGCACCAATTATTTATTTGCAAATCCCAAGGCTGGTCTGTGACATAATCCCTGAACAAACTGATTGAATATTAAGTACTAAGGGATATTTAGGGTAGTTAATATCCATTGCAGTTTAGCAAAGTGGTTTATTTTATTTATTAATCAAACCTGGGATCAGCACTGAGTTGACTATTAGTCCACACTGAGATGACTTACTCATCCCCTGCCCTATCTCCCATCTCAGTCCTCCCGCTAGTATGCCATCAGCCATTGCTTCCAAAAATCTATCCTGCCAGCTCAACTAGAGCAGCAGCCACCACTTTGACCACTCTTGCCTTGCGACTCTTTGGCTGATGAAATAACCAATGATGGCCGAGGAAATAAGCAACTGTACCGTCCACATGACACGATAACCCATGATGGGTTAAATAACTGTCAACTATTTAAACCACCATTGGTTATTGTGCTGTCTGAACCCTATCATAGTCTTCCCGTCACTTCCTATGTCTGAGCTAAGGTCTGGGCTCCTTCTCCTTACCAAGTCCCTGTTTAAAAAGTTTTGCTTATCAATCCAACTACATCATGCTCAACAGAATCTTTTTGCTACTTACCTCCATACGAAGTCCTATAAATGGCATATTTGTATCACACATTGCTACAATGTGAGCAAGAACTTTATTGAAGGCACACATTTCTCCGGACCGTTTTGGTTTCTTCGGTTCTGTGGGGCACGTATCACCAGATAACTAGAAAATAGCAGAATAACCTGTGTTAGGAAGATACCATTTCTATCAGTAAATGAGTTGGATTCCAGCATTAAGCAGGGGGTTGGACTCGATGGCCTTATAGGCCCCTTCCAACTCTACTATTCTATGATTCTATGGTTCTAAGTTTTAAATTGCAGGCATGAAGGCCACAGCATGAAACTTAGTTGTTAGTAATGCTTGGGGGGGGGGGGTGTCCAAGTCTACATGAGCACTAACGTAAATTACGTTCGACTAGTGTAAGGGACATCAAGCACAATGCCAACAGCATTAACTGGTGTGAAGGGCTTCCCACAAACATTTAGGTTGCATGTTTGTGGGAAGCCCTAAACATTTAGGTTGCACCTACTTGGAACAAGTTCCACTGAACAACATGAGATATGTTTTTGAGAAAATGTGTACAGGATCGCACTGTGTATGTCATCTGACTATGAAAATATATTTAGTTAAATTTGCAAGGCTACAAAACTTAGTAGATTAACTATTTAGATTAATTATAAACTTTTGATAGACTCAAATCTCACCACAGATTAATGTGGAAATACATTTTTGTAAAAAAAATAAATTAAATGTAAATGCCCTTTTATTAGAGACCGTTCCCCTTCTTTCTAATATAGGAGAGAATGCCTCTTCTAAGATAGCACCTGCTGAGATACATGCATCTAAAAACATTGCATCTTTTCTTTTTTCAAAACTATATTATTCATATGCAAACGTTTGCATATTTAACACATTAAAACCTGTCCAGTGGGGCACTTACAGCCCTGCCGATACTGTTCCACCCTGTTGGTTCCACTGTACAAGTATGGGTTCCACCAATTGCAGTGTACAAGTGGGACCCACCACTTAGGCAAGGGAGATTTAACACTTCCTGATGTAAGCCCCGAAAACATGTGGCTACACTAGTTTCTGGAAGGGGGCAGGTTGGCGAAGTTCCCTTATATGAGCCCCGCCGACCTGCCTCCTTCCAGAAATGAGCATTTCCACTTGTTTCAAGTTGCCCTGGAAACCCTAAATTGCCATTGCCACGTGTGCAATTCAATCAGCAGGGCAGAAGAGAATCAGCAGGGACAGAAATGCCCCGTTGGATTCTGCCCTAAGTCATTTACTGACTCGTTGACTAAAGTTTTTTTAATCAGATGATAGCCATGCAAAGTATGAAGAAACCCGCTTATTGGTATATCAGTAAATGACAATACCTCTACCCTCATTATTTAATGCTTCCATGTGATAGATAAGAAATTAAACACACTGTCAAATTCCTAGGTGACAGTACCATACAATAAACTGTTCCTCAAAATTCCTCTTTCAGTCATTGCCTCTAGAGACATAAGCCAAAGAGAATAAGCATTAAGCATTATTTAAATATTCAAGATTGTGACAACTCTCTCAAAATAATGTGGGAGTTACTGAACTGCACAGAATATTGGTTCATGAAATACTACTGCATTTTATTTCAAAACAAGGTAATTTGAGTACTATCGGCTAAGTACAAAGAGTATTGCCTGCAACAGCATAATACCAGAATACTTCTCAAACTCAATTTCTTCCCTTTCTGTCTTATAACAAGAGAGGTCCAGTTGAGCAGGCTAATTCTTTTCAATGAGACCATGCGATGGCCAGACATTTAACAGCTCACTGTCAACTAAGAGATTCCGCTTACAGACTAAAACATGTTCAGTGCCTGTGTACAAACCCATACCTTACGCTTTGTGCCACCTTTTGCATGTTTCCCGCTTTTTGTATCCAAAACCAGCTCTTCAATATTTGGTTTAAATTGTTGAAGTAGAACTGCAGTAGCAGGGCTGTCATCGCCTTCAGCATAGTTCACAGAAAGAAAGTAGTATTTGTATTCCAACTGTGTGGGGTTGCTGGGAACATCAAACATCTCCACTACCTAGATTATTAAAAAGTTCAACTCAGGTAGTTTGAAAATATTCAGAGATTAATTTATGAACTCTCTCTCTGTCATAATTAAAGAAGTTCACAAAAGGCAACATGGAAATACTATTAAGGGGATCTTCACATGTAATGGTGACAATTGATAGGTTACTTAACCTTCAATTTGCTGCTGCATATGCAGGGCACATTTGTCAGCCTTTCTGAATATTCAACTTGCGATTGGGGGTTGCTAGATTATGTCCAAACCTGGTCACTATAAGTTAATTGTGGGTTAAACAACCCAGTTAACCCAACTACTAATTGTAGGTTAACTGTGGGTCATTTAATTCATAATTAACCTATAGTATCTAGGATTGGATGTCATGAAGCATCCAATCATGGGATGAATATTCAAAATGGTGGTGGAATGCACCCAGCACACACTGCAGCAATTCATGACTTCATTAACCCATGACTTGCTGCCGTTACATGCAAACCAGGTCAATGAGTGCAAAATTCAAAAGAACTTTAAAGGTTCTAGCTAACATAATTAACATATTGTTTTCATGAACTTGGCAGAGAACAAACTAGTCAGTGGCCACTACAATCATTTTTCAAAAACTCTTCCAAACAAATGGGAAAGAAGTTGAGTCACCACCCACTGAAACTTGAGGTAGACATTGGATTATTTTCATTGAATGAGTTGCAAAATTATAAGCAACTAGTTCTGCATGCCAGACAGGGCTTTTAACTTGCATTTCTTGAACAACAGTCTCGTCCTCAATTTTGACCATTCCAAATGGAGGCAAATGTCAAAAGCTCAGCACTATTTATTTATTTATTACATTTCTATACCGCCCAATAGCAGGAGCTCTCTGGGCGGTTCACAAAAATTAATATGAGGAAGGCTGGGAGGTTTGCTGTTCATGAATACACACATACTTTATTATCTACTTCGTATACAAAAAGCCTTCTGTGATCTAAAATAACCCTCTGTACCTCAACCAAACTGAGTAACACTTTATTGCTACCTTCTTATTACTTTGACCAACTGGCAGCCCTCAGCTCAGATCTAGCCCCAAAATAACCTGGTTTCTAGTGACTCTACCAAATTTTAAATCAAGGTATGATAAAAAAAAGTTTGCCTTTACATTAACTCAAATATTTTTAAAAAATTAAACAGATATTCCAGTTTCACATCTTGTCCCTTCTTTATTTTGCATGAAGCCCATTTTCTTCCTTTTTTAATTTCCTTTATCACATATTCAAGGATATATGTAGTATTACGTTTCCAAAGAATAGTTCCTCCACCACACCTCAAAAACACAGAAGTTTGCCTTCCCCTGTGTTAGAGTAATCGTTAGGAAATAATTTGCAGTTTGCTGGCTGGCTGGGATGAAGGGCTCATTAGGCTCAAAATGGATGGTTTGCTACTTGCCAGCCATTCAAAGTGGTAAAGCTAAAGATCAAAGCACTAGTCACAACTAGCCTATCTTAATGCATCCACCACGTGGCAAAACGGCCCATTTTGCTTTCTTCAGGCAGAGGACCAAGTTCGTATAAAGATTCCGCATTCACTTACAATGTAGTACTGTGGAAGTCGGGTGAGCTTGATGAAGAGCTTGTGATTGGAGAGATTTCCCACAGGGTGAGCAGTATAATTAGCTAGCTGTAGTGTTTCACTGCTGACTGTAGGCAAATGTTTTATTGATTGTTTGCAACGCTGCTGTCCAAGCCAAAACCTTAATTGAAAACAAAAACACACAAAAACCAAGACATACAAGAACATTGGTATTTATGTACTAGAATATAACCTTGCTAATTTGTCTTCAAGATTTTCTTTTAGAGAGTATTGTCTTTTTACCTCTTACAATCATGCAGAACAGAACTTTAAGAAAACCAACATTCTTATACAGCTACCACACAACTTCTACTACACAATTTTTAGGCTTATATCCAAGATATTTCGTATGTATGACTAAAAATGTACAGCTGAATGTGACAAATGTATTTCAACATGCCATTCAGGCATACCCAACAGTGAGGACTGGTTGAGGATCCCTGGCAAGTGAACACGTGGTACCAAGCCCAGGTTTACTGCAACATAACATGCTAAATGGTCCATACTATTGTCATAACTACAGGAACAGAGACTTGTTTGTGCATATGTACAACATAAACCCAACATTAGCAACTCTTTTGGATTTTACTTGCATTTTGGATTTTACTTACAGTTTAGTAAATTTCAGTTACACAATTAGTTCTCATTTATTTTTTATTTATAAAGTGCCTAATATATAGGAGGATTAAAGCAGTCCCTACTCAAAGTAGCTTACAATCTAAAGTAAGTTTTTTTAGGTTCTCAAACGGGTTCTCTCAGAATTTCAAATGTCCCCATATTATATTGACATTGGTGATTTTTAAAAAACGGAGTTTGTAGAAGTGAATGTTATCTTCACAATGCTGAAGGACAGCAGGGTACAGCATAATGTAAAACAGTTACATATGAAATACTGAAAGTTCATGACACCACAGCTCACTCACTTGAGTTGTTGAAGCCAAGTAATGATGCGTTTCATGTCATCGTTGACAGACTTCTCTATGTCATCCAGTGTCTGCTGGTCTACAGGGAAAAATGCATAGTTACTACTTAAATGTAATATTATTTACATTTATTTAGATAAATGGAATCTAGACTTTTAAGCAAAACACACTAATAGGTTATGTCATAATCAATTTACTTTCAAAATTTATAAACTGTCCTTCACCCACAAGAGATCTCAGGGTAGTGGTAATAACACTTTTTTTTTTTTTTTTTGCCAACAAGCCACCCTGAGAACCCATGGTTTGTAGTAGGGCTGTTTAGGTTGGCTTGTTCTCAGCATGGCTTGTTGAGATGTCTGAAATCGGCAAGGTAATTTTATTGTGGACTGTTGAAAATGGCTAGAGAACTGTGTGGCAAGAAGAGCAAAAAAACCTGCCACTTCACAATCTTGCTAGTGCCACCACAGTTCTCCCTCATCTCTTCTTAGTGTCCTCTGCTTCAGGATGGATTTTTTTTAAAAATAATAATCACAGAAAACTTGAAGAAAGGACAGCAGAGAGTGCCTCGAATGCGTTCACATTTCCCCCCCAATTCTGCACAAATGCACAAGAGTAAATGTCTATTGCTAGCATTTTGCATAATTTCCCCTCCATTTTACTGCTCTGCCTTAAAATTTGCATTTACCCAATCAGTCCCCACTCTGCCTTGAAATTTACATATGTTTAGCGATCCCACTCACTGTTCTGTAACCCATATGTATACCTGAAATCAGCTGGTGGCTGCAGGAGGGAAGGAACTATGTGAGTAGGTACAATGACTTTGGCAGTATGTGAAGTAGCCTTTAAAAACAAACAGGCATTTACTAGCATGGCAGCACCAGAGCAAAGGATGAGATTGACAAGGATACTGACTAGAGGGTGATATCAGTAAGCTAGGCTAAACAGCAGACAGACGGTCTGGCACTCCTGCACACAAACGCTCCAAAAATAAAAATTGTGAACACGTTACTGTGTTCAGAAAATTATGTGCATTTGGGAGGCGGGATCCCTGTGAATTGACAAGCTCAGGGGACCAACTGCAGAAAGGGCACTGACCTAGGGAATGAGGATTTCTGTCACAAAGGCTGCTGGGATACATGCCAGGAGCACTGGGGAGGACTGTGAGTGAGACAAGCCACAGCAAGCTGCAGAGTGCTTGATTGTCTGACACGAGTAATGATTAAACCACAAACCACTGTGGCCTACTCTCAGGGTGGCTGTGATATGCAAACTCAGCCATTGGGTTGTATCCAAAGTTAATCATGCTTAGGATAGATCCATTTAAATCAATGAGACTTAGCTTAATCATGACTAACCAGTGATTTCAATGGGTCAATCCTAAGCATGATTAAGTCTGGATCCAATCCAGTGAGTTCTAGCCAATGTTACATGAGTAGACCGCCTTGTGCAACAGGACTACTCCTTCTCCTCCATCCCCCTGCACCCTCTACATGCCTCTCAATTATGCTTTGCTTGTCCTCCCAATGCTGGGGACTCGATAGGGGGGAGGGGGAATCCATTCTACCAGCAGTGTCTGTTGCCCTGCCACATGGACACCCACTGGATACAATCCAAAATAGCCAATAAAAGTATCACCTACATGATACTTGTTTTCAAGTATGTTTTAAAATAAAGTTTAAAGAACAAGTGGCGGGTTTTTTACAGTTCAAAAGGTACTGCACACTGCAAGAAATGCTGCACTGGCTTACACCAATGACCTTCACTGGCATAGATGAATGACCTGCACTGGCTTAATCACATGTTTCATTCCCAACAGCAGCCCTACCTATTATTTCAGAACATTTTTAACAGCAGATTATTCTATGGAATACTGCATATACGCCTCTGTTTCCTGCACCTCAACCCTCCTTTGTCAGCAATTAAGTGATCAGGATTTAGGATCCGGACTTGTTACTATTTTGTCCAAACAGGGAAACTGGTTAATTAGTGACTTATTATTATTGGCTTATTGAGGCATGCTGCGAAGGGGCTGCATGTATGGGCACAAGGCTTGTGCATATCTTCACATATAAGCCAATATAAGATCAGTCAAACCAAGCCGCTCTATTTGTAAAATACATTCTACAAATTCACCACTCCCTTTTTGGCTTCAGTTAAGCTGTTAGCCATCACTACTCCCTTTGGCAGGGATCTTTACAGATTATGCTGCATTGTGCGTTAAGTGTAATTCACTGAATACCCTGCGGATCTATATTTATCCCACTAATCAACACACTTTCTTACTAGCCAACAGTACAATTAAATTCTTTCATTTTAGCTTCAATACCAAAGAAACAGTTGAATTCTGAAATCCCTACTATGAGTTGTCATAGTATTAGAAGAAAGCACTTAAGTGAAAGTAAAGTTTATTTACTTACCAATTCCATAAAGCATTAGCTGAAACATTCCAGAATGGAGGTCTACAAAAATGTGCAGACATTCCGACCGACCACATGGCTCCAGAATAGGGATAACAAGTGTGGGGAGAGCAGTTTCTATAAAAGCTAAATTAAAGAATCAAGAATTCATAAACTGAACACAGAAATTTATTTCATTAAGCAAGAGGCAAATTTCCCAGTAACAAAACTGGACCTGCACAGCCACAATCACAACAGAAGTACTCTTGAATGGAAGCCATTTTATTCAGTCAGCATTCGGGGGTTTTTGTTGAGTACGTCGATATTTTTTTTTTTAAAAAAAGGTATCATGGTTGCTACCTTTGCCCTTTTCCTAGGTAGTTTGCTTAGACATATGGACCTAGTTCACATATAATGCTAAGCCATTGTGTGGTTTGCTGAAGCTTGGCTTGTCCTTGAGTCAGAACCCATCCCTGCAAACCAATCATGGCTTCCTAGCCAGCTACAAATCACAGATCCCGTTTCTTGTTATTAGATTATGCAGCCTGTCTTGTTTAAACCATGGCTTATCATGCCTGAACTGAAGCCCCTATCTTGTTTGCGCTGTGCGCAGCAAGAGCAGCTTGAAAATGAAATCACACTGGACTGGCAACATGGGTGAGAGAAACAAACCATAAATAGGGAAACAAGCTGCTGTTTGCCTTCCCATCTGCGAGACGCAACTAACTATGGTTAACATAAATCATGGTTTAGCACTATGTGAGAACACAGCCACAGACTCAGTTTGCACAAAACAGCATCAAATAGTGGGCTAATTAATATTAATCCACCATGTCCCAGGCCGTGAACTAATCATAAGCTGTTAGCCCACACTGTCCAACCTACAATTAGGCTTATCTGGTGTTGGTTTTGCAAAGCAGAAGCAGCATTACCGTGGCAATTCATGTGTTAATTAACCCATGAATTGCCAGTTACATGTGAACAGGCGCATACTATCCTCGTTCACTAATATCAATGTATACTAATTGATAAAGAAGTTAAGTGTCAAAAATATAATCAGAATCCATTAATCAAAACCAGTCGCTACAATTAAAACATCAACCTGGTGCTTTGATTTTGAAGGCCTGTATCTATGCATGGGAAACTGGGTGCTAGGGAGAGAAGCAGGAGAGTTTGTTTTATGAAAGCAGTAAGCTCAGCACCCTTACTTCAACCACTGCATTTGTGCACTTTTCCATTTGCTATTTTTTTGATACAAAATGGAATTGCTGCATACTCTTTAAAAGCTTAGATTCTAAGCAGCACTCATGGAAGGGGACTGGCAGAAGGTAACATTCCCACCCCTCTGCCTGCCCTGCAACCCCCCACCCCCACATGCCTCCCCGAGAATCAGGAAAACCTTCTAAAACAGGGTGGACAAGGGGACACAGGATGCTGAGAAGGGATTGGCCAAAATTAGGCACTATGCAGGTTCTTTGCATGAGAATTTAAAGCACACCCCCATTCAATTAAATACACTGAATGAAATAAGAAAACAAAACCTAAATGTAAATCTTTGCTGAAAATGTAACTAGCACTTGAAAACTGCTAAAAATCCATTCCAAAGGATTCAAAAGAAAGGAGTCCTAGTCACGAAATATACGTATCATTCCATTTTTTCATAAAATATAGGAATGTTTGCTGTTCATTCTCCCCCCTCCCCCCTATTTTTTAAAATATTTCTTTTCTTTGGGATATTCAACACAAATGATTGGACAAGAAAAGTATTCCGTTCAAAGTGCATAAAAGAACTTTGGCTAGGTTAGGCAGAGGCCAGTGGGCAGAGCAATTTCACCCACTTTAGTATTTATGGCTTGTGGTTTGAAGTAAGGTAAGAAGAGGCACATCAAAAATGCAGAGCCACATCTCCCCAAAACTCAGTGTAATTCAGATACCACCACATACAATTGTCATTGACATTGTAACTCTTAAGAATGGCTTTCAGCTCCTGGAGTTTCTGGTGAGCTCTTGCGTGGACACTGTCTATCAGAAGCTTCTCTATAGACAAGTGGTCTATCTAAAAAAAAAAAAGTTAGAACAGTTGTAAACAACAACAACAACAACAACACAGGACTAAATAAAAACAACAACTTCGCAATTGTAAAAGGAGATTTTCCCAGCAGTCCAAACAAACGTCTCTCATTTAAACTAAAGGAGACAGTATGGCAGTATCAAGTGTCTTCCTAAATTCTAAGCTTGTTTAAAGTTCTTCTTAAATCCTGCATGTTGTTTTCTATACAATGAGAGGGAAACACCACTACAGTATGGTTAGTAATGCAACAGGAGTAAATCCAACAAACCATCAGCTACAGAAATTGCTGGACTAGAAGAGCTCCACGGCCAGCACTAGTGGACCGAATTGTAAGCCTAAATTGCAACAAGAGGAACTTGGGCCGGATTCTCCCCTTGTGCAGAGTTCAGGATACGCTGGCAGAATGACACCGTTGGAGACTGCCGAGTTTCTTTCTATGCCAGACCGCCAGAGCAATGTTTCACATTTCCAAACAGGCACTGACTTTTAGGATTTATAAACCCAGTCCTATTTCCAAAATTGTCCATGTCAAACCAATTGCATTCCGCAAACCTGACAGGCAATTTAAAGTTTACTAAAGCCTTAATGGGGCCCTTGTGTTTGGTTGCCATGTAAACACATTTCCATGACACGTGGTTGTCATGCCTTATAAAAATCGAGTGTTTAATACTATAGAGTGGGAATGTTCCCAGGGCATTAGGTGATGGATCACAATACTGTCAAGCCTTTGGGGGTTACTTCCTGAGTCTACTGCACAGGTGAGGGGCTGTTTCTACGGCTCAGGCTTTTTCAGCCCAGAGGCCACATTCTAGGGCGACATTGTTTTAATGTTTATTTATTGTTAGCCTTCCAGAGAATATTATGTTATGGTACGGGGTGGCATACAAATATCATAAATAAATAATTCCAGTTGTGAGCAGAACTAAAGCAAGAAGTAGACAGGATCACCCGTCATATCTCTCTCTCTCTCTCTCTCTCTCTCTCTCTCTCTCTCTCTCTCTCTCTCACACACACACACACACACACACACACACACACACACACACACACACAGAGAGAGAGAGAGAGAGAGAGTTCTTCTCTTTCTAGCTGCAACCCCACACTAAAAATCACCCCCAAGTGGTTCAGCAATTAAGCTTTTTAAAAAAGCTTTCACTGGCACCGATTGCTAATTGCTGCATGGGCTGAGGGAGTCCCACAGGCTGGACATTCCCCACCCCGATCTACTGTTAATCCAAGCAAGAAGTGGGGGGGAAAGGGGAAGAGAGTAAGTTCAGCTGTGTCAAACCCTACACAATTTCTCCCTGGAAATAGTCTGAACACACTGTCAAACAGAACCCTCAAGTCCTTGCACCTGAAATTCCCTGAGCAGGTTTTGGAAAACTGCACTGGGAAGGGGAGAGTAAGAAACGGACACACACAAAGTAAGCCGAATGGCAATCTGCTTGCAAAGCCTTCCTCTTGCTCTTGTCCTCCCCGTTCCCCTTGCAGAGTTCTGAGTCTTCACTGTTCACATTTCGCCCATCTAGTTTGCAGTTATCTTTGATGAGGAAACTGTATCTCTCTGAAGGCTTGACAATTCACGCTTCCAGAGTTTCCTCCTCACCAACAGCCTTCACAATGGTCAGGCTTGCTATCCAACCTAAATATCCCCACTAGACTTTGCCTTAATCTTACTGCGCTTTGCCGATTACTTTAAAACCAATTGCTCTCTCCCTTTTGTTTTCAGGGGCATTCATCACTTTGGAAAGAATAGGGAGACTGTACAAAAGAAACTTCAGCATAACCAACTTCCATGCACACAATACAGTAATACTTGGGTCACCAAACTCACTGTAAGTTATTGTTCATTCAAATTCACAACATAGACTATTAGCATAAGCAGCACATTACCCAATGGTAAAGCATACTGCCTGGTTGGATTTGTATCTGTTTTTAAATCGAGAAACAGCATCCAAAGGGGCCACTGTGCTTACACAATTGACATGGCATTAAGTGATCTCGAATGCAACGCTATTAATGTAAGCTGGTGCAATGGGTTTTCCCAGGAAACATGCCAATAGCGTAAGCTGGTGTGATAATGTGCTAGAGACTGCTTACACTAGCACTATATCAACTGCGTAAGCGCAGTGAACTTTTGGATAAGGCCCAAGAGGTTAACATTTGGTTAAAATTACATTTTAAAAGAGTGCCAGGGTGTTAGAAGGCACTTGAGAGGACGTGGAGGGAGTAAACAGTATTTCAAGGGATTAGAACTACTAATTTTTGCAATAATGAATCTTTGGCCTAACCCTTGCGGCAGCGTGTGAAGTAGCTAGTGAATATATACAACACCTGACTGAGCTCCTAGAAATATATTCTAACAGCTACTTATGATAATGGGTCACAACAATGTTAATGTAATATAAACAGAATTCTGAATGAGAAGCCAAATACAATTAAATGGTAAAAGAGATTAACTGTGAAAAAGAATAATGTATTAACCTTATATGCCAACTCTCCATGGTGAAGCTTACCTTCATAGCTCTTTCAATTAGCTTGGAATCACAGGCTGGAAGGGGTGGTTCATGGGAAATTTGCAAAGGTTTCGACACATCATTCTCATCCATCTTAATGGTGACCTTATGGAGCGATGCAGTCCCTGTTTTTCTTCCAACCACCTGTTGGCTTTAATATAGAAATGGTATGTTAAGTTGTTAGGAGTCTATGAGCATCTCTCTGTAGAACATTGAAACACATCAAAACACAGGCAGTTCAATCTTATTGTAAAACAGGACTACCCATTATTACTACCCATGAAATCTAGTAATAAGGTGTCCAAATATGCTAGTATGGGAATTCCTAAGTTTTGAGTCTTGTCGTTTCTTCCTGTATAATATTGCCAGGATTCGACCATTTTTGTCTGTCTCTTCTGCCAAGACTCTCGTTCACGCACTGGTTATCTCTCGGTTGGACTACTGCAACCTCCTCCTCTCTGGCCTCCCCTCATCTCACATCAGTCCGCTGGTCTCTGTCCACCACTCTGCCGCTAAGATCATCTTCCTGGCCCGCCGCTCTGACCATGTCACTCCGCTTCTGAAATCTCTTCATTGGCTCCCAATTCATTCCAGAATCCAATATAAACTTCTCCTGTTGACCTTCAAAGCTTTTCACGGTCTAGCTCCTGCCTATCTCTCCTCTCTCATCTCACACTATTGCCCCGCTCGTGCTCTTCGCTCCTCTGATGCCATGCTTCTTGCCTGCCCAAGGGTCTCTACTTCCCTTGCTCGGCTTCGCCCATTTTCCTCTGCTGCCCCTCATGCCTGGAATGCTCTTCCAGAACACCTGAGAACTACCAACTCAATCACAGCTTTTAAAACACAGCTAAAAACTTTTCTTTTCCCTATAGCTTTTAAACTTTGAGTTTGTTCTGACTCTATACTGTTAGCTTCACCCTTCCCGGTGCCTGTTTACACTTCCCTGTGCCTGTTTGCATTCTCTTTCCCTCCTTATTGTTTACTACAACTTTATTAGATTGTAAGCCTATGCGGCAGGGTCTTGCTATTTACTGTGTTATCTGTACAGCACCATGTACATCGATGGTGCTATATAAATAAATAATAATAATAATAATAATAACAATTATTTCACTTACTTCCAGACAGAGAGGGACAGACATTTTCCATTGTGATATCGCTCCACTTGTACAAGGTCACCCCAACGTTCTCGAATCAACATTAAAGTCTGTGAATGTAAAACTTCCAACTGCAGTGACAAGCAGAAAGAGTCTAAAAGATTTATGTTAAGGAAATACAGTAAAATATTGTTGCAATTTTCAATACTGTATTGATCTATCTAGTTATATTACACCCAATATTTGCTTCTCTTTGTATACCGTTTCAATTATAAATTATTACTGTTAACTAAATATTTTAAAGCCATTTTTGGCTTTAAGAGCCAAGAGCTCTTTCTTTTATGGAATCTTCTGAGATTCAAACAGGTTTTTAATTTTTCTTTCTAGAACTATAGAACATATACTTCATATTACATGTATTTAAAATATTTGAATAATTGTTAACACATCTTACATGTCTACTCAGAAACAAGTCCCACTGAGTTCAATGGGACTTACCCCCAGGTGCATGGGATTTCAGCCATAGTCGTTAATAACATCAGAACACAAAGACAATTGCCCAAGTTGTATTATTCCCAAAGCATTTCAAACAACTCCGTATTAAGAGAGAAAAATATATTCCTTAATAAAAACTGCTCGGAACAGAATTTAATGCTGCAGTATACCAAAACAATGTTTTATTGAGGAACATTTCTTAAAATTCCTTGATAAAGAATGCTTTGAAATGCAATAGAAATCATACAAATTTGTGTAGCTGCCTGCGTTTTGTAACTGATTTTTGCCCTCACTTTAACTGAAGTAGTCCCAGGTCCTGCTGTGTGTCAGATGGACAGAGAGTAGACCACCACAACAGAAACAGATCAGTGCTAAGCAATAGTTGCAGCACAAACTGCTCATCCAACACTCCCTATTATCTTCACTCATTGGGTTTATTTGTACCTTGCTTTTCAACAAGAAAAATGACATGCAATGTGGCTCACAATCAATTTAAACTTGATTAAAATAATATTGTAACAAATGTACTAAAACACAATTAAAAATACAACAATGACAGAATAAAACCAGCATCCAACCCAACAGGCCTGCTCACACGCCAAAGGGCTGGTTGAATAAAAGTGTCTTTGTCTGCTGGAGGAAGGACAGCAGATGGGGAGCGAACCTAACCTCGCTCAGCAGATAGTTCCACAGCCTGGGAGCAGACACTGAGAAGGCCCTCTTTCATGTTGTCACCAAACATGCCTCTGAAGGCAGCAGTATCAAATGATCCTGTCCTCCTTCCTCCTGCAGCCCTGGTGCCTCCTGAAAAGTTGCTGAGGAAGGTTGAAGGACCCTCTGGAGCTGTATAAGAGGGCTCCAATGTGGCAGGCTACAGGGGGAAGGGAAAATTGGTAAAGATCTCCTTCCAGTACTTCCTCTACCAAGAAGCCTCCTCAGAATCTTGGTGCCTTCCAGGAACAAAAGGTGCTCTTCCATTTGAGGAACAGCCAATCTAGATTGAACTCTATGCTTGTCGCTGATTTAACCACCTTACTGGGTCTAAGGATGAATTCCAGATCAGAGTAAGTTACTTAAAAGGATACGTAGGCAGTTGTACATGTCCTGAAGAGGTTTCTCATCAGCAAAGAGCCGGGACTGGACCAACTGATGGATGAAGCTGATCTGCATACTATGAACCAAGGCTCGACCATCTTCCATTAAAATAAAATAAAAATTCTGTTTTAATGCATCTTAAAAGATAGAATAACACTACTTAAAAGGTTTGTTCAAAGCCTTATACATTAGTGGAAAGTAACACAATTTATTAATGCTTGGAGAGCGGCTGTTGTTGCAGCGTACACTTTGAGAACACAGAGCTGGGGAACAGGGTAAAATGCTGAGACAGACATTATCAACATTTGAGATGGCAAGTAGAAACATTACAATTTAATGGATCGTATCAGTTTGGGGCCAGCACTCATAATCAAAAAGCATTAGATCCATAGTAATGTATTTTGGCATTACCTCCAGTCTCTTTGTCCTCAACCAGAATTTCAAGTTTGAGAAGGCGCCATGGGACATCAGGATCATCTCCCATCACTGTTAAAGTAGCCTCAAATTCACCCTCAACACGAAACTTTACGCGACCATTAGCTAGGAACAGAAACCATAAAAATGTACCACAGAACAAGGTATTAAGCAAAAAAAAAAAAAGGTTTTTTTTAAGACGCCCACAATCATGTTGCACAGCAGCACAAGATTACAACACAAAGCTGGTGCATATTGTTATCCAGAAATACGAACTACCAAAACACTAACTAAATTAATGCAATGAAGCAGTTTGCTGAGCTTCCAAATGGGGAGTTTCGAAGTTTTGATGCCGCAACTGAGAAGACTGAGTTTCAGGTGCTCACCTCCCACCACCTCCCAAGGGCATTCAACAAGGCTTCCCGCAATGACTTCAAAATCTAGGAGATACATATAGGAAAAGACACTTTCTTAGGCTTTATAGGAATGCAATGCTCAAATTGTGTAGAGCTTAAAATGAAATAACCAGCCCCTTAATTTGAGCCTGGAAACAAACGGTTAACCAATACAAGTCAGAGTAAATAGGGGTCAGTCATGCTCTATGCCTCACCCCTATCATCACGAAGATAGCTGCACTTTGTATCCGCTGAAGCATGTAGATGAGCTTCAAGAGCAGGCCCAAGCAAAGTGCATTATAGGAATCAACATGGGAGCAAACCAAAGCATAGAGAGCATGCCAATTACAGTGGCAGCTGACATTATAGATGTAAGTGATAAAATGCACGTGTGGCCAAGCCCAGAATATCTGGAGATTCAGGAGCAGGGCTGGATTCAGGAGTCTACCCAGACTGTAAATCTAGTCCTTCAGGGAGGTACAGGGATCCCCACCTTCCCTAGATGACAGAGGCCTTTTAATATAGATTGTTTTTAATACAGCTCAGGATAGCCCCTAAAGAAGCAGCTTAAGGATTCCACTGTTACACCTGGATTCAATGAAAAGGAAAAGTATCAGAATATTGGTGACCTCACTCCAAACCAAAACCTAGTCTCCTTCAGCACCTTCATTGCTTAACATGGATTACAAGAACTTTACAGGACCCCACTGGACACATCTCATGGAGCTGAGACATTACCTACAACTAGGGAAGGAGGGGTGAGAAATCCATTCAGTTCACATTTTAAAGCAACCCTACCCAATTCACATTTCCTAAACCAACGTAACAGTGATGGGGAATGCCCGTCCCAAGAGCTAATTTGCCCTGCCAGGCCAGCCAATCTGGCCTCAGGCCAAACCTCACTGCCTGAAGGCCAGCAGGCAGAGGAATCCCCATGGTTATCTCCATTTACTATTCTGAGATAACAGCTATCCAAGACAGCACACTGCTTGCCTTCCCAATTGGGAGGAAGAGCAGCACCCACTGGAATTTAACAGTAACCTCTGGTTTTATTGAAATTCTAATGACTATATATTTAATCCTATTGTATCTGTCTTGTATGCTTTTTATCTTGTACACCCCCTTAGGGAAGAGCTTCCAGTTATGACAGAATAAGACTTCTGTGCTTTGCTTAGATGCTTTTTTGCCCACCTGCCAAATTTTCTAATCCTGGTGATCCACGTCAATCAACACCACCCCCACCTACTCTGCCATCTATCATTTTTATTGTGAAAAACAAAACAATCTGAATGGCACATTTCAATCAAAAATAGATTTCCTAACACAAAAACTTGGAGGGAAAGATTCCCATTACTCTAGATTAACAATCCATTGTTCTGAGTCTTCAAGTGCAATTAAAGACATTTCAGATACTACTTTTAAAATGTATCTATAGGTTTTAACCTCCTTATTTTATTCAAAATGTCTATACTCAACATTTCCATTAGCTGGATGTAAAATGGTTAAAGTGACTTGCTTACCAACTGTAAGATTTGCTAGCTGTGGCGGAAGATCGGTCGTCACCAGACGGTGGCGAAGAATCTGGTTTAACTGATGCAGTGTTGTTTGTTTCTCAATTTTTGTTATTGGATCAGGAGGAATTATTTTATCCTGTGTACAGATGTGCTAATTTCAGTTATTCTGCATTTCATTTAAAAATTCATAAGCAGTGAGAGCAAACATCAGCATACATATTACAGGTCCATATTAGTGAGGATTCAAAGAGGTGCTTGGACTCATTCAAAAAGCTTACAACAGTTTCACAGAATTTTTGACTTTTTTGTTGGAAAGGCTGATCTTCGTGGCATCTCAAACTGTTTTTAGAACTGAAGGTACAAAACCTTTGGATTTCAATGGAAAATATAGTATATCACTCATATCCCACATGTTATATTTAAGCACTGATGGGTGCTACCGTTGGGAGCACATGCCTTTTGACAGGACAATACACAAAGTAGTTAAACCTTCACTGAATAGTTGTTAAACTACACAAAAGTGGAAATTAGCTGAACCACTGGCAGAAAAGAACGGGATACAAAAACTAAGATCTACAGATCATGGAGAACTAAACACAGCAAATCTAAACTGAGCAAGGCAAACAGGAAGCAGACCGTTTAATGGAAGCCTGGCGACCAGTGATTCCTTTACTTGAGCCTAAGCCTGTTAATAGAGATAAGCAAAAGAAACATAAGACTATGACTGGGTTCGGATGACATGATAACCCACAGCAGTTTAAATAGTCTACAGTGTACTATTTAAACCACCATGGGTTATCGTGGTGGGATTTTTTTAAACCATGGTGGTTTATTTGGCTGAAATAATCAACACAAAGACCCAATGGGCTTTGCACACATAAGGAAGTGGCATGCTTTGATTTTGCCAGCTGCCCCCCTTGCACTTCCTCAAAAAAATTTTTTTAAAAAAGTGGGAAATCCGGCAGGGAGGAGAGAAAACAAATCCCTTGCCAAGGACTGTGTTGCTCCCACAGTCCTTGGCAAGGGTTTCATTTTTATCCACCACCACCCCGCCGATTTCCCTGATAGGGAAAGCTTCAAACCACAAACGGATCTCTATGGGAGTGATCTTCATTGAGTTCCATTGCAGTTTGAAGTTTCCCCATCAGGAAAATCGTGGGGGGGGGGATGAAAGCAAACCCCTTGCCAAGGACTGTAGGGGCAACAGTCACCACCCCCACCCCTTGGTCCATCTAGACCAGCAATTCCCACTTTTTTATTCTTCTTATGAGCCCATTTATGCAAATGGGCTTCCGGGAACAAGAAAAAGGCAAGATCCCCTCCCTGCTGGGATAGCGGACACACACCTGAAGGGGTCCTCCGACTGGGCCACCCCTTTCTTCCCCTGCCCCACACCTCCCTACCTCCAAGTAAGCTATTTCTCACAGGTCGTGGAAAAGGATTTCTCCCATGGTTTTATGTTTAAAGTCAAGCTGCGAGAGAAAACCTTTCCCCCAATCTGTGGAAAGGACTGACTTGGAGGTAGGGAGGTCTGGGGCACGGATGAAAGGGGTGCCCCACTGGGAAGACCCTTGTGGGTATTCCCACACCCCGGAATGAAGGACGATTCTAATGGGAAGTGGGTCTTTAAAACCATTCCCCACACCAGAGCAGCGCGCAGAGATGGCAGTAGGGAACCAGCACCACCATCATCATTATTATTATCATCTTTATTTGTAACTCGACTTTTGCCCAATGCTGAGCCTCAAGGCAGCTTTACAAAATTAAAACATATACAGTTAAAAGCTTTAAATATAAATATACAAAAGTGAAAAATGTAATTAAATAGGTTTCAATATTAAAACATTTGAAATATTTAAAATACGTTAGAAATTTTAAGAGTCCCAGGCATAGACAAAGATCCAGGTTATTCACCAAAGTCCTGCCAGAAAAAAAAAGTTTTTGCCTGCCTCTTAAAACATGTCAAGGAGGGAGCCAGTCTAGCTTCTCTGGGAAGGGAGCACTGGAGTACTATTTGGTGGGAGGACTGAGAGGGGGTAGGGGTTGAGTTACCCAACCTACAGTTGGTTAATAGTCAACTCACAGTTGGTTATTTCTCTGATTATGTGGGGACTACCCACAAAATAAGCAACTGAGTTGAATATTAACCTACTGTTGACTATCGTGGCGTATGAATGCAGCCTACATGTTTATATTAAGTGTCTTAAATTATTTTGAATCTATTATCTATACTAACCTGGAAATTTTAGTCTTCAGAAAGTGAGCAACAGTGGTGAAGGTCCTAACTTTGTATTTCTGGAAAATGTTAATCATTTCCCACTATTTGAACAGAAATGCCAGTGTGGATCGGACCAATGGTCCATTTAGTCCAGTGTTCCGTTCACACAGTGGCCAGACAGTTGCCTGTAGAAAACCCATGAGTGCAACAGCATGCCCCTATTCATTTTACCCAGCAAGCGGTACACCTGGGCATACTGCCTCTGATAGGACTACGAGCCACTGATAGTCTTATCCTCCATGAATTTGTCTAATCCACTTTTAAAGCCGTCCAAACTGGTGATCATGTGACATCTTGCAATACTGAATTCTGTAGTCTAACTACAGAATGTCCTTTTATTTGTCCTGAATCTCCCAACAATCAATTTCATCGTTGGAAAGACAGGATATAAATTTAACAAATTAATAATAAAGAACTCAAAACAGAAACTTTAAAGAAAAACACAGAAGATGTAAGATAAATAAAATGTTTGGCACTTGTCAAAACTAATGAAAGACTCTTATTTGATCTAGCTCCCGATGAAGAATTCTGGAGAACTCAAAAAGCCTGTACATTATTTTGTGACCTTGGGTTGGCTTATTATATGTATTGCTTTCATGTGGATTTTGGTATCTGACGATGGTATGTGAATAACAAAACTGTGAGGTAAATCTGCCTCAAGGCAGGAGACTGTGACAGCCACTTAGGATAGTACTTTAACTATATTATAGAACAATTCACCCGTATACATGTTGGCAGCCGTGGATATGACCCAGTTGTCAGAACATCAATAGCATATGGAATAGCAAAACTAGGCAGACGAGCATGAACCAAAGCATCCCTGGCTAGCGATGCTAATCGATCAGCAGTGTCAACGAACAGAATAGCTTGTTGATCTAGAAAGCTCGATATCATCTGTAAAAAACAAACAAAAAACATACATTTATCCTTTTCTAATTCCCAACATTTTAACAATCTATAAATACATTTTAACATGGTGTTTTAAATTTGTAATTTTGCATTGCTGCTGTTTTTATCTGGTTGAGCTTTTATACTGTATTTTATATTATGGTTTTATACTGTTGTTTTATACTTTGAATGGTTTTAATTTTTGTGAACCGCCCAGAGAGCTCCGGCTATTGGGCGGTATAGAAATGTAATAAATAAATAAATAAATAATTCTTCACACCCAAGTTATCTCTAAACTCCTCTGTAAAACCCAACTACATAAATACCCCTATTCCAAAACCCAAAGTCTTTGGTGAAAGACTGCAGGCTATAATATTTAATTAACTGCAGCTGCCAGGAGGACAAAAGCATGTATTTGTGAGACAACTTGGGAATTATAGCTCTAGCTGTAACGTAAAAGGAAATCAAGGGAAGAGGAAACTTAAGAAAAGAGGGAGCCTATGCTTATCAGATCAACAGGTGTGTTGTACTCTTGTGATATGGCTAGTCCAAGACAACAGCCTTGCAAGTATGAATTGGCCTAACCAAGAAATATGGAAGCCATACAACTGGAGAAGATGACAAGTCTACTGCTCAGAGTTTCAAAGAAAAAGTTGTCAAACCAATGGGGAATCCCATACTAAGGGTACCCTGACCTGTTTCCAAAGGAAACAGACCCATCCTCGGCAGAACCAAGTACCTGAAGTGCTTTCTGGCTATTAAGAGAGTTGGTGAGCAAAGAACAAGCGGAGGGAGGAGAAGAGAAGAAAAAGTATGGCAAGCAGGTAATAGGGTAAAGATTAGACCAGAGAAGCTGAGGTCAGAGGGAAAAGTCTGGCTAAACCAACTGTATTGTGTTCTTATTGTGTTACATTTTTAAATTTTAAATTGTATTTTTTATCATTGTACACCAGTATTATCATGTGTCATTGTTATCAAATAATGTAAGGCATGGCACCATTTAAAACAAATTTACATAATGATACAGTGGGGCTGTTTGCAGGACACAACAGTCCATCATGGCTTATTTAACCCATGTGGTCACCATTTTAAATGTGCACCAGCGTGCAACAGACTGTAGGTTATGCAAGGATTGTTTAACCCTCACATATTCCACACTCTCCGTCTGTACAATAACCACCCGCAAGCATGGGGTTGCATATTCAACTTGGCACCCAATGACAAGCTGAACTCAGTCAATATTTTGTTTCACACTGCATTACACTGACCTGGTTCAGATGACACAGTATCCCATCATGGATTAATTAACCTCACGAAGCTGCAGCATGTGCCAGCTGCCATTGTGAATATGCAACTCCTGACTGGGGATTGTTGTGTTGCGAGAACCAGCCAGTGGGTTTGTTGTAGGGTTATGTGAGAGTTGTCATTTTCTATTTTGCATTACTCCGGAACTAATTGCAGGATTATGCCTTCTGCAAACTGTAGATTTTGCTTGGTTAAACACCAAGAATAAAAGCACGACAGGCAGTACTAAAATGTTTCTGACTCGCCTAGCTGTAGCAGGGAAATGTTTTCCAAATATGACCATTCATTATATCCTAAAGAAATCAAGTATGTAACTTTATTTAAAATAATTTTGAAATTAATGAGCATGATTTTTTGAACATTTTGAACAACAACTTCAACTATCTTAGTTGGTGAAATACAGCAACCATCTGACTCCCATTAATTTCACTTGGGATCGCATGAATATCTCAAACTTACCGCACATTTTTCAACCTTTCCAGCATTATTTGCCCATTTTACCAAGGCTAATAATCGGACGAACAGCTGCCGTGTGCGACTTGCAAACTGCACTATTTCTATTTTTCTGTAAAGAAACAAATTGCTTTTAGAAAATCTGTAGTTCAAATATTTTGAAAGAAGTAGCATATGAAAAGTTGGAATCGGATGACAACAGTTATTTTAGCTTCAGAATGTGATACTGGACCAAAATAGAAATCAGATGCATTAATTCAAATATTCAGCACTGGATTATAGTGACAATGTAGTTGCAGTAAGAGTAAGCCGTCTTAAATACATGCACTGGTTGCATTAATTTAGTTTGAGGGCTTCACTACAAACTATTTTTTTAAAAAAAACTTTTATTACTCTTCAACAGGCTCTCTATACTGATAGAAACTGGAGCAGCCCAACATCTGCTCTTACATGTAGGCATAAAAATATAGGAAAGTTTTCCAAAGTGCTTTTGTCTTGATCTTCTTTTGTAGGTATATGTTCAACTATGTAGAAGGCTATGTTCAAGGAACTCAAGACATATTACCAAAATAGTTTCAAAGTGAATTTACATGCGTTCCAACTGGATACAGCAGACTGAGTAGTTATTGCCGCCTTATTCTTCACCACAGATGCACAGCCTAACATTTTACATTTAAATATTAATAGCTAAGACAGCCTAGTAAGTTTTATGTCTTGTAGAAATGACACTAGAATTCATGATTCACTGCTGGTTTTGATTTCCAAAGTTTCATGAAACATTTTTTTTTTAAAAAAAGCTAGATTTTGACTACAAGAAGATAAGCATGTCAAATGCATTATTCTCACTTTTGCACTTGCTCTGCCTTTCTCTCTAAGCAGTTCCCTGTGCACAGCCACTATTAATGCTCCTTCTCATGCAGGAACTAAACTCTTGTGGGCCATTAGGCAAGGCTTTCTCCACAGTGGTGTCTCAGCTCTTGAACCAGCTTCCCAGCAGGCCTGCCCTCCCACTTCATTATTTGCATTTAGGTACAAAACGGAACATTGGTACTTACCGAGAAGGTTCCTTCTGGGTTGGTGTGCGGAAGGCATCCCACAATGGTTAACTCGCCCTATCACCCAGGAAAAGCAGGGACTCACGTGACTGAGTTTTAAGCCCTCTATCGGTCTAAAGCTCCTCCTAGCCAGTTCCGTCCATGGCTAAAGCTCAGAAATTAAGGAAGGAAGCATCTCTTTGTATCATAGGTAAGGAAGAACCACAGAGGAACAGATAACTTATTAGTAAGTACTTAGAAATCAATCTGAGAGTACAAACTTTGAGGATCCTTAGGAAAAGGTCTGGCCAGCTAAGTGCAGAGACAAGTGGCCTGATAGACTCGGTGGTGTTTCAGGGTGTGGTTGGGATGCCTTCCGCACACCATCCCAGAAGGAACCTTCTCGGTAAGTACCAATGTTCCGTTCTCCAGGTTGGTGTGAGGAAGGCATCCCACAATGGGACATGCAAAAGCTAAAACCCCTTATTTGGGTGGGAAAATCTTAAGCCGAGTCTACTGTAGTCCTACAACCTGCTGGAGGACTCTCTTGCCAAAGGAGGCATCCGCTGAGGCATATGTGTCTATTTTGTAATGTCTTATGAAGGAATTAGGACTTGTCCAGGTGGCCGCCTTGCAGATTTCTGCCAGAGGGGCATTAGTACTTAAGGCGGCTGATGTGGCTGCTGCTCTAGTGGAGTGAGCTGTGACTCCTAATGGCTTGGGGAGGCATGAGGCCTCATAGGCCGAAAAAAAAATACATGCTTTTAACCACCTAGCTAGGGTAGATCTGGTAACCTTCTTGCCCATAGCCACAGGGTGAAAGGAAACAAACAGTGAATCAGATTTTCGAAAGGACTCTGTCCTTCTTAAGTAAACTTTAATGGCTCTGTGGACATCCAGCTTGTGCCAGGCCTTCTCCTGTGGATGAGAAGAGTTAGGACAGAAAGATGACAGAATAAGCTCCTGTGACCTATGGAATAGCGTGTTGATCTTAGGGATAAAGGTCGGGTCTGTTCAAAGGGCGAAAGAATCCTTATGGAAGGTGATGAGGCCTTTTCTGGTTGAGATGGCAGATAACTCTGAGATTCTGCGAGCAGATGTTATGGCCACAAGGAAAATAACTTTTTGTGACAAAATGCGTAGTGAGATAGAGGCAATTGGTTCGAAGGGAGGTTTAGTCAACGCAGAAAGTACAACGTGTAGGCTCCAGGAAGGAAACCTATGGACTATGGGAGGACTCTTGAGTGCTGCTCCACAGAGGAATCTTTTGATGTGAGGGTGTGAACTTAGTGGCTGCCTAGCAGGCCTGGAAAGGACTGATGACAGGACTGACGTTTGCCTGCGCAGGGTACCCGGTTTTAAACCCATCTGGAGGCCTTGTTGGAGAAAGGCTAGGAGTTCCTTGACATCTGTTGCCCGTGGAATAAGCTTCTCCCTTTCACTCCACCTGCAGAAGGACTTCCAGGTTGTTTCGTAAATTCTGGTGGTGGAGTCCTTGCGGGATGCCAGCAGGGTGGATATGACATCCTCAGAATAACCCAGAGTTAAGTAGACGGACCTTTCAGCAGCCAGGCCACTAGTTTGAGCCAATTTGGGTCTGGGTGCAGTACTGGTCCCTGACACAAGAGATCTGAGAACTGGGGCAGGAACCATGGACCTTGCACTGCTAGGGCTAGAATCTCGGAGAACCAGAGGCGTCGGGGCCAGAAGGGTGCTACTAGGACTACAGTGGCTTGTTCCTTTCTGATTTTTTGTAGAACTCTGGCTAAGAGGGGGATTGGAGGGAATGCGTAGAGCCTCTCTTTCGGCCAGTTGATATATAGTGCATCTATCCCTTCGGCTCCGTAAGACTGGAATCTGGAGAGAAATCTTGGCAGCTTGTGGTTGTGCCTGGATGCAAACAGGTCCAGCGTTAGTGGGCCGAAATGGTGTATGATTCTCTGGAAGACTGCTGGATGTAGGCTCCATTCCCCTGGGTCTATTTGTTGCCGACTCAGATAGTCTGCTGTATGGTTCAGGGTCCCTTTGATGTGTTGGGCTGATATGGAGGCTAGTTCTGTTCGGCACATAATAGCATGCTCTGGGCCTCCAGGAGTAGGGAGAGGGATTTGGAACCCCCTTGACGCATTATGTGGGCTCATGTTGTTGTGTTGTCTGTTCTGACTAGGACATGAGAATGTCGCAGATAGCGTGAGAATGCTTTTAGACCCAGGTGTACTGCCCTGAGCTCCAGCCAGTTGATGCTGTGGCATTTTTCCTCTGCATTCCATTTTCCTTGGGGCAGGAGAGAGTTGCAGTGGGCTCCCCACCCTTCGAGGCTGGCATCTGTTGTCAGTAAGATCCTCTGAGGCTCCTGGAAGGGGCTGCCCACCTGTAGATTTTGGAGGTCTTGCCACCACATGAGGGACTCTCTGACGTGCAGAGGGAGAAGTATTGGGAGGCGATCCCTCCTTGCTATTTGAACTTGGAAGGGTAATAGGAACCACTGAAGGGGGCGATAATGCAGCCTGGCCCATGGGAGAATGCCGAGGCATGAGATCATTAAATCCAGAAGATGCGCAGCATCCATTAAGTTGGTTATTCTTTGCCGATGAGTTGCCCTTGAGCGGTCCTGAAGCTTGACTATTCTCTCTGGGGAGAGGAATATTAAACCCTTGGAGGTATCGATGAGTACTCCTAGATGAGGGAGGACCTGGGTGGGTGTGAGATGGCTCTTTTTTCTGTTTATGACAAAGCCGTGTCTTTCTAGGCACTCGACAGTTGTCTGTAGATCCTGCGAGGCTTTCTGACTGGAAATAGAATGGATAAGAAGGTCATCCAAATATGGATAAAAATGCACGCCTTTTAGCCGGAGATGAGCTATTAGTGTCACCATGATCTTGGTGAAGATGCGGGGTGCCGAGGATAGGCCAAATGGAAGTGCTTTGTACTGGTAATGATAGTTCTGGTACGTGAAGCATAGGAATTTTCTGTGAGGTAGTGAGATGGGAATATGCAGATATGCCTCTGTGAGGTCTATGGAAGTCAAATATTCTGCTTTGTGAAGGGCTTCTTTGATGGTTTGCAGTGTCTCCATACGGAATTTTCGATATTTGACAAACCTGTTCAGATGCTTGAGGTCCAGAATTGGTCTCCAGCCTTTGCCCCTTTTGGCTACTAGAAATAAGATGGAATAAATACCTTCGTATTTTTCTATGGATGGTACTGGTTCTATCGCTCCTATTTGAAGTAGATGCTGTATGGCGGTAGATGTGATTCTTGGTGGGGGATTGTGATGTGGGGGATGGGATGAACCGAGGGGGAAGATGTTTCCAAAACTCTATGAGATAACCATGGGAGATGGTGTCCAAGACCCAGCGATCGTCTGTGGATTGTTCCCATGCTGGGAGGAAATGTTGAAGTCTCCCCCCGATGAAGAGTTCCCTGGCGTCAGAACTGTTGTCGTCCAGACCTTGAGGTCTGGAAAGTAGAAGGGGGTTTGGCAGAAGCGCTAGAGGAGTTGGCACTTCTGGGCTTTAAGCGGGATCTGGACCATGCTGGTTTAGGAAACCTGTAGCTGTTGGATCGAAAGGAAGACTGGTTAGTGGTCTGGAATGGACGAAAGGATGTATAAGACCGGATGAGTTTTTTATCTTCTCGCCGGAAGGATGAAGGCATAACTTTTTTCTTATCCTTAGTCTCTATGAGGACATCTTTTAAGGCCTCTTCTCCAAAAAGGTGTGCACCTGTGAAAGGTACAGATTTCCCCTTGAGGGAAGATCAACATTCCAGTGCTTAAGCCAAATGGAACGTCTGGCCACATTAGCAGCTGCTATGGAGCGGGCTGAAAACTGAAGCGCATCTTGTGTAGCATCAGCCAGGAAGGCAAAAGATTTAGAGAGTTTGAGCAGTCCTCTGTATAAAGTAGGCTGATCTAATTCCTTATTGTTTATTATGTCTTCCACCCATAAGATGGAAGCTCTAGCGAAAAAAGATGATACTGCTGAGGCCCTTAAAGCTAATGCTGAAGCTTCATGTGCCTTTTTTAAAGCTGTATCTGATCTTCTTTCCCCGTGGTCTTTTAGGGGAAAGTCACCGTCTTTTGGCAATACAGCGCCTGAGAGCAAGGCCACCACAGGGGCATCTACTAATGGGATTTTTAATTCTTCCATCACAATGTGAGGAAGAGTATAAAACCTCTGCGCTGTACTGACTCCCTTTTTTCCCTGGAGGGGAGATTTCCACTCCTCCTTCATTAATTATATAAGTATAATTTATTAAAGGAATTGGGAAAAGGTACCTCTCTGATGGTTGGCTTGGATTCTGGAAACATCGCTGCCCCTCTAGATAAAGATTGCTGTTTGTCGGGTTGTACTGGCTCACTAGCTAGAGAGACAATTGCTTTGGACAATAAAGGTAAAAAATCCTCTTTGTTAAAGAATCGATCAGCCGAGATATGGTCTGTAATTTCTATGTCTGACCATCCACCCTCCTCTCCTTCTGAAAAGAACTCCTGCAGTGACATTATGGAGGAATCACTGTCATGGTGGGGCTCAGTCAAGGGGGTCTTGGATTTGTTAGAGCGACCTTTGGCTATGGAGTGTGGATCTGGAGAGTCATCCCCAGAGCCTGCTGATGAGTGCAGACTATGGGAAGAATTGGGCTGGTTTGACCTGAAAGCCTTATTTTTGTTTTTTGTTTTATCATTGTTTTTATTTTCGTTTTCTAATTGTGGAGGAGGAGAGGAGGAAGACTCAGAAGTGTGCAAGCTTCTGGTGCGTTTTGCAGAACGGCTTGATCTCAAGGTTTGCTTATCTAACAAATGGTCAGACAGATTATCCAGTACCGCCTTAGTGATCTGTGCTAAAACAGATTTATCTATTTGAGCCATGCTTGGGATAGGCATTGGGGCTATCTCATTATTCTGTGTCTGAGCAATGGAGGAGGTGGAAGGAGGAGGGGCTTCCCTTTGCAAGTTGGAATCGAAACTGCAACTCAAAATGGCCACCCGCTTTGTTTGGCGGGAAGCATCCACGTGGGGGAGAAAAAATGGATTTGATCTCACCCTTGATGCTGTTGGAGCATCTAGCTGCTCCGTTGCTTCCTCCTCTTGTTCTGAGTGGAGAAGGTGGCGTGCTGAACCCCCGACTCCCTCAGTCTGGGCCTGGGCCAGCACCATTCCTGGTGTCTACTAGACTCAGCGAGGGGCCTTGGCCTCCGGGCTGGTGATCTCTTTGATCCTCTGTGGCTGGGAGACTCAGTAGGCAGTCTAAGCCGGCAAACTGGTTATCTCCTTGACCCTTCTGGCAGGTCATCCTTTTGTCTGCTGATGGCTTCCTAACGACTCTCACATGAGTCATTGTTTTCTTTTTCTTTTGAGGCTTCGAAATGGTTTTCTTTGCCGGAGGGGTCATGGAGAATGATAGGCAGGAGGCAGAGAAAAAGAAGCAGAAAAGTTTTGTTGTTGTTGTTTGTTTGTTTTTTGGTAAGAGAGGATGAAAAAATAAAGGCTGGTTATAAGAAAAAAGTCAAAGAGGTAAGAAGTTTAAAAAATGTTAGAAATAGAGATAAGTATAGGCTTGAGATAGGAGGAGATGAGAAGTAGCTCTGTCCTGGGCGAAAAGCAGGGACGAACTGGCTAGGAGGAGCTTCAGACCAATAGAGGGCTTAAAACTCAGTCACGTGAGTCCCTGCTTTTCCTGGGCAATAAGGCGAGTTAACCATTGTGGGATGCCTTCCTCACACCAACCTGGAGAATAAACATTATTTTCTTGTGTCCCTAGACTTTGAGCTGCTGTCTTCTACTTTATTGACGCAGCTGCTATTTAATTTTATTGACTGTAAATTGCTTTAACTTTGTTACAAATGTTACAAAAATAAATTGTTATAAAAATAAAATATTCTCATTCTGTTATGGAATCTGTGAAATCAATTGATAGTCAATTTTTCTACAGCATGCAATTTTGAATGGCAGACAGCTAGGCAAGTTAATTAAAACCTCCCCTAAAGCAGTTGCATTAGAAACAGAGTTAAGCTTAATGACAAGTATTCACAGTGACATATCACCTTATCATATGCTGTTAGGACAGACCCTTGGCAATTCCAGGACAACATAGATTGCTAACGAATAGCCACCCAGAATAAGTAGGAATCTGAGCTATATTATTCTAAAAGCACACTTTGACTCAAAGCAGCACGTTCTAGTTATGCTCATAAAGATCTTACACAGTAAGTTACTAATTGAAACAGAGTTCATATAACTGATTTGTTAGGAATATGACAGATTGAAGAGTGGAAAACTGCATGTACAAAATAAATATTAGGATCTGTAGAGCAAGGATTTGAAATTAAATGTTAAAATCCTGTTGCGTAGCTCAATCCTACAGGTGATTATTCAGAAGTAAGTCTAAATGAATCCAATGGTCCTTACTCCCAAATTTGTAGAGAATTATAACCTCAAAAGTCACTCAAATGTTTGTATCACATTGGGTTTGACAGACGCAGAAAGAGAAACAAGTTCTGGTGCTGGTCAAACCTTGCAGCACAAGTAGGAGTGTCTTTGAGAGAACAGTTCTTGGTGGGGACGCCCAGAGAGCTTTGGCTGATGGGCAGTATAAAAATGTAATAAATAAATTTCCGCATCTGTATCATGGTGCTTTCCCCACTTTCTCCACTTGTTGGTGTAACACAACAGCCCACCGTGCGGCCGCCATTTTGAATGTGCCATGTCATGCGAATCCTGTTAGCGTGGGTTATGCGAGGTTTAAACCTCGCATAACCTACACTCGCCAGGTTCGCCTATGGATGCCTGTGGCTCGTTGTGGAAGGCATGGTATGTCGTCCAAACCCAGTCCTTGGCTCAAAACAATGGACTTTAAACAGGTTGATTGCTATTATCACAAAATTACAGAGCCCACCATTTTAGAGCAAATCTGCAAAAAACACAAGTGAATATGGAGATAGTGAACTATGGCATGGTGCTAGCTAAGCCTTAACTATGGCTAATATCCCTGACATACAAGTGACACATTGTTTATCTTGCTAAGTTAAGTTCTCCCCCTAGCAGATGTGTATAATGGAACACCAGCACGAACCACTTATAAGGAGAATAGGAGGAGAGGAGGAAATTGCCTTAACCATATTTTACTCAGTACTAACATAGCACTAAACTATGGTTAACACAAACCATGTCTACAAACCTATTGCCAATTGCCAGTGCTTCACTACGGTTTAGTATTCAAATATTATTCTTAAACATGATCTGAACAGGGGCATATTTCCAAAAATATTCAACCATCTATTCCCTATCACTTATTAGTTTAAGAAATCAGCTTTGGATTTGAAAACCTAAGCCCTCATTTTCTGCCAGGAAAGAGGCTTAAATTATTATGTGGACCTTCAGATATTAGCCTTTTATTGGTACATTCTCATTTTTCTTTGTAATAGTTTGAGCTCTCATATTTCTTTTAATTCTCTTAAACCTAAATGAAGAAAACACTTTACCCAATTATTTTTCAGAGACCCCATACTTTAAAAATTTAATTAAAATTCATTATAAATCCATCTTGCAGCAGGAGATTGTTACAAAGCTCAAACACAAACTTTGAAGATGGTTCGGAAGCTGCAGCTTGGTGCAAAACGCAGCGGCCAGATTGATAACTAGAACCAGAAGGTTCAAGCATATAAGACTGGCTCTGGCCCGCTTGCATTGGCTGCCTATACGTTTCCAAGCCCAATTCAAGGTGCTTGTTTTAACCTATAAAGCCTTATGCAGCTTGGAACCACAATACCTGATGGAACGCCTCTCCCAACATGAATCTACACTCAACATCTAAGGTCCTCCTCCGAGTGCCTACTTCAAGGGAAGCTTAGAGGATGGCAACAAGGGAGAGCACCTTTTCAGTGGTGCCCCCCCCCCCAAATTATGGAATGATTTTCCCGACGAGGCCTGCCTGGTACCAACACTGTTATCTTTCCGGCGCTAGGTCAAGACTTTTCTCTTCTCCCACGCAGTTAACAACATATGCTGAGTTTTTAACTGACCTCAGAATAGTTTGTTTTAAATGGATATTGTTGTTTTTATGCTTTTGATGGTTTTAAATTTTTATATTTGTTTTTAATGTTCACTGTTTTTAACTTTTGTAAACCGCCCAGAGAGCTTTGGCTATGGGGTGGTATATAAATGTAATAAATAAATAAATAAGTTGTCATCACTCACCTTTCCATATCAGTTTTTCTTGGCAATCTATTGTTGTTTTTTAGGAGGGAAAAAGAACAAAATATTATGTTATGACAAACTCCAAAGTATTAAAATATAGACCATAGGACGTTCCACATTTCACTAGTCCTCTGTTTTACACCACAAACTGCACCCACTTCACATTTAAACACCAACTTATTTTGAGCCTACTATTTTGCCACTTTGAAGCTTGCTATTTTAAGGGCACAATCCTATGTATGTTTAGACAGACAAAAGTCCTAAACCGCCCAGCATTCCCCAGCTGGTATGGCTGGCTGGGGAATGCTCGGAGGTGTAGGGCTTTTTTTCTGTCTAAACATGCATAGGTTTGCTCCCTAAGTTTACCTTCTTTAGTATTAAGAGTTGTTTATATTCATGATTAACAGTTAAACAACACTTTTACAGCTGCTTTCAACATATATATTTTTTGCAGAGAATAGTACCCTAAATTGAGACTGCTAGGATTCACAAACCAATTAAGCCAGTGAAGACAGATTCTGAATCCATTTAACCCCACTGAAAGCAATGAAGCTTCACTTAAACACAAATACTTTAGATTAATTGTTTTTGGGATTTGATTGTATGTCTCATTTATAAGTGCTATGACATCTTTGAAATGAACTGGTTTATTTTGACATTGGCTTTCATAGCCAACAGACTACTTCAGCATATTCCACAAAGAATTTGAGAAAGTAGTTGGCACTGCCAACTTTAATTAAAAAGATACTTATCTATGATTTAAAAAGTCTCATCCAACCCATCCTCATTTGTAGGGTTGTTACATAAAATAGTCCAGACATCATATAGGCAAGGAAGTCATGTACTTCCTCTTTCTATGTCAAAATCAAAGGCTGCTCTGTTTCTTTACAGCAGTGGTGCAGAGAACACCATTCAGTTTGCTATTGCACATGCATCTCTTATTGCAGAACACAACTGCAATTGGAAGTAATTTAAAGTAACCACAATGAAGTTACCATAGCATGCATGTTGCCACCGTTATTCCAGCTTGCAGCAGGAGATTGTTACAAAGCTGAAACACAAACTTTTCATGACGTATGTAATTCCATGTCTTACGCAGATAGAATATCAAAAAAGCATTTGACCTCAGTATGGGGTGCATTGTTTCAGTGCTTCAAATTCTTGCAACCCAGACATGTGGGGTGCTTCCCCACATGTCTGACATGGGGTTGTGCTCAACTATAACGGATCACACAGTTTATATTTCTCAGAGTTAAAAGGGGACTATCCTAGGCACTAAAAAAAAAAAAAACTACCCTAGGCACAGTAGCTTGCCAGCTAACATAATTTTTTTTAATCAAGGAAACAGTTTATTTTCTGGCTTAAGCAACATAAACAAACAAAGACTCAATAGGAGGCAGAAGCCAACACCAGCACTCCAACAAGTGCACCAGTGTTTTAAAACAACCTTTTAACTTAACCTTAACCTTTTAACCTTTTGGGGTAGTATACAATGAACAAGACATAAGGTCAGGCTTCCATACCACCACTACTACCTTGTTCTTTTTTCGTAACATTTAACATGTCACAGGGAGTGCGGGGGGAGGGGGAGGCAAGTGGGTAATAACAAACAAACAAACAACCTGCCCAACATTGCCCTGTCAGAGAACGGGCCGTTGTGTGGGGGGAAGATCTCAGGAAGAAAAGGAGATGAGAAGGTGGGGAAGGGGCACTTGGCACTCACAGATCGGCGAGGACGGTGAGCTCCGCGTAAGTGCGATGCAGCAGGAAATCGATGAGCGTGCTGAGTCGGTAGCCCGGACTGGCGGCGGCTGCCGCCGTGCCGGGAGGCGGGGGAGCCGGGGCCGAGACGGGCCCACCTCCAGCCGGGACCAGCTGGTGGCTTTCCAGTTGCACCGGCGCCATCGTTGCACCGGCAGAAGCAAAAACAAGCCGGCCGACTACAACGAACCCTCAGAGCCCTTTGCCCACCCCAGCGGTAGTCCACTGGCGACGGCAGAAATAGACGGAAGGAGAAGCAGCAGCGCTCACAACGCACTTCTTCGCCCTACGAGCGCCATCATTGCTGGGGCTGGCGCCGCCATTGCTAGGGGCGGACACCGTACCGGAAGTAATCCGAAAAGAGTGACGGACTAGGAAGAGAACTCTTCCGGTAGTCTACACGGTTCATAATCCCCACCCCACCCCCTCATCTGTTTCGTAGACTTGTAACTGTAGACTCATAGACAGATTCAAGCTTCCGGGCGTACTTTGAACGCCATTTTTTGTCTCCCGGGAGGAAGAAGTGAGAACTGTTCATAGAAAACTATGAGAAATCCCTAGTTTTAGCGTAACTGTGACGGGATAGCAGTTTATTACTACGTAGGTTCCATCTGTGCGTCGAATACAGTACCTAGGAACTACTTCAGCCGGCTGGTAAATACTCAGGGCTGCAATATGTGATTTTTAAAGATTCGGGGGGAAATCCCCTGCCTGTGCCGATGTCAATACTCCATAGTCCCAATATGGGGGTGAGGGTGCTCAGGCCGGAGAAGAATGGCTTATGACAGCACTGCAGTGCAGTTCTCCGAACTAACGCAAGTTATCTTAATGGAAAATGAGGTATAAATATTAACTAAACCAAACCACTACGCAGACAAATTCAGCATGCAAATACCTTGCTCTTTTAGACTGCAATCCTTTACCTAGAAGAAAGACCCATTGAACACTGTGGAACGTTTAAGTAGACATGTATAGGACTGTGCTGTTAAATACCTATTATTATTATTATTATTATTATTATTATTATTATTATTAGCTACATTTACCATTAAAAATAAAAGTTAAATTAGTAAGAGCACGAACTATACTACTAGAAAAGTGTACTACTACTATCAATACTTCTATTGGGAAACTACAAAAAGAGCCAAGACAGTCATGTTGGCCATATGACAAAATCCATATCATATACCTTTATTAAGCCAACTCAAAGATCACAAAAATGTGCAAGCTTTTGAAATCTCCAGGTCTCTTCATCAGGCAAAATATTACAAAAAACAGGTGCAGGGGGATGGAGGGGGAAGTGGCTGACTGGATGTTGGAATCAAGATGCCTGTATGCCCCATTGAGTTCAGTGGGTTTTACACCCAGGTAACAGTGCATAGGGTTGCAACCTAAAGATAATTGAGAAGAGAGTGTGCAGATATTCAAATTCTGGTCTGACAGGTGATGGGATGGTTGAAGTGCCTCTGGGACCAAAGGGAAGAAGAAAGTAACAGACATTCGTCAGTCCTCCATTTTTGAAAATATAAAATCCAGCTGTTAACTTAAAACTGTCTCCATGCTGAACGAGACAAGATTTTAGAACATTCTATTTTGCTTTGGGCAGCTCTCACTTCTCCAAGGGGAAAAAATAGCACCGAAAAGGTACCAGGAAGTTACGTCTTCAGGCAGTTCATTAATCGCTTCACTCTTTGATCAATATGGCCTGCATGGATTACGACGGGAGGGGGAAGGTGACAGCCCTTGCTTTGCCTAAAGCTCTTGTCAGAGTGGGAGGTGCTGCCAGAGAGAAGTTGCCTTTGTTGCTTCGCTTGAGTTCGCCTCTTGTCTTCCCCTGGGTTGAAGACCGCTAACAACGGTGTGAGAAGAAATTGCAGCTCCCCCCCCCCCCAGAACTCTTGTGCCTTTAACACCTTCATAATAGGCAGAAATTAATTTGCATTTCCATATAAGAGAAGCTTTACCCGCCTATCATGCAGTCTGCCTATCATTCAGCAATTAAAGGCCTAGGAACCTTGTCAGGATTTTAAAAGAAAAGAGAAACCCAAGTGTGTATATGTGAGTGTGTAGCATTTGATTGCAGTACTCCTATATTACCGAGAAACAAATGTCTATTATTTCAGTGGGGCATCAATACATATCAGCTTAACTTCAGTAAAATCCTATCCAGTGGGAGCGGCCAAACCAGCCAGGAATTGAAAGCTTACCATATTGTCTAAACAAGGATTCCTGTAGCTTGTGGCTCCCCTTACAAACCAGGATCACAAATTGGGCTTTTGGCTTTTATTATGATTCAAGCCAGGACCCTAATTTGGACAACACTAAACTTTCAACGCCCTGGTTAGTTTTCATGCTTCACTGGTACGAGTCAGGCTGCATGTATTAACACACAGTTTGATCATTGTGAGCCAGGATTCTCTGGAATTTAGGTGTATCATTGCATCCTAATGCAGCCAATGTTCACGGCCCCCTGTATCCCAAGTAGCTGGTATTTCCAGAGCAGCTTTGGAGGAGAGAATACTGAAGACCTGCACGCTGAAGTTTCCAGACTCTTTGTAAAAGCAGCCCCACATAGAAAAATATTCAATGTTCATATACAAGATATCTTTTCTTTATTGTACATTCCTTAGGCTGCAATCCTGTGTATACCTACTTTGCTGAACACATTTGCTGCTGTATAAAAATCCATAACATTGAACTGTTAAGACTGCAGTCCTATGCACACTTACCATTGAGTTAATTGCTGAACTCAGTGGGACTTACTTCCAAGTACGTATGTATAAAACACGTATTACACTGTAAATTGGTAATGGCTGCAACCCTATGCTCACTTACTTGGGAATAAGTCCCATTGTACTAAATAGGACTTACTTCTAAGTAGACATGCATAGGATTGGACTATAAAGGATTTTGAGCCAGGCAGGGAATTTACCATCTAGAAACTTTTACCCTTGAGTATATAATATAACAATGCCATCTTCATTTGTACACGTTTATTCAAAGATCAATATAAATTTGTATATGTAAAACATCTGAACATTATTTTCCTGAAAGTCTAACTATAATGAAATAATAATAGAATAATGTAGGTTTCCCACTGTAACAGTCATATCACTATCAGAATCTGCCTACATGGTTTTGATGCAGTACAACTTAAAATTATTGGTTAACAGTATAACCTCAGAGAAATGTAGCAGAACAACATACACAAGTATTTGGGCCTTAACTCTTATTAGAGGCTGTATTATTCCTAGAAAATTCAATTTGCTGTAACGGACTATTAGTTTGTCAATTGTGAAGGGCTTTTTATATCTACAATGGAGCATTCTCTCCATGAGCAGTAGAGTTAATTAGCTTCCTATTTGTGTCTGTTGAATATACAGAGGTATCCAGTTGTAATTATATTTAAAATGGCAACTTGAAAAATAAAAATAAAAATCATGTTTAGTTTTCCTCTCTTGTTTTTTGTAGACTATTTAAAACAGCATTATCATTTGCTGGCAGCTGTTGGGGCTATATAAACAGTTTAATAGGGCTTTATTCAAACAACCATATTTTAGAGAGAGGATGCTTCCAGATGAGGTTTTTATGGTGCCTCATTTACAGAATTGTACAGGGGTCCTGAACATCATCTTCCAGTCATTGCCCTCCGATGTTTTCTCACCTCATCTTCTGTCTTTTCCCTTACTGCAGAAAATCTGTTATGGATGGAAAGCTGGAATAGGTGCACAGTGTGTTTTGATTGGTAGTGCTAGGAGCGCGCCATCTGGAAGCACTCCTAGTCCTTTAAGTTCCAATTCAAGGATACTGTTACACTAATCAGTCCATACATAACGGAGCAGGGGCAGTGGGGCAGCTAACCTTGTTGCAGGGTGTTTTTTGACCAGAGATTATGCATGTTAAACCACAGGCAATGAGAACTCTATTTATCTAGCTTTAAAATTATACTCAAGCCCTCAGACCAAACCAGTTTCCAGCACATTTAGAAATAACTATTATAATTTAAATAGAAATATAGTGCATCTCACCATGATGTGGAACACTGTGATGTGCCTTACTCAGTCTGCTATTCAGGTGCTATTGATGGGCAACTTCTAGACCCAGGTTTTTCTTTGGAGGGTTCTTTATCATTAAAACAGACTTGGACTGGACAGTCCTTCAAACAGAAGATGCCTTCCAAAAAGAGGACAGTCCTCTGGCAGCCCTTCAAATAAGAGGACTGTTGTCTGTAAAAGAGAGATGGTGGCCACTCTGTGTAATCTATCAGCACTGGATGTGGGATCGAAGCCACTAGTGAACAGGGCCAGAGGCAGAGTCAAAAGTGGGTGCATCACCCATATTCTCTCTCTGCCAGTCTCTTTTCTCTCTCTTTCTGTCACCCCCTTTTCTCTCTCTCCCTCTTCTTTCCCACATAGCAGATCTAATCACATGAAGAGGGTACTTGAAAATAGGCCAAAGACACATACAGCCCTTGGTCAACAGGTTGCCCACCCCAGATTTAGAGGATCAATACATCACAATTGTGATGTGTGGGCAAGTCTGTTTTCATTTCCTTTGTTAGTATATCTCTGCACATGTGTGTGGGCTGTCTCCACATCCCTGAAAGGCTTTAGTCTTGACACTATGTATTTAGAAACTCATTGCACTGAAGGGACTATCCTCCATATTAACGAACTGAGGTATATCAAGGGGAGGCAATGACCCAGTTCACATGATTACTGCGGTGTTTTAAGCCACAGTGGGCTGCAGCACAAATTGGGTGCTTTTTGAATATTCAAGCCACAGCTTGTGTCATCCATAGCAGGAAGGCAGGGGTTGTGCAAGGGTTAAACAGCCCTCAGGTACCCCTAGAACAGGCCATGGGCACATGACAATCCGTGAACAGAACCAGTTTGTCATAGGACTGTGTACGCTTCCTAGTGCGAGAGGACGATGCTGGCCTGATTTCTACTACACTAAATGTCACAATCATTGCTGTACTACCATAGCAGGCTCCGTAAGGGGGCTCAACTGAGCTGTTCAAAAGGCTATTGTGCGGGGCATTGAGGGCACTACATGGCTGGTAACAATGTGTTACTTGGCATTTATTGAGCCTGGAGCTGTGAACAGAGATGCAACTGTACACTACTGTTAGCCTGTAAAAACAAGAGACCTATATAGGAACAGAGCATTGTTATGACTGTGCTCCACTTGTCTAGAACAAATGCCTGCTCTTTGCAGTGCAGCCAATCCATAGCTGCCTATCTCCCACTTTATTAAGAAAGTAGATACTGATGCCGTTTTACATGTACATCTTCATCTGTTGATTTTATTGAATTGTACACTAAAATCCAGTACTATAAATACCCAAAATTGCAATTCATTTCATTTATAACATTTCTATACCACCCAACAGATGAAGCTTTCTGGGCAGTTTACAAAGATTAAAAAACATTAAACAGATAGATAGATAGATAGATAGATAGAGATATGATATGATATGTAAAAACCATTTACATACTACATATAGACAGACAGCATATCTAAAACAATCAACATTAAGAAAAGTCCAGAACCAGATTAAAATTTTATTATATGCTGCCAAATTACTTTGTATCCTCAAAAGAATATTTATCATAATGTCAAATGCAACGAGTTACAATGAAATCTACCATTCTAGTGGTATGGCCTGCATCTATTCATTATAAAAGCAGTGCAATGTGCGGTTTTGTAAACTTTAGACAGAAAAAGTTCTACAACTCACAGAATTCCTCAGTGAGAACCTTATCTTAAAATTTGCATCCTTTTTTTTTATAAAATTAATGGGCAAATTTGTAAGCATTTTAGCTTTTCTTCTAACCTGAAGCTTTTTTGATTCTATAATATACAAATATATACTACAGACCTACATTGTTTTGGCTTCTCTTTTATATACCGCTCTATATTCCTTCATGTGCACATTTTATTGGCTTCTGCTCCTAGCATTCTGTGTGTTGTCTTAATTTTCCCAACATATAATTTTGAAAATACAGCTGATTTTTTTATTACTTGCTTATTTATGGCATTTATCTAATTCAAAATTGTGGAAGATGGTGTACAAAGTATATGCGTTACAACATAACGTATTAAAAATAATATGCAGTTGTGATAGAGACTCCGATTTGTAAAACTGGCCTGTTCTTTGACAAAAATCGCAGGATAATAGCAGGTCCCATATTTGTTCAGGTTCAAAGCTAGGAAACAGTTGCAATTGTGTTCTGATATTAAAAGCTGTTTCAATCAATTCATAATAAATGGGGGCAACAATAACATTCTTCTGTGATATATTCTCTGCAATAAATGAAGGAGTTGAGGTTATGGTTTTCCCATAACCATGATTTGCCACAATTTTTAGTAGTTGAGGTTTTACATAGCTAGCTATTTACTTGCGACATTCACAACACACACTAAATACTCTGTTTCTCTCTACCAAATTCTATTTTCCTTTCTCTGGGCACAAATAGCGATAGTGTCTATAAGATACCTGCAATAATTTTCTTGTGGACTTTCAGGCACCTCCATTTACAGCAGGTATACTTTACCAAAACAATTAGTGATTTCTAGAATACACTAAATGGCTGTAACACTGGGACAAAATACCCTGAAATTATTCCTAGAGCATCATCAGACAAGCATTTTATCGCATGCTCATGACTGGCCACTCATGGCTCTTCGTGGGACATTTGGACGACACGATATGCCTCCCACATGCCTCCCATTCCTTTTGCTTTTCTTTTCCATCACAAAAAAAGACCCAGCCCCTGTCTTGACGGTGGCGTTTTGGTGCCACAAGGTGCCTGGCTCCCACACTTGTGTTCCTTCCCAGCATCTGCATGGGAAGGAACACAAGTGCAAACTTTCCCTCCTCTGTACAAATAAAAATAAATAAAAGGGGGAGAGGAATGGGGCTGTTCCTCCTCCCCTTCTTTTTAAAATTTTATTATCTATATCTACGCAGCACAGTGCAAAATGTATTTCTCAAAGTTCCAAAGACAAACATCTTTTGAAATGTCATGGAGCTGCAAACATGTAGGACTATGGAAAGCTGCTTCTCCCCAGCTGTATTTTCCTATGAGCTAAGCATTCAGAACCATGAGTCACTCCCCCCTTTGCCAAAAAAAAGAGAGCAGTGAAATGAAATGGAAGCTGTTTTTAGGATCATTATATAGATCAGCCTTCTCCAACCTGCCCTCCAGATGTTTTGGATCACAACTCCCAGCTTTCCATGCTAGTTGTGGTTGGTGGGAGTTGAAGTCCAAAGCATCTGGAGAGTACGAGGTTGAATAGGGCTGATACAGATCCTCTTCTTGAAACTCCAGCAATCCATCCATTAAAATCCATTTTTGAAGAAAACATCCAGTGGATTCCTGAGGCAACATACTGTCTGTGACCAGTTTTTGCAGTCTTCATTTAAAAAGAAGCTTCATTTCTAAGAATGGAGGGAGCATTACTAGGAATGTTTTTCAACAAAGCTGGTTCAAATCACAGCCTGATTTGGGGGATGGGAACCTTCCAAATGTTGCTATTCAAAAACCTAAAACAAGTCTTAAATAGTTTAATTTGTGGCATGCATTTCTGGATTTCTACAAACAGATTCTCCTCTCAAAACAACACAGCTTAACAGATGAATGGAACAAGTCTTTTAATACAAGAATCAAAGTGAATGCCCATCCATTGGAGGGAGTTTACTGGCACAATAGGCACATCTGCAATACTAACAACTTACAATAGCAACAACTAAAAGGTGTTTTTTCCCCTCCTAAATTAGACACATTTGCAATAGTAACAACTTACAACAGCAACAACTAAAAGGTGGTTTTCCCCACTCCTAAATTAAAGAACAGAGGGTGGGGGGTGGGAACAGAAGTAGATATTTATATGAAAGGACTTGTGAGCTTGGTTCTGATACTAATCACAAATGCCTGGGTTGAACATGTGCAGAGGCACTCTGTTCCTTACTTCTTACTGTATGTTCACATGCCTGAGTCACTATTTTAGAACTTCAGGGTTCTATTGAAAAAACAAAATAGATCCCTCAAGCCTAACGGCTGTCCACATACAATACATGCATATCCCTTCCCAATATTTATTGGCTGCATATCCATAACTTTCCACTCTCCATTTACTAGTTCCATATATCTGAGTGTTCAGATATAATCAATTGTGATCTGGATTAAGACCAGCGTCGAGTTGACTATTAGTCAATGGTGTGTTTGATTGACACATCCCCTACACCATCCCCCCTCAGTTTGCCTGCTGTTATCCCATCAGCTATTGCAAGTTCTGCTGGCTGGACTAGAACAGCAGCCACCATTTTGGTCTCATTTGCCAGGGGACTCTGTAGTTGCCAAAAATAACCAACTGTGTGTGACGAAATAGTCAACGGTGCCCGACACATGATAACCAATGGTTGTTCAAATAATCAACTCTGCATAGCATTGGTTATTTCAGCCAAATAACCAACTACAGTGTCAAAAATTCCCAACAGATGACACAATAACCAACTGTTGACTATTTCATCCACCGTTTACTATTTAATCCACCATTGGTTATTGTGTCATCTGAACCCAGTCAGAATTTCGAATTTGCGAAGCGGAATGAATGGAATGTCAGCTTTGGCAAGAGTACTTGATCTTTGCCAGTCAGTGCTCAATTGCACTTTCTGAACTTGGGTCAGAACCAGCAAGCCTCCAGTCAACGTTCCATACTTTTTGCCTCTAGTATCATGTCATATAAGAAACTCTGAGGTTGTCAGCCAGAAATAGAAAATATTTGTTCCAAGGTCCTTCTAGATTCCACAGCTAGACAAGTTACTCAGAGTTACAAATTGCATGACAGCTTGGTACTAGCGATTTGCCAGCATACATGGTGTGCCTCATATGCACATCTATTGTAACAGGAAAAAATGCATTTTAGATTAGAATGAGATGTATTGTATTTACTCTGGAGCATACTGGACAGCAAGCAGCATTGTATAATCATCGTGAATGAATGTATTGTAAATCATATCCTTGAGTGATAAAAGAAAATTTCTGCTTACTAAATGGGGGTTTCAGCCATTACTTTGCATTTGCAATCTTTACTTACATTTGTTTCAGCTTGGTGTATATAAATTGTCAACATAAGAAAGATGTTGATAAAATAAAAAAGGAGTGGGAGGTATTTAATGCTATCACAAAGAGTGTCAGAGTGACAGTTTAAAAAAGCATTTTTCTAAATTCTATCAATTATACAAACTAACAAAATATAAATCAAACATGTAAATGATTATATTTCTAAGATGTGTATTTCTAATTGTAGTTGGAACATGCCCATGGGGTGTACTGAGTTCTGGGATCTGTTCAGTGGGGCCATGGTATCTTCAAATGGATTCTAATGAAAATTGATGACATCCTGTAACCTTTCCTATCAGCCCTCACCCCCTTCTTCAGAGATCAACTTGTCAGGCGCAGTGTCGTTATTTCCTACTTGAAAACAAATTCACTTTGACTTCATTTTGCGCTATGTTTCTTGGAAGGAATGAAGCAGGAATTCATCTCTGGCTACTTTAAACATGACAACTTTGCTTCAGTGTTTTGTTTTCATCACTGAATAGAATGTAATGTTTGAAATAAATCACCTTCTGTCTGATGATGTGAATTAAGTCATCTTAATGTGAATTAGCTAACCGCTAACCATCAAACGAAGGACAGGGACTACTGTCACATGACAAGCAGCTGAAAATTAATGCAGTGCATTCAAGAAGTTCATTTACAGGGATGTGCAAAATTGCAATAAAAAACAAGGAGGATGTAAAGATGGCTAATTTTAACTAAAATTTAGCAAAATCTAATGGGATGGTTAGGATTATGAAAACTCAACCTCCTCTGATACAGATTACCCCTCTCCCCATCAGTTCCCAGGGAAAACCCTGCTTCCTATTGTTCTTGTTGCAAACTCTTGTTTCCTATTTATAATACTGTGTATGTCAAGAATTATTGTTCATCCTCAATTAGATAGTTTCCCAATTGTGGAGATCTATGACATGGAGTACAGAGGCATATAAACTTTAGATCCTTTATTCAGTTTACCGATTGAGTTCTGTTTCAAACTTCCATGCAAATAAGGAACTGGGAACTAGTAATCAGTTTCTGCATCATCAGTTAGCATCCATTTTGCCTAAGTACAGCTTGAGGTATCATATTTTTCTGAGCACTATATAGCACATTCAAAGGTTTTGTAAATGCTGTGTGGTTTGTGGTTGCAATGTATTATAGGTACCTGAACTTGTGACCTAATTTCTGATGGAAAGTCACAGCTGATTCCTAAATCATGTCCCTTCCACTAGTTGCTCAAAAAGCTGTCCCTTCTTTAAAAATGGAAACCATTTCAAGGTTGTGTGTTCCCCTCAACTCCCCACCTACCCACATTCCAATGCATTTTCCATGTTAGACAAGATGTTGTGCTTACGTGCTCCAGAATTTGAGCAGACAGGGCAGCAATATGGTGGTGATTCTCTTCTGTATAGTCATTCTAGGTAGCATTGTTCATTTTCAAAAAGCATGCCCCAACACAGCCCTGAATTCATGTTGTGTAATTTTTATACTTTTTGGTGTATGTACACATAAATAAACCTGTAAGGCCCAAGGAAAGTCAATGTAGCTCTGAGCTTGCTTTCAAAAGATAAACAAGGAAGAGGTGTGTTTGCAGACTTACTAATATAGGGATGCTGTTTCCTTCACCAGAGCAAGTGTGGATAGGGTTGAACTGAGCTACCATTCATGATGCCACTTAACAGAAATCAAATATCCCTTAATTTCTTACACATAACCTTTCGCTCACACTATTTTGGCAATTGCAATGGAGATGCAGTAACATATTTTAATCTTTACTTGCCAAACATGCACCAGGTCAAAAAATTAAAAAAATTCAGAGTAAATCGATTAAGAGTCTGTGGCGTATTAAAAATGAACAAGTTTATTATGAGTTTAAAATAATCTGGAAAATGGTCTTTGTTTTGAGATAGCCACAGAACACAGTTAGCAATCATTTTTCGACTTTCCTGCCAGAAAATTATGCCAATATTCCTGGAGATTCAACTAAATGTATTAATCAGATTTCACCTACTCTCTTTTTTTCCTGCTTATTTTCCCATGTTCTCCATGCATGTTAATTATACCATTTTAACAAGAAAGCTTCAAACAATAGATCATGATTGGATCTTACCTATATGCAATTTGATATCTCACTAGATCAAAGAACCTTTTATTATAGAGCAGCTCTAGACATGACATAGATGCAGGGAGAACAGGAAGCAGACATACCCAGTACTATCTATTGTTGTGTCTCTACATTATTGTACTCCACACTGCGATGCACAAATTGTCCCTGCATTCGGAGCACATTCATTCTCTTCGCTCCTCTGATGCCATGTTTCTCGCCTGCCCAAGGGCCTCTACTTCCCTTGCTCGGCTTCGTCCATTTTCGTCTGCTGCCCCTTACGCCTGGAACGCTCTTCCAGAACATTTGAGAACTACAAGTTCAACCACAGCTTTTAAAGCTCAACTAAAAACTTTTCTTTTTCCTAAAGCTTTTAAAACTTGATGTTGTGCAGACTTCTACTGTTACTTTCTACTGTTAGTTTTTCCCTACCCTGTGCCTGCTTACCCTTCCCTGTACCTGTTTGCATTCTCTTCCCCTCCTTATTGTTTTACTATGATTTTATTAGATTGTAAGCCTATGCGGCAGGGTCTTGCTATTTACTGTTTTACTCTGTACAGCACCATGTACATTGATGGTGCTATATAAATAAATAAATAAATAAATAATAATAATAATAATAATAATAATAATAATAATAATAATCCCAATGTGTGGTAGTATTGATAGGAGAAGTAAGAGACAAAAGTTTCATTTTTAACAGGACAGGGAAGTGCAGTAAACAGGAAATAAGGCAATTGCCCACCCAGAGGCACATCTCTGTCATATCCAAATAAGCCACTTTCATAAGGAAGTGTTTTAACTGACTAGGAATAATTACATGTGCATTTGCTGAATCGCCAATTCCACGGACACAAATTATGCATCTCTCCCCAATTCAAGAGAGGGAAACACTCTGCTTTTCATTCAAAATTATTGGGGGAACTCTTAAAGATGTCTATCTGTCCCCAATCCTTCTTCCTTACAAAATTCTTGTTTCCTTTATACAGAGACCAATACAAATACATAAGATGCATAATTTGGTAGGATTTGACACAGGCTTTCCCTGGTCTATAACTACTGCTGCTGGGTTTATTTTATTTTATTTATTTATTTATTTTATTGGTTTTACATGTATATTTAAACTTCTAAAACTTTATATTATGCTTTGAGTTGTTGTATTTTATGGTGTTAATTGTGAACTGGCAAGAGAACCTTGGCTATTGAGCAGTATAAAATAATAATAATAATAATAATAATAATAATAATAATAATAATAATATTCACCAACAACTGGCCATTAAATTCAACCTTATCGAACAACCTACACCAAACTATACATACTCCCCTGAAACAATCTTGGAAACTGCAGATCATAAAATATACTGGGCTAGAACAATTCATACTGACAAAACAATAACTTGCAACCGACCAGACATAACGGTCATAGACAAAAAAGAAAAACACACATACACATCAATATAGCAATACCGAATGACAAAAATGTTGTTGAAAAGGAAGAGGAAAAGAGAGAAAAATATACACCACTGGCCATGGAAGTCAAAGAACTATGGCAACAGGAAAAGGTCACAATTATTCTGTTAGTCACATCAGTCGCTGGCATCACATTAAAAAAATCTATACTGAAAACCTTCAAAAACTTGGCCTTCCAAAATACATCCACACCACCATCCAGAAAGCAGTCATACTTAAAACATGCTCAATTGTCAGGAAATTCCTGAATCTGTAAAAGACAGCATGACTTGGCAATGCCCGTCATGTGCATCTAGAAAAACCGCCATGAGCGAGAAAGAGATGACAATAATAATAACAACAACAACAGCAGCAGCAGCAGCAACACTTGGGAAATGGCCATTGACTATTATTCTATGTGTGGGTCTCCTGCCCTCTGTGCTATCCTAAGAGATTTATTATTAAAGAATACCACCTGTTCCCTGTTCTGTGTTTCCCTGTCAAAGGGTTACATGTAGGCTGCCACTAAATTTGATGGACAGGGAATCTGAACCTTTATCTAAGTGGAAAACAGGAGATTGTAGCTGTGTTTGCAGCTGTTCTACTAACCACCAAGCCATGGAGGTCTCTGAAAGGGTAGATGCTTTGGGCTCTTTTCGCAGCATATTCATTTATTGTGTGTTGGGGAAATGCAGAAAGGGATCCGTGACATCATCATGGCATCCATATTATCATTTTATGTTTGATGCCTTCCATGCATATTTGGTTGTTATCAGTGCCCACCGTTATAATTGCTGGGTGGTAGTGGAGTTGTGAGGTCCGTGAGAATGTCTGTTACCATTTCTGTTATCTCGTTTCTATTTGTGTTGCTTTTTTCTTTCTGCTTTGCTGCTGGGATGTTATGCTGGAATGACACAACTGAAGCTGTGTTGTAGTGGCAGCTGGCATAGCAGGACCAGAGGATCAGTCAGCCTATGACACTAAAAGCTGTCCAGTCTAGAGTTATCTGATGGCCTATGAAAACTAGTAATTGCTTGCAAGTTGCTCACTGAGAATCAGTGACTTGGATGCCAGTTGTTAAGACGGTGTTCAGAAAATGCACATCATGCCATTGATTTTAACAGAGCTCCAGCACTGTTTGGATGAGGAAGATATTGAACTCTAGTTTTTGGTATTGTCAGAGTGGCACTTGAAATAACATTTTAGAATCAAAAGACATTCAGTTCAAGAGAAGAATTAACACTCTTTAAATCCACTTGCTCCAAAAAACATGGAAATAGTACATAAAGGCAACAAGAGGCCTGGGAAGAGGATGTTTGAATACTTCCTTCAGTGACCTCCTTCACTGAGAGTCCTGGACCTGGTGCTACCATCTGCTGATGAGGCCTAAAGACTCAAGGCATCTTCTATTCAGCAAAGAGTGCTAATGAAATGGCGCTGAAATTTTAAGGGTTTTGAAAATGTTCTTATTATTGTTCAGCTTTACCATATAAGCCGCTAAGAACTTTTGGTTGAAAGGAAGCATACACATATTCTAAATAAATGAAACCAACAAATGACTGTAAGCAATGAATGAGAAGCAGCTTTCTAAGATCTCAGGCAGGAGTCTTTTCCCCAGCCCACAAACTTGAGACCCTTTTAGCTGGAGGTACAGAGGATTGATTGATGCTAGACTTTATTCTGAGTTGTACTTTTATGCTGTAGTTTTAGATGCTTTTGAACTGTGGTGTTGGAGGAAAATTCTGAGAGTGCCTTGGACTGCAAGAAGATCAAACCAGTCCATACTCCAGGAAATAAAGCCAGACTGCTCACTTGAGGGAATGGTATTAAAGGCAAAACTGAAGTACTTTGGCCACATAATGAGAAGACAGGATACCCTGGAGAAGAGGCTGATGCTAGGGAAAGTGGAAGGCAAAAGGAAGAGGGGCCGACCAAGGGCAAGATGGATGGATGATATTCTGGAGGTGACAGACTTGACCTTGGGGGAGCTGGGGGTGGCAATGGCCGACAGAAAGCTCTGGCGTGGGCTGGTCCATGAAGTCACGAAGAGTCGTAAATGACTGAACGAATAAACAACAACAACAACATTGCATTTTAAGATATATTTTCTGGTTTTAATTGTTGTGAACTGTCTAGAGAGCTACAGTTATTGGGTGGTATAGAAATGTAATAAACAAACAAACATTTGAGCCTAGGATCTGTATGCCTAGTGTGTATTTTATGACTGAGCTATGTGTCTCCCCTATTAATTTCAGTATTGGTGCTTCTTGAAGAGGAAGAATATTTGGACTGAAAGACTGAAGAAGCATTGTCCAACAGAAACAGGAAACATCCTAGGTCTAATTCTCAAAAAGTGATAAAACTCTGCCTGGGCTGGACCATTTAAGAGTGCAAGTGAAGGCTCACATGTTTAAATATATCTCCATTTTTAAAAAATCACATAGGAAACTAGATTTTAGGGTGAACATGCTTGTTTGATAGATAGATATATGGTATAGTGGAGAATTCAATTATATGACTTCCTACTTGCAGTCTGAGGTTAAGGCTATCCATGGCTACTAGTCATGATGGCTATATATTACCTCTAGTATCGGAGGCAATATGGCTCTGTATGCCAGTAGCAGGAGAGCATGAGCAGGAGGGTGCTATTGCACAAATGTCCTGTTTGTGGACTTCCAATAAGGATCTGGTTGGCCACTGTGGGAACAGAATACCGGACTAGATTCTGTTTTGTCTGATCCAGCATGATTGTTCTTAAGTGTTGCCATCCAAATAGGATACCACGTCAGTGAGAACTAGGCCATAGATATTAGGCTACAATCCAACCTACTGCAGAGGAGAGGTCTTGTCCTCAAAGGGTAAGCCCCTTCTTTTATTTACAAGAGTTGTTTAAAAAAAACACCCCCCCCACATATTTCCTCTTCCCAGAACATTCCTCCCTCCCAATCATCCAGCCAAAAACAGCCCGTTAAATCCCATTTCTCCATAGTCTCATCTCACACACACACAGGCTGCCATCCTGTATCCACTTATCTGGGACTAAACTCCATTGAAATTTAACTAAATCACCACCACCAAAAAAAAAAGGAAAAGCATCATGAAAAGAGGACAAGGAAGGGTAGAGATTTGCATTGAATTTGCATATGCTAATTTATATGTATCGATGCAAATTTAGAAAAAGTTATGATTTAAATCAGTGGTGGGCAACTTGTGGGCTCCCACATGTTTTGGCCTACAACTCCCATTATCCCTTACAGCTGGCTAGGCTGGCTATGGCTGATGGGAGTTGTAAGTCAAAACATCTGGAGGGCCACAAGTTGCCCACCGCTATTTAAATAGGAATACAATAAATCTCACCTTAGTGCGGGACATGGTTACCCCAGTGCCTGCTCAGTGTGCTGTCCAGGTGCTAAGTATTGCTGTGCAACTTCAAGGGCCTTGCTGCTCCTTCTTTATTTAAACTGGACTTGGAATGGGGAGTCCTTTAAACAGTAGGGAAGGGGTATAGAATACAACTCATATCATCACTGGCTATGCTGGCTAGTGCTGATGGGAGTTGTGATCGATCACATCTGGAGGGCCACACGTCTCTCAATCCTAAAACAGAGGATACCTTCAAATAGAGCACTGGCTTCTCACAAACCTTCAGAGGACTGTCCTCTGTAAAGTAGGACACCCTAGATTACGCTGTCGGTTGTCTAGCCTTTGTTTTCCCACCTGTTCAGGCTCTCTACTTGCCTATGCACAAATAAAGGCCTGTTTTTCTGTTCTATCCCCTATCCAACCTCTTTCCTTTCTCTTTATTGGGGCTGGGGTTCAGTCCTCACTGAATTATTTTCAGTTTTATCTCTCCTCACTTAATTATTTCCCCTCCCAGCTACAAATTTAAGTTATGTCCCCTAGTGGCAGTTGCTACTAAGCATACGTCATTTGAACTACATAAGGCCTAGTAGAAAACATCATCATATTACAATTGCACAAAAACTAAACAGAAGTTGCATCTCAGCAACATACTTGCATTTCTCTGTGTGGAGTGGGGGGCCGGGAATTCTATAACTTCAAAGAGAGCTAAGTTTAAACTATGTTTCCTCTTACAACAAAAATGTGAAAAACAACCAGGAAAAAAACCTACTTTCCTCATTTGTAAATCTGTTGTAACTCAGCTATTTTATCTGATTTCTCTGAAACGTGGATATTATCTCTAATACAAATGAATTTCTATACCAAATTTCAAACTATTGTGGCAAATCATCCCATGATTTACTGTTGCTTAACTATAGAACTAATCTTTAAAAAGAGTAAAGTTGATTAGGTTATTAGAATGAGTTATAGCTTCTGGAATATTTGCAAGGGTGCGATCTTATAGCTCTCAAGTACATGTACATTTTAAAAAAATTGCATCTAACCTTCAAAACTTTACAACACTAGAAACGAAGGAATTTCTACATCTCATGCTGCAAGCAGAGAATTTTTAAACCAGAAAGAGTTGCAGGACTGCTTTTGCTTCATTTCTAGGTTGTAGGGTGAAGGGAAGGGGAGAAAGTATTGTGAAACAAGAGACGGGATCTGAACTGGCAGTGACTGATCAAGGAAGGGATCTTGGGGTTTTGGGGAAACGTTCAATGGAAACATTGACCCAGACCTCATTTGCATATCACAGTGGCAATTCCTGGGTTGTTTAATCCAGGAATTACAGGGATGAGCAAAGTATCTGAACTGCACAGTTGTTTGTTTTTAATATACAACCCAAGAATGCCCCATTCCTGGGTTGTTTTGTGATGTGTGAAACTCTGAGTTGTTTAACCCATAAACAAATCATGAGGAACTGGATTAATTCTGGATTGTTTCATTTCATTTCTTATATTTCTATCCTGCCCCATAGCTGAAGCTCTCTGGCCGGTTCACAAAAATTAAAAACCATTAAAATACTTTATATAAAGTATAAAACCATAAAACAGATAGCACACAACAACATATACATAAAACAATTTAAAACTTTCAGCCGGAGGCTATCCGGGGTGGGGGGATCTACTCTACTGCTTTAAAGCACTTTGAAAATGTTTTGAAAACTGTATATGGAGTGTGTCTTGGGCCCCAACAGTTGTCAAAACTGTTATAAAGCACTTTAAGGCGCTTTAAAGCAATAGTGTAGATTCTGCCCAGGATCTGATAAAAAAGACTCGTTATATACTGCCAAATGCCTAAGGACCCATAAACAACCCAGAGTTTCTGGGTTCACATGTCACAAAACAACCCAGTATCTTGGGGTGTTAATCAAAAGCAGAAATGATGAGCATACAGCTCATGTATCATAGAATCATAGAAGCCTATAAGTAACCCCCTAGTCAATCCAGGAATCTACTTTAAAGCATACCTGTCCAGTTGCCTCTTGAATGCCTCTAGTGGGAGAGCTCACAACCTCCCTAGGCAATTGGTTCCATTGTCGTACTGATCTAACAATCAAGAAGTTTTTTCCTGATGTCCAGCCGGAATCTGGCTTCCTGTAACTTGAGCCCGTTATTCCGTGTCCTGCACTCTGGGAGGATCGAGAAGAGATCCTGGCCCTCCTCTGTGTGACAACCTTTTAAGTATTTGAAGAGTGCTATCATGTCTCCCCTCAATCTTCTCTTCTCCAGACTAAACATGCCCAGTTCTTTCAGTCTCTCCTCATAGGGCTTTGTTTCTAGACCCCTGATCATCCTGGTTGCCCTCCTCTGCACATGATCCAGCTTGTTTGCATCCTTCTTGGTGCCCAGAATTGGATGCAATATTCAAGATGAGGCCTAACCAGTGCCGAATAGAGGGGAACCAGTACCTCACGTGATTTGGAAGCTATACTTCTATTAATGTATCCCAAAATAGCATTTGCTTTTTTTGCAGCCACATCACAGTTGGCTCATATTCAGCTTGTGATCTACAACAATTCCAAGATACATGTTTTTATACTGTTTGTTTTATATTTTGAATGGTTTTAGTTTTTGTGAACCGCCCAGGGAGCTTCAGCTATTGGGCAGTATAAAAATGCAATTATTAATAATAATAATAATAATATCCTTCTTGTCTGTAGTATTGCTGAGCCAAGTATCCCCCATCTTGTTACTGTGAATTTGGTTTCTTTTTCATAGTTGTAGAACTTTGCATTTATCCCTATTAAATGTCATTCTGTTGTTTTCTGCCCAGCGCTCCAACCTATCAAGATCACTTTGAAGTTTGTTTCTGTCTTCCAGGGTATTAGCTATCCCACCCAATTTTGTGTCATCTGCAAATTTGATAAGCGTTCCCTGCACCTCCTCATCCAAATCATTAATAAAAATGTTGAAGAGTACTGGGCCCAGGACTGAGCCCTGCAGTACCCCACTCATTACCTCTCCCCCCCTTTTTTTAACTACTTGTATAGTTCAATTTGCAAACAGAATTTTTATAACATTTACTCCACTTGTCCCTGCACTTCCTAAGTTAAAAACCCCAGGAACTGCTGCCGTGACATGCCAACCAGCTCCCAGTGTACAGTTGTTGTGAAAAAGGCAACTTCCATATTGGGGATCTAAAACAAATTTGCCAATATTTATAATGCTCTTATACAAACCTATGGAGCAACCACACTGTGTACACTTCTGGTCATCACACCTCCAAACATATATCATAGAGTCAGGAAATAGGGTGCATGCAGAGAAAAGTTTTCAGTTGAGCTGAAACATGTAGACACTCAAACAACATGTTTAACTGTGAGGGAAATCGCAAGACACGCACACTGGTGGGGCATCTGCCTTCAGCAGATACTGGTGGCTATGGCCCCAAGTGCAGGAAGCCAATTTCCTGCTTCTAGTAGTTTAAGTATATTTGACTATGATCAAAGTATGTTTGAAAGAGTTTATTGTTGTTCCACCTTTACCACAGCTCTTATTCTATCCCATCGGTTTAGACCCAAAACTGGGCTAAAATCACTGAATGAATCACTACTTGTTCATGTCTACTAGCAAGTTGCCATCCTGTCAGCCAGTTCACTGCTTTTTGTCCCAACGAATCTGGGAACCCAACAACACAATAACCATCTTCTAAAGAATGAAAGTCCCCAGCTGGGAAATGATGATGGAAAGTAATGAGTGTGAGCTCATGAGCAAGAGTCCGTATATATGAGATTTTGCCAAGTCTTGGAATTTTTCAGTCTGTGGAACAATGCTGGATACAAAGAGTTTAGTGATGTTTCTACATTCTGTCAGGTTGAGCAAAACATGTACTTGTTTCTTATTTACTCCTACAAATCATCCTCATAGGTGCGTCTTCTCTGCCTAGCAGAATACAAAAAGAAACATTAGGTCTCTTTATACCCAGCATTACTTCAGTTATCTTCAGTGCTATTTCCGGTGGTTCTCTCCAGACGAGAGGGATGCAGACTAATTTCCTCTGGCAATAATGATGCGCAATGTCTGTCTGTCTAACCCGCGCAGTGAGGGGAAGCTCCAGCTGATCACGCCCCAAGACCTTTCTTGGACTTTGCTCAGTTGTCCCCAAAGCTAACTACTGTAACCAAATGCCACTTCCCTTTCTCCTTAGCAGCTCGGCAGCAGCCAGCTCTCTCGCTCCCGCCCCACCCACGCGTCAGCCTTTGGCTGGCCCCTGGGACTGAGGGGAAAGGAAGGGGAGGATCAATTCTGCTCCCCTCCCGAGCACGAAAGGTGACGTCATTATCCGGGCTCTCCGCGGCGGCGCTCTTCGCACCGCGGGTCACAATGGAGCCAAAACCAAGCTCAACCGAAATGAAACGGCCGCGCAGCCGCCCGCCTCAGTGAGCGCGGCCTGGCCCTGTTAAGCCAGGCCCCGCTCGGCCGCCGTCATCATCGCTCATCTCCCATCAACGCTGTCACCAGTCGGCCCCTCCCCCCGCCTGACACACACACACACACACACACACACACCCCGCGCCAGGGACGCCCGCCACAGTCCGGCAGCGACCCCTGTCCCACTGCCCACCACCCATACAAGGCAAGGCGTAAAACTGCAGCTGCTGCCTGCTCTGCCTCGGGGACACGGAAGGGGGGCTGTGGGAGTGACTGACACACAGGAAAGGGAGGGGGTCACGCTCGCCGCCGCGGACGCTGTTTGGGTGGCGGGGCCGGCGCCGCTGCGTTGAATCGGAGTCTGCGCTGCTGCTGCTGGCCGAGCCCTGCCAGAGCCGCCATATTGCCCGGGACACAGACACTCCGTCGCTGCTGCTGCCGCCGCCGACTTCGCCGCGACTTTGCTCGTAATCGCACCGCGGTTTTCTTTCTCCTCTTCCAGAGCTAGGCTCCGTTGCCTTCCCGCAGCCGGCCTTGCCGAACAGAGCCCCTTCCCCAGAATCTCATACTTCCGCGTCCTTCTCGAGGGACTGAGCGTATCTGATTCCCCCGGACTGGGAGGAACTGGAGACTGCAGGCCCGGCCCAGCGTAACGGGAGCTGCCTGGCAGGAAAAAGCGCCAACCCAGGCCTCGCCGCTGAACGCCAGCACTGCAGCCGCCGCTGGGAAGCGGCCGCACCAAACAGCTGGTGACGCAAAACTAAAAAAAAAAAAAAGTGGGGGGGGGAAGCCGCCCAGGCGCCCCCGAAAGGAGACTCTCCGCCAGGTTCGCGAGACAGCGGGCGTCTTCCTACAGCGCCTGGGGTAGGCTAAGCCAGCGTCTCGAGTAGCAGCAGCAACAACTCGGCTTCTCACCGGCATGAGACGTAGCCCCGTTGGTTGCTGCTGCTGCGGCTCCTGCCGCCTGGGATGAGAAAGTCTTCGGCCACACCCGCCGCAGCCGCCTCCTCCTCCTCCTCCCCCCATCGCCAGCAGAACCAGCAGCAGCGGCGCCCGGGAGCGAAGCGGGCCTCGGCACTAGACCCAAGAGCAGCGGCGGAAACAGGGGACGCTGTGTGGGGGTGAGCGAGTCGGAAAAGGGGTTGGTTGCTGTGGCCCGCCGGGGGAAGAAAGGGGGCACTCGGTGGGGAAGCAGGAGTCCGGGGTGGGGGGAACCCCGGTGTCTGCTGTTCGTGCGTGTGTCAAGTGTGCCTCGGAGTGAGAAGTGTCTGTTCGTCCGTGTGTCAGTGTGTTTTGGAGTGAGAAGGGAAAATGGCTGACGACTCCTCATTCTCTCTCTGCCCGGCCCCTGTCCTGGGCCTTGCGGGAGAATGGGGCGCGCACACCCCGTATCCGCAGTCCCCGAGAGGGTGGGGGGAACATGACCTGCAGAGCTGGCCGGCTGCTGGCCTGACCCCCTCCTTAAATAGCTGGGAAAGCTGGCAAACAAAGTCAAAGGGTTCCCGGCGCAGCTTCGCCCGGCATTTAGTTCCTTTTGATTCTCGTTTCACTTCACACCGAACGCCATTACTGAGGTGGAGTGATTGGAATCGTGTAGGCCTGGGCTACGCCAGGAAACAAGGCCTTGCTCAGGCTCTTTCTTTCTGAATCCGGTTTCTAAACGACCAGGCTCAGCGCTTTCGTCTTCATTGTAAACATTATTGTCATGGGTGCAGGTGGGCTGTGTCATGGCCGCACTCTCAGTAAATCCGTCTTATTGTAGGATAAGCCTTCAGTATTATATATCCCTTCTCCGTTAGGTTCGGAAATATTATATGTTGGTTCTTTATGTGTGTTCAGTGTTTTATAACATCATAGTTAAGTTATTGTGCAAAATCTACTCTACAGTTCACTTTGTCTGTTTAATCTTTTAAAAAACAATTTTTGTAACTCCGGAAAAACACGATCTCCTTGGTATATTTATGAATATTCGACATAGTTTTAGAGCACATAGCATTGCTTTGTGAATACTTAAGCACTTGTAGGAGGCAATTTTATTTTTATAGAAATTATTGGCAAAACTGTATTATTTTAATAGAGCAGGTTTGCAGCCATAGCAATGTTTTTTGTTTTGTTTACAGGAGTGGGGGATGGGGTTAACTTCAGAACCCATCATGTATGCCAAATGTGAATGGAAAAAGAAATTTAAGGCTGCAGTTCTATGCACACTTGTGACTTAAATCCCACTGAACTCAGTGGATCTTCTGAATAAATATTCATAGGATTAGGTTACATGTAAAGTAAAGTATTTTGTTAGGATTTTCAAGACGCTGTAAACTTGATTTAAATACTTTCCCAGTACTGTGCTGTTTTGCAAGTAACCTAATTTTGCATAGCATATTAAGATATGATTGTGATACAAATTTTATTTGGAATTTTGTACTGACGTAAACTTGAAATTTGGGGGTGTGGCTGTGTAGTTGCCTGTGTCTAGAATATAAAAGGGAAACATGGCCATAGTATCACTTCAGTCCATCCAGTTTTTGTATAGTATACTGTATACCTGGTGCCACAGCAACTTATACAAGGCAAATATGTGTTACTTGGTTCCTATTAGTTCCCCCCTCCATTTGTATCATACTGAGTTATATAGCTAGAAAGAATCCTTTGGAAGAATGGGATTTAATTGAATTCATAGTTCAATTGAATGGGATTTAATTGAATTCATGGATTGGGATTTTAATAGTGTCTGTTCCACTTCAGGAAAACATGGATGAAAAATAAACAACTTTTACATGAGATGCAGATAGTTCTAGTAATTTCTTAAACTGTAGGTATGCTTTTATGCTGGTTTTGAAATACATTTTTTCTTAACGAGGACAGGCATGTTACCTTTAAAATTAGATGGGTGCAATTACTTCTCAAAATATTAATGCATTTCTCATCTCATCTGGAGTTAAGAATGGTATATCACTGAGATTTATGAATTGCTTTGAACAAAATTATTAATATAACAAGGAGCACGCAGCAGTGCAATTTCCTCATGTATTTATTTATTTGGAGAAATTACTAACACACTCCCATCCTAAACATGGAAGTAAGCACCATTGATTTGAAATGATATTTATTTCCAAGTAAGAATGCTATGCATTCTTTCTTGGCTGTATATCCCATTGAAAACAGTGGTGATTGCTTCTTAGTTATGTTTAGGATGGGCTGTAAGAGTGTACTTGTGAGTCTGCAGTAGAGTAACTTTTCACCTTTTAAATTCATCCCTTTCCATGCCTTTCATATAGATAATAAATATAGATAAAAACACACAATCTGCCTCTGTCACTTTCAGCCTGTTCAGTGTCTTGCTAAAGGCTAGCTTCAAAGAAAAAGAACAAGTTATTTTGATTCTTAGGATATCATTATTATAAACGTTACAATATATTCACATGACTGTAATTGGGTGCTTCATTATGAAATTGAAAGGTAGGATACAAATCTTAGAAAGAATAAATGTCTTATGTTATCAACGCTTATGTTTGTTCCAAAACACTGGGAATGTTACAAGGCCAATATTAGAAACATTCAGAATTGGGGAAAGAAATAGCTACTTAAGACTATAGCAGTGTTTATAGTGAGGGGCAAGGGATATAGCATTTAAAATGTAGAATGTAACAGTTTTCAGAATTGTTTCCAAGGAGGAACAGGTTGTCTATTGTCTAGATTGGTCGACGTTCTTTTAAGACATCTGGAAACATGTATGATACTAGAAAAGGTGTTCTGGACGATGACATGTTAAAAGCTATTCTTGAAGTAACTGTTTTTGAAGTGGGGACAAACCAGCATCATGTCTTGGAGATGTCTTATTTATATTGACTTTCAAAGATGGTTTGTTGAAAACTGCTTGATGTATTAACATATAACTTTATATTTTTAGAATGCTAGTTAAATCCAGATTACTATTTCATGTGTACCATATTAACTTTTTAAACTCTGCACAATGTCATATTACAACAGGAAATGTGTATCCATGAACTCTCAATGTATGTTTAAAGTTTTCTAATTCCTTTATAAGAAAAACATATTGGAGAATTATTGTATACAGATTTGACTTCATATATTTCTGTCTGTCTTGATATTTTAGATACATGTTCAATTTTCACAGTTTAAGTCCAGTTGTGGGCAATGGGACTCTGCTTGGTTAATTGACATGTGGATCCCAAATACTCAGAAGTAAGTTCCTTAATTTAATGAACTTTTAAGTATTTAAATTTTGGATTGCAGTAGGATATCATCATTTGAGTTACATAGTTGTTGGGGCAAGGCCACTTCTCTAACATGATGCCCTTCAGAAATTTTGGACTACAACTCTCAACATTCCTGACCATTGGCTATTCTGGCTGGGGCAGATGGGAGTTGAAGTCCAAAACATCTGGAGGGCACCAGGTTGGGGGAAGGCTTAGGTAAGGGAACAGAATGAAACACTATTCTGTTTCTCTCCCCCCGCCCTCTGTGCTTGAGTGGTTTTGGTTGCTTTGTCATGAGCTTGGGACAAAACTTTGCTATATGCTTAGAAACAGGGATACTTGCCACTTCATGCAAATAATGAAAATTGTGAAGGGTAGAAATTAAACTTTTAACAGTAATTCCTTACCTTTCACTATACTAATCATACTCGAATGATATTCCCCAAGACTTGGTCCATCTATCAAAATTTTTGTATGCCTTATTGCTTATGCTGCTTTTTTCTGTTTTTCTTTCTTTTACAGCCGTCTTACAATGTTTCTTGTTTTTGTTGATGCAAACTGATTGCTGTGCTATGCCTTGCTTTGGTTTGGTGTTTGCTTTGTTGGACTCTGTTCAGTGTGCTGTCTGCTTGTACTTCTTTATCCATTTTACATTGTGATCCATAGCTATTTTGTCTGTCCATGTTCTATTGGAACTTTTTCATTTATGGTGCTTGGAACTTGTTTTTAAGTACACTTTCCATTGATATATTATTGTGGGCTGGTGGTCTTTCATGGGATAGAGCTAAATATTCGTGCTGTGCTGTTCTTCTGCCGTGGCTCCACTCTGCCTGCGTTTCACGAGTGAGTTGCAATACAATCATTGCACACCCAGCAATTAATGCACATGTGCATTGTCTTGGGTGCTTTGCTGCACTGGTAATGACGTGACTTGTGACAATTCAGGAGCAATAAGTTTAAAACTATTTCCCCTTTATTTACATATTTTGATGTTTGTGTAATGTCTAGAGATATATTTGTTTCTTACTCAAAAAGCTCTATTTAAACTTAATCTAAAATACATAAATTTCTTCAAATTTAGAAAAAGCTTTACTTGGGAGTGAAATTATGCTTCAAGAACCAGATTTTTTTCCTCTGAAATCTTTGATTTCCCCCCCCCCCCCCCGATATGATGTGTTTTCATTTTGACTTCTAGCCTACCTCATCCTGCGGACAGGGCATTATCCAATGCTGTCTGTGCATTAGCAGAATCTACCATTAGCACAATGAGAATCTAGCATTTCCTGCAAATTTGAAATGAGCGAAAACTCTTGTTTCCAGAATGGGACAGGTCAGCGGAGCTCACAGAAGGGAGTTTTGCTAACCTTTTCCATTCTGGAAATGAAAGTTTAGACTTATTTCCAGGGTTGCTTTAGGAAGTGCTAATTCTTGTTGCGATAGTGGTTGGTCCCATCGGTGCTATGGAGCTAAACAGTGGTAATATTGGATACTGGACATGTGGGGGCAGTGATCTGGTACTAAAAAGGTAGTACCTTTCATCAAGAGATTGATGAAAAGATCTTATTACGTTCATGACACTGGCTGACTGGGTGGTATGGAGGTCCAGGGATTTTGCAATTTCATATAGCATAGCTTGTCTGCTTGAGTGTTATTGGTTTAATTTATCAATGTTTTAATGCCTCCATTATTTGGGTGAGTTAATGTATTGAAAATACCTTGTGTGTGGATGTTCCTCCCTTACTGTTCTATGGTTCCAAATCTTGCCTGGTCCTGTGCTCTAGATTTTTGATAAAACTTCATGAAATACTAATAATCATACTAGTGCTGACAGAAGCAGTGATTTCAAGTCAAGCACTTATATAGACACTTCAGTTTTATGGACTGATCCTATGATATGCAATTCTCGTCCTCCCTCCCCTTCCCCCATTGCCAGAGGACGTGGGGAAGATTTGGTGACAAGAATAAATGATAGCTGGCTACTAATCTAAGGCAAAACGTGTGTATGTCTCCCCTAGAGGCCTCTGGATTCGCCTTCCTTCTATGAGAAAATAAATGCCTGATGGGTTAGAAGTCCTTGAGGACTGTTCTGCGCCACACACTGTTGCTCCCCAAGTGAACATTGGTTATTGGGTGAATTAGAAATAAATAATAAGTGATTTGCTTGGAAATTGTCCACTCCAAAAGCAAAGCATTAACATTTGTAGATAGGTTTGGTTTTCAGGCACATCATTGTGGATAAAAATTGATGATTTTTTAAAATGGGATTTTAAAAATTGAAATGAGTTGGGTTTTTTTTAAAAAAAATCCAACTACTAGTTTTCTCTCTTTAAAAGTTAACATAGTTGCAATACAACTCATCTTAAGCATACTAAACCTACATTTACAGTCTCCTAAAAAGGAATTAATGGGTCTGTCACAGTCCTACTAATTGGTAGGAAATTAAGTCAAACACGGTCATTCATTTTAGTTTTTCATCTCATGAAAAGGAGCCTTTTCTATCAAAATGAAGAACCAATCTGATCATATCTCAGATATGAATACTCACTCTCTGCCCAAATATAGGCATTTTATTTTTACCTGATGAAAATTTGGGTTGTTGGTGGTTAAACAGCCCAGAATTAACCTAATAACTAATTGTAGGTTAAACTCAGGATGTTTAATCTATGAACAACCCAAAGTGTCCAGGTTTACATGTCATGCATCAACCTACAATACAGCTGATTAGAGGTTGCATATTCAATAGTGGCACATGCCCTGGCAAATTGTAAATTAATTATCTCACAATTTGCCACTGTTATGTGTAAACCAGGTCATAGAGTTGCAAAGCCTACTTGTAAGAATGTAACAATGGAAATAATACTCTAGTAAATTAACATGTGGTCTGATTTGCACCATTGTTCAGGAAATATATGAGAAGTTTTAAATGGGGAACTAATTGGAAGGGTACTGCTGGCTCAGAATTAGTTCCTCACATGTTGCTTTTTGCCTAAGCGGCACTCTTTCTAGATGGAGTTAAGCACTGGTTGAGCTTTGAACTACAATCTAATTTTTTAAGCTTCTCAGTGTGGATGATGTTCCATCTCTTAATTATTTTTGTTCTCTTTTGTTTTCATCCATTGTATTTCCGTATAAAACTACCAGAAGTGTACATCGTATTCAAGATTCTGATTTATGTATGACTCATGGTAGGGAAGAACAGGACCAATATAGGTCCTGGGCAATTCAGGGAAATAAACAGCAATAGAATTTCAAGAAGCAGGCTCTAGTTTCCAGGGCATAAGCCAGGAAGGGGAAGGTAGCAGTATTATAGTTAGGGGATTGTTTGGGTTCTTGAGTGAGGAGAGGGTGCCAGCATGTCATCTGAGGAAATTTCTAGCAATAAAAAAGTAGTAGCGATAGTGTGGATTTTGTAAATATTAGGTAAAAGGAAAGCAGTACTCCCAGGAGAGCAGTGTTGCCTGCAGTGAAATTGACATAAGAGTTTTCCATTTTGGAACTTTACTACCTTGTGTCTTGGTTAATTAACTAACCATTCATAATATTTGTCTATTTTAATGCTGCTGTCTCATAGTTTAATTTATGGAATTATTTAAGACAATAAGTATTCATTGTCTAAAAGGATTTGAAAGTGAGGATTCATCTGCTGACAAAATGCTACAGGATCTTTATTCATTTATTTGAAATATGTATATACTGCCCTTTGTTAACAAATTCCACGGTGGGACTGTATGGTAGTCATTAAAATTGAGGTAAAATTCTACAATAAAATAAGTTAGGTAGTAAAATCAGTAAATGCTTAGTTAAACAGATATTTCTTCAACAGATGCTGAAACACCTGTCATACTGCAGGAGGGAAAGAATTCAAAGGCCAGGTGCAACAACTGAAAAGGCCCTCTTTTCCCTGACTGCCATCAGATCTACATATGTAGATGATGGAACAATCAGAAAGCTCTGATCTGTAGATCTCAGTGAATGGGTACATTGGTATGGGAGAAGGTGCTCCCTCTGGTAACGTGGTCTTAAGTTGTTTAGCGCCTTAAATGTCAATAATACCATCCTGAACTTGGCCTGGTAAGATAAACATGTGAAGGGTTGAGAAAAAAATGGGGATGGGGGAATTCTGTTCCCCTCCCCCCACAGGCCTTCACATCTCTAGGTAGCCAATGCAGTTCTTTCAGTGAAGGTATAACATTCTTATGGGAGGTCACTACTCAGTATCTGCTGAGTTGGCTGCCAGAGACAATCCCATGACTATTGCTCCCTCAAATTAATGTTATAAGTGGATAGTATTCAGCAAAGGTTATAAGAAAATGAACCTTTGTTTTTAGTTTGTAGCGGACTCTGATGTTATATGATTTGCCTTCAATATTTTAGAGTTCTGCATTATATTAGGCTGTTCTTTAACATATTTTTAGAAGCTAAAAGAAAAATGGAATATGGTCACCGTCCTGATGAATTACTGGTACTTATACTAATGGTTGGTATTGATTTGTTTGTCTTCCTATCATGACATGATACCTCTCCCATTTGTATGTGGAAGGGTGAAGGGTGGTTCTCTTCATTGTGTTGCGCTTTGGAGCTTGTAGAAGCTTTTGATTGTCCCAAAGTCCAGTGTTACATAAGACATCTAAGCCCTCTGCATATGCCAAAGGACTTGGGGGAGGAGAGCAAGGCTGTGCTCATCTTCAGAGAAAGCAGAAGCTGTGAGGATCTTCACACTGCTTCTGCCTGTTCCAAAGTTCAGAATGAGAGAACCCCCCCTTTCTCTGCACAAGAGAAGAAGGTCTTATGTCACATGTTTAATGTATTTATTTTAATTTATGTATCCATTACAACCATAATAGTTCTCATAGCAAGTAACAATATTAAAAATCAGATTTATATTGCTATCATAGTAAAGTGTATCCAGGCATTGGAGCAAATACTTTCAGATACTAACAGGATAATATTATTTTGAAGACCTTCTTCTTAGTTCCCAATTCATAGACTTGAGGAAGGGGGATGTATATGCTGATCTGTGGTGTCTTCTCCTTCCCCAGTGGGAAGGGTACTGCTGACTCAAAAGCAGTCGGAGAGACTTGCTTACCACTTCCAGCTGGGGGAGAAGATCATATGTGGCCTGCAGGCTCCTAGTTGGTCATTTTTCCCTTTGAAAAAACAAAGTATATCTGCTAAATTACAACCAATGCAATTTCAGCAGAATCTTGCATAGCTTTACAGTAGAACCATGGACAACTCAGTCTCAAATATAATAAAAGCAGCACACTTAGCCATTATTAAAATTAGTGTAGTTCAGCTCCCAAGTCCAACTGTAAAGCAAGCAAACATCTTAAGAATCATTAACAGCCTGATTTTGTTTTTATATTGTATTTTTAAAAATTGGTATGGCTGCCTTGGATGGATAATTCAAAAAAGTGTCTGGGCCACCATGAATGAAAGACATGGTGTGCAGAATATAAACATAAAAGAGAAGGCAAAGCTTGAGATTTCTTCATTGTTATCTTGGGGGAGTGGGGAGTGTGTCCCAGTACATCACTGTTTAGACACTGAGAGTGGAATCATATTCGAGGAACTGGACTATTGGATTAAATAGCTGCCTGTTATGACTCAGCATGGAAGGGCCTTTTTATATTGTATCTCTCCCCTCGCCCCCCAAGAAACTCAGAGCAGCATTTTAATCTTACAGCAACCCTATGGAGTAGGCTCAGTTGACATAGGGCCATATATTGAGCTTCATGGCAGAGTGATGAAATTGAACTTTGATTTTTCACATTGAAACTCAAGCGTCTAACCACTATACTGCACTTATTATATCTAAGTGTGTTATCCGCATTGTGATAGGCAATTATGAAGGACAGTAAATTAAAACATTTAGTCTTTTGGTCTGGTCTTCCTGTAATAAGCTCTAGTCTCATGTTAATTTGGTAATTGGGAAGAAGGGCAGTCTTGCCTAATGTACTGAAGCCTGTGTTTGTTATTTCTGCTTGATCCAGGTTTCCCTGATCTTCAGCTTGATCCAGGTTTCCCTGATCTTCAGTCTTTAGGTTGTGTTTGTTTTTAATAATCTTAATATTGAACTTGCCTGCTGCAGAAGTAGTTTAAATTGGAAACACATTCTTTTTTTCATTTAACAAGTGTACTAGGGTATTGTTTTTTGTTGAGTATTGTGTTGATTTCTGTATAAGACAGTTATCAAATTATTATATTATTAAATTATCGAATTATTACATTGCGACTTCAGTTAAAACAATGTTAAATTGACAGTAATGCATACAAATATGGTGCAATCCTGCACAGAATTTAGTGCAAAATCATTTGCAAAATTATAATAGATTAACTATTACCTTGGGGATGAGGGGACATACTGCATGTCAGATAGCAAAAAATTATGTTGATGTAAGGCATTTGTATATGGACAAGGAAATGACGTTCTTATATTTGAAGGAGGCATTCTGTTCCACTTCTTAGAAGACATGCTCAGAGTTAATTTGTTACGTATAGTAGTCATCTTGCATATGAAGATACCAATAACTTCGTGAGATTTCACAAGTTCGGTATGTGTATAAACCATGTTTGCATTCATTCAAAGGAAAGTTTTTGTTTATATGCCCATGGAAAACCTCAGAATTCATATATATGCACAATTGTTACTTGTAATAAACCAAATCAACTGGTTAGGAAATATAACATACCATACCAAAATGAAAAGTAAACAAAAGCCAAAAGTTATGGAAGTGCAAGTTTTATTTATTTATTTACTTATTTGGTACTCTGCCTTTCTACCAGAAATAGCACTCAGGGTGGCTCAGAATACAATGGAAAAGAATGTCTAGGTCGGATCAGAAAAGAGTAAACGAATGAATAAAGAGTGAGAGAAGAGTGCGACAAAGATGGTTATTCTGAATATTTTTTTTTCTTTGAGTGCCAGTAATAAGGAAGTTGAAGTTAGAATATGAATACTTACTTTTCAGATTTTTATATTTCTGCCCATTTAGGGTGCATGCATATCCTTCTGTTTCTCTTACATACCCAGATTAAAGGGAAAATGCCCTAAAGCATTTTCTGCCTTTGTGCAGGAGGAGTCAGGTGCCCATGTATACTGAGAGGTTTCCAGAAGAGTCCTGTAAATTCAGTGTGAAGTGCAGTGAGTTTTGAACAGCTCAGAGATTTTGTGAATTGGCACCCCTCAAAGTTTAGTAAGTATCCAATAAATGATAGACAGGAGTTGAAGGGTTGTTTCCATTACATGTATGTATAACCTGCTCTTCTCTGATAGGGGGTAGTTCCAGATGAAGGGGCCCGAGTCCTAACAATCAGAAGGCATTGTGCAGCTCTTCCATCTTTTCTTCCTTAATGGATTTTACATGGTTAAAAAAAAGGCAGGAGTGGTGAGAAAATAAAGGAGGATTGTAAGTGGATGCTGACATTGAGTGGATCCCTGTAAAATTCAATGAACTAGGCCAGGTGATGATATGATAAAAGATTTATTTGGAGGTATCCAAAGTAAATTTTCTGCATCTCAGTAAAATATTCAGTAGCAGTAATTTAAACTGTTCTTCACAAGCTTATCAGTTGGCAGGTCTTTCATGGCTGGGTGGAAGGTAGATTTCCAAACCTCTGCCAGGAAATGGCCAGGAATGCTGGGAGTTGAAGTCCAAAACATCTGGAGACCTATTCTCTGCTCACCCCTGGGTAGGGGTGACTTGCCAGTTATACCACTAAAATCTTTTGACTTCTGAAGAAATGATAGCTCACTTCATAACTTAATGTAATGTCTGCACTAACTACTAGGAATGACGCAAAAGCCATATAACATGTCAGAACACAAGGAAAGGTCTAATTATGGCAATCCCAATTTGACTTCTTGCTGGCAAGGTTTTTACAACTTAATCTTAGCACTGCATTCCTTATGAAAAGATATGTAGTGCTAGTCTTTAGGATTTTAGTTAAGTATATTTCCTTGTTGGCGTGTAAAAAATGTTACAGTTAGAAATGCTAGAAATTCAACCACTTGAACAAATATGCAGGTAAAACTCAGCTTGACAATCAGTGACATACTTGCTGAAGGGATTTTATCTCCCTGGATATAGTGCACTATGTCCTGTAAACTGTTGAAAAGTTCAGTGATGGATAAAAATCAATGTGGTTCGTTAATTTTTAAAAAGTCAGATCTGTTTGGGGTTTTTTAATATAAAAAAATCATCAACAATAACTAAATTTGTGTCATTTAAGAAATGAAATATTTACAATTAATTCTCATCAAAAACTTATACTTGTAAAGATGTGAAACCTACACTTACATTCTAATGAAAATGGAGCTACCAATTAATTCATTTCAGATTTTCATCTCATAAAAATGGATCTATCTAACTTAACTATCACCTCTTGCTTATTGAAAGTTCTGGGCTTTCAGTTGCTTTTTCCCTGATTAAAGTCACATATTGTGGTGGAGCTGGGCCAATGAGTTAAGACAGGGACAATATAGGAAAGGATGGTCAGAGGCAGAGTAGAAAAGAACAGTGGACTGCTCTGGATAAATGCTATTGTGTTGGTGTGTGTGTATGGGGTTTTTTGTTTTGTTTTTAAATGTTTTTATTTATGCTTCTTGCATTCGAGAATACCTAGATGGTGTTTTATAAAGCAACAAATGTCTAGATTTATGCATAGAGTTAATGAATATTACCTACAAATTAGAGTGCTATAATCTAGCTGATCAGAATTTGTCAAGGAGTAAATACATTAAGCAAGCAATTGTCTGCTCGTGCAGTGGTATTTTTTTGCCCCTCCTTTCCATTGCACCCCCTTCACACCTCTGCAAGCCTCTCCTGATAGTCAGCAGACCCCTCAAGAAAGGCCCAGGATGTGATGAGGGAGAAATTGCAACACATATTGGTGCAGGGGCAACTTGCGTTTCAAAAAGTGGTTTTACAAGGGGTATAGGAGGCTGCAGTAGGGAGGAAGGGGTGGGAAAGCTTCAATCTTTACTTGCTTAACATTGAATATATCCCAATTTCTTTATGCTACTGGCTACGTGGATTTACTTGCATTCCCCATTTTTAATTTGAGTAATTTAAAGGTAATTTTTGAGAACTTAATTATTAAATTGGCAATACCCTGTATACGGATTTGAATTTCATAAGATTTTAAGGATAGCAGGAGGGTGTTAGGAATGCTTTAATCCATCCTTCCACAAACCTAGTGCCTTCAAGATGTTTTGGACTACAACTCCCAGAATTCTTGATCATACTGCTTGGGCAGATGGGAGTTGAAGTCCAAAACATCTGGAGGGCAGCAGATCTGGAAAGCTGCTTTTATCATAGGTTGGCTATTTGGCTAGAAAAAAACAGTGGCATTAGTAACATTGTGTCAAAAATATCTCAGATCTTATGCTGAATTATATTGAATAGAAAATGTGGTTAGCAAGATATTTCTTCATTCAGTTTCAGGAGATTTTTTTTCTTTTTTTACTGGGAGATGTATGTCTTTTAAAATACACATATAATCACACAAAAATAATCTTCTGCACAGATATGCTTATTTTCATACTGAGCACTGATCCTTAGAATATTTCAGTGCAGACCAATAAGGGTTCTTTATCTTAAAGATATCAATATATTTACTACAGGACTTTTTATATCGGTGATTACAGACCAGCTTTACTTAAATCAATGGACATTTTGCAATTAATGTCACTATTGAGTGAATTATATCTGTTGAAACTTTTGTCTACACGAGAGAATAACCAGGTACTTTGAAAACTTCATTAGGTTTGGTGCTGTCTACAGAAAGCCTCTTGAAAACGTTATTCAATAGCAGCAGCTAGTGGATGTCAGCTTGTTCTAAGCCAGAACAAGCTTTTTGTTTCTGAAAATTGTTCTCAAGTATTAGAAACATCTTAAACTGTATTGCTTTTGTTATAATGCCTACAATCAATAGAAATGCAAATGAATTATTTTAACATAGGAGAGGAAGTTTATAGTATTAGCCACCTTTGTGGTAGGGAAGAATTGAAAGCACAATAGAGAGTATGGGAGACCCCAATAGAGCTAACCAGTATTTATTGGGAAATGTTATTGCACATTATGAGCTCGAACCTCTTTCTTTGGAGACTAGCTTAGAAAACATTAGAGTCAATATAATGATTTGAATAATTATGCTGTTAATAAAAATCATGTGGAGGGGTCATAGCTCAGTGGTAGAGCACATGCTTCATAAGCAAACGTCTCAGATTCAATCCCTAGCATCTCCAGCTGACATGATTAGGTAGCAAGTGATGGGAAAGTCTCTGACTGAGGGCCTTGCTAGACGGAGGTTTAACCCGGTGCTCGCCCCTGTGCATCCAGATGATGCACAGGGGATCCCGGGGTCAGGCAGGGGTGAAACCTCCCTGGACGCGGGCTAAGTGAAACCCCATTTAGCCCGGTTTTTTCCAAGGTCTTGGGCTCAGCCTGAGACTGCGGGCGTGTAGCCCGTTCCACTGCTGTTCCTGTGGACAGGCCACAGTGCTCCCTGCCTGGGGGACATCATGGCGGCTATCACAGGCTGGGGGAAAACGGCGGTGGCGGGAATTGGCGGCTGGCGACATGGGGGCGCACGATCAGTGGTCTGGCGACATGGGGAGGCAGGAATCGGTGGCCGGCGACATGGGGTGGGTGGGAGGGAATCGGCGGCCAGGGGGGAATGGGAGAATGCGGGGGGGGGGATTCGCAGCCAGGGTGGGGAACTTGGGGGCAGGGGGCCCCGGGAAACCCTTTTCTAAAAAAACAAAAACACCTTACCTTTCCGGTGGTGTGCTTCTGCGCATGCGGCCCCTTTAACAAAAACAAATGGCGGATGCAACGGGGCTATGTGTAGATAGGCGCGACAGCCCGTGCTAATTGTAGCGCAGCCTCGCCATGCCTGAAGCACCAATTTTCAGGTAGGTCTAGCAAGGCCCTTAGACCCTGGAGAGCTGCTAGGTTAGACAAAACTGGACTACATGGGCCAAAGTTTGACTTTGTATAAGGCAATTTCATATGTTCAAATGGGCTAGTAGTGGAAAATACCAAAGGAGAAAACGGCTGGGAGGTGTGGAGAGAAAACCAAGGGAAATCCTAATCTGCTCTGGGGTGCAAATGAGATGGGGAAAGAGAAGTGCATGAGCCTGAGGGATGTTGTGGCTCATTCTCATAGCAGGAAACCATAGTTTTCCATTACATCTAAGCTGGAGCAATGTCTTTTACCTTCACAAAATATGACTTGCATGTGTTTTCGCTTAATTCTGACCATTTACGTGTTTCACATAGTGGCCAGGCAAGTATCCTGAGTTTTAAAGATGTAGCAGTTCCTCATTAACTGGGTTGGATCAAAATACATGCAGCAGAAGATTCTTGCTCACAGAAGGGCCATTTTGTGCCTGTGCTAGTGTATTCAACAACAAATACTAAATTGAAGGGTTCTATTTTACTTACGCAAGAGGTTAAACAAACTCTTGTACAGTAGTATAGAACTGTACCGGTTACAGTGCTATGTGAAGACTTAGTACAAGTGTTTGTGGAGCAATGCAAGCAGCAGTTTTCCTCCCACCTGTATCTTGCTTGGTGTGACAGGGTTCAGATAATACGCTTCAATTTGTTGTAGATTATTTATTTATTACCTTTATATACCGCCCCATAGCCGAAGCTCTATATTTAACCCATGATCAGTTGGGACATCCATGGGCACCAAATTACATTTCCAACCCATTTTTGGGCATTGTCGTGTCATTCAAACCTGGTGACTGTGGGTCATATGAGGGTTAAACGATCCTAAAGCAGACCGTGGGTTATGTGAGGGTTGTTATGTCATGTGAACAGCCCCTGTATTGCCAAGTTAAGACCAGGAACTCCTCAGTTCTGCATATCCTTGCTTGGGTGCATATTGCCCTTCAATTCCTCTTGTGATAGGATAGTTATTTGCTGCTGATACCAGTGATACAAGGCTACAGTGAGATATTTACAGCTGATGAATTCTACTGTATAAGATATAAAAGTTGTTTTAGACCAAAACATGCTATCAGTTGAAAGTTTTCCACATTTGATTTTAAACTAACCACAGTTTCCTGTACTTCGTATGCTTTGGGAATAGTGGTTTATTTAAATTGTGGTTAGTAAGAGCAAGGCTTGTTCTTGCTCAACAATAGTTTAACCAGTTATACTAATGAGCAGAAGTAGGTTAGAATCCACTGATAGATCTGTGGGTGAATGTTACTAAATTGTCAAGAATTTCAGCATCCTAGTAGTTTAACAGTAGCAAGTAAAATTGCAAGTAACAAAATGACTAATTTTATATCAATTATTTCTTCATGATCTCTGTGTATCAAACATTTGGGTTCTGCAGCACGGAGCCTCATTTAAATATGCATATTAATTTATTGCCTTTAAGCAGGTCTTTGTACAGCACTATTGGCCAATTCTAGTTTTGTGATAGTATTCCTGATTTTCAGCAGCTGTAGATTAATATCTGTATATGCGAGTTATGTCATATGTACAGTCACGATTTTGCACCTGTCTCTGGTTGGTGGACCTCTGGGTTCTAGCAAAAATCAAAGTAGATCCCACAGGCATGAACTTTGTTCACCCCCAAGTTTAAACAAACTCTAGTCCCCCATCACAGGGAACTGAGGTTAGTGTAAAAATGAAAGCAGAAGCTTTTGATCTCCTACTGCAAAACAAAAGAGAATGGGGCAACAAGTAAATCCAAGGCTCACCATGGCACATTCATGGAACAGAAAACCATGGTTTTCCTTAACATTTGGCCATTGTTTACACTAAAATACTTTTATTTGTGAACTGTAGTATGACGTGTAACTAATGTCTTATGGGACTGGATGTGAGTTAAAGATTAAGCAAGGTAATGTAACACTGAGCATTCCCTGTCGCCAGCTAGTATGATAACCTAATCTCTTTTCTGTGATTTGAAATAAAAGTTAACTGCTTGCAGACAGAGCAGAGGGAACCAACTCTGTTCCTGTTCTCTAGCAGTAACAGAAGCAGGGATTTGGGTCAGTCTGCCACTGTTTAAGCACCAGAGATTAATCATGAAATAATAAATATAGGCAAATTTCCTTTCCTTATAAGAACATAAGGAGTGCCATGCTGGATCGGACCAAGGGTCCATCTAGTCCAGCACTCTGTTCACACAGGCCATGGCTAGACCAGGCCTATATCCCAGGATTGTCCAAAGGACACACAGGGGATCCCAGGAGCAGGCAGGGACAGCCCCTCCATTTGCCTGGGATAATCCTTACGTCTGGCTAAGGCCACAGTGGCCAACCAGCCATTGGCCCAGGGACCAACAAGGCAGGACATGGTGCAACAACAACACCCCACCCGTGTTCACCGGCAACTGGTGCACACAGGCTTACTGCCTCGAATACTGGAGATGGCACACAACCGTCAGGACTAGTAGCCATTGATACATAAATTCACATCCAGGAATTTATCCAACCCTCTGTTAAAGCAAGGTAATGAAAAGGGTACAACAACAATGGAACCTTAAAAGCCAGGGATTTTCTGGCATCCAAATCATACCAACATGTATTCTGAAAGGTTCGAAAAATCTGGAAAAGAGAACACTGGATTTATTGAACTTATTCTAGTGCAAAACTTGCAAATTCTGCCCATACAAACCCAAGACTATGGTTGTAGAAACAATTTGCATGTGAGAAAAATGCAGTGGCTTGGATCCAAAGTTTCCATGGATAGAAGCCGTTCCTGCAAAAGCTGGATTCAAGGCAATAAAAAGGAAGATAAACAGTGAAGTTGTCAATGTTACTTTTGCTAATTTAAAATTGCTGAGACCTTGTGAAATTTTATAGCAGATGACAATGAAAATTGCTGATTGATATAGTATGTAGTATTTAAAAATTCTATGAAGAAACTCAAATAGTTCAATACTGTTAAGTATTGTAATGAAGCTAAAATATGCAATAGTGAGTTTTTATGTCAGCTGAATAACTGGGATAAAGATTATGAAATCAAATAATCACTTACTTATGAGAGTTTACTTATAATACTAATGTTAACAGTACATAGATTTCCTTTATTCATAGTTGCATAAAATTGTTTGAATCGTTAATACAAATTCCAACCTGGTTTATAATAAGTTTAGCTTTTGGATTGGTTTTACTTCATCAGGGACTGCCACTGGAGGGAGCTAGTAGCTAGGTTACAACAAATCCTTGTACCTAGAATCAACACACCACTACCAAGTTACTTCATTTATGTGCTGTTTCAGCAGCTGTTTCTTACTAATCAGAAAAGACTTTGCTTCTCTGATTAGTATGAAACAGCTGACAAAACAGCATATAAATGATGAAAGAACTTGCTGGTATGTGTTGATTCTAGGTACTAAGATTTGCTCTTTTATTGAGATGTCTATTATATTCAACCTACTAACAGTTTTCCAGAGAAATGTTTTATGATTTCCCTTTAGCTGTTTGAAGGATGTATAGTGTCTGCGTGCTAATAAGGTGATCTTACACATAAAATTACTAGTAGATGTGACTCAAAGGTTTCTGCTAACTAAAACTCCAGAACCTTCTTAATGTATTGTTTTGGAATCACCTGTGTTGCTGACACTAAAATGGGGTATTCTTGCTTCTAATAATTGCTGTAATAGTTGCTCTATTGCTTTCTCATTCTGTCCATGAAAGTTCAGTGTAATTCAAAAGCTTTCCCCATTTTCCTTTGGGTTATCCATTTGCCAAGAATGACTTTCTTAAGGTGTACCTCTTAAAATCTAACTTCTAAGTCAGTTGAAATCTGCAGAGCCTGCTGGGATAAGTTCTGCAATGTTTTCTTTCTGTTGGTAACTGATTTTTTTGTGCTGGTGGTATATTTATAATGTTGTGACATGATGTATTTATTACTAGTGGATGGACCTGGCTTTGCATGGTTGGATAGCCCTTAGTTTTATACAACAAAGCTTTCAAGCAAAGTTATGGAAGTGTCAGAGTTGAACACATTGTGCCCATCACGTCTGAGTGAAGGCATGCCTGCTGGCACAACTAGGCATGGGCTCTGCCGTAGTGCACCCTTATAGCCCTGAATGGGGAGAGTGCCCAGGGCATGGGGAAGGGGAAGCTGTTTAATTCTGTCCCTTGGATTCCTTTCTCCTGGTTTCAAACTATGTCCACTGTCGAGCTGTGTGCTAGTTAGGAAGTCTACCACATAGTGACTGAAGATGAAATTGTACGCTTGTTTCATTTCACATGGCTTTTTATCAAAGACTTTGAGGGCTAAATTCTCCATGGTTGCACATAATTGCACATGGTTTTTTAAAAAAAATCTACTGGTTTTAATTTGTTAATGATTTAATATGTTTTAGCTGTGTGTATTATTGTTTTACATTGTTCTGATTTTATCTGCATATGCCATCCTGAGATCCCAGTGATATAAAGCAGGATACAAATGTTCTAATAAATAAATTTCAAACACAGAGACACATTTTAATTAATTAAATTTAATTAATGCATTTTAAAAATAACTTTTGAGGCACACACCTTTCAGATCCGCTTAGTATTCATGTCACTTTTCAAGTGTCTGTGTTTCATGGACTTGGCTCTCCGGCACAGACAAACACATGCCCTCTTTTATTATTATAGATGCTGTGAACAGTGATGGGAAAAAAATAATTGAATTTTTTAAGGAAAGTTTAAAAAATACATAATGTAGTTTAAATGTTACATTGAAATGAGTTTAAATCTTTACTTTAATTCGATTTATTTGAATATTTGTAAATACTTTAGGACATAACAGTTCGATGCTTAACAGCCCTTCCCTTGTGATGTCTAAATTTTAGGGGAAATGTGGAAGCACTGAAATGGTTAAAACTCTTAACTTGAAAGTTTAGCACACCTGAAGACCTATGCATTTTTTTTTGCATGAGCGAGCAGCCCCCTGTGAATTATTTCAGACACGGAGGGCTGTGGCATATGCTGTAGCCATTTTGAATATTCATGTTGCAACTTGTTGAACCCAGGAACTGTGCCTTATGCGAGATTTAAACAACCCTTGCATAATCCAACCGCAGACCAAACAACCCTCGTATAAACCATGTTCCCTGGGTTCAGACAACACGACAAGGTGCAACTTGAATATTTAAAAACTGACTGGCATGCACCGAAGCTCACTGTGGCTTAAAGAAGCCATGGTGGGCAGTGGCAATCGTGTGAACCGAGTCTATATTTCAGGGGAAATTGTAAATAGTGGTTTGTAGCTGAGGGTTGCCATGTGGTGATGCTGGGACTGGTTGTATGATAATTCCGAAATGATTGTTGTGTGGCTAGAAAACAAGTTGACTGCAACCTTTCTCTCCAGTAATGCTACTGTAAGAATTACAGAAGTGTTTTCTTCAAGCCTGAAGGCAACTTGCTATGCTGAGAGATGAGAAAAGTCAAAGCATCACAAGAATTGTCCTTTATGGCGTAAGTTCATAGTTTAACCTCTAGAGGGGTGCTAAGTTGCTTAGGCTATGTGTGATTCTGTGATGGATTTATGAATGTGGAAGGAAGGGAAATTCTATAGACAGGATTGTTTTCATTTGCATTTTCAAGTCCACATTTAGGTTTAATACAAAATATCCTATTTTATATGTCTCTTTCAGGTTATGCAATGGTCTCTGCAAGATGGCTTGTTCTTGAGTTGGAGCTTTTTAAAACAGACATATGCTGGTACTTCAACTTTATTAAGCGGACTATAAGTTTTTCTCTTTCAACAACTACATAAGCAGACAAAATTGCAAAAATCTGCCCTGTTTCGAGTATGACAGCCACGACCCGTGGCTCTCCAGTAGGAGGGAATGACAGCCAGGGCCAGGCTCCTGATGGACAGTCCCAGCCTCCTCTCCAGCAGAATCAGGTATGGTGTATTCATACTGGTGCCAGGAGGGAACTGCAGATGGTGCAATTTGTATTCTATAGTAGTACTTTAAGTAGGCTTACTAGAGTAGAAGTACAGTTGACAGTGGCTGTGTTCAGATGTCACCTTAAGCCATGATAGGTTAATAAGCTACTCACAGTAGCATATTTTGCAAATAAGTTACTGTTATCCCCCACACGATCAGACAAATAAGCTACTTATTGCAGAGAGAGAAATAAGAGTGTTTATTGCACAGAGATCACATAAAATTGTTTTTACTTGATGCCTCTTCTAATTATACTACTTGCACGGTTTTTGCTGTGCACAATAAGAATGAGAGTAAGTTTGGGGCTCTTGGACTTTTGCTAAATGAAAAAATGCATTAGTGCTTGCTGATCTAGTCTCTCTTCCTTTTCTGATGATTTCTCTGTTTTTCCACTCTAAATTTTATTCTGTTCCTTTATTTTTAGCACTTATTTTTAGCATGGAGTAACATTATGCCCCTGTCCTAAGAAAAATAGATTTGCGGATGTGCATCGAAGACAGCTTGCTACTAAAGCTAATGTAGCAATTAAAGTTGTTGTTTTCATCATCTGGTGAATGTGTTGCCTCCAAACTGTGGGAAGATTATCAAAATGCTACAGACTGAAGTTCTGCTCTTTTTTAAACACACACACACACACACAATTGTCTGAAGAACTCAGAACTATAAGAAATACAGAAACCGTTAAAATAATGTGTTAAAATAATATAAATCTTGTCAGGAAACATTGAAGCAACAAGTTAAGTTTTCTTTCCCTCACTTTGGAGCATGTTCACAATGCAAAATGCTTTCCCAAGTGTCAGAGTGCTTGTGATTGATTCCTGAGCTTTATAAAAGATTTCCACTCTGCTGTATAGCATTTGTGCTATCCCATGTGTTAAATTACGGTGAGGCCTTGAGCTGTCCACAGATTTTAGTAGTAAGAGTTCAGACCTAGAAGTAGGGGGACCATGTTAAATCTGATTACTATTTTGGAGTTCGCTTGAATTTTTTAGAGAAGTGGCATTAAATTTGGTATCCTGCAAGGAAGTGGAAGTTTAAGAATGCTGCTTATACTTTAAGTTGAAATTTAAAGATACAAACCTAGAACAAATGTGATAAAATGAGAGAAGTATGAAATTTCTTGTGTTGCATTGGGGTTGGGTAGGAAGAGGTAAGTGCATCTTTGAAAAGGGGCATGGGGAGGAAGAAGTAGATCTATCCTTGGAGGTTGTTAGAAAGAAACATCAAAACTTGGCTAGGCTTGTACCATGACACTTTCATTAAGAGAACTGGGTAAATGAAAAGAAACCAGAATTGGAGATCTTTATGTGCAAAAATAGGATTTATTAGTGTGAAACACTATTTAGTTTGGTTTAAGCGAACATAATGTAACTATCTTAATAGTTAAGAAAGTGACTGGATTTGAGTGGTTCACTTAACTACATAATTTTTAACTCAGACTTCCTCACCTGATTCTTCAAATGAGAATTCCCCAGCAACCCCCCCTGATGAACAGGGCCAAGGTGATGCTCCACCACAACTTGAAGATGAAGAGCCTGCATTTCCACACACTGACCTGGCCAAATTGGATGACATGATCAACAGGTAATTTCCTTAAAATGCCTTGTGCATGTTTTCTAATTATAACATGTTCGAAATATAAGCTGTTCAGTTAATGTTTGCTGGCATTCTAGATGCCTTTTTGTAGGATTTTAAAAATCAAAATATGAAATGGTTAGCACACAAAGCATTGTAAAGAAATAAGAATGGCAGATTTTTCTTAGGCAGTATCCTAATTTGTGGCTCAAACTTTTCCATCTTTTTCAGATGAAAAATAGGGGAAACTTGGATTTCATGTACAATTTAAAAAACTATGTTCTATTTTTTCCCCTTAGACCTCGTTGGGTTGTTCCTGTATTGCCTAAAGGGGAGTTAGAAGTTCTTCTAGAAGCTGCTATTGAGCTTAGCAAAAAAAGTAAGTTGAAAAATGAAACTTGTGCTCAAGGTTGAATGTGACTTGTTGTTGAATTGTGGATTGTTAACAGCTTTAGGAAGCATGAGCAGTGGTCAAGAATGTTTGTTTATTTATTTATTTATTACATTTATATACCGCCCCACAGCCAAAGCTCTCTGGGTGGTTCACAACTCTGGGCGGTTTGGGGCATTGTAGTCCAAAAATCTGTTTGGGAAGGCTGACTTAGGAACATAAAGTAGCTTTTATGTTCTAAAGTTATATTATGTGCAACTTGGTTTGCTCATAAAATTATCATTATATTTTAAAATGTTTAAAAGTAGACTCAGTAAATTTATAATTATTGTCTGAATAAACTATACTTTTAAATGTAATATGCCAAACATAATTTTATGAGCAAACCTAGTTATATATAAATTAGATTCCTAAAATATGTTATGTCTGATCTGATGGAACTTCAGCAAGTAGTCCCAGAAACAACTGAATGTCCAAGAAGCAGGAAGAACTGGAGTCAGAGGATACTGGTGTACAGCATCTGTTCCTGTTTATAAGGGAGTTTAGGAAAATTCCTAAACCTATTCCTGTTTGTGGGGTGTTGCTTAGGGAAATGTGATCTGAAAGAAAATAAAAGATTTTATTTAGCTTAGAAAGACTCTGCTTAGGAATGGTAAGCAACCATATTTAATTTAAGAACCTTTAAGCAATCTCAACCTGTTTTTTGAAGAATGACATTTTATTCACTTTTGTAAATAATTTGTTAATGAACATCTTATTGTTCTTTTCAAAGATTGTCTGTAGTGGTGGTGTTCAATTCCTTGCCTATGTCATAGGAATCAGGCTACGTGGCAGCAGTTAAAACATTTCTGTAGCTGAAGTAGCATCCCCTCGTGGCGAGGTCTAATTGAGTGCTTTATTAAAAACTGTGGTAGTGAGTTCTATAGATCCAAGCCTCAACATTAATTAAAAAGAATGCTGTTCTGCTGCATCTGGTGATGGGCTGGATAAACTACAGCATCTAATCAGAACAAGCCAAGAAATACAGAAACACAGGAATCTGTAGAGCAAAACTCAAACTGTCAGGCATGCACATTTTCTTCCATATTATGATATGGTGACTCTTACTCATGTGTTGGGAATCTGAATATGACTTAATTATCCCTAAATGTCTATCAATGAAAGATACATTAGATAAACAGTTGTAATAAGGAATGGAAGAAATAATTATGCTAGAAATCTTACCCAGGCTTCATTATTTCCAAATATTTTACATCTCAAATTTTTCTATAAAAGTCTTCTTTTTACATAGTTTTTGGAAATCATTTGGGGTGAGCAAGCACTGGGTAACAATATATAAATACCCTTTTCAATCCTAAAAGAAACTATTTCATAATCCCAAACTGTTCAATTTTTCCTTTTTTTTTTTTTTGTGGCGGGAGGAACCAAAAATGATTCGGTGGGGAGCGAAACAGACAGGTTTTCCTCAGGTTTTTTTTTTGCAGTTTTTTGCCCTGGCCTTCATATCTCTGGAGCAGAAGAAACTTTGGGAAGCAAACAAACAAAAAAACCTTAAGGAAAAAGGAGAGGGGCCAATATAAGATACGGAATTACAGAGAGCCTTTGTGGAAAGGAGAACGGATCAAGAGATAATTTAGACAACCAGTTTGATACGCTGAGTGATGTAATGAAGCCAGCAGGTGGATTTAATGAAACATGATTTGATGGCTGATACATATGACATCGCAAGATCAGAGCTTGCTAAGTCCTAGATCAGAGGTGGGCAGCCTGTGACCCTTCAGATGTTTTGGCCTACATCTCCCATGATCCTTCATCATTTACTATGGACTAGGGCTGACGGGAGACGTAGGCTAAAAATCTGGAGGACCACTAGTGCCTTGAATAATTTATTAATAGAGGGCTAGGCCAGTTGTGACATCTGCATTCTTTCTGTGTATCTGTAATCTAACAAAGGTATTCAAATGGCCGGCCACCTTGCCAACTAGAAAAACAAAACCTGTCTATTAATAACCTCAAGTCATCCTTGCAGACAATTTTGTTTTTGTGATTGTTGTAGGAGAAAAGTGATAAGAGATTTATAGAGAATTGCATAAGCAAAGCATTTCTGAAAGGACTGGAGTATGTTCAGCTATAAAATACATAATTGAAATGCATTGTTAGGTCATAATTGAAATGCATTGTTAGGCTTTTCAATAATGGTATTTATGACAAAAATGCTTAGTTCTTAAAAAAAATACTTCAAGATTCATTTATTGTGGAAAATATCCTCAGACTTTTTCTTTTTCTTTTTGAGTTTCCATACCTTGACTAATATGGGTTAATTGTATAAGGGTACTGACAGCTTTCAGAAAGCTGTGTTATGAAAAGGAGATTAAAAGATCCTTGGGTATGTGCACTGTCTGTTTTGGCAGGGGTGTAAGGAGTTCAGAAGCTTTTGCTTTATATTAACTATCCGTACCCTAAACTGTGGTGAATCTTAACCATGACTAGTAGAAACAAGCCAGCTTCATAAACAATGCTTTCGAGTTGACTTTTTCCACTAACATAGGGCTCATCTACACCAAGCAGGATATTCCACTATGAAAGCGGTATATAAAAGGCAGGAGCCACACTACTGCTTTATAGTGGTATTGAAGTGCACTGACAACTGTCGGGGCCCATGACACATACCATATACCACTTTCATAGTGCTATATCCTGCTTGGTATAGATGTGTCATGGGCCCCAACAGTTGTCAGTGTACTTCAGTATCACTATAAAGCAGTAGCATAGATCCTGCAGTGCGGTTCAATACTGCTATAAAGCAGTAGTGTGGTTCCTGCCATTTATATACCACTTTCATACCGCTTTATAGTGCAACATCTTGCTTGGTGTAGATGAGCCCATAGTTGTGATTACTGCAGTTTGTCCAGGTTGGTATAACACAGCTGCAGTTTATTTAAAGTGGAAGCAAAAGCATACAAACTCTTTGCAGCTTCACCTACTGGGATGATGCAAGCCCAAGGTGTTTGTTATTGTAATGCTAAACTAGCATTTTTTGTTGCATCAGCCCTATGTTCTTTTCATTTTTTAAAGTGCAACTAATCTATGTTATATATGCATCATCAGTAAGAAATTTATTTAAGGAAATTTGTACAAATTAAAAGTTAAATTGAAGGATTGAATTTCCAGATTGAGGCAGTCAAATAGAAATTACAGTAAATCTGAGAATTTGGGATTTTGCTCTTGAAAATAATCCCTATAGGGAAGTGAAAAGAACAAGCCACCTTTATATCTATTAATTATGTAGCATAGGCATGCCTAAATGCTTGACACATCTTTGTAGTTTGGTTCAAATATGGCCTTAGCTAGACCTACCTGAAAGTCCAGGGGAGAGGAGGGAAGACCTTGCGTTTGGATTAACGCGAGATCTCGCCCCCGTTTACACGTAAAGCGCGATGACCTCAGGAAGAGAGGCGTCGCGCCCACCATTTTTTAAAAAGAGGACGCTGTGCATGAATGCTCATGCGCTAAAGGTAAGTCTTTTTTTAAAATTTAATTTGGTTTCTCTGCTCCCCCACCCTAACCCTGATGGGCGCAGCACTCCTGGCTCCACGTGACTAATTGTGCGGAGTGGGGTCAAGCCGCGGAAACGGGCCAGACGTTCCGCAGTCTTGGGCTGAGCCAGAGACCGTGGAAAAACGGGGCCCAAAGGGGAAGGCTATATCCTGGGGCAAAGGAGGGATCATCCCCTGATCCCACATCCCCTGTGCGTCATCTGGACGCATAGCGATGATCCTGGGGTTCACCCCGGGATATAGCCTGGTCTAGCCAAGGCCTATATTACTACAGATGGAAGATGTGATACAGTAATAACGAATTAGTAAAGGGAGGAAGAGAATGGAAGTTGAGAGTCAGATTCTGGACTGACTGACTTGTTTCCTTTATTGCTTGTTGGGAAAGGAGGGCTGAATTTGAGAGAATCAGATAAAATGGATTTGAGTTGGGCAGAAGCAAATTTGCAGGAGTAAGAGGAAAGATGGGAAATAAGAATTGAATGTACGTGCACAGATCCTAACCCTTAGCTATTGCAAGCCACTTGGTAGGGACTTTCTAGTTTCTGAGCATTTATTGTCTGCAGTTTTCAGAGTTGTTTGCTGCTAGTTTAAAGACTAGAAATGTACTTCGAAAAATAATCCACGGTTGCTGGAGTTGCTAGTACATGGATACAGAATCCTTGATTCAGCACTGATATAAGGAAATTGGCTTATCTTTTATGAAGTTTAGTTTTAAGGCTTACTTCATGGTGCACTTAAAAACTGCATCTTTTTAAACAAATTCTGGATAATTTACAGTTTGGGGCATGCTGTAACCATTAAATTTCCACAGAAATCTAATTGCTTTACTGATCTTCTTTACACAGGTCTTGATGTTAAAAGTGAAGCATGTCAGCGTTTTTTTCGAGATGGGTTAACAATTTCTTTCACGAAAATCCTTACAGATGAGGCAGTGAGTGGCTGGAAGTTTGAGATTCATGTAAGTTTATATTAGGTACCCACTTATGTACCCATCTGATATCAGCAATTTCATTATGTCAAAAATTGATTTAATTACCTATGACTAGTGAAAAACTACCTTTTTACTTTATTTATAGTATACTTCCTATGGTCTAAACTTCAATGGTTTGAAATAAATAAATCTTTAGAACAACGGTTTTAAGAATGTTGGAATTTCAGCATCAAGCAAAGCTATTAAACTATTGTTTTCCTTAACAGAGATGTATCATTAACAACACTCACCGACTAGTTGAACTCTGTGTGGCAAAGCTGGCCCAAGATTGGTTTCCTCTTCTTGAACTTCTTGCAATGGCCTTAAATCCTCATTGCAAATTCCATCTTTACAATGGTACACGTCCCTCTGAAACTGTTCCTGCTGGAGTTCAGCTGGCTGAAGATGAACTTTATGCTCGTCCCCCAGACCCACGGTCACCGAAGGTGTGTTGATTGAAATTTTGAACCGTGAATCTTAGATCATCCTCATGTAGACATCTCTGGACAACAACTTCCTGGGGTCTTGATTTGGCTCTTCAGTTTTGGCTAAGCCAGAAGCATAGAAAATCAGTGAAGTAGAAGCTGCTTTGGTTTTTGTTTGTTTTGTTTGCTAGTGCAGTCTTTACTTTGTCATAAAGACAATGGAGCCTATTGCACATTTGCTACAGTCTGCATTGTGCTTAGGCAGAAACCTGCACAAGATAGCATCAGAATGCAGTTTGAATCTCTGATACTTGTCTAGTTTGACACTTTCTCCATGGAACAATTTGGTAGCTCATTTTCACTGAATATTGTACCTTCATAGCTTGCATCACATAACAGTGGCTATGGGGTAGAGCGCTTCAACCTATATCCCTTAATTGTGTAGGCTACTTCCAGTGAACATGCTAAATTGCAACGTTGGAACCTGGTGATTTTCAGCTGCGTAAATTCCTGGAGTACACCCGTTGTCTGCGTCAAAATCTGTCCTTGAGGAGACAGAGCCAAAGATGTCTGTGGAGTGTCCATAGACTGGTGCATATGCACCACTATCAAACCCTCAACCTGTGGTTAAGGGAGTAGGCCATGGGATTGAGCATCCTCAAGCTTCCTTTTCTCTATTCGCTCTTCCCCCATCAACCTTAATGGTAGTTATATATTAGGTCTGCGTTGAAATTAATCTGGGTTAATGCTGAGAATTTGAAGTTGGTTAAAAATCCCTGCTAAAAGCAAAACCTGAATAGCATTAACAATTATTAATGTAGTTGCGGGTACACAAACCTCCCAATCTCATGAATGAGAATTCACAGTTTTCATAAGTTTTATATTCATTGTAATGTATGCATTGGTATGGTTGCTATAAGGCCTTGCGGGGCAAGTGCTCAGTTCATACGATGGGAAACTTGACAAGAGCTTGATATAGCCTCTATTTGAGGCCTCTTTTGTTCTCCATATATTTAAGCATTATTTCACAGACATCCTGTTTTCACTTCTGGTTTCTGATATAAAAGAAAATACATCAGTTCTGTGTCAGAATACAGATTATTGTAAATAGATACTCTAAGTAAACTTCTTTTCTTTGCACACAAAAAAAATATTAAACTGAGTCGTCTATTATAATTCTTCAAATCATAAACCGCTTGAAAAATTAAAGGATAGTAATAAAAGCATGTAAGAGAACAATCATGGTTAAAAGTTTTTAATTCCAAGCCAAAGCATATACAGAGCTTGTTTTTTTGCAACATAAATGTGTTTGGTGGTAGGAATTACTTGTAAAGCAGGAAAAATTGTTTTACAGGGCTGGCTAGTAGATCTCATCAACAAGTTTGGCACATTAAATGGGTTTCAGATCCTACATGATCGTTTTATGAGTGGATCAGCACTGAATGTTCAGATTATTGCAGCTCTCATCAAGTAAGTTCTTTTTCTAAAGATGGATTTGGGAGGTGTCAACTGAATTAGCAACAAAACCTCTCAGGTTAATTCAAGCATCTGTCTCAGTGTGGACTTTGGCACAGTTGCTGTTATGCATGTAACTCACATATGTATATTTTTGCTCTTTGCAAAATGTGAAGAACACTTCAGCTTTAGCCCAGTCTTGAAATTCTCATTTATTTTGTAGCCACAAAGTGAGAATAGGTACTATCTGCATTCAGACAGTGGATTGTATCTAGTAACAGCTTTGACCTTATGGGAAGTGCTTCCACTCACACAAGTCATGGTTCCTGATTTTTGCTGATTACCACTACTTGTTATAGTCGTCCGTGTCAAATCCCATTCTGTCTGGGGGATCTTTTTTCCCACCCCTCTAGAGCCACTTTTTGAGGACAGGGGGCTTAAGTCGGTAGAAGCGGGATCAGTGAAAATCAGTTGCCACAACATGCACAAGCAGAAATATTTTCTTCTAATGCAAGCTGTTATTGGCTATAACCCAATATTCCTAAATGATCATGAAAAGGAAACTAACAACCCAGATATCGTATTGGTGAGCTTTAATGCTGAATACTAGCTTCAGAGGTCTTCTGACTTCTTTATAGTGCATTCTAATTGGTGAGTTACAATATTTACTGCTTTTGAAAAGTGTATTGATTATTATTGATTATTAGTTGCAGTTGAAATACTGAAACAGCCTTTTACTTTCTTTGTAAACTAATCTAGGTGTATCCTTTAAGCTTGCTTGCAAAACAACAATATATATATATATTAACAGACCTTGTCCTAACCAAGGTTTGCAATCCAGGAGCTCAAATTTTGATTTGATCCAGTAAGATCAGCTCTTGGTCAGCTTATCATAATTGGTAATTATATTGTTTAGGAAGTTAGAGTAATAAGACTGGAAGTAAAGGTTAGTTGTGAAGCTTTAGAATTTTCCCAGGAGCAATTTCCTGTTGAAATAAAACTGCTGAAATAGCTTGGTATTTGGGTTTGTATACCTAGTAGTGTTGGTTCTTGTATGGAACATAGGTTGGCAGATCTGGATTGTATTCTGTGAGTTGGGCAAGAGAGTGTATTACCTATATATTCATGCAATTGTGCTTAACCTGTTTTGGATGCTGTGCTATATCTGTAAGAGCCTAAAAAACTTAGAGATCTTGCTTCCTCCAACGCTGCACTTAAATGCAGTATATATACAGGATCAATCAGAGCCATTTTGTTAACACTCCAGAGTTTCTAACATTGAGGATTTCTTGTCTTTGTAATACCTTGTTTGTACTGGTACATTAGAATCTTGATATATTACTGAAATATGTATTCTACATCATTTGTGGCTATAGTTCTTCATAGTTTCAATCTAACTTTTACTTATCATTATCTATCCATGCCCAGAAGGTCTTCAGGCACTAGATGTATTAGACATCTAAGTGAGTACTCATCAGACGTACCCATTAACATTTAGCTTGGACTTGGAGAAGGGCAAAAATGTGATCCAAAATCTGGAGTGAAATTTAAGATAGTGAAGCACACCCCCAAAGCCTGATCTGCTTCCAGTGGCTGGTATCTGCCATTTCCTCCCTTGCAAGTTCCCTGGAGCAATGCTGTGTGATGACGTAGTGTTGCTGTGATAAGGGCTTCTGGGGAATGATGGCAGCTGCCAATGGAGGCTGTTGTTTTACCCCCAGAAACTGCTGTCAGTGACACTGTGTCTCCATGCAGCATGGTTCTAGGTACTTGAAAGTCCAATAGGTTATCAGCAGTGGGAGCTGCCAGGAGAGTTCCAACGATGGTAAATTTGCCCCCCTCAATCCCTGAATTGCCCCCTAGAAAACAGAAATGCCACCTGCAAATGGGATGATGAAATGGAAGTTGTATTTTGACTTGGCACTCATTAGCTTGGTAAATTTTGCTTACATTGATTTCCCTAAAATCCACCTTTTACTATTCTGTTGTTACCTAAAATGCTATTTTAAGTCAGTTTTACCTTTACAGTGATCTTTTTTTCCCCTCCCTAGGCCATTTGGACAGTGCTATGAGTTTCTAACACTGCATACAGTGAAGAAATACTTCCTTCCAATTATAGAAATGGTTCCACAGTTTTTAGAAAACTTAACTGATGATGAACTGAAAAAAGAAGCCAAGAATGAAGCCAAAAATGATGCTTTGTCAATGATAATCAAATCTCTAAAGAATTTAGCCTCAAGAGTTCCAGGACAAGAGGAAACTGTAAAAAACTTAGAAATATTTAGATTAAAAATGATACTTAGGTAAGGCTCTCTTCTGTTATGATTTTATTTATTGATTTGATTTGTAACCTCTATTTCTACCAAAAAAAAATGACACTCAAGGTGGCTTACAATCATAAATAAAACTTGATTAAAACAATTAAAACATTGAAACACAATTAAAAACATAACAATGACAAGAAAAACAGCATAGGCGTATGTGTGTCCTGTTGTGCTTCTCTTACACATACATTTCTTTGCAGGTTGCTGCAAATTTCATCTTTCAATGGAAAAATGAATGCACTAAATGAAGTTAACAAGGTAATATCCAGTGTGTCATATTATACCCATCGACATGGCAATCCTGAAGAGGAGGAATGGCTTACAGCAGAAAGAATGGCTGTAAGTTGATTTGAATTTATTTGGTGGCAACCTATTTAAAGAATTTGCATCTTAGTTGCCAGGAGACATTTTCCATAACAAGTATTTAATTTGATTTTTGTTTGTTCATTTTGTTTTTACTATATTTTTCTGCCCATGGACACAGATAGTGGCTTACAAGATTATGTTTTAATGATTTACTAATTTTAAAGAACTGTGATCACAAAAACAATTTAAGCAGCAGATAAAATGAAATCCAAGCCAGGCATAGCAAATGACAAAAACTCAACCATAGGCTTGCTGAAACTAATGTTTTCATCAAATGTCTTAAATGTTTTTTAAAAATACCTTCCTAGCAGAAGTCCCAGGAGATCTGTGATTTTGTTGTTACTACTGAAAACGTTGTGTCATAAAACTGTTCATAGTAACTCAGTGGAGCTAAAGCCTAGTACCAATAGGTGCCATGTGTGCATGGCCAGCTCTGCCAGGCCCCACTCCATGCACACACAGCCCCACCAGCCCAGGTCTTCACATGGCTGAAATATTGCACTTCTGAGGGCAAACTTCAATATGCACAGAAACACTTGCTTCTGGAAGGAAGCACAGTATTGCGGCCGTGTGAAGACCTGGGCTGGCGAGGCTGTGTGTGGACTGGAGCTATCAAGGCTGGCTGCATGCACACAGCTCCTATTGTATACTTCTCAAGGCATTGATATTAGCGTGGTCTATGGATTTTGTATTTTAGGCTAAAAATTAGTGCTGCAGCATTTTAGAAACAAAAATAAACAGGGCAAGGTGCAAAGTCTGAAGAAAAAGACCAGGTCATTGAAGAAATGAACAGACTTGTAATGTAGCTTTGTAGCTAGGGCTGCTCTTATAGCTCTCAGAAATGCCACCCAAAAATGTTGTTTCACAATAAAGATCTCCTTTGGAGTTGTATAACTGGGTCCACTGTAAGCTTCATGGGAGTCAAGAGATATAAAAAGGAATGGCATAGCAGGAGAGGACAGAGGGTGCAGTATAAAGCTGGTCTGCAGATTGAGGGGGTGGATAAGGTGTGTGGAAACTGGGCTGTGTGTTTTCCCTGTCTGAAGTAAATTGCAAAGGTGGGAAAGAAGGGATGAGCAAAAGTGGCTTTGCTAATGGGGTAGGTGGTGGGTCAGCTAAAAAACGAACTGCTTCCTGAGAAGATGGAGAGGGAAGTGGTAGAAAATGGTGAATGAGAGCCGCTTCTCTGGGTGACAAGGAAGAGTGGATGAATGAAAGCTGCTACCTGGGCAGGTGAAGAAAGCAGTTAATAAAAACATAAAAGGGGATGTTAAGGTTTACAGTTTTAATTAGAAAAATAAACATAGGCAGGTGCCAGCATGGGGCGGGCGAGGGATTGGGATTGGGAAACTTTCTGTTGGGAGCCAGCAAACACAAACATGCTCCAAACACACAGTGGACCAATAGTGAAAAGGTTGCTGAGGGAGCAGTACACGGATTTGGCTACAAAGACATCTGGGATACATGCAGGGAGTGAGCGGGAGGACCAAGCTTGAAACCAGCCATGGAGAGGCTGATTGTCTTTTGGCACCATCGTGGGTAAGCGAGCGAACAATCCACCCACCAAGGGTTATTTGCGGGTGGCTTAGCCATGATACGCAAACCCATCCACTGTGAGTTGTGTTTCCATACAACATCTGTGTTCCAGATGTTGCTCTCATGTCCTTCTCTTGAGAACTGGGCAATTGAAGCATCTGCCCCAACTGTACAACCTTAGTATGTATGATGCTTGTCGGGAACTAGACTGTGAGCATCTTGGGATTACATATAGTATCTGCTACCTGTATACATAGCATAACTACATTATGCCTGAGTGGTGTGAAATCTGGAAGAGCCAGTTGAGAAGATTTCTTACAGGAAAAAAAAACAGGTGGCCAATATTAGGACCCCATGTTCTACTTTATTACAGAAATATGTTTGGTTCCATTTTGAGGGTTTTATAATGTGTTGCTTGTCATCTGAAATAAAAACAAAAGGAATGGCCTTGTTTATATTTTACTTTTATCTAATAAGTTTTGCCATCTTTAAATTTAGGAGTGGATCCAGCAAAATAACATCTTATCGATTGTGTTAAGGGATAGTCTACATCAACCTCAGTATGTAGAAAAGTTAGAGAAAATTCTTCGTTTTGTCATCAAGGAAAAGGCTCTCACCTTGCAAGATCTTGACAACATTTGGGCTGCACAGGTAGGGAGTAAACAGCTGTCATTTTATTTTGCATCACCTATTATTGGAATTTGAGTTGCTTATGTCTTGTACAGGTGTTAAATTAAAATTTTAATTTGCTATTCTGCTGGGAATCTGCAATTATTATGCCACATATTTCTGTGGCATACACAAACTTTTACTGCCATATCTGTTCTTTCTAAGGTCATTACAAGTATATGTCTCTGTTCAGACATCATGTTTCACAACAGTGGTTTTAGAACTCCACGGTGGAGTTTTTACACCACCATTGAGAAATGTGTTGTCTGGCGGGAAAACTCCACGCAATGGTGGAGTTTTTTTGGAAAACACTCCATGCTGAATATCCATGCTGTGCAGAGGAGAGTTCCTGCACAACTGTGGTGTTGCGTGTTATGTGGAGGGCTCTGTGGAGTATTCTGTTGTATTGAGTTGACTTTTCCCACTGGCTGCAGAGTTCCCTGGCAAGAGTGGTGAAAGGAGTGAGTGCTGCTCTAGAAGAGTTGCTGGGATTGGTGTGTGTGTGTTTTTCAGCAATGGCTGATGGGATACCATCGGGAGGACGGGGAGGAGACAGGGTGGAAGAACTGTCAATCAGATGTCACAATGGATTTTATTCAACTCTATGGTAACCCACAGTCGCATAATGGTGGAGTTAGAACATGTTGCTTGGGGAGTACCTCCTAAAAACTCAACCGTTGAGTGGAGTTTTCACACTGCGTTAACTAACGTGTTGTCTGAACTGAGTCTATGTCAATTCATCTTGGTAAGATGGATACCTTGTGGGAAAATTGCTATAATAGAAATATATGATACTTAGAACAGTGGTATCTTGGGGTAGAAATAACCACAATTGATGTTAATATTATTTCTTATTAAGGCAGGAAAACATGAAGCCATTGTGAAAAATGTACATGACCTCCTTGCAAAATTGGCCTGGGATTTCTCTCCTGAACAGCTTGACCATCTGTTTGATTGTTTTAAGGTAACCATGCGTATGAATCTGCTTCTGTTATTCATCAGAACCCTGTAGAGATAGTAGAATATAATTTCAAACTGTACTACTGCAAGTAAATAACAGGCTTAATCTTTTGATTAGGCAAATTTACATTCCTCGTGCTGACAATTTCTCGCACCTTGAGATCCAAATTCCACCTTGTTTGTTGTAGGAGTTTAAAAAGTTTCAAATTATTGATCTTATAGGACATACAAATATTAACTTAATAAGCAATTAACTAGATTGCTTAGAGGAAACCGGGTTAGCGGTTGTTGCAAAACTTTATTAAAATATACATTTTCATTGAAGAGAAATAATAATTCATACTTGGCTTATATAGGAATCTCTCTGGCTGGAATCCAGAGTTCAGTTAATTCATATTTTTAAATCCCAGTTATTTCAACAGAGTTTGTGTGTGTAACTATTCTATGGGTAAAAAGCCAGCGAGTATCTTACATTTTCATGCAAAGAAGTTTTTTTGAAGATAAATCTGCAGCTAAATGTTCTTAGAACGCAGACAATTCCTTTTAAATAATGTTAGATTTGGCTGATATTTAAAATATATTAAAATAGTATTAAAGTAAATTTTGCTTCCACATCTGTCCTTCTCCTGAAATAGGGTCATGGATTCATTTTGAATGGGAAAAGCTGAAGAAGAGGCTTTTCTGTTGGGCTTTTTCTTATTTACTTTTTACTGTGAAATTCAGTCACAGAATAATTAATACTTTAATTGATTATGGATTAAATTCACTCAAGTAAGGTCTTTTAAAATGATTGAAAAATAGCTTAGTTTTTCCCATTTTTGGTAAACTATTCAGTATCTTAATCAGTTTTGCTGAATAGAATAGTAGATTTATACCTGTGTATATTAATTTGTATTTTATTAATTTGTATTTTTATGTGTCTTTTTACTTTTCATGCATTTGATTTGTAAGTCTACATTTTTTTTAATTGCTGGTGGTTTCCCTTTGCTTTCTAGGCAAGTTGGACAAATGCAAGCAAAAAGCAGCGTGAAAAGCTACTTGAGCTAATTCGTCGTCTTGCAGAAGATGATAAAGATGGTGTGATGGCACACAAAGTACTGAACCTCCTATGGAATTTAGCACATAGTGATGATGTTCCAGTTGATATCATGGACCAGGCTCTCAGTGCTCACATTAAAATCTTAGATTATAGTTGTTCACAGGTAAACATACCCTCTTGGCTAGCCGTTAACATTAGGTTGGTTGACTTGTAAAGCTAAACCATAGTTTGTTGTTATATAAAACGAACCTTCTGATTGTATGTTCTCGTCTACCTCATGCTGTCTTATTCTAGTATTTCTGCAGAAATTACTATAACATCGGAACTGGTGTAATACTTCCAAACTAGGACCAATTATGCAAATCATTATTTGCCAGTGGAAAGAGAAAAGTCTTGACCTAGTGCCGAAAAGATAGCAATGTTGGCACCAGGCAGGCTTCATCAGGGAGATCATTCCATAATTGGGGGCCACCACCTAGAAGGCCCTCTCCCTTGTTACTGTCTTCCGAGCCTCCACATTATCAATTTGTTTGCCTTGTTTTGCACAAGCTGCAGCTTCTGAATCATCTTCAAAGACAGCCCCACGTAGAGTACATTCCAGTAATCTACCTTGGGGGTTACCAAAGCATAGACAACTGAAGCCAGGTTATCCCTGTCCAGACAAGGGTGTAACTAGGCCACCAACCAAAGTTGGTAGAAGGCACTCAGTGCCACTGAGGCCACCTGAGCCTCAAGTGACAGAGATGGTTCTAGAAGAACCTCCAAGCTATGAACTAGCTCCTTTAGGGGGAGTGTTACCCCATCCAGAACAGGTTGAGAACCCTCTATCCAGTTAGAAGAACCACCCTCAAATAGCATCTCAGTCTTGCCTGGATTGAGTTTCATTTTATTAGCCCTCATCCAGTCTATTGTCACAGCCAGGCACCAGTTTAGCACATCCACAGCCTTACCTGATGAAGATGAGAAGGAGAAGGAGAACTGTGTGTCATCAGCGTACTGATGACAACATACTCCAAAACTGTGGATGATCGCACTCAACAAATATGTTGATTGATCACATAGATTACTCAGTTTAAGTTGAATGCTTAATCATATTTACTAGTATTTAAAAAAACCACCGGCATCTTTAGAAAAAAAGTTATTGCTGTAATAGATTTATGATACAACAGCTAGGATTGTTTAGCTTGGAAAAAAGGATGCTAAGGGGAGACATGATAGAGGTGTACAAAATTATGCATGGTGTGGAGAACATGTATAGGAAGACATTTTTCTCCCTCTCTCGAAATACTAGAACCCAGGGTCATCCCATGAAGCTAATTGGTGGGAGATTCAGGACAAATAAAAGGTAGTACTTCTTCAACCAACGCATAGTTAAATTATGAAATTAACTAACCCACAAGATGTAGTGATGGCCACCAATTTGAATGGCTTTAAAAGGGGGTTGGATAAATTTCTGGAGAAGAAGGCTATCTATGGCTACTAGCCCTGATGGTTATGTATTACCTCCAGTATCTGAGGCAGTAAGCTTGTGTACACCAGTTGCTGGGGAACATGGGTGGGAGGGTGCTGTTGTACCATCCTGCTTTGTTGGTCCCTGGTTGACAAATGGTTGGCCACTGTATGAACAGAGTGTTGGACTAAATGGACCCTTGGTCTGATCCAGCATGGCAGTTCTTATGTTCTTATTACTTTCTTCCTGCATTGATTTCTCCTGTTCACAAAATTCTGGAGAAAATCAACGTAGACAATAAATTTCAACACTCTTGAAGTATGGACTTCTGTAGAAGTTCTGCCAAAAGTACTCTAGGAAGCAGGGAGGCACCATTACTTTGGAATAGGCTCTTAACATGTTTTACTCCACGATATTTACCTTTCTGTTCTATACTTTGGGATATTGAAAAGCACTCTTGATTGTACTTGGACATTGGATTACTCAATTTGTACAGGACGAAGTGACTCAAACTCATCTTGCTATTCTGTAAGCTATTCTGTAAACTTCAATAATAATAATATATTTCTTACTTTCCTCTCCGATTGGATCGAGGCGGGAAACAACAGCAAGCATAAAATACATAAAATACAGATTAAAAACATAGTATATATTGGATAGGCCTGCCGGAAGAGATCAGTCTTGATAGCTTTCTTGAATGCTAAAAGACTGACGAGTCTCCTCCGGCAGGCTATTCTACAGTCTGGGAGCAGCAGAAGAGTGAAAAAGGTTTTTACTTATGACTAAACTGTTAATTGGCCCTGTTGACCAGCACTTTAATAACTATCTCCAGTGCTGAACTATAACATAGTGATTAAAAAAGGGAGCCAGAAATGAAAAAGTATCTGAAAATTACTAATCAGCTGCATGTTATAATTTGCTTTTTAAGGATCGAGATACGCAAAAAATACAGTGGATAGACCGTTTTATAGAAGAGCTTCGCACAAATGACAAATGGGTCATTCCTGCACTGAAACAAATTAGAGAAATTTGCAGTTTGTTTGGTGAAGCACCACAAAACTTGAGGTAAGCAATGTAAAGTTTTCATTTCTTTAATAGGTGGCAAAGTTCATATATTTCTTTAGTACTATTGAAATTCAGTGGGAAATGCTAATACATAGTGCATGTAATTCCATCTAATAATGAATCCAGGTGCTTCTGTTTGGAAGTGGGACTAGGACATGCAAATCTAAGTCCCTCAAAATGGTCTTTCAAGACTATGTGACTTCAAGGATTTACAGAATGTTGATGACATTCATATATCTGAAGCCTACTGAGACAAGAAAATGTTGAGTAACTCGCTCCATTGATTGGAAATAGAACTTCCAGATTCACATTGTACACCAAAGACACGAACTAATTTATTTAGTTCATCATAGTTGAGAGTGGAGGTAGAATGCTGTTGCTCAGCTACAGTTACACAAATACTCTGAATTTCTCTGTTGTTTTCTATGGGCAGCTGCCACCCTTGAGGACATTGCACAGTCTGCATGAGTCTGTCAATTAAGCCTGTGGTTGAGAACCATCGAGACATGGAATGTTAGAATGTTGGTGGAAAATAAAATGAACAGAGTAAAAAGGAGTGTGTGTGCGGAGGGCGGGGGGAGGGAATTGACCTGCTGAAGTCCCTAACATCATTTATAATTAGGGATGGGCTGGGGGAAGGGGAATGATGCCATGAATTCAAAAACGCTTCCCCATTTGTACTATGCAGAGATGTCTCAGGAAGAAGGAAAAGAAAAAGGAGATCTTTTCTCTTTGAAACTCACCAGAACATCCCCAGAAAGAAATACCTTGGTCTGTAAATTTAAAAGAGAAACCAAGCGCAGCAAAACAGTGCATTTTCAGTGGCCCCCAGGAGCAATGGAATGTTGAGGATGTCACTTGGAGGAGAAAATGGAGTGGGCATGGGAAATGTTAGAAGTTCAAACATACCCACATATGCTCGGCACGACAGCTCACCATGGCTTAATTTAACTGTGAGGTTCTTGCATCATGCCAGACTCCTGCAGATACAATTTTTGCATGGTGCTGTGGGTGTCTAGCTTGTCTTATCATACAAACACAGACAGCAGGGATTGTTTGAGGGGTAGACAACCCTCACATAACCAATGTCTAACCAACAAACAACCTCTGTTGCTTGGGTTCGCTCAACACAGCAAGCTATGGTGATCTGGGTGGCATGTAAAAATGGTGCCTGTGGGTAAATTAAACCCCTGTGGGCTGTCTTGTCTTTCAAACAGGTCATAGTACCCTGAAGGTGGCATTTGAGTCAGTGCATGAGGTTAAAAAAATCACTTTCCAATGCTCAATGCTCTTTGAGGAGTCTTCAGGAGGAATGAAAAGTTGTTACTCAGCAGTAGTAAAAAGCCTGGAACAGGAGCATTACTGTTAGGGATGTGGGGACCACTGTAACATCTTGTTGTGGGTTCCCACTTGTCTTGTTAATATAAAAGTAAAATGGTGTATTCAGAAGGTATGAAACTGGGTAACATAGAAAACATGGGTTTAATGTATTTCCTTAATATATTTCACCATAAGAAAACATGAGTGGAATCAAAGTCACATTGTACAGCCATAGGACAATAAGCACAACTGTCAGATGTTCACTACTACTGCTGATAATTGGAGCTCACTAATTTGTTCAAGTCAAACTGAATTCCCTATAATTTCCTTTTTCCCTGAAATGTTCAGCTTGTGTGTTTTCTTTAATGGCGCTATGGAGCTTACAGGTACTGTTTTGCAATAGCCTGTTCTTCTTTCGATCTGTATTATGTAGGCTATCTGTAGAGGTGGGGAGAAGAGGGCAAGTGTGGCCAAACTTTTGTGAAGGGCTGTAAAATATGACTTTTATTTCACTTCCAATTCATGGTTTCTTAAGGTGAAAAAAGAAAATCCATTAAATCATGTTCATCACTACTGAGGAGATAAATGGCAGATTTCCCTTCCTTAACATCATTGATTTTACTGCTATAATACATTTATATGACACAGGCCATGGGTAGTCAACCACATGTGACTCTACATATATCCATGGGGGCTTCAGCATTATGTATTAATGGTTACTTCTGTCACATGACAGATCAAGTTCAGAACTCTATAATTTCAAAAACAGATTTTATTATGGCATGGGGGTGAGATTTGTATTTCAAGAATTCTCTCCTTAATACATTCAAGTCCTTCAGTATTCCTTAGTGGGTTCTCTGGATTATGGCCTTAAATTGATAGCAATAATAAATGAAGAATGTTTGTGAACAGTGCGAATTTTTATGAAAAGGGAAAAGAAACACATGAAATATTGGTTTGGTCATTACTACCTCTTATAATATTTTTAGTTCAACTTTGCCTATTTTATGTCTGTTCACTTTTGAGTGGGATTCTAGTTTTATTATACGGTAGCCACTTTAGGCTCCCATTTTTCTCCTGTTAATAGAATCTTAAAACAGTAATAGTAGCCTTAACTTTTTGTATGTTTTTTTAACTATAGTCAAACTCAGCGAAGTCCCCATGTGTTTTATCGCCATGATCTAATCAATCAACTTCAGCACAATCATGCTCTAGTAACTTTAGTTGCAGAAAATCTTTCAGCATATATGGAAAGCATGAGACAGTATGCTAAAGGTATGTTGAGTATAATTTTGTTTAGAATTATAGGAACAGTGCAATCCTATGCATGCCTACTAAAAAGTCCTATTAAATTCAATGGAACTTAGGTAAGTGTGTATAGGTACTCTTACACATTTGTTAAATACTAGAGGCTAATAAGCTAATCTGAAAAATCTTTACATTGCCATGCAATTTTGAAAAACACTTTAAAAGTAAATGTTAATATATACTTAATATATATTGAGCAAAGTATTATTAAGGAAGGTGTTTGGGGAACAGGATCATTCTATCAATGCAGGTCTGTTTTTCTGGTGACTCAATTTCCTTGTAAAGTATTTATGCTGTCATTTTATGATAGCTGTAAAAAGTGCATGCTTTAATTTATATATCCTGTATTTTGTTTAAATAATTCTGGAGAAGTTTATAAATAAAAACTGTAGTGTGCTTCCTCAGTTGCTATGAATATGATGCTTCTGGTAATTTTCCAAAGAAAATGTTTAAATAAATCAGAATAGTTGCTGGAATGTAAAACTTTATAATTTAATTTACAGAAATGAAAGGCAAATCACAACATGTAGCTCTTACTTAAAGCTGCATCAAATATAGTAGTCAGTCACTGGTGTTGAATGCCCTTTAAATAGTCTATTGAAAAAGTTTAAAATGTGTGCGGTCTTAAGCACATTGGGAGTGAACACCTTACTTCTGATTAACTATGCAGGTGTTAGTCTTTTCTTTGGGTATTATAACATATTTTCTTACTTTTGCAGAACATGGAGAATATGATCCACAAACTGTAAGACCAGGGAGCAGATACAGTCATGTGCAAGAAGTCCAAGAACGGCTGAACTTCCTACGGTTGGTTTGAGAAAACTTGTTTTATTTTTGGTGAAAATATTAAATACCATTGAAAAGCAAAGAAAATAGATCTTTACTCTTGTCCACAGCTTATCTACAAAGTGGTATTTGTCATATACGCTTATTATATTTCTAGATAGTATTGCAGCAAGATGCACAGCTGGAAGCCAGTCTCCCGTGCATGGTTTAGTCCTTAGTTTACCAGCCGAAAAGCATCATTCCTTATATTCTCTTTTTCCCCTCAATGAATTTCTGAGGCTCTTTCTAACTAATGGAGTTATTCATCCAGAAGGGTGGGGGGCAGAGAGTAGTGCTCCCTTTTGTATCAATGCAGGCACATCTTGTGGTTGACCAAAGCATGTTTGAATGGACTGATTCCACACAAAGATGGATCTGTGGAAAATAGCTACTACTTGCACAACTGAAGGCTGTCCAAAGAAACTGAGCCTGCAAATTTGTTGAGTAGAGTAGTAATAGCCTATTTTTTGTCTAGGCTATTTAATAATAATAATAATAATAATAATAATAATAATAATAGTTACCCGCCTCTCCCTCTGGATCGAGGCAGGGTACAACACAAATGTCAATGCCATAAAATACATATAGATCAAAACATTTAAAACTAGTACATTATTTGCACTATATCATTAACTTAATTCCCATTTTCTTTTATAGCTAGGGTTCTAACATCTATCTGCTTATATTTTATCTAGTGATATCAATATGTAACTGACTTGTGAAGTCAATGCGTAGTGTAGTCATGTGAAAGATCAAGTTCACAATGTGCATATTATATACTCTAGGTAATCTCTGAGTATGTTTGGGAAGATTCCAAAATGTTTAAATAGATTCAGTAGGTGTTGCTGTTTTCAGGTATTAATTCATAGATTCCAATTCTAATTACTTATTTCTCTTTGTTTTGTGCCAGATTTTTACTGAAGGATGGTCAACTATGGCTCTGTGCTCCTCAGGCAAAACAAATATGGAAATGTTTAGCTGAAAATGCAGTGTACCTGTGTGACCGTGAAGCCTGTTTTAAATGGTATTCTAAACTCATGGGAGATGAACCGGATTTAGACCCTGACATTAATAAAGACTTCTTTGAAAACAATGTTCTTCAGTTGGACCCTTCACTCTTAACAGAAAATGGTATGAAATGTTTTGAACGTTTCTTCAAAGCTGTGAACTGTCGAGAAGGGAAGCTAGTCGCAAAGAGACGAGCCTATATGATGGATGACTTGGAGTTAATAGGATTAGATTATCTTTGGAGGGTAAGTCTGAAAGTTCATCTAACTGTCTAAATTGTGGCTTATAGTGATTGAGGCAAACAATGCTGGTTTGTAAGGTAGACCAATAAAAGACAAATTCCGCTGCTGTATGTACATACATGTGAGTTGTCCAACACTGTAGCTGTTTTGAATGAAAGCTTAATGACTGCGTTAAATATTTGTTGCCTATTTTGATAGGCTTTGATTTGTTCAAAGTGCAGAATCAATTGTGTTTTTGGAGGCCAACAGGTTTTCAGAACTTTTTATATAAAGAAGTGGTGGGGGTGAAGGCTATTGTCTCCGTGCCATTACATCTCCAAAATGCCTCCTGAACCTATTATTCTTTGTGGAGCTTCAGCTTGCAGCTGTGGCTCAGTACTCTTCTAACTTCATTAGAAGGTGATTGTTGCCTTTGGCATGTTAGTTATCAAAAATATGTTGTTGTTTTTAATACTTTGGAGTTTCCCTTGAAGACTTTTGAGAAGTCACAACTGATACACAATGGGCAATCCTTTTCCTTTTACCAAAGTTTGTTACACAACTGTCCTGGATGGTTAGATGCATTCCAAGTCCTCATGCTAGTTTTGGATGTAAGAGCCCCTAAAAAGCTATATTTCTATGAGGTGGCTTCTGTTTTGTTTCATCACATATCCAGTTTTAATTGAAAGCGTAACCATCTGTGTGACAAGGGAATTTGGAGCTGTATTTTTCCAACATGTACAAGCATGTATGCCATAATGTATGCATACAGACTTGGGGAACAGGTGCAGTGAATTACTCACCATGTTGGGGAAAGTAAAAGGTACTATTAGTTGTGCTTGAACATTGTTTCACGCAAATATAGCTCTATTATTTTGAAAGAGGTTCAAAAAATACTTAAACTGGCTTTTAGTTTCTGAAGTTAAACCAATTGGCTCAGTTTAGAACTTGTCATATTTTTTCGTCCAAATGCAATGGTTACATTACAAATGCTATTGCATGTTACCCACCTGTGCTGTTTGGGAGATGGCGGAAGGCCCAAACACTAGACAAATAAGAACAGGGACCCATAACCAAATCTTTGACTGCTGGAAGGAGAAAAGAGTTCACACCAAGCCTTACCTGTTTGGACAGCCCGTGGTAACCATGATGGTTGAGTTTGAGATGAACATCAATCTTCAAATATATTTGTAATTAAATCAAGTTTTACTGGAAACACTTGCTCTTTTCTTGGTCAGGGCAATTGTACCAGTGAACATATTGACTGCAATCCAGAACAGCAGCTCTAGGCATATAGAACATTTTTGTTGTCAGCTTTGGAAAAGGAAAGAACTCTGAATCATTTCTGTGTGGTTGTTCCTTATAGCCATCCACAGGAACACTTGTCCATTCAAAGTTCTTTATTCTGAACAGTATCTTAAATTTTTGGAAGAGATGCTGCTGTAGTATCCCTGTTCAGATATTATCTGGATAATGAATGAAAGAAGTAGCATGACACCATTGAGAGAGGTCATCTGGAGTTTTGTTGTTAGGTCTCATTAGTATGCTGTTGATACCGAGTGTTTATCCCTCTTCGTCAGTTCATGCCAAGGAGGCTGTGGAAGTCCTGAACACCAATCCATCGCTAGACACAGTGATGGATTGTTTGTAGGTTAACAAGCTGAGATTCAATCCAAGCAAGACAGAGGTGCTGGTCAGTAGGAAAGCTAGTCTAGGATTGGAGGTACAACCTGTTCTGGATGGGGTATTGCTACCTCTGAAGGATCAGGTTCACAGCTTGGGGGATGCTTCTGGGCCTGGCATTGCTCTTAGAAGGTCAGATAGCTGCTGTGGCCAAGAGCACCTTTGCCCAGCTTCGAGTGGTGTGCCAGTTGCACCTCTTTCTGCAGAAGGCAGATCTGGCCACAGTGATCTATCCTTTAATCACCTCCTGTTTCGATTTTTGCAAGGCGCTCTACGTGGGTCTGCCCTTGAAGAGTGTTCGGAAACTGCAGCTAGTGCAAAGCGCAGCAGGCAAGATTGCTTTTTGGCACACGCTTTGTTAACCATATTAGACCGGTCTAGTATCAACTGCACTGGCAGCCAATATCTTTCCAGCTGTTGGTGCTTATCTATAAAACCTTAAATGGTTTGTGGCCAGGATATCTGAAAGACCACTTCCACCCTTATCAACCTGCCCATAGTTTAAGATTCTCTTCGGATGTTCTACCAAGAGACATTATTTTGGTGGAAACAGAATAAGTCCTTCTCTGTGGCATCATCCTGCCTGGGGAACTCTGCCAAGGGAAGTTTGGCTGGTCCCTTCTTTGTTCAATTTTAGGTGGGGCGTTCAAACACTTTTTAGAATTTTAAACGTATTCGTTCCACACTGTTTTTAAGATTCTTTCCTGCCTGCCCTTAAATCTGCTGTTGTTGATGTTTTTAAAGTTGTAAATTGTTTAAATTTACAATTGTATGTTTCCTTGGAAGTCCTTTTTCAGCCAGAAGATGACTCATGAATTTGTTGTTGTTGTTGTTGTTGTTATAAAAAGAATGTTCTTTCAAAACAACGTTTAAAAAACTCAGTGAATTCATTTAAAACTTTGTCATGTGGCATAATCAAAATGAAAGATGTGCCATAGACCATTTTCAGTAAACTTTAAATTTACCTTTATCATGGTTGCATCTTAAAGTAGTTCATGCTTTATATTGCTGCTTTAGGTTGTAATTCAAGGAAATGATGACATTGCCAGTCGAGCAATAGATCTACTAAAAGAAATCTATACCAATCTTGGTCCAAGATTACAAGTTAATCAGGTAAATATACTTCAAGAATTCAACTTGTTTTAATTGGTAGTGTTTTTAGCTGCAATTTCCATAAAGTAAAGCCTCCTTCTGTAGCATGTTACATTGAGGACCTTATTGAAAAAATAAGTACACTTAAATTTGCATTAGCTGCTGTTTGTTCAAACAGGATTTCTTCTAACTCTAATGGCTCTTAGGTCACTAGCTAGGTTTATTTCCCCCACCAACCAAACAATAGCCCTTGGCTGTTCTGTTGGAACACAGAAGCCTGTCAGAAACACCAGTGCTGCTGGCATTTTCTCACAAAGGTATGCTAGCAAACATTAACCCTTTGAAATTTCTTTTGCCTATGCAATATTTATCGTGTTTTCAGTATATTTATGCAAAGAAACATTCACCCTGATGCTGAGCTTATTTATTTACTAAATTTACAGATTTCAGTGAACCTTAATTTTAACTGTGTCTAGGATTAGACTGACATTTTGTTGCAGGCAGGGTCCAAAATAGTCAAAGCCTGCTGCTTCGGCATCAGCAGTGGCTCTTCCAACTAAAAGGTTGATATACTCTAAGAATATATGATTTGAGATTATACAACACCCTGATTTCTCTTGGCATTTCTGTAGGTAGTAATCCATGAAGACTTCATTCAATCCTGCTTTGACCGTTTGAAAGCATCCTACGATACTTTGTGTGTTTTGGATGGCGATAAAGACAGTATTAATTGTGCAAGGCAAGAAGCGATCCGAATGGTGCGAGTGTTGACGGTTTTAAGGGAGTATATAAATGAATGTGACAGTGATTACCACGAAGAACGAACAATTCTACCAATGTCAAGGTTTGTGGACATGTTAGAACTATTGTGACTTAGGATGTAATTCTAACCATACTTCTATACATGCTTAGGATTGTGCTGCTTGACTCTTAATAATTGTGTAAAAGTCTTTGAAATAATATAGCTTATGTATAGTAGAGTCATAAATGTTATAATTTTTAAATACATATACATAAACAAAAGATAACTTTTTGTATGCAAGCCATTATACGTTATATGTTATGAATAGCCTTTTAAAGTGTATCCCCACTCAGTCAGGTGAATAAGTAGAAGGAGAAATCACAGGTAAGAAAATTTTCTAAACCCCTACCTGTGTTAAGGGACTGTTTATAATCCTTTAAAATATCTATGATTAAAATAAAGTTTTAAATATTTTAATTTGTTCTAGCAGTATTACACTCTTTTAAACTTCCTGGACTGTGTTAATATTATCTTTTCCTATATTCTCAGAGCTTTTCGTGGTAAGCACATCTCTCTGGTAGTACGTTTTCCTAACCAAGGTCGGCAAGTGGAAGATTTGGATGTTTGGTCCCATACAAATGACACAATTGGTTCAGTCAGACGTTGCATTCTCAACCGTATTAAAGCCAACAGTGCACATACAAAAGTAGAATTATTTATCGGAGGCGAACTAGTAGATCCTGTAGATGATAGGAAATTAATTGGACAGCTAAATCTCAAAGATAAAACAGTAAGTACTGTTAAACATCATATATTGGTAAACTGTCCTAATTTGAAGGTTTCCTGTGGCAAGGCAAATGACAGCATAAATATAATTTGTATTAATGGCATTTTTTGTGAGTAGACCTCCAATACTTAATACCAGTTTTATATATTTAGGCAGTCTTGAAGCTCACAAGTTTTATATATTTAGGCAATCTTGAAGCTCACAAGTTTGCGACAATAATAAAAGTTTAGAATTTACAATTTTACCAACTTACACCTGCATATTACTTTCCCCCCTAGCTAATTACAGCCAAGCTTACACAAATAAGTTCAAATATGCCTTCAAGCCCAGATAGTTCTTCTGATTCCTCTACTGGTTCTCCTGGAAACCATGGCAACCACTATAGTGATGGTCCAAATCCAGAAGTTGAAAGTTGCTTGCCTGGAGTTGTAAGTAAAAGAAAACGTGCACATTAAAACTGGAGTATTTGCCAAATATTGAAATTTCCTATCAGATGTTAGGAGCTAGTATCTCATGACAAGTTTTTACTCTTATTTTAGATCATGTCACTGCATCCTAGATACATCTCATTTCTTTGGCAAGTTGCAGACTTAGGCAGTAGCCTAAATATGCCGCCTCTTAGAGATGGTGCACGTATCCTTATGAAATTAATGCCACCAGGTAAAATTTTATTTCCATTTTATTACCTTATATAAAGATTAATAAAAATGTATAGCTGCTATCCAGAGGGATGTGCACACATGCAGCAGAATTTTTCTGAGTTGTCCCTCAGAAGGTAGCTCCACAGAACTTGTTAAACTTCCATCCAAGTTCAATATTAATATGGGAATTTAGCCTGTGTTTTTGCAAACAGAAATCAGGGACAATAGTGCATGCATAGTGCTGTAATTTCTACCTTAGAATGCTCATAATCAGCTTTAGGAAATTCTTAGAAAAATTCTGGTGTATACCTTCTCTCCAGCCTGTAGCGTCTATCTTGGCGTTTAAGTATAATTTGATTTTTTAAAGAAAAAGACCAAAATCCTCAGCAGTATAATCCATTTGTCTGTGCTTTGACTGTAGTTGAAATAATCTGTATTTGTTACAATTTGAATATATTTCAGTTTTCAAAGGTGTGGTTCAGAAATCTATATTGTATTCTTTATAGGAAGAACTATTTTGAAACTCTGCTTTTATTTCAGATAACACTACTGTAGAGAAACTAAGAGCTATTTGTTTAGACCATGCAAAACTTGGTGACAGCAGCCTTAGTCCATCCCTTGATTCTCTTTTCTTCGGTCCTTCTGCCTCACAAGTGCTATATCTTACAGAGGTTTGTAATATCACATTGTTAATACTTTGAGATTTCAAAAGTTCCTTTAGTAATATTACACTGAATTTCAGGAACACATTAAGTTACTAAATTCTCAGAGCACTTCCTATAGCAATTTATTTTGGGAAGATAGTTCTGGATAAATACTGTCAGAACAGAATATAATTTTTTTTTATTTATAAAAAACCGTTCCCAGAACCTGTAGTCCAATGCACTTAGTTTAAAAGTTGTACTTATTGAATTATTATTCTCTTTTTTCTTTACTTCCAGGTAGTTTATGCCTTGCTAATGCCTGCCAATTTACCTCTGGGAGAAGATGCCACTGACTTCCAGTACAACTTCTTAAAAAGTGGTGGCTTGCCTCTTGTGCTGAGTATGCTGACTAGAAATAACTTCCTGCCAAATGCAGATATGGAAACAAGAAGGGGTGCCTACCTAAATGCTCTAAAAATAGCAAAACTATTGCTAACTGCAATTGGCTATGGCCATGTGAGAGCTGTGGCAGAAGCGTGTCAGCCAGTTGTAGAGGGCACAAGCCCAATGTCACCGGTAAAGTTAATTTTGTGTTCTAAAATGTGTATACATTTATTGTGAGCTGTTGAGTATCAAACATTTATAATCTGATCCTAGTCATACAACATCATATACAATTAGCAGTACTTTATATACAAATCCTGTTTTCATTTCCTTCACACTTAGCATTTGAATTGAATATATTCATATCAAATTTTGTCCTTCATTTCCTCCCTGCTACCCCCACATTGTTCTTTTTTGTAATTGTAAATATCCACACTGCCTGCTGTTAACCTGAGTTCAGAAATTGTTCCTATCTTTTACTATGAATGAATAGTTATTAACAAAGGATATTTGACCCTCTTGGGCAGCTTTAAATGGATACAAAATTGCTTAGTTTAATCATCATCGGCCATGATCTAAGGCAGCCTTCCCCAAACTGGTGTCCTTCAGATATTTTGGACTACAACTTCCATAATCCCTGACCATTGATCATTCTAGCTAGGTCTGATGGGAGTTTTAGTCCAAAACATGCAGAGGGTACCAGATTAGGGAAGGCTGATCTAAGGACACCAACTTGTAAATTGACAATAAGAGTAGAACAGGTAAGTGCATACGGAGCGGCACAAGTGACATGTGAAGATTCATATAGGTTATTGGAAAAGTTGTTGACTGATGGAAAGGCAGTTACCAAAGTAGTAATGAAAATAAATACGATGCTGTAATTGGCATATGACAATAACAGGGCATGCAGAAGATGCAAAATGAAAAGATTGTGGAAATATTGGCAAGGAAAAATGCTGCACATAGTGTTTGTTTAGAGATCCATAAACCTTAGCCTGTTTTGGAGGTTTTTTCCTAAAGCCTGGTGTTCCGGTGACTTTTCTAATGGCTAGGCCAGAGAGAGATGTTCTTGGTGATTGTGACATAGCTGTGGGACATTATCCTTGAAGTTCACTAAGAGTTAAGCATCCAATCAGATACTAGCACTAATGTAAATTACGTTGTGCCTAGCACAATGCCAATAGTATTTGCTGGTGCAACAGGTTTTCCAGGGAATTCCATCATGCCAGTTAACGCCATTGACGTTGCGCTAGAGTACAGTACGCTAGTGCAACATAATTTATATTGGCACGAATGGCTATTTGGATACTATACTAAACCTGTAGAGAGCTATTTTAATAAACTTTATTTATTTTTTATTTCTCTTTAACTCTAAATCTTGACTTGGTAGGATAGTAGAGGATGCAGAATTTAGCCATAACATTTTTTCTGCTTTGTTCACATAGACAATGATGGAAATATATTTTTCCTGCATGTTAATTTGTACTGCTGTGTTCTTCTTTTAAAATATTGAAAATAAATAATTGCAGATCAACCAAGCGACTCATGACCAGGCAGTGGTGTTACAAACTGCTCTACAGAACATTCCCAACCCAACCTCAGAGTGCATGTTAAGAAATGTAGCAATACGCCTTGCACAGCAAATATCTGATGAGGTTAGTATTGTTTTCACTGTTTCTGAAAATGGTCTGCCAATCCCTGGTCCATGCAACACAGGTTCAGTAACTAGGCTGATCGGGGAGTAAGACAAAAGTACTGTCCTTAGCAGCATCTTCTATATTCTTCATGAAAGCCTGTTTCCCACTTGAGAGCCACTTCCTTTAAAAATTGCTTTAAAATTGTCAGCTGAACTTAATCTATGTTTAAAATTCTTTGGATTGGTTTTTATTTCTACATCCCATCAACTGACTTTCTCCTCTCTAAGATGGCTGCTTTTCCTTAGCAGTGATAAAGAGTTGAGTAGCTTCTGGTCAGTCCAAAATAGTTTTATTATGAGGCTGTGAAATAGGAAAATTTAAATGGAACTCACTTTCTATGAGACCCAAACTAGATGTCACACAGTTGTATGTATCTTTCCCCCAACATTTTAAAGCAGCCTAAGATGACTGCAAGTTTAAGTGGAGGAACAGCAGAGGAGGAAGGGTCTAGTTAACTTTTTTTTCAGCTAAAAAGCTAAATTTTCTCATTCTGGGTAGGAGTAAAAAAGTGGCTCCCCACAGGTACACATATTTCTTTCAACATGGGTAAAAAGCAGCTGGAAGTTGAATGGAAGGTAGTTGAGGTGTTGATTAGAAAAAGTGGCCATGGTTAAAAGTATTAAGCTTCCTCTACACCATGTTCTTGGCTTAAACTCACAGCCTCCTCCTGGGACTGCTTTTGGGCTGTTGTTTTTAAAAGAGGGGAAGATGCATGGGCCTGTGTGTTGTGTTGAGTTTGAGTCTGTTTCTGGTGGTGTCTGGTGACATCCTTTAAGCTTACTAGTTTTGCAGTCACTGGCTTAAATCCCTGGGCCAGGAGGACCTGGGAGGTTGTACCTTTGAGAGAGGCCATATATCAAATGATAGAGCAAATACTTTGTATTCAGAAAGACCAAGTCTCAATCCCTAGCATGTGCAATTAAGGAAACAAAAAGGCTCAGATAACGGGATGGGAAAGACCTCAGCTTAAGTCCCCTGGAGAGCAGCTGCCAAAGTAGATGGTCCTGGGCTCAATGGACAAATTGTCTGACTTATTATAAGGCAGGGTCTTACGAGCTTCAGCCTCCAGTGCAAAACCATGGATGAATTCATGGTTGTGGGGGGTTTATGGCTGTAGGGAATTCAAAAATATAAGTAACTTGTCTTTCTTGTTACATGTTTATATTGTAACTTCTGAAGTGGGAGTTGTAGACTAATTATTATATTTGATACTATGTTTCTCTTTTTAGGCTTCAAAGTATATTCCTGATATTTGTGTTATTAGAGCAGTACAAAAAATAGTTTGGGCTTCAGGATGTGGATCGGTACAGCTGGTATTCAGCTCAAATGAGGACATTAGTAAAATTTATGAGAAGGTAAGAAATCTTAAGGAACATTTTTTTGAAAACTAATGTTTGATAGGAAGGACCATACTAAGAAATTTGGGCTTTAAGTGGTGTGCTTGTAAATTGTAAACCATTACAGTTTTAAATAGTTTCCTCTGTCATATTCTTAGAATAGTTACTGTACTACTTTGCAGAGATAACACCGCTATAGCTTCTAACTTTATTAAGAAAATACTTCAGTGTTACCTTATTCAAGCACAACTTCCTTAGTAGATATTTCAGTGCCTTTTGCAAACTCATTTCTCCAGGTTGGTGTGAGGAAGGCATCCCACAATGGGTTAACTCCCCCTATCGCCCAGGAAAAGCAGGGACTCACGTGACTGAGTTTTAAGCCCTCTATTGGTCTGAAGCTCCTCCTAGCCAGTTCGTCCCTGCTTTTCGCCCAGGACAGAGCTACTTCTCATCTCCTCCTATCTCAAGCCTATACTTATCTCTATTTCTAACATTTTTTAAACTTCTTACCTCTTTGACTTTCATTCTTATAACCAGCCTTTATTTTTTCATCCTCTCTTACCAAAAAACAAACAACAACAACAACAAAACTTTTCTGCTTCTTTTTCTCTGCCGCCTGCCTATCATTCTCCATGACCCCTCCGGCAAAGAAAACCATTTCGAAGCCTCAAAAGAAAAAGAAAAATGACTCATGTGAGAGTCCTTAGGAAGCCATCAGCAGACAAAAGGATGACCTGCCAGAAAGGTCAAGGAGATAACCAGTTTGCTGGCTTAGACTGTCTACTGAGTCTCCCAGCCAGGAGGATCAAAGAGATCACCAGTCCGGAGGCCAAGGCCCCTCGCTGAGTCTCGTAGACACCATGAATGGTGCGATCCCGGCCTACTGTGATTACCACTGAAGATAGCAATTGTTTATTTCTTTATTTCCTTGAGTTAAACAGAAACCAGGATACTTTAAAAGAATACTTTAAACATTTAAATCAGATTTAAATAATGCTAAATTCCTCTCCCATTTAAAAAATTGTTACAATCTAGTCACAAACATGCTAAACGTACACTTAGTCTCATAAAAATGAAGCAGCTCTATCACTCATATACATTGAGTTCCTACCAATCAAAGATGGGCATCCATTTCAGTTTGTTACTCGGCTTCGTCCTTTTTCTTCTGCTGCCCCTTACGCCTGGAACGCTCTTCCAGAACACTTGAGAACTACCAGCTCAATCACAGCTTTTAAAACTCAGCTAAAAACTTTTCTTTTCCCTATAGCTTTTAAATATTGAGTTTGTTCTGACCCTATACTGTCAGCTTCACCCTACCCAGTGCCTGTTTACACTTCCCTGTGCCTGTTTGCATTCTCTTTCCCTCCTTATTGTTTACTACAACTTTATTAGATTGTAAGCCTATGCGGCAGGGTCTTGCTATTTACTGTGTAATCTGTACAGCACCATGTACATTGATGGTGCTATATTAATAATAATAATAATAATAATAATAATAATAATAATAATAATAATAATAATTTGTTTCTCTCATAAAGATGGCTCTGTGCAACGTAACTATCAGCTCTTGCTTTTAGAAAGTTCTGGGCTTTGTCATAGCTCAGTAGAGCACCTGCTTGGCATGCAGAACGTCCCAGGCATCTCAGTGTAGGGCTAGGAAAGAATCCTGCCTGAAACTGCAGAACTAGTTCCAATCAGTGTCGACAATACTGGGTGGTATGGACCAGTGGTCTGACTCAGCGACTGGAGTAGGACGATCACAGGGGGAAAGAAGCCATCGTGGCTTCTCCCCCCGCCTGTGTGCTTGCTGCGTGCGTGCCTGCCGTTTACTTAATTATCCACTCTGCAACACGAATTGATGTGTTGTCCAAGCTGTCCGATGTAAAATGCTGTATTATTTGCAAATTAACATGTTCTAGTGATGAGACTTGCACCATTGTTTAAGAAATAAGTTAAGAACTGTTGGTGTCAAACTTGATTCAAATCAGTGATTTAAATCAGGGGTTTCTCTTGATAATTTAAATCAATCCACCCTGGCAGAAACTATATGCAGATGTGCATGTAAACTGTGTTTAGCTGTCCTTGGCAGCCCTCCTGACCCCATGCACATTGACATAAGTAGGATTTGCTTAGAAAAAATCATGTTTAGAATTGTGGCAGGTTAAAACAATTCTTCTATTTCCAATCAACATTATGCTTCCCTGCCAGTTGCTTCATAAAAGTTTTTATGTAGAAGAGTTTCTCTCATATATATTCTATATATCATTATGGTGGTATAAACTAGGTGAATTAAACTTAACATTCATGTACATTTACTAAGTAGTTTCTTTAAAGTATGGTCAATGATGTCCAACAGAAGTTTTTTTTAATCTATCATTATGCAAGCAGGAAACATGGCTGCACTTGTGGGTAGTGTGTTAGTGGCTGAATCTGTGTTCTGCTGTTCTTCATGCAATGGCTTAAGAATTGAGTAGTTGCTGCTGTAAATCCTCTTAATGTGTGAGGGGTTATTAAACAAGCCAGTACTCGGGTTGTGGAGAGAAGATTGTCCTTTGAAAAGTTGTTGAATAGAATAAGCTACCCAAATCCAAACATTTCATTTAAAACCCTGTAAACTGAAATTGAATTTAGGAATCAGCAGCAAGCCACAGTGTTGCATATTCTCCTGCCCCTGTTTTGTAAAAATTTCACCACCACCTGACCCCTCCTACATTATTTCAGTGATGTTTGAGAATCCAAGTATCATTTTAAAGTGGTTTGTTTATAGTCACATAATACAGTTCAACAGTTAATTTCAAATCTTAATCCCAATTTTAGTTGTAGATTTTAAACCGGTCTTCATGCTTGTGACTTTCAGGTTCTAGTAAATAGCATACGTATTTCCGGTGCTAATTTGTATTTGAAGAGAACAATGAAGAAAAACCATTAGTTCCTCTTCTCATATATATGTCACTCTGCTTATTTCTGTTTGTTTTTACAGACAAATGCAGGCAATGAACCAGATGCAGAAGATGAACAAGTTTGCTGTGAAGCACTCGAAGCAATGACCCTTTGTTTTGCCTTGATTCCAACAGCATTGGATGCACTTAGTAAAGAAAAAGCATGGCAGACATTTATCATTGACTTGTTGCTGCATTGTCACAGCAAGTAAGTGACAATGAATTCTTGGCCTTAATAGATCTCACAGCTTATCTCCATGAGCCAATAGCTCTCATTCACAGGAGATACCTCAAGTTTGCATACAGTCACAGCCATTTCCAGGACAGCGCTGTCCCCTTTGGCCTTGTGTTGGCCTCAAGTGAAGCTAATGGTGCCATCCTGCAGCTTCAAGGAATACCTCGTTACCCCTATTTATGATATTCTACTCACTTCCTAAAGTGAGGAAATACCTCTCTACCACCCTTTCCTCTGTAGACAGCCCTGGTTTCCTGATAAACAACCTGGAAATCACCTTGGACCATTTAAAATAATCATCCATGTAGGGGCTTTTCCATACACATGGAAAAGAACCTGATTTCTCTGGCCCCAGAAGAGATCAAATCCATTTACAGGCAAAGTTAGCTAATCCAGTCCCTAGCCCACTGGGCATCAGGATTTCCTGCATCCAAGTCCTTCCATGAGCTTATTTTCATTCTTGCCCACTACAGTGGCTCCTCCTGCCCTATCAGCAGGGCATAATCCAGAAACGTCACTGTCCAGTTCTCCTCCCTCCAAATGTAAAGCTCTCCTTCCTCTGGTGGGGATAGCTATTCATTCACAGGAAGGGAATGCCCCACAGGGATCACCAGGATTGTACTAACAGATGCCAGTTTTTCAGGTAGGGGCGCTCATTGCCAGAACCAGGTGGTGTAGGGGACTTTTTCCACATGGGAGGCCAGCCAGAGTATGAGCTGGCTTGAACTCTGGGTGGTCCACTTTTTCTTGCTACATTTCCCCAGATCCCCACCATTTTGTGAGAGCACACATGATGTGCTCTCAAAATGCCAAATGTGTCCATTGACTCAAAAAAGTTGAGGATCTCTGAATAAGGAAACATATATCTACATATTTTGTATGTGAATTCTTTTCCTACAGTGGGTTCTTCCTAAGTCAGAAACCAATGAAAGTCAGTATTGCATTTTCTCATAGGTCGCTTAATGTAAAAAAAATTAAGATGCATACAGATGATAGAATCTTCAAACCTCAATAGAGTGGCACAAACCTTTATATAGTATGCATTTAAGATTTATTTTGCTCACCAACTATTAATGGAAATATTTCTGGTTAAATTTTTCAGAACTGTTCGTCAGATGGCACAGGAGCAGTTCTTCTTAATGGCTACCAGATGTTGTATGGGACAGAGACCTCTTCTTTTCTTTATTACTCTGTTATTTACTGTATTAGGGGTAAGGCACTTAAAATATATATGTTTGTGCTTACACAAATGTCTATAAGAAAGTCCTGATACAGGTATTTTATTTCACTTACCAGTGAAATACTTCTAGATTGTCTTTCTAATAGCTCACTGCAGTAACAGACAAATATACATGATATACAAATTACGAAAAAGCAATTTTTCTTGCAATATATATATATATATATATATATATATATATATATATATATTCCCTTCTGGGAGCTACGCCTGATATGATAAACCTTTAAATGGATAGCACTTCCATGCAAGAAATAATATGAAATACATTTAGATTGTCACATATGGCAGTCATGCACATCTAGTTTGCTGTGTTTATGTGTTAGGAAACTTCGGGTTTAGCTTCTCGCAGTGCAGCATTTTAATGCTTTTTCTTACGTGAAATTGCTTCCCATATAAAAATTTGTCTTAGTTGAAACAGATTTGGGTGTGCTGCATGAAGTCAAGTTTTTCAGTGTGTTCAGTATCTGTAAATTGAGGTATACTATAAAATAGAAAACAAAATGCCAATACTAAAATCTTTGAAGTGGCAACACATTTTAAGCACAATAATATTAGTAGAACTAAGTCTACTAATTACTAGTTCAGTGCTGATTAACACAATTAAGATTTAGGGTTTCTTAGAATTCCAGAATCCTTTAGCATTGTCCCTTGCTGACTGTTCTACAATATAAACAAAACTGAGATTAAATTCAGTTCAGTTCTTTGTCCAACTGATTGTGTAAACAAGCCTAGAACAGGGCTGCTGAACCTGTGGACATCCAGATGCTGTTGGTCAGGCTGTCCTAACCAGCCTGATCAACGGTGAGTAGTTGGGAGGGGGGGAAGTAGCTGAACATCAGGAAGTCCAGAAGTTCCTGAGAGCTAGACCTTGAATGTGGAGGGTTTGTTTTGCACACAAGGATTTCACCAGTGACTCTAATGCAGGGTAAATTCTGTCACATGGAGCTGCTCTCAGCAAATCAATGTACACATGAGAGCATGCAAGGTGCTTTGAGTTGGAGTTATTGGGTTGCTTGCATTGAAAAGTTATCGACATGAACAGTCACTCAGGCAGGAGGACATTCTTGCCCCCTGCACCTCAGGAAACATCTCCAGAGGGTTAATGGACCATTAAGAAAAGCCTGTACTGTGGGCTGAGGGTGGGGATGGCAGCAGTAGTAGTTGGGGAATGCGACAAAATTGAGGGGCAGAAGAGGAGTTTGTGTTAACATTTCTTTAGATACAACCCTCTGGTTTTATACAGATATGTTAATTTCTTTAAATCTCCCACTTTATATAAAAAAACTATCTGGGTTCTGTAAGAAATACTCTTTGTGGCTATTAATGCAAATACCTTTTCAAAATGACTCATAATTTTTTTCTCTTTCAGAGTACTGCACGAGAACGTGCAAAGCATTCAGGGGATTACTTTACTCTATTAAGACATCTTCTTAATTATGCTTACAATAGTAATATTAATGTGCCCAATGCTGAAGTTCTGCTTAATAATGAAATTGACTGGCTTAAAAGGATTAGGGTAAGTTTTTTGTTATATTTTGTTGATTGGGTTCTCTTTTAAATTGTACATGTTTACTGCCTTGAACATTGCAATTTGTAGGACAGAAAAGCAGGGAAATATTTTTTAATAAAGTACAGCAGTATTTAGTAACAAAAGCAGGTCTTTCCATTTGAAATTAATTCCTAGGACTCACGTGACTTCATGTTCTTCTTTGTTAGGATGAAGTGAAAAGAACAGGAGAAACAGGTGTAGAAGAGACCATCTTAGAGGGTCACCTTGGAGTAACAAAGGAATTACTAGCATTCCAAACTCCTGAAAAAAAATACCATATTGGTTGTGAAAAAGGAGGTGCTAATCTCATTAAAGTAAGTAATTGTGTTATAGAAAACTCTAAAATCATTATGAAGCCATTAGCAAGGTGAAGGGGAACTTGTAAACAAACATACGTATTTTAATTACATATTGATTGATTGATTTGGCTTTTTTAGGCTACCAGAAAAGGGATTGATGTAGAAATGCATAGAATTCAGTCTGTTGTAAAATTATTGTTCATAATAACCATAACCTTATTTTTTTTAAAAAAGAGGAAGAATAATTAGAAAGTAGTTGGAGTATGAAAACTTTCCCCTTTCTTGTTTAGTGTTAAGAGATTTTAAATATACAAATACTGGATAAGCAATCCAGTTCATAAATGAAATACGTTTACCATGATACACATTACTGTGGTTTTTGTGTGTTTTTAAAAAACTTTTTACTACATTTTGGTCATGCTGAAGCATGAGTAAAAGATGGGCAGGACAGGATGCATGCAAACTGAGAGTAAGAGGGTCCTTTCCTTGCTTCTGGAAGATGATGACAGGTCTCTTCCTCACCCTGGAATCGCTTTCTCCAAGTGGCTGCAGTCATTGCTATCTTGCCTAGATGTGGGCAGTAGAGGAATAGGCATGATGACACCAGCTGCTTCAATGAAGGGATGAAAGGTGAAGAGTTGGTTGCCTGTCCTGGCATATCTCTGCCTCCAAACTTTTCGTGGAAGGCAGTTTCACTGTTTGTGAGCTGAGCCAGCAAGTCTTTCTTTTCTTTTCAGCCCCACCTCAGTGCTTGCTCCTGCCTTGAAAGACGGCCTAGAAATAAATAATAGATAAAACCATGCATTAGGTGTTTAGTCTCACAGGGTGGGGGTTGGGAGTGTTTTGGGGGTTTTCTTCTTCATAATCTGTTCGTCTTCCCTCACGTTGTAAAGGTTTAAGACATTTGTGGTGTTATATAATGCTTTTGGCCTGGGTAATGCCTAAATAATTAGACTTTTTTTCGTCCATGTTTTTCAGGAATTGATAGATGATTTCATCTTTCCAGCCTCTAATGTTTACTTACAGTACATGAGGAATGGAGAATTGCCCGCTGAGCAGGCCATACCAGTCTGTAGTTCCCCAGCTACCATTAATGCTGGATTTGAGTTGCTAGTAGCACTAGCAGTGGGCTGCGTTCGAAACCTCAAGCAAATAGTAGATACTTTGACTGAAATGTATTACATAGGCACCGCAATAACTAGTATGTACTACCTCATTGATTTTATATTTTATGTAATATAAAGTATGCAACTATATTGTATGTTATGCTATGGATATATTAGTGGAACGTTAAAGAATTCCTCATGTTCTCACAATTCCTTTGGGGGGAAATGTAAAAAAACGTACTTAGCTCTTTCAAAAATATGCTGATTCCTACTCGAGATGACTGTCTGATATATTAACTATAATTCCTAAGAGGAGTGTTCTTCAAATAAGTGCAACAATTAAATGTTTTAAAGGGGAAACTTGTTATTTGGTTTTCAGTATCTTGTCATTGTAGGCTTTATTTTGAGTATACGCAAATATGAAAACTTCTTTCTTGAATGTTAAGGGCTATAAAGTAAGGTACATGCAAATAATTTCCAGTTCAGTTTGACAGAGTTTGAAATAAACTTGTTCAGGATCAGCGTATATTAAGTAATGTTGTTAAGTCTAATGGTAGTTCTGAAGCATATATGGTATTTGGAAGTTGGGTTGATTTTCTAATGCATTTAATCTCTCCTAGCTTGTGAAGCACTTACTGAATGGGAATATCTGCCACCTGTTGGACCACGACCACCAAAGGGATTTGTAGGGCTAAAAAATGCTGGTGCCACTTGTTACATGAATTCTGTCATTCAGCAACTGTACATGATTCCTGCCATCAGGAATGGGATCCTTGCAATTGAGGGCACAGGCAGTGATGTAGATGATGATATGTCTGGGGATGAGAAGCAAGACAATGAGGTAACATTAATTTTTTGACCACATTTTAATGTATTATCCATACAAGTATTTCCAAGAGCCCTCTATATCTAATCATAACGGGTGGTGGCATATGTCCAACCAAATAATAAAAAGCAGCATGAGACCTCGGCTTCTGAGTGTTCTGTGGTTTGTCTCCAGTGGTATCATTCCCCTGACGGAACTGCTTATGTCAGTGGAACTAGGGCGGGAGGCAGTTCACCCCTCCCTGCAGCCCTCTATGCATCTTCAAAATCTGTTCTGGAGGACTGGAATATGCCCCAAAGCAGATTTTTGGGCAGCAGGGGGCTACTGTGGGGTGGAGAGAGGGAGAAAGTCCCACTGAGCGAGTGGAGTTCTGCTAGTATAGTTGGACTTAACCAATGCTTTTATTTATGTTTTAGTAATATTGTTAATTTTGAAATGGTATTTTGTATTAAATTAGGCAACTTTGTGTTCTGGCTTTCACAAATAGTATCAGTGTGTCCAGTCCTCCCAGCCCTAAAGTTCCTGTTTTGTTTGTTTTTCTTTAAGTCATCCATCTATTCTTTATAATAAATTTAACATTAAATTTTATTTAGCAGTACGCTTTTTTATTGGCAAATCTTGAATGACAGCTACAAACATTCTGATTTTTTTCCTTGAGTTGAACACTAGAACCATACGTTCAAATCGTGGTTTAAAGCTAACTATGATTAACATTCAACTCAGGGCAGACATAAAGCTAATCAGAGGGTAAAGGGAAGGGAGGGGAATTCGAGAGGGAGGAGGGAGGAATGTGATCCCAACTGCAGTTTGGGGAACATTGGCTCAATTTAACCTGTAGTTTGTTATGAGACTGATGAGTGTTGAGCTGCTCATCATGGGTTAAATAATCTTCATGAGCTAGCTGTGTCGTGCTCAAAGTCTCTGTTCATTTCTGTTTGTTTGTTTTGCTGTTTTTATTTATGCATATAATCTATATTTCATTTTTAAAATATTTTATAGAGCAATGTTGACCCGCGAGATGAAGTGTTTGGCTATCCACATCAGTATGAAGATAAACCAACTTTAAGTAAAACAGAAGACAGGAAAGAATACAACATAGGCGTATTAAGACATCTCCAGGTCATATTTGGTCACTTAGCAGCTTCTAGATTACAGTACTATGTACCAAGAGGATTTTGGAAGCAATTTAGGTAAGTGGGAAATTAACTTAAGATGAACAGTATTCATGTGAAGTCTTACAAAAAAAAACAGTATGATTTTAATGAAATGCAAGGAAATTTAATATATACTGCAAATCTGATAGAGCTTAATATGTACCGTTTAAATGATGCAGAACGCAAGATAAAGGAACCCTAAGAGCAAAACCTATCACTATGTTTAGATGAAGATACTGGGCAACTTCAGATATGAGCTACGCTGTAAGATGTGGATGTGGCAGGGTGAAGGAGCAAGCCTTGGGTTCATGTACCCTTCTTTATAGTGGGGAGAACTATAAAGAACCTTGAATATGAAATGGAGTTTATGCACATAAATTCCTATGTGAGTGAGCCTCATCCATGTGAGCAATCTACTACCAAAAAAAAAAAAAAAGCAAAAAGCTGTCTAGAACATAGGAGCAAGAACATAAGTTCTTCATCGTGGTCTCTGTTTATCACACATATGGTCTCTGAGCTTGTTTTGGGAAACTTCTAAAGCTGAGGGAACGTTTTGGCAGGAACCCTCCCCCACCGTCCACTGCACATGTCCACGGGTTCCCGCTGTTCTCAGTTCTCTTTCGACGGCCTTACTAGTCGGATGCATCATAGGGAACTTCTGCATTTTCTAGTGAGAAAACAGTGCCAAATTTTTTCTCGCACCTATTTTTCAAAACATAAACTTAATTTTTCCCCTCTTCAACATTGTTGTCTGTGCTTGGGGCCACATGGCCATTAAGGCCCCATTCCACAAGTGCATTGAATGAGGCAACAAGCTCCTGCCCTCCAGTGGGCATTCGTTGTGTCTTCTGTGCTTAAACAAATCACACATATTGGGGACTTGCTGCTTTTGCTCAAAATTTACTAAACAGACGAAACACCATAGAGCTGACCACCTTCACGCGCTCCTCTGGCAAAGGGCATTGGAGGCTGTGGATATATCAAAGACAAAAATGACCTCTATGTCCAATTCAACTCACCATGGGGCCCATGACCCTGGAACATCTGCAATTGTGATGGGTTCTCCAGATGCCCCAACACCGGGACGATCTTTAACTGTTTCCACAGCCAGAAAGCTTTCAAAGAAGGCACAGACACCAAAGCCAACTGCTGATGTACAGAAGAAAAAGAAGTCTTCTAGGCCATCGCCTAAGATGACAACTCCATCTCTAATTCCGACCTCTCTATCTATACTGGGGTCGCTGATTCAACAACTCCCTATCTCAGTACCAGTGCCTCTCATTGACCTACCAGTACCAAGACTGGACGCAGCGCCCATGACTTTGGTGTCAGAGGGTGAAATCAGGGATCTATCCCCTACGGGGCCAGAAATGCCTTCGCAAAGTTGACGTGATGGATGCTGTCCAAACTCGTTGGACTTGAGACGCTATGAACCCTACGATTATTATGCTAGAGAGTGATGCAGCCACTGTCATCGATCCCCACCAAGGGAATGGGATAATTTTTTGGAATGGTTGATACCACCTCGGCCTTCATACCACTATCATGACTGGCATCATGACACAGATCGTTACGGAGACGGATTACACCTGCATGCCGCACAGCCTTCTCAGTGCCCTTCATCACCTAGGGACCAATAGGCACCATCTGCATCTTTATCTAGACCTCTGGCAGAGGAGAGTGAAGAAATCGACAGCAGTACGGCCGGCCTCAATGGTCCAGTCGCTACCTGTACAGCACCACTTTACTTTGCGTGATAGAGCAGAAGCGAGTAATATTTCTCAGTTATGCATCATCCAGGTGCTCTCCCCACCGCCTTCACCAGTTAGTCCTCAGATACGAGTACTCATCAACGCCTCAGAACAGCCTGTGACAGAAACTGAGACCCAGACGTCTTCCAACTTCGCCCTACTCACCTGAGGATTATGAATTGGATTCTAGTTCCTATTCCTCCGCACCACCGTTGATTCAGTCACCTACCAATGTCGCAGTGACCCAAGAAGGTAACTTCTGAAGATACTTAACATTTTCCAGATCAAATCCTACATATGGCACAGGCCCTGGGCATCAGCAACTGTCTGAGCGTATTTCTGACCCTGTCTTTGATGCAGTGTATACCGAGTCTGCCACTCTGGTATCCATCCCTTTCTTGCCTACTTACCCCACACTGTCAAACAGGCTTGTAAGGAGCCTGCATTGATGGCTCCGACATTGAGATTATTGGAATCCCTTTATAGGGTACAGGAGGACGCCACCTTCTTTTTGACACATACTTGTCCAAACTCAATAGTTGTTGAGTCTTCCCAAGGGAAAACTCAGATAATGCATGCTTCCCCGGCGGATAGAGAGGGACTCCAACTAGATATGTTAGGCTATCATATCTACTCTTCGACGGCCCTAGGATTAAGAGTAACCAACTATTTCACAATGGTGTCATGCTACCAACTGTTTTTGTGGGAGAAGATGGATGCTCTCTGTAACAGAAGAGCACAAGGAACTGGTTCAGGTGTTCCAAACTGAAGTTCTCCATCTCTCCTGACAGCAGCTCAACACAACCCATCCCCTCACAGACTGCGGGGCCAAAGCCATGGTTGAGGCTGTGGCCCTACGTCACCATGCATGGCTTAGATCGGTGGGGCTGACTCCAGAGGCCCGTTCCCGGATCAAAGACCTTCCCTTTGATCTGAAAGGCTTATTCAATGCTAATACCAGCAATTCTATGGAAGCGATGCAGAAGGCGAAGACCACCGCCAGGAAAATGGGCATGTCGCCCCAATTCTAGCAGCCACCCTACAAACAATGGCATTGATCTCACCCCCAGCCATACTACCAACCATGGCAGTACAATCATAGAGCACCTAAGTTTAACCCTCATCACCAACCACAGAAACAACAGACTCCTAACAGATTTCACCAATTCTGCCCAAGAAACAACCAGCCATCCAAACGACACCTTTGACTTCCACGACGTTTCCCTGTTACGATTGCAGCAACCCCAACTATTTGGAACTCTTCTTTCCAAATTCCTATGGAACTGGTGCTTCATTACGACCTACACTTGCGTCCTTGAAATTGTTCAATTCGGTTATCTCATCAAGTTTGAAGTCCTCCCTCCCCTCGGTATTGTGAAAGTTACTCCTCCATCAGATGTTCTATCTATGAAAACTACAACCCTTCTTGAGAAAGGTGTGATCCAGAGGCTTGTCCCCTATTGCATGCAGGACGTTTTTTTCTCCTGCTACTTCACAGTACCGAAGAGGGATGGAGGACTTCGACCCATATTGGACATTAATAGGACAACCTCTTCATAAAATACAAGAGATTCAGAATGACCATCCTCGCTTTGATCTTGTCTCTTCTTCACCTGGGAATATGGTTTGCATCGGTGGACCTCAAGGATGCATACTTCCACATCGCCAGCCGGAACGTCCACCGGAGATACCTTCATTTTGTGATTGGCAACGAGATGTTCCAATTCAACGTACTACTGTTCGGGTTCACTACGGTGCCTTGGATTTTCACCAAGTGCATGGCGGTTGTATGCACTTTCCTACAGCTCCAGAGAGATTTATCCATACCTCGACGACTGGTTCCTGGTCGCCTCAGCCAAGAACAGATTTCAGAAAGTGATTATGCTCATCCTGAGTCTCTTGGATTCTCTTGGTCTGAAGGTCAACAAAGAAAAATCCAACTTTATCCCATCACAGAATATTCTCTTTGTGGGTGCACTCCTAGATGCGGTTTCCAAAAGGGCTTATCTCCCACGTCAGAGGGCCCTTACATTATCCAAGCTAGCTCACAGGATTTCCCAAAATGGGAAGACAATAGCCTTCACACTACAGAGACTTCTGGGTCCTATGGCTTCTACCGTCACGGTCGTCAGGTGGGCAAGGTTACGTATGCGGCCACTCCAGGCATGGTTCCTCAAGAACTTCCAAGGCAATGCCCGCAGAACCAGGCTTACGGTACCGAAAGAATTTTTTTCCAATTTCGCCTCTGCTCATAGTTTTTTCACTTTTGTGGCATCATTAAAGGATATATTACTGTTTTTACGCTCTCTGTATGACAAAGTGCTTAAGTTATCTTCAATTCGAGTTTACTTGGCAACCATATTGGCTTTCCAAGGACCTATACAGGGCATTTCATTGTTTACTCACCCTGTAGTCCACCATTTCTTATGGGGCATCAAGAACTTAGCACCCTCTTTATGCTCAATCACTCCTGCATGGAGCCTGTCAGTGGTCGTACAGACCGTGACCTCGAAACCATTCAAGTCTCTTGTCACCACAGACATTAGATTAGCCTCGTGGAAGGTAGCCTTCTTAGTTGGTATCACCTCTGCACGTAGGGCAAGGGAGCTCACTGCCCTACGTGCGGATACACCATTCCGCACGTGTTTCATAGGGACACGGTTGTGGTTAGGCCTGACTTGGCTTTTTTGCCAAAGGTGATTTCATCCTTCCATATGAATCAGGACTTAGTTCTGGTGTCTTTTCCATCACCCTCAAACCTGATGAAATCCAAACTCCATTCCTTGGTGCTCGCCTTCTACAAGGCAAGAACCAAATCATTCCGCAAGACATACAGACTTTTTGTTTATTATGGGGGTCCCAGGCAAGGACAGCTGGTGTCATCACAGTGCCTGGCAGCATGAATAGTGATGACCATTAAACTGGCTTATGAATTGGCTGGACTGATCCTTGGAGACTGTATAAAGGTTCATTCTACCAGAGCCGTGTCCACCTCGACAGACTTCATGAGGGGTGTCTCAATACCGGATTTATGCAAAGCAGCAACATGGTTGCAACCCTCAATGTTTATTGCACACTATTGCCTGGATGTGAGGGCAAGAGCCAACTGCAATTTGGGGCGTACGGTTTTGTCTTCAATTTTGAACCAAAGCATCTCCACCTACCCTCCACCGGTAAGTGAGCTAGTTAATCACCTATATGTGTGAAGCACAGAGACTATGATGGAGAAATGCAGGTTGCTTACCTGTAACTGTAGTTCTTCGAGTGGTCACCTGTGCATTCACACAACCCTCCCATCGTCCACACTTCAGTGTTGTTGATCTCTTATTGTCAATACATAATCCTTGTCATGGGGTCGATAATCGGTCTCAAGAGAACTGAGGAGAAGAACGGGAACCCGTGGACATGCGCAGTGGGAGGGGGGTTCCCGCCAAAACGTTCCTTCGGCTTTAGAGATTTCCCAAAATGAGCTCCGCGCAAGTGCAGAGCCCATATGTGTGATACACAGATGACCACTTGAAGAACTTCAGTTACAGGTAAGCAACCTGCATTTTTCAGACCCAGATCAACAGTAATGGTTGTGTACATCAGGAGTGGGAAGACTTCAAGATCTTCAGATCTACTTTGTTTCTTACAAGAATCCCAAGATCTGCCAACCAGAACCAGATGCAAAAGACATATACTTAAAATTAAACAACAATGTGCCTCAAGCACATTCTGAGCCTAGGTATTTGTTTTCAATACCAGAACTGAACTGAGCACAGTCCTTTCGCAGAAAAGTTGATTCCTGGGAAATGTCATTTTGTTGCCATTGTTAATAGGATCATAGAATAGTAGAGTTGGAAGGGGCCTCTAAGGCCATCGAGTCCAACCCCCTGCTCAATGCAGGAATCCACCTCAAAGCATACACAACAGATGGTTGTCCAGTTGCCTCTTGAATGCCTCTAGTGTGGGAGAGCGCACAACCTCCCTAGGTAATTGGTTCCATTGTCGTACTGCTCTAACAGTCAGGAAGTTTTTCCTGATGTCCAACCAGAATCTGACTTCCTGTAACTTGAGCCCATTATTCCGTGTCCTGCACTCTGGGATGATCGAGAAGAGATCCTGGCCCTCCTCTGTGTGACAACCTTTTAAGTATTTGAAGAGTGCTATCATGTCTCCCCTCAATCTTCTCTTCTCCAGGCTAAACATGCCCAGTTCTTTCAGTCTCTCCTCATAGGGCTTTGTTTCCAGACCCTTGATCATCCTCGTTAAGCAATTGGAAGTCAGAAACCTTTGCTGATAATACTGCAGACACCCAGAAATGTATCAGTAGATTCTGATCTACCCTCTTCCCATTCTAGCTGTACATGGTAGGAGAAAGTGCAGGGACCGTTTTATCTTTTATGTAGAATAACTTTTGTATGTGCAATAGAGCTTTCCTCTGCTTTGGGAATGCATTTCAGGTGAGCCCCAAATGAGAAGGGGTGTAAAGTGATTGGAGCCCATGGGGTGGGGGTTACAATGGTGGTAGAAGGCTTACTTTTCCTTCCCTTCTTTCTCTTCTTTCTTTCTCTCTTTTAAAACCTTTTAAAGGGCGGCAGAGGCAGTGAAATTCTGACATCCAGTTGTGTGAAAAAGAAAGTACACCCTCTTGGAATTGTATGATTTTACATATCAGGACATAATAACAATCATCTGTTCCTTAGCAAGTCTAAAAATTAGGTAAATACAACCTCAGATGAACAGCAACACATGACATATTACACCGTGTCATGATTTACTGAACAGAAATAAAGCCAAAATGAAGAAGCCATGTGTGAAAAAGTAAGTACACCCTTACTGCTTCCATAGGAATTAAGATGCTAAGTAGCAGACAGGTGCTGCTAATCAAATGCCCGTGATTAATTGATCATCAGCAAGTATGACCACCTCTATAAAAGCCAAAGTTTTTTCAGTTTGCTTGTCTGGAGCATTCAGATGTGTGTTAACACAATGCAAAGGAGGAAAGACATCAGCAATGATCTTAGAGAAGCAATTACTGCTGCCCATCAATCTGGGAAGGGTTATAAGGCCATTTCCAAACAATTTAAAGTCCATCATTCTACAGTGAGAAATATTATTCAAAAGTGGAAAACATTCAAGACTGTTGCCAATCTTCCCAGGAGAGGACGTCCCAGCAAAATCACCCCAAGGTCAGACTGTGCAATGCTCAGAGAAATTGCAAAAAAACCAAGAGTTACATCTCAGACTCTACAGGCCTCAGTGAGCATGTTAAATGTTAAAGTTCATGACAGTACAATTAGAAAAAGACTGAACAAGTATGGTTTGTTTGGAAGGGTTGCCAGGAGAAAGCCTCTTCTCTCTAAAAAGAACGTGGCAGCACGGCTTAGGTTTGCAAATTTGCATCTGAACAAGCCACAAGACTTCTGGAACAATGTCCTTTGGACAGACGAGACCAAAGTGGAGATGTTTGGCCATACTGCACAGCGCCACGTTTGGCGAAAACCAAACACAGCATATCAGCACAAACACCCCATACCAACTGTCAAGCACGGTGGTGGAGGGATGATGATTTGGGCTTGTTTTGCAGCTACAGGACCTGGGAACCTTGCAGTCATTGAGTCGACCATGAACTCCTCTGTATACCAAAGTATTCTAGAGTCAAATGTGAGGCCATCTGTCCGACAGCTAAAGCTTGGCCGAAATTGGGTCATGCACCAGGACAATGATCCCAAGCACACCAGCAAATCTACAACAGAATAGCTGAAAAAGAAAGAATCAAGGTGTTGCAATGGCCCAGTGAAAGTCCAGATCTCAACCCGATTGAAATGCTGTGGCGGGAGCTTAAGAGGGCATAAACAAATGCCCTCAAACCTTAATGAACTGAAGCAACGTTGTAAAGGAGAGTGGGCCAAAATTCCTCCACAACGATGTAAGAGACTGATAAAGTCATACAGAAAATGATTACTTCAAGTTATTGCTGCTAAAGGTGGTTCTACAAGCTATTGAATCATAAGGTGTACTTACTTTTTCACACATGGCTTCTCCATTTTGGCTTTATTTCTGTTCAATAAATCATGACACGGTGTAATATGTCATGTGTTGTTGTTCATCTGAGGTTGTATTTACCTCATTTTTAGACCTGCTAAGGAACAGATGATTGTTATTATGTCCTGATATGTAAAATCATACAATTCCAAGAGGGTGTACTTCCTTTTTCACACGACTGTACCATCCTTTCATCCCAAACCACCACAGGAAAGAATACTAGCATATGCTAATGTGGACACACTAGCATCTTTTCCTGAGGCACTCTGGGAAGGAATGATGGTTGGCAGTACAGTTAGTACTGCTATTGCTGCACTTCCAAAGCTGTGGCTTTTAAAGGTAGGAGAAAGAAAGAGAGACACCAAGAAGCCCCCAAGCCCCGTTCTTCACCCACAAAAACTGTAAGTCCCCTCAAACCATTTTGGAGTCTAATCATGGCCCCTAAATGGGATGACAAACTCAGGGGATGGATGTTTCAATGCACCTGTAAGTGAACCATACTATTGACTGCTACATCATTATACTATGCAGGTATACTTACAGTAGGGGAAACCTAATGGTGATGTAAACTCCTTGATATTTTTCCCCTTACGCCATTTATCATTTTGCTGGTTTTATTCTTTGCGATTCTTTTTCATTCTAGACTCTGGGGTGAACCTGTAAATCTGCGTGAACAGCATGATGCTTTAGAATTTTTTAATTCCTTGGTGGATAGTCTAGATGAAGCTTTAAAAGCCTTGGGTCACCCAGCAATGTTAAGTAAAGTTTTGGGAGGATCCTTTGCTGATCAGAAGATCTGTCAAGGCTGCCCACATAGGTAAGTGTTTCATCATTTAATAAGGAGATATGCATCTCTTTCTCCTCTCTTAAATTCAAAGCCTGTTGTGTGATAATGGACATCTACTGAAAAATGTTATAATCTTCCCATATGTGGAAATGCACAGAGACCATTATGGGGTGGGTCATGCTAGCAGTTTCCGAAAACATGAATAGCCATGACCACCTTGTCAGCTATGTGTGTTTACTCATGTGTTTACCCATGTGAGGAATGTTAGTATAAATCAGGCAATAAAAGATTTCATTGCAGCTGGGAAAGGTACAACTGCAGCTGGCAAAATATTATTATTTACCATATTTATATCTGGGTGTTGCCACAGAGAAAAACTTTTCTCTCGTTCCCACTCGCTGCACCTTGGGCAGTGGTGGAGTACACCGAAGGGCCCCTCCAACTGACTCAGGGGATGGGCAGGATCATTTAGCCAAGATGGTCCTAAGATGTCAACGCCTTAAACCATTTAAAGCTTGCAAGCAGCACTTTTTAATGCGCCCTGAATTGAACAGCCAGTCAGTGAAGCTGATATAGGCGCAGAGTGACATGCTCCCTAAAACGTGCTCCTGTTAGCAGTCTGGATGCTCTTCAAGGTCATCCCCATGTAGAGCATGTTAATAATAGTCTAGCCTTGATGTAATTCTGGCATGTATAACTTTGGCCAGATCTGCCTTATATCAGTGATATGTCTGTATGCAGCTTGGTTCACAACAATATGCCCAGATAAGCAGCAGTAACTGTATAGCTGAGGGGCAGTGAAGGGGCTGCTGTTGCTTGCAGTTAAGGAAAATCTCTTTTGTGAGCCAGCCTTTAAAGTTAGATACTGGCTGGAATTTGCCCTTTGGTTTTGACAAGTTGGGCCTGCAACAATTGTGGCAATGTGAAGTCCTGTTCAGGGTACAGCCGTGCCTTTGGATACCACACTATTCCATTCTCCCTCCCCCCTCCCTCCCCAATATGTGGACAGTGAGCATGCTCATTACTCATTGGGCAGTTTGGAATTTGCCCCCTTGGGGATTTTTTTCTTAAGATTTGTTTATACTTCTGCAAACCTTGGGGTTCTCCCACACCTGCTGATCCCTCCCTGTTGTGTATAGATGGTACTGTTTTGGCTACATAAAGATCAGCTTTTGAATAACGAATTCATTTATACTATATAGTATGTTTATTTGTGTTTCCTTAACCACTTACTAAATTGGGGCAGCATGCTTAATGTTTTAACAGGGCTGCTGGAAGCTGGCACTGCTGCTCCCTCCTGCAAGTATGAGAAACATTAAGCACTATGACACTGCAAATTTTGCAAGTAGTGCTGAACTGCTTTGTACACAAAGCACTGGGAATCTCTTTTAAAGTGTGGATAAGCACTGAGCCTTTAATTATAACAGAAGACATTCATATAACATAATTTATGAGAAATATCTTCCCATTGGATCATGATAAGGATATTGCCTTAAAGTTATAAAACTATTACTTCAGCATTCTTAACCTATTCTGCCAACTTCTGTAGGTACGAATGTGAAGAATCTTTTACAACACTGAATGTAGATATAAGAAATCACCAAAACCTGCTTGACTCCTTGGAACAGTATGTCAAAGGAGATTTACTGGAAGGTGCAAATGCATATCATTGTGAAAAATGCAATAAAAAGGTAACTGAAACATAGCATACTTTTTTGAAACCCCCTGAAAATTCATATGAACTCAGCAGCAGTTGACTTAGTTCAGGAAGACCTAACATTTTAGATCTTCATTGTAGGAGAAATTAAAAGCTACTATTTGTCATACTTAAACACATAATTCAGGACAGGTTCTTCAGAATGATTTCAAACCAGTCTTCTACACTTCTTTATAATATTATGCCTGAGTCAAGTTGATATATATCAACAGTCACTTGTGTACTTTGAGAAAGAAATCTGACAGTGTTTTTCATTTAGTGTTTGCAGTTGCAATTAATAATTCATATAAATGCCCTACATTAATGTACAAATCTTTATTTCTTAGGTTGATACAGTGAAACGCTTGTTAATTAAAAAGTTACCACCAGTTCTTGCCATCCAGCTAAAACGATTTGACTATGATTGGGAAAGGGAATGTGCAATCAAGTTCAATGATTATTTTGAGTTTCCACGAGAGTTGGACATGGAACCTTATACCGTGGCAGGAGTAGCGAAACTAGAAGGAGATGATGTAAATCCTGAAAACCAGCTGATACAGAATGAACAATCTGAAAATGAGCATTCTGGAAGTACTAAATACAGACTAGTGGGTGTGTTGGTGCATAGTGGACAGGCCAGTGGTGGACATTACTATTCTTACATTATTCAGAGAAACGGTGGAGATGGTGAGAAAAACAGATGGTATAAATTTGATGATGGCGATGTAACAGAATGCAAAATGGATGATGATGAAGAAATGAAAAATCAGTGTTTTGGTGGAGAATACATGGGGGAAGTATTTGATCATATGATGAAGCGCATGTCCTACAGACGTCAGAAGAGGTGGTGGAATGCTTATATACTTTTTTATGAACGTATGGATACAGTAGACAAAGACAATGAACTAATAAAATATATTTCCGAACTTACAATGACCACTAAACCCCATCAGATTAAAATGCCATCTGCCATTGAGCGAAGTGTACGGAAGCAAAATGTACAGTTCATGCATAACCGAATGCAGTACAGCCTAGAATATTTCCAGTTCGTAAAGAAATTGCTCACCTGCAACAGTGTCTACCTAAATCCTCCTCCAGGTCAGTGTTTGGATATTTATAATAAAAACTAATTGACAAGTTTGTTAAAGTGCATGGCCTTTAACATTGTTCATATTTCTGTGTTTCATTTTGAACATGTTAAGTGTACCTTGGTAAGAGTCAGCAAAAAGATCAGGTCACTGTTGCTTTGATATTAGCATTATAGAGCTCTACATTTGTCTTTGCCTACAATTCTGTACTTTGCTAAAATGTTCTTCTATTGATTGGTAAATACAACAAAATGATATCTGTGTCTGACTGAATTGCTATGGTCCAAGCCTAATTCAAAAATATTACAAATATCTAAAGATGAACTTAAGTTGTCTGCCAGTATTACTTAAAAAAAAAAAAAGGAATGCTGAGTCCTCTCCGATAGTTTGATGTAAACTTACTTCAAGGGTCAGGTTGATATCTCAGGTTTCAGTACTGATAAATACTTCAAAACAAGCAAGAATATTTTGTTCTATCAGTTCCAAACAAATGTCATAGCATCTTTCATTTTTCTTTAGGACAAGATCATCTGTTGCCTGAAGCAGAAGAAATAACCATGATTAGTGTTCAGCTTGCTGCTAGGTTCCTCTTTACCACAGGATTTCACACAAAGAAAATAGTCCGTGGTCCTGCCAGTGACTGGTATATTTGGCTTTAAGAATAATTGTACAGTCATAAATTTGAATGTTTTTAGTGTATTGCTCATACGATCTTTAAAAAAATGCAGTGAAATTGAGCCTTAAATAAGCATTTAATTTGTTAAAGAAACCAAAACTTACTCTTGGAGCATATTAATACTGATGCATAGTTAATGCTGCTAATATAACCATCACTGAGATCAGGAGCAGGCTGTGAGAAGGGGTGGGCAACCTGGTGCCCTCCAAATGCTTGGGACCAGAACTCCCATAATCCCTGACCGTTAGCCATGCTGGCTGAGGCTTATGGCAGTTCTAGTCCAAAACATCTGGAGGGCCTATCCCTGACCTTCAGCCCTCCTCTCTCTGATGTGAATTCTCCCCACCTTCCCCTGCATGCCTGAACTACAGTTAACATTACATTAGTACTGAAACTAACAACAGTTAAGAAAGAATCTTGGTTACTACTAACCACTGTTTTCCTTTGTGGTCTCTGTAATAATGCACTTTTCCCTGTCCTTCCTTCAAGGAACTTATGGTATAGTGTAACCCTGGGTTACACATACACACACATGCACATACACCCTCACAACAACCCTGTAACTTCAGTCAGACTGAGGGATAGTGATTGGCCGCAGATCACCCAGTGAGCTTCATGGATTTGAATCTGAGTCATCCTGCTCCTAGTCCAGTACTCGAACCACTACACCACACTGACTCTCACATACGGTCTGTGCGCATGCACAGAGCAACATTTTGGAAAGTTCTAAAGCTTTAGAGAGCAAAAGCTGGCACTTGCATCCTTGCCTTGAGTGTGTGATGCCAGTGCTATGTGCACATCACAAGGAGTGGATGGATGGATGCCTTCCCACCCAGGTCTCTTTCAGCTGCTGCCTGGAAAGCATCATTTATTTATTTATTTATTTATTTAAGGATTTTTATGCCGCCATTCAGCCAAAAAAGGCTCTCATGGCGGCTTACAAAAGTATTTCTTGACAGTCCCTGCCCACAGGCTTACAATCTAAAAGACATGACACAAAAGGAAAGGGGATTGGGAGGGAGGAGGAGGAGGAGGAGGGGGAAAAGGAAAGCAAACTCAGGCACTACAATCTTAGTTGGAAAGTTCAGCAGTTACAGGTGACAGCAGGAGGGAGGGGGCTCTCAGCTGGAGCTGGACCCAGGCACGGTGGAGAGGTGCCTGGCTGCTGCTTCCTCCCTCTCTGGTGGCCTCTGCAGTTACAGTTGGTAGCAGGAGGGAGGGGGCTCTCAGCTGGAGCTGGACCCAGGCATGGTGGAGAGGTGCCTGGTTGCTGCTTCCTCCCTCACTGGTGGCCTCTGCAGAGACAGTTGGTAGCAGGAGGGACGGGGCTCTCAGCTGGAGCTGGACCCAGGCACGGTGGAGAAGTGCCTGGCTGCTGCTTCCTCCCTCACTGATGGCCTCTGCAGTGTCAGTTGACAGCAGGAGGGAGGGGGCTCTCAGCTGGAGCTGGACCCAGGCCCGGTGGAGAGGTGCCTGGCTGCTGAAGAACTTTGGAGAATCATGGAGAACTTTCTTCTGCTGTGGAGCTTTGGAAGCTTTCTTCCATTAAAAGAACACATTTTAGTGTTACTGTTGCTTTTTTATTGTTTGGTGTAGCCAGACTTTCTCCTCATCAGGCGTTCTCCTCAAAGATAAAATCAACTAGTATTACTAGCCTTCTGTGGTGTATTATGGCTTCTTCAAGCACTGCTACAGTTGCAGGAAGAAGTCAGTATTACTGATGAACATGGAAAGCCTCCTGCGGTTTAGGTGGGGCAAACAAAGTGTCTCTGTGTTTGATTTGCTTCAGGTTACGCTGACACTTAGAAACAGCCTCTCATTTGAACAGTTATCTTCGGCAGTGTGCATTATTACAAGCTTCAAATGCTATGCAAGTTGGACATGAGGCTATTTTGACTTTGGCTCCACCCATCCTATCAGGCCTATTGGTTTTGGGTTTTGATCTCAAAACAGACTGAATTTTAACCATAGTGCAAGCTAGCCAGGGTTTGAAACTGGCACCAAAACTGTGGCTAAGAAAGAATCCAGTTTAATGTTAACTATGGTTAACATTAGTGCAGATGTAATATTTAAGACCCAAGCGGGGAAGGAAAGAGTTGTTGGGGCATGAAATCCCAAGTCTTTTAAGCAAGGATAATCAATGTGAGTCTGAAAGTGTTGTAATTTTAATGTTACGTACATTCTATATTTAATATCACATAGGGTCCCTAATCTGCATGAACAGTAATTTTGTATATTCCTATTACTAATGTGCAAAGCTATAATTGAGATACATCACTCTGTCTTCTCGAAATGTGATGCCATTAATTTAACATTTTTTCCAGGTATGATGCTTTGTGCATTCTCCTTCGTCACAGCAAGAATGTACGTTTTTGGTTTGCACACAATGTCCTTTTCAATGTTTCAAATCGATTCTCGGAGTACCTTTTGGAATGTCCTAGTGCTGAAGTGAGGGGAGCTTTTGCAAAACTTATAGTATTTATTGCACATTTTTCATTACAAGATGGACCATGTCCTTCACCTTTTGCTTCACCTGGACCTTCTAGTCAGGTATGCTTAGTTCAGCATTCAGAATGCAATACTGAGAACTGTTAAATTACGAATGTGCAACGTTATAAAAATAATCCTGTGTTGACATAAGGGTGTCTTAGTCTTGGTCTTAAGCAAAGTGTTTAGGCATTTATGTTGGTCTCTGTGCTGTAGTCTGGTATCATATTGAGCAGATTCAACTTGAATAGCTTGCTTGACACATTACATTGTCCAAATCAGGAGTGGGCAGAAGTCAGGTTTGAGAGATTAGCTTTGTTTATTGAGATCGCAATATCCACCAACCAGAGCCAGATTCAAAAGGCATTCATAGATTTAAAGAATTTTGAACCAGGAAATAGTTTTGAGTACCAGAACTAAATAGAGTTCATAGTCCTCTCTTTCCTTTATTTCAACAGTATAATTTGTGGGGTGGGGAGACATTTTGTTGCTATTGTTAAGAAACTGAGAGTCAGACTTCTTTCCCAACCTACTCCGAATCACCCAGAGATTTATGATCTTCGCCTACCTTCTGTCCATTCTTGTACTATTGAGGAGCTTAACCGCAGCAATTTGTTATAGTGAGCACTTCAATTGGATGCAATTGGTATTTGAAGTAATTAAACATTGAAAGAGTTTTATTACATTCTGGGGGTATGTGGACGATCACATTGGTAGAAGAAGCCATCATGGCTTCTTCCCTCATCCCTGCACATGCGGCTGTCATTTGCATAATTCCCTGCAATGCAGTACAGGTTGTCTGAACCCAGTGCACACTGTGGCAGAGGTAGCTTCGACCCCTAATGCAAGTCATGGGTTGTAGGGTGGGTTTAGATGACATGCCAGCTCGCACTGCATCATGGAGAATTCTGCACATAACAAGTGCACACGCAGGGGGAGAAACCATGATGGTGTCTTTTACCAATGTGATTGTCCGAACCCATTCTGTGATTTGAGGTATGTGTTATGTCTAATTGGTCCCTTAAATATCTTGTGAATAAGCAATGAAACAAAGAGATCCTAGGGTTGTGGTGGACAACTCAATGAAAATGTTGACCTAGTGTGCAGCTGCTGTAAAAAAGGCAAACTCCATGTTAGACATAATTAGGAAAGGAATTGAGACTAAAACTGCCAATATCATACTGCCCTGATATAAATTTATGGTGCAGCCACACTTAGAATACTGTGTACAGTTCTGGTCACCGCACCTAAAAAGTATATTGTAGAGCTGGAAAAAGTGCAGAAAAGGGCAACTAAAACGATCAAAGGTCTGGAGCAACTCCCCTGTGAGGGAAGGTTACAACAGCTCAGATTATTTCTCTTGGAAAAATGGTGAATAATGGGAGACGTGATAGAGGTGTATAAAATTATACACGGTGTGTGTGGAGAATGTGACTAGGGAGACATTTTTCTCCCTCCCTCATAATACTAGAATTCAGAGTTATCCCATGAAGCTGATTAGTGGGAGATTCAGGACAGGTAAAAGGAAGGATTTCTTCATACAGTGTATAGTCAAACTATGGAATTCACTGTCACAAGACATAGTGAGGGCCACCAATTTAGATAACTTTAAAAGAGGGTTAGATGAATTCCTAGGGGGAAAGGCTGTCAATGGTTACTACTCCTGATGGCTCTTTGCTACCTCCAGAGGTAGTAAACCCACGTACACCAGTTGCTGAGGAACATGGCCGGGAGGATGCTGTTGCACTCATGTCCTGCTTGTGGGTTCCCCGTCAACAGCTGGTCGGCCACTGTATGAATAGAATGCTGGACTAGATGGATCCTTGGTCTGATCCAGCATGGCCCTTCTTATGTGTTCCAGTATATATGCTCAGTCAATAAAAACTCTTAACATTGACATGCCATTTTGTTTTGTAGGTCTATGACAATTTAAGTTTGAGTGACCACTTGCTAAGAGCAGTACTGAATCTTCTTAGAAGAGAAGTGTCTGAACACGGGCGTCATTTGCAGCAATATTTCAACTTGTTTGTGATGTATGCCAACTTAGGTAATGTCCTGCCTACTTTATCCTAAAAGCGTTGCGCATAAAGCTAAGTGTTCACATAACTGTTTTTACTTACATTCTTGCTACTTAAACCTTGCCTATTTTGTTTCCTTTTTGGCATTACCTAATTTTATCTAAAGCTTAATGCCAAAATTTCTATATAGCCCATTGGATCTTTCATAATGTTGCACAAATTATTACTAATGACTTAAATCGTTGGTTTTCTAGCTATATTCTGGAGATCCCTTGGGTTCTTCAGTGAAAAGATGAGTAATGGTGGCAAGCTTCCCTGAATGACACCACTACCAACCTTCACCTGAATCCACAGCTACAAGGGAAAGAGTGTTGGATATGTTTTAGGGCATACTCTCAGTTTATGTGTGGGCAGCAGCTAACATGAACTGGGTGTGTACTCTAGAATATTGCTTCTCTTCAGAGTCTTCTATAATCAGGGATTACTCAGAAGGCAGTTTGATAAGAAAGGGTTATTCTTTCTGGTTTCTGTGCATCACACGCATGTGTTCTGTGCCTGCGCAGAGCCCCATTGAGGAATGTGCTATAGCTGAGGATTTGGGGCACGAATCAATCCCCACTGCCCCAGTGTGCATGTCCAACTAACCAGAGCTCCTACATATGCTTTCTGAAAGGCAAGGGTGGAGAACCTTTTTCAGCCCTAGAGCCAGATTACAAAGTGGTAAAGTTCTTGGAGGCTACGTTCCATCTGTGGCTGGGTCAAAGGTAGAGTAGGAGGGGGCAAATGTTATTCCCATTTTAAGCCTACTCAGAAATAATCAGGATTGCTTTCAGAAGTGTTTTCAAATAGCATCCCAGATATCAAGACTTTGCATGTCTACTCACAAGCAAGCAGTTCTTGTTCTTGCAAAATGCACACCTCAACTCTGTGTAGCAGCTCAATACTTTGCAGGGTATTTAAAGGTCAATTGCCTTTAAAATACCCTCTTATCTCTGATTAGAGATCACACCAAAGGAGCAGGATGGGAACCCTTGAAGCTGCATCCAGCCTGTGGTCTGGAGGTTCTCCATCCCTGCTGTAAGACACCTTCCTAGTCCATGTGACTGGTTACAGTCCCACCTCTGACTCTGCCTTCAGTCCCATGGGGGGTTTGCAGAGTGTATATAGGAGCTCTGCCTTTGTTTTAGCTCACTTGGTAAGAGAGCTTTCCTGAGCTTGGTCAGACAAGCTCAGAGATTGCAGTTCTCCCCCGTCCCCGAACTCTGCCCATGGGCTGGCTCAGGGATTGCACCATCTGCTAGGATATTTTAAAATATAGACTTTGGGGGCTTTTACATAGCTCTTTGAGCTATGATAAATATCCAGGACTTGAAACAAAGGAGAAAAATGGTTGAACTTTGTAGTATTTATGTAGTTGTTAACCAAAAGGATATCCTTCACCAGACATGCCTATGACAAGAAAATTTAATCATTTAAAATTTGGCTCAGCTTTTTTAAATCTAATAGAGTTAGTAATGGGTGACTTAAAGCTGACTTTTCTAGATGACAAATTTCATAAACATATTATAAATCTTGCGGAATCAGAAAGGTTTATTCAGTAGGTTAAGTGACTTTGGCTGGATTGTTGAGGGTACAGAGTATCATACTTGTATTCATACTAAACACCCATTTATTAATTTCCCAAATGCGAACAGATGTCTGAAATGTGATGTATGTGAAAGCATAATGCATACAACTGAATTCAGTAGCTTAAAATGTAGTTAAATTAGCTCTTAATTATCTTTCCTCTCTTGCCACTTTCCCCTTTAGGTGTAGCAGAAAAAACACAGCTTTTAAAATTAAATGTACCTGCCACATTTATGCTTGTGGCTCTGGATGAAGGCCCAGGTCCTCCAATCAAATACCAGTATGCTGAACTTGGCAAACTGTACACTGTGGTGTCGCAGCTGATCCGCTGTTGCAATGTGTCATCACGTATGCAGTCTTCTATCAATGGTAAATTTAAAATTTATAAATAGAACCTATTTGTGATGAATAGTGAGGTATGGCTTGTTACTGTTCATAGAGTTTATTCATCTTTCATTCTACTGAGCTGTCTTCAAGGCTTGAAGAACTTCCGAATGCTTAAAATTTGTTTCTGATCTGGTGTGAGGAGACATCCATTATGGGTTTACTCCTCCCACTGCCCAGGACGGGCAGGGAACATATGACCAGGCTTTTTGCTGGATCCTACGCGGCACTTCTCAGCTAATACATTCCTTGCCTTTGGCCAGGAGTTTGTTCTTATCACTCTTGAACAATCTTTTTCAGGCCTTATTTTTCTTTCAATCCTTGTTCTATTGCTTGCCTTAGCAAACTTGTCTCTCTTTATAGTTCCTTCTCTCCAAAAACAAAACCCTTTCCTTTTCTGGCTCTTCTGTTTCTTCACCACAAGATGGCCCTGCCTAGTGAGAAGACCTTAAAGCCTGGAAAGAAAAGGAAATGGAGCAGTCAGTAAGGCACATCAGAAATGTGTCAATTCCAGCTGTTGCTAACAAGAAGCTGCAGGTCACTGCTGTCTCCACCATTGAGAAGTTTAGCAGAGGGCCTGAAGTGGCCAACACCCACACCCTGCTGAACCTGCTGTTGCAACTGCTGATGATCCCACAGTGAAGCAAACACAAGTGGATTGAGGCAGGGCCCTCTTGGAACTGGATGACACAGGATCATGCACCCTCTCACAGTTCCTGCCTTGGATGATGCTAACCCAGACATCAATCCTGGAAGAGGTTCATGGGCATGGAAGTGATTTTGAGGGGGCCCAGGAGCAGGAGGAAGCTGTCAAACACCCATTTGTTTCCTGCCAACAATCTGTTCATTTTCCCAGGATTGTGCATCCTGCATCCTACAAATGCAGCCATTTCCAAGAGATGATATGAAGCCATAGGAACCCCTCCCAGTTGCTCCTTCTTCCTTCACAGAAAAGTCATCTAAACAACAGCCCTGCCTCCCCCCCCCAACCCCAACCTTTTCAAGATCTGCCCTTGTTGAAAGCCATACAACAGGGGATTAGACTGGAATTGGCTCAGCTTCCTGATCAGAGAAGGGGACACAAGAAATGCTAGCCTCTCCTTGCTTTGGAACCTATCTTAGTTATACAAAACAAACCTTCATATCAGATGCCACACAGGATTGATATTTGTGGTAAGTTCTATTGCAGCAACCACAGTGGCTAGACATTCGCTGTGGTTAAAACTCTGGAACATGGATGCTTATTCAAAGGGAAACCTAGCTATGGTCCCCATTGCAGGAGCATGTCTCTTCACTGAAGGGGCTCTTAAGAATATTTTAGTGGAAACCAAGGCCAAGAAGATGGCCATACCGTCTTCATCTAAGAAGGATGAAAGGAGATTCTCCAACCAGGCACCTTCCTCCTCTTCTTCCTTTCGTCCCTTCAGATCTTCATTTAACTCAGCCTTTCGGCAATTATAGATTCACAGAACCTACCGGCTCCAGAACCAGATTCCATCTAGATCTCAGTCCTCCACTGAGGATAGATCAGGCCCACCCCCATCCTGCAAGCCCGTTGGCAACAGTTGTGACACCCTTCTTTCATGTTTTGGGGGAAGTCTATAGCACTTCCTTTATGTGGGAACAGAGAACCTCAGACACCAGGACCTTCAGCACTATACAACACAACTATTTCCTGGAGTTTCACTTCACTCCCAGAAACAGATTTCTTTCCACCGCTACCCCCTTCCAGGTTTGCTCATAAACAGCTGATAGCAGCAGTTGCTCACCTCCAAGAGATAGGGGCAGTAGAATCTGTTCCATTTCCTGAACACTTCCAGGAGTCTACTCCCAGGTTCCCCAAATTTTTTAGACCCATGGGTGCATTGGAATTCAAGAAATTGCTGTGGGCACCATCACAAAATGCCTGATAAGTAAATTGGTATCTACTTGTCACATCTATGGATCTTAGGTTGTTTCTTATTCAGCGAAAACATTTGTTTCATGTGCATATTGTTTCTGTGTATATTCACTGCTTTTTTCTTATTTCCCCTTTATATTCTTCTTTAATAAACTTGATTAATTTAGAACTAGATTTCTGTACCAATCAATGGATATAGAATTCCTCCGTGCTGTCTAGACCGTTTGGGTTATGCTATAAAATCTTAATTAATGGGAGGTAAGGAGGGGAGGATGGATTGCGGAGACCATGAAATCATGAGGAACCTCACTCAGCCCAGTTTAGGTTTATTACGCATGAGTGATGACAATACTGACAAGATAGAGAATGTGTTACTGGTAACATACTGGGTCAGGGCTGGGACGTTAGCCCCCTTTTCTCCATATCCGTGTTTTACATAACTGGCTATAATACTTTATTTGTAACCGTGACAGCATGAGAGTAATATGTTTCTGTCAGACACAGTCTAAATTCTAGGTGAGGACCTATATATATATATATATATCAAACAGGGAGCACCTAAAATGAATCATCTTAATTAACCCAAATATTTAATGTACCCTACAAATGTTCCATGTTGTAATTCTAGAAGGTGACATTATTAATAGCTATATGATACCCTATAGATCTCTATAGTTCAAAACAAAAATAAAACAGTAAACATTTCTTTTTTAGGTAATCCTCCACTTAGTAACCCCTATGGTGATCCTAATTTATCACAGCCAATAATGGCACTTCAGCAGAATGTGGCAGACATCTTGTTTGTGCGAACTAGTTACGTGAAAAAAATAATTGAAGATTGCAGTAACTCAGAAGAGACCATCAAACTACTTCGCTTCTGCTGTTGGGAGAATCCTCAGTTTTCATCTACAGTCCTCAGTGAACTACTCTGGCAGGTAAAAAGAAAAGTAAATTTGAAGGAAAAGGTGCATTTTATTGAAGTGGCTTATATGCAGAGATGACACTAGAGCTATATTCTCACAAGTCAGCTGAAGGTTTCATTAGTTTAATTTATTGAAAATATTTATGCCCACCTTCTAGCCATATTTCTCAAGGTGGTGGTTTACAACATAATTAAAATGTAATATAAAACAAGCAATCAGTATTAAAAAAAATATTACCAGTCAGCTGCTTTTAATCAGCTCATTAAAACAGCAGCAAGATTAACTTGAGCTTGGAATCATGTGGAAGAATGCCTATATGATAGAATTAGTGGTGGCTGGAACAGCACACAGGGATTGCTTTATTTACCAGTTTCCTTGCCCTAAGATGAGGAGGGGGAGGAGCTGCCCCTGCTTGATCCATCCTTATATTGAAATCAGCTGCAGTATGTAGTTTCAGCACTGCTATTTGAGCCTTCAGACTTCTTTGCATAAATGAATTTTGATGGGAAGCTACTTCATAGCTAACAGTTTCATATTTCCCATTATATTATAATGAAGTAAACAATGGCTGGTTCAGAAGTAATCCCAATTTTTGGTTGGGCAATGCATGACCAAAAGTCTCGGACTCACATGCTGACTCTTCCCTCTTATGCACTTTACTTCCTGGGTCTCATGGGAAATCAGGAAATAACGAAGCAGAGTGTAGGTGAGAGTGGAAGAAGGGAGCAGGTGAGTTCAAAGCTTTAAGTCATGATTTGGTGTTATGAGTGAACTGACCCAGTGCCTAAACTTTCAGTTTTGAATAAGAATCTGATGTGATTCATATGTTTTTTAAAAAAAGAAGACCTTGTGATTGCATTTTCACACATGCATTTCATTATCTGTACTCACGAGGGTTCTTATAAGGAACATCCCTTGAACTTACTGAATAGTTAATGTAAAAAAAAACAACCCTACCTCTACCACCAAAGAAAATGATTGCTCATTCAGTTATAAAACCTTATTTAATAATCCCAAAATATTTTCTGTGGCTTGTGGCATGTAAAAGAAATCTCCTTCCTAGACCTGGTTGTATATAACACTGATCCATGGTTTATTTAACCAATGCTTTGTTGCCCTACTCAGGGTTTGTCTGAGACGATTGAATAAATCATGGTTTGTTTTCTCAATCCCGGGGTTGTTTGTTTCCCTCCTCCTTTCCTCCCTCCCAATATCCCAAATGCCCTTGTGGTGCTGTAGTACTGGCATGTAAAGCAGCTGTTCGTTTGTTTTTAACCACTCTTGCCTGGTGAAACAGTGTGGCGAAACAACCCATAGCAGCCTGACAAAACAGCTCATGTAGCCTGGTGAAACAACCCATGAACAACCCACAGTTTTATGTTTACAAAGTTCACACATAATGACAACCCAGGGTTAAATAAACCATGGGTTAGCATTATGTGCAAACCAGGTCATAGTATTTTGCCATCCAGATATTCATGGCCTAAACCCCTCTGTAATACACATTTAAAATTTGTATGTTGTATGTTAATTTTTTCCTCAAATTCCACCTTTTTAAGGTTGCATATTCATATACATATGAACTTCGACCTTACTTGGATCTGCTTCTACAAATCTTGTTAATTGAGGACTCTTGGCAAACTCACAGGTTAGCATTTGAACTTGTGTTCAAAACACTTTTTTGCTTTAATAATGTGGCCCTTCTGTGGGAAAGCCTTCATGTGTGTATGGGGAAATATCAGGCTTCAGTGGCTTATTAGAAGCAGTTAACTATTCTAAGCCTTATTTGGCAAAGTACCTGTTATAGCAGTATATGGGAAATGAAATGGAGCATGCATGTTATAAATAGGATAGATTAGATTGGGAGTGATATTTGTATAGTGTTTAAAACATGAGCTCTTTAAGTACCTGCCTGATACAAGTAACTTCTTTAATGAGAATTCATTCATTGGCCATTGACAAGCCACTGTTCTGTATTTCTCAGCCCGTCATCTGTTGCATGATATTGGTGTACCTTACAGGGAAGTGGGGGGATTACTGAGCTCAATTCAAGGTGCTGGTATTCACTTTTAATGGTTTGGGGCCCCGAATACCTGAAGGAATGCCTTCTCCCATACCAACCTTCCCATACATTAAGAACGTCAGATGAGGCCCTCCTCCGAGTTCCATCTATATAAGAGGTGCATTCTGTGTGTGTGTGTGAGAGAGGCTTTTCTGTGGTGGCCCCCTAGCTCTGGAGTGCCCTTCTGAAAGTCCTATGACTGATGCGTAATGCTTTTTGGCATCAGTTGAAGACATTTTCGTTTGTCAAGGGATTTAAAACCAATTTAATGATTTTTGCTAGTTGAATAGATTTTGTTGTTACTTCTCCATTTTATTGTTTATATACTGAATGTATATTGTGGTTTTAGTAATATATTGATGATTGAAGTCTTATGTACACTGTCCCAGAATCCATGTTTTTGGATGAAAACGTGTTAAGAATTTGTTTAAAATTAAATGTTTGAATATCCAGGAAAATTGCTTTATAAATTATTATTATTATTTATTTATTACATTTATATACTGCCCCATAGCCGAAGCTCTCTGGGTGGTTTATAAAGGTTCAATGTTAGCGTTACTAAATTACTTGAATACTCTGTATTTCTACATTAAGCCAGATGGTAGAAAAATGATTAATTAAAATTATCGCTCAATTACAGCAGTCTTTATGTGGTAGGGGACTTGGAGGAGTTCGTGGTAGAGAAATGGCAGTTGAGGAAGGCTGAATCGGGAAAGAGGATGTTTAATCAAATGAGATCATTGCTAGCAGCAGGCTCTGCATCTATATATAACAACAGTTGTTGTTTATCTTAAGCACCATCTTAGAAAAGGCATTCCTTTCTGTTGAGGAAAAATTGAAATGTCTTTAAGATGATGCCTCCCATCTACTAGTGCTCTGTGAAGATATAGCAGACACCATCTTAGAGGAGTGACATCATCTGGCTTCATTTCAAGAGAGCTTTGGCTATTGGGTGATATACAAATGTAATAAATAAATAAATTGGCTTAAAGTCCAGGTTTGGCACAGAAACTACCTTGGTTGCCCTGATGGGTGTCCTGTGCAAGAAGAAGGATGGGGATCCTGCTAATTCTTCTGGACTTCTCAGCAGCTTTCATTACCACCAGCCGTGGTATCTTTCTGGAGAAGGTATTAGGATTGAAGGACTGGGGCACTGCACTCCAGTGGTTCTGCTCCAATTTCAGTTGCCATTTTCAGAAGGTGGTAGTGGGATACTATTAGTCTGCCCCGTTGCAGTTTTTATACTGTAGTGTATCACTGGGCTCTACAACCCACCCACCCTTCAAATCTTTTAATATCTTAATGAAATTGCTGAGATCATCCTGGTATTTAGACTAAAGTGTCATCAATATTCAAGTTCAAATAAGGTTGTGAGGGTGCTGAAGCAGTATCTGGTGTTGGTAATGTACAGGCACTATTGGGTCTCAATAGACAAAATGGAACTTCAGTTGGTGATTCCTCTGGTTTGGGAGGAATTCTTTTTTGGATGGGATTGCATCTCCCTCTCCCAAAGAATCAGGTTTCCAGCTTGGGGTTGCTCTTACATCTTGTTCATTAAAAGCCCAGGTGACTTCTGTAGCACTTGTTACATCAGGTGCACTAACTGTGATCCCTCATGGACTGAGCGAGCCTGCCACAGTTGTCCATGCTCTGACCCCATCTCATTTGGTCTGTGGTGCCTCTGCCAGCACAGAAAAAGGCAAAATGGGAGGGGAGGGGTTATAGTGCCAATCGATGTATTTCTTCTCTTCCTTCCCACCCCCCCACCTTGAAAACTGGTTCTGCACCCCTGTTTTAAAGGGTTGGGCCCAGAACTCTGCTCACAAGAAACTTGCAATTTCTCTTTTCCCTGTAGCTCCTGAAAATCTGCTCTGGAGGGTTGGGAAACCCTCTGGAACAGTGTGAGAGATGGTATAGGGGTAAGGGAAATGAGCAAAAATTGCCTCCACTCTATATCAGTCCCTTCCATGAACAGAAAGATCTGTGAAGTCTGAATCCAACCTAAAGTGTAATTGGAAGTATTTATTGGAACCTCCTGTGGTAATGATACTTGTAATGGATTTGACGTGCCACAACTGCCTTGTGAGGCAGGCCATTTGTGCACAAGTGCACCCTGATATTGCCACCCCACGCGCCTTTTTCTTCTACATCTGGTGACCAGCATGCCCAAGTGACAAAGGAACAAAGAGCCTTATTCCTGTTATATTATGTTTTGCCGGGTGGTGGGGAGGGGGGATTGCCCAGTGAGTTTCACTGATCAGAGGCTTGGCAGGTAAATAGGAAGATTCTGTTCTTATCATTTGGGTCTGGGAGATAGACTAGAGAAGTGATAATTAAAAAGGAGATGGCTTTAGCTAGCTCTGGCAGACAACATCAAAGGCTTCCTGTTTTGTGGATCTGGAAGCCCCAGAAAAGACGAATGTCATTCTGAGTGGGTTCCGAATGCCAGCATCCTGGTCAAAGATGCTTGCAACGGTAGAGAAATAAGCACTCAAGTCACAACTTCAGCTCAGTGTCACAACTTTTAAATGCACATTTGTAGCCTTTGTGAAATTCTGATGTTTTGAAGTGTTTGGGTTCCCCTTAGGATTCACAATGCACTTAAAGGAATTCCAGATGATCGAGATGGGCTATTTGATACCATTCAACGCTCTAAGAACCATTATCAAAAAAGGGCTTACCAGTGCATAAAGTGTATGGTGGCTCTCTTCAGCAACTGTCCAGTAGCCTACCAGATCTTACAGGTAATTCCTTTGATCTCACTGTTTATGTGATGTTAACTATTGTATTCTGCTTTAAGTCAGTTGAGACAGTTTTATTATTTCAAACAATTATTTTTTAAAAAAAAACTTGCAATGAAGAGAGTGGAAATGGTTGATGAAGGACTTATTTACAAATATTAATGGCTCACTTTTTATCTACTCAGAGCAATGGAGATTTGAAGAGAAAATGGACCTGGGCAGTAGAGTGGCTTGGAGATGAGCTTGAACGTAGGCCATATACTGGCAACCCACAGTATACATATAACAACTGGTCCCCACCGGTCCAGAGTAATGAAACATCAAATGGTTACTTTCTGGAAAGATCACATAGTGCAAGAATGACCCTTGCAAAGGCTTGTGAGCTATGCCCAGAGGAGGTAAGGAGTTCGTTTGTACCCAAGGTTACTTTAACAATCATTGAAAGACAGATAACTTGTATCATTAAATTTGTTATAGAATTATCTATTGGTTTCATAGTAGAAATGCTGGTTGACATTACAGTTTGATATGCAGTTGTTAAAACTGCATGTTTATAAGTTTTTTCTTTATATGCACTTAGCGGTACTGTTCTGATGTTAATAAAAAATATTCTTCAAAATGTAACCCAACACTGCCTTTGTAGTTATGGGACACTGACACTTCAAAAAGTTATAGGCAATGTTATCTCCGGTTACTATTTGTGCTGGCTATAACCAAGATGAAAAAGATTATCCTAAATGAACTGCAAAAGGGAAAAGTTGCTCTTGTATTATGAATTCTATTTTTCTAGTGTCTCTATTATAATACTTCTTGGTTGGTAGGTATTACTTGGATATATCCCATAGTCTGTTAGGTTTCAGTGAATGGGTTGCCCGTGGTATAACCTAAGTGTATACATTTGGAAGTCCCCTTTTAGAACTGACATATATACAGATAGATAGATATTAGTCCTGTATTGGGTTATAAAACTAGCTAAATCCCTCAGTACTTGAGGATGCTTCCCCCCCCCTTTTTTTCCTTTTTCTTTTTTTGTGGTTCAACATTGTGCTTGTTGCAGACAGGAGTTTTCACGTGGCCCTCTCTTCCCATTGTAGGTATAAAGAGTTCTTCACTTGTTGTTGGATACCTCTTAGAACTTGCAGTTCATGTCCAAGATGCTTAAACATTTTTCCAAGACAGTATAGATTGATTTTGGTTGCCCTTCTTACCACTACCTATCGTCTATTGAAAATATTAGATTTAGGTTGCTATGTAAAGTATTAGGAAAGGGAGAGGGTTTTTTCTTGACCTTTATCATTAATAGACTGCATCCATGTCCAGTCCCTAATTGTAGAAATAAAGTGCTGATCTTTTAGAGAAGCTGCCATGTGTTTGCCTATCAGAAAGAAGGATGGTGGGCAGTTGCTTCAAAAGCTGAACATTTGTGAAGCAGCTATTCTTCTGATGGTGTGTGGAGAGGTGGTGATGAAAGTTGGGCAGATTGCAAGACCCTACAGTATGCCCCTGGATAGCTATTGAAGAGGTTTAGAATTGTGTTAAAAACAGTTCAAAGGGGTTGTTCTGTTTTCCTGAAACAATGGAAAATGGTGTTGGTATCTAACTTTTTGTTTGTAGGGGTATTTGTTAGAAGTGAGTAACCTACTTGCCAACATGTTTAGTATTACAGAGAATTCATTTTATAGTTTTTTGTAAAGAAACTTAATTCCCTCTAATTAAGCTTGGTGGCTAGTAGGGTAGTGCAACATGGTCACCCACAAACAACATTATTATTATTATTATTATTTATTTATATAACACCATCAATGTACATGTGCTGTACAGAGTAAAACAATAAAATAGCAAGACCCTGCCACATAGGCTTACATTCTAATAAAATCATAATAAAACAATAAGGAGGGGAAGAGAATGCACCAAACAGGCACAGGGTAGGGCTTCTGTGAGATTCCCCAGGTATACAGGAAAATATTGATTGTAATAATGAAGAAGAAGAAGGTAGTCCCAAAGACCCAGCGAGGAATAAGCTTTCGCAAATCTTTCCATAGGAATAGAAGATTAGAGACTGTTGAAAGCCCAGACTGATAAAAGCAATAGAGCAGGACACATATCCCTCTAGAAAGGCCTGTGTCCTAACTTTTTTTTTCTTTGTGGGAGGGGAACTCTCCCAACAGCTGCAAGGAAGAGGTGAGGTAACCTCTCTGCCTGCTATGCTGGTTGGGTTCGAGGCTGCTGCACAGCTTGCTGTGTAACCAGCCCTGAAACTTCCCCCTTTATAGTACATTGGCCCTCTGGTTTGGGGCTGGTGATAAGACTGTGGAGACGACAACAACAACAACTCTTCCCTGTCCTGTGCCGCTTAGGATAGGGGCTGCCCCAACCATCTATACCCAACAGTCACTTTGGGAGAGAAGAGACTTTGAGCATCTCCCCACATGTGAGTTCTCACAGGCCCCCAAATTGAAATTCTTAATATAACACTAGCTAGTGGTGGTATATTATATTATTAGAACATTAATTGTTAGGAGAAAATAATTACAAGACAGGGTTTAATGTGAAAAGTAGTTTTACTCTTGTTTTAATGAGTGTTTTTCATTTTTAGGAACCAGATGATCCAGATGCCCCTGATGAGCATGAGTCCTCTCCACCAGAAGATGCTCCATTGTATCCCCATTCACCTGGCTCCCAGTATCAACAGGTGAGCAGAAAATTATCTTTAAGAGAAAACTGTCACTTTTTAATGTTCATGCGAATTTTGCTTCAGCTTGATCAGGCTTATGTTGGCAACATTATTTGTTTAAGCACAAGGATAAGTGTTTCACAAGTACAAAGTAAAACAGGGGTCTCCAACCTTTTTTTGCCTCTGGGCACATTTGAATATTTGATAAGTGTTTTGAGCACTGTCACAGAATGGCTACCATGGAGCGGGGGAGGACTGTCACAAAATGGCTGCTACGGGGTGTGGGCAATCGCAAAATGTACTACCGCCCAGAAAGGCAAATGGGTCAGATCAGAAGACAAGCACACCCTTTTGAACCTTTAGTTTTCTGCTCCAGAAACCACACGTTTCACAGAAAGGCAAGGTAATTTCCCCAAATCACCTCTAAATATAGTGGACAATATCCAACGAGGCTAATATAAATTAGCAACCACTAATATGACTTATGTTGTGTGAGTATAATCTATTCTAGCACAATGCTAGCGCACTGGGAAATCCATGTTGCGAAATTGGCATTCCATTAGAATAGTTTGTGCTAGAGCAATGTAATTACAATAGTGGTTAAACCCCTTTTGGATACTGCCCATTCTTATAAAATTCCTTCAAATTGATTTTCTCAGAACAGGAAGATCTTCTCCGAATCACTTCACCCCAAATACACATACAACTCACACTGCTAGAACACTCAAAAAGTACAGTTGGTGTACATATGTAAAACAAACTCTTTCTGTTAGGATTATCCCCACCCCAACCTAAATACACACCCCATCTATTCAGAGACACAACCATGCATCCCATTCATCCTTCACACAAAATCACAATGTGGGAATTTTTCTGTAGTTTAAGCCATTGCAACAGCCAGAACTTGAATCAGTTTATATGTACTTCCAAAAGAAAATTAATTTCCCCAGGAAAGACATGTTCATCCATTGATGCTTTGGGAAACATTTTAGAAAGCAAATGCATGTATTTCAAAATGTCTATAACATTACATAAATTTTGCACAAAATTATCTTCTAATAGAAGTTTCTGAACTAGCATCAAATTCTGATTCTGCTCTGCTATAGTTCATGTATAATACTGTTTGTCTTTAACTAGCCCCATAGTCCTAACAAATAGAATCAAGCTCAAAGATAGTTCAGGTCTTGGATTTTAGTGTTTTGGAGTCTTTCTCAAGGGTGCAGTTCTATGCATATTTAGACCGAAGAAAGTCTTAACAATTCCCAGCATGCCCCAAACAGCCAAGCTAGGATTTTTTCTTTCTTTCTTTTCTAAAGATGCATAGGATTGAACCCTAAACCACTCTTTATAAATGCAGTGCTAGCTTTAGAAAGTTAACATTTTATTTATCTGGCATTAGTTGTATATGTAAGTCATAGATAACTGCACAATTTGTTCCCTTCTTTTTTCTAAATCATTAATTGTATATCCTTAATCTGTTAATTCCCTTTCCTGCTCATTTGCTTTCATCTTGCTTTCTTTACTGATGTTCACAGCAGAGCAGTTGGTAAGTGATATAGACCAAATCCCCTCAAAATTAAATCACATGTTATCCACCAGCTTCCTTATCTGTTTGGTGTCTTCACTTTCTCACAAGAGCTGGCTTTATTTCACTTCGCAATAGGCACAGTGGCTATATTTTTATTCCAGTTATAGGTTCATAATCGATACAACCACATTACACTAAGGTATACACATGTTTTACATTGACCAGTTTAGTATGCGTGTTAATGCTTAACACATTTGATGCAAATTATCATGAGTCATTTTATTAAATTTGACACAAGAACTTTACTATACCATTTGAAGAAAGATAATTCACAATTGCCACTTTCTGCTTTTCTGTACTAATTAAAACTACTTTCTCCCCACCATTTCATTTTTGAAGAGTTATTTTAATTCAAGATCTTCACATAAATTGGATAGCATTTTTTCAGTTTACTCTTGCTTCAGCCTCTTGCATGAAGTTGGACTTAAAAGTAACTTTACATTTTGGTTACAATGCCAATGTGTTTGGTCTCTAGATTTATTTTACAGGTAAATGTACCTCTCTAGAGGTATTTAAAATAGTGTGGTTGACCAGTTCGCCAAGCTGCTATTTAAAAGAAAATAGAACGTGTTATTCATAAAGTATGTTTTGTCTCTTTTAGAATAACCATGTGCATGGACAACCATATACAGGCCCAGCAGCACATCATATGAACAACCCTCAGCGAACCGGCCAACGAGCACAAGAAAATTATGAAGGCAGTGAAGAGGTTTCACCGCCTCAGACAAAAGAATAGTAGAAATGCACATAAGTAACTTGCTCCATCAAGACTGTGCACCCAGGCCTTACAGTCCAACTTTTCTCTGTGTCTGGCTTATATTTAGAAAAAAAACTATTCCTAATCAACATGGAGTGAAGAGTCTATTCACTGTCTTATCTGCAGAAAATTGCTGTCAATATATAACCTGCCTGCAGTGGAAAGTGTATAGTGTTTTGTAATAAATGGCCTGATGCTAATGTGTAAATGGCAAAGGTGTATATAGTATATTAATGTTTGACTGTTAATTCTTAAGCAAGAAACATTTTTTTTGTCTTGATGAGACTCACAGATCTACAACAATTAATTTCTTGATATATCTGCTGCGCTCTACAACCAGTGTTGCCTGCCTAATGGCAGTTGGATCAACTCCTTCTCCCCCCCCCCCCACGAAAAGTAAGCCTCTCCATGTCAACCAGAAAACTAGTTTCATGTAATTCTTTGCCACTGGAGTCGATTTTACTATGAGCAACGTAATGACTGGTAACCTTTTAATTATTTGGTTGATGTGGAAAATTGGTGATGTAACATTGTTTCTAGGTCTTTTTTCATTGCCTTTTTCATTCTGGTATTAGGTTAATCACTTTGAAGCTATAGTTAAGCTGTAACATTTAGCATGGCTTCACACCAGGTTAGTGTAGCCAGTGAGGAAAGAAAAATTACAGTTGTCCCAAAGTGACAACTGTGTTGTTCAGAGCCTTTTCTTCTGACATCTAGATTATAAAACAGGGAGGGGAGGGTTGGGCAATGTGACAAACAAGTGGTTTTCAGTTGCACATATGTTCCTCACATCTAATGTTTGACAGTTCTGTCTCTGGGTGGGATAAAAGAACACTTAGTTTTCAGTAATAGGAAATTAAAAGATTTAAAACAAATATGCAAATTTTTGCTATGCCAGGATGCCTGGAGCATAATAGACTGTATTTGGTGTGCTTGTTTTGTTCCTTTGGTAGAGCTTATTTGATAAACTTCTAATACTTTCCTTTCTACTGCATTGCAGTGAAGTGGAAGTCAACAAAATCACACAATACTTGTGAGTGCCACTGCACCAAGTTAACTTGCTGGTTTTCTGCTCATTCACAATTCTACTTGAAAGCAAGAATTGTCTTAGCTCTTTATCCATTATAAGAGAAATCTTAACCTTAGAAGCAGGGTTTGATTATTGAGAACAACAATTACTACTGGTTAGTCAAAGACAAATCTGAGGTATCTCTATTCCAGAGTAAACACTTGTTTAAAGACTTCAAGGAACGCATCAGTAAATACTGTATTTAAATTAAAATTGGTAACTTGAATGTGTGTAATTATTTTGGAACCTGTCAAAAAACCAAATACCCCTGCAAAACAGATACAGCCCACCCTATACTATTTAAATATTTGCTGTTTTATTTTATAGAAATTATTTTGCTGAATTCACAAATAGAATTTGATTTACGAAGACCATTTTTGTCCTGTGGTGTGTGTGTGGGTTTTTTTTAAAAAACAAACAGACAAAAACACTGCGCAGGTATTTGAATTCTGTGCACTATACTGAATTCTGGAACTGAAGTCGCATTGAGATTTGGTGGACAGAAATTTGACCCTTGACAAAGAATAAAAAAAAAGAAAACTGTAATAGTTTCTTAATGTGACTATCTTGTACTTTTTGTATGTTTTATATATACATATATATTTAATGAGCACAAGCTTGATGGTATTTTTTACAATTGAGTTAATACAAACAACGCTGCTTATCAAACTGAGGATTTATAGTTGAAATGAACAAAGTGAGAAAATCTCAAGTACGTTCTTTTGCATTTAGTGTAATGAGATAGTCTTAAACCATTTTTAAATATTCTATGTAGCAATGATCACTTTACCCTTCCAGATTTTCTCTAGTATTCATGTTAATTGTTATGTTTTTAATAGCATATAATTGGACTGGTTGACAACATTTGAGTGAAACATTCCCCATATATTTGGGTATGTTTAGTACTGGCTTAAATCCAAATATTAGCCTGCTTTTGTATTAGAGCTGCAACAGTTCTCATATTCCCTTGGACCAGTAATTATTGTTAAACATGTTGTTTCAAAGACTATCTTTGCATACAGAAACATGGAACTTCATACTTTGGCCTTGAAAAAACTGATAAAGCGTGAAGTGATTGTGGAAATGCTTTTTTTATTTTATTTTTTTAAACACCTTACTTTCACAAGGCTGTAACTTGTTTTTCCCCGCCATGGGGAGACAACTTTCCAGATGACGAGTTTTTTGGGGGTATTATGGCTAATATTTTTCCCCTAGAAGAAACTCTTCTGATATTATGGCCTCTTTGAAATTAATGTGTAGCAGAAACCTAAAAAGTAATTTCCTTCCTTGGAAAAACATCAAATTTATTCATTTTAAGTGAAAATGTTCTAAAGATTAATGCATGATTCTGTCAAAGCTTTGGCAGCAGTCACTTCAAAGCTGTAATGTAATACCTCAATATTAATGGCACACATTAAAACAAGTCCTCAAAGTGCCTAAATGTTTAATTTTACTTTTCCACAATTATTGAATCCTAATTTTTGTTTGTAACAGCTAATGGGAAATCCCTGTCTTCCATAAAAGTGATCCATCCAGCAGTAAAGTAATCTTACATTTTTTCCTAATAATTTGATATTAAACATAAAGAAATTGAACACCTGTAGGAAAAGTTTTTTAGTGTGTTTGTAATCAGAATGTGTTTATGTAAATAGCTTCCTTCACCCTAACAGGAGCAGTTCTGTGTGCAAATGAATCTTTGCCACTGTCTTCAGTGAGTAAACTTAAAAGTTCTGTTTTTGTGTTAAACCAGCCTAGATAAATAGGTATGCATGGCTGCCAACTTACTGGGGAATTGTTATGTATTGTCACTTTGGGGGAGCTTTTGAATGCCAAAAGTCATGGGAGCCTCAATTTTTTTGTTTTTGTTTTGAACCGAGATTCTAGTTTTTAGTGGTTGTGGAAAGAACTGAAAGCATGTCTGCAGTGTCCTCTGAAGATTCAAAAACCAAAAGAGAAATAAAAAGAATCCAAAATGGAATTTTAAACCTCATGATTCTTAAGCCATGTAATGTCTTTTAAAATTGACCATGAGTTTTGAAGAATTAGCTTTAGAAATGCATGTATTGATTTGGTTTGCTTCCCAAGCAGAATTAAGTTGTAACTAGTAAAATCTTTACAGGCAGTGTATTGTATATAAATCAGACTCTGGGTGTCATTTGTTCATGTAACTAGTGCATTACAAAGGAAGTTAAATATGTATTTGAAACTTCTGATCAATGTAGAGAGGTAGGAGTAGAATAAGTAGGTTGTCCTTGTCCCTCTAGGCATACCTTCATATGGAACTGAATTTTATCTTGCGACCACCACATGTGGTATTTTCAAAATGGAATTGCACTTTAAGAACTTTCTGCAAAATGTTCATTTGTGTTGGTGTTTTCTGGAAAGTATATTTTCCTAGTTCCCTAGGTGACACAATCTATAGGGCTATCCCTTGCATAGCTCCTAAGCATTCCCGTGGAACTTGAATAAAAGTACTGTTGCGCTTTTCGGACAAGCCCGTCAATTCTCATTGGGGTTCTTTCAAGAGAATTTTGTTTCTCAAGTTATGTATCATTTATGAATATGCTGGTAACACTAGCAAATGTTGTATGGCTATATGCTTAATTTATTTTTCTTATTCTATCGGGTGCATTATCATGGGCATTTTTAGCATTGTTAAAACAAGCTATGTGAAGATACATATTCTTTTTTTAAAAGTATTTTACAGAAAGGGAAATGTAAGATGTTAGAAAGTTCTCATAGCAGAAAAAATAATTTCAGAAAAATACAAACACTTTTCTCCTGAATAGAGATTATGGCAGATAACAGAATGCAGAGGTGGCATAGGGCTGGTTCACACTTCATGATGGCTGGTCAAGTGTGAATGCCTTGGGTAGAACTTTCATATCACCTTACATACATTGGTTGGATCCTAAGAACCATTGAGGATGTTGGTGGGAGAGGACTTTCCTGCCCATCTTCTTTGTGCCTCCCAAAAAGCATCTCTTAAGGTGTGCATGTGTGTGTGTGGAATGGGAAGCTACTTGGGAAGTATCCCGAATCACCCCAAATTGGTCAAAGTCACATTCTTTGAGCAGAGCTCCATTCACACAGCTGGGGGCCTTCTCCCCTCCCGCTGAGCCACAGCCTACCCCATACACAATGGCCCTCCAACCTTCAGAAGATTTAGGAGAATGCAGACATAATGAGAGAGCAGAAAAGTTCAGTTTTCCCAATTTCCTGCCACAAGCAGTTCTTGGGATGTGACCCCAGTGCTTTTCAGTGGAGTTAGTTCACGGATTAAGAAATGAATTGTGTTGATTGATGTATGTGTGAACAGGCCCTTAGTCTCTGTCATCTTCCTCTGGCCAGTAGGAAAGTGCCCTTGCTGCTTCAAGTCTTTCTACTTGTTGAAACCATTAAAGGGACAGGAAAGCATTTCATTGTGTTAAAAACCGATAGCTAAAATGGGGCAAAACCTATATGCAGCCATTTGTTGTGAAACCATTTGTTTCACAACTCGCATGGGAGAGGAGTTTGACTAGTGTCTGTAGAAATGGCTGTCATTTTGAAAACTGCATGCAGCATGAACACCGTTGCAGAAAGGAAAATAATTCTGCCTTAATGAATAAACACTTGTACAAACACTTCCTTCTCCATCTTTTGTTCTTGTTGGGAATAGCTAGCTTGCTATCAGCTGTCAATGAAATATTACATTTGAAAGGTTTTTAATGATTTTTAACTGCAACTGGGCTTTACTTCATTTGTGTAACTATGAAAAAAGCTTGCTTCAGGAGTGGCAAGATGAGTGTAGTACATTACCTGAAGCTGTTTGTGGCACTTTCCTCTTCACTGGCCTAGGAAGATAGTTGCACTTAATAATGCATTTCACAATTTTACAAAAATTACCAAGATGTCATTGTTCCCTATATTTTGTACTGCTATGTGTTTGAACCAAAGTGGGATACCTAGGTGCTTAAATAGCAAATACTGTAAAATCATCTCAGGTAAATTGCAGGTTAACCTACCTCTGTTAAGAGGATGTAGCATAGTGGCTAAAGAGACTTGAGCTACAAATCAGGACCTTCCCAGTTCAAATCTCACCTCAGCTATGGACTCACTTGATGGCCTTAGGCAAGCCACCCTCAGCCGGCCCTCATCTAATATGGCAGGAAATGTTTATTTAGTTTTACAGGGTTGTAAAGACTACACCTAAATAATGCATGGGAAGTGCTTTGCAGTTGAAATACTATTATCCTTCAGTGAAAATATTTGTCAGTATGGCCCTGCTCAGAAGACACCATAAGCCATGGCGGTTAAGGCCTTTGTGTTAACAAAAAGGCCTTAACCACTGTGGTTTTAGGAGTCTTCTGAACAGGCCCTATATGACACTAACCGCCTGCATACAATTAAGGTCTGATTCCAAGTTTTAGCTTTCCTATTAATCAGCTATCTTTTTGCCAATAACTTCGAAAGGGCGCAGAGACACATCTCTACCAATAACTTTGCAAGGACCCATAAAGACATTTGTTCTTCATACTAATACTCCCAACCATCCCTGTAAATATGTTCAGACTGAATATTTAACATGACACCAGTCAATTCCAGATAGGAAACAGGAATTGCTGCAGTTACTCTGGCTGGAAATGGATCTTTTTCAACCATGGGGATCACTGCTGGCTATATACCAGATTGCTTATACACAAATACCTTGTCCAAGACAGCACAAGGACTGACAGTATTGCTCACATGTAAAGCAAAATTTTTCAGTAAGTCAGTTTTCTATTACTGTTTTAGCTGAACAGTGATTATGAAATTGATGAAGCAACTTGTGTGAACCAGGCTATACATCTATCTTATCTGCCATGATCATACTGAAAATATTTTCTTCAGCTCTTCCTGGTATTGCCTAATTTTCCAAAGCTCTCTTTAAAATTTTATGTGTATTCAGAATTGTATTATGCTAATTATTGGGTCAAATTGGCTAGGTTGTATACCTTCATTTTGCTACTTGAACAGCTGTTTTAAAATGTGCTGTTTTTCTGTTCTTACATATTTTTCTTGTGAATTTATATAAAAAAATTCTACTTAAGAGTCTCAAAAAAAAGTAGTTAGGCGCTAATGAGTTCCATATGTGTTACTCCACATTTGATTTCTATACCTATAGCTGCTGTCATATTCTATACCACTTCATTCTTGGACACATCTTCTTCAATGCAAAATCTAATTTGCCCATTTTTGCTTGTATGTGTTTAAATCTCACAAATGAGCTTTTAGTTTTCAGTATTATGCCATGTTTGTCTGACTTTAAAAAACCCTTTCTCCCCCCCCCCCCCCCCAAGTGGTTGCCAGCACATTCTGTTGTCACAGATGCATTTCACCCACAGCTTTTACCCCCAGGTTGGCAACTATGGGCTGCCCCTTAAGACAAAATGTTGGTCTTGGGCTCCACTTGTTCACCATTTTAAGATTTGATCTGACTTTCATTGACATTGTAGGCAAATGTGAGGGAGAAAGGCAGTTAAGTCTTGCTGGGAAGAGAAAATATTACTATTACTGCCCACATGTACAATTTTAGAGATCTGTGCTATTTTCATCTGGTAAGATGACAGCCAGTGGACACTGTCCCATAAAAGCCCTTAAACCAAAACTTTCACAGGCAGTTTACCATGGAAGTTATTCCAGCTACCCATGTGAATATTCTCATCTTTTCCAATAGGCAAGCTTGACACAATCCTTGAACCTCCTCTGCAGAGATAATTGAATTTCTATGTATTTCTGTACAAGCTATTCCTCTAGGACATCATTCTTGTCTCATCTTGACATTTATCATAAACATTCTGCATCTTACATGTCTAGGATTGTATTTCCAGTACTAGTACTTGATTCAGAGTAGGCAACAATAGAACAGTATTTTATCAACATATATATAACTGACAGTCACCATTAAGAACACTCCAGAATGTAATTTAGGGAAATTTAGGTTACAGAACTTTGCCAAAGAGCGTAGTGACTATGAAAAGCAAATTTCTATTTGCGTTTTGATGGGACTGATGTAAATATAAATTATATTCCAAATATATTTGAATGTTCCTTTTATTTGGGGGCATTATGACGATTACAGATCACATTTTGTTTTATCTTGAGAAGGCAACCGATGGAACCTTCGTCCAGATAATTAACTACAGTAGTTCTAAAGTGTACAACTCTTAAGCCCTTTTCATAATGTTTATCTAATTGGCTGATGCTGTCGAGATTGTTATATTTTTATGTGTTGGAGAAAACAGGTAATCCTTTACTTGAACCCTTTCAATCTTGCATGTTGCAAATTAGAGTTACGGGAGGTGGGAAGAATATTTCAGTTTGTAGATTTCTTTTAAACACATCAAATGTAATGGGCAAATTCAATGTTGCTGCTGACACAATGGGACTTTCCCGTTTTCTCTTCAATTTTGAGAGCACATGGCAGGTGGGGGAATTGCTTCCTGTTCTATGCTGATAGAAGTCGGGAGCCAGTGGGGGAGGGCTTAATTGGATATAACCCCCAACGCCTTTAATGTTTCTCCTCCTTTCCACCAAAAAAAAGTCATCTTTCACTTTTTATCCCCACTCCTTTCATTAATGGACTGGTATAAACATTTTGCATTTGCCAATTTTGTTTTAGAATTACTCATGTATCAGGTTTGAAAGACTGAAGGTTTTTTTTTAAAAAAAAAACAGTTATTTCCTATTTCTGAATTTGATTTCCTATTTCTGAACTTTTAGTATGAACTCATATATTACTATTTGGTATTTGGGCCAGATTTGAGGTCTGAAAAATTTGGAATGTTGAATTACATATGCAACTGCTGTACTGGGGAAAAGTAGAGAATGGAAAGGAGATTTCTATATTAGTAACTGCTGGGTTTATACCAAAAAAAAGTCTTCAGTTGTACCTTTTTGTAAGCAAAACTAGATTATTTTTAGTTGGCACATTGAAATTGCAGTACTAAATTGAAAGATTCAGCATATGCAATGAACTTAAAATTGTGTTTCAAGGACCAGTTCAATTATTATGTGCATCGAAGTCATGCTACTTCAGTGTGAGGAGTGAACTTTCTGTCTTTTACCCTGATCTAAACAAGAATACTTAAAATAGTATTCCTGTCTTTCCATTTTAATGCATTTTCTAAGTGTGCTTGGGGCTTGCACCCTTCACATTTCACTATATATCTCAATGTAAACAAAAGATACCTCATGTTCAAGTTGCATGTACCATTTGTAGAGAACTAAAGCAAACTGTAACAAAGTAATACAAATTCCACTAGCAGTTACTTAAAATTTGGTGCCCTAGGATGTCTCCTGTTTCATCATACCATTGGAGATAATCTTAAAATGTTGCTTTCCAAATAAAAAGGGCTACTGCATTTTAGCGTATTTGCCAATACCTTATGTCAGGTTGGTGGCCGGTCGCACACATCCTTTATTCTTAAGCCTGTTAATTTCAGTCTTTGTACATTTATGACAGGAAAACCAAAATTACATCTCTTGGCTAGAACAACACATAGTTGAACCCATGTAGTTAGTAAAATGAATGCAATTCTAAAGCAGGAACAATTTGAGTCAAGTCCGTTTACCCTCATCTTCTGGTCTACTTAACCACTGATAGGTGAATATTAAAATCAAATTGCTGCAGTGGAAAAAATATATAATCCTATTTGCTAGCCACTTTCCTGTATGTTGTAAAAATCAAGTGATAATTTTGTCTATGAATATCAGTATGGCCTAGAAGAAACATGTCAGCTGAGTGTTACCTGCCTTTTTATATGAAGACTTTGTACTTGTTACATGGGGTGTAAAGCTGGCCAGTTGACACTTAGAGAGCAGTTCTATGGCCCCTTGACAGAGTCTGAGGTGGGGGGTTGGTAGGATATTTCAGATTCCTGGAACTAACGTCAGAGGCACTGCCCTGACCTTAAAGCCAGGAATCTGAGCTCGGCTGGCAGAGAAAACAGTACTGGCTGCCTCAGCGGGAAGGTTGGATGGTGGTAGGACTGGAGAGGCCCATTTCTGCAATATCCTGTGCCCTCTCCAACTTACTTACTTCCCTCCCTCCCTCCCCACCTTCGCACCACACCTCAGCTAGCTGAAATGCAGAGCAGGAAGTACAGTGGAGGATCTCAGTTTCTGCACTGTATATTCTGAAGCCTTCCTAACCCTTCAGCAAATAGATAACAGATCTTGAACAATGGCGGTTGGGTTTTTTCAGCAGGGGAGTGGAGCTGACAGCAAACGGTTAACCCAACTTAAGGTAAAAGGGCAAATAGAAAAACCATGCCTTCTATTCTATGCCCTGCTCAACAGAACATTGGACTGTAAGTGCAACATTACATTTTCCAGCAGACAGGATCTCTGAAAAGCTCTTAGCACAGTTTATATTTTGTCATCCTTGAAGGCTTATGTATGCTGTATATTTTTGAACATTAGGTAATACTGGAAATTACTATAAATAACTTTTAGAAAAAACTACTCATTGTGCAACACGCTCTACCTACTCTTTTAGTAGCCATTTTCAAACCAAGCTGTGGGCCGGGTGCCTCGGGCAAGCTTTGACCAAGCTGGGAGGGGCCTCCTCCCTGCTCAAGCACAGGAAGGTGCTGAGCACCATAAAGAGGTGGGGAGATCGCAGAGTGGGGATTCACCCTCCCCCACCATATGTTTAAAGCAGAAATAGGTAATGTTTTTTTAATGGAGCAGGAGCTCTCTGAATCTTGTGCCGTTATTTGCAGTCTCTTCAGCAGCCAGTTGCTAGTTTATGCTTCTAATTAAGTCATCCTCATCCTGAAATGAAGTAATCCCTAACAGTTTGAAGAAAGATTGTTCCTTACCAACAGTTGCATCATTCATTGAGTTGGTTTAGAAACTTGTTGCTGGCAGAAATAAAGCAAACTTTTTTTCTAAGTGGTGCACATATGGGAAAAATTGCTCCTGCTGGCTATTGGACTGCTCTTTAAGGCATGAGTTCCTGTTTTGTTCCATTGGTATTTAGGAGAGCTTCCATGTGTGTAGCTAGCATGCTCTAACATTAGTTTTCAAAGGATTTGTAACCTTGTACTATATAAAGCTTGAAAGGCAATGAAGAAACACTTCACTGATTTCAAGGAACAGTGATGGAAATGTGTCATTCATTCATCTAGTTTGAGAAGTATTCCCATACCTGCTTTCATATTTCTTGGGCATGTTTCTTGCACACTGTCCCTTCCTTGTGAAATGTGTTCTTTCTCACCTATTCCTTATCAGCAAAATGTGGCATGTTCATACTAGTCTTGCATTATGTGAAATACTTCTATTCCAAAATGTGGCTGAGAAATAGGCCTCCTCTATTAAACACTGCAGTTTTCTTCTGCTGTGTTATGCACATGGAAGTTAGGTGTTAATATATTTAGAAGCAAGCCTCCAGGTATGTTACACTGAATAGCCAATGCAAGGGGCAAAGCAGCTATAGAAAAGGGGAGGGGGTAAATTAATCCAGCCTTGCATTAAAAGGAAAGCAGTAACTTTCATCGCTGTCCACATAATTTTTCATCCTGCAGCAGTCCCTTCTGCTTTATGGGGTGCTAAACCAATAGAAAAGCAAGGGAAGCTGGAGGAAGAAAATGCTATCAGCACAAGCAGTCTCATACAAGTCTGGATCAGAACTATGTTCCAGCTGATCCAACTACGAGCTCTAGGCAAGTTGATATCCTATCAGTACAACATCATCATTGCTCCATCATTAGGATTTAAAGGGGATAGTTCAAATAGTCTCCTCCAGTTTTTCTTTTTCGGAACAGCTGTCCTCCCATTTCACTGCTTCTGGAGAGATCTGTCACTTTGAAGAGTACTTCGCCAAATGGTGGAGTAGAAAATGCTGCTTCAGCAAAAACAATGTTATGGGGCCTTTAGCCCCAGGAACTAGTTTCATGGTGCTCTAGACTCTTGTCACTTAACAGCCTTTAAGAGACGATAACAAAGGTAATTTAAAAATTCACGCTGAATCAGACCAAGGTGCTTCTAGTCCAACATCCTATTCACACTGTGGCCAACCAGCTGCCTTTGGGAAACTTGAGTGCAGCAGCACCCTCCTAGTATTCCCCAACAACTGATGTGTACATAGGCATACTGCCTCTGATACTGGAGGTAGCATATAACTTATCCTCCATAGCGTATAACATATCCTCCGCAAGGGGGAATATGGATATAATAATGTACTATAACTTTTGAATGTACTTGTTCAGGATTACAGAACAATTCCAAACCCACGTTTCTATTTTGGTATTAATCTAGCATGGGGAGCAGTATTCCTATCCCCATATTATTTAGCAAAGGATAGAAAGGCATCTGTGTGAACCAGGAACGAAGTTTGGTAAGCTGTGGGTTTGTATGGCCTGTGTTCTAAGCTAGTTTCAAGACCTTTTGTAAAAATGAATAAAATGCCTTGACATGCTATTATAACTAAAAAGAAGAGTTCTCCCACACAATTTTACCAGTTTACACAAAAGATGGTATTTATTTCTTTATGAATATACTGAACAGAAGATTTAGTTCTCCTTCTCCTGCACAGTCTTTGTTCCACGCAGTCTGCCAGTACGCCGGGCTGCAATGAGACCAACCTTGCGACCAGCTGGAGCATCTCTCCTGATGGTTGAAGGTTTACCAATGTGCTGATGGTTACCACCACCAAAGGGATGTTCAACAGGCTGTGGGAAGAACAGCAGTAACCAGAGTCAAAGGCAGGACAGGAAACAATTTCAAATACAAAAAGGAACTAGCTCTGCAAGGCAGAACCTCAAAAACAAACACCAGCTATAAAGTTAAGATCATGTAGTCATGGCATTGAAGACAGGGAAGCCTGAGGACACTTTGTTTGCTTTAATGATTAAATGCCTGATTTGAGGTCATTCAGGAAATTGTGCAAACTGTTGGGATAAGACCTAACGTTATTTCTTGACCACTGTTTCCATAAGCACCCATTTCACCCGGCCCCATCTGAAGAAGAGAGACACCCCAGCATGACCACTTCCCTTTAGCTCCTCTCCTCCCAGAACTGTGTTCTGCATCTCGGCCACAATAGGAAGGAGTCCATAGTTAAATTTGCTTCTTTCCCATTCCTTCCCCATTCCATTTTCCTTTTGTACAATGTCTTTAAAAATAATGAATTGCAATTTAAAACTGTAAACAGCCTCGAGCGCTTTGGCAGAAAGGCAGTACATGACTGTAATAAACAAGCAGCGGATGCTAAATCAGAATGGTATGTGTAAGAATTACTTACATTCATAGCTACACCACGGACACGTGGCCAGCAGTTTCTCTTTGCCTTGTATTTGTGGTAAGCCCGTCCAGCCTTCAAGATAGGTTTGTCAATACGACCACCACCAGCAACAATACCTGGAAGTTTTAAAGGATTTTTCTTTAAAACACACACACACGCACACACTGAGGTAGGAATTAAATGCTGAAATGCCAATATAAAATGTGATCAACTACAGCTGTCTGTAAGCTTTCCTAATGATCAGCACTAGCTATAGCAGTTGAGTTTCCCAATTCATAATTTAATTCAGGGATGGGTAACACATGAGCCATATGTGACTCTCCAGTCTTTATACCCCCAAATCACCACTGAATTTTGGCAATGCCAAGGAAACAGCTGCATTTTCACTTTGTTCTAATGCAAAATCATGCTTTCTGGACATATAATGTATTAAAACAATTAAAGGGGTTGGTGAAGTACAGCTGCCAGTGGGCAGAAATCCACCCCCCAGTCTTTCCAAATTTGTCCACCCCTGATTTAACTAATTCAAAACCTTCAATTTACTTGCTTCTCAAAGTCAAATAAGAATTCAGTTTACGCTCTTGGCTGTGGACACTGAATGCATATCTATGCTATAGACATCCAGGTAGTGTATTGAATTCCTAGAAAATGCTTTCATATTGTCTATACAATTCAACTTAATACAATTGAATCCTTCACAGTCTTAGATATCATGTAAGTATTATATGAAAACCTCTAGATGCAACATGTATAGAAGGATCTAAAGTTCAGGAATAAACACCCCGTCCATCAAAAGCAAGCTATACTATTAAGGTAGACAAGTGCTTTAAATCTTGTGGCTGATTTATTTTTAAAAAAATATAAGCCAGCCATCCTCTAGGGATAAGGTGATGTACACAACATTTTAAAGAAAACAAATCCAATATAAAAACTATACAATTAAAAATTAAAAAGAAAAAAAACTTCAACCAGCAAGGCAAACCAAAACAAAAATTTAAAAATATATATTAAATGTTAAAAAGTTTGGGTAAAAAGGAACATTTTAATTCAGAGCCAAAAAGAAAACGTCAGCACTAGTCATATCCTCTTTGGGAGTACACACCAAAATCAAGGTGCTACCACAGAGAAGGCACTTTGTTTTATAAATGCAGTGCATTCTCCCAGTGATGGTTACTCTGGGCTTTTTCTGAAGTTCTTAATGCATAAGGATAGTATGGAAAGGAAAGAGGTGGTCCTTCAAGTATTTGGGTCCCCACATTTATATTCAATTAGTTCTATCCACATTCTGTGAAGCTGCTCTTTGCTCACTCCGTATCTAAAAGTGCTATTTATCCTTCACTTTTCCTGGAACGTAACCCAAAATTTAGTTTAGCTGTGATCAGACTTCTTAAATGTTACTGTAGTAGCAACGTATTAAACAATGACACACAATTTGTACAGAGTGGCATTTTTTAAAAGAATGAATTCTATGTTCTCAAGTGCCTATGAGTAATTTGACAACAAATTACACAGGGCTAGCCATATTAGCCTTTTGCAGAAAACACAAAGTCATGTAACACCTCAAAGGCTGAAAGATTTATTGTGGTACAAGCTTTCATAGACTAGAGCTGACTCCATCAAATGCGACGGAGGATAACACTTTATGCATGTGCTGAAATAGGTTCTCCTAGTCCATGAAAGCTTATGCCATAATAAATTTAGTAGTCTTTAAGATGCCACTAGAGTCCTTTTTGGTTTATGTACAGTACCTAGTTATTGTACAAATGATCTGTTTTCAAACATCTGAAAGCACCAGACCACCTCTACAATCTAGACTGTGCACATACTATAATGTCTTGTTCCAAAACTCGTAACTAAATACTCTTAGCTTATGAGACTTGAAGAGTCTGGCATACATTTTAGATAACACTTACCAACAACTGCTCTGTTTGCAGAGGAGATCACTTTCTTGGATCCAGAAGGCAGTTTCACCCTGGTTTTTTTGGTTTCAGGATTGTGGGAGATAACTGTGGCATAGTTTCCAGAAGCACGGGCTAGTTTACCACGATCACCAGGTTTCTCTTCAAGACAGCAAATAATGGTGCCTTCTGGCATAGTACCAACAGGCAGTACATTGCCAATGTTGAGCTGAGCTAAAAGAGATTTATTTGTACATATGAAGCAGCAGTATCACTCTCGACCACAGTCTCTCACTCAAAATCTACATTTACAAGCTATTTAACTATTTTTAAGAAACGTGCATGATTGCTTATTGACTTTACTCACCCTTCTTGCCACAATAAACAAATTGACCAGTATGAATGCCCTCAGCTGCGATGAACAATTCTGTTCGCTTCTTAAATCTGTAGGGATCACGGAAAACAACTTTGGCAAGAGGAGCTCCTCGACCAGGATCATGAATAATATCCTATTGAAATATAATGCAACTTAAGAATCTTATGGTTTCAAATATGTAATTAGCAGTCTTGCCAATTTACTTGCATGTCTGCCAGATCAAAAGGCCAGAAATTTGAGATGACAACATGGGTATTATTATTATTATTATTTATAACCCGCCTTTTCCCCAGTACTGGGACTCAAGGTGGTTTACAAGATTAAAACATGTACAATTAAAACATATAAATATAAATTTACAAAAGTTAAAATAAATTAAACTTAAAGTAAAAATGTGTTAAATTTTTTTTTAAACTGTAACGGATTAAAAAAAGGGGGGGGGGAATCTAATACATTAACACAGGTCCAGAGTAGTTCCAAAAGCCTGCTGAAACAAAAACATTTTTGCCTGCCTCCGAAAGTGTAGTACAGAGGGAGCCAGCCTAGCCTCCCTGGGAAGGGAGTTCCAGAGCCTTGGAGCAACTACCCAGAAGGCCCTCTCCCGCGTACACATCAGGCATGCCTGGGAAGTTGGTGGGACTGAGAGAAAGGCCTCCCCAGAAGACCTCAGAGCACGGTCTTTCAGATAACCTGGACCCGAGCCATAGAGGGTTTATAGGTGATAACCAGCACTCTGAATTGTGCCCGGAAACAGACCAGAAGCCAATGAAGCTGTTTTAACAGAGGAGTTGTATGGTCCCTTTAACCATACCAGGTAATATTGCATGCCCCTAGAACTGATGAGGCAAGTAATTTCCACATATTTAAACATCCACATAGCAGGGAGGCATATATTTGATTGGTTTGAACAAGAACAATTTTTAAATATATACAATCCTTAATAGAGCTATGGATTCACCTATTTATCTACCTAATTTTGCTTTCAATGTATACTGTCACCCCTTAATATAACTCTCAAGTCTTCTCAACCCAGCCATCCCTTTTTAATGGAAGCCTACATTTCTCTTGCTCTTAAACAAGCTAGAAATATTTTTCAGAGCTCCCTGTTGGGATCTACTTAACATTTCTTGTTTCTAAAAAAAAGTTCCATATTTCTTAACTGTAGCTATCCTGGATAGTAACTCATGGGGCTACAAGAAACTACCAAAATATACTGAAGCATAATATCACCAGAACCTGGTACTTACCTTTACAATGCCCTTGATGTAGCCATGTCTTTCAGCAAAGTCGACAGCTCTAAGCTTTGCTGCACCCTTTCTGTGTTTCACATGGGCTCTGAACACGGACCCCGCACCTTTTCTTTGACCTCTGATTACACGGCCCATTGTGTACTGGAAAACAGTTACAAGCACATTTATTTCAGATGCATTTTTTAGGGTAGGATTCTTTAATGATTGTTGTAATGTAGCAAATTAGTCTTGGCTGCAGTTTAGTTCACCATGCCATCCATCATTCTGTTTAAACAGTCGCTATATCTAATATGTCAATTTCTGTATCACATGTATTTCAATCACTGCAATTTTGTTTTTCTCATCCCATACCTCCATTGTCAGTGACTGGAGTAGAACCTTGATAATACATAGTTTTCTTCTCAGTCTGATGCATTATTTATGGGTTCTCAAAAACCTGTACAGTTTTTTAAACTGTGGAGAGTTAGATTGCAACTATTATTGTGTTGTTGTTTGCATGGAAACTTATTTACTTTTTCATGGTATCATACAACATATTGGAGGGTAGAAACCTATTATTATTATTTTGAAAGACTTTTAATAAGTATGTTGCAACCCAGCTTGCTTTCTGATCCAATAGATTCTTAATATACGGGTTAAGCTAAAAACATCTGCAACTTTAGAAAATGGAATAAAACAGATTACAATAACCTGAGTTTCAAAGTTCAAGTCTCATGATTAATCCACAAAACAAGATGGAAACTTCACACACTGGACTTTAATTGCTACAAGACACTGAAGGGAATGAGAACAAATTGGATGGCCGCTCTATTACTAAAATTAAAGCAAAGCTCCCCCGCCCCCCCCCATCCATCCCTTCATTTTAGTCTTCTATCTGACGCATCCCACTGCTCGTGGCCTCGACAGCTGAAGGAGCCCGGGCTCACACCGCCACGGGAAGAAACCGGCTCGACAGACCGAAATCACCCGAGAACTGCTTCTCCTGCCCACCCCCAAAAAATCTGGGAAGCGAAGAAGAAGGCCGATGGAGCCCAGGGGTGGTCGGCGGCGGACCGCATTCGCCCCGATGGAGATGGATGCTCCCGAGCCCCTCCGATTGTCTTACCTCAGTCGGGGCCTAGCTCGGAAAGAAGGAAGCTCACGAGGTCACGGCGCCAACAAGTCCTTCCGGCCGGGACGGAAAGCGAGAAGCGCAGCCTTTTAGAAGGCCTGATGGGTAATGTAGTCCTGGCATCCGGGTACTTGGACGTGCCGAAGAGGAAGTAGTGCTTGCCTGTCCATTGAGTCTCTTCGACGCGTGACGTGTCGTGTGGCTCTGAGTTCGGTTCGATTTAGGACCTGATTTTTCTTCTGTCGTAGGGGTTTTCTGTTCCTTTTCCATGTCAGGATTTAATAGAAAACGCATTTCTTCCCGCAGAACAGGCTGGATTATAGCAGTAGCTATTTTCGAGGACACAATGAGGACCTACCTTTGTCTGTGTCGGGTGGGAGTGCAACAGCCAATGATTATTCACTACATTATTATTATTATTATTATTGTTATTATTATTATTACATTTATTTACATGTAGTGGGACTTACTCCTTAGTAAGTCAGTTTAGTAGAATTGCTGCTAAGTGAGCAATCCTAGGTATGCTTAGACAGAAAAACGTCCTAGCACTCCCAGCCAGCATAGCCGGCTGGAAGATGCCTGGAGTTTAGGACTTGCTTCACTATAAACATGCGTAGGATTGCGCCTCTCATTGTGCAGCAACCTGGCTTCCTGCGCGCAGCCTCTGCCATCGTGCGGGGGAAAGAGCTCCTGCATACAGAATATACTGCCCGACTCTGCCACAACGGGTTATGCAATGCACGTCGTCTTCCTTTTAGCAACAGACGGGCTTGTGTTCTTGGTAGGGTGGCCAGCTAGTTTTCTCGCTCTCGTCATTTAACAGCTGCGTCACCAGCAACAATAAGACCGATGAAGCTGTACCCGGGCATGCAGATGCAGCGATGAGAAAAGCTTCAACTACCGACTTGCTGCTTGGCAAGATGCTGTTGAAAGGCGTCGGAGCCTTCTCCCCCGCCCCCCCCCCCGCGAAAAAAACACAGTTGACAGTCCAAATTGGTTGGGTCATTAGAGAACCAGGAGGCACAGAGCATAGCTTTCATATGGAGGCACACTAAAACGCCATTGCCTTCTGAAATCGGTCAGTGCTCCTTTGTTTCTTTTCAGCATCTACATAAGGTGCTCTGCAACACCCTTTGTTTCAACCCCCAGGACTACAGCATCCTTTTTGCTGATCTAATTTTGGAGAGATGCTGGCTATGTTGATCGCTAGGAAAGACAGGCAGAATTCAAAATGCTTTAAACAGTACATTTTTATTGGCTGAGCTCTGATGGCTGGTAGCAGGCTTTTTTTCATTTGTACCAAATTCTGTTTTCTTTATCTTTTTTATCCAGTGGAAACTATGAGAACCATTTCAGGCATTGTTGTATTTTCACAAGCAGCATCCCCCGTGCTACTCTATTGACTTCATGAGAGAATATCTTGAGACCACAATACAATTTATAGAACCCTAAATATGTAGCAGAGTGTACATCTCAAAGGCCCTATGGGCATGATGGAAAAGCAACAACACTATTAACAGCTATTCAAAGGGTCAGACTAGACATGACATGGGATTCATGAACAGGATCTCCCACGGTTTTATTTTAAATGGTTGTTGTGAGGATAACATGGAGAGGAGGAGGATTATGTATGCCGCCTTGGGTTCCTTGAAGGGGAAAAAAGAGGGATATAAATGTAATACAATATGGGGAAGCAGATGTGGCTTGGGGCTGCAATGCTGGGCAAGGGCATTTAACCTTTTCCCCCCAGCCATTTTCCTATTTAAATAATCACCCTGTAACTGATATTTGCCCTTTGGGTGGAAAACATAGTTATCTGCATGCTTCTCTCTGTGGAGCAAATAGCTTTAGGGCCAGTTTAAATTAGGAAGCTCTGGAAAGACACACTTTCAACAGGGGTAGTTGAGTTACTCTGTTGCAGCAAAACCTCTTGTGGCAACTTAGAGACTTCATTCATTTATTATTCCATAAGTTTTTGTAGACCAGAGTTCATTTCATTAAATTAATGGAATGACCCCAGTAATGAAGAACCCACATTGTTAGATGCAACAGATGAGTTGGCATATATATGCACATCCATAGGTGTACATTGAAGGGGAGCATTAACAGTAAGTTCAGAGAGGAATGAAATGCAAGAAATACAGACAATAATAATATTAAAGCTTAGATGTAAATAAAGTAATTATAATGACCATTCACAAGACACAGGATCTCTAAGAGGACAGAGTATGCAGCACCATAAGGCTATCAATGACTACTAGTCCTGATAGCTATATGCTACTCCCAGTAGCAGAGGCAATATGCCTATGTACACCAGTTACTGGGGAACATGGGTGGAAGGGTGCTGTTGCACTCATGTCGTGCTTGTGTGTTTGCAGTGGACAGTAGGGAGTTGCACTAGAACGCCATCTGTAATTTCTGTTTGTTCTGCTCCATGTGCCCTGCTCATATCCTGCACCCACATAAAAAGGTAGAGAGAGAAGAGAATCATGGGTGTTTGGCCAGTAGTGGCAATAATTGAAGGACCTGATATGTACCAACAAAGGTAGCTGTGCTTCACATTGCTTTCCTTGGTAGAAAATTATCTGCATTTTGTGACCATTGGAATCTTGCCTTGTAGAATACATATTTAGTAGAGCTGGGTGAAATTCTCTAATCTTTTTGTGGAACCATTTGTCCCCCCAAAAAGGGAGGGTTGCCAACAATGGGGTGGGTGGGTAAATGTCACACCACATCTCTATACTGTATACTCTTCAGTGAGGTGGCTGAGTTGCCCATGGGACCACCATTTCTCCTCACCCCCACTCCCCAGTCACAAGAATGCCCCAAGGAATAAATCTCCATCCTCATGTTATGTCATTGCCATGGGCATTCTGGCTCAGGAATGCAACAGGGCTGCTTTGCAGAGCCAAGTCATCCCCTGAAGCAGTGGCAAGGATCCTCCAACCCAGTATATAAAAAGAAAAATACTTTTAGTCACTATGTTGAAATGTAAATTTATGTGACATTCCCTCCTCCCAAAGTTAATCTACTAATCTTCAAGGAGGGTTCTACCCACCCCAAATGTACTGAAAAAAATATGGACCACACACTTAAGTCTGGCATTAATATTTATCATATGTCCTCTGTACAGGGACGCTTCTGGCCCCTCGTGAGTAAGGCATCCTCGTTAAGCTGCAACACGTATTGTCCATATTCTGGTGAGAAATTTCTAAGGCCATGGTTGCTTGAGTGCTTTCTGCATCTTTCTCTTTTCTTAGGGGAGTTAGATGTAAGTGGAATGAAGGAAGTGCAGGTATCATACTTTGAGATATGGTCGTAGTGCCAATGAATGGGCTGGTGGGGCAATGATCCCCTTTGGCCCCTGCAACAAAAGTCCCAATCTCCTTGACTTTTTCTGGCTGTTCCATTTCTCGGTGAGGATGCAGGCACCATCATGCCTACTGCTGCTATACTGCCAGAACTAGGAATACCCTTGGTGGTCTGGCAGCTGTTTTGTTATTTATTCGTTTATTTTTTACATTTATATCCTGCCTTTTTTCCTCCAAGGAACCCAAGGCGGCATACATAATCCTCCTCCTCTCCATGTTATCTTCACAGTAGGTTGGGCTGAGAGTCTGTGACTGGCCCAGAGTCACCCAGTGGGTTTTCATGGCCGAGTGGGGACTAGAACCCAGATCTCCTGACTCCCAGTCCAACACTCTAGCCACTACACCACACTGAGCACATTTAAGAAAGGCTTCCTTCCTGGAGGCCTTACTCCTCCAAAACTGGGTATCGTTTTAAAAAAATTAATAGCACAGGCTTCATGGAACAGGGGCAGCCAGTCAGATATGTCTCTGATCCTTCCCATTGGAAGCGTCATGAGGGCGCCCAGTTGCCACAGTTCAGTTTGGCTGTTTCAACTACCCTGGTCAGTGATCAGCTAGAGTCTTTGCAGGTGTGCCAGGAGGCAGCACCTCACTCCAAGCACACACCACACAGAGCAACTGCTGTAGAGGCCCAGGCAGTGTGCTCGGTTACAGTACAGAAAGCAGCAGCTGCCTAAGTCAGCCATTTTTAGGCCGTGTGTTTGTGTGTGGCATGCAGAAAGACTGTTGGTATGCTCTAGCTTTTAAAAAAAATATTATTGCTTCTGTTTGCTGATTTTGATTCATTTTTTGTAATGTTGGGGTGGGGGGTTAATTCATTTAAAATCCTTTCCCTCTGTGGGCTCTCCAGCTGGCTAGCTTAGATGAGGCCAAATGAATGGTTTAAACCCTTTCCTTTCTCTGAGCTGGGAGTCTGGGGAGATTTTATTTTGTCTTAGGTAAGTGTGGAGTGTGTGTTTTAACTTGCCTTGGGTGAATGTGTCTATGGGTGCGTGTGGATTTTTATTTTTTATTCATTTCTCTTGGGTGAATGCATGGGTGTGCGTGGATTTTTATTATTGCCTTTAGTTTGTGGATTCACCACCACTGGAATAAAAAAATGTGGCAAGTTCTTGGTGATATGCCCAATTAAATGCAAAATTCCAGAAGTTAGCCAGAAGAGATAAGCAATGTGCTGAAGTGGAAGAAGACAATAGAATAGGAAGGACAAGAGACCTCTTCCAGAAAATTAGAAACATCAGAGGTAAATTCCAGGCAAAAATGGGTATGATCAAAAATAAAGATGGCAAGGTACATGTGATGGTGGTGGTGAATTGTAAACAGTGAGATCAGAAGGAAGTTAAATGCAGAAAGTATTTAATGAAAGGAAGTATCCTTCTTTGCATTAAATACTTCACACACACATACAAAGCCCAACTGCATTCCCCTAAAAGAAAAAAGACTAGTTAACATTATTATTATTATTATTATTTATTTATATAGCGCCATCAACGTACATGGTGCTGTACAGAGTAAAACAATAAAATAGCAAGACCCTGCCGCATAGGCTTACATTCTAATAAAATCATAATAAAACAATGAGTCCATGAAACCTTATGTCAGAATAAATTTGTTCATCATTAAAGGGCCACAGGACTCTTAATCATCCTTGCTCTTTATAAAATTGGTTTGAGTTGATGTTCATGCAGAAGATCAAGGCATATGGGTGGGATGTACTGGAAGCAAGAGGATGTTTTTCAAATTTTGGATGTTTAACATGAGTTATAAGAGTTGGTGTTAGTCTTCAGGCTCCTTCTCCAAGGTTTATAAGATAAATTCCCAAGTAGGATACTTGATGCATCTTGTCTCTGCTACACATGCATTTAAATGAGTGTGCACAGCAATACAGTGCACAGGTGGCTTATTGCCAAAATCCCCATTACCAAAGCCCCCACTCTAGACATGAAGACAGAGTCATGTAGCCCTGTAGCGCACATGTGTGTATGTTGGTATATGATCTGTGCTCCTGTTCCTGGACTGGATATCATTGAATTGTGCCATGTTGGGATCTTGACTGATTTGAAGTTCTATCATCTGCTATGGACATGCATGCAGAGAGGAGGAAAAGCAGAGGGGAAATCTCAAGGTGAGACTGACAACTGAATTAGTACAGGATTCTTGTTAAGATCTATTCGTTCCCCATCATCCCCCAATTTCACCCAGTTTCCACCATGTACTGAGTCCCATCAGCATAAGGATTACACTGGCAGTAACTTTTTGCCAGTACAGTATTATTTCTCTCTCTCTCTCTCTCTCTCTCTCTCTCTCTCTCTCTCTCTCTCTCTGTGTAGGACGGTTTAGGAGTGACTCTATTCCAAACAGGTGTAATTCCTTAATAGGTTTTCTTTTTAATACTCTAAAGAGCTATCACCAGACAAGGTAGGCAGTACACTGGGTTTTCCCCAACGTTAATCCTGTTTAAAGTAGACCCTTTGAAATGAATGGGTCTTGTTAGACTAACATTGGATACAAACCTAGCCTAGATTTATCTGGCTTTGCATAAGGTAGCATCTTTATATGCAAAGATTCTTGTCTCCAAAGGCCTTTCTATTTTTCTATTCAAATTAGACCTCTCTTGAGAGTTTGCAGTTCTGCACATCACTGCAACTGATTGAAGACAGTCCAGAGGAGAACAACATGCACCAACAATACAGAGGCCTATTGTATTGCTTTGTGTCCCTTCCAGCAATGATCTATACTGCATGGACATAATAGTCCCCTGGCAGTGGCTGTCAGGGGCTCCTTCATAGAATTTTACCAATCACACAAAAAAGAACCTGCTGTTCAGAGAAAGAAGCAATTACACATACAGTTTTAACAGATCTTATCCACCTTTTCAGGCCTTTCAAGGATGTTCTTAAACAAAGGACGGACTTTCCACCAAGGCCACAATCACCCTGTTCTTCCGTGTCCAATGACATATGAAAGCTCTTTGCATAAAGCTCCACAGTGCAATACTCTGGATGTTTTCTCAAAAGTATGCTCTACTGAGTTGAATCCAATGTTTGTCTAATTAAAGTCCAATTCATTTCAATGGGTCTACTTTAAGGAGGACTAACATTGGACATAACCCACTATGTTCAATGGGCCATACTCCCAGGTAAGTGTACATAGGATTGTTGTATTTATGTAATGCTTCTATTTATGTAATGCACACATTAAATGGATTATGCAATAAGATAATTAGTTATAAACTAGTGAGCAATTTCAGCTGTATAATGAGTCTCAACTGAATGGATTTGAATGTCAGAAGAAGTCCAGATCTTCTACTGGAGCACACATCCAACCTAGGCAATGTAGCCCATCTCTATCCTGGCTTTAACAGAAGAGAGAAATGAACAGGATCATAGCCATCACCCCAGCCCATGGTACTGAGGATCTTCACATTTCCATTATGTAAAGTTTCAATGCTATGCTATTGCTACTGGATCAGGTCTCACAGGACTACCAACTAAAGCATAAGGTGGTCAAGCACATGCTTTATTATTATTACATTTATATCCCACCTTTTTTCCTCCAAGGAACCCAAGGTGGCGTACATAATCCTCCTCCTCTCCATGTTATCCTCACAACAACAACCCTGTGAGGTAGGTTGGGCTGAGAGTCTGTGACTGGCCCAATGTCACCCAGTGGGCTTCCATGGCCGAGTGGGGAATAGAACCCAGATCTCCCAACTCATAGTCCAACACTTTAGCCACTACACAAAACTGGCTTTGTGGTGGTGAAGGGTGTTTAACATGCTATCTTCAAGTATGAAAAGAACAAAAGCTATTATAACTGTGCCCCATAAAAACCCAGAGGAATAGGAAGAATACAACATATACAGCAGAGGTTTTAATACTCATATGTTTAGTAATCTACTTGCCAGACTAAAGGGATTGTGAGAATCGAGCAGCCTTGAGTGTAAAACAGTAGTTTTCCCTGTGGGCTCTGGGTGGAAGCTTCTCTTGGTGGCTCCAATTCACTAAGGGCCTCCTTACTGTTGCAACATAACCTGCTAGAGTCTAAAGCCTTATCTGGGTGTTCTGAAAGTGGATAAAGTAAATGCATGCGGAGAGTGGCCACACTACTCCCATCCCCTACTCATGCATTTCTGCCACCTTCTGCTCATGGAGAGCCTCCTGCATCCATGGAGGATCACCACGTGATTGAGAACACAAACATATCAGGGAAGGGAAGTAGGGTTCTTCCTCTCACTCATTTACATTAACCACTTTCAGAATGCCTGAATAAGGCTTAACTCAAGGCCACTTCATACTCAAGGACCAATCTCTATGTGGGATTTTGACATGCATAAAATCTGTCAGTATATATGGACTTGATAGCCCATAAACGTATTAGTTGTGTGATCTGTGCAATTGCAGTTGGTCTCAATGCAAGGAGAGGCCTGAGTATGTATGTCTGATAAAGTAAATGAGGGATGGGGAATAATCAGATTTTTCCTAGCAGGGCTGCTGTTTCTTTTCTCAGTGTGACAATCTGGAAAGGATGTTGGTCTAACTGTTATGAGAGATCTTTTGTTTGTAGAGGTCACTAGCCTACACAATAGATCTCATTGTGCTGTGATGTAACTCTTTTAACATCCATTACACCTGTATAATATTGTGCATTGTTTACTTCTTGTATAGTTGCAGAATTATGTTAAAACGCTCTTCAGTTATTTCCAATCCAGCCTTAACACCATAATATTGATCGACTGATAGGAAAATAGTTTTTGTTTTTCTTAGGAAGCTGAACAGCTGTATTTTAGTATAAAAACTCAAAACACGTAATGATGTACAGTGTATGTGGTATAAAGGCCTCATCCCTTCAGAAACCTACATATAATCAGTGGTTCAGTGGAGAAGGAATGCAGGTGAGTGCAGCTCCAGTACTATTTTTGGAGGAGGAGCAATGATGTCAACTACCAAACACCAGGGTAATTGAGGGACCCTCCCTGCTCAGGCCAGTGAATGGGGTGATAATAAAGCTTTCAATTTTTGCTATTGTTACAGATTAGCATAGAGGAAGTAAGAGATTGAAGAAAATAATCAAGCAGATATTTCTTTCCTTTTCTTTGACAGAGTTCCTATTTTATGATAGCAGTTAAAATACTAACTTTTTCAAAATTGTTTACATTTGCAAGTAATATCTTAAGGTTCTATTTCACCAGACTGAGGATCCTTTGCTAAATCTCAATGCCTTTTACAAGTTGAACCTTTGCAGTCAGAAATAAACCCAGGTAGAGTTGCATAGGATCACAGCCATGCCCTGTAAATCTGATGGTGAGATTTTATTAATGGTTTGTTTTGGATATCATGTGTTTTATGATAGCACACACACATACACACACAGTGTGTGTGTATCTATATCTTCACCTTGGGGGTATGACTATTGGTATGATGCATGGCTGTCACAATGAATTCCTACACTTCAAAATTTACTACTCTGTATAATCACAAATATTTAACAAAGAACAACCACACGCATTAGTCTTTACAGACTGAAGCTTAGATCTATGTAGAATGATCTTTACCAAAAACTGAACTTTGCAGATCAATATTAACTTATTGGACTTAATATTATTTCTTTGCATCAGTCCTATAGACCATTCTAATTAGGATTACCCTATGGTAACAAGCAAATGCTAAATAATATGATTTGTTGTTTTTTAAAATAAATAAAGTGGTATCTGTATTTTTACATTTAGGGGGGTGGGGTGGGAGATAGTGATGTCCTGTAATTTTTTGAATGCATGGGAAAGTATGCAAAGCATTTCAGATGTACACATTCAACTTTATTTAAAGTCCTCATATGAATATTCTGAGTGAAATGAAACAGAGGAATCATTGGTTGGCAGCCAAAATGAAATCTTTGAAGTAGCTGCCATGGGGGAGAAGCATGCTAAAATATGTTTTCTCCTTGGGGGTGGATGAAACAGATTTTAAATGTTATAAACTAAAATTATAAGAGGAGCAATGCCCACATTTAAAAAAATAGTTCCATCCATTGGCTTTAAAGTGTGCATATTCCATTGGTAACCCTTCAGAAACCTCAGCAAATCTTCCAAGTAGAGCTTTTACTCTTTTATTTGAATAGTTTGTTTTCAAGTTGCCTTGTTTTTCTCTTCTTCATTTCCTTCCAGGCCTCCTAACACTTTAATGACAGCATTGGTTTCATAGCACCTTCCCTGGAGGTTTAGGGAAGGCTGAAATGCACCAGCAGTTTCAAGACTCAAGTACAACGTGAATGGTTTCTCTATTCTTTCATAAAGGTAACTTTCAAATGGCACATTTTGGGGGAGATTAAAAAAGAAAAAGGAAAACATTCAGATGTGCTGGAAGCATGAGGCTTGTGGACCTTCCCAGTGACATGCTTTTCCTCTCTTCTTTTTCGGCAAGCTTAAATTGGTGTCAGCTGCGTTGTTTTTGCTCTGTGGACAACTGGAGGAGAACTAGTGGGATTATCAGTGACTTCACTAGAGACTGAAACTTAAGTTGCGAAGAGGGAATTTGAAGCACCTAAAAACATTGCTTTTTAAAAAATTACCTGAACACCATCCAAAGCTGTGTGGAAAAGGGCACAATGCACAAATCGTTGCGCGTGTGGGACTTTCATATACACTTGTATCCACAATGAGGCGTGGATAGCCAGTTTGGGAGGAAATAATTTCCACATGCAAAAACAAATCTGCAGATCCACTCTCTGTACACTCTCCTGTATAGGGGAGGGGTGGTCAGGTGCAAAAGAAGACAGGGCTCCTGCAACTTTAATAATTGTGCATAAGTGGGAATTTCAACAGGTGTAGCTTCTCATTATGACATTCCGCTTTTTACCCTACTGTTCCAGGTGCAGGAACCCTGTCCTCTTTTGTATCTGCCAACCCCAACTGGAATCCATCATTATCTATGTGCAGTGAGATCCTATGTTAGCTTCTGCATGTGGGAAATCATAGAGAACCTGTTTGATTTCTCTATGCAGATAGACTCCCCCCCCCCCCCCCACACACACACACAGAGATCCGGATGCATATGGCTTATGGTGGATGACAAAGTAATCTATGCGCAATATTTTACCACTCTCCAAGCAGGATTGTCAGATTGGGGAGGTCTAAATTTAAATTTCAGGTTCCTTTAATGGAGTAGTAGTTAAGCTCCTACTTCAGGTTCTTTGAAGAATATTATAGGAGAGACAACTTTGATCACAATTGAAATAAACACCCCCACACACACACACACTGAAGTACAAATATAATAAACTGATGGGAATGATCCACCCAGCCCTTCCCCTCTGTTTCCACATAGACATTCATCTCAGAACCATTTCATGAAACTGTGTGATGGGGGAAAGCTTTTTTTTAAAGGAGAGGGTGACATATTAAAAGGAAAAATGGACACCTGGGCTGGATCTACACTACTGCTTTAAAGCGCTTTAAAACTGTTATAAAGTGCTTTAAAGCAATAGTGTAGATCCGGCCCAAGAAAAGACATGGAAATAAGAGATATGGATTCAAGTGCTACCAAGAGGAGATGTTGATTTCCACAAGGCTAGTTTAACTGTGGGGTTATATGCCACAATACAGATTTTGAGATGCGTGCATGACTGTAGCAGTAGGCAGTGGAGGCTGGTGGCTCCAATGTCAGTGGGATGGTGAATCTGCTCTGAGTTTCAGACAGAACTCTGAAGGAGCTATCTGCGGTACACCCTGGATAGCTTGTTTAGAGTTCTGGGTGGTTCTGGGTGCCTTATAGACAACTAGAGAACTAATGGGATTATCAATGACTTCACTAAGATGGAAATTTAAGTTGCTAAGAAGGAGAGGGAATTTAAAGCACCTAAAAACATTTCAGAAAAAAAATAATCTAAACACCATCCAAAGATAGATGTGTGGAAAAGGGCACAATACACAAATCATTACATATGTGGGATTCACTGCCTCTCTGACATCAGAGCCACCAGCTTCCACTGGCAGTAAGACTGGAATGGAAATCTCCCACTTCACAGAACAATTTCTTAACCATCGAGGTACAGCAGCAGACACAGTCTTGCATCCTGCAAGAGAACAATCTATACCTACACGTTAGATACCAGTGCAAGTTTATTTTATTTTAAAACAGTCCTAGGCAATTATTCATTTTTAAAAAACAACAGCAGCAGTCTACAGGGTTTAAAGCAACAATATACACTGTTAATATCATAACAGTGATATTATTTTATTTTATTATTATTATTATTATTATTATTTATTTATATAGCACCATCAATGTACATGGTGCTGTACAGAGTAAAACAGTAAATAGCAAGACTCTGCCGCATAGGCTTACAATCTAATAAAATCATAGTAAAACAATAAGGAGGGGAAGAGAATGCCAACAGGTACAGGGAAGGGTAAGCAGGCACAGGGTAGGGAAAAACTATTATTACAGCAAAATCATTTGCTGCCACTACAAACTCACCCACAGGCGGTTGGGCCTGATGATATACTGTTGCCGAACATTAGAACAGACTTCTAAAACCTGATGCCCTCCAGATGTGCTGGACTACATCTCCCATCATTCCAGCCATCATGTTGTCTGAGAATGATGGGAGTTGCAGTCCAACCCATTTGGAAGGCACCAGGTTGGAGAAGGCTGATGCAGAGGAGCACCACCAGCCAGAAGGCTACTGCTGTCCAGCAGGACAGCTCTGTCATCAAAGGCAACAAGACCGGCAGACAAACAGTGGGTGCAACCCACACCATTTGAATGATAGAGAAATGGGGAAAGCAACACCTGTTCTATGGCTGCCAATCTCGTGACTACATGTAGGTCCAAATGCCCAGTCGGAGGAAAAACATCCTGGCCCCAGGAAGTTCACAAGACCAACAAACCCACCCATCCCAGAGCTGCACAAGTTCTGGCCAACAACAAAGTGCCATATGCATTCACCCCAAAGTGCCAGCAAGACACAGATCAACATGAAGCCCATGGCACACCTGTGTAGCCCACTGAGCTGGCACCAGGGAGTTATGGCTTCCTTGTGGGACCATTTCTTTGGTCAAAGAGAGGAGGAGGAGGAGGAGCTTTCAGTTTGGAAGAGGCCAATAGAGAAAGCTGAAAGTTGACTGAAGAATCTTGGAAATGCAGGATCTTTCTCTGGGGATGTGATGTTGGGTAGCAGATTTTCTGTTCTGTAAAAGTGCCTCCTTTTTGCCTCCATGTATATGTTGGTGGTGGAAAAAAGAGTGTGCGAGGTGATCATCACACCCACACTCTTTCATATCCCCCACACCTCCATCCATCCACACATGCATGCACAGTGCTGGCCCTACCATTAGGCAGATTGAGGTGGTTGCCTCAGGCAGCAGATGTTGCGTGTCATGAAAGGGCAATACATTCTTAGTTATTTAATTTGTTGTTATTGTATTTTTACTGCCATTGATGGGAGGCGTGTGTGTGTGTTTGTGTGATTTTCTGTCTCATATGCCAAAATATGATTGGGTTTAGGTACTGTGCACCTCTGGGCTGCAAGTAAAACAGACTTTCTCGCACTGTGCATGGCTGTGCCAAGGGAGTGGATGCTTTCAACAGCTCTACCTTTCTTTGTAGGGAAGGACTGGGTGAATGCCTGATGGTCACATAGTGTCATGACCAAGGGATTCGATTTTCCTTCCTCAGGAGGAGAAGCCTCTGATGTAGACCTCTCAGATTCAAAAAGGGATATGGCGGCAGAAACCCACATTGACAACCCTCTTGCCCAAAGGCCCTCAGCCCTGGAAGAGCTGGTGGGACCAGCCCCACTGCTTCTGGAGGTAGTCACATTCCCTTTCTTTTAAGGGAGAAGGTCTCATACTGTGTGTGGAAGGAGCTAGCAGCCTCTAGGAAGCCCAAGTCCTATTTAAGGCTCAGTCTGAGTCCGCCAGTTGTTGGAGCAGTGTACAAGTTGAAGTTGTCTGGCTTCCAGGCCAGTCCCACTTGAAGCTCTCTGTGGTGCTATCCACTCCTTGATTTCTCTAACTAGTATCTGACCTTGGCTTAGGCTGGCCTTACTTCTGGACCATCCCTGTGTTGACCATCCTGGTATGTTACTGTTGCTATGCCTGACCTTCCCTCCTGTACCTGAACCCGTTGTTGTTGATTGTCTCCCTAGGAACATAGGCACAGCAGCACTCCAACTGGGCTCAACAGGATCCATGGCCTGAAATAGTACATGTTACTATCATACGTACATGTACAGTAGGGCCAGAGAAAGAGGAAACAGGTGAAGAATGCAAACCTGCATCATCAACCTCCATTGCACTTGCAAACCCCGTTGAAATGCACCACACCCTCAGCACAGCCCTGCACAGTGTGGACAGGCTGTTTTACTTGCTGCCCAGGTTATGGTGGTTCTTCACCTGCCACAAAGGCCTTGAGGTGCATCAAGTCCCACAGCAACTGTCAAGCATTGGCGCAAGGATACAACTCAAGCCAACAATCTTCCCCTGCATTGCCAACCTCCTGGACAGCCAGTGCTGGCCCTTCATGAGCTACTGCTACTTCTGCCAGAGCAGCTCAAAGCTTCCTTCACCCTATTCGATCAATACCTGTCAGAATGGGGGTATGTCCAGGCAGTTCTGCTCAATGAACCCCACAGGGCTCTCGCTCTCTGTGGCAGGGACTATGCTGGCTGAAAACTATTGGCCCAGGCATAAAGATGCCCAGGATCCAATGGGACAGTGTCTTCCTTGTCCCCAGTGGATGAGAGAAGGGGGAAGACGGAGAGTATATAGAACTGCATAGTTACTCCTGCCCATGAAGAGTGTGTATGTGCTGGAGGTGTGGGGAGATGGCTGCAAGGCCCAGGCTCTAATGCAACCTCCCACAATCTAGTGCCCTCTAGGTCTATTGGAATTCAATTCCCATCATTCCCATTCAGCATTGGCCAGTGGTCCAGGATTATGGGAGTTGCAATCCAACACATCTTCAAGGCATCAGATTGGAGAAGACTGTTGTAATGGCTTGCCCTTCTTCCATGTGTAATCGGCTTGTGTTCATGCAAGGGATCCTCTTGTGATGCTAAGTGCTATACAGGAACTTTTGTTGGTGGGGCTTTTGGTGTTCACCAATGGGTAGATGTGCTCCCTGATTCTTCTATTAACTGATGGCTGGCGGTTACATGGCTACGGCCATTGTTGGCGTAGGACCTCCTCTACCACAAGCTGCAGGTTTATTCTCTTTCTTGTTAATGGTGGACACTGCTCATACATGCTGAGTAAAGAAGTAGGGGAGCGAGACGCATTCTGTGCCGAGTCCTCTGCACATCCACCTCTTTTCTTGGGGATGCATAAGGGAAGTGAATGGAGGACCTTTGAAACTGACCTGCTGTGCTGGAATAAGGGGTTTAATAGCAATCATATTCCTGCCTAGGCCATAACTCAACAATAAGATCAAACTGTTAAGGATGTATGTGTGTGTGTGTGTGTTTTAAAAGAAAGAATAGCAGTAAACTACAACCCTACAAAAATTAGCCTTTGAAAAGCAGAGTGATCACAATGCAAACTATTACATTTTGTTGCTCTGCATTCTGCATAAAATAAACACAGCTGCACAAAAACACCCTCAGGGTTTCTCAGACAAACAGAGAGAAAGTTTAGCTTGCTAAGGAAGATGCATTTCAATCATGATGATTCAGAATGTAGGCCAAATTGTTCAAGTCATGCATAAAACCAAGAGAGGGCATCAAAGCAGATGTAATTAAAGTTCAAGGTTCTGGTCATAGGAAGGAGTTCTTGAGGCTGCTGGCAAGCAGACAGCTGCAGGTAAGGCTGCCATTTTCTGTATCACTACACTACATACACAGCATTTTGCTGTCATTTTGCAGGTGAAATGTTTCTTTTCCTTGGAAAATATCTCTTGGATGACTACAATATAAAAAGCTGTGCTTTTACAACCTAAAGATACTTGTATATAGTTAATCTAGAAATTGTGGAAGACTTTTCTGACATTTGGCAGACTGTATCATCAAGATACTGTAGGTTGTTGCGGTGCACACACACCAGAAGATTCAACTTGGACCCTGATTTGAGACTTTGGGAAATGGCCTGATTCTGTTTGGACAGATTTGAAGGCCACCTGCTTCAATTCAGGTACCAAACACGAGTAGAGATTTGGAAATCCGAGGCTTTGTGCCTCCCATTGACTATCATGGGAAATAAAAATATGGGTACATTTTTCTATTTGTCCAAAGTGGATGACATTTGCAGACATAGTAGCTATTTAGGAGGGTGGGGGGATAATGCCTGCCAAATGTCAGAAAAATAAGTGACAATAGCTTTTTTATTTCTTGGCAGAACTGGATGAAATTTGAAGGGATAGTTACCTCTTATTATTATTTATTTATATAGCACCATCAATGTACATGGTGCTGTAGAGGATCATGTATAACAAGTATCAAATTAATAGGTTCAGGAATTTATATGCAACAGCAGTCTTTTAATATTGAGGGTATCCCAAAAAGAATATGTTTATCCCGCTATGTTCCTTGTGGTCCTGCTGAAAATGAAAAGATAGCATGGCTCTAAATAAGAGAACTGTAAAGTTTCAGGAAGATAGGTACAGCAGTTTGAGGCCAGATCTATACCAAGCAGGGTACAGCACTATGAAAGCAGTATATGGTATGTTTCAATGGGCCCCAACAGTTGCCAGTGCACTTCAGTACCACTATAAAGCAGTAGTGTGGGCTCCTGCCTCTTATATACTGGTTTCCTACCATTCTCATAGTGCTACTACACCTGCTTGGTGTAGATTTGGCCTCAGTGAAACAGTCCTGAAATTTGCACAGGGATGAGTGATTTCCCTTCTGTCCCCTCTTGGTTTTGGAGGCAATTTGTATGACAATTGAAAACATCATAGAAGTGTCTTCCAGCGAGAAACCTGCAAAGGTTCAGAAGGGTAGCTGCAGGGGCTAGGGAATTCATGACCTGGTTTGCACAACATGATAGTCCATGGGTTAAACAACCCAAGGGGACGAGTGGGAGAGAGCAGACACACTGCCTGCAGTGTACCCACCATTTTCCGTTTTTACTTAGCAGCACATAAGCTCCTTCATAGGCTGCTTAGTATGTTGTCCAAACCCAGACCACTGGTTTGTTTAGGCTCCTCTACTCACAATATCAAGCTGTTCAAGAAATTCTCCCTGCTCACCACTTTTGCCTCAAACACCAGCCCAGATGTATATCTCCTTGGCTAATTCTTTTCATTTCTACTAGAAAGAACTGTTCTGTCACACAAAGTCAGTGCAGGATCTCCTGAATTGGCAGGCTAATGCAGGCCACTTTAATTATTGCATTTCTTCCCATTCCTAAAGGTCTATATTTGCATAATTTATTTTAATATTCTCAACCTTGGTTTTTTTTATTTCCCCTCCCACCCCAGTTTTACCATGCATTCTATTTTATGCCTATTTCCCAGAGCATTATATTGTAGAATAGCTCTGCTGGGAAATTAACATCAAATTTATATCACAGAATTCTAGAACCACTTCCATTGGTACATGGGGTTAACCAGAGCTCACAATTTACATACTAAGAGGTGTTATGCCGGGTCAGACCAATGATTCATATAGTTCAGCACAGTCTTAGATAGGCCACTTAACACAAGCTGTTTTCCTATCCCTACAGCTATGAAGGAAAGCACATTTACACCAAGGGTACATTGTACTGAAAATGCAAAGGGAAGAGGGCTTAACCTTCATGCCTGCCCCCTGCATTTTCCCCTATGACAATCCCACCCCCTGAAGAGGCTATTTGTCCCAGAATGAAACCAGCTTCCTTCCCAGGGCAAACAGCAGCAAGTGACAGCCATGGTCCTGATGAGGGTTCCCCATAGAGGCATAAAATCATCATCATCATCATCATCATCATCATCATCAATGAATGCTATCAAGCAACATCTTTCTCTCTCTCTCTTCCTGCCTTTCTTATCTATCTGTGTTATAGTGCAGACAGGAAAGAAAGAACTAGGAATTTTAGCAACGAGTGGAACATAAACATCTCCCCCTAGCTGACGGGTCCCTCTCTGCCATGAAAGAAGGTGGCCTCTCAGCCACTCTCTATTTCAAGTTATTTGGCTCATTTCCTTCCAGTGTTGGATGCTTTCCCATTGGTGGGATACTGTGCATGCTCATTACTGCCTGAGAAACTAAATTTGTTACAATAGTTCTGGTGAGCATGGTTTTGAAGGAGCTCCCCCCCTCCCACTTTAAATGTTTATTCCCAAACATGTTTTAATTCAACCCATGATACAAGCTTGAGTTCCTATGAAGCCTTGAATCAATCGACTTCTGCAATGAAGGAAATCTGTGTTATTTGCAGTTACTGTATTAAAATATAGATAAAACATTTCATGTTACTTTTAGAAACTTTCAATGTTTTGGCTTTCAACAGAGTGAAATAATTTCCCACCACTCACGAGTTTATAAAATCAATTGCATTGTCCCTCATAATTGTATACCTTTGATGAGAAAACGCATTATAACGTAAATGGTGTTTACGTTCTATCATGTGTTTGGGATTTAAACCTAATCTATCTTTGCAGCATCAGATTGTCATATAGAGGACAGGCTAATGTTCTCCAATCAAGGGTGAAACTACACAGTATAAGAAACTAGGGGCTGCCACCCAAACCAGAAAGTCCATGTTGAGTTCCTCCTCTGTATGTGTAATATTGTCCTCCTCCTGTCCCATACGCACATGCTGTCATTACAGTGTGAATTTCTCCACACATCACTGATAGCCACCAGTGAGGGTAGGAATTGCCAGTGAAGGATTCCCCTCCCCACTCCCCCACCGTCCCAAGCAAATACTTTTTACAGAACAGGGATTCTCCTCAGGAGGACTACGGCAGGGAAAGAAAGTTTTCTTTTCCCCTTCAATGCTTCCTGTGATACTGATAATTATCATTCTTCCCTTCCCCAGGACTCATTCATAGGAGAAAGGGTATACTTTACCAAGGCTCAGAGATTTGGGGTGGGGTGAGGTGGAGGTAGGCTCACATCCTCTGGGAAGAATCTATTTCAGCTAGTACAAACTAGATTAACAACTGTTACCCAGAGGACCTTCTCTTCTGCTGCTCCCAGACTGTGGAACGGCCTGCCGGAGGAAATTCGTCAACTTGATGGTCTTTTAGAATTTAAAAAAGCAATAAAGACTGATCTATTCCTGCAGGCTTATCCAGTGAAATTTTAGAATGTTTTAAAGATGTTTTAATGTTTTAAAGATGTTGTATGGTATGTTTTTAATCAGTTTTTAATGTGTATTTTATATCATGTTTTTATACTGTCTGCTTTATACTTTGAGTTTTTGTGAACCGCCCAGGGAGCTTTGGCTGTTGGGCAGTATAAAAATGCAATAAATAATAATAATAACAACCCCATTCCATGACAAAAACAAATGAGGCTAAATTGTAGATCATGCTTGAGGATATCAATGGAAACATATTTCCCTGTATCTATGTACCTGTTGTTGAGATCTTGTGACGTTTACTGGAGCCAATCAGAAGCTGTGTTAGAGCAAAACAAGCAACATTCTGATGAGTGAGATGCTGGCCCAGGGCCTTCTCTAGAACAGTATGCTTGTGCAGTTAAAACCAGGATTTACAGTTTGAGAGACAGAGGGATTCATGCTTCCCTGTGTGACATTACCCATCCCATAGTTCCTTGTGAATAAGCAGGAGAGGGAGAGCTGGTGAGAGAGACAAAGCACCATAGTATTCAGGGATATTGAAGCCAGTGCTGCTGCCAACCAAAATGTCACAAAATAGTCAGCTAATTTTACAGGACTCTTCTGCAGGCTAGATGTCATATGAAACAAAAATATCCAGGGGGGCGGGGGAAAGGGAAAGTGCAAGGTATTTGGGGGCATTGTAGAAAAGTCCAAGTGTGGGTCATGGTACAATTTTAAAAATGTGAAAAATGCAATTTCAGAATTAAAATAGAAACTTTTCTTTCATGAATTATGAGATTGTACATATAGGATGGAATTGTAGTATGTGTGTGGGAGGTGATGCATATTGCAAGTTTATATGGGCTCCCCACAAAAGGATGCTCATGCCCAGCTGATTTTTGTAAAACCCTACATCTTAAATGCAAATTTGCATTTGACTTCATGTCTAATTTGGGCCACCAATAAGAAAGGCAGGAAGGATAAATGCAGGTTGCTTACCTGTAACTGTAGTTCTTCGAGTGGTCATCTATGCATTCACACATATGGGCTTTGCGCCTGCGCAGAGACCAGACCGGAACCTACTATAGCTGAGTGGAACGTTTTTGGCGGGAACCCCTCCCCCCACGCTACCGCGCATGTCCATGGGGTTCCCGCCCTTACCTCAGTTTACAGGAGTCCGACATTGTGCCCCCATAAACATGAGTGTAAATAAAGTAAAGTACATTCCACAAAAACACTGTGTCATTATAAGTCTCACACCACCAAGTGGGGATGGTGGGTGGGTTGTGTGAATGCATAGATGACCACTCGAAGAACTACAGTTACAGGTAAGCAACCTGCATTTCTTCTTCGTGGTCTCTATGCATCACACATATGGGCGAGTAGCAAGCTGACATACCTTTGGAGGTGGGTTGGTGCATCATCTGAAGATCTCTGAAAGCACTGTCCTCCCAAATGAGCAGTCCTGCCTCGCACGGGTGTCCAAACTGTAGTGCTTGACAAACGTGGATGGAGTGGACCACGTTGCGGCTCTACAGACTTCTGCCAAGGGAACACCTCTGGTGAAGGCCACCGATGTTGAAACAGCTCTGGTGGAATGAGCTGTCACAGGTTTCACTAACTCTAATTTAGAGATAGAGTAGGCCAATTCAATCGTCTCCACTATCCAGCGTGACAACCGCTGGCAAGAGACAGGGAGTCCCTTAGAAGGCTCCCCATAACAAATAAACAATTGCTTTGTTTTCCTAAAAGTCTCTGTTCTGTCTTTGTAAAAAGCAAGAGCCCTTCTTACATCGAGAGTATGCAAAGAAGACTCAAGAGGTGTAGTTGGATTAGGAAAGAAAGCAGGTAAAGTAATATGCTGGGACAGATGAAAAGTAGACACTACCTTAGGTAGGAAGGCTGGGTCTGTGCGTAGCACAACCTTATCCTTATGAAAGATAGTGTACGGGACATCTATCCTAAGAGCCTTGAGCTCACTTGCACGTCTTGCCGATGTGATGGCTACTAAAAAGACAGTCTTTAAAGTTAGAAGCCTAAGGTCTGTCGACGCCATGGGCTCAAAGGGCTTGCGTGTCAGTGCTTGCAGCACAACTGACAGGCTCCAAGGCGGCACGATACTTTTCACAGTCGGTATCGTGTTCTTCAGACCTCTTAGAAATTTCTTCGTTGTTGGATGGGTAAAAGGTGTAAACCCATCTATACCTTGATGAAAAGATGTAATCGCAGCAAGGTGAACCCTGATAGATGCGAGCTTAAGTCCCTGCTGGAATAGTGTCAATAAATAATTGAGGATGAAAGATAAGTGGCAAGATTCTGGTGTTTGATCTTGTCCTGAAGCAAAGTTCCGAAATCTTTGCCACTTTGCTGCATAAGTTTTCCTTGTGGAAGGCTTTAGTGCTGCCAATATAATGTGGTCCACAGTCAAAGTTCTAGTTCCAGAGGAGGAGTGGTTGTTATCCTCCATGCAGTCATCTTGAGGGTCGACAGATCTGCGTGTCGAACCTTGCCCCGGTGTCGAGACAGTAGCTTCGGTGTCGACGGGAGCCTGATGTAATCCCCTCTTGATAGCCGAAGGGCGTGAGCGAACCACGTCTGACGAGGCCACCACGGAGTGATGAGGATGCAATTGGAGTTGTCCATCTGGATCTTGGCTATCACCCTTGTCAATAGTGGGAAGGGAGGAAACATGTACAGGAGATTTCCTCTCCAAGTCCTGGTGAAAGCGTCTCCTAAAGAATGCTCTCCTCTTCCTGCCCTGCTGCAATACTTGGCGCAAACTGTGTTGTCTTCGGTAGCGAAGACATCGACAGCAGGGTGGCCCCAGTACCGAAAAAGGCTTTCCCGCACCTCGGCGTCGAGTTCCCACTCGTGGTCGACATGGAAGGACCTGCTGAGGGAGTCCGCAATAACGTTGTCCTTGCCGGCTACATGGATCGCCGTCAGGTAAGTCCTTCTCTTTATGCACCAGTTCCATATCCTGAGTGCAGACCGGTTCAGAGGGTGTGATCTTGTTCCACCCTGCCTGTTGATGTATGCCACCACGGTAGTATTGTCCGTCGCGATCAAGACATTCTTGCCCTCGATCAACTGTGCAAATGCTCTTATTGCATTTTCTACAGCCATTAGTTCGAGGTGATTGATGTGCTGTTCTCTCTGTGATCGAGGCCAACGACCCTGAGAGGTTAAAGAGCTGCAATGGGCTCCCCATCCTTCTAAAGATGCATCCGTCGTGATCGTTACCGAAGGCGCGTCTTGTTGGAATGGAACGCCTTCGAGAAGAGTCGACATCGAGAACCACCATTTCAGCGATGCCCTGACTTGCTTCGGTAACGAAAGGTAAGTTCGTCGAGCACTGTGCCTGAGATCGAAAGTCCTCAAAAACCAGGCCTGCAATATCCTCATTCTGAGTCTTGCAAATCTTATGACTGCCGTAGTAGCTGCCATCAATCCTAACAGTCTCTGAATTGTCCATGCCGAAACCTTTCGGCGGCTCTCGGTATCGATGGCTAACTGCTGTAAGGTGTTCGCCCTGGTTGACGGTAAGTATGCCCTCCCGTCTCGAGAGGATAGAGTTACCCCTATGAAGTCCAATCTCTGCTGTGGAGTCAAAATGGACTTTTCGTGGTTGACCCACAGCCCCAACGAGTCCAACAGGTTGAGGGTGGTTAGTATATCCGACTGGAGCGCCTCGCTGCTGTCCGCTACGAGAAGCCAATCGTCCAGGTACGGATAAACACAAATGCCTTTCTGCCTTAGGTGGGCGCATACCACCGCCATGACCTTCGTGAAGACTCTCGGTGCCGTGGCCAACCCAAACGGAAGAACGGTGAACTGGTACTGGGACGCTCCGATCGAAAACCGAAGGTAAGCTTGATGCGACTTCCTGATGGAAATGTGGAAGTACGCATCCTTCAGATCCACCACTGCAAACCACACTCCTTTCTGTAGAAGCTGCAGAATTGAAGTAACCGTTGTCATACGGAACTTCCTCGGGGTGATGAACTTGTTCAGTTGTCTTAAGTCCATGATCGGTCGAAGACCTCCATCTTTCTTCGGGACCGTGAAGTAACGAGAGAAAAATCCCTGATTGAGTTCCTCTGCAGGTACGGGAGAGATGGCTCCCTTCGATAGTAAGGTCTGTACCTCGAGCAGCAGAGGAGGGGATGGAGTCGTTACTTTCACGCCGGAAAAAGGAGGGAGGGCATCGAGCTCGATGGCATAGCCCGAGTTGATGATAGTGAGCACCCAGGAGTCTGTTGTAATTGACTCCCATTGATGGTACTGGGGTGCTAAGCGGTTCGCAAAAGGGAGTGGATCTGGATCTAAGGAGTCAAACCCGCTGTTTCTTGCTGAAGTCGGGTTGCCTCTTGTCATGTTGGTATCTGCCCTGGTAAGGCCTCTTCCTCTGCAGCTGTTGTTGTTGCTGCCGAGGTTGCGGCTGGTATTGGGGCCGATGCTGTTGCTGCTGCATCGGAGGTCTCCATTTTCTAGAACGGTATTGAGGTTGCGAGGGAAAAGTAAACCCCATCTTTTTAGCAGTCGTCCGAGCTTTATAGATGGAGTCCAGCGTGTCATCGGTCTTGCTGTTAAATAGACCTTCTCCATCAAACGGCATATTTTCTATCCTGGCCTTAGTCTCGTTGGTTAGATTTGAGGATCTAAGCCAGGCATGCCTTCTTAACGATATGGCCCCCATCATCGATTTTGAGTGGCAGTCCACCTGGTGTCGAGCGGTGGACAACTGCTGCCGTGCTATACCCGTTGCTTCATTTTGAAGAACTCTTGCCACCTCTCTTTTATCCTCTGGGAGGTGATCACACAGATTACCAATCTTCTCCCAAAGAAAAAGTTGATAACGGGCCATAGTTGCTTCATAGGCTGATGCCCTGATGCCCAAGGAGGATGACGAATAGACTCTTCTGCCCGTCATGTCTAGCTTTCTCCCCTCTCTATCCACTGGAGCAGAATGTGCTTTCTGGGACTGGCCCTGTGCTGACTCAACCACTATTGAGTTCGGTTTAGGGTGCTGAACTAAAAATTGTGCACCCTCTTCCTGCACTTTATACAGAGTCTCTAGGCGTTTTGATGTTGCCTGCGTCGACGTCGGTGTCTTCCAAGTCAACTGCGCTGCCTGCTTTAGCGCGTGAGGGAGAGGGATCGCTATCCTCTGGTTCGTGGTAGTCTGGAACACATCGTAGATACGATCTACCACAGCCTCATTAGCTTCCTGGGTCTCTATCCCCAATGCTCTAGACATTCGCAAAATATGGTCCGAGAACCTAACCATGTCGTCTGATGGGGAGGAAGGGTCTCTATCTTGGACCTCATCCTCCGGTGACGGAAAAGAAGGAGCGGCCGACACACCCGATTCCGAGTCCGAAGGATAATGTTCCTCGGGTGATGATACGGTGACTAAATGTAAATCATCCGTCGATACCGCAGGAATCGCCACAGTCGACGCCGACGGTTGTTGTCGAGGCGTCGATACCGATGATCTTTGAGGCGCTGGTGATGGAGGCAAAGGAAAGCGACACACCCTAGTTGTAGGCGGGGGAAGAGCATAGTAATCCTCCCGCGGATACTGTTGTTCCTGAAAATACCTTTGGGGGCGGTATCCCTCCCATTGGTATTCGTCACCCCTCGCCTGAGGTTCAGAGTAGCGAGAGGTTGCCTCCCAATCACGGCGTGGTGTTAGCCTTGGAGATGGCAACAATGGAAGTTCTCGCGGTCGAGGGGGCTGGTGAGAAGACGCTGCCGACATCGAATCCCTCAGTTCGCCTTCTGAGAGGCTAGGCGGACGAGTCGGTACCGCTGGTAACGAATGTGGTCTCGATACCGAGGGTGGTCTCGACATCGAGGCGGCAGATACCGAGGGCGGTTTCGATACCGAGGCAGTGGGAGCAGCGGGAGGAGTAGATTGACTCCTGACCGGCTCTACTGGAGGAGGCGATGCTAAGGAGGTTCTCTCCGCATCCCTCTTTCTCTTCTTTTTCTTCTTCTTCTCAGTCTCAGAAGAAGGAATTGGAGTTCTGGCTTTTTTAGAGTCCTTTTTAGCCTTTGAACTCAAGAATGACCGACCAGGCGTGAGGGGTATCTCAGCCCTATGAGCTCTGGTCTGCACTTCAGTGCTTTGGTCTGATGATTTGACCGGTGCGGTCTTAGTAAGTGCCGTCTTATGAGTCACGGACTTATGAGCCGCAGTCTTCTCCATTGTCGGGGCCTCAGCGGCCTTGAGAGCCTTCTCCCAAAGAACCGAGCGGAGTCGGTCTGCTCGATGTTTCCTGGTCTGTTTTGTAAAGGCCATACAATGATGGCAGGTCTCGACAACGTGTCCTTCACCTAAGCACAATATGCAAAGGGAGTGTCCGTCCGATGGAGGGAGCTTAGCCCCGCACTTTACGCACTTTCTAAACGGTGCTTTTAGTGCCATACAGGCCTCAAGCGACGAAGTCGCTGAGGAAAATCTACACTACAAAAACTATCTTTTTTTTTTTTTTTTTTTTTTATAGGATAGATAAAGGAGAAGAAAAAACGCCGAAGCGAGAAAAGAAGAGAAAGAATTAGAGTAAAAGAGAGATTTTTAAGACACAAACGCTAAGAGGTTGGTTCTATGGTCTATGCACGATGGCGGACGACGAAGAACTGAGGTAAGGGCGGGAACCCCATGGACATGCGCGGTAGCGTGGGGGGAGGGGTTCCCGCCAAAAACGTTCCACTCAGCTATAGTAGGTTCCGGTCTGGTCTCTGCGCAGGCGCAAAGCCCATATGTGTGATGCATAGAGACCACGAAGAAGAACTAGCACACCCATACTACTATGAATTTTTTGTTGTTGCTAAATTACCTCAGAACACGCTTCTCTAAACTAGGACTGCTTGCTTCCACAGCTCTCCAAAGCAGAGTTCCCCAACCTGACAATCACCACATGTGTTGGACTGACGCATCCAGAGGACATCAGGCTGGGGAAAACTCCTAGTGCTCAGCAACATTCCATGTTGTTGTTACTGAATGAAACACTTTGCGCCTCTAATTGTTTCAAAATAACAGGTCACTCCACTTTATCAGTTTATTTCTGTCTAAGCAGCTTTCTATTTATCCGGGAGAACAAGCAAACCAGGAAGTTGACTCTAGTAGTTGATTCACACAGTCAGGTTTCCCTAAACACAAGCAATTAAAGCACCATGATCATGCGCAGAACCATTTGTGTGAACCAGGCTATACACATAGGCTTACATTCTGATAAAATCACAATAAAACAACAAGAAAGGGAAGGGAATGTGCCAAACAGGCACAGGGGACAATTAAACTAACATGATAAAACTCAAGTTCTAAAAGCTTTGGAAAAAAGAGTTTTCAGCTGAGCTTTAAAAACCATAATTGAACTCGTGGTCCACAAATGCTCTGGAAGAGAATTCCAGGCATGGGGGACAGCGAGAGAAAATGGACGAAGCCGAGCAAGAGAAGTAGAGACCCTTGGGCGGGTAAGAAACATAGCATTCGATGAGTGAAGAGCATGAATGGGGCCATAAAGTGAAATAAGAGGACAGGAAGGAGCTAGACTGTGACAGACCCTTTTGTTGCCATGCCTTGGAACTCCATACTTAGGGAGGTTCATTTGCCCCCACCCCCACTTTTTTTGGCCTCTCCTAGTCCGGCCAAAACGTTTTTTTGACAAGCGTTTGGCTTTAAAACAAAAATTAACTGACCTCTGTTTTAAGGCTGCTTTTATATGTTACAGTCTGTCTGATTTGACATGTTTGTTTTTTATTTATTTTTTCATGTTTGTTTTTATGAGGGGACAGGGTTATGTTTAATAAGATGTAAGATGCCCCTGTTTTAGTGGTGTAAAATTTATATATAATGGTGGAAGATATAAACTAATATTGTCCTAAAAATATGTAAGAACTAAATCTGTAGAGTGCAGTCAGCTGTAGGGCAGAGTTGGACTTCTGTGAAATCTCATGCGGTTTCTATAGAATTTGATCCTACATGGATCATTTTCATTTGAGAGTCTATTTTTAAACCAATATTTGTTCTAAAAAAAAGCAAGATTAGCTAGCCTGTTTTATTCTGTCTTGTGAAACAAGAAATCCTGGTGTGGATCACATACATTTTCCTAGTGATACTAGTTAAAATGATACACCAAAGAAATTCTGAATTGAATTTGCTCGAACTCCCTATCAGTTTCTACGGCTCATGTTAATGAGTACTCCAGTGCATTACCTCCTAAATATCCCATTTAATGCACACCCAAATCATTGACAAGGATTGACCAGGAAAGTTGCCCCACACGGTCTAATGGAGTGCTACACCTATCTGGTGGAACACCTGCAAACATGTTATAAATAGCCACATCTGACATGTAATTAAGGCATCAATCTTTCACTATTGGAACATATCAAGGAAAAGTTTCATGGAGAAGCAAAACAGAAATAATTATTTTATAGAAATTGAGTACCATCAAATAGATTTATCTAAGAGATATGATGCCTTGTTGATTTAACAGCTTGCTGGCTGGGGCTTATATATTGATACAAATCTATTAAGCTTTTCACCAGTGAAACAAAAACTTTAACTATGTGGACGTATTTATGTGGTAATGAGGGGGGATGGTGTACCTGTTTAAATCATCAATCAAAAATTTGGGGAATGGAAAAAATTCAACTAATATAAACCCTCACCTGTGTTTTATATGTAAGAGGAGCCTCTGATTCTATAGTAATTCATCACTATATCAAAAACGCGAGGCTTTAAAAGCAGTTATTTATCAAAGGCTCTAATATGATGTTAAGATTAAGAACATAGATCCTGCCAGCAGCCTACAAGGTAGGCAGTAAACTTTGCCTGCACCTACTCACGAGTCCTGCTGATCTTCATAAAATAAGTAGTCAAAATTATATGCACAACTAGTTTATGTGCATTTATAAATTGAGTATATATGCAGTAACAGTACAATCATGTTTGCATAGCAGATCTCTAGAATTACCTTGAAATTGTCTGTTTTGGTGAGCTTCACTATAGCACAAGTAAGAAGTCCTATGGCTTTCAAATGGGTTTGCTTCTAATAAGTGTTCATCTTCATAGCCTTTACATTCAAAAAGTAACACAGGCCTGTAATCCTATACACACTTAACTGGGAATACATTCCACTGAACTCACTGGAATTTGGGGATGAATGTACATATTAGGTTGACAAATGCCTGTGAATTTTCAGGTACTGGGAGATTGGACCTTTTCTCTCTTGAACAAGTTCACTGAAGCACAATAATGCATTCTAGAGTTCTCAAAGCACTTAAAGAATATTATTTTCTCTGGTAATTAGTTAAATTAAATCCAGAAAGTGAACATTACGAACACCAATGATTATGTTTAGACAAAACTTGGCTAGCACCAAATCTGCTGAAAAATTAGATAATTTAATGATGCATTATTGACACATTTCCAAAACATTTCCTGAGGAATTAAAAATGCTGGAAACCAGTTATGTCGCTCAACCCTTGATCTCTATATGGGATCAGAAGCCTTCAAAATAGAACAAAATCAAGCAAAACACATCCTTGAAATAAAAGACAGCACTTTCTCTAATGGGATAGTCCCGGACAACCCCTTTTAAAGTCATATAGTTTCTGAATTCTTCCATCACTGATCCAGAGCATGAAGGTGCTGGGGATATTGAATTTCTTTAAAAAAAGAAAAGAAGGGGGGCTGTATCCAGTGGAATTATTCTGCTTGCACAAAGCCCTTGCAGAAACCCCATTTTTATCGATGTGCAAGTATCCTGCTACCACAGGCCACTAGCCATCCACAAACAAAATGGCTAGGAAATACTTATGAAGCTGATAACCAGAGAACCAAGAAAAGTCTCAGAAAGGAAGTCTGGATCTTCAAACGGGAGAGGGGAAACGGGACTTGTGTGTGATTTGTGGCTTTCAAACTAGTTTCCTCAGCAGCACGTCGATGCTGAATTTTGAACTTGGCCCCTGGCCTTACATGGGCCTACTGATGGGAGAAACCATAGCTGTTCTGATGCCCAAGGGTGTTGTGTTGTATATCCTCTTCACGGTACCTATGTTTACTAGGCACCACCTATTTTATGAATCAATGCGAATACGGGTCCAATATGTATCCAACAGTGAAAGCATCAGCCCTGTGCTTCAACTGTTTTCTCTGTTTTTATCTTTCTTGCCGAGAGTAACCCCTTCCGTAGAGAGGAATCTCTTTTGACGATCAAGCAAATGAAGATGGCAGAGGAATGCGGCCGTAAAAGCGGTGGGGGTCCAGAAGAGACGAGATAGTAAAGGGATGTTTATGGGTCACAAGGAATGGAGGGAGTAGGTGCTGAGCCAAGGACCACCGCGCCCCAATTATTCGGCGCGTCTGTGGGGCCGCCAGAAGGCGGCGGGAGGGGTTATTGCCCACCCTACCCGTTGCCAGGTTACCTCTCTTTAGGTCACACACGGGCTAGAAGCGAGTCATGCCATGCAGCCGTGACACAGTCACTCATGCTGCTTCTCGCAATCCTTAGGACATGGGCCGCGGCTTAACCTCTTTAGCCCCCCATACAGGAATCCCCCCACGACTCCCTTTTCCCGACCCCAAGCTGCGCCACTTCAGTAGCCAAGAGCCGCACACAACTTAAGATGGCGGCGAGACCGAAGAGGGATGTTCACGTGACCTAGGGAGACCCTTTCTGTTGCAGCGCCAGACTACTTGGGCCATAAATCTCGCGAGATCTTGAAGTAAAGGGAGGGGGGTTTGACTCGCCCAAGTTTTTACGAAACGAAAACAGGAGGGAGGGGGACAAGCAGGTGGGGGAAATCTCGCGTGAATAGCGCTATAAACATTGTGTAAAGAAACCTCGCGATAGCATTTAGAGCCTCCCGAATCGGGAGGAGTCCGCAGCCTGCCTAGTTCTCGCGGTAGCCTTGGGATTTCTTCGCCCTCCCCCCACCTCTTTATGCGGAGCGGAGAGTTCTCCCCGCGATACCTTTTGCTGCAAGCAGAGGTGGGGGGAGGGGATCGAGAGGAGGAAGAAGGGGCGTGGTTTGCGCGCTGAAGTCAGCACGGCGGCTGCGAGGGGGCGGAGGAATATATAAGGGCCCAGGCCGAACTGGGGGGGTTTCAGTTAGAGAAGCGATTCCAAGACGAAGGAGAAGGAGCTGCAGCAGCTAAGACTAGTTCTACGTCTGGTGAATCCAAATTTCTCTACGCGGAGCGGGACCTCCCGAGACGATCTCTCGTTATGAGTCATGTGGCAGTGGAAAATGCCCTCGGTCTAGATCAGCAGGTAAAGGGGCTCCAAGCAAGCGAAGGTGGGGTGGGCCTCGAATAGCGCGATGCTCTCTTCTCCCCCTCCCTCCTCCCCCCCCAGGGGCCGATCGGTGTGGCTTCTGGGCCTCCTCGGGATCCTTGATGCGATTCTTAGCCTTCTGACACACTCTTTTATTCCTCTCTCCCCCCCCCCCCGTCCTCGCCCCGGTTTTTCTGGTGGCGCATTTAACTGTGACGCAGTTCCTTTTGTGGCGGCCTCCTCATCGCCTCGTTGGGCCCGAAATCGTTCCTGGGCGAAAGCGGGGGCGAAGGGGGCAAGAGAGGGGCCAGGTGGGGGGAGCCAGCGAGTGAAGGGCAGCTCGGGTGAAGCGACGCCGGGCCGTGTGAAGAAGAAGGCCTGGCCTGCTCCCGGGGCTTTGTGCGGCTGTGGCGGCTGCTACATCTGCCGGGCCCCCTGGTGGCGGCGGCTGAGAATAGCAGCGGGCGGGGGACAACGGCGGCCATTGTGCCTATGACGAAACGGGAGAGAGCGAGAAAGGGGGTGGCTGGCGGGGGAGGCGCGTGCGCGGTTCCCCTTGCGAGGGAGGGGGGAATGAGGAGGGGGAGCTGGAGCCGGAGCCACAGCGGCGCTGCCGCTGCTCTCGCCTTTCTTCACCCCCCTCCAACTCTCTCTGCTTCTCGCGCGCGCGCGCTTCCGGCTCCTTTGTCCTCGCGGCCCATGAGGCAGAAACAAGGGGGTGGTGGTGGGAGGCCGGGTGGTTTTTCCATCCTCTTCCTTCAAGTCCGTGAATTTGTCGCCTTACTTGGGGCGAGTGGCGCCGGATGTGTTCCGAGCGGCGTTACGCTAAAGCCGGCTCTTGAAGTAGGTCACGGAGCCGGCCGGGGAAGGGAAGAGTGAGGAGACACGTGACGCTGCCGGATTCGCGGTTGCCAGTGAAAGCGCAGGCCGCCGCACGCTGCAGTAGAGCTTGGCCTGCGTTGCTGCTGCGGCCATAAACATTTGGGGGGGGGGCGGAGGAGGCTGCTCAGCGTCCAGGCCTCGCCCGTCCAGCTGAGTGCGTGCGTGCGCGTTTTTCCTTTCTTTATTACATTTATATACCGCCCTATAGCCGAAGCTCTCTGGGCGGTTTACAAAAGTTTTAAAGAAGGTCCGTCTCTCTTTATGCCATTGGTGTCTCTGTGCTCTTCTCTGTATAAAATCGAGATGTACGTCTGCTGCCCATCAGTTTCTAAGAAAAAGTTGGTGTGCCTACTTCAGTCTTCAGCATTGCTTTTTGCAAGGAGTAGCTTTTTACAAGGAGCAAGCAATCTGGAGCCCTGTGGATGTTTTGGGCTGCAGATCCCATCAGCCCCAGCCAGCATGACCAATGGTCATGGATTGTGGGAGCTGTAGTCCAAATTATCTGCAGAGTAAAGGTGTCATGGAGTGCTGGAAGTAGTGTGTGTGTGTGTGGGGGGAGAAGAAATGTGAAAGCTAGGCTTTTTTTTAATCTGGATAATCAAGGCGATAGGTACCTGCTACAACAAGCGTAAATGACCTAAACAAAACTGATTTATTTGCTTTAGACCTACTGTTTTTACTTGCATGCAAATGTAATTAATGACCCAATATTTCTTTTAACTGTGACAGTTGTTATTTAAACGCTTTGTATGAATAGAAGTAGTGACTACTTTCTTGTGTTATTTTTTTTAAAGTTTGCTGGTCTAGACTTGAATTCCTCAGACTCTCAGAGTGGAGGAGGTACAGCAAGTAAGTATATAATTCAGAATGGAAATAGCTGGTTAAAACTAGTAGATAACATTCATTGTTAATGTGTTGGTCCAGCACATGAGTATAAAAAGCTTAGCATCTTTTGATGTTTGAGACAGCAAATAACATGGGATCATGTGAACACAATGTTAGTACTACTTAAAGTAGATGTATTGAAATCAGTTGGACTTAAGTTGGACTCATTGGATACAACTCACTTTTTTGTGAAACTTAGAACAATTAAATTTCATTCTTATTTAAGTATTATACAGAGATTCTCATCTAGCAAGAAATTTGTCTTTCAAAGAAATGTCTTGGTTATTAAAGAAATTGCTAATAAAACTGGGAACTTCTTTAATTGTAGGAATGGGGTGTGAGTTCCAAAGTTACACTGCTTTTACATATTTTTTTTCATGCATAATAGAATGAATAGGGTTCAGTGAGTACACTATACTTCAGCATTGTTTCTTGAAATGGAACATGTATGTGTTTTAGTGAGGCAGCAACACATTTGAGTGATAACATGATAGTCCTTTCTATGCTGGAGGGGTGCCCCATATTTTTATATGTCTTGAGGGCAAGTAGGTGCTACACTCACCTGGTTTCAGTCATGAATTGCTTAAGTCAAATATAAAGATTATGAACCCCTTAAAGTGCAATAATTTTTGTGGAATAGAATCTTGGTCTTATAGGTTTGTTGAAACTAATAAGCACTTCTTCTGTAACTTTCAGAAGGCCGGTACATTCCTCCTCACTTGCGGAATAGAGAAGCTTCAAAGCAGGGTATGTTTGTTGGTATATGAATAGAGATCTTGTACTAGGGCTTAGAAATATGTGCACTTATACTTGTAGAAGTATGGGAAGCTCTTAAAATGTGCAGGTAAGTTGCATGCTAACATTTGGGATATTTGTTGCAAAAATTAGACTCCCTCTTTCTACAATGTGGGAGGGGGAGAGAAGATTCAGGTTCAATATGGTATACCTAGGTAAGTAACAGTAGGTTGGTGATTGATGGGTAGTGTCTTTGGCTTGAGCAGCAAAGTTACTCAAATAACTGCAATGTTACAAAGGAAGACTGCTTGCAGTGGAGCAGCAGAAGTTAGCTGATTTCTCCTTTTGAATAGTCAACCACTCAGTCTAATATGGGAAGACATACCTGACAGTCGGAGATGGAATTAATCAAGAACTTGCCAGGGGAGTTCATTTTGAGAAAGAGTAAAATAAATAGCTGTTTTCTAGTAGTTAATAGTACCTTGGTCACCACCTAAACTTAGAGGGAAACGTCTTGAATGAAAGTTATGGTCAAGGGCAAATCCTTCTCCTCATTTTCTGTTCTCTCCACTGCCCTGATTGATGACCTGCTGGCAAGTTGCCTTACCCTGATACTCAAATGTGTTCTTGTTTATAGACTGACTTGGGCAGGTAGAACACTCTTTACTTGCATTACAGCTTCATGATTAAAAGCCAGGTATTAATCTACTAAGATATTTGACCTTTTAATGGTCTTATTTGAAGAGGGTAACTGTAAAGCGTTTGTGATGCAAACATGCAGCTGCCTTGTTTGCCTTGCAGCAGCTCATAGACATCTTTCTCCTGCTTTTCTGCCAGAGATACTTTAAGTGAAGATTATACAGATAGAACCTTATGCTTTCAAAGCATGTGGGCTTCACTGAGCTGTGGATCCTCTCCATAGTTTAGTGAATCAATTAGAAATGTGTTTAGGAGGGAGAAGGAATGTACAAATCTTGCTGTCATATAAGTTTTATGTTTAAATACCACTGTCATTGTTGAAAGTGTAGCAAACCCTAAACTACCATTGAACATACATGTTCAATCTGGAATTTACTGTCCAGTAGGAGAAGTTGACTGTATCCACTGTATTGCTCACCTTTAGTATAGCTGTTGATTAGTGGCAGGGAACTCCCCAGTTGTTTCCCTGGCTACTAAGTGTGCCAGTCACATTCACCTACATCCTAAGACTTTAATTCAAGCTTAAATCTTGAATTAAATATTTTTTAAAAAAAAACTTTTCAAATGCTTAATTTTTTTAAAAAATTGCCTTTTGGTTGTGGGCTAGTAGCAAGAGTCCTCAAATGTTGGTAGGTTTCTTTTAGTGACTCCTTTGGTTGCTTTAACCACCCCTTCCTCTGGCATGCATGTATGAAAAAAGAGTTCTTCCCCCTCATGAGAGTATTGTAACATCTCCCATTATCTGTGACCATTGGCCATGCCAATGGGAGTTGTCCCAAATATCTGGAGGGCACCATGTTTTGGAAAGCTGGCTTAAAGACTAGGTTTCAGCAAGCATAGGTGGCAAATGTACTCCTCTATGACAATTTTTATTTTTGCTTCTTTTTAAATTTTGTTTTAACTGTTTTATTCTGTTTTTATTTTCATTTTACCTTGTACACCGCTCCGAAATTTTTCAATGGGGAGCGGTATATAAATATTCTAAATAAATAATAAATAAATAAATAATATAATCTGAGTGGAGGCAGAGGAACAGCCTGTCTTGTGCCAGAAGCATACTGCAAGGTGAGAAGACAGATCCTTACACTGCCCTTCCCTGAGGGACATTTGCTCATCTGGGTCTTGGTGAAAGCACTTTGAAGCAGCCATAGAGATTCTTGCCAATTTGGAGTGTGGCTTATCACCAGGTCAGTGAAGTACACTACTCTTCCCTGAGGAAAAGGTTTAGCTTCAATGTAGGCTGGGACATGTTTGGAACTAGTGGGAATTTCTCAGTGGTTCTGAGGGTCCCAGCCTGCCCCCAGAAGCACTCCTGTCCCCCAAGTGCTTTGCCCAAGCGAGAGGGTTTGGCAGAGGGATTGGGTCTCACCCATCCTGGCCATAGGACAGTTTTTGTTTTTCTGTCTTCCCCAAATGTGGTTAGTCTCACTGGTGCGTTTGTAGAAATCTATATGGAGTAGTGATCTTCACACTGATGTGCTGCTTGAGTAAAAACTTTATTGGTTGAAGAAATTTCATAGTACTTACATGCTGAGATTTTGTTTAAGCAGTAGAACTGAATCATAATGCTGTGAGTTTTCATGGCTCTTTTGCAGCAGGCAATGCCTATAACTATGCAGCAAACTACTATTCCAATTCGATGCCACCACCAAGAAGCTGTAAGTTGGTGTCAGGATGGAGTGATCTTAAAGTTTGGCATTTGGGAGCATGCATTTAAGCATACTGCATAGCAGTACTTTGCAGTCAACTAACAGTGTGAGCTTTTCCTTCAAGCATATAGTCTTCTTTGCCTACAATTTAACTTTTAGAGGATTGATCTGAATACTGGCTTAGCGTGTTTAAGATAAAGTAGACATAAGAGAAACCACAACTTCAGTTCTACCTGGACACGCTTAAAAGTTTCACTCTTTGTGGCTCTAACAATTCTTCTGTGTTAGACCTGTTCAGTACTGGTAAGTGCCAGAAACCATTTTTTAGGAAGCCTGGTATTTAAATATCAGATTAGCTGGCCAACAAAGCACTTGAAACTAGTCCAAGCCTTATTAATCTTAGTTTCTTGACAAATTTGCCATGGCTCACATTTTGATATTTTTATAGCTATATGCTAAAGCCAAATAGCACAGAAACCTTGTTGGTAGTGTGAGGATGACAGATGCCACATTGCTTGGATTTAGCATTGTAAATTTTGGGTAACTTTTAAAAATGCAAAAAAAAATTTTTGTAGAGCAATGATGGTAGCACACATAGGTTTTTTTTATTCCAAAAATTCTCTCCTTCCATAAAGGTTTGTACAAACTTTCCCCAAGCATGTTCATACAACTGCTATAAAATCACATGTTAAATTAATGTGCGGAATTTTTCAAGACCAGATTATAATCATATTATTGGCTATAAGTATTTTAGCTGCTTACAGGTCAGAAATTGTGAAAGATCTAGGGGCCATGGAATTACTTCATTAAGAGTATCTAGTAGAACTAGTGACAGATTTTTAAAAACTACTGTTCTGTGGCACCTTAAAGACTAATGGATGCATTATGCTTCCATGGAGCAGAGTCAACTTGATTAGATGCTCAGATCTAATTTTCAGAAATGGTGTTGTGATGGAGAGAGAACCACTTTTAAATCCCAAACTGAAATATATGCAGTATTTCATTTATTGGTTCTAACTTTACTGATTTAAATAAATAATAATGCATTATGTATAAACTAGTACATACAGGCCTGGTTCAGACAACACGCTAAACCATGCAGCTTAACCACAAAATGGTTAAGGGAATTCCCTTAACCATTTTGTGGTTAAGCAGCATGGTTTAGCGTGTTGTCTGAACGAGGCCACTGTGGTATTGCTAGTTTCAGTGCTTTTAAAAAGATAAATGCCTTTGGTTTACTCAAACACGCAGTATTTGAGATGGAGCTGCTGCTCTAGAGCAGTGGTTCCCAATTAGCTAAGTACTGCGGACCCCTTGTTTTTCAAATGCCAAACCATGGACCCCTACTTTTGAAAAATTTGTTATCTCTATGGTAGTTACCTGTGCGAAGCAATTTTTTGGAGAAAATAAGGGGTAGCCCCTAATAAGCAAAGGATTTTAGGTGTACTAAAAAACAGACCATAAAATTTGTGATATTACCACGCAAAAATGACAGTGATTTAGTTAGGAATATAAAGATGAGTTTAATTTTACTAACGTCTAGTTTACAATTGAACAAATTATGACATGTCTAGCAGCTACTAAACCTAAATGTGATGGGAGAAATCATGCCTCTTTTTGTCCCGAACAATCCCTTCCACATCCAGTTCAATATTTCCTACTTTTAATCTCAAATCTGGATCAACATCGAGCCAATTTCTATGCTTGTTCTTCACATAACAAAATGTTGAAAATGTTTGTTCACAAAGATATGTGGAACAAAAGGGAACTAGATGTTTCAAAACGTTTTCACCTAACTTCTTATAATCAGGAAAAACCTTCACCCAGAATTGGTCCAGTCTATATTCTTTGAAAAATGATTTCAGTGAACCATCACATGTCACGTCAACAAGTGCATCTTGCTCTTCTGCAGATAGAGTTGTTAGTTGTACATCACCACATTCAAAAGGATTCCTTATTCATGAGTTTTCAGGATTAGGTGCAGGGAAGTAATCTCTGAAGCTAGTTGCTAAATCACGCAGGTGCTATCACACATGACGTCACCGTCGAAGCAAACGGAGCATGGGAGATTTTCTTTTATTACAATGCGGACCTTGCAGAGCTAATATGTGAACAGTGCCACGGACCCTCTGGGTGGGTTATGCGGACCCCCAATTGGGAACCACTGCTCTAGAGTATCAAACACACATTGATTTTTGCCTGTTGGAAAAATAGGCAGGAATATCACAGTAATCAAAAATATTTGCTCTTTGGGCATAGTTTCCAGATAGCATTATACAAAAACAGAAAAAAGTACCAAAAAGCTCTGTAATCCTATGAGGTGACTATCCAATAACTGTGTCTAACAACCTCCCTCCCCTCTTTCAAATAGTTTCCAACTCCCCTAAATCTAGCCTTACAGAATTGGATTTGAGTTGTATATGTCTACAGGGATTGGTATATGAAGGAGGCACCCAAGTTGATTGGTGCTTAGAGGAAATGTTCCTCCAAGCACCAGCTGGGCCGCTTTTTTCATGCAGAAAAGAAGCAGTGAGAGGGGGTAGATGGGTGGGTTGAAGGCTGATGCTGAAACGGGAAGAGGGTGTTCTCTTGATGTTATCCAACCCACTGGATCAGTCCTGGAGGCAGTTCCCCCAAACTTGCTTTTCTTTCATTTATGGGGGTGGGAAAAGGCTTGAGGGAATAGGAAAGAACTTGTTTCTTCAATGATAGTTCTATTTCGTTTTTCCAGCCCTTCATCTCTAGTCTTGTATATTGCATGTGATGGCCCATGGAAGCATATGCCCTCATATTAGTTAGCCTTTAAGATGTCAGAACGTTGTGTTGCCAGCAACAGCCTTACATGCCCACAGCCATGGAATTCTGTCATAAGTTTTGAACCCATTAAGCAAATCCACTCTTTCAAACATCCTACGACATTTATAGTGATAACTGTAAACTTCAGTTCTGTGTTCTGTAAGTTGCTTTTGCTAGGAAACTGGATTTGGAATCCAAACAATACACATAACTCTGCCTACTATAATTATGCCATTAATAGCTGTGTGCTTAATAAATACTATATTTTACCGAGTTTAGCTCAGGATCTTGAAGCCTGCTTCAAACTGTTTTGACTAGCTTTCTTTAGGACATGCTTCAGCTTACAGCATGGCAGCAGATATTGGTGCACAAAACTAATAACACATACAAACCATTGCATTTGCTTTCTTTGAAAACTTTTGACTTCACAAAATGCATAACTATCTGTAAACTTTGTTTGCAGCTTTTGTCAACACTAATGCAGCATCCTGTTCAAGTGAAAGCTTGCATTTCTGATCAAGAACTTGGGTCCAGGGCTGCCCTTCTTTTTCCTAAGGAAGATGCCCTTCATGTAAATTTCTGGCAGCAAAAGTCACGCTGGTGCTGTGAAGCTTGCAAAAACTATTTGCTAGCGCAAGTGACATTTTATCCTTTAATTGTTTAACCTTTTATTCTCTGCCAAAGATTCCCCCAGCTGGGACTCTCGTGGAGGTAATGGCTATATGAATGGATATGATCGTGACAGCCGGATGAATGGCTACGATCGTGATCGCGGTGTGTTTGGATCCAGAGGAGGATCTGGACGTGATGACAGAGGTGGGCGTGGGGACCTGTCACCTTTCATCCAACACAATTAGTGTCCGCTGCTGCTCATAGGAGTGATCAAAATGAAGACCTTTCTAGAGATCTTAGGTCAGAGTATAGTAGCATCAAGTTGATGGTACTTCTGGAATTCATTTATAGAACTGCTTTTTCCTAGAAGAGGCTACAGAATTGATGTTCATTCCTTTTAGTTAGCTATTTCAATGGGGATCATCTAAGCTTAGATACAGCAACAGCTACTGCAAGATAATCCCTTTGAATTCTGGAGCCGGAACTTTGTCCAAATCTTAGCTAAGGGATGGGCAGCTTATGGCCTCCAGATGTTTTTGCCTATAATGTACATCATCTCTTGTCAGCCATTGGCTATGCTGGTGAGGGCTGATGGAAGTTGCAAGTCAAAACATTTGGAGGGCCACAACTTGGCCTACAGCCATATGAGTGTCTTTAAAATAGTGTAGCTTCTTATTTCATAGTAATTATTCCAGTTACCACCAACTGCAGATTTTGCTTGTCAGCAAACACAAACATTTTCCAAGTTTTTTCACCACTTGCTATTTCATCATACTGGCTTCAGTGTACATGTGGGCATATTAATGGAAACATCCCATTTTCAGCCCATGTTGCAAATTTTGTCTCAAGTCAAATTGCAAATTGAAACTAGAGTGAAAAGGTTATATTTAAAATTGTTGAAACTGTTTGCTAGGGGTTGCCTAATGGTTGTACACTAGTGCTATGCCATATGCATGAAGATATGCAGAGTCATCCATTGGAAGTTACTAGACACTGCTCTTTTGGGTTAACTGCAGCTTGAGAAGATCAGCAGTTGCTGCATGTTGAATATCATTTACTACATGACCAATTTGTATCAGGTATTTAAAGTCTATGCCACGTTGTGATATTGGCAGTACAACACTGGATCCTGCTAGTGTCTTGCCTTGAATAAAATGTATGATAAAGTATTAGAGGTTTACTGTTGAAAAACTGGCTGCTACTTATTGAAGCACCTTCATGGTGATCCCTGTGATTCTTAGGTTGACTCTGACTTCACAGTAAGCCACTACACAAGCATTTAATCAATTGTTGCCTTATTTCTAGGATTTGATGCTGGATGGAATGCTGGCAGAGACAAGGATGCATACAGTAGCTTTGGTGCAAGAAGTGAACGTGGATCAGGAAAATCAAGCTTCTTTGTTGAACGTGGTAATGGCTCAAGAGGAAGGTAAAATCTTGGCTCCCTTCTCAGTTAAACACACACACACAAAAAGCAAAGCAACACTTCTTAAACTCTAATTTTACAGTCCATAGAAATTTAGCTAGCTATTTAACTCTGATCACTAATAGGGAGAAATTGAGGTTAGACACCTGATTTAGAGCATGAGATAAGAGTTCATACACTGCAAAAATGTTATATGTTAAAGCATCCTTTTGTTTTTTTTAAAAAATGTGTTAATAGTATTTGTTCTGAATTACTATTTTGTTTTAAAAAGTTGTTATGGTATGAAGTCTTCGGTTACTTGGAACAACTTGCTTGAGTATTAGCAATACGGGTTATATATGGACATGGATAAGTGATTATTAAACAACTATTAAGTTCCTGGGTAAAACTCTTGGAGGCTGTTTTTTAAAAAACATTTTTTAAACTCAGTAAAGTTCTTTTTAGCTAATTTTCAAAGGATGTTTTGTAACCGTTAGGCTTGCATTGCCTGCAACTCATCCATTTTTATGAAGAAAGTTCTAACTGCTCACTGTAGTTCCTAAAATTGGAATTCACATAGCAGAACTATGTGTGCCCTTTAACATTAACCTCTATTACCCCTTGAGAAAGGAAGCTCCAGTGGGAAGGCAGGGGTACTACAATCTATAGCAGCTCTGTAGTTTGGCAAGCACCTGAGTCTAGTAGTAGCTCTTCAGTAAGCAGATAAGCAGCAGTGCCTTCTCCAGGTGGAAAAATTACGATGTTGCTATTCCAGCCTTCTGCTTTCTCTGTTTTTAAAGGGCTACGGGCAAGGACTTTTTCTGAGTGAGTGTGTGAGAGTGAGACAGAGAGAGCACAAGAGAGCTGTGTTAGGCTAGGTTGGCAGAGAATAACTGGCCCAACGTCACCTTGTAAAATTAACGGCTGTTCTAATACTCTTAACCACAATGCTGAGAGCTGTGATGGAAATAAGTGATAGCCCAGTTCTCAAGATGGGCTTAAATGCAGCCTGTTTGTCTGGAGTGCCGCTTCACGTTTGACTGGTATTTTATCTACATACCTCAAGTGTACATAAGTAATTCTATTGAATTAGTTGGCATAATATAACCTCTACAAGGGGAAGTCAAAAAACTTGGGAAAATGGGTAGCTGTGGGAATGAGATAAAATCATGCCAAGGAATATTTTGAGACTGCCTAGAAAGCTTGCAACTTTAATAGTGTATTTCGCATATCACAGAAATTGTAATGAAGGCTGATCTCAAAATAACCTTGTGTGGTTTAGGTTTGATGAACGTGGTGGAAGAGGCAGTGACTTGGATGGTATTAGCAGTCGTGGTGATAGAAGTGCCTTTGGCAGATTTGATCGTGGTGGAAACAGCCGTTGGTCTGATAAAAGTGATGAAGATGACTGGTCCAAACCACTTGCACCAAGTGAACGTATGGAACAGTGAGTATCAACCATTTCAGCCTCTGACAATTTATAAATCAAGTATCCAGTGCTATGTGATCATGTTATCTGTTTCCATTATAGGGAGCTGTTTGCTGGTGGGAACACTGGCATTAATTTTGAAAAATATGATGACATTCCAGTTGAGGCGACAGGCAACAACTGTCCTCCACACATTGAAAGTGTAAGTATTTCCTCTGTTTAATACTGCATTTAGTTCATCACTTTTGCTACAATATTAAGAGTAATACTGTTCTATATTATGCATTCTTAAATTAGTATTGCTGAACTGGTGTTCCTTCAAAACACGAGTCAACTCTACCCTTTAAATGCCAGCATTCCTGAGTGAGAACTGTAACTGGAATTAGAAATACCAGATTTCTTTTAATTGTTATGGCAAAATATATTTTCGATTTACTCACCTTTAAGCAAAACTGAGATTAGCTTCTCTGGTTGAGGGTTATATTTTTGGATTTTTCAATCTCTTTACTCAAAATGTAGGCATATAAATGTATTGTATTTTGAATCATGCCAGAGAAGATCCATGTATATGAACATCTGTTTAACATTAAACTTTATTAACAGTAAAAAAAAAAGTACTAGTCCTGAGCACAACCTACATAGTAAAAATAGTTTCTTGATCCTAGAGTTGCAGTAAAGCCGGCTTAATCATATAAAATAGCCCATATCTGATCTGCCAGACAACTTATATTCAATGTCAATGTTGGTAAGTTCAGGAATTGAGAACAAGAGAATAGCTTATATAGGGCTCTGGCAAAAACTCATTTAGAATTAGTGAATCATTTTAACAGCTTTGGCTATTGCAGATCTGTATACAGGTACATGTTGCATCACTTAGGCTCAAAGCTGTAATTTTAATACTGAATCCAGCGTGGGAGTCTTCCCTGTAATGATGCCTTATTTATGGCATGCTCCTTCAAGCAGGTTTGCTAATTAGTCTCAACACTTTAGCTTGAACAGTGGAGACCGAGTTGAACAAAGCATATTCTGAGAAAATGTGTTCTATACCACCTATTCCATTTTAATAGTCTTGTTTTTACCAACTTGCCTGGCTGCCATAAGTAACAAGGAATTTCATCCAGGTGAAGAGAGCAGGCTACTGGAGGAATACTGGACTATTGTCCCTCGTTCCAGCATAGTGGGGTGAGAAGGGGAAGCATGGAGCGCTCTCCCTCCAGCAGTTTGCTGCATTCCCATGTTCGCCGTAGATGAGGGGAAGCTTCCACCTGCACATCAGCATAAGAGCCAATTGGGCTGTTGGAGGAGGCAAGAAAGTGCCAGCCCCCTGTACAACTTTTTACTGGTCTGCTGCTTGCTCCTAAGAGGGTTTGGCAAAGGAGGGATGCAGTGGTCTGTCCATTCTCTGCCAGGCCCTCTTAGAGTAAAAAACAACAACAAAAACAGACTAGCAATTTTTTCTGACTAATTTACAAGGCTGCTTTTTAATAACTTCAAATACTTTGCAGTTCAGCGATGTTGACATGGGGGAAATCATCATGGGGAACATCGAACTCACCCGCTACACTCGGCCTACTCCAGTGCAAAAATATGCCATCCCTATCATCAAAGACAAGAGAGACTTGATGGCTTGTGCCCAGACAGGTATACTGATAGGTGTTGGTGCAGTTGTTATACTGCTTGAACTTGTGGACTTGCTTTATAGCTGCACGTTTTCCTTGAAAGAACATTGATCTAAATCTCAAGCTAGTGATCATGAAAGAGCTGCTGTATAATTCATGTAATCGATTATTTAGAATGTTTTTCTTTGACGTACTACTGACCTATGTAGCTGGTGAGGGGCAAAGTCAGTATGGACTGAAAATGCTGTTCTCTGAAAGTGTGAGTGCATATATTGTGCAAATGAGGGATACGCCATTCCGCTACTGGCAGTGACTAGCAGGACCTGGACACCACTAACTTGACAAGGCGTGTTATGTATTAGGAATAAAAATACTTTGTGCTTGCTCCAAACTAATTTGAACTTGGGACAGCTATCGCATCCCTCTTCGGAAGATGCGTGTAACACTAGGGTTTGTTTTAAAGAAATAAGAGTGCATTTTGTACTGCTCTCAAGGATAAAACGTGTCTTTCCTTTTAGGTTCTGGGAAAACTGCTGCATTTCTTCTACCCATATTGAGTCAGATATATACAGATGGCCCGGGTGATGCCCTGAGAGCTATGAAGGCAAGTTTATATCTAAAATATATAGACCACTTCTGTGGTTTACCCCACCAATAAGTACTTCACCTGTATACTTGTTTGCATTGCCAGTTCAAACTGTTGGTCGTGTGTGTAGTACAGAAGTGAGGAAACTGGGAATAAACCACTATTGTTTGAGAACATAGGTATAAACATATGCATAAACTCTTTTATCGTGCCATCAAATAGGTTTCCATGGGAAAACAGTTCAAGCACAGAAATAGCTACAGTCTAGTTTCAGTTGTAGGCAGATTTCCTTTTCAGTATGGAAAAGCGTCCGCTATATGTCCGTCCCCCCCCAATGCCCAGGATAAGACGAGGGGTCACATGATCAGTATCTCTGACCTAGTTTCAGTGGGCAACGTTCTTGACATAACTGCTTTGCTAGGATGGCCATGATGTTAGTAGCTACAGAGAATGGCACAGCATGTGGTTCTACTGCTTAAGTGAAGAGGTGTGACCCTGAGCAGTGCAGGATTGGAGACCACCCAAAACCATATCTAAACCTCTTCGAGCTCTTTTTTGGGAAGAGCAGGATAGAAAAGTGTTTTGTGTGGAAGGTTTATGTTGAGTAATTTCTCCAATAGCAATTTATTTTCCAGCTGGTAATAGGTATTTATTGTTGCAGGAAAATGGAAGGTATGGACGCCGTAAGCAATACCCAATCTCGTTAGTTTTGGCTCCCACAAGAGAATTGGCAGTGCAGATTTATGAAGAAGCCAGAAAGGTAATTATTATCTGTTTTTGGAAACTTACTAGCAGAATACTAAAAGCACCTCAGATGTTAACATTCTTAATTTTGTTCCCATAGTTTGCATACCGTTCCAAAGTTCGTCCTTGTGTTGTATATGGTGGTGCTGACATTGGTCAGCAGATACGTGACTTGGAGCGTGGCTGCCACTTGCTTGTTGCAACTCCAGGTCGTCTTGTAGATATGATGGAGAGAGGAAAGATTGGACTGGACTTTTGCAAGTAAGTGAAATGGCTCATAGAATCATAGGATAGTAGGGTTGAAAGGGGCCTATTAGGCCAACGAGTCCAACCCCTGCTCAATGCAGGAATCCACCTTGAAGCATATGCATGATGAATCTTACAATATGAATAGCCTTTGGTGTTCAATATATGCATGATGAATCTTGCAATATTAATAGTCTATGGTCTTGATTGCAGCTTATTAGTATGAAGTCTTGATGTAATCTCTTAATACCTTCCAGATACTTGGTATTGGATGAAGCTGATCGTATGCTTGACATGGGGTTTGAACCTCAAATTCGCCGTATTGTTGAGCAAGACACAATGCCACCCAAGGGTGTCCGTCAGACTATGATGTTCAGTGCTACTTTTCCAAAGGAAATCCAGGTATTCAGTCTTACAAAGTTTTGCAGTGTTGTTCATCTTCCAGTGAAACACTCAACACACTAGAGGTGGTGATGTTCAAAGAGGAAGTAACTGTATGTGGTCAAGATGTAGGTAGCTAATCAAAACTTCCAGAACTGAAGTAAGAGTTCTGCTTGAACAGTTTCTTTCTACCCTGAAGAACTCCAGTTCAAAATGTGGCGAGAAACTTTTCCCTAGTTAGTGTACTTGTGGAAGTTTGTAGAAATAGGTAATTTTATTGGGTAGATTCATTATTTGGGTGTCTTTTATACTGGGCTGGTTCACACCATCAAACAGCCCACCCTGGCTTAAATAAACCAGGCTGGGCAGCCATTTTTAATATTCACCACCCATGGTGTGCCATTTGAACTTGGGGACTGTGGGCTATGCAAGGGTTAAACAACCCCTCATAACCCATGGTCTATTGGGTTATGTGAGGCTTGTTTAACCTTTGCATAACACAGGGTCCTTAGGTTTACATGGCATAATAAGCTGGGAGTTGAATATGTAAATCCTGGCAAGCAGACACAGCAGCCCATTGTGGATTAAAAATATATATATGGTAGGCTGTTTGATTATGCAGACCAGGTCACTGAATCAAGTGTTCATTGTTTTTTTAGATGCTTGCTCGTGACTTCTTGGAAGAATATATTTTTCTGGCTGTTGGCAGAGTTGGCTCTACATCTGAGAACATCACACAGAAAGTAGTGTGGGTGGAAGAGTTAGACAAACGGTCATTTCTGCTTGACCTCCTAAATGCCACAGGTAAAGACTGTTTGGGAGAATTCCAACACAACTCTAATGGCTCAGGTAATGAGAATCTATGTTAGGTGGAGGAAAAGCTTCAGACTTTTCCTCCCTGTTTTCTCCTATATATTTTTATTTAAATCTGCATGCAGTTAGCTTGACTAGTAAAGTTGTTGTTGTTTTTTATTATTGCAACCATAAATACTAGTTTGTACCACTTGGTGGTGCTATATTGACAGATGTAGCATTCTTTACTAATGAGATTCTTTGCTTACATAGGCAAGGATTCCTTGACTCTGGTGTTTGTGGAGACTAAAAAGGGGGCTGATTCTCTGGAGGATTTCCTGTACCATGAAGGATATGCTTGCACAAGTATCCATGGTGATCGCTCTCAGCGAGACAGAGAAGAAGCACTGCACCAGTTTCGCTCAGGCAGAAGTCCCATCTTGGTTGCCACTGCAGTGAGTGCAGATTTCTTTGTGAAAATGCATGTGTTCGGCTCTTTATGTTGCTATAGTTTGAACTTCTGGAACTGATGATTAAACTTACTCTTCTTTTAGGTAGCAGCAAGAGGATTGGATATTTCAAATGTAAAACATGTCATAAACTTTGATTTGCCAAGTGACATAGAAGAATACGTACATCGCATTGGCCGTACCGGCCGTGTAGGAAATCTTGGTAAGACTTCTAATCAAAACTTTAATGGTATTTTCACAGTAGTCAAACTCTAGGGTGTGCAGCATACAATGTACATTTTAGTGCCAGTATCTCCACCAGCTTCATCGAGGCTGGGGAAAAAACTGCAGCAAATTGGTAATGAAGGCTGACTAGGGGTGCAATCCTATCCAGATAGCTGCCAGCCTCCATAATTGATGACTGCAGACTATCCTATGCAGGGTGGCCGGAACACAGTGGGAATCTTCTCCGTGTTCCTGCTGCCCTGTATTTCTGCCTAGATGGGCAACTTTGGGGAGAGAAGGGAAGGGGCCTGGAGACCTGATAGGAAGCTGCATACAACATCTTCCGTGGTCTCCTCCTACCTCCCCTTTTCCCCTACATGCTCCTTTTCCAAGCGGGGAGAACTACACTGGATGGGTCAAGGAGTGTGGTTTCTGGGAACTGAGGTCAGAGCCAGGTCTCTGTTAACACCAAACGATCCTACGGCCCTCTAGACAGTGTCTAGGGGCCATAGGCTAGAACCATTCTACACAGAAATTGTCAGGTTGACATGACAGTATAGGAAAGCCAAATGGAAGATCTCTCTGGAAATGCAAAACAAGAGAACTTGAAGGTAGTGAATAGAAGGAAAGAACTCTGCAAATTTGGAGGCTATATGAGTTTTGGTTGCTTTAGTGTCCCAGAAACCTTTTGAAGCGTTCGGCCTGAAAAGTGGAGTGTGTCATAAGCTTTCATACTACAGCATGAATTTGGTGGCATATGTGTGAATTCACATACCTTAGATTTTGACATACTATAAGAATTGCACCTTCAAAAGGGGGCATTTTATTCCTCCCTTCGTCCAACGCATGCCACAGGGAAAGTCTTCTGGCATTGCTTTACAGGGTCTTAAGCTCCTTAAACTTGGAGTAAATTACATGTTTCAATTCAAAATGAGTTGAACGTTGTTCATAGGTCAACTGCAGTTGTATAAAAGTGGTTGCTTTTAGAGAGCAGCATATAAACAGTCAAAATCTTTATTTTAAGGCATTTTGAACATAGTTTCCTCATCTGAAAATTGCTATTCACTTAATATGCTCTGCCTATCTTCCTTAGGTCTTGCTACATCATTCTTCAATGAGAGGAACATAAATATCACAAAAGACTTGTTAGATCTACTTGTTGAAGCTAAACAGGAAGTACCATCTTGGCTAGAAAACTTGGCATATGAGCAGCATCACAAGGGTGGAAGCAGTCGTGGGCGGTCTAAAGGGTAACTTGAATTAACAAGAGTTTACTACAAAAGTAGCTTGCTTCCATTATAGCAGTATAATATTTTTCTTCTGTATTGTTCTCACTGCCATATTAGTGGCAGACAAGTTTCTACTCTTCCTGCATTGTAAAGGATGAGAAGGGTAGTTGTTAGCCCAAATTTCCTTTGTTTTGATTAAATGGAATATGGGAGGAGGTGCTCCTGAGGGGGTCACTGGCCAGGAACGCACTGCACTCTTGGCAGCCCTGGGGAAATGATAGTAAACTCTGCCTGAATCTCCCAGTACCAGTTTAAAATCAAATTATCGCTGGTCAAGTACATACCATGTAACAGCTCACACAACAGTAAAATGGCAGGCGTAAAGTACTCTTAAATACAAATGATGAAAACTTTGATAATCTCAAGAGGTTTCCTTTTTATTAAACAATTTGTAGGTATCTCAGATAGTTATTTAAAAATCCATTATAACATTTGTTTCAGTTCTAGGACTTTTAAGCGTGGCTTAAATTGAGCAATTGACATAAATAAAAATATTACTGAAAGCAGCAAATAGAATAAAACACATCTTACAAGGACATGCCCCTAAGCATATTTGAAGAAGCATAGCTTTTAGCCCCTGCTTATATTACTGTTCTTTCTTTCTAGCCGTTTCAGTGGAGGATTCGGTGCCAGAGATTATCGAACAAGTAGCAGTACTGGGAGCAGTAGCTTTGGCAGTAGCCGCCCAAGCAGTGGACGGAGTGGTGGTGGTGGTGGAGGCGGTGGTGGCGGCCATGGAGGCAGCAGAGGATTTGGAGGTGAATCTTTTATATGATGTTTTTGCTGGTGGGTGGGAGGGAGATGAGAGGAAGGTAATAGTGAAACAAGTGGCTTCTCTTAAACATTTTTAAAAAAAACTTCATCAAGGTAAATTCACTTGGTCATAAACTGTTCCTGCCTTTTGTCTTAATAGGTGGAGGCTATGGCGGCTTCTATAACAGTGATGGATATGGAGGAAACTATAACTCTCAGGGAGTAGATTGGTGGGGCAACTGATCTGCTTGCTGCAGATTCTTACCAAACAAGCTAATATGGAAACCACATGTAACTTAGCCAGACTATACCTTGTGTAGCTTCAAGAACTCGCAGTACATTACCAGCTGTGATTCTCCACTGAATTTTTTTTAAGGGAGCTCAAGGTCACAAGAAGAAGGACAGGAACAGAAGCCCTACTCCGAAGGTTTAAAGACTCCATTGTAGTCAGGATTAAGTCCCCCCACCCACCCCCACTCCCAGACTGTATTTATAATTTTGTGACTGAGGATCATTTGTTAATGTACTGTGCCTTTAACTTTAGACAACTTTTTATTTTGATGTCCTGTTGGCTCAGTAATGCCCAAGATTATCAATTGTCTTGACAAAATTACTCAACTTGGGCTTTAAAAAAAAATCAAACCTTGGCACGCAGGTGTGATACAACTTACAGGAATCATTGATTCATCCACTTTATACTACAAAAAAAAAACTTGTGCAGTGGCCTGCATTAGGGCTTTGATACTCAGATTTGAAAAATAAAACATCTTGAAGCATATCAATGGAATTAGTTTCTAATGTGGCAAAACTGTACAAAGTTAAAGTTGATTTGCTCACTCTATCCTGGATAGGTACTTAGAACCTGATAGTCTTTAATAAGCCATTCCAGTCATGATGAGGTGATGTATGGATGCATACATACATGCACTGTTTTAAAAGTTAATGCAAGTAAACACAGCAATTCCAGTGTTTAGGCAGATAATTAATGTGAGCTAGCCAAATGGAGGCGGAACATTACAGGGAATGTTTAAAGGTCTGAACTTGAAATAGTTGTTAGGAGAATTCATCTACTTAGACTTTTCAAAAATTGCCTGCCATATAAAATTGAAATGGTAGAATGGCTGACCACAACAGTGATGGGTCCACTTTTTAAGGACCTAACTGATTTTTTTGGTCTTAACGCATGCTAGTGTTGATGTTTTTTGGTCAAGGGGGAATGAACAGGAAGAATTATGCAGCAGGCTTTATTTTAATGCAGATTCACATTACTCTGTTCAAGCTGCGTTGAAGTGTTAACTGGCTTACTGTAGACTTGTAAAATGGCTCCAGAAGAGTAACAAATTCTGAGAACACAAAGGTTGGAATGTACATAACTGCACAAGGTTTCAATTCTGCTATCAAGTGCAGTTTTAGTCAGTTTTAGTTGCATAGGTTTCCATTGTATTTAGTCTGTTATGCTGAATCTGGCCAAAGATAAGTATTTCCAACAGTAAAATGCCTCTGCCACTTAGTTTCTCTGAGCTAACGTCTGTGGCCAGAGCTATTACCAACTCTTAGTCTAAGTGGCATAGGACAACAGCAAAATCTCCTAAAGTGCAATAGATCTTTTCAAGTGTATTGTGCCTTGTTCTAAACTTTTAAGTAGGTGCACTTGACAGTATTTGAGGTCATTTGTTATGGTGCTATTTCAATTAGTCTAGATTTAGGCCCTTGTACATTTTGCCCATAACTTTTTACAAAATACTTCTTTTATTGCACATTCAGAGAATTTTATATGTCTTGTGTGCGTGTCCTTAACTTCCAATCTTATTTTGTCTCTTGGGAGACTGAACGCAGCTTGTCTAAGGAGAAGGAACTAGATTCTAAAACTGGGACCATGGGAATAATGGTTGGGAAGAAAACTTTGCACACGACAGATTTCTAGATACTTTTTGCTGCTAGTTTTGTGTAATATTTATTGAACATTTTTGACAAATATTTATTTTTGTAAGCCTAAAAGTGATTCTTTGAAAGTTTAAAGAAACTTGACCAAAAGACAGTACAAAAACACTGGCACTTGAATGTTGAATGTCACCGTATGCGTGAAATTATATATTTCGGGGTAGTGTGAGCTTTTAATGTTTAAGTCATATTAAACTCTTAAGTCAAATTAAGCAGACCCGGCATTGGCAGTGTAGCCATAACTTTCTGATAGTAAAACAAAAATTGGCAACTTTAAAATTAAACATGCCAAGGTTTTGATACACTTGTCTTAAGATATTAATGAAACACTTCAAAACACTGATGTGAAGTGTCCAGATTCTCAGATGTTTGTTGCGTGAGTTTTTGTTTAGTTGTGTGGTTTTTTTTCCAGTGAATGTCTGGCACATTGCAATCCTCAAACATGTGGTTCTTTGTTGTATTGGCATAATCAGTGACTTGTACATTCAGCAACAGCATTTTAGCAAGTTTTACAGCCAGCAATATTTTTCAGTTCAGATAAGGATTCAATCATATGCAACGAATGGATTTAAACTTGCTGAGTGTAAAAGATTTGAACGTCGGGTCACTGTAGGTTTAGTAATTGCTTATTGTATTAGTTTAGATGCTAGCACTGCATGTGCTGTGCATTACTCTCAATTTTAATAAAATAAAATGTTGAAATGCACACTTCGTAGTGTGTTTTTGTGTACATTATTTGGGTAAATAAAGGCAGTTTGGTGTCAAAGGAAAGCAAGCTTCATCAAATACCTGTCTACACATGGGTATGTGCTTGCTCAATGTAATACGAAACTTTGAGGTGGTGGGGCAGAAGATACCAACATCCTAATCATCATTTAAAAATACAAGGTAACTCTTAAGCTTGGCAAAAGGCTTGTATATGATGGTGCATACTTGTGAAGCATGGTTGGCAGAATCTACAGCTAGAAAAATCCTTTAAGTACTGTCAGGTTTATTGAATAGGAAGCTGTTTGTTTTAGCCTATTAATGCCATTGCTAACATGCAATCATGGTATAGAGGTATTTCAGCTGCTTGGATGTCTGCTTTTCTGTGTTTCACTAACTTTCACTATGCAGTGTGTTTTTGCTGCTGTTGAAAGTAAAGCCATATTTAAAGCAGTAGGGGGTGAACATTGGTTTGGGTTAGCCTGGGATAGACAAGTAGCAAGTCTTGAAAGGGCTAAGCACCAAACCTGCATACGTTGCTTCATAGTGCATCATCATGCCTGTAGTTGCTTTTGGGGGATGATCATTGCATTTGCACCAGTGTGCTGCATGGTTGGAATATTAGTGGTGGCTTGTGGATCTCGCTGTATAGCAACAGCTGCTGCACTCTTGTCCCAAATGCAGCTAGTACAACCATTATCCTGCTGGGGATCTCCATACCCAGAGACTAAAGGCCCCTGAGGTCGGGTGTGGTGGTTGGAGCTCTGCCAAATAATAAGAGTGCCCATACAACCACAATAGTTACAACTGCGTATCCCTGAACCGCCTGCTATCCCCTCATGTTGTCAACAACTTGGAACTTTTAGTGGATTAGTTCTCCACATGGAAGGCAAGACATGATCTAGTCCTTGGTCATTTTGGGATTGCATTTGGTGGGATCTTGGTGTCCAGCATGCAGCCCTGCTTGTTGGACCCTTGAAGATAGCTAGCAGAACTTCCATTTGTTGCCCCTGCTTGCAGTCCTTGGGTGAACTGGCTGCAAGGCTGTCTATTTGGTGGTGGGTCACAAATGAACCATGAAGCTTTCTTGAGGGATGTCTGCCAATTGATGTGCCTGTGGGGTGGGGGCTACCCTTCAAGTCCAGGTGCCTGCTGTGGCAATACAGCCCCCATCTTTCCACTCCATAGGCCACCTAGAAGATTGTGAGATCTCCATCAGGCCTATGGTACAACTAAAAGGAAGGGGAGGGGGCCATTGCTCAGTGGCAGAACATATTGTCTGTACGAAGAACTTCCCCAGGTATGGTCCCTGGTAGCTACCAGAGGTAAGAGTAGGAAACACCTCTAGATAGATGCTGCCAGATAGTGTAGCCAATACTGAGGTAGATGGACCTACTCTGTATAATGCAGCTCATATGTTCAAAGGTGAAAATTGACTCCCTAAAGAAAGAGATAGCATGTGTGGGGAGGATAATAAAGGGGAAGAAGTGTGCTTGTTACCCATAATTTCACTGTAAAGCTTTTTGGTAAAAAAAGAAGAGGTGGAGGCAGCTTCATAACCACAACTCCCCACTTGGCACTCTGGGACTATATATATGAGTGAAAGCTTAGCCCACCAATGTTCTGGGTCAAATAAATACTCCTTTTCTTTAGTCTTCAGCCAGGATTACAAACCAAAACCGGGCCTAAAGCTGGGCAGGAGAGGGACTGGCTTCAGGGAGCAAGTGGAGGATGTTTTTGGGCTAGCTCCTGGCCAAGTCTCTTCAAAGAACCTGCTTTGTAGTGGAGGGAGAGTAGAGCACCATTGTTTGGACTGTTGCTTAGCAAACTAGAATTTATGGGGAAGCTTCTGTGCTCTTGTGTTGCCCCAACTGGTGGTTTGCTGAGCAAAGGATAATGCCAGTAGTGTTGGTTCCTCCCGCCCCTTATAACAACACCTATAATGTCTACAAAATAGCAGCAGAGTGGAGGGGCCTTCCTTCAGTTTGGGTGAGATTCTAGGCTACTTTGTTGAGGGCTGGGGGTTGGTTCTTGCAAGGGTGCAGAAGAAGATTGTGGAGCTCTGCAGCACTCTTTTAAGTTAGGTTAAGCAGGAAGGAAAGGCAACAAATAGTTGAGGAACACGGCACAGGCACTTTCCTGGGATAAAGTTCATGGTATTGCTGCATGAGATGAAGGCAATGGTGGTAGATCAGAGACCCTCCCTGCTTTTTATGAGTCTTTATAGGAAAAAGTGGGGGGTGGAGAACATTGCAGAGGAGCTGAATGAATTATTTGCATCGGTGTTCACTGCAGAGGATACAGGACAGATGCCTGTGCCTGAACTGATGTTTTCAGGAAGGGAATCTGAGGAACTGAGGCAAACAGTGGTGACAAAAGACAAAGTTTTCAACCTTATTGACAAATTGAAAGCAAATAAATCACCAGGCCCAGATGGTATCCATCCTAGAGTTCTCAAATAACTCAAATATGAAATTGTGGACCTCTTCACAAAAATATGCAACATGTCCCTTAGCTCAGCCTCTGTACCAGAGGGCTGGAAGATGGCCAATGTAACACCAATTTTCAAAAAGGGATCCAGGGCAGATCCAGGAAATTACGGGCTGGTTAGCTTGACATCTGTTCCAGGTAAATTGGTTGAAAGCATTGTGCGGCCGTTGTAAAGAAGGCAAAACTCCCATGTTAGGCATTATAAGAAAAGGTCCCCACACCTAAAAAAAAGGATATTATAGAGCTGGAAAAAGTGTAGAGAAGCAACTAAAATGATTAAGGGGCTGGAGCATCTCCCCTATGAGGGAAGATTACATCAACTGGGATTGTTTAGCTTGGAAAAAAGGCTAAGGGAAGACATGATAGAGGCGTACAAAATTATGCATGGTATGGAGAATGTGGATAGGGAGACACTTTTCTCCCTCTTTCAAAATACTAGAACCCAGGGTCATCCCATGAAGCTATTTGGTGGGAGATCCAGGACAAATAAAAGGAAGTACTTCACACAGCGCATAGTTAAATTATGGAACTCCACTACCACAGGATGTATTGATGGCCACCAATTTGGATGGGTGTTTAAATGGGGGTTGGATAAATTCCTGGAGGCGAAGGCTATCAACGGCTACTAGCCCTGATGGTTGTGTGCTATCTCCAGTATTTGAAGCAGTAAGCCTGCACCAGGTGTTGGGGAATATGGGTGGGAGGGTGCTGTTGCACCATGTCCTGCTTGTTCATCCCTGGTCGATGGCTGGTTGGCCACTGTGAACAGAGTGCTGGACTAGATGGACCCTTGGTCTGATCCAGCATAGCAGATCTTATGTTCTTAACATGGGGATACTAGTACCAGGAGTCCAAATTGATAATATAGCAACACTAACAGCCCAAAAGAAATATTTTAAGAAATAACTTGATAAATTACATAACCTGCTAGGACTCCTAATCTTTGTGCAGCTGCTTATTGGGGTTTCTGAGGTTGGAGGTTGTTTAGTACCACACCCTTGTTTCAGAGTAAGTTTGCAGCAGCTCACTTCCTGCTTCCATGTGAGATTCTGCTTTCCTAGCCACTCGGGGTATGTTGTCTGTACACCTGTAATGCAGTCTGTCTTAAAGCCTCTTATGTGCCTAGTTTCTGTCTAAAAGGATAGCCTTCAGGGTAACGCCGTATAATCTCTGCTGCCCATGCAAGAGCAGAAAATCAGATGTTTTGGCCTACAACTCCCATCAGCCTTATCTAGCATGGCCAATGGTCAAGTGTTGTGGGAGTTGCAGTCACAAACATCTAGAAGCGACCAGGTTGCTTATACCTGGAGTAGACTGTTTGGAATTGCATCAAAGGCCTAGCACCTGTACTGCAACCCTGTACTACTATAGCAAGTAACATTATTGATCATATACTTTTAGGGGCTTTCAAATCCTGAACTGAAACTATAGCCTTTCTTTTAATGGCTCAGGGGTAGAGTCACATGGTGTAGGAATTGGGCTTGTACAGCAACAGCCCATTCACATAGCTGGCACTTCACATACCTGGTGTCCCATTCCCAAGGTGACAACTCATATGTCATGGAGAATGAGAGTCTTTAGAAAGTTGAACGTCACAAGGAGGAGGAGGAAATGAGCTCCTAAAAGGGATCGATTCCTTGAAGAATAAACAGTTATCCTCTTATGCCAAGGATATGCCTTTGAGGGATGAGTGTGGGATTTGATTGCAAAAGATACAATCATTCAAGACATAGACAGCAGCCTTGTGATGTGCATACAGGCCAGGGATGGGGGCCCACAGGGGTTACCCATCTGGCCTGGCAACTTTTTCCCCTGCCATGGAGGGAAAATCTGTTATCTTTGACGTTAAATTTGACTCTTGGCAATCCATAACTGCTCTGGATGTCATTTCCCCCTTGAAATTTGGAATGCAGCAGGGATTCCATGTGGCTTGCATGTTATCAACCCCATCTTAAACAATTCAAATGAGAAATTGCTGATCTTCTAACAAAAAAATGTAATATTTCCCTTAGCTCAGCCTCTGAACCAGATGACCGGAAAGTGGCCAATGTGATATTAATTTTTAAAAGGGGATTCAGGGAATTGCAAGCCAGTTAGCTTAATATCTGTTTTGGGTAAATTGGTGGAAAGCAGCATTAAAGGAAAAAAAAACTCTGAGCATATAGGGCTTCTCTAAATGAGCTATTTATAGCATGCTCATTTCTGGCCATTCACAGAAGTTTCTGGGTCAATTAAATGATGCTGTAAACAAACATGACATCTCCCATGGTTTCCCTCCTTTATTCCGCTTTAAAATAGTTCAGAAAAAAGCTGGAATATATCCTTAATGGCGCAAAATCAACCAGGTAAAGCTGGCATTGCACCATGAAGTTGCCAAGGAAGGATTTTAAATGGAGGGAGAAGAGGTTAAACAAAGGGAGGCAGATCTGACTCCCATGTGTCTACTAAGAAGTAAGTCCCATTGTGTTCAATGGGGTTTTCTCCCAAGTAAGTGTGCCGAGGGTTGCAAACTTAATCTTACTTCTACTCAGAACTAAGTCCTGGCTTTCCTGGGGGCTGCGTGAAAAAAAGGATCCTCCCCATCCCTGCTCCTTTGCACACATGCTGGTGGGGGGGGAGAGGTGCGCCCTCAATTCAACATGTCTGCCATTTAAAGGAGCCCCAGGAAGCAGCAGGATATTTGCCTTGTTGCCGCTCTCCTCCTGTGTAATCCAACTCATATCAATAGCGCCAAAGAACCAGGAAGCACAACAGCACCATGTAAAGAACAGGATTTCCCTTAATGTAGAGCCACTCATAGTAGGACACGCCCTGCTGAAAAAGTATCAACATACATAGTTTCTGCAAAGAAGTCCTGTCTCAATAACCTTTTAGAGTTCTTTGTCAGTAAGCAAGTAGATGGGGTGATCTGACAAATGTTGCTTACCTGGACTTTTAAGGAAGTAATCCTATGGCCAGTAAACACTGTCTACAGTGATATAGGCTTCTTTAGTTTCTGGGGACTGTGGTCGGAACCAGACTTCCCTCCCTGTCCCGGAAGCCATGCCTAGCTCTAGTCGCCTGCTTAGGATAGTTGGCAGCCTCAGATTTCAGAAGCCGGCGAGCATCCAGAGAGGATTGTGCCATAGAAGCCTTTTTTAAAAAGTCCCTTACCAAAGATTCCTGAGTAAGATTAGCAGCCATGGTATAAGAGATAAAGAACAGAAAGCAGATTAGAAATAAAGACTGGAGTCTGCCAAGGATCTGTCCTGGGACTGTTTTTTAACTTGTTCATAAATGATCTGAAATTAAGGGTGAGGTGGTCTAAAGAGCTCTAAAAAGATTTCTCAAAAATAGCAAATGTGATTCAATGTAATTAAGTGTAAAGTGTTGCACATCAGCCACTCCCACCCCCCAAATCAACATAATATCACAAATATACACTCATGGGGGCCGAGCTGGCAGTGACCAGGAAAGGTTCTTGGAGTTGGGGTAGATATCTCAATGTACATATCGACTCAGGGCACAGCTGTGAAAAAGGCAAATTCCATGGGGTTCATTAGGAAAGGAACTGAAAATAAACCTGCCAATATCCTAATGCCTGAGACTGATACCATGTCTCAAAAAGGATATTGTAAAGCTGGAAAAAGTGCAGAAAAGGACAACCAAAATGATAAAGATGCTAGAACAACTTTGCTATGAGGAAAGTTACTGCATTTGGAGCACTTTAGCTTAGAAAAAAGGCAAGTAAGGCAGGTATATAAAATTATTCATGGTGTAGAGAAAGTGGATAGGGAGAACTTTTCTTCTTCACTCAACATTTGGGCCAAGTTTTTGAACTTGGCCATTTCTTTTAGATCTTCTATGATCGCCTGACTTTTAATAGTTAATGGTATGTTCAGTTTGCTTGTATGTAAAAAAATGTATTTGCTGGAATGGTCTATTGACCGCAATAAACTGTTGTTGTTGTACACTCAACATTTGAACCTGGGGTCATCCAACGAAGCTGAAGGGTGGGAAATTCAGGACACATAAATAGAAGTACTTTTTCACACAGTGCATTGTTAACTACTACAAGTGGTAGTGATGGCCACCAACTTGGATGTCTTTAAAAAAAGGAGTAGGACAAAATCATAGAGGTTAAGGCTATCCATGGCTACTAGTCATGATGGCTATTTATTAAGTCCAATATGAATGACAATAAGCCTTTCAATACTAGCTGCTAGAGAACACAAATGGAACAATTCTATTTAAGATTAAATAAATAGGGAGCAGATCTCAATTTGGTTTAATGGAGTGTTTGAGACAGTAAATACAAAAACAGTCAATTTCAAATTGCCATAATTTAATCTAGCATTAAGGGTGCAATCCTACGTATGTTTAGTCAGAAAAAATGTCCTACATTACCAGCAATTAAAGTTTTTTAAAATAAAATAAAATTCAGAAACAAGGAGCACTCCATATTTTTGAAACTCTTATTAACCCAAGCAAACCCAGGAGTCTACTATTCCCAGCATTATGAGATGGACTGCTGCCTCACTTGAGTTAATTAATGGAAATAGTTCATCTGCCTCATCCACAGTGAAATCTACAAGGCTGAAGAACCCCAAGAACTCACTAAGAGTGTCATCAGATGGGGAAAATTGTGTTTCCTTACCGTTGCTTCCCCTCCCCCTCAGCTTCTGTCCCCCAATACTTCCTCTCTCTTCACACAAAGGAAGAAAGAGGAAGAAAACAATGACCATGTGGCCATTAAACGGCTGCTTTGATCGCACCGCTTTTCCTGTACACAGCAGGAAATGGCACATTCTGTTTCAAAATAATAATAATTGGATTTAAAGGGGTCTATTTTGTGATGGAAAGAAGACAAGAAGGAGCGGGAGATGCATGGGAGACGGACACTGTTGTCAAAAAGACCTGCAAACATCTGTAAGTGCTGAGTAATGAATGTGCATTTGATGATGCTCTAAAAAATGGGTAAAGAACTTCACAATTAGAATGATTGGAATTTATATAAGGCACCAAAGTTAAACCCCTCTGTAAATGAATCTGATCTTATCCATGATCAACCAGAAACATGTTTCATTGGTTTAAATGAAGCTTATTTTATTTATCAGTCTTCTACACTGCCCTTTGCAATAAAATTTATCAAGATGATTCACAATGAATGTACACAGTAATAAATATAGAATAAAAACTAACCAAAAAAAAAGCCTCAGGTGGTAAAAGCTTGGGGAAATGAAAAGTCCTTGCAAAGCATCAAAATGACATTGAAGTAGGCACTATTGACACAAATCATGCCTCAAGTTGCATCTGGGAAAAATCTAGCTTACCTCTTTTGAGCTATCAAAAGCCTCTGATTAAGATCGCCATTTATAAGAAAAGAAAAGAAAAGGCGGACACAGATTTGCATACATTTTCCATACAGTAGTTTTATGTATAAATGCATATTTAGAATTTACTCGCATTTAATTTAAAGAAAAATCTCTCTCACCATGGTGTGTGGCCAACTGATCTCTGTAGCTGTTCAGCGTGCAGTCCAGGTGCTAACTGTTGATGGGCAACTTCAAGGCCCCTCCCTGTTCTCCCTTCTTCTGGGTCTGTGAAGTTCAGCATCTCCTCCTCACTCAGGGACACAGAGAAGAGGAAAGAAGGCCAGAGAAGTTGGCCCGGAAAGGCCTCCCACGTGGCCCTCTTAGGAGTGGAGAGCAGTCTCCCACAGAAAGGCTGCTGTGGCTGTGGCACTTAACAGGCCAGGAAGCCCCAGCCACGGCCTCTTCAATTTCCCCCTCATGCCTGCTGTGGCTGCGCCTTGTCCTAGTTCCGCCTTAATGCAGGCCTCCCTTCCTGTGAGTGTAAAGTAACCCTCTGAGGCCCTGCAAGCTCTCGCTCCCGGTTCCTTTGGTGTTTTAAAGTTCTCTCTCTCTCTCTCTCTCTCTCTCAGAACTCGACTTCTGTGCCTGCGGTTTGGAAACAGGCAGATGCCAGAGGCAGCAGGGTGGGAGAGGCTAGCAGACGGTGTGAGAGATCTTTAACTGCAACCTCTCCTCCTGTGGTGTGAGTGCATGCTTTCTTCTGGGTATCTGTTTTAAGGCGAGCCTTTCCTTTCCAACTCCAAGGAGTAGGTGGGCAGGCTCTTTTTAGTCCCCCTTCCACCCCGTTTGTTTAGTTTTCCTCGGAGAGGCCACAGCAGTGTTGGAAAATGGGCTGTGGTAGGTGGTGGTAGGGTATGCTTGCCTCTTAATGGGATTTACTTCTGAGTAGACATTTATAGTTTAGTCTCTGATCCTGCAGAAAACTTTGCAAACACTTTACCATTTTGCTGCATAGGCTATTTTTCTGCTATGAGGTCCCAAAAGGGGAGGAGCAGTCTCCATTCAGTGCTTTTCATACTGTCTTCTAACTGTCTCCCAGTACAGTATTGTTTTATACTGTATGTTTTTATCTGTACACCGCCCTGAGATCTTAGTGATATAGGGCGGGATATAAATATTCTAAATAAATAAATAAAACCAGCTGGTAATACTCCCGGTCCCAGAAATGGTGTGGGTTCACTCTAATAGAATTCTCCCAGCACCCACAACCTTCCTTTGGTGAATCGTGGTGGCAAGGGATGGCTTCTTGTTAAGGAGAGAGGCAATTAGGGGGAACCTGGGGGAATAAGGCAGAGAGTTCCTCCGGCATGCTCTGTTTCATTTTACGTGTATAGGAATCCTGAGCATGCCCAGTTTGAGCAAAACCCAAGGTCATGAGGCATTAGAGGCTGGCAAGGCAAGTCACCTTGTGGAGAGGCCTGTTGGCACAGTGGCCAATATCTGGGCAGCAGCACATTGAGTCTGAATTCCAGATTGAGGGGATCAGCAGCAAGGCATGTGATTTCTGAAACATTTTTTTTTAATATATATAAACTGACATCTTCGGGATGCACTCAAGATATTGTGGGGTATGTATGTGTAATGTCCTAGGAGCTCCCACTCCCTTACTAATACTTTCCAAAAAAAATATTCTCTTGTATATTTTTAAAATCTGGTAATCCCCTACTGTGCAGTAATTTATTTTTAATTAAAAACAAATCTTTTAAAAATGGATTTTTCTCTCTCTTTTTTAAAGCTAGCCTCAGTTTGCCTTTTGTGTACAGTGGGTTGCTGCTGGAGCAGAAAATTAGTTAAAGGCAGTGATTTGTGTTGTATGGGCCACCCCAGCCCTCTGCTCATGACCTATTATTTATTTATTTATTTATTTATATAGCACCATCAATGTACATGGTGCTGAAAGCAAGGAAAACCCCGTAGGGGAGTAAAAAATAGCCAAAGGCAAAGTCTCTTTTCCCTAAATATCTCACTTCTTCCTGTATCATGCTAGCCTAGCAGCTTCTGCAGACAACTGCACTAACGTTATAAAGCCCTGAGGAAGAACGCAACTGCGTTTGAAATGCGTAGGCACCTGGCACTTTAATAAAACTTTTACTAATAATATTATTGTAGAAGATTACTTGGTTCCACCCTTGCCTTTGGCTATTTTTTACATGACCTGGAAGTTACTCACCTTTTGAAATTACTCTGCCTATTATGACCCCTGACTCCGCCTATTGTTGAGTTCTGTTGGGGACCCTGGCTCCAGTTACACATGGCTCTGCCTGCAGTTAGCTGCCCTGCCTTTTGCCTCACCAGGCACAACTGGTGGTGGTGGACCTACACTGAGCAACAGCATGGTCCCATCCCTCTACGTTTGCCTATCGCTTGCCTATCACTATCAGCTTGATATTTGGGCCAGCACTGATGCTTCCTTTTGAAGGACTGTGCTCAGCTCCCTGGCATTTGAGCATCTACTCTGCTTTTGCTAAGTAAGCTTGCTATTTCACCCATATGTGGTACTGCACAGAGACCACGGTGAAGAGGGGTTGCTTACCTGTAAATGTACTTAGGGTGGTCATCTGTGCAGTCACACAAGCCACTTCCTATCTTTCTGCAGGCACTGTTATACCTGTGCTTCTACTTTACTTTCATTTTTATAACTGCAGTGCAAATTTGAAGTTGAATTGAGTGGTAAAGCAGAAGCAAGGCCTCTGGGCATGCAATTAGAAGGTGGGCTGGGCTGATGTACAAAGTCTAACCTGACTATAGACGTTTCCTGAGTGGAGCTGTGTGCAAGTGCAAAATCTATGTGTGTGTGTGTGTGTGTGTGTCTGCATAGATGTAGCAGTAGAACAAGGTGTCTCACCAGGTCTGCCACCTCCCTGCCTTGCTCTGAGGGATCCTTCCTCAAAGTGAGACATTGTGGGCAAGGCAGCCATGGACAATGCCTATGCTGCAGCAGCACAGGTAGTGTCCATCACCTCCTTGGCCACAATGCCTTGCACCTAGGAGTAAGGCATTTGGGCCTGGCAGGCTCTGTGGAACACCTGCCTGTTATGATGCCTCAGAGTCAGGCATCAGGCCACCTGCGATGGAGAACTGCACATTGGGCCTGGTGGACGGTGCTCTTGGTGATGGGTGGGACATGATCCACCATCCCTCCTAATTGCCATTGTCTGGCCACTTGAAAAATGACCACTTGAACAACTACAGTTTCAGGCAAACAGCTTGTCTTTACAGAGCCAGCCTCGATGATTTTGTTTCCAGAGTTGGAAACTTCTTTTTCATAATGAAAAAGACACAAAAATACACACATCTCTTTAAACTGGGTTGGGCAGTTCGCTGTATCAAACACTGTCCTAGGAGAAGACTAATTATCTCTCTGCTGAAAGAAACAGGTGTGAGACCCTACCCCTTCTTTTGAAGTTATGTTGCATAGAGAAAAGTTGTTGCTCTGACTGAGTGAAAGCCTATTAAGAGGGTATACAACAGCCTTCCATTGGCCATACTGGTTAGTGATGATGGGAATGGCAGTAGTGAGCATACTATTTGCATTTCTTATCCCCCATGGGAATATCACGTAATATGCCTACATTCTTATTGCCAATGCAATAAGATGCAATTTTATCCTGGTTGTGCTTTTTATACTGTATTTTGTAATTGTGCTTTTAACCTGTTGGTTGTTTTATTGTGGTTTTAATTTTTGTGAACCGCCCAGAGAGCTTCGGCTATTGGGCGGTATAAAAATGCAATAAATAAATAAATAAATAAATAATGCAGCTATGTTTGCAGACTTCTTGCCTCAAATCGCTGTCTCTCTGTCGGTATTCCCATGAAGATTCAATTAATGGATTAGGACTACCCCAAAAGAAGGCCAGAACTCATATCAAACCCAGAACTGGAGTCCTAGTCGCTGCTAGGACCAGGAACAGATTGCACCAGGTGTTGCTGGTACATCCAGTGGGGAAAATAGTGGTTGCAGATGCATATTAGCACACTGTGGCACAAACATAAAGGCATGGTTTTATATTAAATGTATGCTAATATGCAGCTGGCCTATGTTGTCTGCGAGGTGCAGCAAGTTGGTTGTACCACCAGGATTTGCTAAAACAGGCATACAGTTGGGATTGCTAACTAGTGCAAGAACTGTGCTGGCATCTTTCTCCTCCATGGCTTTGAATCTTTCCTTTCCTGATATCCCATAACACACATACCCATGCCCCCTATTATTCTGTTTTATTATCTCCACCTTCCTTTAAACCATTTTGGGCACTATCTTTTTTGGTGCAAAGGTGGGATACAAATCAAATAAACAATAAAAAAATAACAAAGCAACTAGTTCCCACTTCCCAACCAGGTCACTCTATGCTCTGACCAGCAAGCCTCCCTCTGCAGTCTTTCCTCCCAAATGATCGTAGCCCCCCTCCACCTATACTCATTATAACTTTTTGCCTGTAAACAAAGAAACATGCTGGTAGCATTTAAGTTAGGAACGACTTTGAAAACTTCTTGATAAAAAGGATTATATTTTGCAGTTTAAACTATAATAATAATAATAATAATAATAATAATAATAATAATAATAATAATAATTTTATATCCTGCCTTTCCCCCAAAACTGGACTCAAGGTGGCTTTACAAATTAAAATATGTACATTTAAAACAAATAGAGATATACAAAAATTAAAACAATAATTAAACAAGCTACAATATTAAAACATTTAAAATATGAATAATTTTTTAAAAATCCAATATATAAACAGTGCATAAATAGAGGTCCAGGCTACTCCCCAAAGGCCAGCCGAAACAAAAAAGTTTAGCCTGCCATTGGAAAAAACACCAGGGAGGTAGCCAGTCTAGCTTCCCTAGGAAGGGAGTTCCAGAGCCCTGGGGCAGCCACCGAGAAGGCCCTCTCCTGCGTTCCCACCAGGTGTGCCTGTGATGGCAGTGGAACCGAGAGAAGGGCCTCTCCTGAAGATCTCAGAGGACAGGCACGCTTGTAAGGGAGAATATGGTCTTTCAGATAACCTGGACCTGAGCTATATAGGGCTTTATAGGTCATAACCAGCTGTTTGAATTGTGCCCAGAAACAGACTGGAGGCCAGTGGAGATGTTTTAACAGGGCAGTTGTATGCTTCCTGTAACCAGCCTCGGTCAGCACCCTGGCTGCAGCTCTTTGAACCAGCTGAAGTTTCTGAACACTCTTTAAAGGCAGCCTCACGTAGAGCATATTACGGTAATCCAATCGGGATATAACTAAGGCATGTGTCACTGTGGCCAGGTTGGACATCTCTAGGAACAGGTGCAGCTGGTGCACTAGCCACTGCCAAAACCTGGGCATCCAGGCACAGGGCTGAATCCAGGGAGTACGCCGAAGCCACGAATCATACTCCCCTTGTCCAGTTCTCGGGAGGCATTAATCACTCCACTTACCCACGCGGCCAGTCCTCTCTGGCTGCTTTTATGAGCCAGGAAGGGCAAGGATCTAGCAAATATGTGGTGGCACTCACCTCTCCAAGGATCCTGTCCATATCCTCAGGCTGAACAAACTGAAAAGTATCCAATAACACTGGTGCCAACTTTGGCAGGTGCCAAAGTTACACCCACTGGGTCTGTATCAACTATAGCGTCCAAGTCAGAGTGGATCCAAGCGGTTTTGTCTGCAAAGTGCTGGGCAAATTGTTCACAGCAGGCTGCCGACGGGTCTGAATTCTCCTCTTGGGGGCCAGAATGTAAAAGGCCCCTGACCACCTGAAACAGCTCTGCTAGATGGCTCTTTGCAGACGCAATAGTGGCAGAAAAAATATTAGGTTTTTTGCTGCCTGTAGTACCACAGAGTAGGTCTTCAAATAGGCTCTAGCCTGTGTTCGATCGGATTCACTCTGAGTTTTCCGCCAATGTCGCTCTAGTCGCCGCCTCACTCCTTTCATCACTACCAGCTCCCTAGAAAATCAGGGGGCTGGTGTGGCTCCACTTTATGAGAGAGGATGCTCAGGGGCAATCATGTCCACTGCCCTGGTCGTTTCCCCATTCCAGAGATAAGACCAGGGCTTTGACAGAATCACCTGCTGAGGCAACAGGAAAATCCCCAAGAGCCATCAGGAAACCATTTGGATCCAGCAGCATCCTTGGGTGGACCTACTTAATTGGTCCTCCACCCCTGCAGAGATTCTGAGCGCCAGCAAGCCTAAACCCCACCAGGTAGTGATCTACCCACGACAACGGAACAATATAAAGTTCCTCCACTCTCATATCACTATTATTATTATTATTATTATTTATTTATTTATATAGCACCATACCCCGCCCAACACACAAAACAAGGTCCAGAGTGTGCCCAGCAGCAAGGGTGATGCCAGATACCGTTTGGGACAGATCTATGGTTGTCATGGCAGACATGAAGTTCTGACAGGGCAGCCTCAGCATAAATATTGAAATACCCCAGCACAACAAGCTGGAGGGACTTCAACACCAGCCGCGGGACTACCCTGGCTAGCTCAGGAAGGGAGACTGTTGAGCAGTCGATGGACGGTACTTCAACAGAATCCCTATTCTGTCCGGGCACCCACCCTCAGGTACACACACTCGAACCCTGTAGACTGTGGGTCAGGGCACCTGGTCAGTGGGATGGAATCCCAATAGATCACTGCCACTCCACCGCCCCGCCCCCCAGGCCTTGTCTGCTGCTGGACAGAACCCTGGTGGACAAAGCTTCGTCCAGCCAGGTCTCTGTGATACAGGCCAGGTCGGCATGCTCATCTAGGATCAAGTCCTGGATAGCAGTTGTTTTACCTTTCACCAACCTGGCGTTCACCAGCAGCAATTTCAACCCAGGGGGTCTGTGGCCAGAGCCATCCAGGTTATTTGAGTATGGGAGGCACCTCAATTTGGTGAACTTTGCTTGATGGGTGAAATCAGGTGTGTTGGTTCCTCTATCACCATGTCTGCTAAAATCATATGCTTTTTGCCCCCCACAGATAATTACATTAAACTCTCATTTTGTAAGAGGAGCTGGGGCTGAAGGCTTTACTTTTTGATTCCTAGTAATGCTGAGGGTGGCTGAGGGCCAGCTCTATGCTGGTATTTTTCTTGCAGGGTGGGGGAAGAAGAGGAATAAAAGCAGATGGATTTGTCAGCAATCCAGGAGATTTATGGAACAGACAAATTCTTCCATCTCTGTTAATCCTCCCCTGATATAGAGGATTTCCCTGCCATTAAATGATAGCTTTTGAGAGTGAGACAAAATGCCTTTCCGAGATGCTGCAATACAACTAACGGCAAGCTTTGGAGGAACAAAGGGCAGTGCTGCTATCATTCTGACAAGTAAGGAAGGTCTTTTTCTGCTTTGATTCTGCTTTTCTTGGACAGTCCAGTGGAGGAAAGATTGTTGCAATTGGTTACATAGGCAGCCCTTATAATAACTTTGATTATATTTCATCCTGCTGAATATTGGACAACTATTTGAGAGTGAGTCCCAATGACCTTAGGTGAGAGCAACTTTACCACTGAGTAAACATGTAAATGATTGGATTGTTAGACTGTCAAACAAGACATCTGATGGAAAGGTCAATTAAAAACTAAAGGAAATGAAAGATCAGTTTCTGTCAAGCTAATAGCACTTGAAAAATATTAACAAGGCAAGTGATAGTTATAAGTTATACTTCCATGCTTCTGTCTGTTTTTAGATTTTGGAAGATAATTTGCCAGACCTGAGATGCCACTAGAGAATAATCAGGGTAATGTTTGTCATCATTTTAAATGGTAAGTAGACTTTTCATTCTGTGAGATTCCATAGCAATTTTTACAACTAGCAGTACACAGCACATTTATTTTGAAAGAGTTTGTCACATTTCTGTTAACTGTCCAGTGAAGGCAGTTTTAGAATTCAAATTATAGAATTTCGCAAGATCAATATACAGAATTGTAGCATTTATTAATCATAATAACAAAATCTGTATTTTTGTTGTTGCTGTGCTGCAGCCATTAATTTCAGTAATGTACAGACATCAACCTTTTGTTTTGTTTTGTCTTGTCTGTTATATTGATTAGACAAGTGTGAAAACCTCTTAAGCTCTTTGACACAAAACAAGGGAAAATGTATCCATCTGCTGGCCTGCTACTTTTCAATTTAGTTTAAGCATTTTTTTTCCTTTCTAAGACTAGCAAAAATGGATGCCTCCTGCAACAGTCAAATTAGGATTCAGAGTTTTAAGAAGTGTAAAAATTTGATGTTGAAACTGGGGCTTTGGTTAAGAACAATTTATTAAAATGTGAAGACAAAATACTGCTTATTTCTCATTTCTTTATTAATGAAGAAAATGATGATGGTGATGATGATGATAATTTCCTGATATAAATTAGGATAAAGAAAATAGATCCAGTTTAGAACAGTGAGTTCTTTACCTCAGGTTAGTGGTCCTTCGATTTAGACTTTCCATGCAAATGAAGGGAAGATAAACTCGCCCCTTCAGGTAATTTATAATTTGCAAACAGTTTTGTATGAATGGCACTTAAATAGACAGTAGATTATATTATAACTGTGCAGATAGGTCATTTTGAATATGGATTGCTGTAAAATAACATTTGGTGCACACAATTCTAGGCCTATGCACAAAGTGTACCCCTACCCACTTGAAATAGTTGTGAGCCTTTAGATGCTGATGTCTTGTTGCCACTACCCCTTCCTCACAATGCAAATATGATATGCAACAAATGAATTTTGAGAGTGGTGTGAGGAGTGGACTGCTAAGTCTCGTCTGAGATTACTGAGAAAAGTTGCACCATATGAATCATGGCCTGCATCTCTGTGATGTTGCAGAGGGTTTGGGATGACAAGCTCTCCATTCACACAGAACGAAGCTTGGAAAGAACCAGAGCACCAGCATATCCATTAGGACTGGGGAAGATTCCTGTCTGAAACCCTGGAGTCAATGCAACCTATACTGTGCTAGATGGACCAATTTTATGGCTCTGCATAAGGCAGCTTTCTACATTCCCTTGGCCAACTCTCAGTCTAGCAGGGGGCAGGGAAGAGATAGCCCTCCAGATGTTGCTGGACTCCAGCTTCCATCAATCCCAGCCTAAATGGAGAGGTAATCCAACATTTGGAGGGCCATAGGTTTCCCAGCCCTGCACCGTAGTATTTGAGCCAAAGTTGCAGTTGTGAGTGAAGTATGGCTTTTGCCACTGCTGTTAGAAGCAGCCTGAAGCAACAGTGGCATCTCTGGCAGGAGGGAGCTTTGGAACCCTTCTAGTTCCTTCCTGCTCATCCTGAGTTATTATTATAACTTATTTTATCTAGGGTTGCCAGACTTAATATGATTTATTGTACTTGGGGACAATAATATAATTTATTGTCCTTTATTGTCAGAGAATGGGCAGATTTATGTTCTAAACCAATTTTCTGGACTTTCACGGTGAGAAATAAAGTACGACCTCAAGCTGCCTACTGACAATGAGCAAACCTGGTTTGTGCCCAGGAAATGTCAAGAACTGCAGCAAACAACTTCACCCTTTACATTCCCATGAGCAACTGATGCTTTTGTGTAGGAGGGAAAAGTGGTTCTGGAAATATGCTGCTCATTTGCTTAATCTATCATCTGTAAACCGGCTGGAGCAGCATTCTGGTCAGGGAAGCACACCTGCAGCAAAGCAGGGGCTCTGCTTGAGGAACGTCCCTCCGGAGGGCGCTTCGCCCAGGATCGCATGCTGTTGGAGTAGCGGCCCTTCTCCTGATGACACTTAGCCTGCAGAGGGCTGGGTGAGGGGTCATCGAGAAACAGCGTCCCACTCCTGATTCAGATCAGATGAAAAACGCTCGCGAAACCTCAGTCCTGCTTTAGTTTTTCTTGTCCAGGGCTAGAGAAGACTTATACAGGGAATCTACAGAACATTTTAGGCAAACCTCGTTCCATAGCATTTTGACAGCAGTCACAACTTTGCTAATTTTTTGACTCCTACAAGATGGACGAGTTTCAATAAAATAAGGTATTTACTTTGTAAAAGGAAGCATTAACCCTTTCAGGAAGTAAGAATAACTAACTTACAGGAATTTGCTATATATGTGGGTTTCCCTCATTGCAGGCAGAAAAAAAATGGTGAGCACTTTTGTAGATTGTTTTTAAAAGCTGAATGCATTTAATTTAGTTGCAATGCTTTGGCCTGATGCATTACTTTTGTATTAGGTTGGGAATGAAGTTAACACACATTCCCAAGTGTTTCTGAATATGTAGTACTTCAATATTTGCTGCTAATAGCTCATTAATTTATGGCAATAAATGGTTTGCTCAAACACTCTAGAAAACACTATTGAAGATGTGTGGCGCTATGACAAGATAACCTGGCACAGTGAGTTGCCTTGTAATATAACAACGTTGCTGCCTTCCACTTCACACGCTCATCACTTCTAGCTGGGGTGGGCAACTTGTGGCCTTCCAAATATTTTGGCCTACCAGATATTTTGGCCTACAACTCCCATCAGCCCTCACCACTGGCTATGCTGGCTTGGGCTGATGGGAATTGCAGGCCAAAACATCTGGAAGGCTAGAAATGGACCACCCTTGACCTACAGTTATCCTTTGGCTAGCCTGTTTGCACTATGCTTATGAAAGGTTTCTCTATTCCTTTTCCAGCTTTACCCAATCCATAGAGTCCCAGGCTTGGTTCCAGCTACAACCTGTACAAATGGATCACAGCAAGAGGAAACATTACTGCTCGGGGAAGGGAAAATTCCCTAATTCTGTGAATTGGAGGAAGTCCTTTCACCAGAAATATCCCAAAGAGGAACTATTGGATTGGGTAGAGAAACTATATAATACCACATAATCTGAGGAGGGTTTAAACACACACACACACACTATTCAGTTTCTTGAAACTTTATAGAACCCTTTCCCAGATCGTTTCAATCTCATTTATTAACATTGGATTACTAAATGCTAGATCCATTAGTTACACAAATAAATCAGAATCTTCTGTGTTTTGATATTGATGGTGTTCACTAAACTGTTCTCTCTCTCTCCCTCCCTCTCCCCCCTCCCTATCTTCTCTCATTTTACTTGGGCCTAATGCTGGTGCATTTACTTGCCAGTCTTACTTTGCATCCCCCATGTCTATTCTGTGTGGGCCTGTGTCCGCTCCTGTCCCCCCAACTGTGTGTGCACGCAAGAGAGGAGCTGCTCCGTCCTTTGTGACCGTGCTGGTCTTACACGGATCCCTAGGGAGTTTCCCTGTGAAGCCTACTCTATTAACCTGGATAAAAATAGCATCAAATTCCTCTCTGAGAGGGCATTTGGTACCCTCCCGTCCCTCAAATCCCTTTCGTTAAGCCACAACAACATATCCTTTATCACTCCTGGAGCTTTCAAAGGGCTAGCTAGCCTGGCAGAGCTAAAAATGGCCCATAATGAATACATTCGGTATTTGCATACTAGGACTTTTGGTTCTCTCAAGAGACTAGTCAGACTGGACTTGGCGGACTGCAACCTTTTCAACATCCCAGACAGGATTTTTATAGAGCTTCCAGCCCTTCAAGAACTCTTTTGTTTTCAGAACAACTTCCGAAGGATTCCAGGAGCAATACGAGGGATGGAGAATTTGACCCATGTTTATTTGGAGAAAAACAAGATAGAAGCGGTGGCTTATAATTCTCTCCTGGGTCTGACCCGACTGAAATATCTCAATCTGCAAGACAACAGAATAAATGTAATTCATGACAGAGCTTTTCAGGATCTTCAGAAAATGGAGTATCTTTATTTAAATGACAACTTCATCAGTGATCTTCCTGAGAACTCCTTTGATGGTCTGCGGCATCTCAAGATGCTTAATATTGGAGGTAACTTGCTCAGGAATGTCTCAAATACCTGGTTTCGGGACCAGTTTGAACTGGAAGTATTGTATTTGGACAGAAACCGGATCAGCTATATTCAAGAAGGCACTTTTGAAAACCTTACGAGCTTGGTGTCTTTGCACTTGAACAGTAACAACCTAACCACCATGCCTTTTTCAGTCTTCCAACCTGTCTACTTCCTAGGAAGACTCTACCTTTTCCGGAACCCCTGGGAGTGTGACTGCAGGATTGAGTGGCTGAAAGAGTGGATGGAGAATTACAGACTTGTTAGGGATATTCCTTGTGCCTCCCCATCCTCTGTTGCTGGTCTTGACTTGACTGATGTTTTTTTTGAGAGAACATCTGAAGGTTTCTGTCTTGACCCAGAGGAATTAAATGTCACAGCTTACAGTCCTTTTCCAACTGGAGAACCACAAACTACCACAGAGAACAAGTTCAATAGCCTTATCTCCAAATTTCTGCTCCAGAAAGGCCTTTCAGAAGAAGTGGTAAACACCACAGAAAGTTTTATCAACACTACCTTGTTAGATGGATTGACTAACAAGGCATCTTTTGGATTAGGGAAGTGTAATATCAAACTAATATGTTCTTTTAATCTTTGGCTGTTTGTTATAGCAGGTAAATAGCTCAAAGCAATGCTAATGGGTTTTGTACAGGATAGAAGTGAAGCTACTACCCACAGAACTCAGCCTTGGATGAGGCAAAGAGTTCTCTGTGGTTGATGTACAAAGATTTCTATGGTTTAGTACACATTTAGATCTAGATATCTGGTCTGGACCCATCTTTTAATTAGGTCCAGGTTCACAGAGACAATACTAATTTATAAATGGTGCTGCATTCAGTGATTTCTGCCTGATTTCTGGTACCAGTCTTCCAGAAGGGTGACTCCAAAGTCAATCAGCTGCAGAAAGTGTAATCCAAATTTACATTGACATGAGAGAAGGTTAATAATATAATTGCTGTTCTAGTCATGTTTTGTAACACAAACTACTAGGGAAGAAAGCAAGAAGAATGGTGACCTACTAGGAAGAGTTCAGAGAATGGACTCATTAGTCAACTCGACCCCTACAATTACAAATTTTCTATGTGATTAGCAGAACAGTTTAAGTGTTCTGTATGTGGGGTTTCTATCATCATTGCACCCCCCAAAGAAGGGGGGGTGAGGACCTGCAGCTATTAAAATACTAAGAGAAACAAAAGGGGCATTTACTTTATATAGATCTCCTGCATCTGATAATAAATTTAGCAAGATGGAAATGCAATAATCCTGTTGTTGGTTGTCATGGTTTCCTTCTCTTTCAAAGTTCTTATAAGCACATTTCTCCCATGTATATGTAGATAAATTCCACAACTTGTACAAAAGACTTTTCACTTGCTCTGCTACGCTTACCTTGGAGAGCACCTCACCATTGCCACACCATAGTTGCAGTACTGAGAAAGAGTGAGCCCATTCATGGCCCACATTCAGTTCTCAGGAGAAGATTAGGTAACTATTTAAAAATGTAACACTTCAAAGTTGCCTTCATTTGTGTTTCATTTTTATCTGCTCGAGTTCCACTGGAGCTACATCCAAAGTGAGACACACAATAGTGAAGACCACAATAGCTTGTTGTGTCAGAACTGGCATTCATGGTATAAAACATGTTACTCTATTAAGATTCATACAATGGAAAGTTATAGAATATTGAAATTCTCAGAATTACAGGACTATTATAGTATGAACGCATACATAATAATTACATAATTGTGGTTATAAGCTGATACACAATTACTGGAGCTTCACATGTTCAACTTCCCATGTGATTAGCCATCACTGATTATTGATTGACAAGAAATTACTCTAAATGAGTTGGAAGGCAATAAATTAGTTCTGATACAATGATGATGTTATGCAGATAGAAGTTACTTCTGTGTATGGATTTATGTGTATGGACATGAAGAGACTGGGCATGGATACCCATCCTCATTGCAATGCCTGCATTTGTATGATACACATCCATTTTGCTCTACGATGTGTGTTTGAGGGTGCGCACTTGCACTCATAATGGGAATGTGCACCCCTACCACTGCCTCAGGCTGCTGCTATGCCATATGCAACTACGGTCCTTTCTACACTTAAGCGTTATCCCAGGAAAATGGAGGGATCATCCCTGCCTGCTCCCGGGATCCCCTGTGTGGCATTTGGATGCACAGGAACGATCCCAGGATATAGGGCTGGTGTAGACATGCCCTATATTTCAGCAGGACTTCATATACTGGTTATTTCTTAGCACTGAATGTGATAATGAGACCTATTCAGGGGTTATAGTTCTTACATTTCCAAACATGGATAAGTGCTGATTTTAAAAATGGTGGATGCTACAAATCCTACCCACCCTGTCAAATCACTCCTACCATGGCTCCATCCACCCAAAGTTCCTTGTACATGCTCCATCCCAGTTCCATCAATGGAAGCCCCTCCTAACAGCCATGATAGCTAAATGGAACTTTTATGTTCAGAGACAATATATCTGGGAATACCAGATGAGATGTTGAGAACAAATGAGAAGAATGCTATCCTCATTCTCTACTTAATAAGCTTCCTAGACAGCTTTGGCTGGTTACTGTGGGAAACCAAGTGCTGGTCTAGTTGGAGACAAATGAGAAGAAGGCAGAGATGGGGTTTGAGTCAAGCCACTCTTAATCCTACAGTTTTAATCCAATCAACTGCTTGTTTAGACAGAAGAGATATCTGTCTTCTGCATAGCAATAAGTAAGAGTATAAAGCAGATGTGGGTCTGAGCTCAAAAACCCAACTCCCTCAAATTTGTCTTTCCAAAACTTGTGGTTTTTTTTTTACTCTGCATTAGCTGCAGTGTTGTGCTCTGAATTGCTCTCCCCAAAGACATCCACATGTCTTTCAGAGACAAAAAGAAATGAAATTCAGATGGCTCCACATTGTAATACTTCAAACATTTTTTCATGCAACACATTAACTTACAGTACTCCCTACCGTAAGGTCTGGTATCCATCTAGTTTATATTGCTGTAATTTAAAAAGGGATTGGATCTATATTTTTTTGTCTATCCTTTACCGATGGTAGATGAATGGAGCCCTGAGGTTCAGATTCAGTTTACATCAAAATGTATGGATATATTGGGGATAAAGAATGGGAGTGCCATCATTTCTTTCATGTCTGGCTTGTATACTTCTAGAAGCTAGTGGCTGCTCTTGGAAACAGAACATATGACTGGGTTCAGATTACACAATAGTCAACTGTTGCTTAAATAGCCAACTGTAGACTATTGTGTCGCGTGTTGAGCATTTTACACACAACAGTTGGTTATTTCTGGGTGTGCAGAGTTGAATATCTGCTCAACCATTAATTATTGTGTCGTGCGTCAGGCTCTGTCAAATATTTCACGTGCCTATCGAGTCCTGAGGCAAGAGCAGCAGAAACCTCTGCCACTCTTGCCCAGCAGGGCTCTATAGGGATGTGTCAGCCTTCCCAGGAAGTGCATGGGGAGCTGCTGATTGGCGGTTCCCCACACACTTCCTCCCGCCCCATGAGCCATTTGGATATTGGCTTGAGAGGATGGAAGTGGCAGAAGATCCTAGCATTCCCACTGGCCACCATGTGATGAACGAGAGCAGAGTGGAGGACACTTTCTAGACAGCCTTCTAACAGTCTTCTGAGTGTCTTCCTCTGCCATGCCCCATATCCATAAACGGTGAATGAGGGCGTGGCGGAGGATGCTCTCCTGACAGGTTGTCAAGAGAGCATCCTCCTCTGCCACGCCCTTGTTCACCACAAAGTGGTGGTGGATTGGGGACGGGACACTAGGATCTCCTGCCACCTGAGAGCAGCAGGAAGTCCTAGTGTCCCCTGTCCCCATTCACCAGCACTTTCCTACAGAGGAAGACGCAGAAGAGCTGCTGAAGAGCTTTTCGCTGCTTCCTGCCCCTTCAGCACAAAGAATGTTCTTTGTGCTGAAGGGGTGGGTGGCATCAAGAGCAGCTCTCTGACAGCTCTCCTGTGTCTTTCTTCGTGGCGTTTCGATATGGAGAGCAGGAACCAGCACTGCCATTCAGTGGGGAGGGTGGAATGGGAGTGGGGGAGAGCAATACTCAACCATGTGTTAATAGTCAACTTCATGGTTGACTGTTACCATGTCGTGTTGGGGGTACCCCAAATAGTCATCCGCAGAGTTGACTTTTAACACTTGGTTGACTGTTGTGTCGTCTGAACGCGGCCCCTGGCTAAATGGACCTTGGCCTCACCCATCAGGGATTTTCTTATGTTCTAATGCAACAGCCAATTACAAATATTTTCTTTTTTTACAGATTTTCTCATACTGACACCTCCCCCCAAATTTATCCTTCAGTTAGTTCAATTGCCCTCCCAGATTCCCCTATAGAGGAAACAAACACCAATTTCAAAAATTATGTTAAAAATCCATTTGTCTCAAATCACTCAAGTCATTTCAGCTGTTCTTTAGTCTAACATTTCTCCACAGGATTGTGGCTCTGAGGTCAGGGCTTGAGGAAGGGGGTCTAAATCCACCTTGAGTGCCATTATTTTGGTACAAAGGCAAGATACAAATAAAATAAATGAATAAATACCCAAGCCAAACCCCAGTGGTTGCCACTGGCGTTCTGCAAGGCACCAGCCCTCCACCAGAGCCCCTTTGATGGGGCTCAGACAAAGCTGTAGGCACTGGATGAAGAGGTGAAGAGTGTAGACTGCTATAAGCTATACAGCATGGAGGAACATGCTTGTAATCATGCAATACAACAGTTATACTTGCTGCTTTTTACATCCTAAATCTTTATAAAATATCTGTATACATACATATTTTATAGATGCTAATATTCATGTGGCATTTGGCGGGGGCAGGGAATCAGCAAATATACATTTCCCTTGGAAAACGTTAGTATGTGTTACTCAATACACTGTGCCTGATTTTAGATGTCTACAAACTGGGAACATATTTATCCTGCCTTTAGTTTTGGAATTTAAAAAAACCCCCATACCCCATGGTTAGTTGTAAGAGAAAAAATAAAAATGGAACATTCAAATCCTAAAAGGTAAAATTTTGACTTGAAATCTTAGATTTTATTAATCTGATGTTATTATGATTAAAACATATACATAGAAGTACCTGGAACTTGTACTGTATGGCTTAAAACTATTCAAAACACACCCCAACCTAAATATACAAGCCGGGGGGGGAGAAGGCTGATTAAAATATCCCTACAGAAAAGAGCCAGTAACGTCTATAATTGTTATTATATGGATAACTGGAAAAACAACAGATGCTTTTAAAACAGGGATTTTAAAAATCCTTGACTATGCTTGTCAAATATACAAGCCAGTCACGAAAGTCATTCTTCACTCTTTATTAAACATGACAGGTGTTGTTAATGGCTGAGGCCTCAACTAATGCTGACCCCTTTCCTAACGAGATTTTATATGGTTTAAACACATGCATGCATGGTCTTTTTTTTCAAAGTGGCAACCATAGTGAGAAATAATGACTGATTTGGTGGTACATGAATTGATGGACGTGTATTGATTGCCTCTTCCTAGCCTAGCTGCTGTTGAAAGTTGTAGAATTCCCAGTCCGTTGTTTGACTACCTTACAAAACAGAATTTCATGCTGCTCTGTGTGGTTCTATTCTTGTTCAACTCAACTATGCAAAGAAAAATCCCATGAGAGCAGCAGTAGCAACAAGTGGTTTTGGGTGGAGTGTTAAATACATCCAAATCAAGAAATATTGGTAAATACAAAGAGTTATATGATATTTTTTCCCAGTGAATCAAGGGGCCAGATGGTTTGATAACTACTTGATTGATCTGTTCTGTGCACTACATTCACGGACTTTGGATTTCCAGGCTATTTATAAATGTAATAATCTTCTTAAATGCTAAATTCAACTGCGTATTATAAAAGGTCCCCCTCCATTCCAAAGCCTGTATCAGTGAAATGCTGTAGATTAAGTTGAGGATTTCTGTGGGGAAAACATTGTTCATCATGTGGCTTGAAGTTTGACTGCAGAAACTGGATAAAAGTGCTGGCATGATCAGGACTACTGGTTCATTTACATTCTTGTATACGTCTTTATTTTATATTATACATTTAGAAACTGCTTTTATTGACGTTTTCTGCTTCAAGATCCTTAAGCTAAAGATACTATAGTAGTTGTAACGTGCCTGCGGGTGCCAAGTTGCTTATGCAACCCCCACTTGGGGTTGTCGTGTCATGCTCACCCAGCAAGTGTGGGTTATGCTTAGGAAAGAAGGACCACAAGAGACTTATGGACCTATGGAGATTCACATTGTACTTTTCAAACAAGTCAAATTATGTTTCTACACTGGTTCTGTGGGTGCACAACATGCAGAGAGTGGATAGGCAAGATTACGTGAACCTCTTTCCCTTGGGTGTCATATCCACAACAGCATGCAATAGGTTTAAACATATTTAAGTGATACCGTGCCAACATACGTTTATATCCTACCACACATAATTTATGCCCTTTTGTTTTTTTTAAAAAATGTGGGGAAGTTCTCCATGGCATTGTTATATAGCTGAAAAAGCTCCCCAATGGGAAAATCAAAAGTTAGTCTTTTAGCAGGAGACTTCAAGATAAAAACAAGATCCTTGAAAGGTCCATCCAAAAGCAGACAATGGTGGGCTTTAAGGATAAAGCCAGCATCTTGAATTGAGTCAAGGAACAAACTGGTAGCCAAGTAAGAAGGCAGCTCCCATTGGTACCCTCGGCCCTTCCTAAAGAGCAGTACAGTGCTTTAACTTGGAGGTGACAAGAACATGGACAACTGAAGCTAGGCCCAAACTTTCCAGGAAAGGGGCACGTTGAAGGCGTTAAAACATTCTTGATGACAGCCATCACCTGAGCATCCAGATACTGGTCTGGGTCCAAGAGTACTCCTAAATGGTGAACATATTGCAATCCATTCCCAATGTAACCTAACCAGAAGTCCCAACATCCTTGGCTGGATTAACTTCATCCAATCCAAAAGTGCTGCCAGACACTGATTCAGAACTTTCTCTGCTTCCCTCGGATCAGCAGATGGAAACAAGAACAAGCCATGTGTCATCAGCAGATTGTCACCCCAGCTTGAATCTCTTCAGGCTTTTTGGTAAAATTCTCCCCTCTTTGTTGCTGTTTCTTTACATTAAAAAGATACTAGAATTTTTAAAAATCATAGGGTATCATTTATATAGAGTTAACAATAATTTCAGTCCTAGTGATGGTTTTCTAGTATTATGGGTGTAAAAATTAAGGGTGGGTTAAATCTTAATTTGCTTTTTTTGCCTACACAGACCTAGAACACAACCTTTTGTGAATTTAAACTTTTTATGACAAACATGAGCATAGAAAATAGAGTTGCTTCACTAGCGAAATTATTTTCATTGAAGAGTGTGGATGAATTACTATGCTAATTTGGATTAATCTAGAATACCTGCAATAAAATCAAACCTGATGCATTGAGCAAATTGGATGTTGGTGTATTTTTGACATTTTAAAGCTTCTATTGGGCTGTACTTGTTCTTCTTGAATGCTTGTGTTGACTGAAGCATACCTCTCACTTGTAAGGTTGTCTGTGCCTAGTTTGCATTTGTTTCAGGAATAGACAAGACATTGACAGCAAACACTCCAAAATTGTATGGTTTGTTGGGCTTTTATAGAGTTGGAGGGGTTCTTGTAGGTCATCTAGTCCAATCACCTGCTTGATGGAGGAAATCCTGGGCTAGAGTATCCCCAACAGATGTCTATCCTGTTTCTCTTTGAAGACCTCCAATGAGGGAGATTAGAACTTTGTTAAATTGGTATCTTTTAACATACAGAATCAACCATTCAGCTAAATAAATCCATGGTAGCAAGCCTGAGGCTCTGCCTCTCAACTGAGATCAGACACCAGACAGTAAGCAAATAATTTATCAGAGGATTTCAAACAACTACTGCAAGATAAGTATTGACTAATGCAGCCTTTCCTAGCCTGGTACCCTTCAGATGTGTTGGATGATGGCAGTCTAGCATATCTGGGGAGCACCAGGTTGGAAAAGGCTGGGCCAGTGCTTCAAGTATCCTTGCCGCTCACAATTGAGCAGGGGTGGAGAAACTCAAAGCAGGATGGGTTGGACCCAGATTTACAATTGGTAGAAATCCTCTAATGCGAAACAAAGGAGGGAAAGACAATTTTAGCTACTCTCTCCTTCCCCTCAGCTCACTGAAAAGCTTCTCCAAAGTGTTGAACAACGTGCAGGACAGCATGAGAAGCAGTGCAGGGGACTGCAGGGGGAAGGGGAAATGGATGAAAAATACTCCCCCCCCCCCCGGACGCTAGGCCTGGGATCAAATCTATTTCACAGGAACCTAAGTGTCCATTGGTGCCAGTTGAAGCGATTTATCTCAGCTTTATTGCCATACAAGGGGCTTGCTGCTGGGGAGGGAAAGGCTTCTGTCCTCCCCACATGCTGCAAAACCTCCCTCTCCCATCTCTTCCCATATATATGCTTGAGATGATCTGAGCAGAGTGTAAATTAAATTCTTCAGTTATTTTATTTGAGATGACTTGGACAAGAATCTAATTGGCTGGCTTTGTCTCATGTGAAATCCCAATAAATCTTCATAATTATTTTTAAATTTGCATATATAGATATAAAGTAACAGATGCAGATTTGTGTCCTACAGGCCAGGACTTCTTCACACATTGCACAGTTAGGAATTCGCTACCACAAGAAGTAGTGAGGACCAGCAATTTAGATGGCTTTAAAAGAAGGGAAGGGAAGGCTATCAATGGCTACTGCTCCTGATGGCTATGTGCTACTTCCAGTATCAGGCAGCAAGCCTATAGACACCAGTTTCTGGGGAACATGGGTGGGTGATGTTGCACCCATGTTCTGCTAGGAGATTCCTAGTTAACAGTTGGTTGGCCACTGTGTGAACAGAGTGCTGAACAAGATGAACCTTTGGGCCTAATCTACACCAAGCAGGATATTGCACTCCGAAAGCAGTATATAAAAGGCCCATTGACACATACCATATACCAGTTTCATAGTGCAATATCCTGCTTGGTGTAGATTAGGCCCTGGTCTGATCCAGCATGGCTCTTATGTTCTTAGGCCCCAAATCTTCTAAGTGCCTAGGAAATACCCATAGCCTCTCTCTGGTGGGAAGCCTCCACTGGGTCTCTGTCTGTTCTCTGATGGAAAAGTCCATTCTGTTCGTGAAATAGCCACACTGAACCAACCTAATTACATCAAATCATGCATTTTTACTTACAAATTTTCAGGGAGGAAAGAAGTGGGGCTGCTGTTTTGTGCAGCAGCCACATGATGCAAGAACACTGAAACACTGGCTAATAGGGAGGTCTATCAACCACATCCGTTTTTCAGAAGTGGATGGATGGCATTATTTGTCATCCAATTAAAGGCCATTAGCTGCAACATGACAAAGAGAACTATCTTCCAAACTTGAATGAGATTAATCCAATGAAATTGGTTTTTTAATGTTTCTGTGTATCACACATGGGAATGCATTTAGGTGGGATCAGAGTAGATGTGGACATAGGCACAAATGTTCCTTGGGATGAGGCATAGTTAGAGATTACAACAAGGTCCGAGACAACTAAATTAGCTACTGTTGCAGTGTACCCTCTTATTCCAATCCCAGTGGTATTTTGAGTTGTTTTTGAGGTGAGTTCAAAATGAAGGTAAGAATAATAAAAATGGAAGTGTTCGTGTGCTGCAGTTTCTGAGTACAATTTGAATAGTGGTGCTGATCTTTAAAGCAATAGATGGCTTGGGGTGATGGTACCTGAAAGATTGCTTTTGTCCACCTCAGCATGGCTGTACAGTACGCTATCACTGGAGCTTCCTTTTCTTGTTGACCCTACCAAATGAGCTGTGGTGATTGGCAATTGGAGGGAGCACCATCTTGCATCTTGGTGGTGGTGCCGTGCCTATGGAGACTCTCCCCACTCCCTCCCCCGGCTTTTAAAGACAGTGGGTTGATTTGCATGACACAATTGCCCACTGTGGCTTAATTTAGGCACAGGGGCTATTGCATTGAGCTGGGAGCTTATGGGTGCCATTTTTGCAGGGCGCCCACAGGCACCCAGCTTACTGTGGCTTGTTGTGTTGTACGAACCTGGTCAGAATGGCTTGTTGGGAGTGGGCAGCAACCCAACAACAGCCGATGGCTTATTTGAGGGTTGCCGCCCACTCCAACAAGCCATGCCACCCAGGTCTGCACAACACAGCAGCTTGGACCCATGAGAGCAATTATACTATTTTTTCCGGCATTCCACTATAGCTTATTCCCCCTGCTGTGATCATGTGAACCCAGTCAATAACTTCTAAAACAACAACTATGAACCAAAACTGGATTTATGCTGCTTTACCAGGGGTTAAATTCAGAATCCGCTTTCATTGACGGAAAGGGTCTGTTCATGGGTGGTGCCTCCGCCCAATTTTGGGGGACCTCCATGTCCCCCACATCAAGGTCCTCTGACCCCCTTTGCAGCATTTTTATGGGGCTAAATGAGCTGCTTTGGGGAGAGAACAGAGGTTTCACTCCTGCCAGCCCAGGTGCATATGCCTAAATTAGGATCCAACCCATTTTATTTTTCCCTATTATTGTTCTGTAATTTAATTTTAAATGTTTTAATTTTAAAGTTGTGAAAGCCCCCTCCATTTTATTTTGGCAGGCTATAAATTTCTTAATAAAGCAATAAATAGCTATTAAGAATGTGAACCAGATTAGGAAAAGAAAACAATTGTTCTAATCTTTTCATAAGCAAAATTCACAAAAAGTATTCTAACATGCTTTCTGTAAAGCAACAACAGCCACAGGGTTAGAAAAAGGGGTTGTCATTGCTTTGCTGTATGTATCACAGCTAAAAAAATATGGCATGCAGGTAGGCATTCAAAGATAACTGTCCTAACTTCACTTTTAGTATCAGACATAATTCTTTCTTCATGGGTACCGCAAAGAAACATCTAATTACAGCCACCGTCAGGAGACCAAGTAAACTGAAAACTAGTAGTTGAAATCAGAATATTACAAAATAATACAATAACTCACCATGCTAATGTTCTCATTTCTTCTTTGAAGTGCTATTCTCTGGACAGATGCTCCCTTTTCTTCTCAAGAGACACATTTAAAAGTAGTAATAACTGTAAAGTTTCTCACTCCAACTGGAAACAAAGCCTCAGGTCTATGATGGAAGACCAGCCACACTGACTTGCTTTGTTCAATAGGTGCATGCAAATAAGGTAACAGTTTCATTCTTTATCAGGACTATTAAAACCATCAATTTTATCTTTAGTGAAAAAATACAGGTAAGCTCTAATGATCTCAATCAAGGAGACACTCAAGGTGATAGTCCAAAGATGGGCAACTTTTGGCCCTATAGATATTTTGATCTCCCATCAGCCCTAGCCAGACTAGACAATGGTGAGGGATCATGAAAGTTGTAGGCCCAAACATCTGGAGAACTAAGTGTTTCTCACTCTTGCTCCAGCACAGGAACCTATGACTGTTTCCTTCTACCTGTGACAGATGTTCCAGTCTTTGCAGCAATGGGCTTTTCTACATTGATATTAAGAAAAATGAGTTATTAAGCAACTTGTGGGCAGTTGGGCCATAGTACCAAAAATATTGTTGATTTACATCATGCTATACCTGATTGAAATCTGTGGGAGGAGATTGTGACACATAAAATCTGACACTATTTGAGTGGCCCTTACTCGAATCAGACATGCTGAAAGTCTGCCCCCGACACATCTTCTGTTTATGATATAAGGTACTTGACAAAAATAATAATCAAAAATTCTAATTTGTGTGGAAATGTTTCCTAACATATAACGTCCAATAATATTTTAAGGGAGCTGTCTCCCCAATCGGATCCTTCACCTTATTCTGCACAACTGAAACTGGTGTAATATTTTATGGAAATGTATGGCACTTAAAATATAATTGAAATGCTTTTAGCCATCCTTACGCAAATGACAGGTTCTCAAAGCCCCCTCCATAAGGTGTATTGCCATGTATGCACCCGCATAATAGACATGTGATATAATTTTAGGGGCTTCTCTGCCACTCACCCACCCACATCACATTTATTTTAAATGGTTTTAAGTAATGACTAAAATCATATTTGGAGAAACATCTCCATAGCCCTGCTAGATTTTACCCATTGCAGAAGGCCGTTTGTTTTAAAAGACTTTTGTTTCCCTGCTTTCATCTGGAAACAATGGAATTGTGCAAATAAATTTATGTAACTCACATGGTACTTTTGCATAACACATGAACACTTTCTTCAGTTATTTTGTGGAACTACTCATAACCCACAAAAATCTTATGCAGTTCTGAAGAATGTTCACCCAAGTTGAGCCAGTGTGGTGTAGTAGCTAAAGTGTTGGACTGGGAGTCGAGATATCTGGGTTTTAATCCCCACTCGGCCATGGAAACTCACTGGGTGACTTTGGGCCAGTCACAGACTCTCAGCCCAATCTACCTCACAGGGTTGTTGTGAGGATAAAATGGAGAGGAGGAGGAGGAGGATTATGTACTCCGCCTTGGGTTCCTTAGAGGAAAAAGGTGGGTTATAAATGCAATAAACAAATAAATAATTTATCCTCAAAGTGCAATGCAAAAAAAGTCACAATGGTCCCTGAAGGATCCAGAGTTCCATTCATTGGAGATGTTAAAAATACACTAACCAACCCAAAAGAGCTCTGCTGGACAGCTACTCAAGGATGCAATGGAGGCAGTAAACTAGGCCTTCTTCCCTGCCTGCACCACTATGCGGTAGGCACAATTATGTGTTCTAGAGCAAGCTCCTTGAGTCTTACACCATTTGCACTCTAGCCAATGTCCTGCCCGTTTCACTGTCTGCAACTCCCAGGAGCAGAGTGGGCTCTACAGCACTGGAGAAAACACTCAAGTATGATAGAATTGATAGCTCGGTACATCTCACAGTTCCAATAAGACTAGGGCCTTGACTGGATTACCAACTCTCTCCACTGGAAAATCCTCAAGAGCATTCAGAATTCCATTGGATTGCTTCAATCTCCTGGGGTGGACCATCTGAATATGTCCACCACTCCTGCAGAAGGGAAGTAATTCTGTGAGTTTAAATCTCACCAGGAATTGGCCTGATCGTGACAATGGGGTTACCTTCCCACTGCAATTTTCAAACCATTCACCTCACAAGTCAGAGCAAATACCAAATTGAAGGTATATCGTTCTTCATGAATTGGGACAATGACAAATTGAGACAGCCCCATGATTGCTATGAAGGTCATGAAGCCATGAGCTGGACCTCCCGCTCCACACCGAGTACCCAAGTGGGCAAAGCTGAGTCAGATTTACCCCACCCACCTAAGTCAACCTAATAACCTTAATCAAAGGCAACACCCTCCCCCGACCTCCTTTTTCATAGCAAATGTAACTTGTGACAGATTCAGAAATTCAAACCAGCTTGTAATGTAGATGGTGTTATGGATTAAAAGCTGAGACAAAGGGAGATGACAATCTTTCCGTAGATCAATACGTACTTGTAAGTGTAAAGTGACCTAGATGCCAGAGGAACTGGCTCTCTTTGTTCTTTTGACTCCTTTTATTACCAAAGCACATTTTAAACTTATTATTAGCATTACTTTTGAGATCTAAAACATATCACCATAACTAGCCCTGAGAACTGATGGCAACCAACTGCAGTCCTACAAGTTGAGAAGAATTAAAATGGATTAATACTTCTAATGCCCTTTAAATAATTTTAGTCTTTTAGAATGGTAACATACCTTCAGTTCTGAATGGTTCTTAAGAAGCTGAAACTATAGTAAATAACAATTTTGCATTTTAACGTTAAGGATAACGCTTTTCAAAAACATACTGGAATTTAATAACAAAAGCAAAAAATCCATATTAAATAATAAAAATGTAAAACAGTCCAAGGTACATCGAAACTGGTGATAAACGGTGGTTAAGTTCACAAAGTCATCACAAACTAGGATGGATAATGCTCAGTCTCCCTCTTCTATCATAGGGAACAGATGTTACCCTTGCAGAGGGCTAGTCAGAGAAATCAGAAAATAGCAATAACCCTGAGATGAACAAATGGTAATATTTGCTTATTAAGGCTCTGCATATAAAATTTAGGACTGCTTCACACATTGTCAAGAACATGTTCCCCCATCAGAGTACAAACTGCAGGGAGCCATGGCCAATTGGGAGCTCCCTGTGATTTGTACCTATCTACCATATGTCTTTTTTATTTCATGTGGTTTTCAGTACATTGTCATTAGCATATATAATGCTAAAGGTGTGAATGTATGAAGCGACCCTTATTTGCTAAGTGAGCCATAAGTCTTGAAGTCTTGCAATCAAAGCACTAATGCAAATGAACGCAAAGATGGCCAGAACGTTTTTCTAAACGTCTACAAAGGAGTTGGCTGACCTTTGAAGCACCTAAAGGATCCTGTGATGAAATGAATGACCCAAGGCATTTAATTGTTGAACACATAAAAGGAAGTATATTTAAAATAAAAAACTGGTCAGACTGTAGAGTCATTTATAGTTTAAAGGAATTTACAGGGCTGCAGGTTGAGTCTTTTGGAACTGTTAGTTTATCGCAATGCCTAAACTGGTTTCTTCATTGCACAGTATTTTCTCTTAAAATGTGTGCATTTTTCAAAACAATTACATACATATTAAAAATCAGCATTTCTTTGTTTAAACGTAATTAAAACGTTAATACTCTCAGACAACACAGATCTGAAATGGTGAAACCAGTAATTTTTCCCCTCCCACCTTTACAACAAATTAAATTGAGACAAAATTACAAACACATTTCACTACATGATTATTAATAAAAATTAGGATTTTTGTTTATAAAGTTGCCCAAAATGCAAGGGATGTGCATAGGTTTTACAACTTAGTCATAGTATTTTATTTTATTCCCTTGGGTACTTTCCCCCCATGAACGGAATGTACTTTGCTGTAGATTACAGTTTTTTTCAACACAGATACACCAACAGCATGAACGCTTGCGACTGTCCACATGCATTAAGAGTCAAGACCCAACTTCAAATCTCTATAAGTTTTACAGAGTTCTTCAAAGAGACAGTATCACATTATCCGGATATTACATGAAAGGACTTCAAAATGCTATTCTAAAAATAATGAAAAAAAGCGAAGAAAGGCCATTAGAATGTAAGAAATGATCTTGTCATGATTGGGCTAATAATTTCAAATAAATAAAGGAAAGCAAGTTATTCCAATTCACAAAATCAGACTCTAAAAAGAATGTAGTGTTCCACCCCCAAGTTAAGTAACAGATCATATTATTATTAAAATAGATTATAGAAAGCAGCATCTATTTTGTGCAGTTTTAGGGGCCTTTGAAATTAAAAGCTATGATTTCCAAAAATATAACATTCCAAAGGATTGAATAATACATATATTTAAAGATACATTTTAATAAAGTTTAGGAGAACTGATTAAAAAAGATACTGTCTCTTTAAATTAGCATTTTTCTCCTCCTATCTATAAGGACATGACGATAATTATAAATTTAGGTCACACTACATCTAGGTAGTCTCTAGGGGCCAAGACCTGTTGACACAAGGTCAATAACAAAGAGGTTCTTCCATGTATGAGGTGGTTCCCAGTAATGATAAAATTCTTCTGGTGAGAGGATTAATACACCCAGGAGACAGGGACCCATTGTGATGCTGTACAAACAAGCTCAATGGCTTCCTCCAGGTGCCTGATTGTTTCATCAATTTCATTGTTGATAATTGTAAGATCAAAGTAGTGTGCATATGTTCTCTGTAAGATTTCAGATTCCTTTTGCAAGCGTTGAAGAGATTCATCCTGCATAGTGATTGGGGAAAATGGGGGGGTGAAGCAGTTCTATTATTTAGTTGTCATCATATCTTGCATTTGTTACTTACAAAGAAAAGAACCCCACAATAAAATTCTTACATAAGAATTCATTAGTAATTTAGTTTAACTTAGTAATAAATAATGCCAAATTCCACTGAATCAGTTATACTGCTTAATACATACAATAGAAATAAAAATATTAGGTTTATCACAACACACAGCTGAACACTTGTCTACTTTCAGGGAGACCTAAATGGACAGGGAATGATATGAGCAAAGCAAATCAGCATAAAGAAGGAACAAGGCAGGAGTGCTACTTTATGAATGAAACCACACCACATACACAAATGTTTGTCTTATGTCCAAAGGAAGATTCTTGCACTAATCTGATAAGTGCATGTGGGTTGCCCCATTCATTCCAGTGGAGAAAGCAGATTGCATGCACAACGGAACATGTGCATAATTCTGTGGTCTCTTTCTAAATCAATGAGACAAATTTTATGGATGAGGAAGTTCCATGCACACACTCAGGAGTTCCTCTACTCACAATAAATTGATAATTTGTGGTGACTGAAAGACTTTTTATGCTCTCAGGCACCTGAGCATATTACTGCCAGAATGCATTACAGAATATTAAACAGGAGTTGGCAAAAGGTTACAGAGTCATGTGCAAAGTCCCTCTCTTATGCACATGTGCACACACTTTCACAAACCCTCTAAACTTACAGAATGCTGATTTATTGCAGAGGTACCATTGCTTGTCTTTTCAGACATGAGGGCTGGTCTCTAGGCTTTAGAACACGAAATACATAGGAGCAGGCTATGTACAAAAAGGACTTGACTAGTTTGGCTAATTTGCATTAGCAGCTTGATAGCTGCAATACCATCTCATCCATACTGCTCTTCTTCATTGATTTTGCCTATGTGTAACTGCCACAACAGTTAGCATTCACAGATTCACACAAAAATAGCTCTGAGAACATCAGATGACGCTTCATTCTGACCACATCACTTTCTATTGTACCATAGCCCTCCTGTACACACACATAGCCAGAAAGCAGAGAAATACGGAGATATATGTCTGCTGGATTCAAATACACCATAGCCATAGCCTGGTGACATTGGGGGCCTTTCTACATGATCAGTTTAGCATGGATGCCCAGTACAGGCAACTTCCATTGAAGCTGCATTTCTGTTTCAGGATATAATTTTTTCTAGCAATATATGTGCTATATAATTTTGTGCCTAGAAAAACACATCATTTCCCCCATCCATTTTTATTACAACGCCAGCATGCAACTATGCAAGGGTCATGGGTGCCTACTGATCTTCTCTTTCTGCCCGTGCCAGGTCTCTCTCCACTGTGCAACCACAAAGAGTAACAGTAATATTTCCCACGCTGCACTCAACCTATTCATAAAGGTTATCTATTTTATAATTTCTACACACAATGTCATGCTGACATGTCACACTGAAACCTGTGCAAAACCAGCTATGTAGCACTCATACAAAGCCTCACTGAAAATTGCAAAGTGCAGTTTGGCTACTCCTACCACAAAGTATCCTATCTCAACCTATTAAAGGAAATTTGAATACTGCACTACTGAATCAGGATTATGAAGGTATCAGTCATGGAGTTTGTGCACTTTAAATTATGCAAGAAAGTGCTAGGATGCCTGTTCCTGACTTGAGTTTATCCTACTCCATCAAGCTAGAAATGACAGCCATGATCCTGGTGAAAGAGCTCGAAACTCTACTACACAGTTTGCCCGATCATTGCAGTCATCATCCGAGGTTCTTCTCTTTCTGTCCTTCCTTTCTGAGGTACAGCATGTAGTGACTGGGAAGAGGGTCTTCTCAGTTGTGGCGCCCCACCTGCAGAATGCTCTTTCCAGGAAGGTATGTCTGGCGCCTACTCTGATGTCATTTTGGCAGAAGGTGATTATTTGCTATTTTTATTCTGCTGTTTCTATTGATATATGTCTGATGGTACATGTTTTTTTTAAACATGTTTTCAGCTTATGTGTGGAAATTGCGGGATAGAAGATAAATAGATAAATTTACTATAGTTGCCATTGGCTTTGGAGCAGTTTCGACAGGCTTGGCTGTTTTTTGTTTTGTTTAGATGTAGTTATCTGTTTTTAAATTGACTATGGGCTCATCGACACCAAGCAGGATATTCCACTATGAAAGCAGTGTGAAAGCGGTATATAAAAGGCAGGAGCCACACTACTGCTTTATAGCGGTATTGAAGTGCACTGACAACTATTGGGGCCCATTCCTGCTCAATGCAGGAATCAACCTTAAAGCATACTATCTGTCAGGCATGCTTTAAGGTAGATTCTGGCATTGAGCAAGGGGTTGGACTCAATGGCCTTATAGGCCCCTTCCAACTCTATTCTATGATTCTATGACACATACCATATACTGCTTTCCTACCACTTTCATAATGCTTGGTGTAGATGTGTCAGTGCACTTCAGTACCACTATAAAGCAGTAGTGTAAATCCTGCAGTGTACTTCAATACTTCTATAAAGCAGTAGTGTGGCTCCTGCCTTTTATATACTGCTTTCATACCACTTTCATAGTGGAATATACTGCTTGGTGTAGATGAGCCCTATGTCTCTGTGACAGGAAATGTGTAACCCATTTTCCCTTTTTTTCTGACTGAAACAGAAGTCTGTGTTGTGTTGGATAGAACAGGTACCTGTTCCTCTAACACATGAGAAAAGGTAGATTAGGTGCTTTTGTCCCGTCCTTCCACTATATAATATTCCATGCATCGTATGTTGCAGGCGATCCATGTTCAGATCTCTTGACTTTAAAAAGCACACAACAAAGTAATAGTAGATACGGGGCATGGGTAAAAGCAATGCTACATTGGAAATGAGTATCTACATTCAAACAGTGTTAAAATAATAAGGACTATGAATTATTGGTTCCTAGCTGGTACTTACAGGCAACTTTCTGCACCATTTTGGCAGCTAGATAAAATTAGTACAAGTGCAAGAAAATGAGAAGAAAAGCAAAGATGATAAATCAAGAAAAAAAAGGAAATCAAGGGCAGTCAAATAGGATATGTCTGCAACAGTAATCTTCTTTCAATGCTTTTGATTTCAGTTTATGCTTCCTCATGTCGGTACTCATTTTCATACATTTTCCGTGAGTAGGTGTTTCTTTCCTTTTGGAATGATAGATTCAGCGTTTTGCTTTTTAAAAACCCTTCTGAAAAATATGCAAGTGCACCTTGAAATCCATGTAAATACTAGCAACTGTGATGCAACAAACAAACAGGGTGAAATCTTTAGATGTGTGAGGAAATTTGAAACAGCTGGAATTGGAAAAGTTGGAAACAACCTCCTCTGTTTCTCATTCCCCAAGTAAATTTGCTCAAAATTGTCCCAACTAAATCAGGAGACTATTAAAGGAGACTTTAAAGAGGTACTTTCTTATAAGGAAACCAGGATATGCACTTCTAATTTGGGACAGTTGGTGACTGGAAACTGAATGAGATGCAGACTTCATGAGCCTCTCATGTATGTTCAGATTAGCTGGTACAGACATGTCCTTAGAAATGAGTTCTTTTAAGGTTGGATTTAAAACAAGGTATGACCAAGCAGGTAGTGAGAAAGTGATATTATGTATACAAATGTTTTAGAAAGAAAGATGAATGAATGGACATATTCTAAAACTTCATTATAGTACAGAGAAACAAAACCAAATTTAAAATTTCTTTGATATTCCCCTGAGTATTAAATTTAAATTTTGACAATTGGATTGAAGTCTCTGTTTGTGTCTACTATTAAGTTCTCTACAAATAAGGTTCCATTGTTAACAAGTCTTACCTCATTAATGCCTGGGGTAATTGTAGGTGCAGCGATAAAAACAACAAAAGGAGCAAACTCTGCAGTCCTCAGGACCTTCAGGGCCTAAGTAAATGAAATTTTAGGAGGAGGAACATGGTATAAACTTTAATACATATAAAAGCAACACAAAGACACATATGATTCTGGATCCATTTGGAAGTGAATTTTAAGCTTATAAGAGATTTCAACTTTGCAATGACCTAAAACTCCATTAGTTGGATCGAAGATCTGCCTTCTGTTGACAGAAAGGCTCCACTCACTGGCAGTGCCTCTGCCTTCTCCATGCAACACAGCTTACCCCATTCAACGGGGTTCCCTGACCCTCTATTTAGCATTTGGGGGGTGGAGGGGTTACCATGGTGAGGAGAGGGTGGGGAAGCCTGCTTCTGCCAGCCCAACTGCCCACTTGGATCTAACCTATGTATTTTATTTACTTGTTTCTGACAACAGGATTACTCAATGTCAAAGAAAGTTAATTACACTGAACAAGGGTCCACAATTTAAGCTGGGCTTGGGAGCCATCCATCATTTCTCCTTGCCACTGACCCAACCCTCTTCTGACTCTTCTTGCATGCCTTGGTCTTGACATAGATGGATGGTTCTCTCCTCACATCAGACTCTGGAGACACTGAGAAGCACAACAGATGGTCAGGGTCTTTCTATCAGACCCAACTTGAAAAAAAAAAGATGTTCTCCACCTCAGAGGTGTCTGTGCAGAAAAGCTGGGGATATCATGTGGTTGATTTGTGACTGCTGCTTGCCATCAAATGACTGCATTTGTGTACCCATGACGCTGGATATTTTGCAAACCAGGAGCTGAGACTAATTTTATTGCAAATTATGGCCAGGATACAAAGGTTAAAACCCACATGCAGAGCTGGGGCTTTGCATGCTATGTATATCATAATAACAAATAATGATTGGGTTCAGATGGGGTTATTTAACCCATGATGAGTCAAGGGTGCCACTTTGCATATCCAATCCCTGTTTGGGGGTTGTTGTGTCATGTGAACCTGGTGAGTATGGGTTATGCAAGGGTTAAACAACCCTCAAATAACCCTAAAACAGATCACTGGTTATGTGTCATGCCTAGCTCTGCTCCCCCTGGATTGGAAGAAGGTGTTTCAGGTGATCAGTCAGAATCAGACTCTGAAGTAGAGGAGTCAATGCCAGAAACAGGCCAGCCTGTACCAGTGGGGGAGAAAGCTCTCACGGGCTCTTCACCAGCTGGGAGTGAACCCTCTCCAGAGCTTATCTCGTCAAGAGCAAATAATACACAGTCAGTGGGAAGCCAACATTCTTCCGAGGGGGAGAGCACAGAGAGGTTAGCCAATCCTAGAGTACGCGGCAGACTAAAATGGGCGGAGCTAAAGGAAGGCGAGAGAAAGTCAGCCTGGCTGGCATCCCTTCAGAAGCTGCATCAGAACTAGTCTCTCTGAAGTTAACACATCTTGGGAAAGGGCTTTCCATTCTACTTGAAAGGACAATTGTCTCACTTAGTTTTGCCTAGGGGGAAGTTCCTAGAGATTTGACTCTCTTCAGGTGGGAAGAGATGTTTATTGCTTGAATAAAGCTTTATGGATTACTTAGCAGGCCTCGTTATTGTCTCCCAAGAAGGCAGAAGGTTTTGTGAAACACCACATTATGTGAGGGTCGTTTAACCCTAACCCTAAACCACACTTGCCAGGTTCACATGACATGGCAATTCTTGAACAGGGGTTGAGCATGCCTAGCAGTCTCACTATGGGTTAAATAACCCATGACAGGCTGTTGTGTCATGCAAATATCCCCACTGTCTATAAATCAAGCTGCTGTTCAGTTTAAAAACCCTGCAACTTTCTGCAGCAGTTCATACTGTTGCACTGAAACCAGCAACACACACATGGACTATATGTGAAAACGTTTCAAGGGTTGCACCACATTTTTACCCACTAACATTTTAGGGGTAAAAGAAAGGCTTCTGAGCCACAAAATGTTTCCCCAACCCCCTTAACAGTACCTGTTTTCACTGCTGTTGGCAGCTTATTTTTTTCCTCTACTGTGGCTTCAGCTCCATTTTCCCCTCAGGCTTACTTCTTTCCCCAAGTGTTCCCATATGATCAGAGATCATGTAGGGAAAGCCACGATGTCATAGCAGACAGGTTTAGGGCTGGGGGAGCAATTCCTGACACTTGGGGGATCTCTATGGGGTACAGAAGTCTCAATATATGTGTGCTAAAACCTTTCAAAAAATTAAAGTGAGCACAATCCAATCAACACTTTTAAGTTCCATTATTTTCAATGCGGCAGTTGAGCGCATTGTTCTCCGCGAGCCCCTGCCAAAGGAAGTGAGGCAGGTGGCTACCAGGAGGAGGGCCTTCTCTGCTGTGGCACCCCGGCTGTGGAATGAGCTCCCTAAGGAGGTTCGCTTGGCACCTACATTGTATGCTTTTAGACGCCAGGTGAAGACCTTTTTATTCTCCCAGCATTTTAAGAGTCTATAAATAAATTTTAACTTGGTGTTTTAAATTTGTAATTTTGCATTGCTGCTGTTTTTATCTGGTTGAGCTTTTATATTGTATTTTGTTTTAATTTTTGTGAACCGCCCAGAGAGCTCCGGCTATTGGGCGGTATAGAAATGTAATAAATAAATAAATAAATTTTTAAATCAATCCCATTGAATAAATAGGTCTTAAATGATTTTTATTCTGGCTGGATTTTGCCCAGCATGTAGTAACTTAGATTTTAAAATAGAAGACCTACCATTCCCTTTCTTATGTCAGAAGCCAATCAAAAATTGTTCATCCAGCTGTGCATCTGAGCCCGTATGATGCTCTTACAGAGCAGAAAGAACATGAGACAACAATAGCATTTACATTAATTTGCACGAAAAAATAGAGACTGATTGACTTGGTTCGCACCAGGTTGCATAAGCCATAATTGCTGGTTTTGCACGACACAACAGCACCTGAATGGGGGTTGGAAATGCAAAATAGCATCTGCTCATGTCCCACAGCCTCACTATGGGTTAAAGAACCCGCGATGGGGCCATCATGTGTGAACTGGCTCATCAAAATCTCTCTATGTAATCCATTTCAGTACATATACACTCTACAAGATTTTGGCAGCAAACCAGTAGTGTTAATATCCAGAGGCTTTCTTATAGAGAGGAGTTAACTACCGTCTCATTTAATGGCCTACCTCTCTTTCAAAACAGATGACATTATGCTGCCTAGATGCTCTAACTGGATCTCCCTATTCTTCTTCTCTGTATTTGGAAAATACAGATAGTATTTTGGATGTTGGTTCTGCTCATCCTTTTAATTTAACTAGAATGACGGTATCTGTCCATTATAAATTCCGCAATTTATATTTATCCAATGTAGGACTATGTTAAAAGAAAGGAAGGCATTCCCAATTTACCAATCTATAAACTATATTATAATTAAGATACACAGATATACATTAGAATGAAATTTGTATAAAAGGCATTTCAATCCTTTGAACAGCAAAGTGGGTTGCCCCATGCTGACCAATATGGCAGCTGATAAGGCCCACCTGGAAGAAATAGTTGACTTCTGCATATCTGGTGGACATTCAAGCTATGGAGAAAAATATGATGTGGTTTAAAACAACAATTATAATAATAGTAGTAATGGCAAGACCAAGTGCTACCCCTACATTTTAAGAATCAGAAGCTCATGTATTAAGAAAACCTTGTTATCTTGTATTTAAATGTATTAATTCAGTGCATTTTTTTAAAAAAAATAAAGGCAGGGATCGGTCATAAAATGTGCACTTTTATTGTATATCTACCTGAGGCTCTACGTCAAGTATTGCAATTAATCCCTGTTCATGGATCTTCCTTATTGTTTCCAGTTTTGTCCCATACATTGCATCTTCATGGCTACCATATTCCAAATATTCATTGTTGGAAATGTCCTGCATCATTTGGTCATGTGATACAAAGTAATAATTCTTTCCATTCTCTTCATCTTTCTTTGGTGGTCTGGTTGTGTCTATAATTACAAGAGTTAGGACAACTGAAAGTGGACTTTTGTTAACTGCTTGTGTTTCACACCCCATCCATAATACAGGAAGTCCTATATATTCTCATGACAAAGTCATTCATCGGTAAATACGGTAATCTATTATTTTAACCTTCATCTTTGCAAAGACTGTCAGGAATTAAGTTCAGAGTTCGTACTTTAGCATGACAAACCACTGAAAATAAGGATGACATTCTTATCATTGTACAATTCTGCTTTCTTGAAGAAAAACTTACTGGGAAATATTTATTCTTCTGAATAATAATAATAATAATAATAATAATAATAATAATAATAATAATAATAATACCTCTTTCCTGTGAGTATAGAAACACCGTATTCATTGAAACAAAAGCATATCTTATCTTCATATCATGCATAATACCCACTTATGTAGGAGTAAGCTCCATTGAACAGAATGGGACACCGCTGTGCAGACATTATAGGGTTGCACTGTTAGTCTTGCAGTTGTTCAGAGGATCTTTTTTTGGGGGGGGGCTTAAATGTGGGTGGATGAACATTCCTGTGTAAGCTTTGCACATGAGGAGCAAACAACTAGGTTCCATGAAATGGTGGAGCATGGCTGGGACAGGAGGTGTTACGGGTTAGGGGAGAAAAGGAATGCATTTGATTTCCCAGTATAGAAAATGATGTTGCTTCCACACTAAATTCATCGAATCATATGGTAAGCTATTATTTTAACCTTCATCTTTGCAAAGACTGTCAGGAATTAAGTTTAGAGTTCGTACTTTAGCATGACAAACCACTGAAAATAAGGATGACATTCTTATCATTGTACAATTCTGCTTTCTTGAAGAAAAACTTACTGGGAAATATTTATTCTTCTGAATAATATTATTATTATTATTTATTTATATAGCACCATCAATGTACATGGTGCTGTACAGAGTAAAACAGTAAAAGATTTGATTTGCCAGTAAAGAAAATGATGTGAACTTGTGAGGGAAAGAAGTTGCTTCCACACTAAATTCATCGAATCATAGAATAGTAGAGTTGGAAGGGGCCTAGAAGGCCATCGAGTCCAACCTCCATTTTCAGGTATGCTTTAGGGTGGGTTCCTGCATTGAGCAGGAATGCAAACTGTTGGTTATCTCTGTTGGCTATTTTTTCGAAATAATCAACCGTGATGGTGTTTTTGCCCAACAGACGAAACGTTAGTCAACGGGGGACTATTTAAGCAACAGCTGATTAAATAGTCCGCTGTTGACTAACGTGTCGTCCGAACTGAGCCATACAGAAGACAATTCCCAGACTCTTTGCAATGCTGATGTTTGAGGTTGACCCTTACTACTGATCAGAGGTCCTAATGGATATACATCATTATACAACAACCAAAATGCAAGAGCAAGAGATTACTACAAACAGAGTGCCACGTGACCTATGCTAGCTACATATGCTACTTTCCTGTGAGTATAGAAACACCGTATTCATTGAAACAAAAGCACATGTCATCCCTGGGTGGGGCACCACCAATCGCAGAGCCCCATGTGTTCCCTGGGACATGCATGTCTCTTTCCCCCCTCGCCTCCGATCCATCTGGAGAAGGCTTGAGATGGAACGACCCTTTCCATCCGCTCACACTGATCCCCGAATGGATTGTGGGGTGGGGTGGGGGGCAAGGATGTCTCCCGTGGCTGGACGTGCAACGTTCTACTGCGGGAGAAATCCATTTGCCAATATTGGGGGGGGGGGGCAAGGATCTGTGCTGCTCCTGTGACAAGCAGGATTGCTTCTTCCGTGTCCCATGCTGATTTTGTAGAACAGGATAATGCTTTGCTGCGGCAAAAGAGATGCTTGCGCGTCCGATTCCCCTGCAGCCTTCTTGCCGCAGCAAAGCATTCCCCTTCTGTTCTTGTGAATGGGGAGGAGCAACATGGATATTTGCGCGACCCCCTAGCCCTATGTTGCCATTATTTCCATAACAATGGGGCAGTCACGTGACGAGAGACTTCTGCCGGCAAAGAATGCAATGTTGCCTACTGCACCTATCACCTGTCCTCCGTGCCAGCGCAGTGAGAACCAGTGGGCGCGTCACCTCCAATGAAAAGGGAAGGCAACACACCTGCTGGTCTGGTGGTGGCAGCAGAACCATACCTCCTGTCATGAGGATGGACTCTGCTGGCACTTCTTCCTCCAGCAATGGCCACTGCAAAAACTGCGCCATAGCCAAAGAAAGAAGCGCCGGCGGAGCCCTCTCTCCTGACAGGAGGTGCAATTTATCTGCCACGGCCGTCACTCCTGCAATGGCCACAGCATGTTTCCATGTGGTGCATCTCTCCTCACCCCCCCCCCCACGGAATGGTTGTGCTCTGATGGGGTAAGCGGTAACCAGCTCTGCCATTCTGTGGGGAGGGGGAAGAGGGGAGAAACAACAACTCAATGGAGTGGGGATAGTCCACTCCACTGAGAAGCACTTCTGGTTGCCCAAGGGCGCCCTGCATATAGCATCTGTGGAGTGGACAATTCCCACTCTGTGGACTAAAGTGTCGTCCGAATGCACACTATGTGTAAGTCATCCACAACACATGGTTTATGCAGTGCAGAAATAACATACTTGCAAAGAAGTAGGAGGTGCATAGAGTGGCGCAGATAGGAAGAGACCACATAGGATGGAGTTGGCAATGGAGCTTTGAGCCCCACCACCACCTCTGGGGAGGAGGGTATTAGCCAATATCGCCAATGGCAAGATTTAGTCTCTCATTCTATATATTTGACTATTACTGAATTACAATTGCTATGTAGCAACAATTACTCACATCATAATAAATAGCTAATATGCAACCATTTGCCTTATAAATCTTTTACTTACGTGGAATAGGATATGCAAATCTGTCAGGATGTTTTGTAATTAGTGTATTTTTTATATGTCTTCTCCCAACACCATGTGCTCCTACAGGAAAAGGTATTTTAATATTACCACAAACATTCAATAATATGACATTTAATTTAATTTTAAGACAGAAATTCTACTCAAAATTACCTAGTAAGACTAGTGTTTTCCTTTTGAATGCTGGCAATTTTACTACTTCCTCATATGTGACAAGATCTAATTGATCAAACACTGTAATAGAAAAGAAAAGCCAGAAATATGAGAAAAAGGTATAGCGAATTGATCTTATTTTCCAAAAAATGTCAAATTCTAGTCTTATGAAAACTACAACTATTAAAGAGCTATAACTAAACAATATTTTAATAAAGCATTTTCTTCTTACAATTTTACTAAAATAATATACTTCACTTCACAAGAATATCTTTTAAATTACATGCTTTAAGAATTTGTGGCTAAGACCATGCAGTATGCACATTGCAAAAAATTAGTGCTTCTGGAAAATTCTGGGATTCCTGAAGTTTGTAGACAGTGACAAATGAATACAACTATGAGAACATCTACTTAGATGAACAGTAAAGATTTAAACATATTTTATTAAAACTATGAAATGCATTAAAAAGCTTGGTTTTATTATTGTAGTTGCTCTCCCAGATAGATTTATCAAATTAATTGCAAGTAGAGTTCTCTTCACACAGAAGTGCTAATTTTATATTAACATGCTCTTTAGATTTTTGACAGTTAGTAAAGATATGAACAAAGACGATGGCTTCACTGGAAATTATAAAATCACCACCATAATAGAAATACTTAATAAAATATGACCATAGTAAAGATTTTCTCAATTGTACTTATGTATACTTTACTGGTATTTCAATCCATTGTCAATTGCCATGGTTCAGCAAAACAGATTTCTTTTAAAAAGAACCCACTATCTTCCCTTGTGCTCAATAATGAAAAAATGTTTATGGTGTTATAATAATTTAAAAACATAATTGACGGGATTAGGCCAATTACAAGGGCAACTTTAAATATCTAAGTATGATGATGTAACAGTGAAGAAGCCATTCTATTAAACATAATATGTTCTATGATTTGAGTGTTTTCAAAAGAGTGAAGAGCCAACAGCAGTATTCACAGCTTTATTTAATTCCACATACTACAGTACAGTTTTAAATTTAAATTAGATTCAGAAATTCGTTATCAAAGTTTGATCATGCATATCTCTCTTATCTTCCTGTAATACTTGCAAGATATATTTCTGATGTTGCATTGGCAGAACAGTGTATATACATTCTTATCTCTGGTATAGCACATTTTAACATCCAGGAAGTTAGAAAGCTTCCTGCTGATAAAAGTAAATAAATTATATAGCCACTGCCGGGTGTCTCCTTAGACCAAAGATAACTTATAAATACTTTAAGAAATAATTATTAACAGCTACTTCAGCAAACCATTTTCAAAGGGGTAGCTGTGTCAGTGTGTTGCAGCAAAAACAACAAAGAGATGCATCTGATAAAGTTGATTATGAAAACTTCTGCCATAATAAATTTGTTAGCCTTGAAGGTAACACAAGACTCTTTGTTGTTTTTACAGCAAACAAAACATTTTGGTTTCAAAAACATTTCCAGGTAGCTTCTGGATATTTTGTGACAGGATATTAATATCCACATTCCTAAATATTTTTTCAGAGCTATTGTGAAACTTTTCTCAAAAGATATAAAGAATGTGAGGTTAACCCTGTCTCTGTTATATGAGATTATCCCTACCTAGGTCAGCCCTAAAACCTTTTTGTTCTTGAAAAACCTTGTGTTGTATCCAACAGTGTCATCCTACTAGTGAAAGTGATACTATGCTAGAGGAAATCAAATTGAGAACTATGTGAGAATCCATACTGAAGTTCTGCTTGTGCAACCGCTTGCAGATTTTAGGTTTATGAAGTGGTTGCGCAAGCAGAATTTTAGTGTGGATTTTCACATAGTTCAGAATTTGATTTGAATAAACCTTTAGTGAAACAGTCCCTTAACTATAAAACAAGCAGAATAAAATATTCTGATAATCAAATAATTGTGAATTCTAATAATTTCAGGTTTCCAGGCAGAAATGAAGGGAAAGAGATTCTTTTTTTGTACACAAATTCAGAGGAGTACACGGACACATTTACAAACTGAACTTTTAAACACTTCTACACTTCTAGCTACTAAAGAAAAGGAGCTATTGAAAGAAAACAGTAAGAAGCAAATAAAGAGGCATTGTCACTTGACAGGTTACTTACATGCACAGAGAGGCCATTGGGATTAAGACAGCATGAAAAATGTACAGGGGTCATTGAAATATGGTTCATAATATATTAGTAAAATAAAAAGTATATGCACAAAATAAACTTCACCATGCAATATTCTAAACACAAGGCAAATAAATCACATTAAATGATAAGCATGTTTTATAAATCTTGGCTCTATTCTATAAATTGCTATTATTGGCATTAAAGAAAGCATAATTTATGCCCGTGGCGTGGTTTTTATAGAAGAACCAACACAACATTTGAAAGATATTCAAAATATATTTATATATACTGCAATATGCCTTTACAAATTTATTTCATAATTTAAAAATCTAATGTAGAAATAACATTCTATAGTTCAAGTTGGCAGTAGATTTTGTTGGATTTGAAACAGACTTTTGCAGACTGAGAGCTTCTAAAATAGGATAAACGTGAAATCTGAGGCAGCAATAATATTTGGGAGGAAGTGGAAAATATTGGCAATTCATTCTCCATTATTAATTTAGGAAGGAGAACAATAACTAGACTGCAGCCTTCATTTTAAAAGTGTGTTTTCCCCCTTATATGTCAAGCTATTTGGTCTATTTGGAGGACTATGGATAGTCAAGTTTATTAATGAAGTAGCAACATGGCTTTTCTTTTCTCACTTTTCCTAAGTGTTGGAACTGAGACGTGTGCATGTGCAAGGGTTGAGCATTGAAAAGAAGGGGTGGAACAATGGGGTATGATGGACTTAAGGGAGGGAGGGGTTGGAGGAGTAATTTTCGCAGCTGATTTGTACGTTAGAGATTATAACTGTTACATAACATTTCAAAAAGCCAGAATGTATTTTTTTAAGAAGCCTGACTGATCACTTGAATGCCCTGACAAGAATGCCCTCACATAATACTGAACCACAAAGAGCTTCAGATTTCTTGTGCAGCTTGCCCTTCCACCAGGCACGAGGAAAGTCCCTGTTATCCACCAGGAATTTTCCAATTCTCTTATCAGAAATCGGAGAGATGATCAATCCCTACAGCAGACTAAGACATTCGAACATTCCCTTGCAGAGGCACAGCACAAGAGCCAGGCAAGAAAATTACCCAAAGATAGTATACAAGTTATAATGTGACTTTACATTTTTGTGTGTATCTGACCATCTTAACTTAGGGCTCATCTACACTTAAGAGTGTAGAGGACGGGAGGGAGGAGGATCACGGACTTACCGGCTTCCGCGATCCTCCCCCAGCGTCTAGACGGCTGCACAATGTCCCGGAAGGGAAGAGGGATGTTGCGGGTGCCTTTTTTTTTTTTTAAAGAGGAGCTGGTTGTGCAGCCCCGATCCGGGAAAAAACACAGGTTGAAAAAAAAACCTAGTGCCCAACCCATTCACCCCGCCATCCCAGGGATGGCAAAATTGCTGCCCCCCATCCCTGAAGGGCACTGAGCCCCCTCAAACAGCTCCGTGCCTGTTTTGATAGCCGCAGTTACTCGCGAGGAGGCAGGAAGTCAGGAAGGGTGGCCACACACCTGTGGAGCTCAGGATCTTCCCAAGACCATGGGAAATATCGGGATAATTGCGGTCTTAGTTATCCCGGGGGAAACTCTGCCCATCCCTGGTTAACCCTGGGATCCCGTTCATCATTTAGATGTGCAGGGATGACCTTAGGATGACCACGGGGGGGGGGGGGGGAAGGCTGGTGTAGACATGCCTTTACTAAAAACTCATGACAAATCCTTGAACCCATACATTTTGAAGGGGTAAATCCTCCCCCCCAAATTCAGAATTTTGTTGTTTATTCGTTCAGTCGTTTCCGACTCTTCGTGACTTCATGGACCAGCGCACGCCAGAGCTTTCTGTCGGCTGTCGCCACCCCCAGCTTCCCCAAGGTCAAGTCTGTCCCCTCCAGAATATCATCCATCCATCTTGCCTTTGGTCGGCCCCTCTTCCTTTTGCCTTCCACTTTCCCTAGCATCAGCCTCTTCTCCAGGGTATCCTGTCTTCTCATTATGTGGCCAAAGTACTTCAGTTTTGCCTTTAATACCATTCCCTCAAGTGAGCAGTCTGGCTTCATTTCCTGGAGTATGGACTGGTTTGATCTTCTTGCAGTCCACGGCACTCTCAGAATTTTCCTCCAACACCACAGTTCAAAAGCATCTATCTTCCTTCGCTCAGCCTTCCTTATGGTCCAGCTCTCGCAGCCATAGGTTACTACGGGGAATACCATTGCTTTAACTATGCGGACCTTTGTTGTCAGTGTGGTGTCTCTGCTCTTAACTATTTTATCAAGATTTGTCATTGCTCTCCTCCCAAGAAGTAAACGTCTTCTGATTTCCTGGCTGCAGTCAGCGTCAGGCTTAAATCCAGGAATTCCAGAATAAGTCCCACTGTACTCAAGCTCCACTGAACTTGCATAGAATTGTACTGCAAGGCATTCTTGGGACAAGATCTAGTTTCAAATAAAGCACTATTATGTCTCATTGGTTTCAGTGGGCAAGTTTATACTTTAATTTCTCCACTGACATCAATGAGAATTACTAGTGCTTAACTTTGGCTGCATTGTGCTCTTTGAATTATTTACTACATGAATTTGGGCTCTTCATAAAAGTCTATGCAAGGACAAGGATAATCTTATTAAAAATATTATCAGAAAACAATATCCAAATTAACTGTCATTAACATGACAAATCCAACATTTTAATGAACATTATGGTATTCCTTGCAATATGGTGTTTTCTGCATTAGATGGTTCATTCTTGAAAATAAAAAGTACTAACTGCATAGTCCTATGCATGTTTAAACAGAAAAAAAAAATCCACAGCTCCCAGCATTCCCCAGACAGCAATACTAGCTGGGGAATGCTGGGTACTGTAGGACAATTTTCTGTCTAAACATGCATAGGATTGTGCCTTCAGAGCTGCAATTTTAAGCACACTTATTAGGAAATAAGAGTAAACATGCTTAGTATTGCACTTTAAACATATTGATTACTGTGCTTTACATTGAAAATTAGTATAGCATAGTGGTTAAGAGACTTGAGGGGCAAGCTACATGTTATATGCTAACATGCATTTCAGTTCCCTGACAGAAATTACAGACTAACGTTTCAAATCAAAGTATTTTCTCTGAACATCAGAACACCAAATTCATTATTGCAATGCTGTTAAAATTCACACAGTAATAACAAATCCAACATTTTGATGTTCACCAAAAAAAGTAAACTAAATTTCATCTGAATTTGCCATAATCTCTGCTATAAAACACTATTCTATATTCCAGTTCCCTATATTTGAGATGATCTGTGACACCCAGCTTTTAATTTGGAGAGTATGGGATTTATTATTATTATTATTATTATTATTATTATTATTATTTATTTATTTATTTATTTATTTATTTATATAGCACCATCAATGTACATGGTGCTGTACAGAGTAAAACCGTAAATAGCAAGACCCTGCCGCATAGGCTTACATTCTAATAAAATCATAATAAAACAATAAAGAGGGGAAGAGAAAGCGAACAGGCACAGGGTAGGGTAAGCAGGCACAGGGTAGGGTAAAACTAACAGTATAAAGTCAGAACAAAATCAAGATTTAAAAGCTTTAGGAAAAAGAAAAGTTTTTAGCTGAGCTTTAAAAGCTGCGGTTGAACTTGTAGTTCTCAAATGTTCTGGAAGAGCGTTCCAGGCGTAAGGGGCAGCGGAAGAAAATGGACGAAGCCGAGCAAGGGAAGTAGAGACCCTTGGGCAGGCGAGAAGCATGGCATCAGAGGAGCGAAGAGCACGAGCGGGGCGATAGTGTGAGATGAGAGAGGAGAGATAGGAAGGATTTATTTGTGGCTGTGTTTGCAGCTGTGTTTGGAGGTCAATTTAAGCCAAAAAGTTATGGATGTGAGCAAGCAATGTGCTACTGCAAACAACCAGTTTGTTCCTTCTTTCCACCTCTGTCTGCACAAGCAGGTAAACCAATGAGGAAGGAGGTAGCTTCTCATAACGTTAGAACCTGGTATTATGCTTAAGGGTGCCCCAAGCAAGCCAGGATCTATAACCCAACAACAAGCCCTGGTATAAACCTGGCTTATGAATTTACCTGCTTGGCGCTTGTGCAAAGAGAAATGAAGCAAGAGTGAATGGGTTCACAATCCTGCTTCTCATTCACATGCTGTTGTGTTAAGCCATATTTTTGGCTTAAAGTAAAGTGTGAACATGGACTGCCTTGTCACTTTAAGCAAAAATTGGCTGCCAGTCCCTTTACCCTATTAAGGACAGTTAATTGCTAGGATATTCCCTAAAGATGATATTATAATTTGTTTGACACATGGAGGGGATGTCATGAGCCTTTTGGGGGCCACTAAAGGACCAGATAAAATGAAACTATTATATAAATACATATTATTATAAATATTATTTTGTATATTTGTTGGTTTTATTGTTTTGATATTATGTTGTGACTTATTCCTGAGGGTCACAGGCAGTAAAATTCAATGTATACAAAAGCACTGAGAGTGAATTTCAATACTTATCATTGAATAAATATGAGTTTGCAAGTTTTTACAGACTATAACAGTTGGATCTGGAGCAGCCCCCTATGTGTCTAATATGGAGATTTGGGGCCTACCCCTCTTTTAAGGAGCATAGAGAAAAATATGAGAAATAGCATAGAAATTATTATGCTTATGAAGGCGAAGGGGGTTGCACTACCCTCTTCTGAATGTTTGCCAGCATATCTACCTGTGGACTTAATCATCATCACAGCATAATACTAACTAATTCTAAGCCCTTGTTGCACACCAAGGCTTAAGAACAGACAGCTGAAAAAGGCTCTGATCCTGAGCAGGACAGGAACAATGGGTTTGGCAAGGGAGAGTGGAAGAAACAAAGTCCTAGGAAAGGAAAAGACAGGTGCTTAAAAAGAAATGGAAGCTGGGCTGTTTCTAAGAAATGCAAACTGGGATAGGAAATGGTTCAGAATTAGACTGGAAGAGGGAAAGGCCACAGCAGGGAGAGATGCCCATGGCCAGGAATTGCCAAGACGATGAATCATATATTGATTAGAACAAGCAATGATTTGAACAACCAGGTTATGGGGCAGGCTTGGGTAAGAAGCATTTAGTGTAAGGCCCATCCTTTAGTGGGTCTTATCTTCCTCACTGCCATTGTTGCCAATTGCTTGCTTGCTGGTGAGCAAGCAAATGGCAGAAGCTACTTCTTCTCATCCTTGATGTTGCCACTCATTTGCTGATCCTTTCTGGCTAGAAGGCAATTGAACAAACAAGGGGTGGCAACGGAGGAGGAGGAGAAGAGGAAGCAGAAGAAGAAGGAGGAGGAGGAGGAGGAGGCTTTGGTGGATGCTCGGCTATGGTTACTGAGCTTGTGAACAAACATGTTTTATTGTGGTATCCCTTTAAATCTGCAGTTAATGTGTACCAAATTTCTTACAACAGGTTATTGCACAAGATCATTACAGATTCTACATTAGTTGGGCACAAGTGGAAGTGGAGAGTTAATCTGAAGTAAAATGAGAACCTTAAAAAAGGACACATTATTATGTATAATAGTTTGCTAAAACATTTTAAACGTATTAATGTTAAAAAGATAATATTTTCAACTAGGCATCAGACATCAAAGAATAAAATGGGAAAAGGCATTTATGTTAGCATATAAGCAAAGAAGCTGGGAGGGGAACAGGGATTTACACTGCTTCAATCATATCATACCTTCTAGAATATACCCTCTAATGCAGAACCTTGAAAAAATTATAGCTCTCTTAAAAATAAAAATGAGCAATGCTATTTTTGTCAGCTGTATGGCTGTAAAACCTTCTCAAAATAGATATCAGTTTTGGTGAAAGGCTTGCAAGTTTTGGGAGAGCCTGGAATTTTAACATTCAACACACCAAAACTCCTCAGTGCTCTTGCCTCTTCCTCCCCGTGAAAGCAACTGCACCCATAGCATCCCACAAGTGCCATGTTTTCTTCTGCAGTTGCTATCCCAATTCCTTAAGAACAAAAATCCTTCCAAATTCTGCAGAAAATATATTCTGCAACTATAACAATGTAATGAAAAATATAGAACAAATTGTATAATTCACTCCTGTTTCAATTTTTTTTTATTCTGAAATAAAATAATGCATGTCCTGCATGCACAACAAAGATGAAGACGCTCATTGAGTGTTCAATAAAACTTATTTTTTTTACTGAGTATCACAAAATATCTTCAACATAAATGTGAAATTTCAAGAAGAGTGGTGCCCACTAATATGACTGTAATAACTTGGTTTAGTAACCTAAAATACGAACCCCAAATCCAAATAACACACATAAGATTAAACATATGCATGTTTTCACTTCCATTGTGATGGAATCTAGGATGCACTCACCATCACTCGACAAAATAAAAGTTATTAAAACAAGCACCTTAATTTTTGAAAGTTCAGCTGCATCGCTTAATACTTATGGAAATACACGTACAAGGTTTTCAAAGGTTTTTTGAAAGCAAAGGTTTTCTTGTATAAAAGCTTTGGTTACCTAACACCCCTACTTCCCCCAAGATGCAGATTTTATCCCAGACGCATGAGGACTTTTCCAGTATTCAATTTATGCTACATCTGGTTAGTGCCTACAGTTTATTTTATTGAACATATGGCATTTTTAGTTACATGCTTCCATTGACTGCCAGTGGTGAAATTAAAGATTATGTGTAGACAATGCAGCCATGTTTAAAAAGTCTGTAAGTGCATTACATTTTTCTCACCTGCATTGTGCTTTGCTAAGTATTTGTCTTTGTATTGCTTCTTTTTCTTTCCAAACCAAGTACAGCTTGCCTGCTGCTCTTGTTTAGTCTTCTCCATAGCAATACAAGCTACTCGCCTTGCAAGTGAAGAAGAAACAACTATCAGCTTGTTAGTAAAGAAATATGTCTTTAATGAAGGAATAGTAATGTTTAATATGAACATAATCCTTCCCTAGTCTTTTTAGTATCATACATTTGTGGTAGACATATTAAGATTTTCAAGGTTTCAAATATGAATTTAGATGATTCTTTTAAAAGCACCAATTCTGTGTTGACCCTAGGAGCAGTCACCTTGTCTCAGAACAAGGGCAACCTGTGAAAAATAAGCCAAAATGACCCCTATCGTTGAATCATGGAAGAAGACCCTGATTCCATCTGTATCAAAAAAACTGGACGGATGTTGCTGCTCAACCATGCTGGCTCAGTGTGCTCCAGCTAGTTATTTAAGCGCAACCATCAGCCAAAATTTGGAGTCAGGGGGAGGATTTCTGATGCATATAGAGATATTATTTCTTTTTGTAGATAGCCAGTGCAGACCAGATCTATATTTTGAATGTATGAACCCAAGACTAGGGACCAAGGAAAGACTGAGATTCCTGATTATAGACCTAAAGTGGAGGCCTGCCAATATGAGGCCACTTTAGTAGACACAGGTCAAGACTTCATAGCTGTTATAACAATCATTGGGTCATCCAGAGAATGGATTAAGGTTACATTATTATATTACAAATTTATTTATATCCCACCATTTTTCCTCCAAGGAACCCAAGGGAGTGTACATGATCCTCCTACTCCTCTCCATCCTCACAACAACTCTGTGAAGCAGGCTAAGCTGAGAGTCAGTGACTGGCACAAAGTTTCCCAGTGAGTTACATGGTTGAGTGGGGACTTGAACCCAGATCTCCGGAGTCCCAGTCTAACTCTAACCACTACACTATAGTGGCTCTCATGTGCATGATACAATCCTCCTGTGTAAGCTAAGCATGTATAACCCTGAAAGTTGCCTTGGTAGGATTCTGTGTAGGAACCATTTATAAGTAGGACTGTGCTCCTCAGAGGAAGAGTGGGGTACAAGTTTAATAAATAAAAATAAACACACAGAGACAAGGCAAGACACCCTCTAGATTCAGTGTTCTGTCCTGACCTGGTACCAGGTAGTCTGGATATCCGTGGCATAATTGTATTGAATTTTGTTGTGGAGAGACCACAAGAAGCTTGGGTAGTCACAGCTTAGGCCCTCTGCTGGGGTTATGGACCATTTAGGTTGGTCCTCCCCCAGAGGCTGATGGATCCTATTGGCTTCCATAATCTCTAGAGCATTTATTCATCGACACTGACGGTCATGCTTTGGACAGAATAGTTGATATATGAAATAAAGGTTGACTGTAGGTATTGATACTGTGGCAACTAATCACCACCTTCATCCAGCTTTGTAAGGTCCTACTCCTTGGTATACTGAAATATTGAGAACCTTGAAGTGGCAGGGAAAGCAACTGGAAGGCAAGATGCATAATATTCAGTTCAAATCTTATGCAGAATTGAAGGCTGTGTTATGGTAGTGATGGCAGTGAATCAAACGCAATACAATCTGGTGGAACTCTTCTGTATGGTTAAGTGGCTGTTGTCTCCCACAGTTGGTCACCCAAGTGAACTATCTGCACACTGTTATGGACTTCCTTTGCATGTCGTTTTGGAGAAAAACAGTTTTGCATCCACCTGATTTGGCTGCCTCCACTGTGTAAGCATCCAACAGAGATACTGGAAGCATTTTAATGTTCATTTGAGCCACTTTCAGTTTCTTTCATGTTATGACAACAGGGTCTATGGGAAAATGCAGGCTAATGTCAGCTCAGTGTGTTTCTGCCTCCCATAGTTAAGAGTTACACTAAGAGACTGAGTAGGCTTTTGGATGGAATTATCAAGGCATTTTTGAATGAAAGGTTTATGCTGTTGTCTCAAGAGAGAGATAGTTAGACCCCTCTTGCAGTTAGTGTACCAGAACATAAAACAGCTAAAACTAGGCTGACATCAGTTTCCCAGAGGACCTTTTCTTCTGTCGCCCGCAGATTGTGGAATGGCCTGCCAGAGGAGATTCGTAAAATTAACTCTCTGTGTGATTTTAAGGCAGCTTTAAAGACTAGCCTTTTCCGGCAGGCCTATCCAGATCAATGTTAAATCATGAATTTTTAAGATGTATTGATTCCTGTTCTAATGTTGTTCCCCGCCTCGATCCAAAGGGAGAGGCGGGTAAGAAATAAATAATTTTATTATTATTATTATTATTATTATTATTATTATTGCTACTACTACTACTACTACTACTACTACTACTACTCTTACAGCTACTGCCTATGGTCTAATTCCTCTTTTATTTTAATGTTTGTGGGAAAGGTGGTTGATGGATCATGCATGCTTTCCCAACCAGTTTCATCTTGGTTTCTAGGCTGGATTTGAGGTTGAGATTGATTTAGCAGTTCTGGTAATGAATTCAGCTAAAGGAAGACAATGGAAATACATTTCCTTAAGTTCTTAGATTGCTCAGTGGTTTTTGACTGCCTACAGGACTAGCCAGGAATCCATGAGGCAGCTTTGTGCTTAAGCTCTTTTTTAGGTCTAGACGATGATGTTGGGGAAATATTTATTTGCCATATGGGAATGGCTGCTAAAGATCTTCAGGACTGTTCTTAACATTGCAATATAAAAGCTGCTACACAAATGTACATTAGTAGCAGTCCACGCTTCCAGCTTTAGATTCCTAACAAAAGTCAACAGAAGCAAGCATTTTAAGCTGTTCCCTTAAAATGCATGACATTTCAGTTATTTCAAAATGCCTTTCCATAAGGAGAAACTGGGCTTTTGAAAGGGTTTGGCATCTGTAAAAGGAGCCTGAAGGTGAGGAAGCAGCTGCTCTTGCAGACTTAGGCTCTCCTTGGTTTTTTTTTAGTGAACTAGGAGCCTTCATTCTCTGTGGGGCTGTAGTCCCTCTGAGCCAAACCTGGTGAAATCTGTTACCATTGTAATATAATAGCTAACACTGTAAACAAAGTTGAGCAGAGAAATATAAATTCTGGTAGATTGTGAATGTAACTCTTATTCCAGTGTAACAGGATGAGATTTTTTTTTCATTTTAAGGAAAAGTTAGGCTGCATGTGTACTGTGGGCAGAATCTAACAGGGCATTCCCACCCCTACCAAGTCTCTTACGTCCTGCCAGTTCTGGAAGGGTGCAGGTCAGCGGAGCTCACAGGAAGGAGCTTCGCTGACCTGCCTCGTTTCAGAAACAGTCATTTTTGCTCACTTCGGGCCTTCTCCAGGAAGCGCTAAATCTCCCTCATGTAAGTGGTGGGCCCTGCTTTAACAACAGAATTGGCGGGACCCCGCACTTGCAGAAGGGAATCGGTGGAGTGGAACGGACTCGGCAGGGGTATATGTGCCCTGCTGAATTCTGCCCTATGTTCTGCTTGATTCTATTTATCTAAAGGAGCTGTGGATGTTTTAGTAAGAAGTGTTATTTTTGTGACTCATGCAATGTTCATAAGCAGGAAACAATGAGGGGGAAAGTCTGAAACTCAAGAATTTTGAACTGCATGGATGAGTGAGTGGGTCGGTTGGCGCTTTCCCCTTAGTTTCGAAATATTAATGCTGTTTAGTGGATTTTTGTAGTATTTGTATATAGAAGCATTTTCTGCAGCCTCAATTGTAGGCCACAACTCAGCTTTTTTAAAAAAAATACTTATGAGACCATTTGCAACTAAAATTGTAGTGCCTGAATTTCCTTTCCTTTCCCCCCCTCCCCCCTCCCAATCCCCTTTCCTTTCGTGTCATGTCTTTTAGATTGTAAGCCTGTGGGCAGGGGCTGTCAAGAAATACTTTTGTAAGCTGCCGTGAGAGCCTTTTTTGGCTGAATGGCGGCATAAAAATCCTTAAATAAATAAATAAATAAATAATATCATCACTTACCTCTCCCAAAAGTAATCCCAGGGCATAAGAGCATGCATTTCTTTAACAAGGGTTTAGAAAAGGTATGCGTACGTGTGTAGGCTTGTGGTTCTAATGCTAGACTGCATGGCCAATCTAGTTGCTCAAAGCAAATACCGTTTTTGTCAAATAAGCACTAAACAAATGTTTAAACACATCAACTTCCTTTAAAAAAAGAAAATTATATTAAAGATACATTGGTTTTTATAGAATGCCAAACAACATACCATTCCTGAAGCTCAGGAGAAGGAATGAGTCCTGCAGTTCCATTTTTTGAATTTTCCAGTTTACCCTGCCACCAATTGTGATCATCTTTGCTAATAATCTGGATAATATCACCAACTCTAAATCTGATGCCAGCTTCTTTGCAGGGAATGAGGTCATCCTTTGCTGGATCATATTCAAATTGTGCTCTTACATATATCTATAAAACAGGAGATTATGACAGATGCTGCAATGTTAATATGGTTAGAACTGGCAGATGAAAAGTTGATCTGTAATCTACCCATCACATACTGTTTGTATAAAGATTTAGGAAGATACTTAAGGTCCTGGAAGTAAAAGTGATGGCTGGGAGTGAAAAAAAGATAGCTAGAAATAGTGATTTTGATTAGGCTCTTAATAATAGTTCTTTAGGGAGCAATCCTATGGATGTTTTGACAGAAATAAGTCCTACAACTTCTAGCATTCTCCTGCCAGCATGGCTGGCCAGAGCTGTAGGACTTTTTTCTATCTAAACATGCATAAGATTAAGCCATTAATGTTCCACGATAACTTGAAATGCTTTTTCACCTTTCAGGTGACAACTTATCTATTTGAATTAGAATATTATTTCTCGTTACTCAAAACGTGAAATAGACTTCTGCATTTTATCTGAAATTAATGACCATTAACAATTTTAATTAATGAAAACTGTATAATTAAGAAGTTGAAGAATTATATACATAATGCATTGCTACCATGCAATGAACACAAGCTGCATCACTACGGACATGTCTATTGGCAGCTTCCTGTGCTCCAAATCTTTCATTGATGTGTGGACTTGATATATGTCAACTTAAAATAGCCCTTGCAGTTGGCATGTATCATATTAAATAAATAATAATTAAAGATTTGGAATACTTTGCATTAGTTTTTACCATAACAGCTTGTATATGACAACGGATGTACAGCTAAATTGATCCCTTATTTTAAATTCCTGGATGTAGGCAACATTTGTTTCATGAGACCCCACACTAGTATTTTGAATAAAGTTTTGCAGTTGCCTCCATCTGCTATGTGGCTAAGTGAAAATCTGCTACTGGATAAGTGCCCAGGTATATTTCACTTGTAGAGGATAAATGTGCACTTGAAGTATGTCTTACAACTGCTCTCCACCACTACCACCACCACCACCACCACCACCACACACACACAACCTTGAGGGTGAGCAGGGGCTGGATTCCAGTTTGGAGAAGCTCTCAGGCCCAGTGGTGGGCAGGCCAAAGGCAAAAGTGGGCAGGCAAATATTCCAGTGGTGGGCAGGCCAAAGGCAAAAGTGGGCAGGGGTGCAAAAAAATCCAACCCCGCCCCAAATTCCATTACCACCAATTTATAGTAGGAAGCAGGTCTACTATTAAATATTAAATAAATTACGTTTCTCACCAAACCTCTGGTCCTTATCCATAAAAATAGGAAAAATACTAACTTCGCTAACAGATAAATATTATATATAAAACAAGGATTATAAAGTAAATTGTGCATGGATAGATACTATGTAAATTGTATGTGTTCATAGTAAGATGACTATCTTTTCCTTGTACAGTACAGGCACTGTCACGACATAGCAGAAATTAAATTCCTATGAACAGAGGATTTTGGAGCAAGAAATGCTTTATTACAAACCACCAGGTAGCATTAGTGCTTGAGAATTTTTTTTTAGCATAACAGACATTTGGTCAACCAGAAGTGGCCCTCAACTGTGGCTGACCCCCCCCATTGCTGTATTTCCATTTGATCATGATTACAGAGCTACTTGGATTCAACACTATGAAGAACAGATACCCAAGGATCCTGATTTACATTTGCTTCATTTATGCTGCATAAACACAAGTGAAGAACTACCATTAATGTTGTGCATTTCTGGTCCAATAATTAGCTCATGCACAGTACCATCTGAGAACAGAATGGTTTCTTAAGTCATTATGATTCATTTCCTATAGTAACTTCAGAATGGCAGTACAGGTAACCTATTTCCTGCATATAAGATACCAACATCTTCAGTTTAGGAGATGCGCAACACACAGGCCACATACAGCCCTAAAGGGTTGTCCCGTGGCCTGCTGATGCCTTAGCCACTACTCCCCACATTTCTTTCACTGTAGCACTGTCTTCTGGGCCTAAAAAAGGCCTTACTTTGTTGATCATGATCTTCTTTTGGATTCCCTTCATGACCTCGGATTTTGTGGCTCCGTCTATAACTGGTTTGCCTCCTATCTAGCAGGTCGCTCTTTCAACGTGTTGGCTAATGGCAGCTCGTCTTCTTCTTTTCCCCTTTCAGTAGGGGTTCCGCAAGGCTCGGTGCTTGGCCCGTTGTTGTTTTCTTTATACATGTTGTCCTTGGGTAATCTTATTCAATTTCATGGTCTCCAATATCATCCGTATGCCGATGATACACAATTATATCTTTCATCTCAGGAACTTTCTCCTGATGTTCATGATCGTATCTCGGCATGTCTTTCAGATATCTCAGCTTGGTTGCTTCATCATTGTTTGAAACTTAATATGGCAAAGACTGAATTGCTTGTTTTTCCTCCTAAACCTTCTCCTCATCTCTCATTCTCTCTTACTGTCAATGATGTTACACTTACTCCAGTCAAGGAAGCTCGTAGTCTTGTCTTTATATTTGACTCCTCGCTCTCCTTTATTCCTCATATTGAGGCAGTAGCTAAATCCCGTCATTTTTTCCTGTATAATATTGCCAGGATTCGATCATTTTTGTCTGTCTCTTCTGCCAAGACTCTTGTTCATGCATTGGTTATTTCTCGGATGGACTACTGCAACCTTCTTCTCACTGGCCTTCCTTCTTCTCACATCAGTTTGTTGGTTTCTGTTCACCACTCTGCTGCTAAGATCATCTTCTTGGCTCGCCGCTCTGACCATGTTATTCCACTTCTGAAATCTCTTCATTGGCTTCCAATTCACCTCAGAATCCAATATAGACTTCTCCTGTTGACCTACAAAGCTTTTCACAGTCTAGCTCCTTCCTATCTTTCCTCTCACATCTCACACTATTGCCCCGCTCATGCTCTTCGCTCCTCTGATGCCATGTTTCTTACCTGCCCAAGGGTCTCTACTTCCCTTGCTCGGCTTCATCCATTTTCTTCCGCTGCCCCTTACGCCTGGAACGCTCTTCCAGAACATTTGCGAACTACAAGTTCAATCGCAGTTTTTAAAGCTCAGCTAAAAACTTTTCTTTTTTCTAACGCTTTTAAAACTTGATTTTGATGTTACTTTTATACTGTTAGTTTTACTCTACCCTGTGCCTGTTTGGTGCATTCTCTTCCCCTTCTTATTGTTTTATTATGATTTTATTAGAATGTAAGCCTATGCGGCAGGATTTTGCTATTTTATTCCTTTCCTCTGTACAGCACCATGTACATTGATGGCGCTAAATAAATAAATAAATAAATAATAATACTCCGTAGTTTCTCTCTCAAGAATAACATTATTGACAGGGAAACCATGTAGTATGGGGGGTGTAGAGTAACTTTTGCTGTTCTAGCCCTCTGTACTCCATAGTTTCTCTCTCAATAGTGTTATGGCTGAAAAAGAAACCATGGAATACAGCAAGCTAGATATTCTGGCCCGCTGTGCTTTCTCCTACAAGAATCTTGTTCTTGTGGGAGAAACCATGGAATAACATGGGCTACAGCACAGCAGCCACCTCGTCTCTCCAAATTTAGTGAGTAAGCTATGGTTTAGTGCAGGGGTGGGGAAACCCTAGCCCACAGAGTTTCCCTATCAGGCCCATGGAGGGTCAGGGTATGCTCTGTGGTCCACTCCCCAAGTCCCATCCTCAGGTCTGAAAGCTTGTGGGGAGAGATGGGCGAGAGGAATCCCTGTGTTATCTCTGACCTGTGATTGCTAATTGGGATTGGCATGGGAAAGAGCACTCAAGTTGGCTATTCTATGCCTCTCTCTGCACAGAGAAAAGAACTAACAAAAGTGGTGGCTGGGTCTGGATGACATCAGAGGAGGGGAGGAGCTTGGCATCATGATGGTCATCTGGCCCTCTGGCTTTGTCAGGGGAAGCAATCCAGCCCCTGGATCAAAAGAGCTTAGAGCTTGCCCACCCCTAGTATAATGCTACATGCAAACCAGCCCACTGAAAAGCAGTTGACTTCCAAATATGTTATTAATCAAATGTCACCAGAATATCTCAAGAATTTTTGTAAATAAAAATATTTCTACCTTATGAAAACTGTGCCAGATGTTAGTATGAAAACTGTGCCAGATGTTAGTATGATGTATTCCATTAACTAGCTGGCCTGGAACTAAAAATATGTTCCTAATGAAATTGCTTTGTCAACGTTAAATCAGCTACACTACCTTATACGTTTTTCTCTGGTAATAAGAAATTCATTTGAGGTAATGCTTGAATTTTGTTCTAAATTTCTAGTGTTGTATTTAAAAACAATAACAAAGGTTTGTGCAGGCTTTATAAACTTAGAATGCATTCAGACCAACAGTTTTTCACAGGATTGCATATAGGCACCTCAGACTAACTTCTTTCTATCATGCGTCACCCTTTATAGTACATCACTTCTTGATTTAGTTGTGCAAAATAATCTGTCGAATTAAAGTAGCATAAGCCTTCCTGTTATTGACCCAGAGAGAAGTCTCACTTTGTCCTTTTTTCTGGCCACTATCCCATAACCCCTTCATTATTACAGCCTTTAAATAAATAAATACATTTAATTTATCTATCTCATATACACAAACAGAGCTGGGATCTAGTGACCCCTGTGTGCACAAAATGAGGGAGGAGCTGGTCACCACTGTGCAGGCAAGACATTTAAAATATGTGAAAGGTTGTCACATAGAGTAGGGCCAGGACCTCTTCTCGATCATCCCAGAGTGCAGGACATGGAATAAAGTTCTCAAGTTACAGGAAGCCAGATTCCGCCTGGACATCAGGAAAAACTTTCCGACTGTTAGAGCAGTGCAACAATGGAACCAGTTACCTAGGGAGGTTGTGGGCTCTCCCACACTAGAGGCCTTCAAGAGGCAGCTGGACAACCATCTGTCAGGGATGCTTTAGGGTGGACTCCTGCATTGAGCAGGGGGTTGGACTCGATGGCCTTAGAGCCCCCTTCCAACTCTACTATTCTATGATTCTATGAAAGTGTGCTTGTATACAAATAAGAAGGATGTTGTGGCTGATTTTTCTTGCTCCTAACAGTCCCTCTAGGTGGCTCCAGGGAGTAGGGGAACCTGCAGCCAGAGGGGGAAGCCGAACTGTGTGCACACACACCAACATGTTGGATCCCAGCCATTATTTTTAAATTTTACATTTGCTCCATTGCACCATTTTTAAAAAGTGTATACCTGGGCAGAAATTGCATATGAGAAACAATTGTGGGTTCGTTCGTTCGTTCTTTCTAACACGCAAAGCAGCATCTGAAGGCTGCAGTATTGAATAGAAGACTGGCAGCAGGGTGAATCTCCCTTGCTGCTTTTACTCCTGCAGGGAAAAAGATAAGGGCCTGTATCTTTTCCACTGTGTGTAGGTACAGCCCCTTTTTGGGGTGGGGTGGGAGTGATTATAAGCAGAAAAATTGCCAGTGGGGAAAGGGTTGAGCAGCCCTCTCTTCAATGTCAGTCCACCACTCAAAACTGTAGCCTCTTCAGGCTGCTTTTGGTGTTTTGTTTTAAGTTGGGAAAATATATGCAAATATGTATGATATGTAGTTTCAGCCTGACTGACCATGATGTGTTAACCTAGCTAATTTATGATAATGTTTCACGAGACAATCCTTTCTCCTCAGCACAATGAAGGAAGATGGCCCTGCATGCTACTAAAGTCAGTATGCATTAAGACAAAAACACCCAGAGTCCACAACTCTTGCATAAGAAGCACTTATGTATGGGATATGCATAAATATTAATACCAGGACAGCAAGGGAGAGCCATGAAATGAAATGAAATGAAATAAAGACAAGAATGCTGGTGTTGACACACCACGTGACATTGACTATAGCAGCTATTAGTAACAAAACCAAATTACAACTACAATTTATGTCACAGGAAATGGCACTGCTGTGAATCAGGCATATGAGTAAAACATAAAATGGAAAAAGGGATTTTAGAATTAGGAGCAGCACATAATGGAACATTAAATTTGAAATGGTAAGGAGGAATTGCTAAAAAGCAGCTAAGCGAGGAAAGGTTCCATGGGAAACAGCTATTCACCTGTCGTCCTTTTGGTTGTGTTGTTGATGGCAAATCCTGCAGAATAAAGTCAACCCAGGAAAAGAAATTTTCATTTTACTTTAAAAGTAGACAACAGTATTACAGCAAAAAGCTAATTTGCAATTATTAGCAACAAATGCATTTTCAGAAATCATCACTTAATAGGAAAAAATGTCAAACCCAGGCTGTTTAGCAGCAAGCTGAAGAAAGCAGATAAAGTTTAAGCAGACAGAAAATGTGCTTTTAATAAAGAATTCATCATCTTCAACACAAAAGCACCCGTAAGCAAAGGAGGACCACCTTTTTAGTCTTAACATTCTCTTTATATTCCTAGTGTGGCAGCTATGTAGCAATACATTTTGTTATTATAATTTGAGAGCTTGAGTGGCTCAGCCATAACATTGTTTTGAAACAATTTTTTTAGTGGGTTTAATTAATACAACTAAAAATATTTCTCATCCATATACATTTTAGTGTTTATATCTACACCAAATTATTCCTTTAGCTAGTTACAACTGCAATACATTTAATAGTTTTTTAAACAGTCCATATTTAATAGACAGTTCACAGGAACTGATACCATTTGTTAACTTAAAGTATGCGTGTTGACAGCACAGGTACAAAACTATTTCTGGAAGATTATTTCTCTACAGGTGCTTTCTAACATTCTACGATACACATTCAAGGAAATACAAATGATAAACAACAGCGGTGTCAATGGTTATGTTTAATAATACCTTTTTGCCTAAAGATATGGCTAAAAGGAAGTACTTTGTGTTAAAGATGTGATGTTAATAGTTTGGCTTATAAATGCAGTTTAAAGCCAGTTTCTTTTGCTTTTCATATCCAGGCAAGGCTCATATTTCACAAAATATGTGCACATACCACAACAGCAGAGGACACACCAATTCCTTAACTCAGATAGCGGAAACCAATACTGCAATCTAGAGAGCTTTAAAAATAAAAAAAAACATCCAGGTCTCAAAATCCCCAAATACCTGCTATGCAAATATTTTCCTTGAAAACACCACTTCAAAAGTTTAAAATGGAAATTAGTCTTTTGGCTTAGTTTTGATCAAATCAGGATGAGGATAATGATAAGCATATTTCAGGGATGAGTGAATTTTTACATTACAGTTGAATGCAACTCATTAAAGGGATTTTAATGAGAAGATCATGTCGCTGAATAAACCTTTGAATGAGAGAAAATGGGGAATTAGACTTCTAAGTATTCTAGATTTTATCAGCAGAACACAATTTTCCACTGAACATGTCATCATAACAGGAATGGTAGATGAGCACCAACAAGATTTGAATACTCTCTGTCTGGAACTGGAGGTCTTACCGAAACAGAATTGTTAATGCTGCTATGGCCATTAGCTGGGGACTGTCTGGATGTAGAGGGGGAATCTCTCTGAAATAAGACACAAGGTTCATTATCACACAACACTACTACAGAACACAGATATATTTAAATCGACAGTTATATCCACAGGCTTATAACCAATTATTTTGCCTTGTCATCTCTGAGAGTTTTCACAATACTCCTAAATTAATGTATGGTGTTCTTTTTTTAATATAATTTGCTTTTTTATTAGTTACTTGGTAAGGTCTCTCTTTTTCTTAGTATCTAGAAACATTTTATTGTGATGAGTTCTTCAATCATACTTATTCCCCCCGCCCTCCTTAAGACATCTTACAGAACATCATCTGACTTTTTAGGAGAGCTACATTGAACAGGAAGGGCAAGAACATGTCTTGGGATACAACTGAGTACAAAAAAATATATGGCGTTATCTTTCTGGTATGTATATTGTGGTAATTTGTTTTCTCCATAATAATGTGAACTATGTTGGCCTTTTAGAATTGCTATAACGAGAAACATTAATAAAAGAAAAATGGTTTCCTCTAAAAATAAATCTAATAGTATGACTTTTTAAACACTTCCAAAGACATTTCTTTATCCTTCTGATTGGGCAGGTAATATAATACATAACAGTCTTACAAGAAAACTCAACTTAATCTGAATACTGAATTACATCAAAGAAAAATAGTAATACAAAAAATAAAAGATTCTGATTTCAGTATTCAAAGTCAGATTTATATAACATTTACAACAATGAGCAAAATGTTTCTGATGTCACATTAGGTTGCAGTGTTGGTTGCACACAGCAGGAACAAATTCCTCAAATACAATAAGACAATGATATGCTTATATTTGTTTCTACCTTTGAATGAATATATATATATATATATATATATATATATATATATATATGTACATATATGCAGTGAGGGACAACTGCATATTTTAGGGAGCATCATTTAATTATCTATTTAATTTGTACCGTGACTTTACACCAAATAAATGGCATTCAAGGTGACTTTCCTTGTCTTTCCTCATCGCTTTCCTCACCCTACCTATGTGGATCAGGAGCGGCCTTGTTGAGAAACTGAATTCAAGAATTGAAATCAATGAGGAGATGCAGCAGAGTCTTTACAACTGCGGCGATAGGAAGACGAGTTTTATGGATCAATGTAAGATCTTCCTTTTAGGAAAACCTTTAGAACTCTATAGTTTTAAATATTTTTTTTACTGGTTTTAATAGCCTTTTATGGTTTGCTAAGTATGTATAATTTCTTTTTCCTGGCTTGGTCCAACTTTCAGCCTGCATTATCAGATACAGGACAAGTGGGGATTTGTAACAAAACCTTACAGTGTATCTCTAGCCCATAACATGAATTCAGAATTCTAGCTAGCCTGGGAAAAGAGCCTTTTACTGTCTTCTCACCTTCCAGAAAACATGCTAATAGTATAAAGGGCTCAAGTCTGGGGCTGGACGTCTAGCTCTGAATGTAAGCATTTTAGGATGCAATCCTATGTATTTTAGACAGAAAAAAGTCATACAGTTCCCAGCATTCTCCAGCCAGCCATGCCGGGTGAGGAATGCTGGGAATTGGACTTTTTGCTCTCAAAACACGCATAGGATTGCACCCTTGCTACTATATATTGCAACATCAGGTGCTGGCTCCTACCCCAGCTGGACTATCACTTCCTCCACCCAGTGCCCTTTATCACCAAAAGGAAAGAAAGGGAGGGAGCTGAAGACAACATCAGGGATTTGCTCCTTCTGGACTGTCACCACCCTCACCACAGGGCCATCTAACTCCAACTTCCCTGTGGAAAGGAACAGGAGAAAGAGGAAGGTGAAGAGGAAAGTCAGGGGCATACTCCTGTTCTAGTGAGAATGCTTTTATTTTGTTTTAAGTACATGGTTTTAATGCATCCATTAATAGTTGTTTTAAATGGATATTGTTGTTGTTTATACTTTTGGTGGTTTCAAATTTTGTATATCTGTTTTTAATGTTCATTGTTTGTAAACTGCCCAGAGAGCTTTGGCTATGGGGAGGTATATAAATGTAATAAATAAATACATTAATAAATGCTGTGAGCCACTCTGAGAAGTCCAGTTGAAAAGGCAGTATACAAATCTACTAAACAATAGTAAATATTAGGTAGAGATTTCTGGAGAGTGGGTAAAGAAAAAAAGATCATCTTTTGCTATTTTCCCTTTCCTGAAGCCTCCCTGTATAGGATAGGGGAGGAGAGACGTATAACTTTAAAGGGCTACCCAACTTTTTTGGGTCCACAAACACATTTGGAATTCTTAGGAAGTCTCAAGTATTTTCAGAAGGATATACTGGAACCCTTAAAAGCCAGCCGTGCCAAGTAGATATTTGAAGAAAAAAATGCTCATATTTGTTCTAATCTAGATACCACCATCCAGAGGACATGTCTAGAACACTATCTGGTGTGGGTTTATAAGCTCAGTTTCAGTTGATGCAGTCTGAGGATGTGAACATGGTGCATAGAGAGGTTTGGCCAACCACTTCTATTTGTGTCCCTTGCCCATCTTGGCTTCTTACATTAAGCCCAAGGGGATGGACCAGGTGAATCCAGGAGGTTCTTAATACTGCATTGAGATAGGAAATATTCCTGGCAGCCTCAAAGCAGACAATTGACAGATCACTTCTCAGAAAAGCCTCAGTGGACTCCAAAAATTATATTACCCAGTCACAAATACCTGTTTTTTGGGGCAAGGTGCTCAAGAGGATGCTTTCAGTTGAGCTCCAAGTGCTTTTGGATGAAATGGATTATCTACTTCCATTTCAATCAGGGTGTATGCCACGTTTGGCATTGAAACAGCCTTGGTTGCTCTGACAACAGAGAGACAGGAGCGGCATAACTGTGTTGTGGCTCCTTGATTCAGTGGCTTCTGATACCACCTACCATGGTATCTTGCCAGAATGGCTCTGAGGGTTGGAGTTGGGTCCATGATGATGTGGTAGTTCCATTCATAACTGCATGGTTGGTTTCAGGAAGTAGTATTGGGGGAATTCTGCTCGACCCCATGACATCTGAACTGTAAGGTCACATAAGGCTCTATCTTAACCCCTATGATTTTTAACAACTATAGGACACTGCTGGGTGAAGGCATACAGGGATTTGAGTGAGGTGTCATCAGTATGCTGAAGATACCTAACTAACTTTTGGTATCAAACTGAATTAGGTGAGATTGTGGAGATGCCAAACTGCTGCCTAACTCGGTAATGAGATGGATGAGGGCCAGTAAACTGAAATTGAATCTTGACAATATAAAGGCACTGTAGGTAGATGGTTCCTAGGCCTGTTCTGGATAGGGTTGCACTTCCTATGAGGGGGCAAGTGCTCAGCTTGGAGGGTGCTCTTTAACCCCTTATTGTTACTAGAAACCTAAGTGGGTTTGGGTAGCTCAGAACACCTTTTACAAGCATTTGCTGGTTCACCAGCTGTGGCCTTTCCTGGATAGAGATATCCTTGCCATGATGGTCCATGCCCCAATAACTTCCAATTTGAATTAAAGTAATGCGTTGTATGTGGGATCATCCTTGAAAATGGTAAGGAGCTTCAATTCATGCACAACTTGGCAGCGAGAATTCTGAACAGTTTGCCTAGATGGAGTTGTGTCAGTCCTACTCTTAAGGAATTACATTGGTTTCGTATTTACTACTGAGAGCAATTCAAAATATGGGTTATCACCTTTAAAATCTTAAATGGCTAGTGGCTCAAATACCTGAAAGAACACCTCCTCCCATATCATTCTGTCTGTGCAGTAAGATCTTCAGAGATTGCCCTTCTCCGGGTACCATCAGTGGGAGAAATATAGAGCACATTTTCAAAAGAGAGCCCCTGAATCCCCTCCGAGAGAGATACACCTTGCTTTCTTTTCAACATAAAATTAAAAGGTTTCTGGCATTTCAAATTTACACCTTTTAATCAAATGATATGATTGTTTCCCAATTGAATAGTTTTTATGCCTCTAATTCTGTAATTTTATCATTTATATATTGTATTTGTTTTTTTTAGTAATGTATACCACGCTGGAATCCTAGTGGATGAAAGGGGTCGTATGAATTCTAAATTAGGAGGATTCTAGAATGGCTGCTTCTCCGGAGTGTGGAAGCTGAGTGGCTCCCATACCACAGCTCTGCTGCTGTCTACTCAGGAGAGGACTCTGGGTGGGCGGTGAGATGCAAGAGCATGATGGATGCTGGGGTGTGGCTCCCAAAGGCTCTGCCTTATAACATCCATCTGCCTAACTCACCTCTAAGACAACTTAAGTGGCTAAGATAAGGGAAGGCAACCTTGTTCCTTCCAAATGTTTTGAACTACAATTAGCATAAACCCTAACCAGGATGCCCAGTGGCCATGAATTATGGGAGTTGTAGCCCAAAACATCTCTCTGGCGTTAGGTTGCCTATCCCTGTGTTTGGAGCTCAAACGGGCCAACTCCCTTCCATTTTCCTTGGGGGAAAAAAGGGGAAAAGAATCTGGTAATCTCAACATATTGAGGGAATGGCAACAAGGGAGAGGGCCTTTTCAGTGGTGGCCCCTCAATTATGGAACGATCTCCCCAATGAGGATCGCCTAGCGCCAACAGTTACCTTTTCGGCACCAGGTCAAGACTTTTCTCTTCTCCCAGGCATTTAACAGCATATGCTGAGGGTTTTTTTAACTGACCCCAGAATAGTTGTTTTCAATGGATATTGTCTGTTTTTGTTAGTATTTTATGCTTTTTATGGTTTGAAATTTTGTATATTTGTTTTTAATGTTCACTGTTTTTAACTTTTGTAAACTGCCCAGAGAGCTTCGGCTATGGGGAGGTATATAAATGTAAATAATAATAATGATGATGATGATGATGATGATGATGATGTACACTAAGCATAAGTTCTTTCTGGGGCATTTTTGACTCCCCCTTCCCCACAAAAAAAATGTATCTTTTTTTTCTACAAATGAATGTACTTCTACATACTTAGGTACTCCCTCCTAATCTTTAAAACTTGAAATTACTTGTAACAAATTACCTGAAACACCATCTTCTCCCAAAAGTAGGGAATGAGAATGCCATGGGGATGCTGTTACTATATCTATTATATATACAATTATCAGGCTTCTCAGTATGGTGAAGCAATTAATGTCTGACACAGGATATTATTGATTTTATTTTTGTTGTATTTTATGGTTTTAAATTGTGAACTCCCCAGAGAGCCTTGGCTATTGGGCAGTATAATAATAAATAGATAAATAAATAAAATTGGTGAATAAATTATGCACACAAACTCACACTTAGGCCTCACTTGCTGGCATCAAAACTGTTAGGGTATTTTCCCATCAGACAGAAAGCTGAAATGTAGTACACTGGTAACCAACAAGTCCTGATCATTAGTCAAGTTTGAAAATGGATGGGTTTTTTTACACTGAACAAAATGCAAAATGTGAATTCTCCTTTATAACAATCAAGGGTGTGGAGTTCCCCCTTTGTATAAGTGAACCACCCTCTGACTAAAGGACGAGGGATTTACAGTGGCAGTCAGAAATGTACTCAAACAGTTAGTATTGAAGCCCCTTGTTTCACTTTTTCGATTACCCCAAACTTGCAAGCTCAGTATCTACATTGCCATTTTACTAATTGTTCTACATTCTCTTTAGCCTACTATACAATTCCTTTATAATTATCCCTTTATTCCTTACTTCCTTACTTCTTTTGTATTGGTTCTCATCTTTCTCCTCTAAGCCATATAAAAAGGTCGAACATAGTAGCTTAAAAGCAAGGTTTCTTTTACATATAAACCCCTAGCTACAATCCTGTACATTTGAAACTAGAAAAAAAATTGCAGGACGCAGTGGAAGCAACAGGCATTCGATTTGAGCACAATTCCAAATGTTTTGCTATAAATAATGAAATTGTTTTTCTATTTATCTATGGCATTTTGATTTTGCCTCCATATTTCCATGTAAAGATGAGACCTACGTTGTTGCAGTCTGCCTGCCTGGTACTGTTTTGAAACCTAGAAAGAGTTGAATGCTTTCCTTCAACTAGTACATAAGTAAACAGCATGAGGGGATTTTTTTGGAACTTGAGCTCTTTACAGATGTTAGATGTTATGAGGAATCAAAATGAAGATAGATTAGTGGAAAAAAGAGCAAGTAAATTCAAATGAAAATAAATGCAATTCATTACAGATCTACAGTTCTACTCTTGTGCTTCAATGAAAAAGCTCCAATTATATTATTTTAATGTAAATAAATGTAAAGTTTCATTTTCTTTTTGCTTTCTTGTAGGAAAAGGTGGACTTTGAGCAAGAAGGGATCCGAGAAATATAAAAATACATACAGAAAAGTCTTAATATGCAAAGTGTGATTATCGAAATCTAAAGCTCATCCTGGGGATTCTAGAAATAGGATAGTTTTTCTCTCAATGTTTGACTATTTAAATGTGTTCAATCATTTGCACAATGCATTCGGATAAATGAGATTGCGCTAGTACTGACGCTAGCCTTAAAATCATCACATGCTGAGGATTAGTGTTAGAGATTGAATTTTACTGTGTCCTAAATTAAAGCTATCGGAGTATATAGTTCCTAAAAACATTATTTTTTGAAAGACAACGGCTCAGTTCAGACAACACATTAGTCAACACAGTGTGAAAACTCCACTCAATGGTTGAGTTCTACTTCCACCATTGTGTAATTGCGAGCTACCGTGGAGTTGAGTAAAATCCATCATAATGTTTGATTGACAGTTCCTCCATCCTCTCTCCCCCGGTCTTCCTGATGGTATCCCATCAGCCATTGCTGCCAAAAAAAAGCCCAATCCCGGTGGCTCTCCTAGAGTAGCATTCGCTCCTTTCGCTGCTCATGCCATGAAACTCTGTAGCCACTTGGACAAGTCAAGTCAATGCAATGGAAAACTCCATGGAGCCCTCCACAGAACATGCAACATAACGGTTGTGCAGGAACTCTCCTCTGCACAGCATGGATATATATATGTGTTGCGTTGCGTTTCCCCCGCTTTTGCGTTGCGTTTCCCCCGCCAGACAACACATTTCTCAATGGTGGTGTAAAAACTGCACCGTGGAGTTCTAAAACCACCAATGAGAAACTTGTTGTCTGAACTGAGCCAACATCTCACATTGCTGAACCTAGTAGATGCATTAAACCCTGGCACACATTCTTTTGTATTACTGCAGATTTTTATTCAAGGGAAGCATATTAAAATTATTTCAACTTGTAATTTATCAATGTTTAAAATGGATTACAAGTGGTTAAAAAAACTTCCTGCACATGAATGAAAATTACTTTTAAAGTAATTTTCTGCTAGAGTCTCTTTGGATGATCAGGGCTTTCCACAAAGCATCTTTTCCTACTTCTTATATAAAATCTGCATGTTGTCTTTCAATATACTTTTTGTGTCTGTAAGAGAGATTTGCTTTGTCCAAGAGCACTCTGAGCAGAATCTTGTACCTCGGAAAATGTGTTCTTTCCTCTAATAGCATAATCCCTGCTCTTGTGATTGTTGTGAGGTCTGTAGTTGTGAAATCATAATGGGCAAGTTTGTAATATGATGACAATATATCTTCTCTGACTCCATGACGTTTTGTATTATTTATCCTTTTAAAAGGTATAGAGGAAGGGGGAGACTGTGTTCTACCCAGTTGTACAAAGAAGAGCATGTCTAGCCAATTTTAAATGGACAAAGAGCAGCAGGATTAGCCCCCATCCTAAGGCTGGCCCCTCCCCACTTAATACATGAGTATTAAAACAAATCAATTTCACTTCAAAATGGAAGTTAATAATTTTGTATATCTATACATTAGCAATCTAATATATTACCAGAATACACATAAGGAGCAATTGATACATTTGAGCATGCAGTATTTTAAAGTATGACATCACTTACATAGTATTTGTCCCAGTTTGTTTGCTAAGTAGGAAAAACATCCTTCCTTAAAATGAATTTAATCATAACAAATCTATCAGAGCACATTTTACACAGGTACAGGATCTTTTCTTAATCTTAAATAGCCCAAAATAAGCAATTGTAAACATTTGACATGGGAGACAAGAGAACAAAAGCCTCTTTGGGTTTAAAAGTTACATAGTTTTTCTGGAGGGAAACGTATTTTAAACTGTTTTACACTGAGGCATTGCAGAATTATTAATTATACAATTAAAAAAAATTCTAAGAGGTAACCAAATGAAACTTATAGCAGAATTGTATTTCAATATTATCAGAAATATGTTTAGTTCACAAGGATTTCCTTTGATTTCCTTCTACCTGATCATTTGTCTGGTTAACTGCTATAATATTAAGCTATTCCTAATATTTAACCTATTTTTCTTCAGTTTAAAATCCATAATGAGAACTGGATTATAATTCCTATTTATAGTATCCTTTTTTATCTTCATATATATGGCATTTTCATTAAAAATAATACCTTGCTTGGTTTGATTTTGTGATACCCCTACTTCTCTCACGCATAATTCTCTTCAGTGTTTCACCCAGATGAAAATTTCCAGATTAGGTATTTATATCCTGAAATATGTCACTCTATCCAAACCTTATTTAAAAATATAAATCTAAAAAAATCCAAGTTGAGCCACTGTGTATTCCTACTTGAGACAACAAAATAAATAGTAGCCCATAAAACCCATTATATATGATCTAAGATGCTATTAAGCTCCTCAAGCTTTTAAAAGATTTTTATACCCACCCCAATGTTATTTAACATTTACATGAAACCACTAAGGGAGGGGAGATGTCATCAATATCCTGATGACACCCAGGTCTACCTATCCTTTTCATCGATCTCAGGTGAGGCATTAGATATACTGAATTGTTGCCTGAGCAATGGGACTATATGAGAGCCAACAAACTGAAGCTCAATCCAGACAAGGTAGATGCACTTTTAGCAGGTGGCTTGTCTGCCTGGGTGTGTGGTGTTCAACCTATCCTGGAGGGGGTTACACTTCCCCTGAAAGATCAGGTGTGCATCTTAGGAATGTACACAGTGTCACTTGAGGCCTACGCAGCAACAGTTATTCCACGCTCTGCTATCTTCTGGTTAGATTACTGCAATGCATTGTATGTGGGGTTACCTTTGAAGCCAGTTAGAAAACTTCAGTTAGTTCCTGTGCTATTTACATTTCATTGTATCCTTTTAAATATTTGCATTGCATTTTTAATTTTTAATTGCTGGTATGGTATTTTAGTCTTTTTGTAATCCACCCCGAGATTGTTGGTTGTTGGGCAGATTAAAAACACAATAAATAAAATAAATGTTCTTGTTCAAAATCTGCATTAGAACATGGCATTAAATGCTCATCTCCTCATACACTAGGGATGTCAGAGATGGTGTGATCTAAAACACCTGGAAGTCACCAGACTGCACTATAGAACTAAACTGATGCACTCCTTGAACTTTCATGTAACTTTGGAGCAGAATATAAATATTAAAATCATTCAGAAACGGCGATTTTGGAATTGGCAAAAGCCAAGGAATAGCTACTAGCCTATCAGCTGAGACCCAACAACTGCCACTATATTTCTCATAACTGAATCCTTCTCCCTCATGCTTCTATCCCTCTTATAAGATGTTGATCTGCCAAGCCGCTGCTAGCTAGATTCCTCTAATCCAGAGGTGGGCAACCTGCGGCCTGCATGCAGCCCTTTGCTGCTCTCCATGTGACCAGCCAGAGCTCTGAGGAGCACCACCCACTTTTCTGTGCAGTTCAGCTAATCAGCCATCAGTGGGTGGCCAGGAAAAGACCTGCCCTCCTCCCCCAGTAATCCCAATACAACCAAGGTAGCTCTTTTCCTGCTAACCACAAATAGTGATCTGGATCAGGTTTGTTGCGGGGGATGCTTTAATTTGCCCCCTTTCCAGTGACCTCATTTAAACCTTCCCATCCCTGAACACTGAGATGTATAGGTGTGTGTGAGATGTATGCATCTGTGTGCATGTATGTGGCTCCCAACCATTATCCAGCACCACATGAAGCCTTTGGGACCAAACGGTTGCCCACCCCTGCTCAAATCCGTAAGATCAACGTTCTCACCAAGAAGAAACTTTGTAAATCTACTCCCTCTTTTACTCTGGATAAACCTTTACTGGCTGTTTTACGATTTTCCTCCTCACCAAGAACTAGAGACAGAAGCATGTCCTGATGTGTTAAATAGATCTCATTACTCTCTCATTTGTTTCAAATATATTATTATATAGTGATCGAATACCATAACCTGAACATATCACACGTCCCAGTGACTTGAATACATTTTCAGCCTATTCCTTTTCTGTTTATCTATTTAACTTTATTAACTGAGAATCTGGTATTTTGGTCAAAATTAATACTTTTTATAATACTACAAATATATACTTTTTCTATTCATTAGTTATCGTCCTGCAGTGTATTTAATTTTTCACTTAATTTATTTGAATAACCGTTTAATACTTAACTTTTTAAAAAAAATTTAAGCCCTATTAACTTGATTTTGTTCCTACATATGAGTACTTTTCTTTTAATGAAAATGTTTCCCACTTTCTATTTATAAGCTTGTTTTTACTTTCATATTTTGTTTTAAAATCTTGGCGTTATAGCTTGTATCTCCTTTTCGTATCACCTTCCTATACCTCTTTAATGCAAGGGTGCAGAGCCTCAAGCTTGGGGGCAAAATCCAGCCCTTCTGGGCTCCTAATCTGGCCCTCTGGGGTTCCCCGGATAGCCACACCCCTTTCTCCCGACCACCAACTGTTTGGTGGTTTCCCAGATTTTGTGCAGTCCCCCCCCCCATTTTAAAAGGTTGAAATGCCTTTCCCTAAGGCTTTGTTACTGTCAATGGCCCCGTTCAGAAGACACCTTAAACCACAGCTTTAACCATAGTGGTTAAGCCAGAAAGTCAGGCTGTGTTCAGAAGACACCTTAAACCATAGTTTTAACCACAGTGAGTAAAGCAAAAAGCATTATTCAGAGAGCTTTGGCTATGGGGCGGTATATAAATGTAATAATAAATCTAAATCAAACCATGGTTAAAGCCATAGTTTAAGGTGTCTTCTGAACACAGCCAAGCTTTCTGGCTTAACCACCATGGTTAAAGCCGTGGTTTAAGATGTCTTCTGAACAGGGCCAATAAGACTTTAAGCTATAATATGGTTTTTTTTTTTTGCTTTTTGGCCCTGCCTATTTTGCCTTTAGCCCCACTCACTACTGGAATGTGGTCCTCCAGACCTTCTCCACAGGCTTCTGCACCCCTGTCTTAATGGTTTTCTATTGCACTTCCAGGATTTTAACTTTTTGAGAAACCATCAGACTCTGAGCGGGAGGGAGAGGTTAGCCTTTTAAACTGTCCTACCCACGACATTTTCATTAGCACTTGAAAATTTCTTTAAGCTTGCTTCTCACCAACCTATGTCCTAATTATACTCTCTTCTGCTTTAGTTCAGATACACTGTAAAGCATTTTTTACATTAGAGTTCATAAAAGGATATTTAATGAGTTGATGTAATGAATATGAAAGGACGACACAGTAGGTGGGTAGAGCTACTCCTCTGTTCCGTTATCTTTGTTGTAAAATTGGTGTGCGTGATCTAACAGCACAGGCAGAAACAATTCCCAGAAAGCAAAAACATTCAGCCATCAGCAGGCAGTTAGTAATAGGATTGAGAGGGAAGAATAATTCATTCAATTCATTACCTCACATGAAGAAGACTGAGTGCGATAACTTGGCACGATCTTGAAGGTGATACTACCTCGCATTTCCCTCTGGAGAAAGTAAAGTATTTGTTTTGTTACAAAAACCAAGCTCGTAAATCTTTCTAACGTTTCAATGAAATCAGGAAACGCAAGAGCTTCAGCAATTCTTGGAGAAATTCATGTTTAGAAATATATTAGAAAGTATGATAAATCATGTAGCCACATTTCAAAGCAGATGGATTTGCACTGCAAAGTTAATCATCATTAAAAGCATGCAGAAATTTGCATTTTTTGTACAAGGAAGTTGCTTCTATCTTTGTAATTTCAAGGGTTCTTTTTAGTGAAATTTACTGGATTACTTTAGCAGCAGAGCCATTAGCCCATTTTTCAATGTATATGTTACATGCAGAAAAATAATTTAAATATAGTATAAAAGAACCTGTTTGCTATACTAAAGATTGAAAAATGAAAATGGCTAATAAGGTGGCATAGTGAAAAACGTACATTTAAAAACCTAAAGGAGATTAACTATTGTAACAATTACTAGGTGAAATCTAAGGGTTACTGAAGACTTTATAATTATTATTTATATACATAACACCTAAAAGCTTGATATAATCAACCTAAGAGAATCCATTTTCCTTTAAAAACAATGATGAGCCTGGATTCAAAGAATGGATTATTTTGTGAAAAACAAAAGCAGGCAAACAACAAGGATAATCAAATCTTACAAAAATGAAAGCTGCTTAACAGAAAGCTCTGAAAATGACTTCCTTCCTGTGCTTAGCATTTCTACAGATTATGTTGTTGAGTGTTTTACTGTGAAGATGCGACCCTCACCCTGAATAGAACGTGTAGGTTAAACCTACAGAAAGACATAACTTTTGCTAATATTTCATGAAATAATTGATCAAAGTCAATACAAATGTTCCAAATGCTGCTCCTTATCTAACAAACTCAGAGCGGCCATGTTTATTCCAAAAGGTAAACCATAATTCTGGAGAATCCTAGTTTATCATTTATAAGTAAGTGTGCTAGGACAATGCTGCCCAAATTCTCCTACTTTACTGTTCCCACCAGCAGGAGTGGCTTCAGTAACCAAGAACTCACCAGGAAGGGAAAAAGCTTAGTGTTATGTTCAAATTGGGATTTCTCATTTCTTGATCCCCAACAAGCCAGGAGTCCTATCTGAATGTAACACTAAGCTTTTTCTTGCTGATGAGTTCCTGATTACTGAAGTTGCTTCTCTTGGTGGGAGGAGCCAAACAAGAGTGATGAGATATCATGTATGATCATGCTTATCAATGATTCTATGGAATATATGTGCGTGTGCGCAAACATTCAAAAGATAGTCTCACACAGCTGAGGATGTTACATTTCAGGGTCAAAGAAAAAGGAGATATTTGTAGATAGTCTTTACTTTTTTCATTATGATTATCTATAAATAAAGATGGGAAGGTGGGAATATAGTATAAACCATTTTGTGATAGTAATCCAGCTTGTTTCACTATAATTAGGCAACCAAGTCAGAAGACAAGGGGAGGAGCAAAGACCACAATGTGCTATGAACTCAGAGGGAAGGCTTGCAGAGAAAACAAACATCTCCGGTAAAAACTGCCTCACAGTCAATGCTGAGCAAGAGATGTAAAGCCCACATCATTTTGTGACTTCAGTGTTTCAGTAAGCAGAAAAAGGTGAATTGGGTTTTCATTCCTAGATTAAATGTTAGATACGTCAGACAGACAATCCTTTTCATACTTACTAGCATTTTTTGTAGCTGTTCCACTGTTTGATTTGCTACACTGATTCCATTTATTTCCCGAATTTCATCCCCCACATGAAGCGTACCTACAGAAGAAGCAAAGATGATATTGTTAAGGAGTAATGCCAAATCCCAAAGCACAAGGATTAGATATACAAAGATACAAAGAGTGAAATAATATGCAGCTGGAGCCAGAGTCCGTTCCTTAATCTAGCCTTGCCTAAACTCTAGTGTTCAGTAAAACATTTGCTTTGAGGATACAGAACAGCTAAACTAGACAGCAATGCTCAAAGTTAGGGTCACAAGAAAACACTCAGCAGCCCATCCATTATGACAAACTAACTATTTTTATTTATTTATTTTATTAAAACATTTGTATCCTGCCCTATATCACAAGGATCTCAGGGCGGCGATAATTGACCAGGTTCGCATGCCACAGTGGTAGGTAGTGTGCTACATGCAAGCAGCTTCCACTTTACACAAACAACTTACGAACACAACCCTGTTCTTAGGTTGTTGCATGATGCGAGAACCCCGACACTCTGAGTTGTTTGTTTATGGGTTAAACAACCCAGAGTTAACATAACAACAAAGCATAGGTTGTTTATGCAATGTGGAAGTGGCTCTTATGTGCATGCAACACAGGAAATTGAGAGTTAATTAATTAAACCAAAATTTGCCACCATGACGTGAGAACGGCATCATTAGCTCCTTAGCAACCTAGTCAGCTTGCACTCAGAAAACACTTCTCAAATCTAATGGTCAATAACCTTATATACCTGACATGACACTGAGAACCCAGCCCACCTTAGCAATATATCAAGCATTTCCATGCTGCTGTTTCCTGAAGTACTTCTATGTGGCTGATATGGCAAAACGACTTGCTGGAGCAGAGGGGTAAGGAAGCATAACCATTGAAAGATTCCCAACACTAAGTACTCTGATGTCATTTAGACTGAAAACCTCCAAGCCCAAGTGACACCTGAGTATTTGGTCAGTACCACATAAAGTTTGTACTAATTTATTCTTGTGTCAACATTACCTTGCCTGTGAATCATTCCTCCATGCATAATTCTTGCTACAATGCAGTGGTTCAGCTCATTCATTTTTAAAGTGATTCCCTAGTGAAAGAAATCAAATAATTCAGAAAACACTCAAGATCAGGATTCATCAAGTACTAAGACCTTCATCCACTGAAAGGTTATTTGAACAGTAAAAGCCATATGAGTCTAGAACGCAACTCTTGTTTTAGTCCCTTATTTTTAAAAATATGTTAATGCTTTTTAGATCGTTGCATTGATGTTGTCCTTGCTCTGCTGTTGGTTTTACTTTGTTTTTATTCCATGCTTGTTTTAATTCATTTAAGATTTATCTTATGTTTTATTCTTGCATTTTGTGGCTTTACTTTTGTGAACTGCCCAAAAAGCTTCGGCTATTGGGCGGAACAGAAATGTAGTTGCTAAATGAGAAACATGAATTTCATTGGGACAAATCAATATAATATTTCTGACGTTTTTTAAACTTCTGATGTATCCTTTATCAGATTTTTGAGTGAAGTTTACTCAGGCCGATGATTCTTTCTCAAGATATAAAGTTTAACAGCAGAGTTCTATACATCACTCCTATACATCGGCAAAACCAGTATGACATGAGTGGACTTCCGGTTGCGCAAGGGGACTTTGTTCCAGAGGGACCCCCAACCCATTCCTCTTTCCCCTGTTTTTTGTCTACAAACACCTCCTGCAACAGTTAGACAGCACTGGCTACTGAGCATGCTCAGCTCTCATTAGCCTGGTTTTGGATCTCTCCTCCCTTAGGGTTTTTCTGTTAACATTTTTGTACTTCTACAAACCTCTTGGGAGTGGATGGTGCTGCTCTGGCTATATAACGATTGTCACTCAAAGACTTCACTGTTAGTATTTATGATAGAGCTAAGCAACTACACTGGTACATACAAATTAAGATGAGAGTTTGTTTCCAGAGATAGGGAAATGTATTTTGCAATTATTAAGTATCCCTAATACAATATTTAAGAGATTATCAAATGCTATTCTAAAAATGGTAAATAAAAACTAGTTTAAACTAAATCTCAGATGATTTATTGGTGAGTCATGACCTGCCATTTGATAATGACTAGATGTGTCTCACACATCTTTATAAAAGGACATAACAGCAGTTGTCTATTTACCATTGGTTCATCTGTGTTTTTCTGGAACTGAACCAATCGCACTCTTGTTACATTCTCCATATCCATGTCACCATTGGCGCTCTCCGGAGAATCTCCGTTTAAATATGGAGATGTGGGAGGTGGTGTAACTCTTAATGCTTCGTCACTGTAAACCTCATGTGCCACTACATCATGCGTTTGAAGCAAGGCCTGTAAGAAGAGACAGTTGTTACATTCCATAATTTCTTGTGCCTCTTCCTCAATTTTTTTACATATCCTACAAACATAATGGTGCTGACTCAGAATCATACAGTGTCATTTGTGTCAGATTTCAAAATCCAAGGTACTTACAATATTGCTGTGCAATGTATGTTTTAAAACACACACAAAATACAAAACTCTTGCTTTAAAATGTAGCACTATACAATTTGGGAATGTTAAGGAAATCTTTCTTCTATTGATACAGTTTAATACAGTGAAAATAAGGAATAAAGGAGACAGTAATTTTCTTCATATTGTCCACTGAAGATCTAGCTAGTTTATTCCTGAACAGACTAAGCTAGTTCCAGTATTTTGCAGCTTCATTTAGCCATGCCACAGTCTGGCTGTGGCTGATCATAGTGCTATGGCTTTGTCTTACAGAGTTCCTTTTAGCCCACAGCTGGGTAAGTCTGTAGTAAGCCAGAGGCTCTACACATTATCCACAGGCTTCCAGCCTCTGGTGCTAGGGCTAAATGTTTCCATCTTATAAGTGTCCATGTAATCTAGGGCCTGTCTTAATTTGTGTTTCTTCAGAAATAGTTATAGCCAAGACTGCGGGTTTAGTGCAATTGATTTTAAACCACATAATTTTCTGTATTCATCTAATGTTTTAACTCTCGTGTTGGTAAGATTGTCACATGGAAATTGACCTGTTAAAAAATTCCTATTCCAATTGCTAGAGATTGTATAAATTCCTATTCCAATTGCTAGAAATTGAAAGAAGACAAAGGGCAACCCTGTTCAATTCCCCCATTTGGGATTACAGTGAACACTTCAACAAGCCTTTACAGATCATTTGATAAAGCTGCAGCCTAATTTCAACCTTTTTCTACTTCAGAAGGAAGACAGGACAAACTTTATTTCTCTGCAATCCATTTTCAACGATTCCAGCTGAAACACTGACCTCAGGCTAGAGAATAGATTCTACAAATGTACTTGGTAACTGAAGATAAGAGACTGAATTTTTTGTAATCATCTAGTGTTGACAAAATACAAACGCAGCTAAGCAGCAGAGCATGAGAAGTCTTGAATTTGTATGCAAAAATTGAAGAGACTAATTTGTATGCACATTGTAGCCTTGCTGTTGGACATCCAGAATTGGTCTAGACAGTACAAGAAGTGGCAGTCTTGTCCTGTATCCAGGGCAACCTTCTTTCCGGATATAAATGATAAAAGTCTGAAAAGTTTGTCTCTTTATCAAGGATGCATGTCATGTATCCATAAAAATGATAGGAAGAAAATCGTACCCCCTCTCACTCTACCAGCACTCTTTTCCAGCACTCTGTGTGGCCTTAGAGTTGGCTTGGAAGAATACTTACGATATGTTTTTAAGATGGGAAAACATTATCCTCCAATAGCCTCTTGTATTCAAAGGCTGAGCACTGAAATTCTAACCACCTTATAGAGGTTACTGTATTTATTTATTTCTTAACAATTCACATACTGTTAAAATGTATAACAATTGTAAAACAGTAGCATTCAGTTTATCATATCTGAAAGAACTGCAGGTGCTAAAAACTCCTTAAAATTAGGGTAACATTATTTGGTAAAAAGATCAGTATAAAGTTTTATAGCTAATCAACACAAGATCACTCCAGTACTTGGGAGATGCTGTTTAGACTTGACTGGAAGATAAAAGTAAACACCACCTCCAAATTTCAACTGGCTTACTTATTTTCAGTCTTTAAAGATGCGATAGTAACACTCAGACCCCACAGTAGTGCTGAAACTATCCCTGACACATAAGGCAAGCAGGTGGCTGTGGGGAGCAGGACAACTCCCCAGCCCTGTTCTGAGAACGCTGACAGAGATCAACTTACACAGATTCTGACATTGCAAAGGCCAAAAGGCCCAACACATTCTAGACTACAGTTTGCAAGCATGTGTGCTTGCCTGTGGCACCAGGAAAACTGACATTGTGCCTTGATGCTGCAGCTCTCACTGTGACTACAAGCAGAAATACATTGTAGGCAAGTATTATCCATTGTCATATCAGTTAATTCAAATATAATACCTCTGTATAGCCAGCTACATTTTTGTTTCAATGCTTATGGACTTCAGATAGCGGGCCAGTTCACACCATCAAGTAAACCACAGTGGCTTGTTTAAATCAGTGGACATGTGCCAGGCACTATTACCCTAATTACAGTTCATGGGTTATTTGAGGGTTGTTTTCCCCTCAAACAAGCCACGCTGCCTGGGTTCGGACATGACAAGTTGCTCCTGGGTAGGTAATAATTGCACCTGGCATCTGCCACCAATTTAAACAAGCCACCATGACTTAAATAAGCTACAGTGGCTTGCTTAGATCATGCAAACCAGGGGAATATTTTCTCCCCTGAAACTGAAATTTCTATGAGGAATGTTAAGAACTGGCATTTGCAACAGTAGCTTACCATGAAATGAGGTTGTGTTAAAATACGTTTAAGTTCTTTTGCATCACTGTTTTCTGGGTAACATGAAATTTCTTCCAATACCTGTGAACCAAAACAGCATACCAAAGTTTAAATAAATTCACTTTTTTCTGGTTAGTCATGAGCTGTATAACATAAATGCTAACTTCTCAATAACAAGATGAAAAGAAATGAATCACTTGATTACAATATTACATTAGGCAGAGGAAATAATGGGTCTTAAAATTCAATTTCCCATTTCAAGCTAAGCACATTTTAATTAATGAATTCCAGAGCAAAATGCCTGTTATGAACAGCATTTTGTTTATTTGTGGCATTTATAATATTTGTATACTGCTCCACATCCAAAGATTTTGGAGCAGTGAACAGAATAAAAGCACTATATTAAAATAATTAACACTTTTAAAAAGAAACAGTTCTGATAAAACTGAGTTTTGATAAACTGTGGCTGGTCACTCAAGAAAGACTTCCTGAAATAACAATGTTTTCAGGAGCAACCGGAAGCAACACAATATTGGTGCCTGCCTGTCCTCCAGCGGCAGGGCAAGGAGTTCAAAAGAAAGGGGGACACCATGCTGAAGGCTCTTCTCCTGGTAGACTCCAATAGAATCATAGGTCCATGTGGAACACCACATATCCAGTGGGAGTCAGTGTGGTGTAGTGGCTAGGGTGTTGGACTGAGAGTTGGGAGATCAGGGTTCTAGTCCCCACTTGACCATGGAAGCTCACTGGGTGACTTTGGGCCAGTCACAGCCTCTCAGCCCAACCTGCCTCACAGGGTTGTTGTTGTGAGGATAGAAATGGAGAGGAGGAAGATTATGTACACTGCCTTGGGTTCCTTGGAGGAAAAAAGGTGGGATATAAATGAAATAAATAAATAAATAAATAACATCCAACCTGTCCCCTCCAACAAGCTTGTAGCAGCATACTTGAGGTTCCTAGATTGTCTCAGATCCTTGTTAGGTTAGGTCCCTAACCTGACAAGGTTGGTGGGGCACATTTGCAGTTTTGATGTAGTGTCATGGGGACTTTCAGAAATGGTTGTGATGGAGGGGCTTGGCCATTGACAAAATGGCTGCCATGGTGGGTGCAGCCAGTCGAAGAACACCAATTTCCCAGAAGGCGAACTGGTGAGACTAAAAGAAAAGTAACTCGCCCAAGAACCGAAGTACAGAGCATAAGTGAGGTCTGAGCTCCAAAACACAAAACCACATTTTTGAAACAAGTTTTCTGCTCCAATCACCCATTTTACAAAAAGTAAACTGATAAGGCTCAGAGATAAGTAATTTGGCCGAGGAACTGCTTACAAGACAGAGGTGGTGGCTGATTCCCAAATACCCAATCACACAACACAACAAAGGTAACCAGGTGATTTTAAACCTAAGAATTTTAAGATGCTGTGATTGTTATTTTAATATTGTATTGGTTTTATATGCTCTTTTAACTAATTGTATGTATTATATTTTATTTAGTGTTGTTCCGCGCCTCAATCCAGAGAGAGAGGTGGGTTGTTGTTGTTGTTGTTGTTATTATGCTCAGAGAATTATGAACCCACCCACCCACGACTAGAACAGATTTCAACCTGTAATTACCTGATATAATAAGAAAAAAATATTTTAAGCTCTAGAGAAGAAGTTAGAGAAATATAAAAATGAAAAACATTCTCACTGGCCAGCCTGTGGTAAAAACAAGAGAAGGGGAAAAGGATAATTAAACAGAGGAGAGAGGGTTTATGAGAATGAAGAATCTTGAGAGCCTGTTTTGTTTATAGCTGAGCAGAGGAACACTGTAGAAAAAGGAAGCTGAAGAAGGAACTGAAATTAGAGTTGAATGCAGAGAGCTGGGTTTGCATTCAGAAAATAACCACCAGAAAGGAGATGGCAGAAATTCAATAAAGACTAACATGATAAGGAAAGACAAAGGCCACGTAAGATGTTAAAAGAAAAGAAAGACACTTGTCTTCCTCTTGGAATGTATAAGAATAGTAACTAGAGTAAGAACAGAAGAATAAAGAGTTATGCAACAGAAAGTTACTACTCTTTGGCACTACTAGGTGTCACAGCTTCTGATCACTGTGAATGGTTCTGAGGGGAACACCCAAGTACAGAATTGGCCCAAGCCCCTTTCGCACCTCACAGGATGGCAGGCTGAATCAATATCTCAGAGGAGCAATAGCAGGCTCTCACATAATAAGGAAAAGAGCAGTTGATAGAGGGAGCAGCATTTGATGGGGTAACCAGCAACTTAGCTGCAGCTTTAAATGGATTGGTGCCTCCCATGTCCTAAAATAAACAGCAGCCCTGAAAAATACCTGTTGCATAGACAAAATTCTTGATGTATCTAAAATAGGTAATGCTTTATTGCAGTAATCTACAACCTTTTCAAAACCGGAACCCCCTTTAATCTCAACTTGCAACATAGCACTTTACATTTTTTTCTACTGACTATATGCATCTTTCTCCTTCTTTCTCTCTCCGTTTTTCTCCACTTAAAATATATGCCTAAACAAAAAATGAAGGACTGTTCAATTGAAGATGAATGCTTTAATAGTCACAAACAATTACATTCTGACAAGATTAGGTAGGATTGCAAATATAGAATGTACATTTAGTATTTACAATTTGCTCTGATAATATAACAGTATTAGCTGTCCAATGACTGATGATTTTGAGAAATCTGACTAAAATATATTTTATATTATTAGTGCCTGGGTTTTGGGGGATGGGGGTGGTGTAGGTAAAAATAAAATAACAAGGAAATGTCTTCCACACTGGGAAATAATTCTTTAAAATGGTGCTGGATCCATCACAAACGCATCAGCTGTCCATAGTTTTCATACAAAGTATTTCAGAGTAACACTGATGAACACAAGAATATTGAGCAACATGTTGCAGTTCACTCAAACGGAGTACTATAATATATTGATTTAGAATATAGAACACTATATTTAACAGAATTAAAACATGTTTTTTAAATGCTTACCTCTTTGGCTCTCTGTACAGCATCGCTTGGTGGATTCCTGATTTGTGGTGAAGATTTTGTATTAATTTTGTCATAAAGCTAAATGGAAAAACAAACACACGCTCTGTAATTACACTTTAAAAAATATTCATCAGTCTGCCTTTTTAAAAACATTTCTGAAACATTTCAGCAACAAACTCCAACACACACACTATATCACAAAAATGGGTGCTATAGAAAATGTATCCACTGAAATTGTCTCTAGCATTAAACCACTTCTTGCTCTCCCCAGGGACACGCAAGTGATAAACAATGTCAAATTGCATAAAGGAATATAATTTGTCCCAAATTTTCTCTAGCTTCCATACAATTGACCCCCAAAATGCAGATCTGCATATGGATTCAATTAAATTGTCTATGCCACATCATACAATCTCAGTGGCATAATTCTCTCATAGGTTTATAAACTTTTAAATTAAGGATAGTTTATTTACTTACATATTTTCTGGGCCAAAAAGGGCTTTTCTTTTGGGGCCTGTAAATTTAGCAACAGAAATGGCTCCTTGCAAATGCATAGAAAATGCCAACATGAACTAAGGAATTCTGGAATGGTCTGTATGCATGGCACAATAGCTCATTATTTAACCCATGGTGAGGCTGCAGAGCATGCAGCCGCCATTTGGAATATGCAACCCTGGCTTGGGGGTGGTGTTTTAGGGTTATGCCATGGTCTGCTTTAGGGCTATGCTAGGGTTGTTTAACCTTCATACTACCATGCTTGCTGGGTTCAACAACCCCGAGTGGGGATTGCATATGCATTGTGGGCCCTGCAGAGCTTTATCTTGTGGTGGGTTAAATAACCCTCATAGATGAGCCACAGAATGTCATGCAAACCTGGTCGATATCTCATTGGAAGACACACTACTTTCTGACCTGTTTTACACATAACAGCTAATTATAGACTAAACAACTGATAGATAGCCATGCTCGACCAGTGTGAGTGAGCATGATGTCTCTCATGTGCTCAACACTTCCATTTTCTGCCCAAATCATAAAACAATCCAGGAATGTTCCTGAGTTGTTGTTGTTGTGACATGGGAACCCAGTACTCTGGGCTGTTGATGGAGAAACAAACCAGAGTTTTAACCCAGATTAATGTTGAGTTAAAACTCTGGATTTGTTCCTCCTCAACAGCTGGGTTTGTACTTCTTGACAATAACCAAGGAATAGGCTGATTCAGAAAGAAAATGAAAGTGGTGAGCATACGAGAACGGAAGAACATAAAAAGTGCCATGCTGGACCAGACCAAGGGTCCATCTAGTCCAGCACTCGGTTCACACAGTGCCAACCAGCCATCGGCCAGGATTGGACAAGCAGGACATGGTGCAACAGCACCCTCCCACCCATGTTCCCCAACAACTAGTGCACACAGGCTTACTGCTTCGAATACTGGAGATAGCACACAACCATCATGGCTAGTAGCCATTGGTAGGCTTCGCCTCCAGGAATTTATCCAAACCCCTTTTAAAGAAAAGCCTATCAAAGAAAACTGGATTTTATATTGTGTTAACTGTTAAGACATACTTTTTTAAAAGGCCTGTGGTTTGGTACCCCAGCACTGCAGTATAATAAAAGAACAGCAGCATAAATAACTTATATGTTTCTTAAAGTAGGATTAGCGCCGCAGCTCCCATTTTCCTGCAACACATCGCAGTTTCCCACCTTCCTAAAACCTTAATTTCCTCCCCCCCTTCTATTCTGTCTCACTGGTACCTAATCACACTCGCATTCTGTCTCCTCAGGGTTATTCTGGGCATGCCCAGGAACAAACTTTCTGACATCCCATAGCATATTACATTTTCAATAAAAATACAATCATGTCACGGTACTACTAGGGCATAACAGGCATTAGATTTCCCCCTTGACGTGACACATCACATGGGTTCCCAAAAGATATGGTGCAAGCGGAGAAATTGGCCAATAAAGTTTAACTCTGCAAAGTCTATGAGAAAGTAAACAGACAATATCTGTCAAACTGCTGGAGGCCACTTGTCAAACTTTAAACTCCTATCCATTACCACCAATGTATAAGAGAATATATGTTTCTGTAGTTGGTATGCAAAACATTGAAGGCATAAAAGATTGAGTGATGAAGACTGGAAAACTACAGCTATGCCTTCCTGGCATGAATGTTAAATAAATGTTTTGAAAATAGCCCAAGGCAAATCTAGCCCATAGGGAATAAATTGTTTCCAGAGGCTATTTCAAGGGGAGGAAGAAAAAAAAAGGGGGGGATGAGAAAACCAATAGCTGGGAAAACTTCATAGTAAGGCTAAGTTAAGGTCTCTCTTAAATACACAAATGCAGAACTGGCATTCTACTTTAAGACAGAATAATTTTTCATGATAAGCTAGAAGTCTAATGTGTTTATATAAAATACTATCTAGTTCCTTCTAAACTATCCAAGAGGAATCTTGCTCACAAGAATCTTTGCCCATCCAACTTTCCTAAGAATCTGTTCCTGAGAGTGCCTAGGGCTCAAACTCTCATAGAGAAGCATATTTGTAAGGGTGGACCATGTTTAGCGAAAAATCATTGGTTTCTCTGCAAGAAAGCCAGAAACAAAAGGTTCCCAAAACACAAGTGGATTTTTACAAAAATCAGAATTGGTAAAGAATGAGGGCATATTAATAGCTGCTATTTTTGAAGGATACATGGAGCCACACTGTTTAGGGCTCCATTTGCCAGTTTTGTCACTGATAAATGAATATCAGATTTAAAATTCATCTCAGCAGGAGCAGCAGAACCTTTCTCCCTGGTGAGCTCCTTCCTCCATCCTGAATTTCAAAGAATGCAAGGGTAGGAAAGTGTCTGTCTTAGCTCTCTACCAGTACTTTATAGGCAAATATGTAGGAACAGCAAGGCCTGAGCAGACCTGGAGAATGGGCAGATTTGCATAGTAATTCAGCCCTCAAGTCAGGGCAGGTTTTTTAAGGGTTTGTTAAGAGCTCAAGGAGAGGATTCCTTTCAGAAACTCTTGACTATCAACTGTTTGCATGGAGGATTAGTTCAGAAAGTGAAACGTGAGAGAAAAATGTAAGGCCCAATTTATCTTGTCCTTGTTGTGTGGCACTGAGGCAGAGAGAAGACAAAACCTGTGCAAAAGTCCTGATAGCAATTTTCTCTCTTTCTTTCTCTTTCTCTTATACAGGACCTTTAAAACCCGGTTTCTTTTAAAAGATGCTCAGGATAGAGGCTTGGAGAAAGTGGGAGAGGATACAGAATTAATAATTAGCTACGGTGGATATGCTAGACTAATAGGCTGCAATGCTATATGTGCTTACTTTGAAGTAAGCCCCATTGTAAATGCAACTTACTTCTGTGTAAACATGCATAAGATTATACTGTAAGTCTTTTAAAGCTGTAATATCTATTTATTAACCTCCTTAATATGACTAGCAATCCATTTAAGTAATTTAATTTTACCTAATCGTCCTAATCATCCTTATTTGAAAGTATGGGCCACTGAAATAGTGGTAAGATTGGACTTCACAGCCGGCTACTAGACAACGAAGCCACAATTTGTAGACTTCTGTCATTTAAAAGATAAAGGAAAATGTGTTCCTTGGTTGTCTGTATAGATAACGCACTAGGAATATTACTCTCAGCATGGTGGCCACTTGAACAGGTAGGCTAGAGCTCATGGGGTGGTTTTTCAGCCTGGAAATGAAAGAATCATGTTGACTGAAGCCCTCCCAAGAGGCAGATCTGCTTGAGAGGAAACACTCCCCACTTACATTTTAATGCTGGCAATGTTCCTTACAAATTACTTCTGTTCTACTCCTAGGGAGGCATCCAACAAGTTTCTTCTGTTTTGTAGAAAAATTCATACGTACGTAGACTGTTGCTTCCTAGGATCAGGAGTGAGGAAGGGGTTCAGCTTGCCATGGAAAATGGCAGCTGGAGTTCTTGAACTGGGGAGCCTATGTAAGAGTAAACCTCATAACCTGACATTTTAAATTGCAGTCTATATGAGTTTCTTTACTAGCATGGCAAATGTGCAAATAGCAGCACAGGAAGCTATGAATACAGGAAAACACTCTGGCTCCCATTATTTATTAAAAATAGATTTATACTGCCCTTCATCTTAAAATGTAAGGGTGGCATACAAAGTGAACTGAAATAAAAAATTCTAATATGATACGTATTAAAAACTAGTAAACATCAACTATTCATTGAAAACTGGAAAAATGAAATCTGTTTGCAAATCTACTGGCCCCTACATGTTGTAATATGCAAAGTGTTCTCAAAGAATTGTAGGAACCTATAGAAGGCTTCTCAAGCGTAGCTTCAGTGTCATTAATAACATGAAAAGATTCCCGTGAATAATGATTTACATTGTAACAACAGGGAAATTAGAAGAACCAATTCACTTAAAATCTCTCACTAAAACGGTTAACCACAATACACAAACTCTGAACATTAGAGGTCAGCCAGGTTTGTCTTTAAATCCATATGCTTAAGAAAACTCAAAAATATGGAAAAGGGAGTTGGGGAGTTTCCCTAACTTTTTTTTTTTTTAGAAAAAAAATCTCTATCCCTATTCAGATGAATAACCTGGCAAATTGACTTGCAATATTCCTAAGAATCATTTTGACTGTAAACCCCTCCAGAACTTCATCATACTTTTGAAACGCAAGACTGAAAGCTATATTAATGATATTTATTCCAGGCTGTAACCCAAAACACACTTAGGAAAGAGAAAGTCCTACTAAACTCTGTCAGACTTTCTTCCAAATAAGCATTAAAACTTTATCATTTTGATTTGTTATATGTTGATATTGTTTATTGTGATGCTATTTTTTATTTTGTTGATACCTGTAAACTGCCTTGGAAGGATTTGTATTACGAAAGGCAGGATATAAATAATTGTAGTTAATAATAACTAAAAGAAGGAAGTAGTTTCTAAATCTTTAGTCACTAATTTCAAGAAGACACACATAGATTTCATTTTTTCAGAAACAATCATTAGTAGAGTTCTTAATATTTTCTGTAGAAAGCATATTGATAAGGGCTTATTAATAAGAGCTTAGATATTCAAAATTGAAAATACATAGAAAATTCACAAAATAGTTTAATGTAAATTAAAATGCAGATATGCTTTGTAATTGCTCCGGTTGTTCTTAGGATTTTTTAAAAACTAACATAATTACAACATCGCAACATCACTTACCTTAAAAAGTGCCAATATGAAATAAAACAGCACAAACTTTGTAGGACTACTTCCAGCTACAGTTGTAGTACATGGGACAGACCAAGCTGACATCAACGACTGGCCTCAGACATACAAAAGCTGATATTGTTCTATCACTAAGCAGAAATTTAACTTGTAAATTGAACATCATCTGTATTCAGAATCACCAGCAGAGGTTTTCCTCTGAGAGATGACCAAACTGCTTGATTCCATAAGAGATTTCATTTGGATACATCAATGCAAGCAGCAGTGTAATGGAAATTTTAGGGAGCTGCTGCTGCTGCTGCTGCTGCATTTGTTTCCTAGAAGCAGCACTTGTGTTGTGTAGAACTGGGCCAAGTAAAACTTTCTTAAAGAAAAATAAAATGAAAACTCCTTATGAAAGGATTACATGAAAAATTGAACCTCTTTGTGCTGTTATTTCCAAAGCCAATTCATATAGCCTCTAAGGGACATATTAAAAATTAAGGTAAAAACATTGATTCTCTGCATGGTAACTTGCATGAAAGCCCCAGTGAAGTAAATGACATGGTTCGGATGACACAACGGCCCACTGTGGGTTAATTTACCCTTGAGGGGCTGCAGCACATGGCATCCACCTTTATGAATATGCAACCCACAACTGGGGGTTGCCATGGCTTATCATGGTGTCTGTGCCCAGACGGAGATGGTTATTTGAGGGTTAAACAGAGATGGTTGTTCTGGGGCTATAGAAAGGTTGTTTAACTCTCCCTAGCTGGGTTCAGATGACACAACAAGCTGGGCAGGGGTTGCATATTCAGACTGGTGGATGGCATGTGTTGCAGCCCCTCAAGGGTTAATTAACCCAAGATGGACTGGCCCATTCATACAGAGCCAGCACTTATACAGATGTTTAGGCATTGGTCTAAAACAGGAACAGCCATGGCTTGGCAATGGTGAGATTGCATTACTTCAATATGCTCTATGTGGAGTTACCTATTAAATATGCTTGAAAACTTAGATTGGTCCAAAATTGGCTAAGTTTAACTAGAATTCGTGGAAGATGTTTCCCAGACCAACTCCTGTCCAAATCTTTCTTCCTAGAAGAACCTACCTCCTAGTATGACAGAAATATGTCATAGATCTGTTGGAGGAGCCCTTCTCCGCACCCCACCAATGCAACATATATGCTATGATGGGACGAGGAAGAGGGCTTCCTCTGCTGTGGCACCCCTACTATGGAATGCCCTCCCCTTGGACGCCCGATTGGCACCAACACTGATTTCATTTTGACGCCAAGTAAAAACATGGCTTTTTAACAAAGCCTTTGATGGTTAAACTCACTGGCACGTTGTTTTAACTGTTTTACTGCTTTTAAATTATATATTGTTTTAACTTGGTTCATGGTTTAATTTGTTTTTAACTGTGCATATTTATTGTTTTATACTGTATGCTTTTATCTGTACGCCGCTCTGAGATCTTAATGATATAGGGTGGGATATAAATGTTTTAAATAAATAAATAATAAATAAAGGATAGCTGCCCAGTGTCTGGACCACTGGATGGTGACAAGGATGGAGAACACCAGCCCTCAAGGAGTGACACAGACTTCCAATTAATGTATATGCCCAATTCAAAGTGTTGGCTTTTAACACCATTATTTATAGAACCCCTCAAATGTACTAGGAAGTGTACATGGTTTTTACTCTTACATCTTAAGGTGATTTAGAGCAAGTCTGTCTCCTCCTTCAATATATACTAGATATAGTGAAGAGACTGCTTAGAGTGCACCCACAATCTGAAGTGAGGATGGCTACAAGAAAGAAGACCTTTCTTGGTAGCTGCCCTCCTCATCATGGAAAAAGGTTTGCAAGGCTTGCTCTCTTTTGCTTTAAGTAAGTTGGTGAAGAGATTATTGCTTAGACAGGCATTTGCTGCTGAGGATGTTGGGCGGGACTGACCTTTAGTTAGTCTTAGTTTAACTGGTTTGATGACTTTTTATACCACAATAAACAAACATCTATCTTGGATATGTAGTCATTATCAACTTTAATTTTCTTTGACTACAGCAAACACATTATTTCAAAATTGTCCACAACTATGATGGAAGTTTTATTTCTCTGAGTATTGTACAGTAACAAAGCTTTATTGCTCCAACCCATGGTTACAACAAGCACAATAAAAACAATACCAAAACAAACCATACATACAAGGTCAGAAATTTTGCTCTATACATTTGAGCTGCCAGAGCGAAGTTGGCCAATACCAATATGACAGTCTTATTGTTGGATGAAAACAGAAAGTGCATTCTTTTTGAATCACACCAGCTGGACTTTTTCTCAAACCCCCCCCCCCAATCTAAATATTTAGTATGAATTTGAGACTAGATAGGGCAGTGGAGCAAATAGTGAGGCAGATCCTCCACTTTGTCACTACGGCAAGGGCAGAGTCTCGAGGCATAAGGAATTTTATTATGTATTGTATCTGAGTATTGTAATAACCAAATATTTTTGCACAGGAAAATACTTACATCTAGTAGCGTATGTAGATGCTGATCCTGGAAAACACTATGTAGGAAATCTAAGTCTTTTTCACTGCAATCTGTAAGTGCATGGATTTCCTCTAGGCTGTCCAATACCTGTGAGACTGCTCCTACAGCCAAGCACACAAACAAAAAACCACTTACAGAAAACAATGAACTTAAATTGGAACAAGAATATTTAACTTTATTCACTGTGAATAAAATAAGAACACTACAAAGATACAGGTTTTGCTAAGGAATGAAATGTTATCTGAACATTGTTAAAGAACATAATATACATATTTTCATGTCTTTATATCCTTTAATTTAAGAAGACTTTAACACAAAAGTATTTTAATACAAGGCAAAAGTGTTCCACCATGCCCTTATGACACATGTGTGTCAGCATAAAGCACATAACTGATTGTATTGTAATCCGAATATTCTCTGAAGTCATTAATATGGTCAAACGGAGAGAGTATTGGTTTTGAGAGATTAAGGATGCAATCCTATGAATGTCTGAACAGAAAAAAGTCCTACATCTCCCAGCATTCCCAAGCCAGTGTGCTGGTTGGGGAATGCGGGGAACTGTGCTACATTTTTTTCTGTCTCAACATGCATAGGATTGCACCTTTAGTTTCAAATCTAAGTGGAGCCAAGAACTCACTGTGGCCTTGGACGAGTTATGTTCTCAATCTCAATCTGACATCTATAAGATGTGTATATTGATGACTCCCACAACTTTAAGGGATTGTTGAGAATTAGTAAACTGAGAACTCTAAAACATTCTGCACATAACATGCTACATGTGACATTCTTATTCAAACAGTAGCTTGGTCTTCATTAATTATTCTAAATGACGTTTCTCCTAGAATCCGTTTTCAAAATATTTAATTCCATTTCTTTTTAAAAATGCCTTTAAAAAAGCACACTGGCCTGAATCCAAAAGAAGTCCCCAAAGATGTGGTAGACTTGTGTTTTCTGTGCAATCACCCCACCATCACAAAATGCAAACCTCTTTCCAAATGGAGAGGTGTTTCAGAAGCGGTTTGTGAAAGGAATGGGGATACAAGAGGGAAAAGATCAACAGCATTGGCACAATCTAAAGTATGTCACCAATTAACTCTTTAGCTCCTCGACACTATCTTTTGTCTTTCTGAAAAATAGTAACTATTCATTGAAGTTATGCCAGACAACAGTTATGAGTGCCATATACTAAAACAGTGACATGCACATGTGTAGGTAAATTCAACTTATAGCAACAGGGAAGAGTCTTCCAGAAAAAAATTCCAGAGAAGTAGCAATTTTAATTCTGAAACCCCTGTTCTAGGGCCAGGAATTAGAAACTGAGATACCCAGGATACCAAATTCTGCAGCAAACATCGGATTCCATCATTGCATGGCAAACTATAGTATCTTTAGATGTTGTCACATCCTCTGTTTCTGAGGCTTCGCATTACTCTGAGGATTCGGCTACAGATGGGTAACAGGTCACCATGCTTCAGGGGGAGCCCTGACCTGGCCTGTGAATGTAGCTCTCTCATCATTGGCCTATGGGGATGACTCCTCTGCGGCTTCCCCTTTCCCTAAGTCACACAGGGGCATGAGACTGCAGAAACAGAAGCCAGCCCTTTAAGAACTGCAGTCAGTATTTAAGAGGGGTTGAGCCACTGAAAGATTACATTCTGTCAACCTTCTTCATGACTCCAGTTGACTGCAGTCTTTTGCTCGGACAACAGCTCCTTATGGGGGAATATTCCAGCCAGCACTTCGTGTGCTGTGCTATCCAAGGTCCTGATATGACTCCTGCCTTGTTCGACAAGATCCAGGTTAGACAGTGAAAGCTGTGTTGCAGTCTGCTTTCCTAGGCCTTACATCTAATCAGTACAGGGGTGTTGAAAATTGTACTAATATTTAAAGCCAAAAGGACTCTAGATTGCTAAGAGCTCAAGGTTGGGGGCTTTTCTCTCATAATAGAAAGGTAGCAGAATGAAGATTGAAAAGACCTACTCATTCCCAAGTCAATCCAAGGCAAATAGGGCCAAGTTCCCCCATCTCTACCTGTTGCCAATGTGATTAGACATGACAAATAACGCAAACCCATGGTATTCAGTGTCTGCCACACCAAATCTCAAAGCCAGAGCAAGAGGATCTTGTGGAAGTGGATTGACATTGGTGGTCAGCGGTGAGTTGACATTTGAGAAAGGGAGGTGTTAATATCTAGAGGTTTTATACATGTTTCTCCAATTCTTAGGTTACAACAGGATAAAAAACAAACCTAACTAAAGCATATACTAAGATCACAAAATATATATTTTGTAGTCACGAGAAAGTAATCCTCAATTATATATATATATATATATATATATATATATATATATGTGTGTGTGTGTGTGTGTGTGCGCGCGTGCGCGTGCGTACACACACACACACACACACACACACGGAAAATAAATGAGAGCTGTCATGCAGTCAGCAATACATCCTGTATAACGTAACTACTAGTATATAGTATTCAGAGAAATGTCCGAGATGTCTCAACGAAATCCTTTGGGTGAGCTACATACAATAGAAATGTTATTTTTTAGAAAATACAAATAAATAAATAAATCCAATATCCCTCCCCTTCCATTTGTGCACTGCAAGTTAGTTGAGGTCTGAATCTTCAGCAATGTACATTGGATGGGGATATGACTGGGACACAGTCAGACCTCCCATTCTCTAGAAGGTTTCTTGTACTCCTTTTTTGGGTTATGAGGTGAGGAAGAGAAAAGTCAGGGCTCTACTGAGCCCTTGACGAATCCCGCCATGAGTAGGAAAGGATTGTTCCCTTGATCTTAATACTGCCCCAAAATCAGTTCTCTGGAAAAAATGTTTTATTATATTTATCTACTAACTAGTGTGAGATGGAAAGATAGTTAAAAGTTTTTAATAATAATAATAATAATAATAATAATAATAATAATAATAATAATAATAATGGCAGTATTAAAATTGGGATGTTGTAAAGGAGAAAAAAGTAGATTTAAACATGCAAAGCCAAACACAATAGCAGAATGCAAAGCTATAGAGGAAAACAAAGGGATACCTACTTTCTGCGGCTAGAAGTCCTAGCAGGAAGGCAGCATTTGAACAAACAACAAATAGCATGAAGATTTCAAAATAAGCAATTATAAAAGCTGCAAGTTGGCACACTAGCTTAGCCACAAAAAATGTGAAGACACAGACACTGTTGTATTTATATTGGTATTTTAATATGTTTGTAAAATGAAGTGTGAAATAAAACATTTAGAAATAAATTTTCACTATGTTCAGCACTGGACTTTCTGGTAGTTACTAAAATTAGTCAAGTACGATACTTCTCCTACCAATTATGCCAGTTGGGAGTAAGAAAGCACTGGTGTACAGGGTATATAGCATACTGAAAATCAGTTAGTATAAAATGCTACAGCATCATAGCTTTACACATCTTTAGCAAACTTGGACTGTAACCCTATGCAATGCTGTGAAATCAAAGGGGCTGATTTCTGAGTAGCTATGCATAGGATAGCACTGTTAATCTACCAAGCAATACAGTTGTTTCCAAAGCATTAAGTTGTGAGATATATTTGAACATTTTTTGTACTTGTAGCAGAAATAAGAGTAAAATTATAGCAGAATTTGTTATAGCTTATTAAAAATTATCTTAAAATTGCTCAGATACAAAAAATATTGTGACTAAATGTTTTCAATGTAAGGTGGAACATTAGAGCTAGTATGATGCAAACAAAACAGTTTTATTGTACAAAGGCATCTAACGGAGAGTTGGTCCTAATGTTTACAACTTTTTTTATTTCTCCACTTTCTGTGATGCTTGCTAGTTAAAGCAAGTACACTTTGAGAAGCAAAATTAAGATCAATGAACTCTGCCTATGGTTTACAACCAAAAATAGGCATGGAAACAATAAGGGAGAGAAATTAGGAAAAGCTGAAGGAGGCATGTCACACAACTCCAGAATGTAATTAGAAAAAGCACAAGAGATGCATGTTGGGAAATGTCTTAAAGAGAGGTACAAACTCTTGAATCCATAGGTAAAGGCAGAATATGGGTGATAAGAAACTGTGATCAGATACTCCCAGAAAAAAATGTGTTCTGTTCAGATTCAGTGTTTAGGTTTTGGTTTTTTTTCCTGGTGGCAGTGAAAACAGTTTGGATTATGTACTGGAAATTCTCTTACCCACATAATAAAGGAACTGGTAAAATTATGGGAGACTATAGCAATGAAGAAGCTGACAAAATTGAAACAGATAAGAGTGGAGAAAAGGGAATAGTTGAGGAATTTCAGCAAAATTATAATAATTTATGGCATGCAATTGTAGCAAGCAAAATCCAAGAAATCTTCTCCTTTCAAACGTTTTAAGCCAGGTTTAGGGCGTTCTTAGAATGCAATATTGCAACCTATCTTGGTTCTAATGCTCTCCCTTTTTGCAAACATGCTCTTGACAAACTTGCCTAAACCTAAGCAACGAAAACATTAATCTTGTAAACAAATAGGTGGAAACTATCACTGAGATTCCTAAAATTAGGAGCAAGCTAACTTCCAATAATTGTTTAATTTTCAAATGCAAAACTCCTTTAGTATCTGTTAATTTAATTCATTTTAAATCATGCCTTTCCTGCCATTTCCCTATTATGCAAAATAAAATACAGGAAAATAAGACTATAAGTCTCAAATCCTCCCATTAATATAATCAATTGTAGTTATGCAGATTTATGCCTTAACAAAGGCCTTAAACTGAAAGTTTTCATAATGACTTGTAAGGACTATTGAAAGTTCTTTAAAAGAGAAAGTTCAAAAATACTTGCACTAGGTTCTGTGATTTATTTATTTATTTACAATATTTATATACCGCTCCACATCTAAACAGATTCTGGGGCGCTGAGTAATAAAAGATAAAAGGAATAAGACATCAGATTGAAAGTTTTAAAAAACAGAATACCAATAAAAACCAGAGCTGGTCAATCAAGGAAGGCTTGCTGAAATAAAGAAGTCTTTAGCAGGTGCTGAAAACAACACAATGGGTCAGTTTGCACGACACAAGGGTGGTTAATAAGCTACGGTGGCTTGTTAATCATCCTGTGGATGCTGGCCTGATTTACATCATTACCCTTGCCGGGTGTGGCTTCTTAAGTTGTCTGAACCCAGCAAAGGCAGGTTGCTGCCATGGTTAAGAAACCATGGCCTATTGTAGCTTTTGGGGGTGGTTTGTTAACCACTTCAACAAGCCACCTTTGCCTGGTTCTGATGACTTGAGAAGCTGCGGTGGAGGGCTTGAATTGGTGGGCTGCAGTGATCATGTGAACCAGGTCAATGATGGTGCCTGACTGACCTCCAGAGGCAGAAAGTTCTACAGAAAGGGAACCACTATACTGAAGGCTCTACTCCAGATGGACTCCAACCAGGCCATAGGTCCATGCAGAACCACTAGTAGCATTCCATCTTTAAAATGTATACATTTTAAGACACAATACAATAACACTGAACAATACCTAATCTGAGAGTGAAAGGATTGATATATAGAAGGAAATATTTTAGTTCACTAGGAAGGTGCAGTGCTTTAAAGACTGCATATTGAGCCACCTTGAGTGCTGTTTTTTGGTAGAAATGTAGGATATAAATGAAATAAATAAATATTGCATTCAGTGAAAAATACCAGCTACATAGTTACAGGCCATTTTAAGTAAATGATCCTAGAAAGTTCCCTTTGCCTGCCATCTAGTGGCAAATTGACATTTGTTCTGAGAGACAAACTCAAATCCTCATACAAAATAAAAACTGACAGTGAGAGAACTGTTCAATTATTTTTTTCACCTCATAGAAAAAGAACAGAGATTAACTTGCTGGAATGTTCAGTTATTTCAACACTAACTAAGCTGTTCACCTTTAGGGCATTAGAGCAAAAAGACAGAAAGTGATTACACTTTTTTGAGGCAGGTCTATTTAGAGATATACAATTTCTGGACTTTTTCTGCATTTGGAAAGGCGGGCTGGACATTTTGGAAAAGATTAAAGCATATGCAATACTTACTTACTCAAACCTGCATTTATTTCTGTTTTGAAATGCATTAATTATAGCTTAGAATATAAAATTGTACTATTTTCATATGGTCTTGCGTGCCATGGTCTTGCGCCTTATCTTTCCTCTCTCGTTTCATTCTACCACCCCCCTCGTACCCTCCATTCTTCAAATGCTATGTTTGTCTCCCGCCCAAGAGTTTCTATCTCTCCTGCCTGGCTTTGTTCGTTCTCTTTGGCTGCCTCGTTTGCTTGGAATGCTCTTCCAGAGAATCTACGAACTACGAGTTCCAGCTTAGATTTTAAAACGCGTTTGAAAACTGATCTGTTTTCCATAGCTTTTGGTATTTTAGCCTGATTTACTGTTCTCATTGATATGATTATTCCCTTATTTCTGTTTTGTGTAGCCCCTTCCCCCTTTCATATGTTTTAATGTGATTTTAGACTGTAAGCCTCTAGGCAGGGTATTGCTGTTTTATTCGTGTATTCTGTACAGCACCAAGTACATTGTTGGTGCTAAATAAATAAATAAATAAATAGTACTACTGTTTGGCATAGTTATAAAATTTACAGAGAAATCCCATGCATGCTTCCTCAGAAATAAGACCCTCTTACTCCTGGGTAAGCACACACAGGATAACAGCTTCAAAAGTAGAAATGCTTTAGTTTTGCAGCAGTCAGTGACTTGTGGCATGAGATGGAACAAGTCAACCACAAGAGAGATGTCAGGTCAATACACAGAAGATGCAGGATACTTGAATCTAGTAACTCTAAATTAAATCAAAGGTCACAAGGGCAAGACAAGTAGTAATTAATAAACAACAAAGGACCTGTATGCTCCTCTCATGAATTACAGCCCAAGAGGCATGGCCTTCAGGACCTCTAGAATGTCCTTCCTCAGCTCCCTATTAAACCATAGCCTTCTTTAATCCAAAAAATAATTTCTGTGTTACTATGTTAATCTATTAATTACAGTGATGCTCAAATTAGTTACTGTGGTTCCTAAACATTCCAGGTTTGTAATGAAAGAATATCAAGCTGATTTGTATTACTTAGTCTTTCAAGCACTAAACACACAGCATTTCATACATTTTTCTTATTTACAACCAATTTATTAAATGCAGCAAATTAAAAAAAGACAAGATGTGAAAGTCTACTACTGAATTCTGTTCTTTTAAAGTTAAAACTACAATACCAACATAAAACAGAATTCCTAATAAAACTAGGCATGTCAGAACAAGGAAAGGAGTCTTTCAAAGTGGCTTATATACCACAAATAAAAAGAAGACAGTCCTTGCCCTAAGGCTTACAAGCTAAAAAAAAAGTCATAAAAGGAAAAAGCGATGGAAAAGGGAGTGGAAAAAAGCAAGTGAACTTTCAGCACTCTGCTGCTAAGATCATCTTCTTGGCTCGCCGCTCTGACCATGTAACTCCACTTCTGAAATCTCTTCACTGGCTTCCAATTCACTTCAGAATCCAATATAAACTTCTCCTGTTGACCTCGAAACCTTTTCACTGTCTAGCTCCTTCCTATCTCTCCTCTCTCATCTCACACTATCGCCCCACTCGTGCTCTTCGCTCCTCTGATGCCATGTTTCTCGCCTGCCCAAGGGTCTCTACTTCCCTTGCTCGGCTTCGTCCATTTTCTTCTGCTGCCCCTTATGCCTGGAACGCTCTTCCAGAACATTTGAGAACTACAAGTTCAACCGCAGCTTTTAAAGCTCAGCTAAAAACTTTTCTTTTTCCTAAAGCTTTTAAAACTTGATTTTGTTTTGACTTTATACTGTTAGTTTTACCCTACCCAGTGCCTGTTTGCATTCTCTTCCCCTCCTTATTGTTTTATTATGATTTTATTAGAATGTAAGCCTATGCGGCAGGGTCTTGCTATTTACTGTTTTACTCTGTACAGCACCATGTACATTGATGGTGCTAAATAAATAAATAAATAAATAAATAAATAAAAATAAATAAATAATAATAATCAGCACGGCTGGTGGAATGGCCCTGCTTCTCATCTCTTCTCCTTCTGCTGCAGCCTGCTGGAATGGCCGGTGATAGTGAAAGTTGAGCAAGGAGCCTTCATGAGGATGGTATTACAGCAGGACTGTTACATCCTGCTGGAATGGGTGGTGGTGGTGGCAGGAGCTTGATGGACGTGGCCGTATAGCAGGGTTGGGGGAATGGCTCTGCTTCTCATCTCATCTCCCTCTGTTGCTTTAAATATTATGCCCCAAAATGAATGTACCTCCAGGGTGGTTCCAGACAAGGCTTTCATTGTACAATCGCACTTCCTCATTGAAAGAACTTTGTTTTCAATTTGTAGCCCTCCCATGTTTTCCCACTGCTTATTAGAAAAGAAAATTGTTAAGGAAGAAAAGAAGGAATAGCTGCACATCGCCTTTTGAGTGTTAGAACTAGGAGCCATCCATCTGGAAGTACCCACCATATCTTTTGTGATCTGGGTTTACCCAAAGGAAATCACAATTTGCTAAGGTAAATACGCACACAGTGTACATGAAGTAAAAAAAAAAGGGGGGGGAGGAGTTGAGAAGATGCATCATGTGCTCACATTATGGAGTAAACTGGAACTGATTTTTCAGTTGCCTTTCAATTTTGTTTGGCTATCAAGTAAACAGGCTGAAATGTAAGAACATAAGTTGAAATTTCCATTCTGAATGTTCTGCTAGTAACAACGATATGTATTCCCATTGATTTCCATAAATTTTAGGATAAAAATTGGTATGAAATACTGAATAGATAACTAGCTGAATACTAAGAATCATCATCATTATCATTATTATTGGCAGCAGCATTTCTATAGCACATTTTAATGCTTACAAGCTTGTAAAGAGAACAATACTCTCCCCATATTGTAGGAGTCAGGCCAAGGCTGAGAGCTAAGGCTTACTGAAGGCTCCTAGAAAGTTCATGACTGAGATCCGATTTTAGCCAGGGACTTCTCAGCTCTCAGGTTATCTATTGGGCAGGATCCAACAGGGGTCTTCACCAAAGGGACTGTGCAAGCATTGGGACTGGTAGGGGCTGGCTGCACATGGAAACCCCCATCCCACCCATTGGATCCTGCCCAATGGAGGGCTGCACCTGCACTGGGACTGACAGGGCTGGCTGTATGTGGAAGGCCCCTATTGGATCCTACCATTAGTCACTGCATATCAGATTTTGAATTCTACAGCCCTGTTTTAGTTAAAATAAATAAATAAATAAAGAGTACAGCTCAATCCAGGAAGCAAAGGATTAAATCCAATGTTGCACTAGCATAAGTCTGCTAATGTGATGGGAATTTCATTCTTTCATCCCCTCTGCAACCCTTCATACCACCTAAATTTCTGCTCAGAAGGCTTACCTGAAGTAGTTTTTGCAGGTGTGGGGTGGGGGTGGGGCTGCGGAGAGGAAAGGAACTCATAACCCCTCCCAGTTCCACTGATGGAACTGCTTCCAAAAGTGGAATGACAGTGCTGGATCTAACCCTAAACTTCCCACTGATAATGCTATGTTCGTTATCCAAGGTTGTATTGTACAAAACGAAATAACTAAAGAAAAAACAAGACCCTATTTGTTATAATATATCACTATCTTCAATAAGGAAGAGAAATGCTGATGCCATACAGAAAATAAGAGGAACTATACACATTTTAGAACAGGAAGAATGACACTGAAGTCATCCAAGTGGGCTATTTCTTCTACCAAGATTGAGTAACCAGTTTTTAATGGCACACAAAATCAGCTGGTACATAAAGAGCTAATTTTACTATTACAAGCAGCAGCAAGAATGATTATAGCCCTATACCAGAAAATGATAATAGGATACACTATGAATGGATGGTTTCTGAAAATCTGGGAGTGGCTCTTGCTGAAAAACTAGCACAACACAACCAATTGATTAGAGGGATAATCAAGCAGGACTCATTCTTTGAAACATGTTTCCCCTTCTTTACATGTATTAATGCAGAGTCTGCAGATCAGCATCCAGAGTGCACAATCCTATTTTTGGAAGGGTGTAATAACCAGCAAGGCTAATAAATAAAAATTGATTGTTTTGTGGCTGTAACAGAGCTTCAAATGCTTCAAAGCAACCTAGTGTGTTGATGTTTTTGTTGTTATATAAAGTATAATCAAATACTTTAAAATGGGAGAAAAAGGATTGAAGAACAAGAAAAAAGTAATTCCTTGAATGTAGCCTGAATTGGACTGAAAAGACCTCTTGAGTAAAGAATGAGTAATGTGAAATCTTGAAACAATGTTGAAAACATTTACTGTCCTCCAGTTCTGACCCTGTTTGTGTCGATCCAAAGGGAGAGGTGGGTAAGAAATATTATTATTATTATTATTATTATTATTATTATTATTATTATTATTTCAATTTGTAATGGATCTGAGACAAAAGTTCAGTATTTAGTTGATCCTGAACCAGCAGGTAATACTTCTCATTCCATTTCCCAAGTTACTTTAACAATAACACGCTCAGAGGTCTTTGAAAAATTCAGTTAAAAAAATGTTTCTGCTAGAATTAATTGATTCTTATAGGAATATATTTTAATGTTCATATAGGAATATATTGTAATATTTCACATGCTTTTTTAAATTAAAATTGTAGCTTAGGAGAGTATAGGCCACTATCTCCATTTTAGCTGAGTATCTGGAAGATAACCTATTATGCAGGTTGGTGCAAGAGTCTTGCAACATGTGTAGGGACTTCAGGGGCAAATATTTAACACAAATTCAATACATGTCTACTATCAAATTCAGTGTGGCTTACTCCCAGGTGAGTGGAGATTTATCAGATGGAAAAATCGTAAATTGGGCATCCTCCTCCCTGTGAGGAGATCACATGGCTTGGCGCTAATGCGTCCTTCCTGGTCAGGGCCATGGCAATAGGGAAGTGGGTGGCTATAGCAACGCTGCCCCCTTTTCTGTTGCCATGGCCCCAAAGGGGAAGGACAGGTGCCGCGCTGAATGATCTCAGCTGTGACAAGGAGGAGAGATTCTTGCAAATGGGGATGGGACGTGCAAAGATCTCTCCTGCTCCTGACAGCTGCTGCACAGACCCTTCCCCCCCCCCCAATATCGGTGAAAGGATTTCTCTCGTGGTTTGATGTTTATTTATTTATTTATTTATTACATTTCTATACCGCCCAATAGCCGGAGCTCTCTGGGCGGTTCACAAAAATTAAAACCATTCATAATATAAAACAACAGTATAAAACCATAATATAAAATACAATAAAAAAGCTCAACCAGATTAAAAATGTTACACTTCCAGCTATGGGAGACATCCTTAGCCCCTCCCCGCTGCGATTTGTTTGGGAATCGGCTTGAGGGGATAGAAGGAGCGATCGGCAGTGCCCCATCCTGGGAAGCACATGGAGACCCCCGATTGCTCCACCCCACCCAGGGACAGCATGCTTGGCGGCTTCCCAAGTGTTTCCTGGGATGGAATTATTTCCCGTACCAATAGAGGTGCACTGGGCAAGACCAGCAGGGGTTTCTGCTGCTCTTGCCTTGCGACTCTGTAAACATGGGAAATAATTCAAAGAGCCCGCCACACAACACGATGATCAGTGGTTGTGCAGAGAAACAATTCTGCAAACCGTTGGTTATCTCTGTTGGTTATTTCTGGGAAATAACTAACCATGGTGTGGTTTTTGCCCAACAGAAGACATGTTAGTCAACGGGGGACTATTTAAGCAACGGCTGTTTAAATAGTCCACTGTTGACTAACGTGTTGTCTGAACTGAGCCAGTGAGTTTGAATGGAAGAACCTCATCCCAACTGTCAAGCATGGTGGTGGGAATGTGATGGTTTGAGCCTGCTTTGCTGCCTCAGGACCTGGATGGCTTGGCATCAATGACACAACCATGAATTCTGCAGAGTATCAGAAGATTCTAGAGGAGAATGTCAGGCCATCTATTTGTGAGTTGAAGCTCAACCAAAAGTAGGTCGTGCAACAAGACAATGACCCTAGACATACAGTATAAGCAGCTCTACAAAAGAATGGCTACAGAAGAAATTCCACCAAAATGTTGCGGCAAGACCTGAAGTGAGCTGTTCATGCAAAGAAGCCTTAAAATGTCACTCAGTTGAAGCAGCTCTTAAGAAGGAATGGCCCCAAATTCCTCAAAACCGATGTGAGAGACTGACCAACAGTTACAGAAACCACTTAGTTGAAAACATTGCTGCTCAAGGGGATACCAACAGGTATGGAATCTAAAGGTTCATATACTTTTTCACAAATGGATATTGAATGTTGAATCAGTTGTAAATAAATAAATGTTGAAAAAGCATCATGTTTGTGTGCCATTTGTTTAAGTAGGTTCTTTATCTAGGATTGTGGGGTTGGATTAAGATCTAATAGAATGTAAGCCTATGCGGCAGGGTCTTGCTATTTACTGTTTTACTCTGTACAGCACCATGTACATTGATGGTGCTATATAAATAAAATAAATAATAATAATAACATTTTAGGTTGGAAATATGTGACATTCCTAAGGGCTTCACAAGCTTTTTCTTGTCAGTATACATTCTTCAAACCACTGAATAACGGAAGGCTGTGGAAAGCTAGAGGGCCAGCAAGTGGATTTGTTGATTCTTTATTGTATCAGTGTATAATAATTTGCTTCTGCAGCTATAATATGGTACAATTTTTAATAAACAGAAGCAAAACAATTTGATGTGTGTATTATATATTTACTACGCCTATATGGTTAGTCAGCTGTATCTTCAAACGTATATTTTTTTTGCCTAAGTTTCTAGAAATGCTGGGCAAAAACAAATCCCACCATCTTTAAATGGGACAAGGATGAACTCATCTCCAGGTTGATTTGTTTGGGCATATAAAAACAGATAAACGGTAATACAAAGTTTTCATAAAAATAAAAAACACTAATATTTTTTCACATATCTCCCTAAAAACATTTAAGCAATTATAAAAATATAAATCAAATTAAACAGAAGTTGTCCAGCTAAAAACTTAGGTCTATATCTAAAGTCAGTATTAATGTAAAAATGTGTGTGATAGATTAAAATGCTTTCAATGGTAATACCTGAGGAGGTAGGGTCTTCAGAGAAGTCTGGCAATTCTTCAGGGGGATCACCATAGAAAGAATTGAACTTGTGGCTTGATACTGCTGCTAGTACTGCACCCTAATAAATAATAAAAACAACAACGTCAAATTACAAAATGCATATCAGTAATGGTGCCTCAAATATTCTAAATCACTCTAGATTGTCAAGCCATTATTATTTAAAGAGTAGAGATGAATCAGAAGGATCTAGAATTTACTCACCAGTAAAAAGAAGTTGCTTGCCTGTAACTGCTCTTCAAGTGGATATGTGCCAACTCTTGTGATTTTAAACATCTATAAGATAGCTAATACTTTTTCCAGTTCCTCTTGAGAGGACATCTGAATAGAATGCATACGTCCAGAGCTGAGTGAATGATTTGTTGCTCAGTCCTTGCAACTACCATGGAAAGTGTCTGTTGGTGGCTTCTCACGCAAGCCACCCTATTATAGATGGCCACTGACCACTTAAACACACTAGCTACAGGAAATTCTTTTCTTCTTTTCTCTGTGCCATGAATAACCTCTGATACAGATAAATAGTCAGCTAACAAGCACGGAGAAGGATGCTGGTGTCTTTAGGAGAACATGGGCAGGACTACTGTGTCAAAAAGTGTTTCCACTTTGTATGACATTGAAAGCAACTTCTCTAACTGAAAGCCCATCTACACTTTACACGGAATGAATCGTTGGCCCGAACCGGCAGAAAACTGAGCTGTTCCACTTCAGATAGCATGTGCTAGTTTGCTAAATAAAGGGAACTTTTCACATGAATAAACTTTCAAAAATGCCTGCATTTGAAAATGGTCTAGCCGACAACTCTGGACTGCATCATGTGTAGAAATCACTGTCATATGAACCTACAAAGGAACAGCCAAATCTAATTCCTTAAGATTTAGGAGATAGCCCCATATGCCAATGTTTAGGCTGAAATACAGATCAAAATCAACCCTAATGATATGCTAAGAGTTTGGCATAGGAGAAATAAATAAAATAGACTGGTTAATTCTAAGAGAGATGGTTGATGCAGAGGCTGAGATAATTGAGCAGAGTGGCTGTGCAATGTACCTGGAAATCCTATCCAACAGCTATTTGTCTTCTTGCAAGTGGTTTAGAAGGTGTGTACATTTGCTCCTATATAAAATATTGATATCTAATATTGACACTGAGCCATGCAATTAGATTCAATATACTCCCCATAATTACGTTTTTAGCCATCCTGCTCTGCTAACCTTTTTCCTTGAGATGCTGCAACCACCAATTAATGTAGGGGAAGTACATACTTGAAGATGAAACCAAAATGCCTATGGCCCTGATCTTTCAGGCATTTGTAAAGCAACTTGGATAAGTGCTTAGACATGACCCTTTGGAAACAGGTCTTCCACCTAATTTGGGAGCAGTGGGAGAAACAAATGGGAGTGAAGAATCTAAGCCTGGTAGAACAAAGCCAAGACTTCCAGAGCCATCATGAGGCAGGAGCAGTCCAGCACTAGTTCTTATCTGATTTTTCCTGAGTTTAGTCTGGGGGGTGGAGGGGTACCTCCAGGGGCTTTGGCTCTTAAAGACAATCAGGCATAAGGTGAGGGTCTGTTCCTTTGTTTGAGAATGAAATATTAACATGTGAAAAGCTGCACTCACTGAGATTGTAAACATTCCACTGAAACATGTCTGTAAGCTGTCTTTTATAAGTATTGAAACAGCTTTGCCATTTTTGTTGAAAGAGATATATAAATATTCCAAAACCGCAAAAACACAGTTTTCTAAAGTCGCACTGAAGGTATTCTCTGCCTTGGGAAGGCGCTTCTTTCTGGAGCTTGTAAACAGGCTCCACATCTAAACTTTATTTCTACAGGGGGAGGAGATGCCCTATGGCCCAGAACAGCTGGGTCTGGCTAAAGCTCTATAGAGCTTCAGCCAACAACTTAATTTTACTTTTGTTTCCTATAGCAAAATTCCTTTTTCTCCCTTTATTCTTCTCTGGGAGATAGGACAGCTCCTCCTGCTGGAGAGTAAAGTTTATACGAGGACCCTGCTTAGAAGCTCCAGGAGAAAGTGTCTTCCTGAGATGAAGAACAATATAAACTTCTCCTGTTGACCTTCAAAGCTTTTCACGGTCTAGCTCCTGCCTATCTCTCCTCTCTCATCTCACACTATTGCCCCGTGCTCTCTGCTCCTCTGATGCCATGCTTCTCGCCTGCCCAAGGGCCTCTACTTCCCTTACTCGGCTTCGTCCTTTTTCTTCTGCTGCCCCTTATGCCTGGAACGCTCTTCCAGAACACTTGAGAACTACAAACTCAATCACAGCTTTTAAAACTCAGCTAAAAACTTTTCTTTTCCCTATAGCTTTTAAATATTGAGTTTGTTCTGACCCTATACTGTCAGCTTCACCCTACCCAGTGCCTGTTTATACTTCCCTGTGCCTGTTTGCATTCTCTTTACCTCCTTATTGTTTACTACAACTTTATTAGATTGTAAGCCTATGCGGCAGGGTCTTGCTATTTACTGTGTAATCTGTACAGCACCATGTACATTGATGGTGCTATATAAATAAATAAATAAATAAATAAATAAATAAAAATACCCTCCATATGACTCAGGGAAATACATTTTGAAGAATTCAAATCTCTCTCTCTCTCTTCACATGTACATAGTGAGTATATACATACATACAAACACACACAGAGGGCAGAATCCAAGAGGCACTTATGCCCCCGCTGATTCTTTTACACCCCACCAATTGCGTTGTGCAAACGGCCCTTACTGCTTGTGCAACAATGATTTAGCACTTCTGGGGCAACCTGAAATGAGTAGAAACTCTGGTTTTGGGGCTTCCAATTGGAAGCACTCAATCTCCCTTGCATAAGTGGTGTGGGGCTGCTTGCGCAATGCAACTGGTACGGCCCACTGCTTGTGGAAAGGAATCACCACGGTGGAAAGGAATCAGAGGGGGAGTCTGCCCAGACCCACACACACACTATGTTCAGAATAATATTGCAATTAGTGGTTTCTGTGACATATAATGCATTGATACATATGGCTTTTACTGTTGCTGTTTTTTCTTATTCTCTGGATTAAAAAAATCAAAATTGTTTGGCTATCAAAAGACTTTCATGAAGATGCTTTTTCAACAAAAAGTGCATATAAGGCAAATCACTAACTGCTTTTGAACATGTTTTGATTTATTTTAATAGAAATAGCTGGCCTGTTTCTCTTTTACCTTCAATTTCCTTCTTGCATTGAATTTCCTCAGCTGTTCCACAGTTTCTGGAAGGTGAATCTTGTATGCATAGCGATCACGTTCCTACAAATAAAATAATGGAAGTGATTAATTAGTGTCACTTAATTGTATTCCATATGAGTTATAAGCAAGTTACTAGCTAAGGGGCACATTCAAATAAAAACCCTCAAAAGAATGATTTCTTTCCAATTTGAGCATGGCTCTGAAGTTTTAAGGAAAAGGTTTATTCATTAAGATATTTGTATCCTGCCATCTTGTGCTGGAGCACCTTGATGCAGCTCATAATCAAATAGCAAAAACTTAAAAACCTGCTGGTAGACACAAATAAAAATGCAAAGTGCTGTAGCACAACACCAGAAAAAACATAAATTTCAGATCAGCAACTTGGAGGACCCCAAATGCCCTCTGAAATAACATTTTTTTTACTTGTTGTCAGAAGGCTAAGAACACGGATATGGAAATTATAGATATACAGAACAGAATTAAGGATAGTTTTGTAGACTTCTGACAAAACACTATGCCCACCCCATCTGGTGATTTAGACCACATCCCTGGGTATCTTCCAAGGAGTGGTGAAGACTTGACATTTGGAGGAGACCTTTGAGAGACAACTGAACATTGCGGGGACTGATCATCTACAGCTGACAATGTGGACTATATTTCTTTTTTCTTTTACTGCATCTGATAAGGTTATGTTTTTTTGTTTAAATTGGTCATGCCACTTTCTTCTGTTTTGGCGTGTTTGGTAATTTATGAGTTGTTTCTATGCTATTTGCTATTTTTTATGGTTGCTGGCTATTTCCTATTGAAGATAAAGAGTTGTAAAATTGATTAAAGAAATGAACACATAAATAAAAGAAACAAAACAATTTCCAATAGTGCAATGGGAGTATAGGATTGCACGCTCAGCTACATTTCATGCTTGATTGTATCTTTGTTAAATGCATAGCCTGTCTAATCCTAAACCAACCTTATTATGCCATCATCTTCATTTCTGAAGGATATCTATCAATGGATATTAGTCCTGAAAGTTATAGAAGCTGTGTACCTCTGATTACCAAGTTAATATAGAACAAAGCATGGCTTAATATTGTGTTCTACTTGCAAGCTTCCCAAAGGCTTCCGATTAGTCATGATTAGAAACTGAATGATGGATAATTGAAAAAAGGGGGGAATTGAGGGTTAACTCCCATTTATCCCTTCTTCCCTTTCATTTTCCTTCCTTGGTTGTTTCCCATGTATATTTCTAGATTGAGGACAACAACAACAAATGTTATTGCAGTCAATAGACCATTCCAGCACACCCAAAGTTATGTACAAAAGGGCTGAGCATACAGTTGTGTGAAAAAGAAAGTACACCCTCTTGGAATTGTATAATTTTACATAACAGGACATAATAACAATCATCTGTTCCTTAGCAGGTCTAAAAATTAGGTAAATACAACCTCAGATGAACAACAACACATGACATATTACACCGTGTCATGATTTACTGAACAGAAATAAAGACAAAATGGAGAAGCCATGTGTGAAAAAGTAAGTACACCTTATGATTCAATAGCTTGTAGAACCACCTTTAGCAGCAATAACTTGAAGTAATCGTTTTCTGTATGACTTTATCAGTCTCTCACATCGTTGTGGAGGAATTTTGGCCCACTCTTCTTTACAACGTTGCTTCAGTTCATTGAGGTTTGAGGGCATTTGTTTATGCACAGCTCTCTTAAGGTCCTGCCACAGCATTTCAATCGGGTTGAGGTCTGGACTTTGACTGGGCCATTGCAACACCTTGATTCTTTTCTTTTTCAGCCATTCTGTTGTAGATTTGCCGGTGTGCTTGGGATCATTGTCCTGTTGCATGACCCAATTTCGGCCAAGCTTTAGCTGTCGGACAGATGGCCTCACATTTGACTCTAGAATACTTTGGTATACAGAGGAGTTCATGGTCAACTCAATGACTGCAAGGTTCCCAGGTCCTGTGGCTGCAAAACAAGCCCAAATCATCATCCCTCCACAACCGTGCTTGACAGCTGGTACGAGGTGTTTGTGCTGATATGCTGTGTTTGGTTTTCGCCAAACGTGGCGCTGTGCATTATGGCCAAACATCTCCACTTTGGTCTCGTCTGTCAAAAGGACATTGTTCCAGAAGTCTTGTGGTTTGTTCAGATGCAACTTTGCAAACCTAAGCTGTGCTGCCACGTTCTTTTTAGAGAGAAGAGGCTTTCTCCTGGCAACCCTTCCAAACAAACCATACTTGTTCAGTCTTTTTCTAATTGTACTGTCATGAACTTTAACATTTAACATGCTCACTGAGGCCTGTAGAGTCTGAGATGTAACCCTTGGGTTTTCTGCAATTTCTCTGAGCATTGCACGGTCTGACCTTGGGGTGATTTTGCTGGGACGTCCTCTCCTGGGAAGTTTGGCAACAGTCTTGAATGTTTTCCACTTTTGAATCATCTTTCTCACTATAGAATGATGGACTTAAAATTGTTTGGAAATGGCCTTATAACCCTTCCCAGATTGATGGGCAGCAGCAATTGCTTCTCTAAGATCATTGCAGATGTCTTTCCTCCTTTGCATTGTGTTAACACACACCTGGATGCTCCAGACCAGCAAACTGAAAAAAAACTTTGGCTTTTATAGAGGTGGTCATACTTGCTGATGATCAATTAATCACGGACATTTGATTAGCAGCACCTGTCTGCTGCTTAGCATCTTAATTCCTATGGAAGCAGTAAGGGTGTACTTACTTTTTCACACATGGCTTCTCCATTTGGGCTTTATTTCTGTTCAATAAATCATGACACGGTGTAATATGTCATGTGTTGTTGTTCATCTGAGGTTGTATTTACCTAATTTTTAGACCTACTAAGGAACAGATTATTGTTATTATGTCCTGATATGTAAAATCATACAATTCCAAGAGGGTGTACTTTCTTTTTCACACGACTGTACATTTAGCTATTAAAAAGACAAGTAGTCATAGAGGATCTAATAGAAATGGCCAAGTTAATTTCCCTTCCTTGGTTGTTTCCCATGTAGATTTCTAGATTGTAAACCCCTTATGGTAGGGGCTGTTTCTTTCATTAATTGTAAAACATCATGCATCATCATCATCATCATCATCATCATCATCATCCTGCAATGAAGGGGAAAGCTTTATTTACTGAATTTTTACTTCTTGTGTAATTGTCAAGGCATAGCTGACCTGCCAAAATAAAAGGTTTGTATCTGTGGGCATGATATCAAGACATACGTTAGCAACAACCTTGAATATGTTTATGAAAGGTAACAGAAGTGGAGGATCTTTGATCTTTCATACCATTTGTACAGTTTACCTTCAGCCAGGGATGGTTGAGTGCCTCATAAACGGTTATTCTTTCAGCAGGGTCCAGCATAAGCATGCGTCGTACCAGATCTTTGGCACTTTCAGAGATATGGCTCCATTGCCTAGGATTCATCTAGGTCAACAAAAGTAAATTAAGCCTAAGTGTATGACATGGATCTTTGCTTCTGGTGCTTGCATTGTAGACAGATCTACATAAGGATTTGATAATTGTGCAGACTTCTTTTGTTGGGACTGGACCAATCAAATTAATAATCCACCAGTTGAATTCCTCGTTTTCCCCCCAAGATGAAAGTAATTAAATTCTCTGAAAAGCATAATTTTCTGAACAATATAATCGCAAAATGTAATTGTGCTGTTAAATACCATTTTAAAATTATATTTAACAATATTTTTGTCTATTTACTGCAAAATAGCCAACTTCCATCTCAGCAGTAAGAGCTTAACACCACATGCAAATGCATGCAATGAAACTGCCCCACAGGTGCTTCACCTTCTTTAAAAAACAAGACACTTCAGATGGGGTGTTCTAGAGCACCCATGAGTGGAGAAGTACACTTCATTTAAAAAAGCAACAACACCTTGAAATTTCAGGAAAAATTTTTTTTTAATAAAATAATTCGTTCTAAAATTTCCATTAAAGACTTAAAAGGCTATCTTACTTTGCTTTAACTACACAGATGAGTCACTCAGTATAATGTTTTACTTGCTTGTCTCTTAAGTTAAAACATGTTTTTAAAATGTTCTCTAAAGACCAAAAGTGACTAAACAAATTAACAAATAATGTGTATGTACATTGGGTAGACATTTATATATGTACAACTTTATACAAAAAGGGAAATTATTGCAACGTCTTTCACTCATCAGAATACAGTGCTTAAAATGGCACTTTATTACTCAATAGAACTGCTTCCTCCTGAGCACACTGCCACATCTGCTGATTCCAATCTCCTAAATATATTGCATGTACCCACTATTCCTGCAAAGTCAGGAGAATTAAGTAAAGATAATTTAATTTCATCCAAAATAATTCCATTTAAGTAAAGGTCATTTAATTCTATCCAAAATATAGTAATAAATAAATTAGCAAGCTACAGATAGAGGGGAAAGGGAATACCTTGCAAAGCATTGTATTAAGAATGGTTTAAAACCACTTTATAGAAAAGAGTGCTTTGTGTTTGGTTATTTAAAGAAAGCACCACAACTTTCCAACCAGTACCGCTGTGGCTTTGAAAACAGGTACTAGGAGTTTTCACTAAGTGTCAGCCATGAAGAAAACAGTAAACCTGAAACTGGATTTATTTCTTTTTTTGGTGTAACCACAGTAACATGGAAACTGTGATGGTCTCCAGCTGCTTCATGGTTTCTACAAACGAAGAGCTCCACAGTGGTGAGGAAACTGTGGCCTCTCTAGGACAGCTCCCACTTCCCCCAAACTCCGTTTTTAAAATGATCTTATTTATCTGATTGTGATTTAATGCAATAAACTCAACATTAAGGGGCTGTCACCATATTATGAGAGAGGACTATGTAGATGACTGTTATATGGCTTTCAGTAAAATGACTTTATCATAATTAGAAAAACAAATAAACAAAGCAGTGAGAAAGTAAATACGGTTGCTTTGGTTCGAACCTTGAAATGTTTTTTTTATTTCACAGACATTTTAAAAGGCCCGGTTTAAGTTCTTACAAAAACCATAACAGATTAACTCAAGTAAAAAGGCTCCCAGTGCCACTGCCAAGTCAGAAAGCCTCATTTGAAAGCTTTGGCACTTATCCAGAGACTCAAGACATTTTTTTAGGCATTTGAAGTGTACACCTAAATTGCAACATGTAAATGCAACAAGAAAACAATGACTAAGGATGGACATGGGTCTACAAATTCACTCACCATTCTTTTCACAGTGGGTACTCTTCACCCATTTGTGGTTGTGCTTTTATATTGCATTTTATGTCATGTTTTTATATTGTTTGTTTTATACTAAATGGTTTTAATTTTTGTGAAACGGCAGTCCAGGGAGCTTCGGCTATTGGGCGGTATAAAAATGTAATAAATAAATAAATTGATGAGTGTAACAAGCCCCAGCTGCTTACCTATGCTTGAAGCTGGGGAGGGGAGATTTGTCCATGCAGCTATGCTGCACTTCCAAGGTGCTCAGATTACCTCCAAAATTCAGCACAACTGCAGATCCCCCATTCCCACCCCCTAAGCTCACTAGGCACTCTGGGACATGCCCATTTTCCACTGAGATTTTGAGGTTCTCTTGAGCCTAAGTCCTTCATTGCAGCCTGGGAGCTGGGCAGGGAAAGTCTAAGATAAGACTGTACCCCTTCTCATATGGGGGAGGGGGGGCAGTGTCCTAGCAACAACTAATTCTGTCCCATGATTGTGTGGAGATGTATAGTACAAGATCTCAAGATCAAACAATGAAACAGATGAGCAGTAGCTTCAGTACAGAAGAGAAAGTATTCCATACAATACAGAGTTAACTTATGGAACTCACTGCCACAAGATGTGTTGATGGCTCCTTGGCTTACATGGCTTTTGAAAGGATTAAATAGGCCACATTCATAGAGGGTATGTCTATTAAGAACAATGAGCCATTATAAATAAATGGATCCTTCATGTTCCACTTCACTGCTCACCCTTTACTCGTTATTTACAACCAAGTTAAAAATCACCACTCTCAATACCATTTACAGCCCTCCATTGTGAGAACTGACTAATTATTTTACTCTTCGCTTTGTGTTTTTTAACCAGTTACTGATCTATAAGAGTACCTATCCTGGGGTGAAGGAGTGATTTTTTTTGGTTTTTTACTAACTAACTAAAATCTGCACTGCTGTTGATTTTATCCTAGTTGTGCTTTTATACTGCACTGTATATCATGTTTTTATACTGTTAGTATTATACTATGAATGGTTTTAATTTTTGTGAACCACCCAGGGAGTTTCAGCTATTGGGCGGTATAAAAATGCAATAAATAAATAAATAAACAAACCTCCTTGCCCTTTCAGACAATTCCAAACATTTTAATGTCACCAAAATAAATAAATAATAAATATGGTTGTTCTCAGTTCCTACCACAGAAACAGGCTTGCTTCTAGCCTTCTAGGCATTTAGAGGAACTTCCATTTCACACATAAACTGAAAGATATATTTATGAGCATAGCACAGCACAGCACACTACATTTAACTGTAGGTAGGCACAAAAAGTTTAAATCTATAGGTATATGTTCCCTTTCATAACATAGGTTTATTAGTTAGGACATCAAAAAGCAAACATAAAAGAAAACAAATCTAAATTTAGATAAAGGCAAGCTCTCTGTGTTCCTGGACATTATGTATAGGCTTAGTTACTCTGTTTCTGATAATTAAAAGTCAGTTTTCCAAAGCTGGGTTCTAAGGCATTAGAAGCAGGTAACCTCCATGAAAACTGAGCACAAGTCAGCCCAGAACAAAGGAGGGGCAAGATTGTCTCATTGTAGTGGATCCCAAAAAGGGAATTTCAAATGGATTCCAAATTAAATCTCCAGGATATTAAACTCTGACCCATTTAACAGGGTCAGTATTTGCAAAAAGAATGTCCACACCCTGGTAATGTATAGCAAACAATACTGCACAAAAAGCAAGAGGAGGAGGCTTATTAAAATCCAATCAGAGCTTAGCAAACATGAATAAAGTCATGCAACCCTAAAATACCCATAAAGCAGATTAGCTTTGCTGACTCACCAACATGGTAATTGGGGTTTTTAAAAATAAAACTATAAAGTCAAATAAGCAAGTGAATTTTTCCAAAGTTGCAGCACTTTTCTTACCTTGTATTTTCCTTTGATAATGCCTTCAAATAATCTTTCTTTTGTTCCATAAAAAGGCAAACAACCACTAAGCAGAATAAAAAGGATCACTCCACAGCCCCACACATCTACAGGCTTTCCATAAGGTTCTCTTTTTACTACTTCTGGGGCCATAAAATGGGGTGTTCCTACCCGTCCTGAAGAAAACACAAAAACAGAAATTAATCAGCTTTTGTAGAGAGAATCCTACAAATTTAAGTTTGTGGCACAGAAATACTAATTAAAATTTCAAATTGACAGATGTTCACTGATTCATACCAAAATGATAGTATATTAGTTGCCTGCATTTTGGTAACTGAGGTTCCTCACAGCATCTTTGTCAAGATGATGTACAAATTTTGACAATATTGCATATGCTGTAAAGTAGGATATTTTCTTTATCCCAGTTCCCAACTAGTATACCATACTCCTGACATTTTGCACCCCCCCCCCCAGTATGATCAAGGAGCAAAATCCAGAGAAGAGGTAGGCAGATAAGGGCTGGACTGGTTCTATCTTGTTACATAGAAGTAAATATAAGAGCTGAGCAGCAAGCTGAGAGGGTACAATACCTGCTTCCCCACTCCAGACACTGGGATCACTTGAAGCAGGGAGCCATTAACGCTCAGCCCAATAGTCTCTTCAAGTTCATGCCTTTATATTGTTCCACATGTGAATAACTATCATTCATTTCTGTGGTGAAACCTACAGCAGCTGTCTCAACCAGCATGAAAAGATGCTGAAAGGAGTGGGGAGTGATACACTTCCACCTCCTCAAGACAACTATTGTTTGGATGGAAGGAGGCAATATATTTTTGATAATTCCCTCCCCACAAAGGAGGAACTAGGTTCTGGAAAGTGTATGCTGCTTGTAAGACAAGAATTACTTACTTCTCAGGAATTGGAAGATATATGGAAAACATTTCTGCTTACTTTTTACACAGTTGAGGGCTATAGAGTGACTGGCTGATTATTTAAGATTCCACATATTTCTGACAGTTTTTATTCCATATAGGTTATATTTTGGTGACCATCTGCAGAATGCTGAAGGTACAGCTAGATTGTTCATGTGTTTCTGTAACAACCTGTTTTCTTTGCTCATCCTAAACCAACCTTAACAAGTTTCGCCTAATCCATTTTTTAAAAAATTCTGAGCACAGAGTATGAAAGACAGACAATCAATTCTTACCTCCAGCAACGAGTCCTGATTCCCCTAATTGAATAGCAACGCCAAAGCCACCAAGCTTTACAGGTGCTGAATTTTCCTTTGAGGCAAGTAGCACACAGTGTGGCTGAAAAGACAAAATCCTCCTGACATTTAGTTAAAAACCACAAAGCTGTGTAAATAAAATATTATACCACTAGAATAGTTACTAAAATTACTGAACTTTTACAAGTCACAATCATTAAATAATTGACCACATGCTATCTGGGGTATGATCCCATTGTGCACTTGAGGGAGCGACTGCTTGTGCAACAGGGCCTTTGCACTTGTTTCCGGAATGCTTGTTTCCGGAATGGGGCAGGTCAGTGGAGCTCACAGAAGGGAGCTCTGCTAACCAGTCCTGATACAGAAACTGGTGTTTCTGCTTGTTTCCAGGATTATTTTCAGAAGCGTGAAAGACCCATTGCACAGGTGGTCGGTTGGTCGCTCATGTGAGTGCAACAGAACCAGGAGAGGCAGAGCTGCCTTCTTTCTTTCTTTCTTTCTTTCTTTCTTTCTTTCTTTCTTTCTTTCTTTTTCTTTCCAATATTGATATACTGCTCCCCATCCCAAAAGATTTTGGAGTGGTGGACAAAAATAGAATACAAGAATAAAAACACCATTATTAAAAATTGCTATTAATGATTCCATTATTTGAATAGTCCTTACTGGCTATGCCATAGTGTCATCTATTTGTTTAGACAGGAGTAACTCTTATGCAGGTTCACTCCTGTCCTCTTTAGTATAGAACTGGTCCCATATATACCTCTTTTTAGGGGCAGATCCTAGAACTATGTCTTCAGGAGCTTTCACAGTTTTCTGTCCCCTCCCCAGAGTGGATATTTGTTGAGAAAATCATTCTTTTGTTCTTGTAAACATAGGCGACATTGTAGTATTTGAAGATTTTCCAGAAAGAATGGGATTTTCCCTGTCTTTCCAGACATATTCTGCTTTTGCTCAGATTAAAAAAGCAATGTGCAACACAGAAAACTAAATCAAGCTCAACCCTATGTATGTTTAAATAGAAAAAAGTTCTACAACTCCCAGCATTCCCCAGCCAGACCAGCTTGCTGGAGAATGCTGGTAACTGTAGGACGTACCTGCGTAAACATGCAGAGGATTGCACCCTAACTTACTGAAACTCTTGTGGTAGTGATGATGGGGATTAGAACCTAAAAGAGCAGGCCATAGGCTGCTATTGTGCCACCAAGAAAAACAGAAATTTCCAAAAGAGGGGCTTCTTGATACAGACTTGTGCCCTGCTTCCAATGGCAGAAATAAAAACTAGTCTGTGCTACAATGTTTGCCTGCTTCCTTTCTGGCATAAATAGGACAGTTTGTAATCAAATGCTGGTTATTTTCTTTAGACTTAAAATGTTGGCTACTTCCTTAGATTTTCTTTAGACTAATCCTTTCTGTACTTGCACACTTCTAGATAACCATAACATTAATAAAATTACTCATGTTACAAATTGTTGTAAATGTTAAAATAATGAAAGCCTTATAACTAAAAAATGTTGGCGATATTGCTTGCAGAAGAGATACACTTTTGATATTTACAAGAAACCACTGAAAATGTTTTACCAAGATAAAACTCCTATCTTATTTGAACATGCATACAAAGCACTTGCTTGCACAATTGGAAAATGTTTGTCAATGTTCTCTTTCAAAGCTTCTCATGCTAATGGAATAGTGCCTCGCAGTTTTCCCAAACATCCTGGGCAGCTTAGGAATAGAGATTGCAATAGGACACCATGCCCTTTTAGATTCCTATTCTGAACAGAGCGTAAGGTAAATAAGAAATCAAGAAGCAGACATAAGCATACTTCAAAATCTTGGCTCAACATAGAGGTTAAGTCTAGCAAATTTGAAGGGGGAAGGGAGAAGCAATTGGTGCAAAAATGGAATGTATTAAACAGGAAACCAAGTTGTGTTGTGCTGGAATTCATGCAATTGTCTGCATGCAGTTTTTGGAATCATTCATTGAAGAAATAAGTCCTGATGAAAAACTGTTTCTCCCTCTTAAGAGGTCTGATGCCTTATTTATTAAATTACATTACTGCAACAATTTCTCATTTTTAAAAACTTGTTTGGTTCAGTACTACCCTAACAAATCCTAGCGCCTGTCTGATCGATCACCCTCTCTGTGAAACTAACTTAACATATCACCTAACTATCAGCAGCAACAATATGAACGACTTATTCACTCATAAGAACAAATATGCCATCATCCAAAAGGATGCCACAATAGTCAACGATGGGTTAATAAGCAACTCACAGTTGCTTATTTTACGGTTACTCCCCACACAATCTCTTAAATAACCACTGTGAGTGAATTATAAACAACTGTGAGGGAGTTATTAAGCAACTGCGTGTTGATTAGCTCATCCCCCCACCCTCCCTCAGTCCTCCCGCTAATATCCCGTCATCCCTTGCTGCAGAAAATATATCCCACCGGCACTTGCACTGCAGCAACGTCACAAGCCTTCCCTGATTAGCCTGTTTTGGCCCATAGGTGTTTCCTGCTCCCTCCACTCTCTGCCCGGATGGGGTGCTTTGAATGCTGGATTTCCATGATCTGCTGCTAATTCTGCAGTGATTTTGCGACAGCTCGCCTGCCTCCACACTTTCCCCCTTTGCCCCCTCTCCCGCAAGGAGGGGCTGCCTCTTAAGTTTGCTTCAGGTCCTTCAAGTTAACATTGGGTTATGAGCCTCACCCCCTTTTCAAGGCAGCCATGATCTTCCTGTCTCTGCCTGTTTGGGCGCAGGGCTTTCGTGGTGCCTCTGTTTTCTCCCCATCCAAGCTGCCTGCCTGGGAAGTTTGGCCCAAGTCCAGCAAGTCCTCATGGAGTTATGAGCCTTGCCTCCTTTTCAAGGCAGCCACCATCTTGCCTGCTGCCATCCTGCCCAAGCCCAGTGCAGATTCCTTTGCTATGGTGGCCGCATTTTCTTCCTTTGCGTGCCTCGCCTCAGCTGTGGATGGGGCCTGGAAAATTGTGGCTGCCTCGAAAAGGGGGTGAGACTCATAATTCTGTGAGGACTTGCTGGACCTGGGCCAAAACCTCCCAGGCAAACAGCCTAGGTGGGGAGGAAGCAGAGGCACCCTGAAAGCCCCGCATCCAAACATGTGGGGATGGGAAGATCGCAGCTGCCTTGAAAAGGGAGTGAGGCTTATAACTCGGTGAGGACTTGCAGGACTGGGCTTAAACTACATATATACATAGCATCCCAGGTCAGGAGTCACCTGGAAAGCCAATGACAGTCAACAGAAATGGAAAAAAGGAAGAGGATGTCTGGCACAAATAAATCCTTGGAGTTTTGCAGTACCATGACAGAACTACATACCAAGCACCCCCTAACATGATGCACCACAATTCTAATGGAAAAACCCATGCAGCCCTAGTCAGACAACAGTGATGGTATTTGACAGTTGGGGAGCCAGCCATTGGAAGGGTTAGGGTGGGATCCAGCAATGTGCACAAGCAGTTTTATTTATTTATTTATTTATTTATTTATTTACAGTATTTTTATCCCACACCTCAGCCAAAAAGGCTCTTGGAGCGGCTTACAATTGATCAGTAAAGAAGACAGTCACTGTCCTCAGGCTTACATTCTAAAAAAGGCATGGCACACAAGGAAAAGGGGATGGGGAGGGAAGAGGGAGAAAATAAAAAGAAATTAAGGAAACTGTTTAGGCTGATGGGAAGGCCCTGCTCTGTCCTCTCATCTCCCAATGGAGGGGCAGATCAACAGCTCCTTCTTCTTCCCCACAGGGTGAAGATGACAGTAAGCCCTGTGGGGGTGGGGGTGTCCAACTGAAGCAGGCTCTGATGGTCTCCGCCTGCTCCGGTATCCCTCAGTTTCTAGGCAGAACCTGGAATAACCCATGGTGCCCGGCACGTGACACGATAAACCAACAGTGGTTATTTGTGTGGGTTATTTCAGAAAAATAACCATCGGGGTTAAAAAAAATTCCAACACATGACATGATAACACACAGTAGGTTATTTAACCATCGTGGGTTATCGTGTCATCCAAACCCAGTCAAACCGTACATTAAAAATGGGAATAGTAAAAAATCAATCAACACAATTCAGAGATGGATATAACATCACTGACAACAAATTCTATATTTAAATATGAGCATTCAAACTAATACCGTAGCTGAAATGAAAGATTGAAGAATGGGAATGATCAAATTTGACAGCATTACTTAGTTTTTGAATAAGGATCATAGGTAATGCTTCTTTTACAGAAAAAGTCATTGTCTCCCATGGGCAAAAGTGGATGTACTCTTAATCATAATCTCTCCTCCCCTGCCTTAACTGTGATTCTTTGCCTCATCAGCAACCTAAAATCATAATTAAAGCTAACTGGGTTTCCTACTTAACTTGGATTTGGAATCAGGGCTAGCCCCCAATCAGCCACATGTGATGCTTCAGCAATTGTTTGCCTATAGTGTTAAAACAGACTCAGTTTAGGAGCCTCAAATGCAACAGGCATTCTTCTCAACAGACTCCTTCCTCACCTATAGGAATGCGGTAATAAAGGTCCAGGAAATGTTTTAAAATGTTTTTGTTTGGTTTTAGGTTTGGCAGTTTTGTTATTAGGATGCATTTTTGCATTTCCTATATTTAGTGCTTATCATATTCATGTGGTTTATCCTCCCCTATACCTCAATTTGTGTGTATATGTACCCCCCACTTAGGCAGTCCATCTTCATACATCTACTGAAGTAGGCTTTACTGACCACAAAAGCTCATCACACATACACACAGATAGTCTTTCAGTTATCTACAGAAAAACATGAGGAACTCAAGTAGCTGATGCAGCTGATTCACAAATCTAGCCGTTATTATACAATCAGATATACACTTCCCCTCCTTCTCTCCTCCAACACAACTGAAGAGAGATTTCGAAGAAGATGCTCTCTCCCAACTAGAAAGTAAGTATTTCCCTTTTTATTATACTTACAACAAAATAAATTTTAGTTCAATTAACATAATATGTTAGAGTAGAAAACCAGTTTACATATTTAACGCAACTGGTATTTCTTGAAAGACAAGAAATAACATTAACTTGTCTTTCACATCTTTGTTTTCCATTTTAAATGTCAAAGAAGTGTTAGTCCGTGCATTCTAATTAATATTTACAAGCAATTTTATTAGAACAGTAGCACATACCTGAAACATTTCCACTAAATCTCTTGCATTCATGCTCCTTGCCCCCCTTGTGTAGATTACGTTGAATTGATTTATGCAAATAGAATAACAAAAACTATGAGATGCTTGGACATTTAAATATACTACCCAATACATAACTCATTCTCTCTCCCTCTCGATTTGGAGACTGATCCTATGCTTTACTTAGAGGTAAACCTATGGAGTTTACTCCTGAATAAGTGCAAATAGGATTGCAGTTTTACAGCATAATCTCAAGCACACCTATTCAGAAGTAAACTCCATTGTGTTCAATGAGGATTACTACCAAGTAAGTACATACAAACTTCACTCATTAAATATAAGCATACACTATTAAAAACAAACTAGTAAAATTGAATTCTTAATTCTAAATCTTTCAAAGGTCCTTTCATTTTCTGTAATTATACCATATTCTAAATTATAATTATTGTGTTTCTAATGCAGAATTTCATTTTACATTTTGAACCTACTCTTAAAGAAAAACAATTTCTAATCTACAAACTGTCTTTATAAAAAGGAAAGTGTCAGAAGATTGTGTAATGAAATTACAGAATCTATTACAAAAATGCAGGGATGACTTCTAGTGACTTCAGAATTTAGATACTGTTTCCCCTGTTCAAGCCACAGATATTTCTAAATAGAGAAGTTATGAACAAAAAAGGCACTTTTGTCTGCTTCTCAGATATTGTAGTTTCTCTACTCCCAACCTGCAACAAAAGACTTTCAAAAGAATACTACAAGTATTCTTTAAATATTTTTCTAAACAACAGCAGAAAGTCATTAAGTAAGCAAGGATGCAATGTGATGCATGTTTAGACAGAAAAAAGTCTTACAACTCCCAGCATGTCCAACCAGCATGCTGGCTGGAGAATGCTTGCAGTTGTAGAATGTATTAATTAATTAATTTTATTTATTTATTAAATTTATATGCCGCCCCATAGCTCTCTGGGCGGTTTACAAAGGTTAAAAATAGTGAACATTAAAAAAAAGTATACAAAATTTAAAGCCATCAAAAATGTGTTGAAAAAAACAGTATAAAACAACAATATCCATTTAAACAACAACAGTTCTGGGGTCCATTAAACATGCATAGGATTGTGCCCTAAATTATTTTTAAAACGAGCTCAACTTTTTGCTTGGTACCAAGTCCCTTCAAATATCCCGTATGGGATTTTCCAAATTTCTGGAATATTTTTTCAATAATTTCAATTGAATGTTAATGACAGACCTTCTGCTTGCACAAGTTTTTTCCCCCCCTTCTCTTTTTCCTCCCTGCATGTCCCAGAATTTGCTCTAGGGGTCCACCAACCCTCTAGAGCAGATTTGGGGGGGGGTGTTCAGAGGGGCAACAGGAAGAAGGGCAAATTTGAACTGCCAGTGGTGTCCATTTCTCTGGTGAAAGCTGGCACAGTTTATAAATATTGCTTTAGTGGAGTTTTATGTTATTTTGAGGTTTTCATAGTAATCCTCAATAAAATTAATATATGGTGAAATTCTCAGATCCTATCAAAAAATTTAATATTTCATAGGTGCAACTGTAATTATTGCTCTATCTTCCATTTTATTTCAGGTAAGACTAGTAAAGTATTCATGAACATGTGAATATAATCAGTGCAGTGAACACTTACTAAGAATTTTGACTTTCTTATACTGAATGCTAGAAGATGGATGCTTCCAAATTCTTGAATTTGTCACTTACTGAAAGGCTATCCAGGAACAACCAAAATGAGACTGGAAGAATCTTCACAGACATGCAAAACACTACAGACTGTGTCATTGCAGAGGACTCCCTGTCTTTGGCTTTACTAGTTTCATATTCAGTCATTTTTGTTATTGGATTGGTTGGCAATGGTATCGCCTTATATGTTTTTCTGTGCATTCATTGCAAGAATTCTATCCAGATTTATTTACTTAATGTTGCCATTGCAGACCTTCTACTGATCTTTTGTCTCCCCTTTCGTATACTCTATCACACAAAACAAAACACATGGTTGTTAGGCCTGACCTTCTGTAAAATTGTAGGAAATCTATTTTATATGAACATGTACACCAGCATAGTACTACTAGGGTTGATTGGCTTGAACCGTTATATAAAAATTAACAAATCTGTACAACATCCTAAAGTATTAACAACAAAACAAAGCATATATATTTGCTGTACACTATGGACACTTGCAATATTGGGATTTATAGTGATGGTTGTTCTGTCTACCATGAAGGAAGATAAAAATTCTTCAAAGTGTTTTCATTACAGAGAAAAACAAGATGCAAAAATGGAAGCAGCTTTCAATTATATTGTTGTTATAATATTTTGGATTGTTTTTATTCTACTGATTCTGTCGTATGTTAAAATTGCAAAGAACCTTCTGAAAATTTCCAAGAGGAGAACAAGCAATCTCAATACCGGAAAGTACATTGTCATTGCAAGGAACTCTTTTATAGTACTTATCATTTTCACATTATGTTTTGTTCCTTATCATATTTTCCGATTGATTTACATCACCTCACAACTACAAAATACATCGTGCTACTGGAAAGAGCTAATTCACAAATGCAATGAGATTATGTTAGTCTTCTCATCCTTCAACAGCTGTTTAGATCCAGTTATGTATTTCTTAATGTCTGGAGACATCCGTAAAACTGTACTTCAACTGATTCATAAGCGACATCTTGTGGATTCAAACATGAATGACAGTACTTCAGAAGCAAAACAAGGACAGCCTCTTCGAGATAAACTGGAAAACTCAAGCCATCACTCCAGAATGTATTTTAATAAGGACATGATATAAACAATTAACAGCACAGTCCTATGCATGTGTACTCAGAAGCAAGTTCCACTGAGTTTAATGGGACTTATTCTCAGGAAAGTAGGCATATAAATCGCAGCCAACAGTTAATGGATCTTTTCAGCTAATACTAAATGTCTCACCAGACCAGAGAAAACTGCTGATATTTATTACACCAGAAAGTCTTGTTTTACATTCATATAAGTAGAAGTAATTTTGAAAAGGGGGAATGTAGAGATATGTTAGGAACACCCCCAACTCTTATGTAATAGTTGTTAGCATTTGTTCTCAATATAAATTGTCTGTATACTTACATTAATAAAAACTTTTAGTGGCAGTGGATTCCAAACTATTTTATCTATATGATGTATACTTGGAGACTGATTTATTAAATAATAACTTGAATATTACAAAACGTAAGTGTAATATTTTCATCCTTTAATTCCCGTTTTAACATGTGCAACATGCTTAATATTTAAAAACAGCACAAAGTAGGAAGAACAAATGATAAAACAACCTATTATTTAAGAACCTAGAAAAATGTTAGTTGGTTTCTAGAATCAATGTGGATTTATGAACAACTCTCCTTCTTTGAAAAAATATAAGACAGGGTTTTTTATTTTGTAAATATTTCTGGAGCATACATTAGGGAAACCACTTAAATATTGCCAAAAAAGAGGATAAAAGATTATGTATTTGCATAAAATGTGCATATGCTAATCATGTATATGTGCAAATTCAGAAATGAAGACTAAAATCTAAACAGAAATATAATAACTCTCAACACAGTGGGGAAGACTGACTAGGTGACTGGTGTGTTTGCACAGCCTGCTGTTCAGGTGTTAACTGCTAATCGACACATTCAAGGTTCCACTCCCCCTTTTTATGGTTCTTTTTTCTTTAAACTGGACTTAGACTGACAGGCATTCAAACAGTTGACGAAGGGCTCATCTATACCTAATGGTGTAGCGGGAGGGAGAGGGGAGGATCACGGACTTACCTGCTTCCATAATCCTCCCCCAGCTTTTATACAGCTGTGCAACATCCCGGAAGGGAAGATGGATGTCGTGGACACCATTTTTTTAAGAAGACAAGCCCAGTCTTATGGCCACAATCCAGGGAAAAAGATATTTTTTTAAAAAAAACAACCATGACCAAACCCCCCGCCATTCCAGGGATAGTGAAATTGTTGCCCCCCATCCACAAAGGGCACAGAGCCCCCCCCGAACAGCTGGAGGAGGTGGGAAGAAGCCAGGACGGGCATCCACACTGCTGTGGAGCTCGGGATCTTTCCAAGACCACAGGAAAAATTGAGATAACCAAGGTCTCAGTTATCCCGGGGAAAGTTTCTGCCCATCCCTGGTTGCCCCCGGGATCCCCTGTGTGTCATAGGGATGCTCCTGAGCTGATCCCAGGATAACTGCCTGACTGTTCTCAAAGTATAGCACAGAGTGAAATATTCGCACTAAGACATATTATGAGCATAATTTAGTAAAATAACTATACTCTCTTCTGGGTGGTGGCAGTGGAGAATACAGCTGATTTAGTCCTAAAGCGACTTACTAGGAAATAAGGCCCATTGCACTCAACAAGACTTATGTTTCAATAAATACGCTTAGATTTCCACTGCACATATACTAAAGGGCTAAAAAAAAGCAGAGGTCATAAAAAAAAGCAGAGGTTAGGGTTCGTAACGTGCATTGAAATCTTTGCTTTTTTATGTTTCTTTAATATACATACATAAATTTGTATATATACCAATGAATACATATGAAATGCATATATATGAAAGTACAGCTGACTAGCAATTATATATAGGCTTCAACAAAAGCAGACCATATATTCAAAGAAGTATCCCTTTGAAACTGGTGTCTATATGCCACCCATTCAAATGTTGGAAGTGTTATAAGGTCCTCAATCTATTGCATTATAGAAGGTGAGCATTTATCCTTCCAATATTGTAAGATCAGTCCTTTAACTTTCAAGAGGACACAGGAAATCCACTTATGCTGACCATTCATTAATTTCTATGAAGCAGATAATTTAAAACAGTGTGTACATCAGCAAATATTAAAGACTGTTCCAGTACAAAACTTATCCACATAATAACCTCCTCCCCAAAAGGAGCAGCTACTGGACATTGCCAAAACATGTTTAAAAGGACCATTAGCCAGCATTTAGCCAATTAGACAATCCTTTGTTAAAGAGAGATTGCGGTATCCAACAAACATGAAACTAAACTTTTTGATGAATAAAATTCAGACTAAGATCCACAGATGTGACAAATGCAACCTCAGCAACTCCCATACTATTTAAGATGTGCTTTCTCAATGCAGCACCTTAAAGGCCTGCCCCATCCCCCCTGCAACCTAGTGAACAAAACAGGGGCTCTCTGAGGAAACTGTGGGTGGGTGGAGACTTGGCAGGCACTGCACTTCACAGCATACCCAATAGCCCTTTAAAACATACAAGGAAGTTGACAAGATGTGACTGCATATAGGCTAATTTGACAGGTGTTGGATAGCGACAGGTTGGGAAAAGGGAGAAAGATCACCACTTAGCAAGGTGATTCTCAGGGTTTTAACTGACATTTGTGGTTGCCCTGCTTCCATTCTACATTTCTCAAATCTCCAGCAAGACTTTCAAGAGATCTAGGGTCCACCTACTTTTCGCAGTTCCCATCCTGAGCAGTTTGCTGTGGTTACTGTGAGAATAACCTTGCTAAGAAGGTGGTCGTGACTCCTTTTCCTGACCTGTCACTGTCAAACGGCAATCAAATTACCCTATATGAAATTTCACCTTGTTGATTTCTTTCTATGTTTAATACTGCACTTTGTTCCCTTTAATAGCTGAAACGTATAAGGGCATTGACAAGGCTTCTGTGAGTTGGATGACATACATGGGCATAGTCACGTACACTCCTCCCAGCATTACTGAGTCCCTGGCTTCGCATGCACCTCTGTTGTTATTTCCCATCTGTGACTGGAAATCACAGGAAGGATTCCCCTGCACACCACTCATCCTCCCAACAGGGAGGGGGAGCACCACATAGGGGAGCATCCCCCTTCGATAATTCTGATCACAGACTGGAGAGAAGAGCAGACATTCTTCCAGGGGGTGGGCTTACAGGATTCCTTAGAGGAATCCAAGGAGGCTCCCCATCCCTAGTATATTAGGGTTTTCCCATTCTTATATCACACTCCTAAAAACAAAATTGCTAGAAAGTAATTCTTTACCTCCTGTGGGCTTTTGAAGCACATTTTGAATGGATAAACTGTAAAACCAACAATGGCTATAAAGAAAAAGTCTAGTGAAAGGCTTTACTTTCAGAATCAAGAGACCCACCACAGTATCAAATTGACTCTGAGGTGCCCCTCCCTGTTGGGTATACAAACAATTCTATATCTCTGACAGCAGTTCCTGACTGCTGACTGCAACATGATACTATGGGGCAGAGATGTTGGAAATTTGGTTCCCCTCCCTCCATGAACACAACCCTTAGGAGAAAATCCCTCAGAATCTCACCCTCAAGTAAAAGTCTTGCTAAAAAGGATGGGATTCTCCTGAAAACCCTTTAACAGCTTTTATTAGACATTAAGCAGAGTGTGTACAACCTATATAGCATAATAAACTATAATAATAATAATAATAATAATAATAATAATAATAAATTTATTTATTTGTTACCTGCCTCTCCCTCTGGATCGAGGCAGGGTACAACACAAATAAAAACACCATAAAATACATACAACTAATTCAAATATTTAAAACCAGTGCATCATTAAAAGCAGCACACCATTAAAAAAGGCATTAAAAAATTCCAAACAATAGGACTACCAAACACAGTAACAAGGACAAACACAGAAAACTATCACCTGTACCTGAAGTATTTTACTCTGAAGATTGCCATTGGCACCAGAAATAGTAGAAAGGCAGTTCAAAGTTATTAACAGAATTAGAAAAGCATGAATATTTAGGAATAAATCCAATTCAGTCTGGGCGTAGTGCCGAAACATAGAGCCCTATTGCACTCAATAGAGACCTATCTTGTCTGACATCCCCCCCATACATGTCAATACTAGCACATACATGTGCTTGTAGACAGTGCAAGAGGCAGCTGTGGAACATGTGCACCTGTGGAACAAGGGCATTTCCCATAGCCTCTTGTTTTAACTTTCAATTAAAAGAAAATAATGCATTTTAAAGATGCCTAAATCCAAACGCAAAAATTAGACTATAGTATTTGTATATGTGTTTTCAATATTTTGTTAACAGTACCAGTAATTCTGGTACTCCCAACTGCTAACAGGAGCTTTGACTTACCTTCAAGAATGACTTAAACTACATGGCAACAAAGAAAAAGGTACAAAATTTAACTGTCACACACTATAGTGTCAACACGGTACACAGTTGTGTTTTTGTTTGTGATGATATGACTTACCTTCACATCCCTGTGAATTATATTATTATCATGACAATAGCGTAGTGCTTCCAGTATCTGTCTCATGTAATGACTGCAAAACCAAAATATAAATAAAATTACTATAAACTTTATAAATACAGCATAGGCAGAGTAGTTAGGTTGTTTTTAGCAGCTTATTTTAAAAGGTACTTTTAATGTATTTTCACAAAAAGTATATTTAAAAGCCCCAGACTGTAATCCAATACACACTCCTAGGAGTAAACACTGTTGGATACAACAGGAGTTGCCTCTGAGTAAACATACACAGGATTGCAATGTGTTTTATTTCTTGATCATCTCATGCCCAAGGTTCTCTGGGTGACAAACAATTTATAATCACAAATCCATTAAAACAGCCCAATAACAGCACAAAATTCCTATAAATAAAACAACCAATATCAGAGCAGAAAATAATTTCAACCAGTCATATAATCTAACAATTCATAAAACCCTCATGAAGCTAAAAACTCAACATAATGTCACTGTGCAGAGATTTAAATGTGAACATATGTTATTTTAAAAGTTCTGGGGAAATAAAGGGGCATTTGCCTAGTGCCAAAAAGGATAAATTTTAAAGACCTTTCTGCTCTGTATCTCAGACTTAGGGGGCACAAAAAGCTTCAAGCTGATGTTAGTTCCTGGAAACTGCAACCTAACAACCTTCCTGGCCATATACATAATAAGTTGATACTGGGGATCATCTACAAAGAGGTGGAGTCTTCCCAGGGGGTATTCTGCAATGACGTAGTTGACTTCTGCCATGCTCCTGGGTTACTGGATCATTGCACTAAGTATTCAAATCTAGTAGTTCTCTTTGTTTTCTCTCTCCATAGCAGTGATCTGTAAATGCAGTGGATGAGATACGTACAAAGAAATAACGCCTACACTTGCTGGATCAGGCACTGGTGTATGAAACAAGCAGTTTGGGTATGTATAACATAAAAACATTAAGATTTTTTGTGCAATCTTCGGGCCTATAGTATCTCTTAGTAATATCTTGTTTATATCTAGCTCTTAATAAATATAGGCAGGACTGGGGCTGGGAGAATCCCACATGCCTTGTGGACTAAACATTTTCTGCTTATGTTTAAAAATGCAACGTATTTTTCCAGCCCCAGTTACAGAGGAAAAATCCTCAATATAGAATAGTATTTTCATAAATGCTTAGGGAAAAGGATACAGATGACAAGCAAGATAGATTTATTAGGTTTGAAAATCCTATAACACTGTTACTCTCATAATCAACAATATTAAATCTAATCACCTCCCTTAATTGGAGAACCTCACAATTAGGCAGTGAGATTGGGAGTAAAGCGTATAGTATTTTGCTTCCTCCTGAAGCAGCAGAAGGGACACTTAGTACTAAGTCTAGGTATGCAATATAATCAGATAGGTACACATGTTTCCCAACCAACAAATAAATCACTTTTAGAAGATACTTGCATCAGACTTTGCTATGTATCTATTCCTTAACAGCAGTTTTTGCAGCAAATACAATCCTGGCATACAAAAAGACAAATTGCTGAAGGTAGAAGTGACACTGAACATCAAGGTGCTATTTTGCAGATGTTCTCTGGATGCGACTTTATTGTGCTGCAGAATTTCCTACACTTCAGGCATAATGGGCTAGGATGCCCTTTAGAGTCAGTACCCTTGTAGCTGAATAAGCTCCCATGTTTCCAGGAGTTTTCCCCCCAATACCTTATGTTACCTCTAGAAACTCATTCTCCTCAGGAAGTGTACCCTGTTAGGACCAAAGTGAATGTGAAGTTTATCACATGGCTTGGTCTGTTTTTTTGTTTACAAATAGCTAGCACAAGAAGTCTCGAGCCAGATCAGGAATGTAGTGGGGGGGTTTTGGTAGTTTTTAAAAATAAATAAATTGCCCCCATTGCAATATTGATCTAATTGCCTTTTTATTTTTATTTTTTTGCTGCTGTTGCAAGGGAAGAGGGGTGCAGCCTGCAGGGGCTATGAAACTTGGCCCCCAGACCACCCAAAGTTACCCACCCCTGTCCCTAAGATCTCACAGAGAGGCCTTTCTTCATGTCCCAACGAAGATGAAGAAATGATTGATGGAGACGAGAAAGGGCTTTCTGTGACTGCATCTAAATTGAGGATTTCTCTACCCCCGCCCCAGAGACTGGGTTGGCACCCTTTTTAACAATGTTTTGCTACATGGCAAAGACTTCCTTGTTTAAATAGGCACTTCTTCTCTTAGATGGTTATATTTTAGCCAACGTCTTTGTTTTATTTGCTGCACCAGTCTGTTTTATCATATTCTTGTTTCTGGAGTTTTATTATGTTTTATTTTTGTTTCAATTTTTGTTTGCCACTCTGCTTGGTGAGTAAGGAGCATGGGACATACATTTCTAAATAAATAAAATAAATATACGGTATATGTTCATTCTGAAGCAACAAAGGTATCTAAGGCTATTTCTCTTATGTCATTTTCCACATGCTGCCATTCACTATAATCCAGTAGATGGCACTGTTTTCTGTTCTCTACTAATGCTGAAGTAAATGTGGCTGCTTACGGATTGCTGTGTAAAACATGAATTTCTTGTAAGTTTGAAGATTAATGTTATGCTTCTGGCAAAGCTACCTTTTATGAAATGACTACTTTCTCTTCAAAACATAGAAGGCTGAAAAGGAATAAATACTTTACGGTGGATCACAAAATCAAAAGTTTATTTCAAGTGTAAGCAATAAGCACGCCTCCTAGTTATCATGCTGCTGCTGCTGCTGCTGCTGATGATGATGATGATTAGTATCACCATCTAAATGTGTTTGATATCTTTCATCCAATAAGGGTTTAAAGGCAGTTTAGAGCAACTATAATCAAGTAAAATCAATCTAAATAATACCAAGAACAAACAAAAGGAGTAAAGCAAAACACAGAAGTAACAGTGGAGTGTGTACTATCAACTAAACAAACAACAGAAGTGTTTTATGTTGCCTACAAAACACCAGAAGGGGAAGAGCTAAAATGCATGCACAACATGTGGAAGTCTATTCCACAACTCCAGGGAGGCAATCGAAGGCCCTACTTTTGCGGCCTTCAAGTACAATAAAACCTGGGCTGATTTGGAATGTACCCCCTTGTTCACACTGCATCGGACAATGGTTTGGTGATACATCTGAAGGGGTTCACTAAAGCCTTGGAATTCTTCATAGTAAAAGGAAGTGGCAGCCCCATTAACAGCTTCAGCTGATGAAAGCGGAACCCACATGTCTACCCAGGCTATGTCTGCTTGAACAACTGAGGAACTGGCAGCACTAGGCTGTCATCGATTTCATAGGATGAACTGCTAACAAAGGGGTGAACAACCCATGGCACTTTCTGTGCAGCCCAAGACAGTCTGAGGAACCCCACTCACTTTATCCTGAAGTCCAACTGATCCAAGTTGGACTGCGGGGAAAAGACTGCTGTTCTGGGGCTGCTATAAGCATTGCCAGGGCAGCAATCCTGATCCAGGTCAGTGGTGGGAGGTGGCAGCATTATCCCCCCTTCTCCTCAAATACACGGAAGCAGCTGGAATTTCTGCTTTTGCACTACTAATGGTGGCAGAGATCACCTCCCCCTCCCTCAGTGACTCCAAGTCAGCCTTCCCCACCCCAGCAATCTTGAGCAGGGTCGCTGGAACAGGGCTGAGGAGTGAGTGTATCTTTACATCTGTGAGAGTGTGTCTGTAGCCCCTGACCAGCCATTTGGTGTTGAACGTAGCCTTCAGGGTCAACAAAATCATGTATCCCTGTGCATGTTTACTTGGAAATACGTCCTGCTGTTCAATAGGGCTTACTCCCAAGTGTATTTACCACTGCATCCTAAGTTTGCTTAAAGTTTGCTATTTCTAAGAAACTCAGGAGGAACATATAAAAGAGGAAGGAAAGAAATGCACTCACATCCTCTAGAACAGCCTTCCCCAACTGGGTATCTTCTAATGTTTTAGTCTACAACTCCAATTTGCTGCAACCAGTTGTAGCCCAAAACTTCTGCAGGACACCAGGTTGGAAAAGGCTACTGTAGAACATTGAAATATTCCTTAGTTACTGCCCAAATGGATTCTTTTAATCTTTACACCTCAAACTTACATATTGATGCCAAATTTCAGCAACAAGTGCTTCTGGAAAACTGCCACTTTTTGGATAAACGGAAAAATACAAGACCAAGCTTTTGCTTTGTCTTGCTCCTGAAAACACTAGAAAAATACCATAGCCAGATGCTATATTCATTAGATTTCACTCAAACCTGTTTCAAGAGCCTTCTTCTATCTCTGAAAATTGAATACCCAAGCACAAAACTCTATTCTTCCTGATATTGCATTGCTCCCATAATCCCTCCCCAACACAAGTAACAGTTTATAGGAATTTGGGATATGAAATCAGTGGGATATAAATTTAACTGGAACACAAGAGAAGTTAAGCACATTTTAATCTCTTCCACTGAAATCAATGCAACTTCTTCATACGATACATAATTAAGTTATAGAATTTACTGCCACACTTTGTTACATTTTTAATAATAAATTCAAGAATAGGTTTTTAACCCTTATGCATTTTAGTTCAGTTTATTTCTTCAACACAGATAAAGCAGCATATAAGGAACCATATACTGAGTCTGGTATTTCTAGATTAAAAATAAACAAAATCAATAAGAGTACTCACAATATTAGCTATTCAATGAGCACCTAATAACAGTTATCCATTTCCCCCAACTGACTTAATTTTAAAAAAAGAACACATACCTGGCAACAGCTTCACTGTATACAAAACCAGCATCTGCTCTCTTTACAATTTCAAAGCAGAGATCTGCTCCATCCATACTGCAGGTAAAATAAATTTGAATAATGTATTTGTAAAACAGGAAACAGAGCTTCCAAAAATGATAATGTTCTGATTTTACGCTTCCATAATACATTCTAAAAGGCCCACATATTACACTAATGAAAACCTAAAATTTCACTGTACATTTTGCTTCTTTTAAAATCTATTTTAATATGTTTTATTTTGTTTTTATTTTATTTTATCTTGTACACCACTCTGAAATTTTCAATGGAGAGTGGTATATAAATATTGTAAATAAATAAATAAATTTGAAGTCCTTACTATCTTTCCTATTGGAAGCCCGGACAAACATGCAAGCTTTACAATAAAACTAGCAAATCAATCTATCTCAGCTTAAAATATAATAGAATTTCTAGGAAATGATCTCAAACACAAACAGCATATCAATATTTCTGTATGCTTATAGGGGCATGTCTACACCATGTCTCTATCCTGGGGTCATCACTGGATTGTCACTGTGCATTCAAATGATGCACAGCGGATCCTGAGGGCAACCCAGGATGACCAGGGACTTTCCCCGGGATATGAGGAACTGTGGAAAACATGACTTTTCCATGGTCCTGGAACCCCTCCCAAGGAGCATGGGCCATGTGGCCGCTGCTCCTGGCTCATCCCTTCCTCCACGCAAGTAGTGGTGCTCTTAAAATGGGCACAGAGCTGCACAGGGGCAGTCCGTGCCCATTGAGGTTGGAGGATGGGGAGCAGGGTTGGGTTTTTTTATTCACTGTTGTGGAAGAGCACAATTGCACTCTTCTCGGTTGTTCAAAAAGAATGGTGGCTGCAACGTCCCTTTTTCCTTCCGGGACGTCGAGCGGCCATCGAGATGCTGGGGGAGGATTGTGGAAGCAAGTAAGCCTGTGATCCTCCCCCCTCCCTCCCTCTAAGGAAAACAGTTATGTCCAAACTAATGATATGTCTTGAAATATCAAACAATATAAAAGTTCCCCACTCACAAACATAAGACAATTTAAGGAAAAATATTATAAAAGGAAAATGAATCTACAATTGTCACAATTTTGAGGCATGTCTATAGAATCAGTCAAAGCATGTCCCTAATAGTCTCTATACTGACATCTGAAATGAGACACTCTTTAGTAAATTTACGTTTGCCACAGTTTCTTTTCTGAAAAGCAGTGACAGTAGGGGGCAATTAGCCTTCCAGCCAAGATTCCAAACCTGTGTAGGCATCAAAATCTAGCTTGTAACTGATGAGTGGGTATGCATGCACAAGTGCGTATGGGGCAGGGAGGAGGAACAATGGCAGACAATACTTGGCCAGGTAACATCTAATTTCAGACTATGATTGCACACAGAGACTATGTAAGAGACCTACTATTATACTCTCCTAGTTTAAGAGGCCATATTATATATTAATATTTTTCCTCTATGGCAAATTTTGGCAGGAAAAAGTATCTTTTTGTCACACTTCATACATTACAGTAGTAGACATGTGCTCTCCAATCTCTGTGTAGAACAAAGTTATATAGAATGGGGCTGTAAGTAAGTAAGGCATAATACAAGTAGTTTTAAGGATTACTGTGGGCTTTGCTTTTCTCGCCTGTTTCCTTTTGCCTTTACACATGGCTTAGTGGAAAAGGAAGCTAGGTTTTGATAACCTGAAGAAGACTTTAAGAATTTTATGCTAATAGGTTCTTTTAGTGTTTACAAGAATAATTTATCCTCAAGCTTAGAAGCAAGCACTGTTTTAGTCACAACCATGCTCTTTTGCTCTCTTTGATATGTAAAGAGGAACATGCAAAATGTAGGTGATTTCTCATATACCTGAAAATCTGAGGTTTTAAGAAATATTGCTCTTCTACCTGAAAAGCCTGTGTGTGTGTGTGTGTGTGTGTGTGTGTGTGTGTAGGTACTTTAAAATCCTACTCTCACTCATCTTTCACATCTGTAAGGCAGCTTGTGATCATTTCCATTTTACCAATGTGGAACTGAGGCTGAAAGATAGTAAAGTCTTCTTTCATCACTACACCTTTCCTACATAGAAAATTCTTGGGAGTCCTAGACTTTTTCAGCCCAATTGTTTAGTAAGTGATCTTGAAGGCTACAGCCACATCACAAACAGTATACTTTTCCTATGGGAAAAACACTTTCTGTTGAAAACAGAGTGGTAAACCCACACGGGCAATGATCACACACATCAGGTGGCAATATAATCTTATGCATGTCTATGCAGTAATAAATCTCACTGAGTTCAACAGGGCTTACTTCCAGGAAAGTGGATATATAGCCTGTGTGAATTTAAAAAGAAACAAACATAGTTTGAACACACATCCAAACACTAAGCCAAAAGAACATTTTCATACTTTCATAATATTAATAAGCCTTTTATTTGCCTTTTATTTATTTCTGCCATGTAAATTTGTAAGCCATCACAATTTCCCCCCAAATAAATAGTGATTGATTATTGTGATAACTGTCTCTAGAATGGAAATTATATCCGACAGTCAAAAAGTTTTTTAATTCTATTATAGTTTAAACATCCTAGACACTGCATATATTTTATCATCAGTAAATATATACATATAGTTAAGAAATAAGTACATCTATATCAACTTAGAATCTAGTTAATTTATCACCAGTAGGTGGAGATAGACTCCCAATAAATGAAGTGTGGTTTAGCTCTTCTTCCACTTGAGAATTTATGAAGTGCTTCCAAAAACAAGAAAATGCACTTTACAAAGTATAGGTAGGGCTGGAAAAACTCCTGCCTAAAGCCCTAGAAAGCCACTGCTATCTAGCTCAACATATGTTGGGCCAGATGGATCAATGGTCTGACATGGTATAAGGCAGCTTCCTCTGTTCCTAGTGAGACAATTTTTAAATACATGTGAACAAACTTCTATAGAAATATAATGGCTTCCACAGGGACAACCATTGTTTTGGTAAAGTAATATGCAGTAGTTTTAACATTAAATGTTTAACATGGTTATTACATTTATGTTTATATATTAAAAATAATAGCTTGCTGATCAAAGAAGTAGTATAATGCCGACCTGCATTAAAGTAAATAAAATCTAATATTATTGGATAATATAATAAAGATATTGGCTGGAATCCAAAGAGTGCCATGTGTGAATGATAAGAATTTACATGCATGTTGGTAATGGTAGAGAAACTAACTGACTTCCCCACAGCTAGATGGCCACAATATCACATCATTCACAGCCTGACCCTCATGAGCAGTTTTTTATGGGGCAGAAGAGGCTACAGGCAGAAGGAAGGGCAGAGAAGCATGCACTTAATACAACACGCAGCCCTTGGGAAAGATACAACTATGATACAACTTTTATGTCACCCTACTAAATGAAATATTTACAGCTCTTTAAGTTTCTTGCATTAAAAGTGTTCTATTTTGGCTGGATTCACCCTGAGAATATTAGAAAAGCCATGCTGGATCAGACCAAAGGCCAAGAAGCTCACAGCAGCACATGAACATAATAGCACCTTCCTATTTGTGTTTCCCAGCAACTGGTATTGAGAAGCAAACTTTCTCCAATAGCCTTATCCTTATGAATTTTCCTATTCATCTTTTAAACGCATCTGGTAGCCATCACTATGTCTTGTGGAAACAAATTCCATAGTTTGACTATGTATTGTGTGAAGAAGTACTTTGTCTCTTCTTCCAATCTAGCAAATATTGCAAATATGAGCCAAGTGTTCTTTAAAAGATAAACTACAGAAACATGTAGAAAACCACTCCAGCAAGTTCCGCATTGTCAGAAAGTGTGTGTGTTATATGGATCTATATACTAATTCAATTACATTTCCCTCAAAATATTCATATATACAGAACTGCTTGGTATTATTCAAAATTATTTAAATATTGTGATAGAAAATTAATCAGCAACCTAATCATGTTCATTTTTGTTAGAATTAACTGCTTGTGTGCAATAAGCAAAGAATATAAAACTTACAATTCGAAAACCATATATAGCATTCCATCAGAACTGTAGGTCTCCAAAAGCTCAACAATATGAGGATGTTTCAGCATATGACAGATACTGGCTTCCCTCTTCAGATCTGTTGGGAGACAGTCATTGCTGTATCATTGTCTTGATAACAAAAACAAACAAGAATAACACCCCCCACCCCCAGTGGAATACCTATCAACATGGTATTTGACTATTTAAAAATAACAATAACCAGTATTGACATTTTAAATGTTAATCATAGAAACATATTATTAACACAACATTGTATAGATATGTAACATTTTATATACAAAGCATAAAACTCAACACCACTCTGCTGCTAATGGAGTTTGGCTGCCTCTCTATTACTGCAAGAATCTACTTGTTGCCAGCTGAAATTTCATAGAAAGATCTCAGCCCTTCCAACCTAGCAGCTACTTAGGGTGGCATACAGTAGTATACAGACAAAGGAAATATGAGTGTAATTGTTTTAACTCCCTTTTTATGTGATGCCTTCAGCTGTAGTGGAAGGATGGTATAATGAGGTGTCCTGGGAGCAGCTGATGTGTACGAAATGCCCACATCATATTGAGGACTTGGTACATTAACTTAAGAACATAAAAAGTGCCATGGTGGTTCAGACCAAGGGTCTACCTAGTCCAGCCCTTCGTTCACACAGCAGCCTCCAGCTGCCTGTGGGAAACCCACAACAGGACATGAGTGCAACAGCACTGTCTCACTCATGTTTCCCATGATAAGTATCCATCGATAGCCTTATCCTCTATACATTTGTCTAATCCCTTTAAAGCCATCCAAATTCGTGATCACTACATCTTTTGATAGTGAATTTCAGTTTAACTATGTTGTGTTGGGTGAAGAACTACTTCCTTTTAAATGTCCTAAATCTACTATCAAACATGGGATGATCCCAGATTCTAGTATTATGACAGAGGGAGAAAAATGCAGCTTGATTATTTTGGCTGCCCTTTCTGCACTTTTTCCAACTCTACAATATCCTTTTTTAAGATGTGGTGAACAGAACTGTACACAATATTCCAACTGTGGTTGCACAATACACTTGTATAATGATAGTATGACACTAGCCATTTTATTTTAGATTACTTTTCTAATTATGCCCAACATGGAATTTGCCTTTTTCAGAGAAGCCACACTATGGGTTTGAGATCTTCATTGAGCTGCCCACTACAGCGTCAACAAGTCTTTCTGGGTCAGTCACCACCAACTTGGATCCCAGCAGAATATATATGTTTGCACCAACATGCATCACTTTAGACTTGCTTACATGAACCACATTTCCCTTTTTAATTTCCATTCTTTCAGTTTGGGCAAATCCTTTTGGAGCTCTTTGCAATCCTTTTATTTATTTGTTTTTTCCCTTAAAGTTGTTCAACATGTCAAAATATCATAACCAAAAACTCTAGTACAATGTTCCACCATGAGAGATGTTTGGAAATGATATTTCCAAAGTCAACATGTACAAAAGACTCATTGCCATACAACACACAAGTATTTTAGAAATCTGGGGGAAATTTGGGACAGGACCAGCTCATCTGAAGTGACTCCCCCCCCCCCCTCCGGCAAAGGTTCCCATTCAACACAGGTAGCCTTAAATCTGCTGCATTGTACAGAGCATAGTCTATAAATGGGTACCAAATTGCATAGACCTTTGCACATGAAGCTGTTTTGTATGCTTCTCCATCAGGGCAAGATTCCACACTTTGGTCAACCAGCACTGTACAAACGGCTCCCTGAAGACTTCCATGTCTCTATCCTTACTATCTCGATTCTTGCAGCTACCCAGAAGAAAAATACTTCACTGCCAGTGGGGGTAGGTGTTTCCTTTGGCTGTGATGGCAGGAGTTGAACAAATGACATTAAACTAGAAACTGAAAAAGTTAACTGATAAAAGTTTATCTTTAGTTAACACACAAACAACGAAGAATGCTGAAAAAAGTGGAAGACACTTCATGCTTTTGTTGGACCAAACTCAGTGAAGAGAGTACACTCAGCAAACATTGAATCATCACGCTCAGGTCAGCGCCCCTCTCAGTCCTTGCTGAGCGCCCAGTTCATCCACCCATAAAGCCAGCCCTGTGTATAACAGCATCTCTGATCACTTCATGAGCATGACTGTTATTGTAAAATATAGTAATTCATCTCCTTCTCCATACCCCACAGCAGGCAAAGTCTCCCAAACCTATTAAAAGCATGCTTCCACAAACTGTACAACACAAACATTTGAGTTGTAGTGTTTTCTTGTACACCAATATCATACCATGGTTTGTGATGGTCAGCTGCCTTGACATACAGATGGTTTTCTTATTTAAAACCAATGGTTTGCCTTTGGGATTACACCTTCACCAAGGCTTTACCCCAGCTCTGATACCAGCACAGGAACCAGATTGATTAACAAAATTCTAAGTGAAATCCAGATAGATTTCAGCAAAAGAACAATAAAAATGTTTACCTTGTAGTAATCATATTTTGTAAGTCAAATATTTTTTATTCATAGTACAGGTAAAGCTTTGCTTGATACTGTGCCTTGACATTAAACATAATTCCAGAAAACTTCCAGTGAGAGGCAGATTTTAAAACCCTCACTTCTCAATTTGAACCTAATGAATTAATTGCTCTGATTAATGCTATCAACCTGAAATCATTATCTCAAATCAAGAGCTAGTTATAAAAAGAACTGTTTCTAAGAGCAAATGGTTTCCAAATGCTAGTTACTCTGCTTCTGAATGAGCACGGTAAGCGCATGAACAATAATTTATTGCATGGCCTATATTCAGAACCAATGCCTGAGTTGATCTCACCAACTACAGAAGCATCAGCATCAGAAATAATATTTCACAGCTCCATATTTTATGAGTGGCAATAAGTGGTTTAAATTAATGGGCAGAAGCAAAGGGAAATATTTTCACACAGCTGATCTCTCAGCATGTGAAGAACACCACTGCAAGAACAAAGGCACACACCTATAAATTGCCCCAAATAAAGAACTAAGTTATACAGATTGATGGAAGACAGTTAATTCCTCTCTTGTATACAAGAGGGGACATGGAAAACTGTAATTTCTAGTTAAAATATCACTATTGCTCAAAAAAATAAAGACAATCTCCTTGAAAACTGTACACGTGTTTAGCTTAAACAATGTACACGTTTAGAGAGAAGCACCACAAATTTGAGGAACTTAAAATGCAAAGTCTTTCCCTTTCTTCAAGAAACATGTAGGGGATGTTCATACAACATGCTAACCCATTTTGTGAGTTGTTTCGACATTTTGTTGTTGTTGTTGAACTGTATTGTCTGAATGCAACTAGGGTGGCTTGTTAACTAGGCAATTTGGCTTATTTTCTCTAACAAGCCACCTTGAGAACCCACAGTTTGTTGTTGGGCTAAGGGTGGGGGTTGGGATGTTCACCAAGCCACACTGCATTGTGAACAACCCACCTTGGCTGTGTTCAGACATGATAACCCATCCTGAGGAAAACATGCTGCATTCAGATAATACACTAACCCACAGTTCAACAAACAACCCATGGTTCAAAACAATCCACATTCAACCACTGAGTGCTGTGTGAACAAGAAAAGGCACTGGTTTGAAGGAAAGGCTCACTTTCGGAGAAGAGATAAGAATGAAAGATTAGTAGATTGCGAGATGATCTGTTTCAAAAAGACTAGTAAGGTTCATCCCTCACATTATTTATGCTCCTGTTTTAAGGAAATCTCTCCCCAAAGAACATGGGGAAGTGGGAAGTGATACTTTACTTGATTCTGAATGTAAGCATTTCAGATACATGGTTATGTGAGACATCTGGCCAAAAATTAGCTACATGGTTGGGTATGATATGAAGTGCCAACTAATGAATGGTATGACAGTTACCTTTAAAGGTATATTTGGCCCACAGAACATATAAAATGGCAATCTCCTGATTTCTCTCAAAGTTGGCATCTTTTCTGCTGGAAAGGTAGTCAATGATAACAGACCAAATCTCCCCTTAAAAAGGCCTAATGTGGTCTGTTAAAAACTAAAACTATTTTGTAAAGTAAAATAAACCTCTGAACCACAGTTTGATGGTTAGGATTTTTTTATTTGTCCCAACTAATAACATGGCCCATCACAAGAAGCAAGGCACATAGTGGATGATGTACCAGCTTGAAAACAGGTGTCAGAGGTTATCCAGACAACAATGCCATTATTATTATTATTATTATTATTTATATTTCTATACCACCCCATAGTCGAAGCTCTCTGGGTGGTTTACGTAAGATTAAAACAATTAAAAACAATATACAACATTTAAAACCATAAAAATGTACAACATACACAGAAACATTTATCTAAAAACAATTATAAACAACTTTATAAACAACTATAAAAACAGATCCAGAATTGATGAAGCTCATCATATATTCCTAATGCCTGGGAAAAGAGAAAAGTTTTAACCTGGTGCTGAAAAGATGGCAAAGTTGGCGCTAGGCAGGCCTTGTTGGGGAGATCATTCCATAATTGAGGGGGGACCACTGAGAAGGCCCTCTGACTTGTTGCCATCCTCCCAGCTTCTCTCGGAGTAGGCACCTGAAGAAGGACCTTAGATGTTGAAAGTAGTGTACGGGTAGGTTCGTGTTGGGAAAGGTGTTCCATTATGTATTGTGATCCCGAGCTATGTAAGGCTTTATAGGTTAGAACCAGCACCTTGAATCAGGCTTGGAAATGTACAGACAGCCAATGCAAGTGGGCCAGAGTCGGTCTTATATGTTCAAATCTTCTGGTCCCTGTTATCAATCTGGCCACAGCATTTTGCACAAGCTGCAGCTTTGGAACCATCTTCAAAGGCAGCCCCACATAGAGTGCATTGCAGTAATCTAACTTGGAGGTACTAGAGCATAGACAACTGAAGCCAGATTATCCCTGTCCAGATAGGGGCGTAGCTGGGTCACCAACTGAAGTTGGTAGAAGGCACTCTGTGCTACTGAGGCCACTGAGCCTCAAGTGACAGAGGATGTTCTAGGAGAACCCCCAAGCTATGGACTTGCTCCTTCAGGGGGAGTGCAACCCCATCCAGAACAGGTTGAACACCCTCCATCCGGTCAACAGAACCACCCACTAACATTATCTCAATCTTGCCTGGATTGAGTTTCAGTTTATTAGCCCTCATCCAATCCATCGGCACAGCCAGGCACCAGTTCAGCACATTCACAGCCTCACCTGATGAAGATGAAAAGGAGAAATAGAGTTGCTTGTCATCAGCATACTGATGACAATCCACTCCAAAACTCCGGATGATCACACTCAATGGTTTCATGTAAGATGCTGAACAGCACCCCTGCGGAACCCCATACTGGAGAATCCACGGGGCCAAGCAATGCGCCCCAAGCACCACCTTCTGAAGCTGACCTGCCAAGTAGGAGCGGAACCACTGCAAAGTAGTACCTCCCATTCCCAACTCAGACAGTCACCCCAGAAGGATACCATGGGGAGAATCAACAGAGTCACACTCCCCCTGTCTTTCTCTTGACATAGATCATCATACAGGGTGACCAAGGCTGTTTCCGTACCAAAGCCAGGACTGAAACCCGACTGAAATGGATCCAGATAATCGGTCTCATCCAAGAGTGTCTGGAGCTGGCTTGCAACCACCCAGTCAAAGACCTTGCCCTTGAATGGAACATTTGCCACTGGCCTATAGTTATTTATTTATTTCTTACATTTATATACCACTCCGTAGCCAAAGCAATCTGGGTGGTTTTCAAAAGTTAAAAACAGTGAACATTACAAACAAGTATACAAAAATTTAAGACCATCAAAAGCATAAATACAACAATAAAACAACTATTCTGGGGTCAGTTTAAAAAAGATTTTATTAAGATTTTCTGGGTCCAGGGAAGATTTCTTCAGGAGTGGGGTCACTACTACCTCTTTCAGATGGCCCAGGACCACTCCCTTTCGCAAAGAAGCATTAATCACTTCCCTGGCTAAGAGAGCTGTTCCATTACTGCTAGCTTTTACTTCCCTGATGAGGTAAATTGGCTTGTTCTTCTCTTAAACAGAGCATCTCAGAACGTTTTGTAAAATATTCTCAATAATCAGTGATCCTGTTCAACACTAAAATGCTTTCACCTTTGATATCAACACACCACTTTACCAATGCAGAGAGCTTTGGCTATTGGGCGGTATAAAAATGTAATAAATAAATAAAATAAATAAATAGTGGAGAAATCTATCTTCTACAGGGAGTTGAATTAAACTAGAATCCAAGGACCAATTTATAGAAATTCCACCCTCACCCCCAGTGAAACTAAAGTCATTCAGGTGCCTGGACCTTGAACTAGAACTGAACTCCTTCATACAGGTAGTGGTAACTGATTCAAAATAGAGGATGTGATCATCAGAAACTCAAGAAGATCTGTCAACCCTGGAGAGACTGTCAAGAGAGACTATTGTTTACCAGGAAACCACTAAAGGGAAAGGAGAAGAAAAGGGGAAAGGGGGTTCTGGATTGAATGAATAGTTCTGCATCTACCTTGTACAAAATGCTTTCTAAAGACATATTTCAGATGAGCTGTATGACATTTTTCAATCAGGTCTAGTTCAAGGTAACATTATTACTTTGACTTGCTCTTCAGTGTACACATTCCAACTCTAAGTGAAAATAGAAACACAAGAATCACCTTGCTGGAGAAGACCAAGATCGGACATGTCAAGGAGTCTTTCCAACAATAGCCAACCAAATGCCTCTGCTAACAAAGAGAGTCTGATCGACATGGAGGAGGAAGCGGCGGTCCTTGCTTTGTCCCAATTAAAAGCTTGGTGTTTCACAAGTTGCTCTGGCCTGTATTAATGTATTTGAACTTTATTTCAGCTGGTAGAGAAGTGGTTCAGAAAAGTATAATTTTTTTTTAAAAAAATTTTTATGTAGGCTTCTTGCTCTGCAAAGTGCTAATGCCTAGTAGAGCCATTCATGGATTGACGGGCTCTGCTAACAAAAGGTACTCCCACCTAATTTGGGGTGTGTGTGTGTCTCTGCTCCCTCTGTGCACCACAGCTCACCCCATTCCACAGGGTCCCCCAACCCTCTGTATAGCATTTTCAGGGGGCTGAAGAGGCTGTCATGGGGAAGCGACATTAGGGATGTCCGCTTTTGCCAGCCTAGTTGTACACATCTAAATCTAAACACAACCACATGCACATATTTAGCATGAATATCCTCGAAAAAGAGAAAAAGAAACATACACATTCACAATCATAAATTAGTTTCCAGAAAGAAAGCTGGAAAGAACTATTTTAAAGCATTTGTCTCTGGCAGCACTAGAAACTAACAATGTACATAAGAGCAAATGAAATGAATGAGACTTGTTAGACATTGCTAATTTAATTTTATTATTCTAAAGCCCACCAGTAACATCATCAGAAGGCAAGGAGATCAGAAGCATGGGATTACAGGTCAAGAGCTAGCAGGGTTTAGTGGCTAACGTGTTGGACTGGGAGTTGGGAGATCTGAGTTTTAGTCCCCACTAGGCCATGGAAACCCACCGGGTTACTTTGGGCCAGTCACATACTCTCAGCCCAACCTACGTCACAGGGTTGTTCTTGTGAGGATAAAATGGAGAGGAGGAGGATTATGTAAGCCACCTTGGGTTCCTTGGAGGAAAAAGGGTGGGATATAAATGAAATGAATAAATAAGAAGAAAGGCCATCCAAAAGCAGGGGCAGAGGCAGAGGTGAAGTCAAACATAGGCAAGCAGTTTAAATCAAGTCCAATCCAAGGAACAGGGTCTTATCAGGAGTCATGGGGTTAGGAGCAGGAGAGATTGGTTCAAACAAGAAGCAAGGTCAAGAAAACAAGGTTGCAAGGTACTGAGAGATGAAAAAGTTGCTGTTCCAGCAACCAGCAGACCTCAACTGAAAGCTTATATAGTCAAGTCTCCCAGCCACACCCAGGTACATCTGGAGGTTGTTAGTGCTGGCCAGCGATGTTGTGATTTTTTTTAATAGCACTTCATTTCTCCGCAGAAAGTTTTCCATTTCATAAATTCATTGGTAACACTGAATAGGCACCCATTTCAAACACAACATTGGGCAAACTTAGTAGTTTCAAAGTTGCAATTAAAGTTTTTCAGGTGATTCTCCCTAACAAGAATGTGAGAGAATACATATATGTCACTGAAATACATATACGTCTCAGAGTGAAATGGCATTAATAAATAGTGATAGGGAAATTAAAGATCTCCAACAAATTTAGTGGCAGCGAATTGAACTCTACTAGAAAATATGAATGGTTGTCAACATTGTCATATACAGATTTTGGGGTTGCTAAAATTAATTAGTGTAGCCTTCCCCAACCTAGTGCCCTCCAGAACAAGTAGACTATGACTCCCACATCGCCAGCAGCCATGCTGACTTCAGGATACTGGGAATTGCAGTCCAACATATTTGGACTTAATATGGCAAAGACTGAATTGCTTGTTTTTCCTCCTAAACCTTCTCCTCATCTCTCATTCTCTCTTACTGTCAATGATGTTACGCTTACTCCGGTCAAGGAAGCTCGTAGTCTTGGCTTTATATTTGATTCCTCGCTCTCCTTTATTCCTCATATTGAGGCAGTAGCTAAATCCTGTCATTTTTTCCTGTATAATATTGCCAGGATTCGATCATTTTTGTCTGTCTCTTCTGCCAAGACTCTTGTTCATGCATTGGTTATTTCTCGGTTGGACTACTGCAACCTTCTTCTCACTGGCCTTCCTTCTTCTCACATCAGTCCGTTGGTTTCTGTTCACCACTCTGCTGCTAAGATCATCTTCTTGGCTCGCCGCTCTGACCATGTTACTCCACTGCTGAAATCTCTTCATTGGCTTCCAATTCACTTCAGAATCCAATATAAACTTCTCCTGTTGACCTACAAAGCTTTTCACTGTCTAGCTCCTTCCTATCTCTCCTCTCTCATCTCACACTACTGCCCCGCTCGTGCTCTTCGCTCCTCTGATGCCATGTTTCTCGCCTGCCCAAGGGTCTCTACTTCCCTTGCTCGGCTTCGTCCATTTTCTTCTGCTGCCCCTTATGCCTGGAATGCTCTTCCAGAACATCTGAGAACTACAAGTTCAACCGCAGCTTTTAAAGCTCAGCTAAAAACTTTTCTTTTTCCTAAAGCTTTTAAAACTTGATGTTGTGCGGACTTTATACTGTTAGTTTTACCCTACCCTGTGCCTGTTTACCCTACCCAGTGCCTGTTTGCATTCTCTTCCCCTCCTTATTGTTTTATTATGATTTTATTAGAATGTAAGCCTATGCAGCAGGGTCTTGCTATTTACTGTTTTACTCTGTACAGCACCATGTACATTGATGGTGCTATATAAATAATAATAATAATAATAATAATAATAACAACAACAACAACAACGTATCTAGATGGCACTAGGTTGGGGGAAGCTGAATTAGTGTTAATGGTTTTCAGTATCGTTGTTAATATTTCTGGTCAAATACTTGCAGTGTATTGGGATGAAAAATAAAAATTGAGTACTTTCTCAGCTTTGCTGTTTATTAAATGCAAGTAAGATAAATATGCTAAATTAGATCCCTATTTAATGACTTTCTGATGCAAATGGAAAATTTCCAGATGCAAATTTATATTGGAAAACGTTCCAGTTCAAAGTGTTCTGGAAAACCGACATCACTGGTCCTGGCTTCAGAGTCTCCCTTGCTCTTGAAAAGCTTGGCTGATGGAAGTCTTGAGGAATGCACTTCACGTCCAAGTGGTGGGCTGTGCCTCCACCTTCTGGCACCACTGGGTGGATGCTCGACCTCCTCCTCTGATTCCACCAATGACATACAGCCCTCAGGAACCTCTTTCTGGGGGTTCCTCGGGGACCACCAATGCTGAACAGTCTGGTGTAGCTTTTTCATAGCTGCCAGTGGTACCTGGAGTATCACTAGAGTCAGGGGCTCACACAGAGTCTTTCGACTCTACAATATCAGGGCCTTTACTTTGTAGAGTCATCCTGGCCCAGGTCTAGGTCAGGCATGACACCAGCCACTTAAAGTTTGAAGACAGGAACTCATTTATACTAAAATTGTTACTAATGTTCCTGGATTAAGAAAATTAATTGAGATTTAGTACCTTTTGTCAAACTATTTTTGACATTAACAATGAACTTCTGTTTGGAAGAAATAAAGATCTATCCTTTGGGGTTATCCAGAGCCTAGGTCTGAAAAGATGGAGGATTAAGATACTATTAGTGTCAGCTGATACTATTCACATAAAGTTAGTGGGCAATTTAAAATATTTTAAGTATGATGTGCCATAGTATGCAAAACACACGATTATGTTTTGGGACAATTAATGTATAGAACTTGATGGTGTTAAAATGTAGCTTTTTTCAGGCAATTACTAAAATTTAAAGAGGAAGACACAAGTGAAAGAACAGTAGAAGACTTCACATAATTAGACACTCTTCTACAAAGTGACTTGTACAAATATAACATCTGACTCACCACACCTTACTAATAACAAAAGGCCAAATTACTGAGCAGTTTATTTTTATTCAGAGCTAATCAAAGCCTTTCAGAAGGAAAGCTGGACACTAAAATAGCTAGAAATTTCAACTTGAAGACATAGATTCTTTCAAAAGTCAGTATTTTGTCTGGAAAAGTCAGAAAAGAAGTATTTTACAAAGGCACAATAAAAATAAGAGGCACAATCTGGGCAAAGATGACCATATTAGATCCCACTGATAACATGAGTTTCTCCCCTATTGGAATAGAATGCAACTTAAAACTGTTTAACTGTATTGCACCCAAGGACATTAACTACTAATGTTTCACAGATATTCAGTATTATTAGGGAAGAAAACAAAGAGAAACTGAGGAAAATAAACTATTATCTAATAAACATAGAAAATAAAATCCAACTGAATAGAATAGGCAATTTTTTAAAAAATGAAATAAGCATTTTCCCCCAAGCAATTCTCCAGTGACAACCCAACTACAGTATTTTAAGGGAAACACCACCAGTAACGTTTTTCTCAAAAGGTTTTTAAAATCAGGAACATTTAAATAGCCTGAGGACTCTACAGGGTCACCTTCTTAGAGAATCTCTAAAGAAAACAACCATGTGCATGAGGAAGCAGTATTTATGAGATGCATGGATTAGAACTAAAAAAAAAAATTGCAAAGCAGAACGTTGAAAAAGTTTTTGATATACACTGCTATTTTAATTTGGGGAGCAAACAAAAGGGTAATCTAGAGATTGTATTTTGTCAAATACAATCTGTTAACAAAGTTTTGGATAATATCAAAGGTTAAGTAATGGGAATTTCCTAACAGCAATGATACTCTACTTTAATATAAACTTTCCTGCTATTTGCACATGGAATATTCAGTGTGCATTTTAGTTAATAATACGTAATTTATCATTTTCACTGGTGATCCAATATAAATTACATCAGAACTTGTTTTATGTTTTTCTAAACAGGGTCCAAAGAACCACAAAACATGTATCTAGAGGGAACTCCAGGCAGTACCATTTTGCAACTGAAAAGACTTTCAAAAGTCTGCTGTTCAGGGGGGAAGAAAGTAAAAAAAATTATGAGGAATACCCTCAATTTGTGTACAATTAATACAGGTCTATGGCTCCCAGTCACCAGGCCTGTTCACATGATCAAACAAGCCACTGTGGGTTAAACAAGCTTAACCTTACAACAAACCATGGGTTATTTGAGAATTATTTCCCTCTCAAACAAGCCATGCTATCCAGGTTCAGATGACATGACAAGCTGCGTCCAGGCGGGTAATTTAGCAAATAGCACCCCGCATAGAAATGTAATAAATAAATAAAATAACTTAGCAAAGACTGAGGTAAAAAAGATGTCCCCCAATAACCTGACCTAAAACTTTAACTGTATATGTATATGTATGTAAGAACTGATGATGATGTGAAAAAAAGAGAAGGATCTGCACTGTAAAAGATTAATGAAACTAGATGGAGAGAAATCTAGGAGATACTGGTAACTTGTGTGGCTGGCACTAGTATGTTATGTAAATAAAGCAGGCATTGGTTTGCAATTTATAATCCAATTTTTGTGTTACATTTTTAACAAGTTAATTTCACCCTCTGTAGAAAAGTTTAAACTAAAATGATAAAGATGCAATTCGTAGTACTACTTTTGCCAACTCAAGATATTTTCACTGAAGGTCAGTTGGAAATAAATTTCAAACTTGGTATTGAGCTGAGGTAAACCAGGCCAACTTTTTCTCATCAAATTATTTTCTTCCTTTGTATCATAAGTATCTATTTAGACAATAGGTCTTGCTACTCACAAAAAAATCATTAAGAAACTGTACAGAAAGAAAATACATTTTCCCCACATGATGTATAATTTTTATACATGTCTATCATGTCCCCCATTCTCACCTTTATTCTAACATAAGTAGTCCTAAGCATTGTAAGATTTCTTCAAAGGGAGATTGCTCCAACACCTGATCATTTTGATTGCTATTTTCTATACCTTCTCCAGCTTTCCAATATCCTTTCTGAAGTGTAGAAGTCAGAGCAGTAGCCAGTATTCCAAGCGTGGGAACACCACAGATTTGTATAAAGGCATTATGATATTGGCAGTTTTATTTTTGATTCCTTTCCTAATGATCCCCAACATGTAATTTGCCTTTTCATAGCAGCACACTGGGCTGACATTTTAATCAAGTATCCATCACAACCCCAAGAACCCTTCTCTGGCAGCTCAAACCCTGCCAGTGTAGATGTGAAATTAGGACTTTTTGCCTGGATTGAGACAAGCTCATCAGTGATAGTTTTACATAAATGTTTTCCTATTACATAGTTTTTAAAACAATTTGGGGATATAAAGGTTGGGTTGCAATATAAACATTCCATAAATTCTGTTTTGTGAAGTAGTACTTTACTTCCTATTGTCTTTGTTTAATCTCCTTCCAATTATTTGCATTGGGTAATCCCAAATTCTGTATTATGGAAAAGGGGAAAAGAATTCTGTATCCATACTCTCCACACCATACATACATTTCATAAGCTCCTAGCACATCCACCCACTTGCTCACTCATTTTTTTTTCAAAACTAAAAAGCCTTGAAATAATTTATTCTTTTGTCTTATAGCAGGTGTTCGAACCCCGTGATAATTTTGGTTGCCCCTTTCTGCACCTTTTCCATTTGTAGAACAACCTTTTTGGAAACTCTACTCAGTATTGCAAATATGGCTGCATCACAGGTAAGGGGATGATGATACTAGCAATTTTATTTTCAATCCCTTTTCTAAGAATTATTAGGATAGAATCTGTATTCTTCACTGGTGCCATATGCTAAGTTAAAGTTTTCATTCAGTAACCCATACTGGCAGGGCCAGCCCTACAATTAAGCAGCAGGCAGTGGGCACAGCAGGCAGCGCAGGATGGGAAGAGCGGCAGATTGTTTCACCCTCCCCACTCAAAGGGCCCACTGCTGCTTGCCCAGCCACTCTCCCTCTCTTGCCGCTGCTTCCCTCTCTAGCTGCCTACTTGCTTGGCCAACCGGCCAATAGCTTGTGGCCACCCAGCGACTTCTCCTTCCACTGACTGGTGGCTCTCACCTTCTGCCCCAGCCACAGGATTCCTGGCTGGGAGACTTGGCCAAAATTTCACACGACCTCTTGTGTTAGTTTGGTGGCATCTCCCAGCCAGCCAATGAAGGAAGGAGGAGCCACTGCCCCACGAGAGCAGGGAGCGGAGAGCCACGGGTTCCCACCATGGTGCAAGAGGGGGGAACCAGGAGCTGCCGCCACATGAGAGCAGGAAGGGGGAGAAGAAGCAAGGGGGGGGGGCAGTGATGGCAACTTTGGTTGGGCAGGGCCTGCATATTGGACCCAGTCAAGTATAATTGGTAGAACTTTGTTCTTCAAAATGAGTAATAAAACATCAAATTATTTTAAATATCAAAATGTACTATAGGGAAGGAAAAATGAGTATTCACGGATCCTATGGCTTAAGTACAAATAAAAGCTTATACTTCGAAGTTCTTTAAAACCAAACAATTCAAGGCTAGAAAGAGGGATGGACAATAATGCTGAGCAATAGTTGATCTATTCAGTAGGTCAGTTAAAGCACATTAAAACAGTTTAAAAAAAACTCACCGTGTCAACATTTACGTAAACTGGCTTATATCTTATACGTTACAGAGGCCATTAAAAGGATCTCTGTCAACTGTAATTAAATTGGGTTTTCATGTGTAAACTGAAACTTAGCTATCCATTGGATTTCACACTTCTTCAAATTTCGTGACACAATTTATCTGTAATTTGAATGCATATTTTGAGAGAAGACCCATTTAAATACATATTTTGAGAGGAAAATACACATTATATATATTTATATTGAGAGGGATTTTTTAAAAAATTGCCAATTAATGCAGAAATGGAATAGAATTAAGGGTAAAAAGTGTGAAAGTAACAGATAAGTGGTCAGAAATAGGCAAGATTTACCCATCCCTAGATCAAACCAATTCACAGTTATATGTATAACTCCAAAGAGATTTCTTTGAAAAGCTGAAGCGCTAAATTCTTAACACTTTATTGAAGAGTCTGACTGCACGTTTAGGTTAAAGGTGCTTCCAAACAGATGGCTCCTATGCTGCCAACCAGAACATATTGTGCAGTTGTTCCATCTTTTTTTTTCCTCAATGGATTTTCTACAAGAAGGAAAAAGGCTGGAAATGTGGTGGGAAAATGTGAGAGGTTTATGAATGAAAGAAAGGTGATAATGTCTGGAACCCATGTACATTCCCATCAATGAGGCACAAGTGATGATGTCATAAAAGCCTCATGTAGAAGTACCCAAACACTACTCTTCTGAGAGATATTACAGTATCATCTTATATTAAAGTATCTTGTTCTTCAGTTTGTGCAAAAACAGATTGTTCCTTTGATTTCCTTGTTGAAGTCTTACACATAAACAGTCATTTAACACAGCCAACAGGCAAATGGCGTTGATCATTTCAATTGCTTTTTGTTTAAATGTCAGGGTTAAAACTAAAATTAAAAGAATTTCCGAAGGTGAGACTCAGACTGGGTTCAGACAACACAATAACCAATGGTGGTTTAAGTAGTCGACGGTTGGTTATTTGACCCACCGTGTGTTATCATGTTGTGTGGAGGGAGTTTTTAAACCAATGATCTGTTATCTGACCAAAATAATCAACACAAATAACCAATGCTGTGCAGAGTTGGCTATTTGAACCACCATTGGCTATCGTGTTGTGTGGAGGGCACTGTTGGTTATTTTCTCAGCCATCATTGGTTATTTCGTCAGCCACAGAGTTGCACAGCAAGAGTAGACAAAGCAGCAGCTGCCGCTCTAGTGCAGCTGGCAGGATAGATTTTCAGCAGCAATGAGAGGTGAAGAAAAGGCGGGAGATCAACTCAGCAGGGACTAATAATTAACTCAACGCTGATCCTAATCCACACCATGGTTAATTATTATCGTGTTGTGTGAGGAGTACCCCCTAGATAAACAACAGTTGACTGGATTATTACCCCACTTTTGACTATTGTGTTGTCCGAACGTAGCCAAAGTTTTGAATTAAGGGAATTTCTGAAGGTGAGACAAAGTTTTCAAACATAGAGAAAGAGCATTTCCTTGGCAGAGATTCCAATAAAATGTTCGGCCACATGAATTAAATTCATAATTGACAGAGTAAGAGGACACTAGAGGCTGGACAACACATACTGAACAATAAAAATCACTCATTTTTACCTTCTGTACTTAATCCTGGACTTGAAGTGAATTTTGCTACATCGACAATCTTTACAGCAAACTGTTGCCCCGTCTCTCTGTTGATACATCGCCGCACAACACTGAATGGACCCCTAGAAAGGAAGGCACCACTTAGTTAATTGATTTAAATTTCCAAAATAGCCAATTCTTATCTACACATAGTTTTATTATTTTTCATTGTTAAACTTCCACTTCCATTTTAAGAGGTTCACAGTGATACGCAGTCAAAGAAAAAAAGGCCACCAAATCAGTTATAGATTTGTAATAACGTAAGTGCTGCATATTTTTCCATCCCCCACTGCCAATTTCCATTTTGTCCCCTTAAAAATCTAGGAAGAAAAACAGTTTTTCCATAGCTTCAAAATTTCCAGACATTATACATCTTTACAAAGGATTATTTTATGTATACAGTCTTGGGATGGTTTTTACTCCAAAAGGTGTGTCCCCCATCACAAATTTAAATAAATAAAATTGCTCTGTAAATTTCATAAATGCGCCAAATTGTACAATTTCATATACTGAGTGTCAGCCCTTCCAAACCGGACCTCAGAAGTTGTTGGATTACAATTTCCAACGTTGTTCTTTCCCAAGATTGGGAAATGATTATGCATTTCATGTTGTTAAAGTAGTAAAATAAACTTAGGCTTGGAGGGATTTGGAACGAAATCAGTGTTGCTTCAAGAACTATGTTTAGGGTTAGTAAGCAGGGCCAAAACGTAAATAAATATATAATGTAATAATGTATTGGGCAATATAATCACTACATGCCAAATTCACTACCACTGCAGCTCAATTAAATTCTTTTTTGCCAGTGACTTCTTTAAAAAAAAGAAAGAATGCCAACCATAACTGCGAACTCATTCTTCAGGTGTCTGGGAATGAGTAAGAGAAGACGAACAAGTTCATCCATGAACATTAGCATTCTTGTGGGAATCTCACATTTGGCAGAAGTAAACTTTTTTTTTTTTACAAGAACAAAAGCCCTAAAGTGAGCGGACCCAAAAAACAGCTTCGTAAGGACTGGGCATTCTTAGAGATCATGGAATGTTTGCTGACTTTTGAAAGAGGAGGGAAAAGGAAAAATTGGAGGGGGTAGAATGGAACAGAATATTCTGGAGAAGGGCATGGTTGGCTGGCACCTTGAAGAGAAGCATTCCATACTGCAACGTGTCTTGCAAGTTCCATTTGTAAGCTCAAGATCTCCATACTTATCTAAAACAAGCATAAGCAACCTGGTGCACTTCACATGTTTTGAACGACGACCCTAATAACCCCTGACCATTGGGCATGTTGACTAGTGCTGATGGGAGTTTTAGTTTAAAACATCTGGAAGGTACCAAATTGCCAACTCCTGGCCTAAAGTAAACATTTTCTTTCCAGTGCAAACTAATAGCAGCCCAATGGAAAATTCCACAATTAGAACAGGAATTTTCGATGATTGCGCTTATTATTTTATCCACATAGCTTTTCAGATGGGAAGATTAAAAAATCTGCAAGTGGCAAAAGAAAGCACTAGAAAATGACAATAATTCACAATCCTGTATCACTGAAGCTTTTCAGCAATGATAACTACATAAGACTGCATAGAATTGTAGATGAAAAGCTAAAGTCTTTTAGCTTTTCATCTACAATTCTGTAGATGAAAAGCTACACAAGAGGGCAAGTCCTTCCATTATTGTCAGTGACTCAGAATGTTAAGTTTTGCCCATTCATTTCATATGAGCTGTCAGCCACAATGCCCTGTACAGAAATCCAACTATTTTCACTCTGTTTTTATTTAAAGATAGTGCTAACGTTCTGTTAAGATAATCATATTCACATCAGTGTGCAAAAACCTTTGCAACTGTAATGCTTTCACATCACTAAAATTCAAATGATACTTTTAAAATCTGAAATAATTTGTTCTGAAATTCATGAATAAGCTAACCAATTTTCATTTTAGTATCTCAGTTTCCAAAGCATACATCACATTAGAATATGCTTTGATTTTTTCTCCACTTAGAAACTGTAATAAGTCAGACATTGTATTGTACTGGATTTTACATCTCTCCCGACAACCTTTAAAAATGTGCAGGTTGATGTGGGATTGCAACCTGAAATGCAAAATGATGCCCCATTTATGTCTCAATTTTTAAGGAAGATTTTGCATCGCATTGTATTTTGCATTTTTCTCCCCTCTGTGAATACAGGTGTGGCATCAAGCTAGCATTTAAACTTGAAACACAGAAATGTGTCATGAGCTCGTGAATAAAATTTCATTTTTTCTCAAATGTTCAGTGGAGTTATTGTATTACTTAAAAACAAACAAAACTGAACAGGCCTCACGTCACTTATGCAATAATGACTTTATGAAGCAATCTTATTAAAGAGGAATTTGAGAAACAGTGTGCTGTAATGGTTTGAGTGTTGGACTGAGACTCAGAGGACCCGTGTTTTAGTGCCCACTCGGACATGAAGCTTACTGGGTGACTTTGGTCCAGTCACTGACTGTCATCCTAGCCTGCCACACAGGATTGTGAGGATAAAACGGGGAGGAAGACCACCATGTACACCACTTTGGGATCCTTAGAGCAAAGGTAGAATATAAGTGACAAATATAGCAAAAGAAAAAATGCAGATTTTTCAATATATCTTATAAAAAATTAAAATACAGTTGCTTGTTTCACTTGGCTCTCTTAACATACATGCCCACACATTTAGGGGGAAACACCAAACATACATCTCTCATGACAACAACACATGCAACTTCATCTGAATCATTGACCCAGTTCAGGCAACACGCAAAGCCATGGTGGTTACGCATTTTGAGTGAAACATTATGGCTTTGTGTGTCATGTGAACCATTCCTAACCATGGTGGCTACATAACCACGGTTTAAACACACTCACTAACCATTTGCTGCAAAAGAGTTAGTGGCCTAACCATGGCTCCACGTGCTGTCTGAACAGGCCCCAAATGGGTTAATGTGTTATGTGAAGCATTCCTAACCATAGTGGCTACATAACCATGGTTTAAAGATGCTTACTAACCTTTTGCTGAAAAGGGTTAGTGTGTTGTTTGAACAGGCCTATTAAGAACTGAGGGATGGGGTGGACCCTCCTAGGCAGGCACAACAGGATAGTGGGGAGTGTTCCTACCAAAAATCTCAGCTACGGAAAATTCCTAAATAGAAGCTCCATGCAGGCGCAGAGCCCATGTGTGTGATGCACAGATACCACGAAGAAGAACAAAATGGTTATAGTAGCATGGTTATGGATGGGAGACAATTTCAATTGTTTCACATTTTAAACCAACCAACCTAATTTGCAGTTTTTGAACAAATAAGTGAATTGGAACACGATCATCATACAGTTTTTGCACTTCTTTGAACTTTGCAGGGCAGTTCTCTATCAAAAATGTGAACAAACTGCGTATGTTAGGGGAAATTGCACACATTAGGAGAAATTACAAACAGAAATTGCACACATTAGGGGAAATTGCAAACAGAAATTGCACACGTTAGAGGAAATCCCGCACAGAAATTGCACACATAAGGGGAAATTGTGCACAGAAAGTGCACATGTTAAGGGAAATATAGCAAAAATGTGTATGAATTTGAGTGGACTTTTTAGCAAAATATTTGCAGACTGATTCAGAAGTGGGACGAAACAAAGTTGTGCATCAAAAAGTTTGAAAGTTGTTGAAACCAAAACAGATTCATCCATCTCTAAGCATACTATTCTTAACCAATGTCCTGAAAATCACATAGGATGGACTCTCTATTTGTTTATAATTAAGGTTTAGCTTTTCTCCATCTGATAGTTTAGCCTCACATGTCTAGATACACAGAGCTTTTATCAGTGCTTTTTTGTTCCTAGTTTCATAGGCTTCAATTTTGTAGCCGTTCTACAACAGGACTCTACAATGGAGAAGGACTGTATACTACCAGAAGCTGAGGATTCTGAGAGACTTCATCCTCTCCAGCTGCTGGGTAATGCCATCCAATTTGGCTGTGAATGTCTTTTATTACGAAGAACAGCATCTAAAATTATCTCTTGCTTTGTTAATATAAAGACTTCCTAATTTATCTCTGTGGCCCACAGGCAAAAGGAGTCTATGTGCTTCAACCAGGACGGAAAGCACTTCTGAGAATAGCTGGACTTTGTATTTCCCAAACTAGAAGATCAACCATTTCCCCACCCCCTTCATCTCAGCGTAACCAGGGACATCATTTTTTGCTGCCCTCAGGGGCACTGAGGGCAGCAAAAAAACCAACACTTTGCTGCCACTATTAAATCTTCAATTTGCCACCCAGCGGAGCTTTTTAGAGTTGTCCGGGGGCTATTACACATTGGCCCCAAGGACATGATAGAACCATCCAAGGCCCGCTGTAATGAATTTGCTAGGCACTTCCAGAACAAAATCCTTTGCATCGGCCAGGATTTAGACTCCAGTGTTATAGCAGGTGAATCTAGTGAGGTGTCCAGAGTACAGTCTTGTCCTGTTTCCTTGGATCAGTTTCAGTTGGTACAGCTCGAGAATGTTGACAAGGTGCTTGGACAAGTCCGCGCAACCACCTCTGTACTGGATCCTTGCCCCTCTTGGCTAATAAAAGCTAGTAGGGATGGAACAGCCAGCTGGGCCAAGGAGGTGATTAATGCTTCTCTACGAGAGGGAGTGGTCCCAGACCGTCTGAAAGAGGCGGTAGTGAGACCACTCCTGAAGAAAACTTCCTTGGACCCGGAAAATCTTAGTAACTACAGGCCGGTATCAAATGTTCTATTCCTGGGCAAGGTCCTTGAGCGGGTGGTGGTGGGCGAGCTCCAGACACTCTTGGATGAGACTGATTATCTGGATCCATTTCAGTCAGGTTTTAGGCCTGGCTTTGGCACGGAAACAGCCTTGGTCGCCCTGTATGATGACCTATTTCGGGAGAAAGACAGGGGGAGTGGGACTCTGTTGATTGATCTCTCAGCGGCTTTCGATACCATTGACCATGGTATCCTTCTGGAACGTCTGGCTGAGTTGGGAGTGGGGGGCACTGCATTGCAGTGGTTCCGCTCCTACTTGGCAGGTCGGCTCCAGAAGGTGGTGCTTGGGAGACATTGCTCGGCCCCGTGGACTATCCCGTATGGGGTTCCGCAGGGATCGGTCTTGTCCCCCCATGCTGTTTAACATGTACATGAAACCGTTGGGTGCAGTCATCCGGAGCTTTGGAGTGCGCTGTCATCAGTACGCTGACGACACGCAGCTCTACTGCTCCTTTTCATCCTCATCAGGTGTGGCTGTGGATGTGCTGAAGCGGTGCTTGGCTGCAACAATGGACTGGATGAGGGCTAATAAACTGAAACTCAATCCAGACAAGACTGAGATGCTGCTGGTGGGTGGTTCCTCTGATCAGATGGGGGGCGTTCAACCGGTTCTGGATGGGATTGCACTCCCCCTGAAGAAGCAGGTTCGTAGCTTGGGGGTTCTCCTAGAACCATCTTTGTCACTTGAGGCTCAGGTGGCCTCGGTGGCACGGAGTGCTTTCTACCAACTCCGGTTGGTGGCCCAGCTACGCCCCTATCTGGACAGGGATAACCTAGCTTCAGTTGTCCATACTTTGGTAACTTCCAAATTAGATTACTGCAATGCAAATTAGATTACATGGGGCAACCTTTGAAGACAGTCCAAAAGCTGCAGCTTGTGCAAAATGCGGCGGCCGGATTGATAGCTGGAACAGGGAGGTTTGAGCATATAACACCAATTCTGGCCCGCTTGCATAGGCTGCTTATACGTTTCTGAGCCCAATTCAAGGTGCTGGTTTTAACCTATAAAGCCCTACATGGCTTGGGACCACAATACCTGATGGAACGCCTCTCCCGACATGAACCTACCCGTACACTGCGCTCAACATCTAAGGTCCTCCTCCAAGTGCCTACTCCGAGGGAAGCTCGGAGGATGGCAACAAGGGAGAGGGCCTTTTCAGTGGTTGCCCCCCGACTGTGGAATGATCTTCCCAATGAGGCTTGCCTGGCGCCAACATTGTTATCTTTTCGGCGCCAGGTCAAGACTTTTCTCCCAGGCATTTTAAACAGTATTTTAACAGCATTAAACAACGTTAAGTTTGTTTTTAATGGACCCCAGAATTGTTGTTTTTAAATGGATACTGTTGTTTTTATACTGTTTTTTATGTTTTAGATGGTTTTTAAATTTTGTATACTTTTAATGTTTACTATTTTTTAATTGTTGTAAACCAGCCAGAGAGCTTTGGCTGTGGGGCAGTATATAAATGTAATAAAATAAAATAAATAAATAAAATAACCTTCCTGTAACATCATATATCTGTTGACCTGCAGACTTCTCCTTCCACACTACAACTTGGGACTAGTATGAACTTGCAGACAATGTGACTTTACCATCTAGTCATATTTGCTTCTTGGTATTCTGAGGAGCTGAGAGTGATGTCAACTTAACAGGACTGTCAACTTAACAGTTTTTTAGCATTTAAGAAAGCTATAAAGACTGATCTATTCCGGCAGGCCTATCCAGTGGAATTTTAGGATGTTTTTAGGATGTTTTAATAATGTATATGTGCTTTTAATTCAGTTTTATGTATTTTATACTTATTGTTGTTTCCCCCCCCCTCGATCCAAATAGAGAGGAGGGTAAGAAATAAAATAAATAAATAAATTATTATTATTATTTATTTATATAGCACCATCAAACAGCAAGGTTGATGACTAAAACACAGATAGCATGAGACTCAAAGCAAAAATGACCAAACACAGATTGATTTTAGAGCCTACTCTGTGGTTGGGATGCTGGTGATGAAAGATAAAAGTTTATTTCTCGATCAGCATTGTGTCTGCATAATATTGGCCAATGGAGCTCGTTTGGGTGGTCAGGAGCCTGCTTGGTACAGGTCCAATGTCAGCTGTTGGAGCCTTTGAAGGCCAATTTTAATCAATCTGCATGATATTTTCCAGATAAAATCATTGTTATTCATTTCAGCTTGGATGCTAGTTTTGACATAATGGAGATGGATATAGCCATGGCACTGTCTGCTCCTGTTATAGATTCTTTTCAAATTGTGTAGCCAGAGGATGTTGACAAACTGCGCGGAGGACTGAGATCTACCATTTGCTCTTTGGATCTTTGCCTTTTTTGGCTAGTGAAGTCTGGCAGGGCTAAACTTACAACATGAATATCAGAAGTGGTCAATTCCTCGTTAAGGGATGCAATAGGTCCAGTGGTCCTGAAGGAGGCAGTAGTAAAAGCATTTGAAGTAGAAAGGTCTAGATCCCTTAGTTATGAAGACTAATCACTTAATTTCAAATCTACCACTTCTGAACATGGTCATGGAGTGGATGCTATTCTGTCCAGGAAGCTCCAGGAAGTTTTGGGTTATTTAGATCCATTCCAGTCTGGCTTCCAGATTGGGTTTGGGACAGAAACTGTCTTGGTCATCATGGTGGATGACATACACCAGGAAATGGTTAGGGTTTCTCCTGGCACACTTAGTAGAGTTCAATACCAATGATCATGGAATCTTTCTTGATCATCTCTATAGGATGGGACTTGAGGACACCAGGCAGAACTGGTCTGGATGGACAGTGTGGTCCCTCCCCATGGAGAGGATCAATGTGGACCATGTCTGTTGTCCAGAGGAAGGGGGAACCCAAAGATCTGGAATGCCCTCCAGAAGATACAGTAGAAAGGAAACTCTTTTTCTCTCCTGCCTCCCCCAGCCAACTCATTCCCCCATCTCTTTTCTCACTCTGGATCACTTCCTATACACACTCACTTTCTCTTACACCAGCTCACCACCAATACACACACGTCGGGCCCAGCTATCTCGAAACACCAGCAACCAAACATATGTTAAGAAACAGCAAACTCATTTATTATAGAACATTAACAGAGCCACCCTACAAGTGTCCATGGATCAGGGTCCTTAGTGAGCCCAAGTTCAAATAAACTCAGTCTAAAAAGGAGCCAGAAACATGTCTTACAGTCCAGTGGTATATTACAAGGCAAGGTCCAAAGGCATGGGATTCAAGGCATAAAATAGTTCAGGGTTTAATAGTAGTCCAAGCAAAAGAGTGTCTGGTACCAGCAACATTAAATCCATAAACCTCTCTTGCCTCTGTGCCAGCTTTTATGTGGGACTACGGTGACTAAAATTAGTTCCTAGTCAATCTAGCCCTATAGGGAATCTTAGCTTGGTGTTGTGAACTCCATCTCACTGGGTATTTTACCTCTTGCCTTCTCAGCCACTGACATGTGCCTAGGAGACAGCCTTGGGCACGCCTTTTCCTCAGCCGAATCTGCCTTTGTCGCGTATCAAGGAATGTTCCTCAGGCTGCTTATTGAAGTTATTCCTGAGTTCGCATGGATATTTCATTTTAAAGGGATATCTTACACTAACAAAATACACTACGTTAATCACATATGGTGGTATGTATACTTTTTCTTCTACCCACAGGTGAGGATCATGTAGAAAGACAGTCATATGTGAAGTGGTCTCAATTAATTTCCAAGTACTTTTACAGAATTCTTTTACAAGGCTAGATATAGATTTTGGAAGCTCTATATGCAAGATTTTCTTACAGTTTCCATAACTGCTATTAATAAATGTTTTATTTGAAGGAAAATGTTTATTCACTGGTTGGATTTTAGATGTAGGCTCTCAGCTCTAACTAAAATAAAAGCAGACTTAAAGCCTGTTACGCATTCTACTGCCAAAGGATTGGCTTTAAAGCTAAATATAGCTGGAAACGGCAATTATCAGATAAAGCTTATTAAGCAATTTAATGATTACTTGGGGGTTTATTAAAGGTGTAACAACTTTAAAATAACTAAATTTCAGCATCACTGGCATTTAGAATTATTTAGTACAAATAACATAATTTGGGATCCACTGGACTTGAGATTCAGTTCAAGTAATATTTTAGTTATGGTCATACAGTATAGTAGCTTCAAGTAAGGACTTAAACTCTCAATTTAAGAATTTGGTCATGGTATGTCCAGCAAGGTGTGAAACAAAAATTCCCATGAAGTCATATACAGTATGCACACTGTGTGCTTCTTTTTACTTACAAGTGTTCTTATTCCTGAAATCTACGACCTACCCAGATGAATGTGAAACCAAGAATTTTTAAGATGCGTTGATTTGTTGTACTAATGTTGTTCCCTATCTCAATCCAAAGGGAGAGGCGGGTAATAAATAAATAAATAAATAAATATTATCATTATTATTATTATTATTGTGGCACTTTCCACACATACTCAGAAGTGGCATTCCTGCAAGAGCTAGAGAGTTCCAAGAGCTAGAAGCTGCAAGACACAATTACCTAAGCAAGTATCGAAAGCACTGCATAACTGGAAACTTCTAGGTTTCAAAGGGTAAGCCACATGAATGAATCCGCACACAACAGACGTATTTTGCATGCTGCTAGTGTATTTTGTATTCACCAGGCTCAGACACAACATCCTTCCCACAGATCCTGACTAGTCAAAGCTGAAAGGATACCAACTTCTTTCCCCTCTCAGTTTTCCCAGTAATGCATTCTGCTTGCTTGCTCCATTCCACTCTTCCAATTTCCAGATGTTTTCCCTCTGCCCAATAATATCTGCAGCAATTCTAAACAGTTTATTCTTTCATAGCTCTTACAAATTCTTGCTGAGGTCTAAGAACTTAAACAGGTTTCCAGTTCTTTTATCATGATATCTTCCAACTACACCTTCCCATCTTAAAAATAAAATAGTAATAACAGTATGCTTCACAGGTTAACTTAAAATGTGAACAAAATCTGACCTTACAAAACTTTGGCCTGCTGCATGAAAAAAGATGATTCTGGGTTCATACTTAACATAAAAGATGGATCAGCACTAGGGTATACCTACATTCTACCCATCTTCTTGGCAATTACCAGCTAGGCCTTAAGCTGCCCCCCTCCTTTTTTCACTGCTATATTCCTCCTCTCCTCTTCTTCCCATACATCTGCCGCCTTAGAAGACAGAGGGGAGGAAGCTGCCATTTGTTCCGCATGCTCTCTTCTCTCTCCCCCAGTTAAGACAGAGCACAGCACACTTCTAAAAGATGCTCAAACTACGACAGGTGGTTCCAAAATAATTTAATGAATTACATCAAAGCTTAATATTATTTTCATTATAAAGACAATGCAGTCAATGGTAACGGATTACAAGCAAGTCATTGTTTACTAACAGGGTATGGAGTTCCAGGTAGCTAGAGTCAGTTGAGTGTGGAGAGATATCAGGCTTGATTTGATTTTGGGCTGCTTGTAACACACAATTCATTTAGCTATTACTAGTTTATTATTGTTGTTATTGTGCCAATATACTCTTATTTAACGGAATATTTATTATTATATTTATAAATCCCACCATCTGCCTACCAGGTGTATGGAGCGATTTACAGTTAAAGTATGGTGAAAACTTCTCATTAAACCAAGAGAAAACAAGAGCAAGAGACCATTACAACTAAAACTAAAGAAGAACAAAACATTATCCACCATTAAAAAGCCTGACAAAACAGAATGGAATGTTAGCTGAAAGCTGCAAACCCATGCACATGTACTTGGCATTTAGCTCCACTGAACAACGTGGAAATTACTTCTCAAGTGATACACAACCAGCAGTGCTGCCAGCCATTACCTCCTACGTGTCATACATGCAAGTAAGGTCCTAGGAAGAGTGAGATATGAAAAGGGAGATAAAGCCCCTTCCCCTGTAGCAGTTAACAGCCTGCATGCTGCCATGAGTGAAAGCCCAGCTAAAGGCTAATAGAGGTGGGGCAGGAACTAAAAAGTCTCCGTTCAGCCATAGGCGGATCTCTTTCTGCAGGCTTGAACGGGTTGAATTGTGCCCACATGTTGTTTCTTAAATAAAGATAAAGCAGACTCTCTATTTCTGTGCCACATCCACAGATAAATACAGCTCAAAGACAATCAATATGTTATTAAGAAAAATTTGAATGTTCTCTCCCATTCCCAGCCCAGAACATATTAAATTTAGCAAATCAACAGGAGTGTGAACTATTATTCTCCTCAGTTCTCCCAGAGCTTGTTAAACCATAGTAACTAAGATAGCCAACAGAAAGAGCAGTTCAATCATCTAGTCATCTATGCATATTGCTACCCCACTACTAAGTTCTAAAGAAGTTATTGTCTTTGTAAATGTACAATAAATGCAAAGACATGTCAATGTATAATCCCAGTTTTCTAATGTGATAAATTCGAAACATTCAAAGTGAAAGAACATGTTTCTGTATTGTAGAAGCTGTTCAGAAATTAAATGTGTTCATAAAAGATTCAAGGCACATACTGGGAAAAAGGGAAAGGAGGACACACCAATGGAAGTGTATACATTATACACAACATCAGCCTAATCAGTGGTGTGAAGTCACATGATGTAGCCTCCTGGATGAAGCTTATTCTGAATCTGATCAGTAAGCGTGTTTATTTATTTATTAAATTTATATACCGCCCCATAGCCGAAGCTCTCTGGGCGGTTTACAAAAGTTAAAAACAGTGATAGCCCACTGTAGCTTAATTTACCTGCAGGGGCTGTCACATTATGCCGGGACCCCAGCTTGCCATGTCATGCGAACCCAGATAGCAGGGGTTGTTTGAAGTTTAGACAGCCCTCAAATAAACCCATGGCTTGTTTTAGGGTTTTCTGAAGGATGTCTAACCCTCAAACAAGCCCTGCTGCTGTTGGCAGGATCTACACTACTGCTTTAAAACGGTTCATAACAGTAGTGAGAACTGTTGGGGCCCAGGGCACACTCCATATACAGTTTTCAAACCATTTTCAAAGTCTTATATCCTGCTTGGTGTAGATCTGGCCTCAGTCTGTGGGATCCCAGTACAAAAGAAACAGCCCGTGTGTAAATTTAACTCACTATAGAGGAAGAGCCTATTTAATTTTTTTTAGTAGAAGTACATTACTGTTGAATATAACCTTAATACATATTAAGAGAGAAAGGTTTCATTAGAAGGTAGGTACACACTAAAAAAATATTCTGAGTTGTTTTCAGATTAATTTTCATCAAAAAAAAATGGGATGATAATTAGGTCATTTTAGTACTAAAGCAAAATAAACTTGTGAAGTCATTCAGGAGATGAACCAGCTCCAACTGTTCAATTAATCATGATATTATTATCATGATATGCCAGAATCACCACCACTAAACAGGCTTTTAAATTATACTAATAAGATTGCTGGAAAAGAAAACTATCCAGAAGAATATACAAACAACATTAACAAAACATGCACATAGTTTTTCTGAATGGTTAACTTTCAGTTTCTAGATAAATGTAACATTCTTTGAAAAATAAAATGTAGGCAATTTCAACCAGACCAGGTACAGAAACAAAATATTCCTAAATGGGGGACTCTTTTATGCCCTGCTGCTGTCACGCTAGGTATTTCCCTTCTACAGTGAAGGTTATATGCAGCAGAAGTTTCCTTAGGAGTCAGAACTGCATGAATATGATTTGTTCTCTTTTGATTATACTTTCTATTCCCCTCCCCTATCTCTTGTATTTATACCCAGATTCCTCCTCTTTGTTCTGATCTACTCCATCTCCCCAAATTCTCTATTCATTGACCATCTCTATGCACTTAGAGAGGAAAGGCTGAGAGAGAGCGCGAGAGAGCATCAGGTTATCTCCCATCTCCATGAACTGCTGTTAACATATTCACAGAATATAATTAGAAGTTGTATAATTAGTATTCATGATGATATATTTTCCAAAGTCTCTTTTTTTAGTAATTGTTTTAAGAAAATTTCAAAATCTAATTTTAAAAATCCGATTTAAATTTTAAAAACCGATCATTGTATCAACCCTGGTTGAGTTGTGCATACTAGGTCAGTGCTTGGATGGGAGACTGGCAAGAAATTACAGTGAAGACATGGAAACTACAGTCAGAGTTGTTCAATGAATAAAGCAAGCAGCAGAAGGAGATGGTCACCAGAAGGAATAATTACAATAGGATTAAGTCTTACATAGGAGGATAAAAAGTACACTAAACTATATAGATAAGAAAGGGTATGTGTGAACAATGTTGTTGTTTTTACAAATTTACCAAATGCTATTGTCTTAATAATATGTCCTATTTTATTTCTCAGAAATCTACTTCAATTCACAAGCATTTCCACTCCAAAACTCTCCACACACCCAGGTAACTGACATAAACAGATGAACTTCTGTAGCTGAACTGGTAAATTTTAAAGAAAATTAGTATGGTATTTTTACAATTATAGACCATCTACTTTCTTTGGGCAGAATCCAATGGGGCACTTCCACCCCTACCGATTCTTTTGCGCCCTGCAGATTTTGTTGTGCAGATGGTGGCTCCCATCGATTGTGTTGTGCAAATGGGACCCCACTACTTGTGTAACAAAGATTTAACTCTTCCCAGAGGAAGATCCAAATTGAGTGGAAACGCTTGTTTCTGGATCAAGACAGGTCAGCTGAGCTCCCTAATTATGAAAAATGACAGTTTGCACCATCTCATCACACAAATCCTGTATGCTTTTCTGTAGGACCAATATGAAAACCCACATTTTATCTACCTACCCATGAAACAGAACAATTATTAACTATTACAGTATATCATACTGTACTCTCTAATATCAGAGAAACCATCTAGACAGGATCGGGCAAAATAATGAAATGTTGCCGCCATGCCGCACTTGTCACTATCAACTTAATTTGCCTAAGTGCTCCTAAGAGTTTGAGAGTTTTTATCCATTTTTAACAACAAAACAGCCCTGCTACTATTTCACAAGCACTACTCCATCAAATTTCAAAAGTTGTTTGCAATGCAGCATGCAGGAATTGATTTTAAAATGTGATCTAGGCAGGCAGGTCTGTTCACAATATTTTGGACTTTGGTCTAGCTATACTAGAGTGATCAAATTTAAAAGAGGGAAGGGCACCTTGCAGCTTTAACTGTTGTGATGAAGAAGAAATTTCACCAGGTTCTCCATATATACAAATGCCACCTGCTGAAATTCCTTTTTCAGTAAAACTGTTAAAGATACAGGAGCCCTGTCCTCCTTTTCATATGGTCACCCTAAAATAATCCAGTCCTGGGAAGTGCTTGGGGAGCTGCTAATCGTCCCGTTCCTTGGTGGGCTGGCACGATATCCAGATTGATCACGATGGGATGGGGCAAGGGACATGCTCCTTCCATCCCCTTGAGCCAATCTCCAAATGGATTGTGAGGGGAGGGAGCGAAGGATCTGTCAAACCCTGCAAGAAATCCATCCGCCGATATTGGACAGGGGGCGTGCAAGGCTCTGTCCTGCAGCTGTGACGAGCAGGAGAGATGCTTCTGCGTCCCATCCCCATTCAACATACGCGAAGAGCACAGGATGCGCAAGCATCTCTCCTGCTTGTCACAGCTTCAGGACATAGCCTTGTGCCAGCACAGTACCCCTCCCCGGGCATTGCTATATTGCTATGGCACCAAAGGGGAAGGATGTGTCAGCACTGAGTGCTGTCATGCCCTGTCAGGAGATCAGGCAATGCGGGCTCTGACATGTTCTTCACTGATGGATGGATCTTGGTCCCTTACATAAAAGGAGACCGCTCCACAGCTTGTTGCTTCTGTGGTGGTCTCTTCCTCCAATATGTCTTCTAGAAATTCAGTCTGCCTCCTAAGTTATTTTATATATATTATATCTCACCTGATTTTATCTGTCTAGGACTCCCAGGCTTGAACTGGGACCTAAACTAGTGAACTACCTAAGACTGCCCGTGCTCAGGCCTCAAATCCCATATCAAGCACAGACTCCAGAAAAGCATTATGCTACACCGGCCTCTTTATTATCAAGTAGTACACCACCTTTATATTGGCAAAGTTGTTAAAAGTACTTATTCTGGCCTATTGTTTTTGTTTGGCAAAACTTTCTTCTTGCTACATTTCTGGTGACCTTCCTTAGGTGCCCTGAGTTGGATTTAGGAAAGGCCACCCCACACCCTCAGCCTGGTTTTAACAAGATCAAGTGACCAGCAAGCATTTTGTTTAGGAAATATCTGAATAGGAAACTTAATTTAAATCAATTAAATTAGTCTTTTATTCGTGATCATTTAAATAATCACTTAAATGATTATTTAATTCATATTTGACTAATTTAAAATCAATCCACCTTGGGGATTGGACTCAGGAGTTGGATAACCTTATTGCAGAGACATAAATTTTCTGCTGGTGAGAAGGGAAGTAGTGGAGTGGGGAGAGAAGGTAAAGTGTTCTGCGTCATATGCTGAAAGATATACGCTCCAGTACAGGACAGGGAGAATGCTCTTTGTTCAAAGAGGAGTTCATGGAAGTGGAAACACAGTAAGGACTGACGTGGCTTCTCCAGACTTTGCCAATTTTGCCTTTTTCACACAAAGAGAGAGTTCATCATAGGACAATTTCAACAGAACAGAGTATTCTGTATTACCCAGTGGTCAAACTACATTTTCCAAGCAACAACAGTGGAAAATAAGATATTACCACAACAGAAACACATTCTTAGGGGAAGTCATACAGATGGTGTGCAGCAAATTTTGACTTCTATTGAAATAGATGAGTGGTTGTCATTCACATTTTTTTGGGTTGGTAAAACTAATTAGTGTGTCCACAATTTTCAGTACCTTTGTTTTTGCCCTTAAAATTAAACAGTGTAAGAGAAAGTACATACTATTGTCTTTAATTTTTACAAGTATCCCAATAAAAGAATTGCTACACAATTTAATGTTTAAATCATATTAATCATGCTTTAATTTTCTCAAATATTTCAAATACTTGGTGGAGTATTGGGACAGAAAAATAATAAAATAAGGATTCAGGAACAACTCCACCCATCCCTAAATCTGAGCACTATAGAGCACAGGGAGGGGAATTTCCCAATTGTTTATTCCATCCTCGCATGACTTCTTGAATGCCCCCCAACTTTTACACACTATTCATGAAGTGCTTCATGAGGCCCAGCATTGGGCAAAAGGCGGGATACAAATAAATATAATAATAATAATAATAATAATAATATATGCTACCATGATGGACTTTAATTAACCTGAACTGAAAACACAAATTATAAACCACATCGAAAATGGAAAAAGAACAGGAAACCACAGACCAGCAGAGCTACATAGCAACCCTCCCACCCAACCCTCAAAAAATTGAAACCAGAAAGAGAAACAAACAAGAAGTAGATAAGTATCTTAAGTATAAATGTACTGATACAGTATTAAATATGGCATGAAAAATATTAAAGGCACAGGCACAAAATAAGCTGCAACTAGTAAGAGATTTCAGAAAAACCTTTTATTTTGGGAAGAGATTAGAGGCTAAATTGTCAGTAAACATAGCATGTGAGACTGTAGCATCTTTTTATTGCTTTCATGGAGGAGGAGGTGACTTACCCTATTTCTTCGATTCTAAGGCGCACTTTTCCCCCCATTTAAACATCTCTAAAAATGGGGTGCGTCTTAGAATCGCAGGTGTGTCTTAGGTTTTTTTTTCTGTTGGTGGTACTGAAATTAGTGTGCGTCTTACAATCGATGGCGTCTTACAATCGAAGAAATACGGTAACTTACAACCTCCATGATGTTTGGTACATGAGAAAATTTGTAGGCATCCATGATTGTGGGACTGCTTGAAAAAGAAATTGAGGAATTGATGGTATCCAAATGGTATGTGCCTTTGGTACAAAACATTGTGTAAGGAGGAAAGCCCCCCAGGAACAGCCCTGGGTTATTCGCTGTGACATCCAAACCTAGCACTCTCAGTTGTTGAGGTAGAAACAATCCTGAGTGCTGGGTTCAGATGTCACAGAGCAAAATGCAGGGGCATTACTGGGTTGTTCGCCAAAGCGGAAACAAAGAGAAAGCAGCAAGCAGTCAGGAGTCAGCATGCTTGCTTGCTCTTGAGTGCTCACAGTTTAAACAACCAAGGGTACTCATTACATGCAAACCAGGTAAATAACATGTGCGTCCCTTGCATTGTTTAAATTTGAGAGAAAAGCAAAGGTATTAAAATTACAAAATGAATTTGTAATTCATAAAAATAATTAGCAACCCAAAGAACTATGGAAGATATACAGACAAGTGCTCATCTATTTTGAAAGAGTTCAACTCTTTCATTGAGGTTGTAGGGCACATTCAATAGGCTGACACGATTAGTTCTATTGCACACTGAGACATATATGTATTTCAATAACATAAACTTATCCTTTCACATACTAAAAAGGGATAATAATCTGAAAAAATTACAACTTTGAAACAGTTGGGCTTGCTTAATATTGTAGTTGCAACCGACATCCATTCAGCATTAATAATGAGCTTCTGAAATGGAAATTTTTCCACAGGAAAATAAAGCACTGGAAATTGTTCCAGAAAATTTTCCATTTTGAAAAATGTTCTGCCCACGTCATTACATGGATCATGCTTTTCTTGCCCCACCTACCCTAACATAGAAGTGGTTTACGTTAGCACCCATTGGATACTGCCCAATATTCCCATAAGCCTGAATCCTCTGAGGTTCTCTAAGAATTAAATATTGCCCCACCTCACTCCATTTCAAAGCCACAGTTACAAAGGCTAGGAGACACAGGCCTTAGCTAGACCTAAGGTTTATCCTGGGATCGTCCCGGGGTCATTCCTGTTCATGTAAATGACACACAGGATATCCCGGGAGCAGGCAGAGACGACCCCGGGATAAACCTTAGGTCTAGCTAAGGCCACAGTCACACTCTTGCTCCCACCCAACAAAGAAATTAGTTCCAGATTTGTCTTCTTTCCCTATAACAGTTCCCCTTCACAGAACCCAGACTTTCTTGTGATATTAATCATGGTATTTGCTTTCTGGTGTGAAAGGGGGCTAGGGAGAAAGAAACCAGTTGCAAATGGGGCTTGGGCATGGGGAAAGGCTATAGAAGTAGAAACAATGGAAAGCCCTCTGCCTTTTCCCATCCAGTCAGTCATAAGAACGTAAGAGCAGCCATGCTGGATCAGACCGAGTGTCCATCTAGTCCAGCACTCTGTTCACACTGTGGCCAACCAGCTGCTAGCCAGGGACCAACAAAGCAGGACACGGTGCAACAACACCCTCCCACCCATGTTCCCTGGCAACTGGTGCTTATAGGCTTACTGCCTCGGATACTGGAGGTAGCACATAACCATTAGGGCTTGTAACTATTGATTGCTTTCTCCTCCAAGACTTTATCCCACCCCCTTTTAAAGCCATCCAAATTGGTGGCCATCACTACATCTTGTGGTAATGAATGCCATAGTTTAACTATGAGCTGTGTGAAGAAGTATTTCCTTTTATTTGTCCTGAATCTCCCACCAATCAGCTTCATAGGATGACTCTGAGTTGCATTTGAAATGAAGTGGCAAGAGCTGCGGTATTTGGAAGGAATATATTTTCAGGGCAAGGGGTGGAGGATGAGGCCACAAAGGTAGAGGATAGTGCTGGGGAAGGAAAACCAGGGTGGGGTGGGGGCAAAAATCAATCCTTGGCCAAGGACTGTGTTGCTCTCACAGTCCATGGCTAGGGGTTGGATTTCACCACCCTACCCCCCCAATTTTCTGCTGTTTTATTGTTCTTGAAATCCCTTTTGTGCAAAAGAGGTTTCAAAAACTAACAAACAAAAGCAGGATCCCCTTTGTGCTGCGGTGTCCTCCCACTGGGGCACTGCTTTCCTCCCTACCTCCAAGAAAGCCTTTTCCCATACGTCAGGGAAAAGGATTTTTCCTGCAGCTTGAGTTTTAAACACCAAATCGTGGGAGAAATCCTTTTCCTTGGCCTATGGGAAAAGGCTTCCTTGGAGGTAGGGATGTGTGGGGTGGGGGAGGAAAGGAGTGCCACAGATGTCCCCCCCATCCCGACACAACAGGAGATTATGCTGGGAAGTGGGTCTTTAAGACCCTTCCTCCCACCCACTCTCTCCGTTTCTTCTGAGGAAGCAAGGGTGCCAGGCATGGGGGATAGAAGTGGGTGCAGGGATCAGCTCTCAAGAGCAGCACAGAGACATAGATCGCAAGGGGGAACCAGTGCCAATGTTTGGGCGGGAGGACTGCAGCAGGAGAGGGGGCAGGGATTGAGTCAAATTACACACAGTAGCTTATTAGCCCATTTGTGTGGTGGAAGATCGTGGACTATTTCAAAAATAAGCTACTGTGCATAGCTTATTAACTCATCATGACGTCCAAACATGGCCTGTGCAGGGGAAGCAGCTTTGCAATGGAGAGGGAGAGAAACTAAACTACAATACTGTGCAGAACCAGAGAAGAGAAGGGAAGGAAAGGAAAGGGGAACAAACACGTGCTGTTACCATTCAGAACTAGAAAAGAGACTCTCCTAGCATACAATTCCTGGACCACATGCCTGAAAGTGATTTTGTTAGTCAAAACAAATTTGCTGTATTAAAACTTGTACAAGCTTGCCCTGAATATCAGTTGTTATTTTCAGAACTTAGAGAAACAATCAACGTACTATCACAAGTCTTACAATGCCTTGAAGTTTTTACATGTCATTTGTATGGCTGTAGGAACATAGTAGATGTGAGTTACACTACAGCATCCGTTTTGGCACAGAAAATGATGTGAAAATGATGCCAAATCATCAACTGTCACCTTGTCAATTCCCTTCAGCAGCATATTTGTCGTGCAAATTACCAAAGCTTTGTTTGCAAAAGCCACCTGCCCCAGTTTCCACACAATCCTATCCCAGTCCAGATGGCTATGAATAGAGGATGGCAAAGGTACTTGCCACATAGTTGTTGACTGGAAAACCAGGACAAGAGACAAGTCTTGAACTGCCTTCATGTAGGTTTAAGCAACCTTGTGCAGCATTCACATGCGCCCATATGAAGAATGGCTTGGTGTGCACAGCAATATGCCCTGTACAACATTGTGATAACAAAGTTGACCTTGAATCTGTCGTTGAAGATAATGACAATGACTATTATGATTAATTAAAACATTTGGGAAAGCTTTGTACTTCAATTTTGCTACCCTGTTTCCCCGAAAGTAAGACATCCCCCGAAAATAAGACCTACTTCCAGTTTTGCCTCTCGCTGTAATATAAGGCATCCCCCCGAAAATAAGACCTTTTATTTTGTTCAACAATAAATGTGTATCGTATTCTTCTTCATGGAAAAATAAGACATCCCCTGAAAATAAGACCTAGCGCATCTTTGGGAGCAAAAATTAATATAAGACACTGTCTTATTTTCGGGGAAACAGGGTAGCTTTATGGATTTGTGAATGCAGGCATAATAAAAACATGCAGGGATAACATGCTGGCATAAAAAAAAGTATTGTAATAAAAACATCTCTGACTTATTTCTCATGGAATATGTTGCATTTCTCAAGTTGTTTGGTCACCTCATGCTCCTATTTGCATATTATGTATTTTTGGCTTTAATAAACAAACAATTAAAACTATCTTTTGGTGATAGCTAATAATTTTACTGGATCAAAGGCTATAGGGAAAAATAGTACATAGCTTAATTCCTCACGATACTCCCAACCAACCCATTTGAAGACCCATGCATTTGTAAGGAACTGCGCTTACAGATGAGTATTTTCAAACACCAGAATTTAGATTGATCAAATCTCTACTGAACTAAGTCAAAAAACAGACTAAATAAGGAAAAAGTTAGTGTATAATATGCAGAAGGAAGACTATACTTCGGCCTCTATGCATGATTTCATCCATAAGTAAAATCTAAAAAAACTTTCCCCCCACATGATTTATAGATTTTCCACTGTTATGCACTTCATGGATTATCTACCAAAAGCAAAATAAACTTAGTGTCTAATACAGAAAACCCGCCATCACCAGTCATTCAATCCAGCTGCTTCAGAGGGAGAGGACTAACTGCAACTTCCAGTATTGTTTCCTCCACAAGCCATTCCACTTTGTTATTATATAATCTTTATGAAAGTGTCAGTACCAGGATTTGCTTGTTTTCTTCTTCCTTTCCTGACCCTTTTCCCTTTTGTATCTTGTCTTATTAGATTGTAAGCTATTACAATCTAATACAAGTGCATTGGCACAAGGTAAATAAAAGATAGTAAATAAAACTGTATTTTATTTACTAAAAGATAGTAAATAAAAAAGTGATATTCTGCCACATAATAGTGTATGGCCATTTCGACCAGAACGGAGTCTGTATCTCTGATGTATTCTTAATGCTTGATTAATGTTTGACTAGAGCTCTGTGTTGCTGATGCGCTAGAATGAACTGTTTGCCTTTGTCTTAAAATATATCCTGGAATATTTTTATAGCTATCTAGAAAAAGTTGTATAACAGAAAATCAGAAATATGTGTGGGCATTTAAATGGAACACATTATTTATTAGGTTCATATCCCACCATTTCCTTCAAGGAGTTCAGAACACCACACAGAGGGTTTAATTGCAGATTGGAAATGCTTCTTGGCCATGCTCTTGTTGATCCTCTTCTGCTCTAGAATGGCTCTGATGTTCTCAATTTTCTTGGGACGAGATAAAAGATAGCATAGGCCACAGTGATTGCCCCTGGCCCAAATAGGTTCTTTGACCTTCATGGTCAGGCCTATATTGCTTGAGGAAGTTTTGGGGTTTCAAAGAATTTCTGGATTAGACAGAGGCTATGTACTTATCCCTGGAATGGCAAGGTAATTCCAGGGTATAGCCCCAAGAAACTGCCTCCCAAACCCAAAGATTCAATGTGGATTGAGCCAACACATCAAAAAAGTAAGTGTTCTCCTGATCTGGTGTCATGTGTGTTTGAGGGTGAGAGGGGGGAGATTTATTCACATACAGACGGATACGTCTTCTCCCTATTGGTGTCATGTGATCTGGTGTGTTGGGGTGGGAGTGGGAAACTCAGACAGACTGTGGTTCCTTCTTCCTCTTGGAATGTGGAAGATTGGTACCCCTCTGACAAGAGGGAATTGGATGCTAAGGATCTGGCTCTGATCTGCTCCTTTATTTCTCCTCTCTTTGTGTAAAGAAAGGTAGACTGATCTGAATCTACCCTGGGTCTCTCTCCCCACATTTGGGAATGGCTTTTTCAACCTGCTGTGATATCAGAGTTCTGACCCGTGAGGAGAACTGACCCAGGGCTCCTGCCCCATCAATTCTGGGAAAAGGGTGGGATTAATGTGAGATGCACTCACCATTTCCAGGTCTTGGCAACTTTCTTGATTTGGTGACAAAAACTATGTTCCTTAGAGCAGGTTCCACTCTATCCATCCTGAAGTAGTTAGAGGCCTCCAATTCCTGGCAGGCCTTTGCACACCCTCCCACCATTTACAAAAGGCTGCCATGTCCACCATAGACATGGCAGCCTTTCCCTGCCTTATGGAGAAGAGAGGAAAATAGCCCAGCTGCAGAAACAAGGCCTGGATGTAGCTGCTCTGGTCACTATTTCGAAGAGAAAATAAATAGCATATTGCCTGGGAAGGAAGGAGCATGAGGAGCAACAGGTGCTGGAAGTGATCAGAAAAAGAGTGAACAAGAGTAGTGTTTATGGGAGGATATCCAGGGGGAAACCACTGTTCTCTAAAAGGAACATGGTTGCCTGTTTGAAGTTTGCTTAAGATCAAGTAGATGATCCCCAAGACTTCTGGAACAATGTTGTCTGGACAGACAAGTCAACGGTAAAATGTTTTGGCCACAATGAGAAACATTATGCTTGGTGAAAAACTAACAGTGATTCAAACAGAAGAACCTCACCCCAACTGTCAAGCATGGTGGAGGGAATGTGATGGTTTGGGCCTTTGTTGCCCCAGGACCTAGACGGCTTGCCATCATTTACACAACCATGAATTCTGCAGTGTATCAGAAGATTCTAGAGGAGAATGTCAGACCATCTGTCCGAGAGTTGAAGCTCAACCGAAAGTGGGTCATGCAACAAGACAATGATCCTAGACATACAAGCAGTTCTACAAAAAAATGTCTGAAGAAGAAATTCTGTGTTTTCAAATGGCCTAATAGTCAAAGTACGGACCTAAACCCAATCAAAATGTTGTGGTAACACCTGAAGCAAGCTGTTCAGTTAAGGAAGCCCAAGCAGTTACAGGAAATGCTTACAGTTAAGCCATTGTTGCTCAAGGGGGGGTACTAAATCTAAAGGTTCATGTACTTTTTTTACACATGGATACTGAATGTTGAATCAGTTGTAGATGAGTAAATGTTGAAAAAGCATCATGCTTGTGTGTCATTTATTTAATCAAGTTATCTATGGTCCTTTATCTAGAATTATGGTGTTAGATTAAGATCTAATATAATTTTTGGTTGGAAACGTGGTAATCTAAAGGGTTCATAAACTTTTTTTTTGCCACTGTAGGAGAGCTGCAGCTCAACAATGACCGTTTGTCTTGCTATGCAGAGCTGATCTAGGAGGGCTGGGTGGCTCCTCCTCTTAAAGAAGCCACATGGCCCTTCCTACATGTTCCAGAGGGAAGTGCAATCCTTATTTCAAATGGGAAGTTTAGATCAAATGTGTAGGGGAGATTGGTGGAATCCGGTGCCCTAGCCTCAACACAAAAATGTCTTCCACAATATCTGCAAAATGAATCCAATCTCTGAGCAGCCTATGAATTTTCAAAAGAAATGTTTTACTTAGAAATTAGTTATAACGATACTGTGGAGTGCCACAAAGCAGAAAAAGTCCTGGCTTAAAAATTCACCTGTATGCCAAACAGGATTAGGTGACAAACCTTATACCATTGGGAAATTAAACTATATCTTAGTTCCAGGAACCAGATTTTACATCTAAATCAGTCCTTTAAATAAAAAGGCATTAAGTAATTGTATATGCTACAGTTTACGCTTTTATATAATATTAAAGTGGCATACGACTCTGAAGTGACATGGTAGAGTAGAAATGCTCAACTACAAATTCATATTTAAAACCCAGAAGATTAGTCAATTTAAAAATTTCTGATCTGTTACCTTTAAAAAATAATCCTCTGCTTATCACAGACCCAAATAAAGAGCTCTTACTTCTTCTAAGATACATAGGCTTTAGAACAGGAATGTATGAGAATGTAGCTTCTGTTTGCAAAGCATGCTAATATGGCTAGTTCAAAATCCCAAATGTGAACAGGTGTGCTTTTTTGGGGTGGGGAACTGTTTGCAAATTCCTGAATTTACAATCACATTCGAAAAATGAGTATTTTTTTTTTTTTAAAAAAAAGTGCACTCTGAAATGCACATTTTTCAATTGACTCTATGAGGAACTCTGGATTTTAAAATTGGGAAGAAATGTTTTTGTGGCGGACTTGCACAGATAAGTTGCTTTTTTTTTTTTTTTAGCTTGGATGCTGATGATATTCTGTCGTTCTTGGCTTTGCATGCCAAATACCCCTTCCTTGCTACAGCTGAGTGGCAATACTTGCAAATTACATTTGTTAGAATCTATGTTCGACCCTGTTGCTTTTACAGCTTTAGAGTATCCTTCGCTATTAGAAACACTTATTGAGGCTGATCAACCCACAATCCATGTTTCTAAATACTTAGCTTTGGGGAATAACTATGATACACAGGCTCTTAAGAAGGAATGGAATAAGGGAACTGGATTGTCCCATTTTGCCTAATCAACGTATCATTGCTTTGGCCTCTGTATCTGAAGCATCTATGGATCTCCAGTTATGCCTTATTCAGCAAAAGCTCTTGTTCTATGTCTATTGGATCTGATGATGTCTCTTTAACATCATCAGATCCAAAACAGCAGCGCAAAAAATTCGTCAAAAGCTCCTGAAGGAAATAGGAGTAGACTGCAAAGGGGATCACTTGATATAATCAGGTGCTATAACTACCTTAGGGATAATACCTAAACTGTTAAGTTATGCCTTGATTGAAGAAAGCTAACCTATAAATATATAAATATACTAGACAGCCCTTTCTACAGATGATTGAACCTTGATATGTAGGTATGGTAAATTTTAAGTGATATATGTCTTTTTCTCCTCCAGGCTTTGTATTATTGTATTATTGTATATATGCATGGATGCTCCCCTTTTGGCGTATTTGTCAGGCCTTTGGCCAGTACAATAAACTTGATTGATTGATAATAAGAGTTTGTGTAAGTCATCTAATTGCTGGAGGTGTAACACAAATAATGCTTCTTTTAACCATATGTTTTGGCAATGCCCAATAGTTGCCTCTTTTTGGGAGGTGGTTATTATATGGAAAAACCTTGTACTAGAACACTGTGTGATATTTATTGATGTACATGTCCTCTTAAATTATCTACCTGCTTCCTGGAATCTTAGCACACAGTCATAGCAAACGGATTCATATATAAACATATCCACACACATTTCATATGGATTATTGGAAATTGATCTATATAGCTGCATTTTTTATTTTCCTTTTGTTGTTGTTGACATTTTACAAAACTTAAATTTATATTTTAAAAAGAAAAAGAAATGCAAATATATTTTAGAAATCATTTTAAATCATTTTCATACTTTAGCTAATGGGGGAAAGTGGTGTAGTTGCTAGAGTGTTGGACTGGAAGTTGGGAGATCCAGATTCTAGTCCCCACTCAGCCATGGAAGCTCACTGGGTGACTTTGAGCCAGTCACAGACTCTCAGCCCAACCTACCTCACGGGTTAAAATGGAAAGGAGGATTATGAATGCTGCCTTGGATTCCTTGGAGGAAAAAAGGCAGAATATAAATGTATTAATAAATAAGGTAATAAATTTTTAAAAAACAGGTTGGAAATAAAGCAGGAGCAAGCTGAAAAGAGCTTAGAACTGATTATCGGAGAATTTAGGCAAGCTTGAAAATTGCTTGTTCTCCCATCCCTGCTTTACAATGTCTGCAGCAGACTTCTCCAATGTTATGCCCTCCAGATGTTTGGGACTTCAACTCCCATCAGTCCCAGCCGACATGGCCAATGGTCAGGAATTCTGAGAGTTGTAATCCAATAATAGGATATGAAGGGAGTAAGACAAATGAATTGAGGATAGGGGATGCAATCTCTGTATTGTAATGTAGGGCATTGAAGACAGATGGTACTCAGTGCATTCCCATGTTGACTTATTGTTGATTGTTTTATTTGTTAAAAAAATAAAAATATAAAATAAATAAATAAAAAGTTGTAATCCAAAACATCTGGAGGGCACCAGGTTGGGGAAGGGTGGTCTACAGAAAACAGAAGACAAAAAATGTAGGAATGGAGATAACCAGAACCAAACAATTTAGGGTTATGCAGGTTAAAAATAGCACTTTGGATTGTACCCAATGGTGGCTCTAACTAGTAATTGGAAAGCACTCCTAGTTTCACTGATCCCTTTTACCCACCCCGAAAAGCTTCTTCGAAGGGGTTGAGGACCTTTCAGAACAGTGAAGGATATGGCACAGAGTATTGCAGTAGACAGGAGGGATCACTGACAATCAGATGCCTTGCCCTTGCACAAAGCCAACTTTTCATATAAATCCTTGAGTTGTGCTTTGAATGTTATAAGATAGTCAATGCACATGCTATAGCATGGGTGCAATCTGCCTCCAAAAACCAGGCTGTAACATTCTACAACAGATCTAGCTTCTAGGGCTATGTCACATAGAACACCACTGCATTAAGTTGAGTTATTATTATTTATTATTATTTATTTATATAGCACCATCAATGTACATGGTGCTGTACAGAGTAAAACAATAAAATAGCAAAACCCTGCCGCATAGGCTTACATTCTAATAAAATCATAATAAAACAATAAGAAGGGGAAGAGAATGCACCAAACAGGCACAGGGTAGAGTAAAACTAACAGTATAAAAGTCAGAACAAAATCAAGTTTTAAAAGCTTTAGAAAAAAGAAAAGTTTTTAGCTGAGCTTTAAAAACTGCGATTGAACTTGTAGTTCTCAAATGTTCTGGAAGAGCGTTCCAGGCGTAAGGGGCAGCAGAAGAAAATGGATGAAGCCGAGCAAGGGAAGTAGAGACCCTTGGGCAGATGAGAAACATGGCATTAGAGGAGCAAAGAGCACGAGCGGGGCAATAGTGTGAGATGAGAGAGGAAAGATAGGAAGGAGCTAGACAGTGAAAAGCTTTGTAGGTCAACAGGAGAAGTTTATATTGGATTGTGGAGTGAATTGGAAGCCAATGAAGAGATTTCACACCAACGAACTGATGTGAGAAGAAGGAAGGCCAGTGAGAAGAAGGTTGCAGTAGTCCAACCAATAACCAATGCATGAACAAGAGTCTTGGCAGAAGAGACAGACAAAAATGATCGAATCCGGCAATATTATACAGGAAAAGACGACAGGATTTAGCTACTGCCTCAATATGAGGAATAAAGGAGAGCGAGGAATCAAATATCTCAAATATCTTTGGGCTTCAGCAATACTCTTCTGGTTCACGGTCCTGACACATCTTGTTGAAACAGGGTTAAGGCCACTGGCAAAATCAAGGAAGCTCTAAGCAGCAAATCACAGCAGTAAAACTACTCTAAGGCCTTAGCTAGACCTACCTGTTATTGCGTGACGGAGGGGTGAAGATCTCGCAATGTTTTTATTGCGAGATCCCTTTTCTGTTTACACGCGGTGCGTAACGACCTCAGAGGGAGAGGCGTCGTGCCTGCCATTTTAAAAACTATTTTTAAAGAGACCGGAGCGCCCGAGACCGCAGAAAAACCCGGCCTAAAGGGTAGGGCAAGATCCCGGGGCAAGGGAGGGATCCCCTGTGCATTATGTGGACAAACAGGGATGATCCTGGGGATCAACCTGGGATTTCTCCCCTTCTAACTATGGCCTAGAACAGCTTTTAGTCCAAATCAGAACAAGGTTACAATAAGGTTTGGCTGGAAGAAATAAGGTACTAATAAGAAGCTGGGTCACTGCTAACCACTATACCAACAATTTATTCTGTTCTATCTACACATGAATCTATCAGACCTTAATCTACCAGAACTCTAAATACCCCCATTTGGATAGTGCAACTTTCTAGTGTCTGGAGGGGTCCATGGATGAAAATTCGGTTCTAGAAAAGATTTGCATAGATTTAATGTTCTACAAGGCAGCATTATGGAGTAAGTCAATATTTCTGAAATCTCTTATGTTTTGTACCTCAGTCCCAAAGATACCTTGAAATTTAACAGTTTCCTCAGACTGCAAATTCTGGATTTCATTCATCAGCCAAAGAACCAAGGGCTACTGGGAAGCTGCTCCCCCTGCCTCCAAGAAATAACATAATGGCAAAGGAGAAACCAACCTGGCCCCATACATCAGCCAGAGAAGAAACAACTGTAGGGAAGTTGCTTCTTTTCTCCCTGCTAGGAGGAATGCACAGCTTTAAATGCTAGTTCCCTCGGACCACAGACTCTGGCCTTATCCAATGGCCAGAGAACCAAGAACCATTGCACCGCCTGCCACCCAGGAAGAACATCACAGCAAGGGGAAGACCAACCTGACCAAATTCACCAGTCAGAGAAGGTATAGCTGCAGGGTGTTTAGTTTTCGCACTTCCCTGCCAGAAAGAACACCTATAAGAACTTTGAAACTAAGAACTGGTGCCTAGGTTTTGCTTTTTTCCTCTTCCCTCCCAATCCCTTTTCCTTTTGTGTCATGCCTTTTAGATTTTCGATTGTAAGCCTGAGGGTGGGACAGTCTTATTCTTAAACTTTGTAGGCCACTCTAGAAGCCTTTCTTGGCTGAAAGGTGGAGCAAAAATGCTATAAATAAATAAATAAGCAAACTTAAGTGGGTGAATTGTAAACCATAATAGTTCAGTTAATTATCAGAGTTCATTATGGTTACAACTCAGAAAGATATCAAGTAGCAGGCCTCAGTGAGCTTTAGATTCTCTCTAACTGCACAAAAAGTGTAATTGTAAAAGCAATCACTGCATGAGACACTGCCTAGGAATGCTTGACTCAAGCTTAACGTTTTCTCTGTGGCTGAATTTATAGGAATTGGTTTTGAGATAGAACACTATTTACAAAAAAATAGCTTACTTAAGAGCAGCATTTTAGACTACACTTAAGAATTGTGTTTTAAAAGATGACTATATGTAGACATGAAGTCCTTACTACCTGGCAAAAGACCATTTGAAATTCTAGAACATAAACACTTTTATGTACAATGCAACGAATTCTCCAGGATACACACACACCCCGGAAAAGAAAAATATTGCAGTTATTGGTCTTGTAGCTTCACCACTCTTTCTTTATGAATAGCAACACCCATTCTAATCTTTGGCTGCATCTGCCCCTTCTCTAAAATCAGTATTAAAACTCCAAACTTTTTTGGGGGGGAGGGATATTCCTGAGGCCATACTGCCAACCCAAAACACAGAAAGTAGTTACTCACTGCCATCAGGTTCTTCTGACCAGATGGAAGATGTTGATCCTGCTCTGGATGGAATTGCACTCCCCCTCAAGGAGAAAGTTTGGAGTTTGGGGTTTTTCCTGGTGCCACCATCATTGTCACTTGAGGCTCAGGTGGCTACAGTGGCACGGACTGCCTTCTACAAGCTTTGGCTGGTGGTGCAGCTATGCCCCTATCTGGACAGAGATAACCTGGCTTCAGTAGTCTATGCTCTGGTAACATCCAAGTTAAGATTACTGCAATGCTCTCTACATGGGGCTGCCCTTGAAGACTGGTCAGACATTGCAGCTTATGCAAAATGTGGCAGCCAGATTGATAGTAGGGACCTGAAGGTCTAAACATGTAACACCAATTCTGAACTGCTTGCACTGGCTGCCTATGCATGTCCGAGACAAATTCAACATGCTGGTTCTAAGGAGAGAAGTAAAATTTCTGGGAAGTTTGAAGCCATGGGAAAAAATCTAAGTTGCTTTTCCCCTTAAAAAATGGAAATTTGGTGGAAAATTGAAAAATAAGCAATCCTTTTTTCTTTTCTTTTTTTTAGTTTTCTCTACAGATCCAAATTCACTTTACTACTTTAGACAACCGTCCCCAACCTGGTCCTCCAGCTATTGTGGACTTCAGCTCCTATCAGCTTCAGGCAGCATGGCCAAAGGCAAGGAAGCTGGACACTGTAACGCAAAACATATGGAGGGCACCAGGTTGGGGAAGGCTGCTTTAGGAACATAAAGCAGCCTTTATGTTCTAAAGTTATATTATGTGCAATTTGGTTTGCTTATAATATATATATATATATATATATAGAGAGAGAGAGAGAGAGAGAGAGAGAGACTTTTAAAAGTAAACTCAGTAAATTTGTAATTATTGTCTGAATCAAATTAGAAGCTGAAAGAAGCTGCAGGCAGAGAAAAACTGGTGGGTGTACACCATCTCTTCCTGTGTCAATTCCATGCCCATTCCGTAAGAGCCAAGCTACTGAGTTTCTTTTAGTTTTATTCTAGCGGCAGCAGTTAAAAGGTTTTACAGCTGAGGCAGTGTTACCTAGTACTGAGGTCTAATTGAGAACTTTATTGTAAAAACTGTGGCAGTGAGTTCTATAGACTCAAAGTTATTTTTTAAAAAAGAAATATAAGTGGGATAACCCACATGCTGTTCCATCACATTTGGTGACAGAGACAGGATAACCTACAGTGGTTTTTTTCACATGAAGATTTTGGATTAGAACTACATTAATTGATTGCTACAGCATCTAACCAGAGCAAGCCCACAAACACAGGAATCTGTAGTACAAACCCCGAACTGTCAGGCATGCACATTTTGTTCCATATTATGATACGTGACTCTACTCACATATTGGGAATCTGAACATGACTTGGAGCATCCCTTAATGTGTAAGATAGATTAGATAAACAGTTTTAATAAGGAATGGAAGAAATAACTACGCTGGGAATCTTGAGGATTAAAAAAACATTTACCCCCAGGGCTTCATTATTTTCAGACATTTTACATCTCTAGTCTTTCTATAAAAGTCTCATTAATGAGTTTTTAGAAATCATTTGGGGGAGTAAAGGCTGGGTAACAATATATAAACACATATTAAATTCTGAATGAAAATATTTCATAATCCAAATTTATTCAATTTTTCAGGAAAAAACCAAAACAGATCCTTAGAAAAATTGTTTCCCCCCAGAAAGTTTGCAGGGTTGTTTTTGTTTTGGAGGCGTTCACACCTCTAGTTCCAAACTAAAAGCCTTATACAGCTCAGGACCACAATATTGATGGATATGAAACTATCTAATACTACATTTGACATCTGCAACCCCTCAACTATGGAATGCTCTCTCCATGGAAATCTGCCTGGCAGCAACACTGAGAACCACACAGAGAGCTTTGGCTACTGAGTGGTATAGAAATGCTTTTTCACACCCTCAGAAGTCGATATAAAAGAATAATGTTTAAGATGAAATTAAAACTTATTTCCCATTCGTGTGCTTGAAAGACTTTCAATACCCTACAAGAAACCAGAAAAGGCTATATTTAGAAGACTTTATTTTAATAACAAGTTCTATATCTTACCTGTGCAGAATTATTTTTAAATCCAACTTTTCTCCAAGCTTTGATAAAACCAAAACAATCACTGATAAGTCAGTATATCCAAAGCCTAATCAAAAACATTGAATAAAAATAAACTTTTGACATCTGACAAGTTTTCTATTACAGTAGATGAGAAAATTGGCTACATACCAATGTAAAAGTAATGCTACCATCGATCAAAATCTGAACAGTATTTGGTCATCATCACATTCTGTTTTCCATGAAGCATCCAACAAGAGCAGGAATTTTAAATTGTCAACTAGATCAACAAATGAGAACTGCAGCAAAGTCTTGCAGTGTGGACTTCTCGTGTTCTAGTTTCCAGCCACTCCACTTCATTCCCCCTCCCCTTTGGCTCCCCCTATCCTACTCCAACTGTACTTTTATGAATTGTTGTAAACCGCACAAAGAGCTTCAGCTATAGGGCAGTATAGAAATAATAATAATAACAACAACAACATCTGCCAGCCAGTATTACATGCCCACTAAGCATGCTAAGACGTCATTAGATAATTTGGGTTGTCCCCCCAGGTTCCCTCTCGCCATTTCTTAATATTTTTTGCATTTCTGCAAAATTTGGGCTTAACTACTCTGCCAATGATTGGGTTCACATGATATTATAACCCACAGTTATCAGCCTTACCATGACTTGTGAAACCAGTGTGGTTGATTCAGCAGTTTGTTGATCATGTACAAGCTAACCTGACAACCCATGTCTTGTAATAGGATTGTTGAGGATGGCTTTTTGTGATGTCTGAATCTGGCAGTATGGCTTGTCCCATCTACAGAGTTGCCTGGCAAGAGTGGAAAAAAGCCCATGCCACTCCTTGCAATCTTACCAGTACTGCCTCCCTCGCCAGTGATTGCCCCTCCACTGATGCCAAAATGGCACTTTGGAAAGAACGTAACTCAGTTGCCACCTTTTTTACTTCTCCAGTGGTTCAGTAGTACAACAAATGGGAATTACTAGCTCCACCCCCTTTAAAAAAAAAACCTTAAAAACTGTCAGGGAAATTTGCACAAATTTGCTGAAGTGCAGTAACTCCAGTAATTGCTCTGTAAAGGATCTACAATGGGGGAGGGGGCGGGGGAGAGCCAACGACTCCCATCTGTCAATTTTAGTGGGACTTGTGGAAATGTCTAAAGGGGGAGGACACTGACAAGTGTCAGTTCAAGGTATACTAGTGAAAGGATGACATTGCCAAGGTGCTCCTTTTTGGAGTGATTAATTTGCATTCTCCCTTTTTTGGGTGCTTCTGAACTGCGCGCAAATGGGTTCAGACCTTTTCTTAGTATTATTTTTTCCCAGTCTTTCGCAAGTGTGTGCAGATTAGCTTAAGTGCAGTCTTGTCAATTTCCTAATATATTACCTACTCCACTTAAGGGCTTCTTTTGACAGCTACAACATATAATGAACTTGACAAAGCGAGATTGTACATAGCAGAAAGGCAAACCTGTGTACTTGCGGAAGACTGGATGGAAAATATAATAAAAAATTATCCCAATTGCATACTTCCGAAGCACACACAAAAAGTGATGAATGAAGTAAGTGCCCAGAAAGGGACAGTGATCGGAGAGGGGGCTGGTAAAGATTCTCGCTGCAAGGATGAGGATATGAGATGGGTTTCCATACAAAGGACACTGGGATATAGGCAGGAAGCGAGCAACGAACCCATTGCAATTGACTCTCCTGGTAGCTTAGTATGTGTGAACTCACCCAATACCTGTCTTTTGTGAGTGGATTGTGCCACATAGAATACATAAGGACTGGGATTTGGAGAAACTGAGTTTGGTATTAGTGTTTATGATGGGCCTTGTACGTTTCCAGTTATTGGTAGTTTTGCAGGTCCTTTATTACAAATAGTTTTACTAGAAACTAATCAGAAGTCACTGCATGAGACTGCACTGCCAAAGACAGAATTAACATTAAGAAATTTTAATAATCAGCAACAAGTAGCATTGAGTGTCTTCATTATTGACAATGACTGTAACTTAGCCCACAGCAATGCATACTTAAGTCTTATTCAAGTCAATGGAACTCAAGTACACATAATTATGGGTAGGATTGCAAGCATTATCCTTTTACAAAATACTGTTCTCAGATTGAGAGGGAGATAGGATTCTTCAAAGGCATAAACAGTTGAAGGAGTAAAATTCTTTAACATGTCTCCTTAGCCCTATGTATCTTGTATGTGAAACTCATGGCACAGGCAGTCCCTCTTCACTTTTTGAATTGCTCCTTAATCTTCTAGGGGTTGTGAGAACACTAGTAAAAACCATTTCCATAAGCAAGCAGCAGTACAACTGTTTTTGTGAACATACTCTTCCCACAAGATTTTATCCAACCCATGGTGTTCCCCCACCAATATTAGCCTAATAACAACTGCTTGGTGACTGGGCCAAGATCATCTACTGAGCTTCATGGTTGAGAGGGAAAGGAAACAGGTCTCTGTTGCCTATATTAGGGGTGTGCTCCGCTCCGTTATGGATTCACGGATTCAAAGCGGAGTGGGCCGATCCGGACCTTTGAAGCCCAGTTCCAGAGCAGATCAGCTTTTGTGAACCGCCCAGAGAGCTTCGGCTATTGGGCGGTATAAAAATGTAATAAATAAATAAATAAATAAAGCTTCGGAGCAAGGTAAGTGGGGAGGGGAGCTTACCTGGCTCCCCTGTCCGCCGCCATCACAGTCCGTGCAGCGACGGCGGCAGAGCCAGGTAAGTGGGGAAGGGGGGGAGAGCGGCTTACCTGGCGGTGGCGCCGCCACATTCCATGTGGTGATGCCAGGTAAAGGGGGAGGGGGGGCTTACCTTGCTCTGTCGTGGTCTGGGCAGCGGCTTCAACTGCAGCCCAGGCTTCAGGCGGAAACAGGCCACGGTTGAAGCCACTGCCCAGACCACAACGGGGCCAGGTAAGTGGGGGGGAGGGGGGCTTACCTGGCACCGCAGTCCGTGCAACGATGGCGGCAGAGCCAGGTAAGGGGGGGGAGGGGGGCTTACCTGGCTCCGTCGTGGTCCAGGCGGCAGCTTCAACTGTGGCCCAGGCCTGTTGAAGCCGCTGCCCGGTCTGCGATGGATGACGGAGCAAGGTAAGTGGGGGGTGGGGGAGGGGGGCTTACCTGGCTCCACTGTCCGCTGCGGTCCATGCCAGGTAATGGGGGAGGGGGGCTTATTCGGCCCCCATTTTATTCCCCCTTCCCTACTTACCTGCCTATGTGGAGGCAAGTAAGTGGGGAAGGGGGGCAAAATGGGGGCCAAATATCGATCCAGATTGGGTTCCTAAGCAGTTCAGGTAAGAGGTGCACTGCCCTAACCTATATCATCTCTATCCACTAACCACACTGGCACTGGAAGGCAAATCCTTCTCTACTGACCCAAAGCAACTTGCATTCAGTGGTAAATTGCCTCTGAATATGAAGGTTCTATTTAGCCATCCTGACCAACAGGCACTGATAGGCATATCATCTCCCAGTTTTTCAATTCTTATACTATATTAAGGCACTTCTGCAGTCATGCCCATTTCTAGACTACACAAAACCAAATGCTGGTGGTACCATGTAGGTTTGATTATCAGACCTGGGCTCAATGGGGGCTGGGAATGGCTAGCTATTCTCCCTCCCACTTCAGGTATTCATATCATTATTCATCTTGCCTTGCCAACTTATTACTAGCTGGGAGTCTCCCATACTATTTAGATCAAATATTTTACTCCAGCCACCCCCAATCTGGTGCCCTCCAGATGTTTTGACTTCAACTCCCATCAACCCCATCCAGCATGGCCAATGGTCAGAAATGCTGGAACTGTACCCAAACATCAGAAGGGTGCCAGGTTGAGGAAGGCTTTTTTATTCTTTTGAATAGATCTCATTTACATCTGTGCTCTGCTAACGACTCAAAAATGTTAGCCTTTAAGATCCCAGTCTACCAAAACTATTGTTTTCTTATACAATGCACTAATTTGACTACCCTTCTGGAATAAATGACACAAATATGCTAAGGAGCCAGGAGCAGCTCAGTAGGCAGTATCTTCCTCTGTGGAAGTGAAGTCTATCAATACTTTCCCAATTACATAAATAGCTCTAAGTCCCACCTGCCCACAAATCTGAGAAAATTAAGGGGGAAATAAACAAACCTCAGTTAACTATATTTTTTCTTCATTGGCTTTGAAGGGTTCGCCTTACTTTTCAGCTCATTTGCAGAAAATCTTGGAATTCTCAATAGAAAACTCAAGCACTTTGAGACTGTGTGGAGTAGTGACCAAAACTGAGAACCTGTTCAGATCTCACTGCAGCCACAAATTCTTGAGTACTATCATGCAAGCCACCACCATCTGCAGTATGGGGATAATACTGGCAGAGCCCATAGAGATATGTTAGGATTACTGAGATAATGTGAAGTGTTTTGAATGCTTAAAATGCACCATCTACATGCTACATTTGTTACTTGAACAACAAATATATGAAAAGGACTTTTACTAAGCAATAACTAATTAGAACAACATGTACTTTCTTCACTGCAGTGGTCATACCAGTGTGCCATCAATCAGTGACTGGGTTCAGACGATCGCAGCAAGGAATGAAACCATCATGGCTGCTCCCCCTGCCACCCCACATACTGCACACACAACCACTATTTGCATTACTCCCCACAATGTAACACGGATTGGCAGGTTGTCCGAATCTGGCACGCAGTGTGGCAGGGATCGGACCTACCCTATAACCTATGACGCAAAGCAGAGGTTGTAGGGTGGGTACAACTCCACTCCACCATGCAGTGGGTTTAGACAACACACCATGCTGCTGCATGGGGAATAATGCAAATGGCTGTTGCAGGGGCAGCAGCCATAGTGGCTGTTTCCCTCGTTGTCATTGTCCAAACTCGCCCAGTGTGACTCTTATGAGCGAAATATTAGACATGAGCCTAAAAATCTTCTAGTGTTTTAAGGAAACAACATTTTATAAAGCAAAGTTTAATTATATGTAGTGTTGTAGAAGAGTTACAACTTTGAAGCATAAAAAGTTCTCCAATGTGCTATATAAAATTAAGTTTCCTTGGAAAACAGCCCTTTCAAAAATGAATTGTGGTAACAGATGTATGTACAAATAGAAGGGGGGATTTGGAAGGGGGAAACGTTATTATGAAGTGAATCCAATAAGTTATTTCACTAGGTGGATTATGTCATTAGCAGTATATGCTCAAAGTCAAAGTAGTATAATGCTCTCCAGTATAATTAGGAATTCAAGTCCACAAACAAATAGAGGTAGTATAGAAAAACGCTACTGTCAAAATTGACCCCCAAGACCCCAATTATAGTTCTTACAATGTATGATGTAAGCATACCATGCAACATCTAAAACTATAGGAGAACAGCTCAAACCACTTCCAGAACCTGCAACAGAAATAAGGATGAGTGAGAATAGTTTTAATAAGAATGTACAAAGATTCCCAAGTTCCTTTATGCTTTGGAAGCAAAGAACTTACTAAAAAAAAAACAATGGAAGAGAAATGAAACTGATTTACCAAGCTAGACCCAGGGCTTGGAGTGCTGAGCATTTAAATGTCTGCGTTTGTATCTCTACAGATTCAACCATGTTACTGTTCAATTGGGTTGCCGCCTCTTTTTTCTAACAGGTTCCTCAACTTTAACCAGTACATGACAAGACAGGTACACAGTCTTCTCCATGCTGGGAATAGCTTGTACCTTTTGAATTTGTCCAGTGACGATGCGAGGGAATTTCATTTCAGTTTTGTTAAAAATGTAGCAAAAATGGCTAATTTCTTCATATCTGGGATAGAAAGAACTGAAGTTTTAAAAAAACTGAATGCAGGAGAAAGCAAAATGGACAGATTAATCCATCCTTAATAGGATGGTGCAGTAGGCAGGGCTATATTGGCAATTCTAGCCCAACCTAGTATATAGGCACCACTCGCAAATAGATACATGTATAGATATTTGGTCTGCCTTCGTTGAAGTTTATGTATAATTTCTTTTATTTTCTTAAAAGCTGTATTTTCATATATGTATAATATACATGCATACACTTCATATATATTAATTGAAATTTATGCACTCAATCACATTGATATATTATATCCATAACTGAGGTTGCAGTTTTTTTAATTACATTTTTTTTGTCAGCGTTTGCAAGTGAGCACTTACAGCGGTCCAACATGTATAGTCTTACCTGGTCATTTTCCTTATATGTTTCAACTGTCAAAGCAAGCTGCAAAAGGGAGTAGGTAATATACAAGGAAATTGTCAAGATGAGTCTGCATAGTTGTGCACAGTTGTGAAGGACAGGAGGAGTAATAATAATAAGAGAAAAGAGGGATCCAGTAGTGCAATTCAGAAGCACCGAAAATGGTGTGTGGGTGAGCAAATGGAGTAAGGCCAAAGGAGGGAGAACAATTAGTTCCCCCATGGCAATATGATCCTCTCCCTTTTAGGTGTTGAATTGAACTACTCAGTGTACTCCACCTTTTCAACGCTTTCTTAACTCTCCAGTTTCTCCAGAAAGGGGAGATATTAACTCCTCCCACTTTTGTGGCTCATTTGGGAGCATTTAATGCTGCGGTTACTGCATTTCAGTAGATGTGTGCAAATCTCCCTGACAGTTTTAGCACGGTTCTTCAAGAAGGCAGCTGCATGGAACAGAGTAAATGGGGCCATGGGGAGGGGGGGAGGGTAGGTACTGCTGGTGTGGGCATCCTATTTGCTCCTTCCTGTTATTTAAAAAACTGGGGAATGTTTGTGCAGATTTAAGGGCTGGGAAGTAAATGGAAGCAAAATTTGCACAAATTTAAGGGCTGGGAAGTAAACAGAGGGGAAATCTGTGCATTTGCAGTAACTACTCCATTACTGCAGGCACACAATTTCCCCCTTCATTTACTACTCAAAGTTGTTTTTAGATATATGTTGTCTCTACATATACTGTTTGTTTGTGTGTTTTATGTAAATAGTTTTAAAACTTTGCAAGCTGCATTTTAATTTTTTAAAATCTTTGCAAACTGCCCAGAGAGCTTTGGCTATGGGGCAGTATAGAACAACAACAATTTTACTGTTAGAGATTTGTGCAAGTACACTGAAGTGCAGTAACTCCTCTGAGAAGGATCAGCAAAAAGCAAAGGAGGCTTATATCTCCCCTTTCTAGAGTAGACAGCGAGCTGGAGAAGTGTTAAAAAGGTGGAGGACACGGAGAAGTGTCAGTTCAACACCTATAAGCAAGAGGATCACATTGCCAAGAGTGCACTGACTACATTTGCTGTTTCCCCTCATTTTCGGTGCTTCTGAATTGCGCTACTGGGTCCCTCCTTTCTCTGTTATTTCTCTCCTGGTCCTTTGCAACTGTGCACAAATTAGCCTATATGCAACTCGTCTTGTTCGTTTCCTTGCATATTACTTATTCCACTTTGCAGCTCCATTTGACAGCTAAAACATACAAGGAAATTTACCAGGCAAGATTACACATATCAGACAGACATAAGTGCAACAATAATAATTTTAAAATGTTATAACCTCATTTGCACATTTTTGAAATACTGAAAAAATGTGGTGGAACAAAAAGGGGTAGAGATTGGACTGGGGAGGGGTCTGGGACAAGGAGAGTTCTACTGCAAAGACAGCTGGGATACATGCCAAAGCAGGCTGGAGGACTGAGGAGGAAGGAGGGGGAGAACAAGCCATGGTAAATCCAATCATCTGTCAGGCATACCATGGTTTGTTCTGAGAACCAACCAATCCACTGTGGCATATTTGCAGGGTGGCTTAGCATGAAAACCCCCCACCCATAGTATGGACAAGGATCAGGGATTGCCTTCAACAAACTCTCCAAAGATTCCTGAACCCTGAACTTTCCTATGTGGACAGAGCTACAGTTATACTCAACCTTTGCATCTGCACTTTTAAAAAATGAACCTGTCAGCCAAATCATTATAGAGACCATAAATATCAAATTGCCATGGCTGGTGACATTTTAACACAAAGATAGGCAAGCCAATGTACATGGACAGAGGGAAAAACCCACGAAACTCAACCCAGATTTTTATATTAGTCCATCACTTTACAAAAACCATGCATTGTTCCAGGTCACATACAAGTGACCTGAAACAAAATTTTGTAGAATTAAGTGCTCCTGTTCAGTATTCCAGCCAGCCAGCCATGCCCTTGTCCAAGATACTCAATTTCCCTTCCCACAAGTTCAGAGGAAGGATTCCCAGATTTGGGGAGAAGGCATATCAGGCTTTTTTGATAGATCGCTGGATGATGTGTAATACATCAGCAAAGATCTCAAATTCCTAATTAGTTAGCAACAATAGGTGTAAATTAGATTGTTAGAAGTCATAATCTGCAGTAATACCTATGAATTTTTTTATTTCTGCATGCAGCTTATCCCAGTATATAGCTCATGGGGTTCACTAGCTAATTGACTCCGTATCTTGAACTCTTTCCATGTCACATCTGGCTCCAGTTAGTGGATCTTGGGTTTACAGTATAAAACAAAGTAGATCCTGCCAACCTGAAACCTATCTACTTTAAGGCTTTTTGTATTTTGTACTTCTGCAAACTTTGGGATTCCTCTAAGCTTGCTGATACCTTGCCTGTTTCTCAGTTGCTGCACTGTAGTTACAATCCTGTCACCAGCTCACTATTGTACATATTATATATGTGTCTGTATATTAGTCAGGATTGTATATATAATAATCATAAACATAATCATAATAATTTCCCACTTCTCCATCTGGATCGAGGTGGGGAACCAAGAGCAAGGAAAGGTGAAGTCCTTAACAAACAACCATGTAATACTAAACAAAAAGTTAAGGATGTATATACAGTAGAACAACAATATTTAAAGTACAAGAATAAAATTAAGATTAACAGTAATATTGCAATAGAAGTGCAATAGCATATTGCACAGAAACAAATGTCTAACAGAAACAACGTGGAATAAAAAGGCCAAACACGTTTCAACACGAAGTCTTCTTCAGTGGCCAATATTTTAGCATTGGCCACTGATAAAGACTTTGTGTTGAAATGCGTTTGGCCTTTTTATTCCACGCTGTTTCTGTTAGACATTTGTTTCTGCGCAATATGCTATTGCACTTCAAGGTGGGAAACAACATAAAATACAAAAATATTACAAAATACATAGAACTGATTAAAACATATAAAACTAATACATTATTAAAATAACAGCCAGACATCTTAAAATTCGACTGGGTAGGCCTCCCAGAACAGATCAGTCTTTATAGTTTTTAAAAAAATATATATTCAAAAAGACTGTTGAGTTGGCAAATCTCTCCCGGCAGGCCATTCCACAGTCTGGGAGCAGCAGAAGAGAAGGTCCTCTGGGTAACAGTTGTCAATCTAGTTTTAGCTGGCTGAAGTAAATTCTTCCCAGAGGACCTAAGTGTGCAGGGCAGATTGTACTGGAGAAGGCGATCCCGCAGGTAACCTAGACCAAAACCATGTAGGGTTTAAAGGTAATAACCAACACTTTATACTTCACCAGAAACTAATTGGCAGCCAGTGAAGTAATTTTATAATTGGTGTAATACGGTCACCCCTAGGTGTACTGATGACCAACCTGGCTGCCATATTTTGAACTAGTTGAAGTTTCCGGACTAGGCACAAAGGTAGCCCTATGTGCGTGCACTACCGTCTTTAGGTCTTTCAAGTCTAGGAAGGGGTGCAGCTGGCATATCAGTTGAAGCTGATAGTAGGCACTCCTGTACGCTGCATCTTTCTGAGCATTTGGAGCGATGGATCTAGGAGCACCCCCAAGCTGCAAACACAGTATTTCAGGGGGAGTGTAATCCCATCCAGAACTGGTTGACACACTTCCAAACCCAAGTTGAGGCCTTTGACAGTAAGCACCTCTGTCTTGTCTGGATTCAACTTCAGTTTGTTTTTCCTTATCCATCCCATTACCGCCTCCAAGCATTCAATTCAGAGGAGACACACTATCCTTAGCTGATGCTGTTGTCGAAGGCACAGAGAAGTATATTTGGCGGGTGTCGTCGGCATACTGATAGCATCCCGCCCCATGCCTCCGGATGTAAACCGCCCAGAGAACTTTGGCTGTGGGGCAGTATATAAATGTAATAAATAAATAAATGATCTTTCCCAGCGGTTTCATGTAGATATTAAACAGCATTGGGGATAGGATGGCGCCTTGTGGTACACCATATGACAGCTCCTTCTTTGAGGAGCAGCTATCCCCAAGCATCACCATCTGGAACCTCCCTGAGAGACAGGACCAGAACCACTGAAGCACAGTGCCCCTGATTCCCAAACCTCCCAGGCATTCCAGAAGGATACCATGGTCGATGGTATCGAAAGCTGCTGAGAGGTCTAAAAGCACCAGCAGCGACACACTCCCCTGTCAATACTCAAGCGGAGATCATCCACTGAAGCAACTATAGCTGCCTCAACTCCATATCCTGCCCTGAAACTGGTTTGAAATGGGTCTAGAAAATCTGTATCATCCAAATCTGCCTGGAGTTGGAAGGCAACTGCCCTCTATACACACACACACAAAACAAACAGGATTTTTCACTATCCAGGCTTAGAAAAACATAATCACCTGAACAATTCCAAGATGTGCAGTTATTATTTAACACATCCCTAAATTAACCGAAGTGCAAACTATTAGCTTCATTCCATGGAAACTTTACTCAGTGTAACCAAACAGGCCTCACTGGCTTCATTTCTGCGCCAGCCTGAAAGTCCAGCTATGCAAGACTCTACAAACCAGCAGCTGTGTGATCCTTTTGGGCAGATTGTTAACAAGAGGAGATGATGCACACAGTAAACAGGCTTTCATTTCCAGTTTCAGAAAATAGATCAAAAACAGGGATTCCAAACTGAGATGCTGTTAGATTTCGTCGGTGGATCCTTATAAGATAAAGCAATTGTTTAGCCAACATAGCAAACCGTAATATTTAAGGATAAAGATGTAAAATTTAACAATTGTTAACTCAGCCTGCATATTTTTTCATTGAAGGAAACGGGGTTCTACACACAAATGCTACATATATGGTTTCAAATATGCCCTTCAATTTGGACTATAAATAAAACTTTCACAAGTCCTAATACCATAACTGAAATTTCTACTAAGTCATTATACAGCTGTATATAAAAAAGAATATAACTAAAAAAAAACCCGCCACAAATTGTACTATTAACTGCTAGCTGAAAAGCAAGGAAAAATTACTCCTCTTTTTCAGAAGTTATATTGACTGATAAAATATATGACTATTAGATCTAAGTAAGCGCTATTGTTCTAGCTCTCATAAAACAGGTTTACTGAGAAGTAAGTTCTTTCCACAGTAAATATTAGGAGCTAATTCTTGACTGAGTAAGGTGTTTACACTTCCAACTGCATGAAATGTTTTTAAGTTAGAGACAAAACTATTTACAAGCTAAATCAGTATATCAAGTCAAAGTCTACATCTGCACATTTGTGTGTGTTGAGAAACGATTTAAGATATATAAATGCCTATCAAAAACAATTACGATGGGCAATAATTTGAATCAGAGAGAAAAGCCAAGCCATGGCCACCAGATTTTAAAATACAGATTATACAGATCGTTGATTATTACAACAATCTTTCTGACCTCCACTAAAAGAATGTGACAAGGCAACCATGGCTAGATAGGATGTCTGACAACATAAAGACCTGGAATGTTCCATCAGTCTATTTCCACCTCCTCCCCATCGTTGAATAGCATATATTTATCACACTACCAAAACAAACGAACAAACACATTTTAATCTGTGATCGTTTAATAGCTGCATCCTTGTTAACTATCCTGTACCTGTATCCTTAAATACACTTTACAGTAAGTAAGTTCACTAGAATTACATTGTACTCAGAAGTAATGGAGGGCTGCAATCCTAAACCAACTGTTTAAAAGTAATTTCCATGTAAATGCATTTAGCATTTTAGAACTGGTTAAAGTAAAATAACCAGTTCTAAAAGCTGGGCCTTAAAATCAGCCAAGGTCTGTCTCAAAGCCATTTTAGCTTTTCGGCAATATTCCTACAAGTCCCGTACCAATGGCTGCATTCGGAAATCACGATAGCTCGTGATGGGTTAATAAACTACTCACAAAGTGAGAAGGGCAGTTTTTATCCCAAACCCAATCCAGAAGGCAAATCGGAATAGATTGAAATAATCAGTGTCCCTTCAAGGCTGCCTGGAGTTGATGACCTACCACCATTCCAGGATATTGCTTAACAATAGTACATTAGAGACTGGGCAACAATTTTCCAAGACTATAGAATCTAAACCTATCTTTTTTTTAGAAGTGACTTCACCATTGCTTCTCTTAAAGTAGTTGGGACGATCCCATCCCAGGCATTCATCACTTCTGATACCCACACAGTCAAGCCTGGCCCTGGCAGATTTCACAAGTGGCAAGGATCCAAAGAGCAGGTGGTTGGCCTAAACCCTTCAAGCTAGTTCTCCACGTCCTCATTGACTAGAACAAAGTAGGCAGACAGGTTTACTTATTGAGAAATCAGATGAAACAGATTAGTTCCTGTTCCTGTGCCTTTCCCTTATATTTCTCTAAGGAAAAGGGCCAATACAGAAGTTTTTTCCACCCAGAGAAAGCTCAGAAGGAGAAGTTCTAGAGTAGCCCAGAAGGGGCCAGGCTCCCACAGCCTCTTCAATGCGAATACAGCACTGTTTACAGTCATCTTAAGAAACATATTAGCTATATGCTCCAATACACTGCCTCTGAAGTATTTTAAAGTTACAAGATGACCAGGTATTACTACCAGGAAGTTAGCTTTGTAGCTATTTACTACTTAAAAATAGTAATTAATTGAGCATTTTTGTTGGACTTAGGAACACAGGAAACTGCCTTATAAACCAAGTCAGACTATTTGTCCACCTAGCCCACTACTGTCTATTCTGATTAACACCATCTCTTTATGGTCTCATGCAGACAGATCCCCATTATCTGCTACCTAAGGTGCCAGGGACTGAACCTGGGATTTTCTGCATTCAAAGCATGTGTTCTACCACTGAGTCATAGTCTCGCTCTAAAGCTGTACACGTGGGAATACTCAGTTGTCAAAGGAAGTTTATTTTTTTTTGAAAAGGCAAAGTAGGCATTTATCATAATCAACATACAACCATATTGTAACACCCAACACATCCACAATCCACCCATCAAAAGTGCAATAATTACAAGTATGTATTCACTGTTTTCCTAAATGCTCAATGCATTTCATTTACATGTCTCAGCAACACTGACAACTACTTTGGAAGGCAGGCCAAAATATGAAAGATATTGAGTTGTCTAAGGTTACTTTGAGAATTCATAGTTGAATCTGGGACTTCTTCATTCATCACTCAAGCTGTTAGCCACACTATTTTTCACATTAATGAATTATTCATTATTTTATTTATGTTACCAAATAAAATGTTATGATTGGGAACATTACAATAAAACAATATTTAAAATATCAGATTAAAATGTAGAGAACCAGTAATAAAAATCAAGTAAAAGCTTGGCAAAATAAAAAGGTGTATAAGGTATGCTTAAAATCAAAGAGGGGACCAAATGAAGTTCTTCGATAACAGAGCTCCAGTGATGTGTGGACACCACAGAAAGGCCCTGTCCCAGGTCTCCCTAAGTTGATCTTTGTCAATGGAGAGCAGGACCTCACATTATACAACCACCTAGGAGTATTGCATTTTCACAGGTACACAACATTGTGATTTGAATGCAACTTCCCTGCAACAAAAGGGGAACCTTGAGGAAAACATGACTGGCTGCTCATAAAAAAATAACTACCAACTATGTAACTGACACATGAATTTTTTTACTGTTGCTTCTAGGATTCTGACCAAATAATACCACTCATTCAGGCTTTTCTTATGATAAGCAGAATTAAATATTTAGAATTGAAACACACTTGTAACACACAGAATAATCAAAATATGGAGAGTTAAGAGTCTGGCAAAAGGTGTAACAGGATCAGATGTTCCCAAATATTTCAATCAAGTAGATACCAGCTTTAGCTTCATGTAGGTATATCAGGTAATAAACATGACTAAAAACATGCTTAAAAGTATTTATTTTGTACCAAGTCTTATAGTAAACCAATAATTTTCATTTTGAATCTGAGAGAACACTATCATGACAAAAATAAAATAGAAAGAAAACTAAGGCCAGATCTACACCAAGCAGGATACAGCACTATGAAAGCGGTATATTGTATGTGTCAATGGGCCCCAACAGTTGTCAGTGCACTTCAATACCACTATAAAACAGTAGTGTGGCTTCTGCCTTTTATATACCACTTTCATAGTACAATATCCTGCTTGGTGTAGATCTGGCCTAAGATGCTTTCCTCAACATCTAGTTATCCTTAGAAATATCTTAACACCAGCAAATCCACCAAAGTGCTAATTCTTCAGCTGACTCCAATATGAAAAGTTACCTAATTTTTTTTTAATGGTGCACCTCATTTCACTTTTCTTTTATCATGAAGATTCCTCAAAAATAGAAAATGAGACATCAAACTCACAAAACAATGTCAATGCTAGGCAGTTTTCATTCCCCACCACCACGATTAATTTTATTATCCCCCACCCACCCAAGTATAGAATTACACAAGTCATAAAAGGAGACAACTTGAGCTGCCATTTTCAAACACTCTACCAAACTGCTCCATCCAAACAGACAGCAATGGTAGTTTAGCAACCGTTTGCAACTTCAGTTTTATGCAAGCTTTGAACATCGATTTAAAAGCAGTTGCATAATGAACATTAGAAGGCCAAAAATCTCCCTCACTGATCCTCGTTATTCCAAGTGGGTGGGGAAAGATTTACAGAGAAACTGAGCATTACCTGAGTGTCACTTACATCGTTGCTAACGAGCTGGTTATTATGCAGCAGAGCACAGGAAGGCACCTGGCGTACAAATACACAGAGACACCACAGGGCAGAGAGATGTGGAGGAAAAACACACACACACACACACACGGTCTCTTCCTTGTCTACCTTCCTAGTAGGCAAGTGGTCATATAGATCTTGTGCCAGAATTAGGGTAACGATAAAACCGGGTTAGGTGCAGAAACAATCACCCGGTTAAGCAATGTTTAATCGTGGTGACCGGAGCGGGAGGAGAAGGGGGAGGCAGAGAAGCATCAGGTCACTTCTCCCACCGTGTAAAAGCGCGTGGGCGCCACGATTAATTCACTTGTCATGTCACTCCGTCCCAACGCCATGGAGCTGGTCCCTCTGTTCCCCGACCCTGCCTCTGCCAGACACAGCGGCCGCAGCAGCAGCAGCAGCTCAGGTGGGAAAGGAGCCGAGCATCTCTCCCCCCACCTCTTCCTCCCTCCCGTTGGGGAGGAGGCTTTGCAGCCGATTGCTGCTGCTGCTGCCGCTTTGGCCGCGGCCGCCTCCCTCTTCCACCCACTCCCCCCACCCCAATCCGGTTGATTTGCCTCCCCCCAACTTACTTGCCGATCACCTCGCAGAGCTCATACACATCCTCGAACAGCACGTCGTCGTCGGCCATGGTCCAGATGGGGGGGAATTAGCCACACAGGCGGCCAAGGCGGGAGGGGGGCGCGGGCACGATCCCCTCCGCGCTCCCCACACAACGCGCCGCCGCCGCCGCCAATCGCCACCACGTTAAATCCCAGTCGCCTCACAGCGAACAGACCAAATCCGCCCCGGAAGGTTCCAGTGGCCACGCCGGGGCTCCTTCCAGCTGCTACCGCTGCCGCTCCTTGCTCCTTCCTCCTGTGGGCCTCAGCCTCCCCGCGTGTCGCTCTTACTCCCTCCGGTTCCTCCTGCTGCCGCCGCCAGGTCCTCACCTTTCCCCACCCCACCCCCGTCACGACCCTTCCCCCCCACCCCCACGGCCCCGGAGACTAATCCCAGCAGGCAACGGCTATCCGGCTAGCGGGGTGGGGTGGAGCAGGGACCATGGAGGGGATGGATACGGAGATGAACCGGCGGAAGGCAGAGCCGCCTCATTCGCTCCCCTCCCCCACTTGTGCACACTCACACACGAAGGGGCCGGCGCGAGAGCGCGCGGAGGGGAGGAGGGAGACAGGCGCGGCTCCGACCACGCGACAGCAGCGGCAACGTTAAGCTGTTTAATGGAGGGCGGGCGCGAGCGCGCCGCCGCGACACCTTTCTAATCAGTCACGCAACCGCCCAGAGCCAACGCGCGTACCCTCCGTTAGAGCGCGCGCGCGCACGGCGGGGGTCGCTTCCCCCTCTCTGCTCACCCCTCCTCCCTCTCCCGCACAAAGCCACGCCCACAACCCCCTTCGGGCGCAAAGAAGTGGCTCTGCGCAGACGCAGGTTTGTTGACGTCATAGAAAAGCGAAGGGAAAACGAGGCGGAGTGTTGTAAAGCTCTTGTATGAAGCGTCGTGGACTTTCATTGTAGTGGCGCTCTTGTCAGAGCTCGGAGACGACAGCGAGGCTGCGAAACTCGAGTGAAGATGCGAGAGCGGTTTCCTGGTGTGGTGTGTAGGAAGGGAGCATAATGACTGTGTAGGAATAGCTACGCTCCTCCTTAGCGTTGCTTTCTGTCATCGGCGACTGTAGCTTTTGTGTGAACAAGAAGTGTTTGTTTACGTGAGAAGGGGCTGGGAAAGGAAAGGTAATGTCGCTGGGTGTGCCTCTTTGTCACAGATACACGACTGTAGCAGACTTCTTTGATACTTGCTATTTTATTGAAATGGAAGGGTGGTTTTTGTTTGCTTGTTCCCCACCCCTAGAACTTAGTGTAGTCGTTTCCAAATGGCGGGAGTCTACTAGCTGCATCAGCAAGCTGACAGGAATGCAAAGCGAGGATTTCGGTTAAAAAGACTGGAAGAAGAAATGCTTCCTCCATTGCCACCAGTACAAAGCTTTCCTTTACCCACTCATCATCCTACTCTAGTTTGGACTACCTATAACGTAGCAGGACATCCTTGGTTCAATCATTGGAATCTACCTTTTCTGGATTCTCTGATCACTGGATTCTCAAAAAAGTTGCTGCCAATCAGAGTCATTGGATAATGCTATGCTAGGTGGACCAATTCAGTATAAGGCAGCTTCTGGTATCACATGAGCGCCAAAGCAAAATGAAGAAAGTTATATATGTTAAACTATTCCAGAGTACACACAGGCACTGCTATTGAAAGGTCTGTCTTTATGCCCAGGATTGCTAATGGTTACAAGGTCCAAACTACAGATAACTGCAAGCAAATTACAGGAATGGTTGTATTCTTGTATTGTAGCTGTCTGTGCTTTTAGGAAATTTGGAACTGCAAAATAATAGAGTTTAAATGGAATGTTGATCTTCAAGCTAAGCTCTCCCTTTGCTGGCTTTGCCTGGAGCAGTGGTGGCGGCTGACCAATCTGAGTGGTGCAGTGGTTCCCAGGTCAGAGGTGGAATCATAAATCATAGATCCATGTCGTACTGCTCTAACAGGAAGTTTTTCCTGATGTCCAGCTGGAATCTGGCATCCAAGGGGTCAACAGAGGCTCAGCTGTCTTTTGACGCTTAACAGCCATCAACCCATACCACAGAAAGAGGAGACACACACAGTACAGCAAATAAATCTATTTTATTAATACCTACTCTGAAGCCAGAAGGATGGGATTACTTGGTTTTAAGCATCGCCACCAAGTTCTGAGCATCCAAAAATACATCCCCCTCAATGTCTTTAAAAAATCCAGTGTATGCATGGAATAAGCATCCAAAATCTACCTGTTTCCCTATCCTAAAAATAAAATAATGCCTGAGCAACCACAACAAAGAAATGGGGGGAAAAAGCCAGAAAAGAGATCAATGCTGCAGTCCTGAACAGACTTACGTGAGAGTAAGCCCCAGATATAAATAAGATTGCACAGTTAGGATTATTTTGAAGAATTATTTGCAAGTCAGCTAAAATAGAAATTAAGTGGAACATACTTTACAAACAAGGATGGGATCAGACTGAAAGTCTAGCAGAAGTAACTTGATCCAAACTACAGCATTCCATCCAAACTACAGCATTCCACCCCCTCTAAGGCACCTAACTGTAAACTCAGCAACTTAGAAACTATACAGCAACTACAATTTCCATAAGAATTGTTACATTTATAACTAAGGAAATTTGCTTCCAGAATAATAGTTACTGTTTTAAAGGGAAAGATAAAACAATTTTGCATGATAAAAAAGGCAAAGAAAAAGGTAAAAAGTATTAACCATATCAACTCAGACAAAAACATTATTTCTTAACAAGCTCTTTCATATAATCATTTAATTTTTCACTAGAAAACAGCTTCCAAATTCCCAAAAAGTTGTTCTCATGTATAGGATTAGGAACTCACTACAAATCTTACTAGAAGCCACAAAGAGAACACTCCTCTACCAGCAACATTTTTAAAAAATGTAAGTAAACATCCAAACCAATAAGAGAAATCATGCTGTTTAAAGCCAACAAAAAATGTAGCAGCAACAGCAAGGAAGCAATACCACCATCCCCTTAGCAAGTTAAGAACTAGGTTACCTGTAGGATTGGGCTGCCCTTCTGACTCCTCCCTCCTCAAAGGAAAATAAAGGCCACCAGTTTAAATTAAGCATCCACGAGCACAGATACAGCACAACACACTCCTCCTTTTTCTAAGAGCATGCAAACCCAAACTCAGGGCTAAACTACATGCTAAATGGATAGTGTCTAGGAAGGAGACTCTAAATGTTTGTTTTACTCTTGTGTAAATATGCTGGGCCAAATCTAGATTGAGATCACTGTGCACAAGTGGGGGAAGTAATTCTACCTTCCCAGCCAGCTGCTTCCTCCCCCTCCCATTTATTTCTCTCACACACCACACATGGGAGCGAGCAAATACTCTACTGCCCATCAGCAAACCCTTATTCATATCCCCCAATTCACAACACACACACATCTCAAGTTATTCACACACACATTCACATACCTCTACCTGAGCTAGCTTCTCTTGTAACTGAGAGGCCCACCTAAAAGCCTCTCTTCTGAGGCAGCTGCTTCCTACAGAGCCTGGTTCCCTTCTGTCTTGCCTCCCCTACAAGCCCACCCTTCCACAAGCCTCCTATTGGCCAGCTTGGCTCAGCAAACTAGCCATTGAATCAGGCAGTATATTCAAATCTGTTGAGCTTGGGCAACCTCAACATTCACCAGAATAACCCCCTCCTTTGCAAAACAAGGACTCTTCAGTGATTGGTTGGTCTGGCAAAGAGCCTGACCTGAGAAACATATTTTAAACATATCTGGTTAGTAGAAGGGGGTCTCTCTTTGCCTTTGCCCAGGTGTAGTTAGCAGAATAAGGCTGCTTTTGATAGACCAGGAGTTTCTTCCTTGCTTGGAGTTGCAATGTAACAGCCACTGATACAACAGCCACTACCCCTGGTGCAGCAGCCAGTGCAGTGCACAAACTTGATTTTAATTTTTAACATTTTGTTCAAGGATGATTGGTGTGGGGGCAGGCAACGACCCCTCCAGCCCTATGGTTGGCACTTTCCCTAGCATGGAGGACAGTGACCACCACCATATCCACCTTCCCGTGTAACATACTGAGGTGTCTGAATTGGATATAACTTCTCTGTGATTTATGCATTTCAGTCTTTCTCTACCTGGTGGCTGTATCCAAGTCCCATCAGCACCAGCCTTTACGGCCAATGATCAGGAATGCTGGGAGTTGTTCAAATCCTTTTGAAGGGAACCAGGTTGGAGAAGCTTGCACTAAATCCATGCACCCAGGGCATAAGGATGGGGGGAGGGGTTGTGATTGACCCTTGAGGATGGGATTTCTTTTGAAAAACTTTAAGTATGAGCCTGAAACTCCAAGGAAATATATTGTTTGGAATATTTTTTAGCAGAAGTTAAGATTTTACAGAAAATTCAAGATACCATGGGAGCTCTTCGCAACTGAAAATTGCTACAATTATATACTGTGGTATGTATAGTACTCTAAATCAGATCTAGAGTTAAAGTAACTGCTTTTGTAGCCCAAGATTTAGAATTTTTAATTCAATGCTAAGATTAACTTGGGCCTTAGCTAGACCTAAGATTTATCCCGGGATCATCCCAGGGTTGTCCCTGCCTGCCACGGGATCCCCTGTGTGTCATTTACATGAACAGGGATGACCCTGGGACGATCCCAGGATAAATCTTAGGTCTTGGTTATTTTAACTAGAAGAAAAGGTAACTGGGTGGTAGGAGGTCAAGGTCAACCCAAGAACTATCTTGATGTTATATTGTTGATTAGAGACTGTCCATATCAGTATAGATTATCTAAAAGATCTGGGTTGTCATAAAGATGGTTTGCAACTTCAGTGATATGACATTTGAACCACTGCAGTGTTGATATCTGTTCCTAGAGATAATACAGTGGATGAGGGATGTTGTAGCTATTGACAAGATGGACTTCTGTCATGTAGGGGAGGGACTAGATCTCAGTAGTATGACATATCCTATGCTTACAGCAGGTCCCAGGTTCATTGCTTAGCTTTAAAAGAGGCCTGTGAGAAGGCAGCACTACTGGGTTGCAGCCTGACTTAAGGTGGCTTGTTTGTTGCCTGGTTATATGATATAATTTATTTTACAGGTTGGTATGTTTATATATGGTAATGTTGTCAATTATATATAGTGAGTTAAGGAGGGAGGGGGAGAGAGTGAATGGAATGTTGGTGTGCCGGTGACTGATTGGTGGAGAGCATAGGGGTGACAGTGTTTTTTTTTAAAAAAAGAAGTGTGAGTGGTCAAGGAGTTAGTTAGTGTCAGAGAGTGCAGGGTTAGAGATTGAGGGAAGAGTTAAGAATAGGCTAGGTATTATTAAAAAAAGAAAATAACTTCAGGGTGAGTTTTTTTAAACACACACAAACACATCTTGTTTACCGTTTAAAAGTGTTAATAAATAATCATTTTTGTTCATCAATCTATGTATTGCATCTATCATTCAAGATACTCAAAGTGAGACAAAAGGTATATTATGGGGTCAAAGAATAGCAGGGAAAGCAGTATTTCCTTGAACTGGGCTTTAAGTGTATAAGGGATAAAGTCTGAAGTGAAAGGATAAACTTCCTCTTATATACAAAACACGCATCCATAGCCTCTGGGAAGGGATCTCTGGAGAGGGATACCACAGCTTGCAACAGCAGCACTACCACCTTACAAATATATGGTAACGATTAAGAAGTAGGCCCCAAGATGCATGTTTGAGTTACAAAGAGATCCCATATCTAAACAGTGGAAGGCTGCTGGAGTAGAGAATATTGGTCTAGATGGACAAATATTCTGAGCTGACAGAAGGTTATTTCCTGTGTTCATATTATCTCTGGTAAGCGACAGCTCATGTAATAGACATAAGCAACCAAGAATTTCAGGTTTGCTCTGTTCATATCTATCTTAAAAATAGTATCAACACCCAAAAAATGTATTCATACCCACTGGCTCCAATCCAGACAACTGATTGCAACAGAAGACTGCTGTACTTGAGAAGCTTCCCTCCCCAAGATGTAATCTGCAGTATCAGAAAACACCACTGGGTATGGGGTGGAGCATAGAGGTCACACCCAGACTGAGTCTGAGTCTTCATGCCCTAACAGATGCTGGGTGCCAGGAGAGGCTGGCAGCACAGTTTACCTGTTATGTGTTGAGTGACTTCAAGTGGATAGCACTGGCTAGGTTTGGGTAATTGTGCTTGAAAGCTATCTAAGACTAACTGCCCTATCTAAAAAAGCGGAGTTGGGCAAAGACACCATCACACAGCTGCTCCTGAAATGCCTGAACTAATCCCTCCCACCACAGCATCCTTCCCTTAATTTAAATATTCTAGAATTCTGGTTTTCAGTCTATCCTCTCTTCTCTCTCTCCTTCATTTTTTGCCGTGGGATCACTTCTTAATAGTTTGAATCTTTTAATTGTCAAGTTTTATAATGGAATTGCATGTTATGAACAGCTAAACATGGGATACAAATCTAAAAAATCGCACATATTACCATGTATAACTATAATGCTTTCTTGAGCAATTGTCTGCCTTGATATGGAGGTACTAGATTAACTGCACACGGCTCATTGTTTCTACATCCATGCTAATAGTCATCCATTGAGTAGACTATTAACACAGGGTTCACTATTGCTGTTGCGCCCCCCCCCCCCGCCCTCCCCACAGAATGGCGGCACTTGTTCCCATTTTCCATACTAGGATGCCATAGAGAAAGATTTATCTTTATGTAAAATATACATCAACAGCAATAGCAACAGCAACAGCAATAGTCAACCTTGTGTTAATTGTCTACTCAATGGATGACTATTAGCATGTCGCATTGGGGGTAATAGTTGTCCGAACGCGGCTGATGTGGGGTTATTATTATTATTATTATTTATTTATATAGCACCATCAATGTACATGGTGCTGTACAGAGTAAAACAGTAAATAGCAAGACCCTGCCGCATAGGCTTACATTCTAATAAAACCATAATAAAACAATAAGGAGGGGAAGAGAATGCAAACAGGCACAGGGTAGGGTAAACAGGCACTGGGTAGGGTAAAACTAACAGTATAAAGTCAGATGGCTTTAAAAGGGGTTTAGATGAATTCACAGGGATACGGCTATCAATGGCTACTAGTCTGAGAAGACACCTGCTCAGCCATCCCTCCTGCTCCCTTCCAGCAACTGTCACCTGGCAGCAGCCATTCCACCAGGCTGCAGGAGACAGAGAAGGGGAGCTCTGCTGAGAAGACACCTGCTCAGCCATCTCTCCTGCTCCCTTCCAGCAACTGTCACCTGGCAGCAGCCATTCCACCAGGCTGCAGGAGACAGAGAAGGGGAGCTCTGCTGAGAAGACACCTGCTCAGCCATCTCTCCTGCTCCCTTCCAGCAACTGTCACCTGGCAGCAGCCATTCCACCAGGCTGCAGGAGACAGAGAAGGGGAGCTCTGCTGAGAAGACACCTGCTCAGCCATCTCTCCTGCTCCCTTCCAGCAACTGTCATCTGGCAGCAGCCATTCCACCAGGCTGCAGGAGACAGAGAAGGGGAGCTCTGCTGAGAAGACACCTGCTCAGCCATCCCTCCTGCTCCCTTCCAGCAACGGTCACCTGGCAGCAGCCATTCCACCAGGCTGCAGGAGACAGAGAAGGGGAGCTCTGCTGAGAAGACACCTGCTCAGCCATCCCTCCTGCTCCCTTCCAGCAACTGTCACCTGGCAGCAGCCATTCCACCAGGCTGCAGGAGACAGAGAAGGGGAGCTCTGCTGAGAAGACACCTGCTCAGCCATCCCTCCTGCTCCCTTCCAGCAACGGTCACCTGGCAGCAGCCATTCCACCAGGCTGCAGGAGACAGAGAAGGGGAGCTCTGCTGAGAAGACACCTGCTCAGCCATCCCTCCTGCTCCCTTCCAGCAACTGTCACCTGGCAGCAGCCATTCCACCAGGCTGCAGGAGACAGAGAAGGGGAGCTCTGCTGAGAAGACACCTGCTCAGCCATCCCTCCTGCTCCCTTCCAGCAACGGTCACCTGGCAGCAGCCATTCCACCAGGCTGCAGGAGACAGAGAAGGGGAGCTCTGCTGAGAAGACACCTGCTCAGCCATCCCTCCTGCTCCCTTCCAGCAACTGTCACCTGGCAGCAGCCATTCCACCAGGCTGCAGGAGACAGAGAAGGGGAGCTCTGCTGAGAAGACACCTGCTCAGCCATCCCTCCTGCTCCCTTCCAGCAACTGTCACCTGGCAGCAGCCATTCAATTCCCCCCACCCCCCGGTCAAATTGAGCTAAATAATCTGTTAATTTCCCCTATTAATTGTGTATTGTTGTTAATTTGCTATTGTGAAGTTATTGTAGATGTATAATGTATAATGGAAAGGAGGCGACAATTCAAGTTGTGCAGGGCAGAGGGAGATATGGTGATGGCAGGGTGAAGTGCCATTACAGGGGAAGGAGAGATAGATATTTAACACCCATCTTTCCTTCCGGTCGCCCTGCCACCCTGGGGAACTTGGAGAATGAACCAAGCCAACCACGGACCCTCTCCTTGCTCCTTTGCAATGCCAGGTCAGTTAAAAACAAGACAAATATAATTTATGATCTCCTCACAGATGAGGAGGCCGACCTGGCATGTTTCACAGAGACCTGGCTGGGAGATGACAGTGGCCCAACATGGGCCCAGGCCCTCCCAGCTGGGTACTGTGTTATCGAGCAGGTGAGGAAAAGTGGACGGGGGGGCGGAGTAGCTGTGGTCTATAAGGATAATCTCAACCTGACCAGACTTCCTGTCCGGGAATTGAATCACATAGAGTGTGTGTACCTGAGTCTAAAGACCAGGGATAGACTGGGGATTCTGTTAGTGTACCGGCCACCCCGCTGCCTATCAGACTCCCTGGCTGAGCTTACGGAACTAGTGTCGGAGTTGGTGTTGGAGTCGCCCAGGCTTTTGGTCCTGGGCGACTTCAACATCCCTTTCGGGAGTGGTTTATCAGGTGCAGCTCGGGAGTTCATGGCATCCATGACAAACATGGGCCTATCCCAATTGGTCTCTGGACCCACACATTCAGCAGGTCACACCCTCGATGCTGTTTTCAGTTCCGAACAGACAGATCTGTGGGCGGAGGTGGTAAATACCTCTGCGTTGTCGTGGACAGACCATTTTCTGGTCAGGGTTAATATCATGGCTACCATCCGCCCCTGCAGGGGTGGCGGACCTATTAAGATGGTCCGCCCTCGAAGGCTGATGGATCCTCTTGGATTCCAGAAAGCCTTAGAGGGTACTATGGCTGGTATTGTCGACGATCCTGTTGAAGCCCTGGTCAATAGATGGAATCAAGACCTAACTAGGGCTATCGACACGATTGCCCCCAAACGTCCTCTCCGACCTGCTTCCAATCGGGCACCTTGGTACACAGAAGATCTCAGGAAGTTGAAGCGGGAAGGTCGACGACTGGAGCGCCGATGGAGGAAAACTCGTCTCATATCCGACAAGGCACGTCATAGAGAACATCTTTGTTCCTATGGGGTGGCAATACGTGCAGCGAAGAAAGCTTTCTTCTCTGACCGCATTGCGTCTGCGAATTCACGTCCAGCAGAACTGTTTAGGGTGGTGAGGGGTCTAACTCGGGCACCTCCTCCCCTGAACCCAGTTTTAGAGCCTTCGGTAGTTCGCTGTGATGCATTTAATGATCATTTCACAGATAAAATCTCTCGGATAAGAGCCAATTTAGATGCCGTCGTTATAACAGAAGCTGAAGCTGAAGTGTCCAGCAACTTTGTGAGTAGGATTACACTGGATCAGTTTCAGTTGGTGAGTACTGATGATGTGGACAAGCTGCTTGGACGAGTAAGGAGGACAACTTGTCCTCTCGATCCCTGTCCTTCTTGGCTGGTCACCCAGGGAGGAGATGCAGTTAGACTACAACTACAACATATTATTAATGCATCTCTCAGGGAGGGGAGTTTTCCACCATGTTTAAAAGAAGCAGTGGTACGGCCACTTCTAAAAAAACCCTCCCTGGATCCCCTGGACCTTAATAATTATAGACCAGTATCAAATCTTCCATTTTTGGGCAAGGTGATTGAGAGGGCAGTTGCCTTCCAACTCCAAACAGTCTTGGATGATACAGATTTTCTAGACCCATTTCAAACTGGCTTTAGGGCAGGATACGGAGTTGAGACAGCTATGGTCGCCTTAGTGGACGATCTCCGCATGAGCATTGACAGGGGGAGTGTGTCCCTGCTGGTACTTTTGGACCTTTCAGCGGCTTTCGATACCATCGACCATGGTATCCTTCTGGAACGCCTGAGGGGTTTGGGAATCGGGGGCACTGTGCTCCAGTGGTTCCGGTCCTACCTCTCAGGTAGATTCCAGATGGTGATGCTTGGGGATAGTCGCTCCTCAAAAAAGGAGCTGTTGTATGGCGTACCACAAGGTGCCATCCTATCCCCAATGCTGTTTAACATCTACATGAAACCGCTGGGAGAGATCATCCGGAGGCATGGGGCGGGGTGCTATCAGTATGCTGATGACACCCAAATATATTTCTCTATGCCTTCAGTAACAGCATCAGCTAAGGATAGTGTGTCTCCTCTGAATGAATGCTTAGAGGCAGTAATGGGCTGGATGAGGAAAAACAAACTGAAGCTGAATCCAGACAAAACAGAGGTGCTTGCTGTCAAGGGCTCTGACCTAGGTTTGGAGGTGTGTCAGCCAGTTCTGGATGGGGCTACACTCCCCCTGAAAGACTGTGTTCGCAGTTTGGGGGTGCTCCTGGATCCGTCGCTCCAAATGACAGCCCAGATAGATGCGACGGCCAGGAGTGCCTACTATCAGCTTCGGCTGATACGCCAGCTGCGCCCCTTCTTAGAGTCAGAAGACCTAAAGACAGTAGTGCACGCGCTGGTAACCTCAAGGCTTGACTTCTGCAATGCGCTCTACATAGGGCTACCATTGTACCTAGTTCGGAAACTTCAACTAGTTCAAAATATGGCAGCCAGGTTGGTCACCAGTACACCTAGGGGTGACCACATTACACCAACATTAAAATCACTCCACTGGCTGCCAATTAGTTTCCGGGCAAAGTACAAAGTGTTGGTCATTACCTTTAAAGCCCTAAATGGTTTGGGTCCAGGTTACTTGCGGGATCGCCTTCTCCCATATAGTCCGCCCCGCACACTCAGGTCCTCTGGGGTGAACTTACTTCAGTCAGCTAAAACTAGGCTGACATCAGTTTCCCAGAGGACCTTTTCTTCTGTCGCCCCCAGATTGTGGAATGGCCTGCCGGAGGAGATTCGTAAAATTAACTCTATGTGTGATTTTAAGGCAGCTTTAAAGACTAGCCTTTTCCGGCAGGCCTATCCAGATCAATGTTAAATCATGAATTTTTAAGATGTATTGATTCCTGTTCTAATGTTGTTCCCCGCCTCGATCTAAAAGGAGAGGCGGGTAAGAAATACATTTATTATTATTATTATTATTATATGCTACCTTCCGTATCAAAGGCAGTATGTACACCAGCTCCTGATCTAGAGAGCATAAGGCTGGGGAAGGGTGTTCAAGTAATTTACCTTACTAATATAACCACCTGAACCTTTCCATATGCCAGGGGTCCTTTTGCACACTGGAAGAAATCACCTTGGAGCCAAGGTGTAAATGGCAGAAAAATGTTTTTTATGTTCATTTGACAAATCCACAGACTTCTGGAATTTGATTCTTCAAGTGTCTGAGATGGACCAAGTTAATTGACGGGCCCAGTTCTGGCAACAGTCTGCCAGACAATGCTGTTTTTGTAACACTCCAAATAACTGGATTGCATATTGTGTATTTCCAGGTCATTAAAGATTTTTACATACCCTTATTAGCTAAACAATTATGGTGTATCCCTCTATATGTTTTGCTATAAATTATCTAAGATAGCTCACTGCTTATCATAGAGCCTATGAAGTTTAGAGACAGTAGTAATGGTGTAGCTGTGGGGAGAATGCTGATGTTGCCAGACAATAAGTTGCCTTACTCCAAAGATAGGCTAGTATTGCACAAGGTACCTAGCTGATATCATAGGATGAGAATTGGCCCACATGGCTCAGTCAGCCACCTTTAACGAATGCACCTGATCTTAGTGGCCTCATCTAGGATTAAGTCTCAGGTACAAGATCCACTACCAATGGCAATCTTGGGGCTTATTAATAAGTGGATTCCATTCATCTCACAGCCAGAGATTTTCATCCATTCGTGTACACTGAAATCTCAAATGGCCTCTCCCTCACCATATGATTCCTTCCAGTGCCACTTTCTGAGGTCAGTATGCCCTCTCAGAGGTTCCACACGTCTATACATACACACCGTCAAATTAATCTATTTCTTTGACACCGGGTAATAATAGACCTCAAAAAGGAGGTTACTTGTTGATAGCATTTCGCTTGTGTTCTCTCATGCACACATGCACTCACAAAGGCAGCAGAAGAATTGCATTGGATATTGCTATCTTGATATTGTACTGTGTTATGAATTGGAGGCACACCTTGCCAAGGAAAGAACACTTACAGTGAAGTTCTCTAATACTTGGTTTATTTTTATTTCTTTATTTTGCATCCCCTACTTCAACAAGAGGACCATTCCTTAAGAGTACATATAGCCATACTACCTTGAAAGAAAGCACTCTTTTCTGGCAAGCTGGGTCCCTATATCATGAGGTTAAAAGGGTCCAAATTTACAATACTGACCACATCATATTTATTTTTATCATAAATGTTTTCACTGTGTGATCTGTAGATGTAATAATATTACCAGGCATTGATCATTATTAATCTGGTGAGTGGACTAGATTAACCTTTGGTCTGATCTATCTATATTTTGTTTTTATAATAAAAACGCATATAGATATAGAGATGAAATAACATTGTCCATCTTTTAGTATGCTGCAAAAATAGACCTATTGTATGTGTTTAGCCAAAGGAAAGTTGTTATGACATTCACTGTCTTGTAAATAAAACAGCACTAACTAATACAAATGAACTAGTTAAAAATGGCTTAAACAGATACTGCACACAAAAACAGCAAACCAGAATTATGCGACTGTTCAGCCTGAGGATATATAAGAAACATACTGACCTCTTCGGAGACATGTAGTTTTCTCTGCTGTCCTTTGTACTCTTCCGGATGAAACTCTACCTATTTCTCTGGGTGAGCAATCAGCAAACTCTTTTGCATTAGTTTCTGATTAAGTATTAAGGAAGGTGAAGCAGGTTTGGCAGGGAACCCAACAGCTTTTCTCACAGCTTCACATTGAGGGAGGAATCTTTTAGGACTGTCACTCCCAAGATCCACCTCTTCTGATCAAGTGTTGTGATTTTAAAATTTAACCCTTAATTTGTTTTTGTAGGAATACATTGTTTTTATTTTTAAAATTATAGCTTTTAAAAACCTGCATTGCAATTATGAATACACAAAGGAACAAATATTATAAATACACTTCCTGAGTAAAAATTAAAAGAAGAAAATAAAAGTGGTAACATATTGGTATTTCTTGTAGACTGCCTCACCTCAGCAAAAGATAGATAAAGCATTATATGAGCAGGTATCAAGAACAATCATATGACTTGAAATAGTGTGACAGCTGCTGTAGAGAAGGAAGAGTTAGCCTAAGGACTGGGCAGCTGTTGCTAGCTTTAAAAAGAACCTTAACTTCCAGAAGCCAGCAGCTAAGGACACTGGCTGCTTGGGAATGTTCTGGGCAATAATATTTTTACACTGCTGCTTGGTTGGTGGTAAGTCCTCTTGTGATAAGAGCTTTTTCTTTTACTAAAGTTAAAAGATCTCGAACTTAAGTTGATATGGGTAGAGTGTGAACATTGTCATCTCATCTGTGGGTTTTGATTGTTATGAATACTAATATATTCCAAAGAGGTAACCACCTTAGTCTGATGCAGCAAAAACAGCAAAAAGTCTTGCCACATCTTAATTCCAATGAATTGATTATGGCACAAACTTTTTGTGAACTAGAATCCACTTCAACAGATGCATGAAATGATCTTTGCTTGGTGTGTGTGTGTGAAGGTGCATGTGCTTGGTAAGTGTGTGTGTGTGTGGGGGGGGAATATGTAAAGGTGGGGTTATATGGTAATGTAATCCAAAATGTTCAGTCTGTAAGCTCCATCCGACGAGCGTTTTATTGCACGCTCATTACTGGGAACTCATGGAGTTTGCTCACCTGAGTCTGATGCAGCAAAAACAGCAAAAAGTCTTGCCACATCTTAATTCTAATGAATTGATTATGGCACAAACTTTTTGTGAACTAGAATCCACTTCAACAGATGCATGAAATGATCTTTGCTTGGTGTGGGTGTGTGTGAGTGTGTGAAGGTGCATGTGCTTGGTAAGTATGTGTGTGTGTGGTGGGGGGAATATGTAAAGGTGGGGTTATATGGTAATGTAATCAAAAATGTTCAGTCTGTAAGCTCCATCCGACGAGCGTTTTATTGCATGCTCATTACTGGGAACTCATGGAGTTTGCTCAGGCGCTGGCCTACAAATTCACTGAAATATAAATACTTAAGCAGCCCTGTTGAGCTCAAACAGTACATTCTCCAGTGCTAAGATGCTCAGTTTAATGGTGTTCTTAAAAATCGATGAAAAAGGTTATTTTTTAAAGTTTGCTTTGACATTTTTCATTAGTGGCATCATCATCAATCACAGCCATACTAGGGCTCAAGCACCACAACCCAAGTCATTAGCAGTAATTGCTCTCTCACTCCTACTGCATCAGAGGAGACCTATCTGATCTCCCACCATTTAACCCAACCTGGCAGTTACTGTTGTAAGCAACAAACAGGAATGTGCGAACTAACAGGAGGATTCTTCTAGAAGTATAGTAAGGCTCAGATGCTTCATAAGGCAATGCAGGACTAGGACAACATGGAGCATATTTCCAGGTCCAAGGTATTCTATCCACCACATCTGGATTGGGGCTTAAGGATCCAGGAAAGATGTGGGTGAATGTGGGTGAATGGAGGGTAAATTGCAAGCAAGCACAATTTGTGAAGCAAGCACAATTTGTGACATTTCACAACCTCTTTACTGATCACGGCATATTTGTTAAGGTTCAATCTTAGCTTTCAATGTCAAGGCTTTGGGGAGCTGAAGCCAATGTGATGGCCTTAAATTTGGTCTTAAACTGGCAGGTTTGGGGATCATTGAATTTTCCTAGCTTTTGAAAAAGATTTTTATTGTTATAGTGTTCTGACAAAGTAAAAACAGAAACAAACACAAATCATTGCTTGGTAGATGTGTGGGAATGAATAGATATGTTCCTCTGTGTTCAGAAGGGCCTACACAGGAATCCAGCATACCTTTTGTTTCCCACCTTCTATTCATAAATTATCTATTTGTCAGACAGAGTGACTCCCTCAACTCTCAAAATTACCTCACTCTTCTCTCAGTTGAATGTTCTTGCTACCCCTCCCCCATTGTTAGAATGCTGACAGGAGAACTGCATTGGGCATGTTTGACTTTTCCCATTGACTAGAATGGAGAGGGCAACTTATCAGGTAATTTTAAAAAAAAAAAAATCACTGAGCTAATCTCAATGAATTTTAGTCTGTTTACTGGTTACTCACGCAGGCTGAGGCATGCTAAGAATTATAGGACTTTTATGCATACGATTGCAACTTAAATTATTTTGTTTGTTTTTTAAAAAAATACGTTTTTTTCATTTAATTATATTTTTCTTTGCAGACCGACAGTCTACTCCTCTACTCATGTATCTTCTGCTGTGATCAGTCTGATATTACTGCTAAGTTCACACATCATGCTTACCCATGGTGGGTGACAAGCAAACTGCACTGGATAGGTGGCTATGCAAGCAACCTACTGTGCTACTTGGATGATCAAGCAAACAAGCTACATACAGTAGTTTATTTCACCCCACCCAGCCCCTCCTCCTCCTGTAGTTGTTCTGCCCAGCTGGTTAGGTATCCCAGTTACCATTGTGGCAGGAATAAAGATTGCTTGACAGGAGCAGAGCGGTGCCAAGCAGCTCTGTAGGCCATCTCAGTTGTTTGACAGATGCTGTTTGACAGACAGCATGCTAAACTACCATAGGTAAAATAACCCTTGATGCAGACTGGGTTCTCAGGGTGGCTTATTTGAGGGGAAATAATCCATGGGATGGAGACATCCCACACACAGCACACTAATCCAACATGGGTTGTTCCCCAACATAAACCATCATTGGTTACATGTTGTGTGAACCTAATCATTGTCTGTGCTCTTGTCACTCTCTGTGTGGCAGATACATCTGCTGCGCTGGGACAAGTGTAACATGAGGGTCTACTTTCCACCAGGCAGTCCCCCAAATGATCTGCTTCTCATGGAGGTGGCCACTGTTTAAGATTGCTTCCTCACTCTGTCCTTTGTGAAGGCAGTCTGACATTGCCATCTTTTTATCTTATTTTCCTTCACAAAAATAACCCTGTTATGTAGGTCAGTGGTCAAGAGATATTAAATGGCTGAAAGTTACTCATCTGGAGATTTGTATCCAGATCTCCAAGCTTCATGTCCAACACTCTAATTACACTACACTACATTATCCTGGCTGCTCCCAGTGTTTCTGTCTATCTTGGAAACATTAATGAAGAGATTATGATAGCTGCTCACACTTCAGATTAGAAAATGGATACGCTAGTAAAATTGTTTGTCTCCCACTTTAGTCAATATCAGATGATTTGGGAAGGTGCTTTTTTTTAAAGTGCACTGGCTCTTTTAAGCAAATGCAAAGAGAACTCTAATTCTTAATGGACTGAATTTCAGACATCCAAAGCATAGGGGAAGTAGTTAGGTCCCTAAACTTTAGGGAGATTACACACTATTCATCAGCTTAAATGTGCGAGTATCTGCCTCTGTTAGACTGAAAAGGACTGGCACAAAAATCTTGCACTACCCTGTGGTACATTAGTGGTATTGCTTCCACCACTCCTGATTTAGTGCTACATGACAAAATCAAAATCAAGCTGCCATCTGGGTACAAGAGTTAATGTAGTGGCCCAAGATATGAGCTTTAAATCCTGCCTCAGCCATGAATTCAGTAGGTAGGTTAATAAAGCTGCTTTCTCAGCCTCAAATGCTGTGGACACTCAAAAATACAATACAATGCAGTTATTATTATTATTATTATTATTATTATTATTATTATTATTATTATTCATTAGGGTCACTTGACTTAACCTGAGCAGCTTCAACAACTAAAGCATGTTGTATTCCCAATATGATTAGCTTCTCTGCTCTGTCAGGGCCATATCCATGTAGCCATTTGTTAAATAGCTTTGCACACACAGCATGCATGTATCTTGGTTTGTGTGAAACAGCAGTGTAAGAATCTGCTCCTCTATCAGTGAATGTAACACGCCTGCAGTATTATAAAGTGTTAAGACAAGAACTTCAGATCAGACTTGCAAGTGATAGAAGATGTCACACCTGTATTATTTTATTTTATTTTTTATTTTATTTATTACATTTTTATACCGCCCAATAGCCAAAGCTCTCTGGGCGGTTCACAAAAATTATGATTGCTACAGAGTTTCTGATACATTTACATAAATGGGCTACTACCCAAAAAATACTTGCAATATTTAATAGTGTGGAAAATATATTCCTGATACAGCACTTAATATATTCGCACCCCTTCATATTTATGAACCCTACTTTGAATATAGGTGTCAGCAGTGCTTCTAAACTACTTAAGAGGCAAGCCAAGATAATTAAAACAAAAACAAAAAGCCTTTCCAATTAGATCACATGAAAGTGAATAAGAAGCATCAACAACAAAAGTGAGCTTTTAGAAGGATTCTACATGTTAGGCTGTTTCATATTGATAATGGGCTGTGAAACACTCTTTTCTTAAAACTACCCTCCTACTTTAGAATATGTGTTAGATGAAGAAAAGAGCAATACAAATCTATTAAAAACAAGGGTAGCCAAGTTTTGCCATTGTCTTCAATATGATGTATCTTTTAACACAAAGTTGTTCTTATTTCATAATTATATAAGTGTCTTATAAATATTGAAAGGAACAAACTACATTTTAGGTGGGCACCAATTTTTTTAAGTGCACAGCTAGAAATACAATATTTGAATGTGACAACCCCATGTTTGATTTTTTTTAAAAAAAAATAATAATTGTGCAGGTGTCTTCATCCAACAGCTAGTGTTAGGTGTGGCTGTCTGATTAATGTAAACTCAGTGGGGATCCTAAATTTGTTGCTGTGTCATGTGTGAAATGGCCCCAGGGAGTTATGATGGAACGATTTCCTGTAGAAATTCAAAAATTTCAAATTCAGCATTACACATTTTCTGAAAAACAAGTACTAAAACAAACCAATCTCTTTATTTTCATTACATATCAGAAACTGTCTCTGCTATTATCACCCCAGCATGTAGAAAGATTATGACTGGGTTTGGATGTTGCCATAACCCTTGATGGGTTAAATAAGCTGAGATAACTGCAGATAAAGGGTGGACACGAGGAGAGAAGTGGGCTACACATGTCTACTTGAGCCACTGGTGGAGGTGGGACTGGACAGGCCATAGGATAAAGTAAATCCTGGCCTCGCTACCTTCCCTGACCAAAGGAACACCATTTTTTCCTCTTCCCCAAGTTGCATTTGCTATCTCAGGAAACAGCCACCACAGTTCTTTCCTCAGTGACCGTGAGAGCCCTGGGGAGGGATTGGAACATAGACTTCTCCTCCCAAGTTCATGGTAGCGTCTGCACCTTGGGAGGGCATCTCTGAAACATCCTATGGTCCCTGAGATGCTTTCCAAAGACTATAGAATTGTCCCTTAAAGGTATTACAGTACCATCAGTTTTTATTTTCAATCCTTTTCTTAGTAGTTGTCAGCATGCCAAGTAATTAAACAGCTCCAGCTTTATGTACTTCATGGCTTTTGTTGATATTGTATTTTTTCCTTTCTAGCTATATTTCTTGCCAACCATCATGGTCCTGCCTTTGTGGTTTTGTTATGAGCAATGTATGCTATTTTTTTTTTAAAAAAAGGACAGAGGAACTGTCAAATCTTTTGACCAAAATACAAGTCAATTCTGACAGTGTAATGATTCTAACCAGTATAATTGGCTAAAAACATTAATACTTCCTGAAGAGATTTTCAGCAAGAACTTGAATGAAGCACTGAGTAAATTGAGCACAAGAGCACAATTACGATTCACACTTCAGTAGTTTAGCAGGTGTTTATGAGGGGATGGAGTCAGTAGGAGGAAGAAAACACCCAATTTCTGAGCTGCTTAAAAAGACCCTAAAACTAATAATAATAATAATAATAATAATAATAATAATAATAATAATAATAGGCCAAACCCACCACTACCTGGCTGCAGTCTTCTTTGACGACACAGTTCCACTCCTGAAGCTAAGCAGGTTTGGTCTGTAAGCTGCCTAGAGGAGCGACTGCCTGGGAATGATATACAGTCAGCTCTGGCTGTGTCTACACCAGCCCAATAGTCCAGGCTGGTCACAGTTGAGTGCCTGTGCATCCAAATGATGCACTGGGACTCCCAGGGGCAGGGGGACGGGGACAGGCATGGGTCTTCCCAGGGATAAAGAAACCCTTGGAAAACCCAATTCTTCCCGCATTCTCAGGACCGTCCCAAGACCATGAGAGGTGGGGGCTCCTGTCCTGCCTGGTGCTGAGCTTACTCATGAGTAAGCATGGCACCAGAAATGGGCACAGAGCCATGCTGCACAGCTCCATGCCTATCGGGAGGGGGTAGTTTAAGGGGTGCATGGTCGTTTCTTCCCACTTTTTTGCTGGAGCGGGGCCTCACTCTTGCATGACTGGCCCCACTCACGGGGGGGGGGGGGAATGGCGGCTGTAACATGCATCTTTCCTCCCAGCATGTCATACATCACGTATGGACCCAGAGGGAGGATCTCAGAACCAGGAAATCCTGAGATCCTCCCTTTTCCTTCCCAGAAGGCCAGATGGTGTACAAAGGGCCTCTGAGCTATTTGGAGAAACAGTTGGATATAAGATAGACAAACCGAAGCTTAACAATCTATCTTCCTCCCAATTGTGAGAAACATACTAAGGACACTTCCAGATGAGGCTTTTGATGTGTAATCACCCTTTCTCATTTGCAGAATTTTATGGGGGTCCAAACATAATTTTGTTTTCCCACTACTTCTTCCTCTTTTTGTTACTGCAGAAAATCTGTTAAGGAAGAAAAGACAGGAGAGCTGTGCAATGCTTTCTGATTGTTAGCACTAGGACTCCTCTGTGCGGAACCACCAGAAAATAACAAAAGTTGGGTCCCTGAACGCAGTAGTCAGTTTGTGGTGAAAGTTTATTTGGATCCTGATCATGGATGAAAAATGCATTGATCCAAGTGGTTTACCCAAAGCATGTGGATTTGCAATTGGTTTGTGAAGAGATAGGAAAAACACATCTCATAGCAGGACAAAAGATAATGTGAACTTAGCCTTATTTCCAAGCCAATAATTTAGAATTAGGTTTTGTCAATTTCTGCCTGGTTCTTTGGTTCAAGTGGTATTGATAAAACACTTAGCTCAAACACACAAGCTGTATTGTAGAGGTTTGGGCTTAAATGCTTTGTGAAACGAACTTTTGCTTCCCCTCTTAGTTGTCTAAATCCTACTTTTCTTATGTATGGCTATGAATCACTTTATGTAATGAAGAAAATATGCTATGGGAAAGGTGAGCTAGGTGAGGCTTTCTGGCAGTGGCTCAGAATCAGTAATTCTCATTGCTGGCCATGGACATGTTCATACTTAATATAAAAAGTCAAGATGGCTCCCTTCTAGAGGTGTGGAGGCGCAGAAAAAAAAATCTGGAAAATTGCAGGGGTGGAAAACTATCCCCCCCCCTGCACACAGTTTTTTCTCCTCTCTTGGTGACTTTTTTCTATTCTTCCAATGCAAAAATTGGAAATTTGGGGAACAGCATAAAACACCCACCCAGCCACCCTCCCTCCTCTCAAATATTTTCTCTTTGAGTGACAGGATTTTTAGGGCAAGATTTTATTCACTCAAAATGTGTAGTATGCTTTTTCTGTAAGAGAATCTATAGTATTAGAATATGCTTCCTATGTATATTATAGAGAAGGGTTTCTCAAACGGTAGACCATGAGCTCCATTCAGTTGGCCACAGAAAGTTTTGGAGGAGTTGAGAATATCTGCACTTAGTCCTCATGTGATTTTTTTCTTCTTCTTCTGAGGATTGATGCAGTTTTGACCAGGGCATGAATCTTTGCAAGACATGGTTTTCATCACTTGCCACACTCAAGTCCAAAAACAGAAGCAAGATTATTGCTTAACCTAACCTGTCAAACATTACTCCTGACGTCACAAAATGTTGGGAAAAGGCACATCCATCACCTAAGAAATACACAATGACCGTTATTTAAATATGAGATACATATGTGCTATGATTTGTAGAACATGAAATTTTTATTAAGTGGACAGCTGAGACCCCGAGCAATTTTCAGATGGACCATGGAGGGGAAATCCCACCTAAGGATTTAATTATATTCAGCAGTATATAAATATTACAAATACATAAAGGCTTTAGAACGACTGGTGGAGACATATGCACCATTCAAATCAAAGATGCATTTCTGCACTTAGAGGATGCTGCCAACTTTATGAGAGGAGCATACAGGGTATTAAATGGTTATGAATTGCTGCTTACCTTTATTTTTTAAAAAAGGGGTTTCTGTTTTCAACTTTTATTTTTTCGACTTTGCAGATAGGAAAAACTAAGATGTGCGTAAGTAGCATATTGTGCAGCAGGTTGCTGTTCGTGCTCTCTAGTATTGTATATTTACTATTTTGCTTTTATAAAACTAAGGCATTTATACTTATGATGCTGCAAATCCTATGCATACTTACCTTGAAGTAATTTCCACTAAACGTAGTGGGTCTTACTTCTGAGAAAATATACATAAGATTTCCAGAAGGATAGTCATGTTAAGCTGTTGCAGCAAAAACAACAATCTTAAAGACTTACACAAACACACACACACACACATAAATACATATATTATGGCATAAGCTGTTGTGGACTCAGGAAGCAATCCTATGCATGCTTAGACAGAAAAAGCCCTACAATTCCCAGCTTTCCCCAGTCAGCTAGTTGTAGGACTTTTTTCTGTCCAAACATGCATAGGATTCCATTCTAAGCGGACTGTAGTCCACAAAAGCTATAAATGTCTTAGTCTTTAAGGTGCCATAAGGCTCTTTGTTGTTTATGAATAGAATTGCTCTATAAATATGCCAAACAGTAAGGCATATCTTACAATTCCTTCTCTTCTCACCTGGCAAGCCAATTTCATTCCACCTTGCCCCCCAAATCTTCAACATTCCTGAAAAATTGTGCATGTTTAATGGCGAAAAAAAGAGCGTTTAAGATTGCAGGCAGCAAAATGGCATCTCTCTGAAATCTGTTACATGAAGCAACTTTCATGGCAAGGCTAGCATCCATATTGATGGGCTGGCACATCATTTCAGGGTTTTTATTATTTGCTTTGCTGTGATTTCTCATACTCTTCTTTATTCCCTTTTTCTCCCTTCATAACAATCATAACACAAGCAAAAAGATGATAAATACATTAATATTGTTTTATACCCTCACTAAATATAAACAGAGAGCACTAACAGCTGCACTTTGACAAGAAGTAATGTAGTCAATAAACCAAATGAAAGACATTTCCATACATTGAATAGCAAACTCTGAAGTGCAATGTTAACATGCAAATGGGAAGAATCATTGCAAGAGATTTCATATGGCTTATTTAATAAAACAAATAGCTACACTATTGGAGGTGCTATGTTTTCTTTATAAATACATTTATTTATTTGTTAAATTTATTAAACCCCTCATAAAATAAAATTCTCTAGGCATTTTACAATAAAGATAGAAATACAACTAAAATCACAATAAAATTTGAGGAATATTAATTAACCTTTCATGAACAAATGATGACATAAGTCAGAACACCAGGAAGGTTACTGGGCAGGGGGGCAGTGTGAGTTGTAAAGACTCCTTCCTTTCAAAAATATGAGTTCCAAGTTTTTCAGAATGTTTAGTTTACATAAGTCTGTGTTTCTGAAGTAAGGGTGGGAATAGCCTGAGTGAGTGATGGAAGAAGACGCACGTAGCTATGTGAGAGCAAGGTATCCATCTCAAAAAGATAGTAGCGTAAGCTGGTCCCCAAACTAGGGGGCTGTCTTCATGGCACTGGGTTGGTGCCGCCTCAACCCCACTCTTTCTCTCTCCCGAGGCAGAAAGCACAAGTCTTCTGGGTGGCCATCTGGGTCCTGGAGCCACATACCCCTTCCCAGTTGAAAGGTGCCCAATCACTGGTCATCTTCCACCAGGCTCTGCCCCTGGGTTGGCCCTAGATTGGTGGCGGAGTGACGTTACATGGCGGAAGTGCCATGATGACGTCGCTCCCTTTGAAAAAGTCAGGGTTAATCCCTGACTTTTTCAAAACTCAACATCTTGATGGCTCCGAAGCTGTGCCTGCGTCATCTAACCACGTGTAGGCAGTTCCTAGCATGTATAGGGCCCTCACCTTTGTCTGAAATTAAATGCACTCTTTTGAGTAAGTTTATTCTATACCTTTTGCCTTGTGAAGTTTTAATATTTGAAGATCCTGTTGATCTTTGAAGTGTTCCTAAAAGTCACTAATACTGGAGAGCCTGTAAGCCTTCAGGCTGTCCTAATTATAGAATAGCTGGAATGGTGTAGTAGCAAAGAGAATGAGCTCTGTATGTTAAGAAATCCCTGGTTTAAATCTCCCCTCACTTTCAAACCCACTAGGTGGCCTTAGGCAAGCCATTACTCTCCACCTCAAACTGCCCATTTGCCAGTGGAAAAATTAATTCTTACAGGACTGTTGTAAATATTATTGAGACAATATATGTATGCGAGCCCTGCAGGCTTTCCTTATCTCTGTCCTAGTTCTTCATGTATTTTGCTAATGTCGTTTTACTGTATGTTCATTATTACAGTGAGAAATATTAAGTAACTTAGCAGACGGCATGATTTACTGATTAAGGGAGGAGCTGCTAGGTTGCGGTAACAGTTGATTAGACAACATTTCTGTTCCATACATGTTCAGTCCTGACCATTGTTGAACATATGTTCATGCAACTTTGTATTTCTTTTTACATTGCCAAAGTAAACTCACAGCCCAATCATATGGCTGTCTACTTAAGAAGTAAGTCCTGATGTGTTCAGCAAGTCTGTGTAGCTTTACAGCCTCAGAGCCAGTGGCAAATTTGAAGCAGAGGCAATTATTTTACAAATGATCAGTACAAAGATTTGTATAAACAATGATTAGAGACACATTTTGGATTACACTCTCCTTCTGGTTAGATACTAGATGAGGGGTATGAAACCTCAGACCCGTGGGCCAAATCCAGCCTGCCTGGGGGCCTAAACTGGTTCTCTGGGGTTCCCCAAATGGCCGCACCCCTTTCCCAGAACCACCAGCAATTTGTGCCCACCCCTGCACAACATTCTATAAGATTGAAATTCCTTCGTTACTCACACTAAGTGCTTTAAGCTAAAATGTGGTCGTGGGTTTTTTGCCCCTGCCTTTTTTGCCTTCGGTTCCACCCACCAGTGGAATGCATCCCTTGAGAGTTTTTATGAAATTGAATTTGGCTCTTAGGTTCAAAGAAGTTCAACACCCCTATAGCAGAATTCAATAAATTCTTGACATGCCTTACTAACAACTTCCTCTTTCAGAAGATAGAGGGTAGGAGGAGATGGCATTGGGTATCTTGATTTGCTCTTAAGCAACATGGTCAATGAGATTAAACTAGTGGGAACTAGTTGTTGTATTGCTGGAATTCAAGATCTTATGCTGAGAAGTATGTATCTTTTAGAACTTCTAAATTCCTTGTCAATGCTCTACAAATACATGCCATGAAGTCTGAAGAGAAAACTATTCTATTCTTAATGGTTTATTAGTAGAGTTTTAAATTGCATAGTGTTTTTTCTGTATTTCCATATAATGGCAATTTGTTAAAACACAATCTCTCTCTCTCTCTCTCTCTCTCTCTCTCTCTGTGTGTGTGTGTGTGTGTGTGTGTGTGTGATCTTATGGAAAGCTAAAGGTGAGCATTGTCAAACCATGTACCTTGGGTTTCAGTAGAGCTGATTTTAATAAACTCATAGATTTTTGCTATGCAAAATGCTTAGTGATGAGCTGAAAATAAAAAGGACATGTGTTATAAATGTGTACTATAATCAACGATGACACAAGTAACCCAAAGTTGTAGGGAGAGTGTCAGGAAAGTACATAAGAGCTGTGCTGGAACAGACCAAGGTTCCATCTAGTCCAGCACTCTGTTCACACAGTCACCAAACAGCTGTCATCCAGGAACTCACCAACAGGACACGGTGCAACAGCACCCTCCTGCCCATGTTCCCCAACAACTGGTGTGTATAGGCTTATTGCCTCTGATACTGGAGGTAAAGTTAAGGCTTAGAGAGAGTGGAGGCTGAAAAGGGAAGCTAAAGCAACAAAAAAGTTGTTTGAAGCAAGAGGAAGAAGTTGACTGGCGAGGACTCAGAATTGCAATTCAGAATTGATTAAGAGTTGGTCGTGTATTACTTAGCTACCTTAAATGAGTTCAAGTTTTTAAATTGCATCCTAGGATATTAAAAGAACTTGCTGCTGTGCTCTCAGAATCTCTGTCCATCATTTTTGAGAAATCCTGGAAAATAGGAGAGGTGCCACAGGACTGGAGACAGGCAAACATTGCCCTAATCTTCGAAGGGGAGTCCAGGAAACCACAAATTGGTCAGTCTTTCTTGGATACCAGGGAAAATACTAGAGTGGATTAAGTAGTGTATTTGTACACACCTTGAAAACAATTCAGCAATTAGTAAAAGCCGACATGGATTTATCAAGAACAAATCCTGCCAGATTAACGTTATCTCTTTCTTTGATCAGGATACTACTTTAGTAGACTGTGGGAATGTTGTAGATGTAATTTATCTTGATTTCAGCAAAGCATTTGATAAACTACTCTATTAACAATAAGTCTTACAGCATGTGACAGCATGCTGTAGTGGCCGGTTTTTTATTATCTAACCTTTATGTTACCTGAGCCAAGCTTTTAAAACAGCTTTTAAACCTTGCACAGACTTTTTGGCTTTGCTGGTGCTCAACAGAGACTGGAGATAAGGGAAGGGATTCCCTTGCTAGCATTAGCAAGGAAATCCCTGGGGTTTCTTTTGCTAGTGCTACCACTACCAGGGGAAACCTCCAGCAGTGCTGCTGTGATGGCAGATGGAAGGGGGTCTGGCACTTCTAGTTTAAAATAACTGTCCTACAAGAGAATGCACATTTTTCTCTGTGGGTCATCGTTAGTGTACACATCTATGGTACACTATCCACCTGCACAAAATAGAACCTCAACGAAGCATGTTTTCTCCTTATCCCTTCCTTTTCTAAACTTGAAAGGACATATGCCAGAGTTACACTCACACAAACACATGTAAAGTGTCACGTGGATGTTCACAGATTCAGTCAGCGGTAATGTAATCTGGGGGCTCTTGGCTCATTCTCAAGAATGGATGCACATGAGTATTTGGACTTCAAAAGGAATCCTTTTGGTAAAATAAATTGGATTGTGTGTGAATCTACTCTCCTTCTCAAGTCCACTCGTTATATTATAATTTAGTCCAATTGATGCTCTATAGTCAATGGAATTGAAATGAGTAAAATCCATCCTTTCTGGTACGTGTTCTTGAATATTATCTTGTAGCTTTATTCGGTTAAAGTGAGCTTGGATTATACAGACATAACAAGAAAGCAAATTAATCTACTTTAAAAATAACTGATTCCATATTGTTTAGAGTGACATTTAATTGTTTTCTCCCCCTTGTCGGAACATCTTTTGCAAAAGATGCCTGCTGTGTTAGAAACAAATGATAGATTCCCATTTCAGCTGGTAATTCTGAATGTTCACTTGACAGGCACTCTTCTGCTAAAAGTGAAGTCACTTTGACAATGACAATATGGGACTGAGTGTCAGAATAATTCTCATTGTGCTTCTGTATCAATGAAGTTCTCTGAAAATAAGAGAATTAACTTACAGGACACTGTCAATGCTAGTCCCCTACTGTAAACAGAAGGCAGTAATTGTAAGAGCCCAGGTGCTGTTAGGCAGCAGTTTCTGGAATATAGAAGTTGTTCCATCAGTGTGGCATGTACAGTAGCCTTTCACAGACTTGGCATTTCAGATTAGGATTTATGCAGCCATGTGTCAAGAGATATAGCTAATGGGTGAACTACATATGAGCTGAATAGTGGCTATTCAGTTTACCGTAGCTCCCTTTGAATTTTTAAGACCCTGCATGCTTTGATATCATCTATACATGGCCACCTCACTATAAGCTTCATCCCACGTACCTGCTTCCCTCAGATTATCCCCGTAGCGCTAAGCTTTCGCGGTGGTTGTTGTTTTTGCTACCAGGCGACAGCGATCCTTTGCATACCAGGAAGTGAGTTTAAGGGGGGAAATGTAAAAAGTCATTAAAAAATCAGTGGATGACCCAATTCAATTCAAATTTGGTATGCTTAAAGCACTCCCTAATATCTATTACTGTGTCAATTTTGGTGTCTTTATCTTTAAAGCTTACGCAGATGTAAGCATTTCTTTAAAATCCTGCTCCTGCACCCCAGCGGCGGCTCAGAAGATACGCTCAAAATGTAGGGGCTAAATACGGCGAATCTTTTGGCTTTATTTCACAATTAAGGCAGGATGCATGGGAGTACTTCACAATCAAAGAAGATTATAAAGTGGAAAACTTCTGAGTCCTTTGCATGCAATTCGCAGTGATTGCACAGTATAACGCTGGTGTGATAAAGCTCTATGTCTAAGTCCTAGAATAGTATCCTCTGGGACCCCACATTTCTCTGTGTATGTTTTCCTTGGTCAAAGGTTAATCTGACATGTCCATTGCACTCTCCAGGCTACTTCTTATTCCTGTTAGACTTTATTTATTCATGGAGAGAGCAATCCTATGGCATGGGGAGGGGGGGGAATAGGATATTTCAGATTCCTGGATCTGAGGCTGGAAGCAGCGCTCACACCTTGGATCCCGGAATCTGTGCACCCTGCCTCCTTGGAGAGGAGGTAAAGGGGGCTTTTCTGTGGGTAGGGAGGGGACCGGAGAGGGCAGTTTATGAAGTATCCTCAGGCCCCTCCAGCCTCCTTCCTTCTTCTCCACAGTGCCCCTGCTCGATGGGCAAAAAAAGCAGAGTAGGAGGAGCGCAGAGGTGAAGATTGTTTCCATGGTTCCTCCCACTCTGCATTGAATGCCCCAAAGCATCTGAGTTCAGAGGCTTACCAGCATTGGGATAAGATTTCACCCTTATTTACAGTGTTTTTACCCCTCTCCTCAGTTTTAAAAAAACAAAAACAAAACTCCCCATGACTTAAAAAGATAAATAATAAGACAGTCCCTGACTTCAGGCTTACCAACTAAAAGACACAATACAAAAGAAATTGGGAGGGAGAAGGAAGAAAACAAAACCTAGACACCAGTTCTTAGTTTCAAAGTTCTTATAGGAGTTTTTTCTGGCAGGGAAGTGCGGAAACAATCTCCCTGCAGCTGTTCCTCCTCTGGCTGAGGTTGGTCTTCCCCTTGCTACAATGTTCTTCCTTTGGGAGGTGGGGGTGTGGCCTCCCAGTGACCATTCATTTTGATTCATGATCATAATTGCTGTGAACCTCCTAGACAGCTTCTGCTATTGGGCATTCAGACATGTAATATCATCATCATCATCATCATCTGGTAATCTAGTATGGAAGATCGCTTTAATAATAAGCCTGCTTCTGTTAATAGTAGGGATGGATTAATCTGTTTAGCTTTTTACCACATTCAATTTTTTAAAATCTCGACTTGCCTCCGTCCTAAATATTTGCAAAGTTTGGTAAATTCTTATCGCAACTATTCCCAGTTCATGCGTACCGTATAGCTGTTAAATAGGTGCCTCTCAGAAAACAGACATTTACGACCCCTAATTCAGCACATCACTTCTGTAACCATAGTAGGGCAACTCTTTTGCCACAAAAATCCAGTCCGTACCATGAAAGCCCCATTTATTTGCATCAAAATGTGATGTACTTGGAGAAAAGTCAGTGTGAACTGGGTAGTATATGGAGATGGCCGTAGTGATTTCTATGGTTGCAGCTGGAGGGTATGCAGCTGTGATTACAAATGGAGCTGCTGCTGCTCTCTCTGTAATATTGCTCATGTCACACTAATGATTGCCTTCATATTCATGCGCCTGGATACAAAATAACACTAAGAAAAATAAACGGGGCTTGCACGTGTGCACCACCCCTTAGCAGAGGGCAATATTTATGTCAGGAGGGTGATGTGTTTCACAGCAGCAGAGCATGCACAGAGTGCAAATAATGCAAGCAGAACCAGAGGATCCAGGTAGCAGATGAAACAGTCCAATGAAGAAGGAAGCACTCAGACACAGTAGCTTTAACTACTAATCTAAGTTTACTTTACAAGTATATACAGAGTAAAATACAGAATGACGCTCCAGCAAACTCTCCAATATTCTTTCTCCAAACTCTCCACACTGATTCCCCATCAGTAACATATTTATACAAATGAACACCAATCACAGTGTTCTCATGTAATGTGAACACTGGATTGCATCAGCTAATTTGCTGTTCTGCCCAGATACCCTCCACCTGTGTATCTGGCCTCTTTCCAAAGTCTTGAGATGACTTCTTCTTAGGTCTCTAGTTCCAGCAAAAACTTACACAGGTTAAAAACCTGACACCCCTCCTTTTTTCTGAAACTAGAATTTATACATATACATTTAACTTATCATTCCAAGCTGTTTGATTAATTCCATATGCTTATGTACACTTAGAGGCTTCGTTAGTACATCAGCAACATTCTCATTTGTGTTACAGTAAATAAGATCAATTAATCCTTCTTGCACAGCTTGTCTTACATTGCAGTAACGAATGTCCACATGTTTGCTTCTTGTATGCATTCTTTCAGACTTTGCCATGTGAATGCATGTCTGATTGTCCTCAAACACTTTCACTGGTGTTTCTACCTGCACTTTTATATCTTTTAGTAATTGTACAAACCAAATTACTTCAGTGCAGACTTCAGATAAAGCAGCAAACTCAGCTTCTGAAGTTGACAGTGCTACCAGACTTTGTTTCCTGGATTTCCACCCAATTAAATTGTTTCCAAACTTTATCACAATTCCTGAAGTGGATTTTCTGTTTTGGGTATCGCCAGCCCAATCACTGTCCACATAGCACTCTAAAAATAATGTGTCTGACGGTTTTAACTTTAATGACACATCTATAGTGCTTTTCAGGTATTTAAATACTCTTTTTACTGCTTGCCAAGCACTATTTGTGGGTTTTGAAACAAATCTACTTAGAATGCCAACTGCATTAGCTATATCTGGCCTAGACCACTGTGCCAGATATAGTAGACTTCCAATTGCAGATTGGTATATTTCCTTATCACAAAATTCTGCATCTTGATCATTACATTGAAATCCTGCCACCATGGGGGTTTTAGCACCATTACACTCCTCCATGTTGAACTTTGTAAGCAGATTCCTGATCTTTGATTTCTGGCTTAATTCATAAAGCCCTTGTTTCTTTGTGATTTCTACTCCCAGATAATCATGTATCTGACCCAAATTTTTTAGTTCAAAGAATTTACCTAATTGTTTTTCAAACTCTTCAACCTGGGCTTTTGTTCTGGCAATCAAACAGATGTCATCAACAAATGTCAGTAGCCACATTTGTTCACCTTTTACATTTTTTGTATAAAAACATGGATCTGCTATTCCATTACTGAAACCCAATGATTCAAGTGCTTCATGCAAACATTGGTTCCAATTTCTTGCAGACTGTTTCAAACCATAAATTGCCCTGTTTAATTTGTATACAGAACCTGGCACTTGAGATTCATACCCTGGAATTTGGGCCATGAAAACAGTTTCTTTTAGTTCTGCATTCAGATAAGCAGTTTTCACATCAAAATGAAAAACTTCACAATCATATTTTGCAGCCAGAGCTAATGCAATTCTCATAGATTCAGCTCTTACTGTGGGTGCAAAAACTTCATCAAAATTTACATTTTTTCTTTGTGTGAACCCTTGAGCAACAAGTCTTGCCTTGTATTTCGTTTCTCCTGTTTGCAAGAATTTTTTCTTAAAAACCCACCTACAACCTACCGCTTTTTCACCTTTAGGTAGCATTGTAGGGGTAAAAACATTGTACTTCGCCATAGACTTCATTTCTTCATCCATGGCCTCAAACCATTTTTCTTTCTCTGGCTTTGAGAGCTTCAGTACATCTTCAAAACTTTCAGGCTCATAGCTCACTTGGCAAACCCTGACTTCACTTGCTGTGAAACGATCAGGTGGAATGCCTTTGTTACTTCTTTCTGACCTTCTGGGGACAAAAGAACTTGTAGCTGCCTCCTCCTCCTCCTTCTTTGGACTTAAAGAAGTTTGGCTATCTAACCTAGCTGCTTGCTCTTCCGCTAGTTGTGTTTTTTCAGAATTTTTACTCTCTGGCAAAAACACTTGACTGCCATGCAAACGTTCCCAATTACATTGTTCTTGGAATTCAGCAGACCTGGAAATAATTACCTCTCCATTGTCTGCATAAAACCTGTATGCCTTTGAACCTGGAGCATACCCCAAGAACATCATTTTCCTGGCTTTAAACTGTCCTTTCCTCCTAATAGCCTTTGGAACATGTACCCAAGCAGTGCTACCAAACACTCTCAAATGAGACAGTGATGGCTTTTTTCCAAACATTAGGAAATATGGAATACTGTTAACTGCTGTACTCCATAGTCTATTTACAATGTAATTTGCTGTAAGCAGTGCTTCACCCCAAAAATGTGCTTTTAGTCCAGAATCAGCCAACATGGCATCCTTCATGGTTTGCAGAACGCCATTTCGCCTTTCTGCGACACCATTTTGCCATGGGGAATATGGGGCACTACGTCTGGCTGAGATTCCTTTGTTCCTTAGCCATTTCTGAAAATCAGTAGACATAAATTCCCCTCCAAAATCACTTTGAAGTTGTTTTACCTTAGTAGAGAATTTTCTCTCCACCCAACTTTGCCAATTTTTGAAAATTTCAAACGTTTCACTTTTGTTCTTCATAACATAGCAAAAACCATATCTGCTATAGTCATCCACCAGGATTAAAGCATACCTCGCCCCTCCTAGTGTTTTAGACATGGGACCAATCAAGTCAGCATGCACCAGCTCAAAAATCTGCTTGGTGACTCTGTCACTCTTTTTACATATTGGAGCAACCTTTGACTTTGCCAATTTGCATGTGCTGCAGTCTAAATACTTTTCACAAGATTTTAAATTAAGTCCTTCACACATATCAGGCATTTTCTGCAGTACTTTGAACCCTGCATGTCCCAAACGTCTATGCAACAGGTGTATACAATTGTCATGTACAGGTGTGTTGCTAAATACAGAACATACATCTTTAGAACCTCCTTCTCCCTTGGGCAACATTTCATAAAGATTGTTTTTCAGTACACCTAGAGCCAAAACCTCATTTTCTTTGAGCACTTTACATTCTTTGTTTGAAAACATTACACTGTATCCTGCATGGTCTAAACAAGACACACTTAACAAATTATGCTCAAGACTTGGCACACATAATACTTTGTTCACAGTCTCACCCAAACTTGGAATGAATACAGGTCCTTCTCCAGCAACAACTGACACTTTGCCATCTGCCAACGTAACATAGTCCCGGTTGGTAGGATGCAATTTTTTAAACAACCCCTTATTGTTCACAATATGTTGACTGGAACCACTGTCCATCAGCCATGTGCTTTTTGGGTCATTTTCAACAGCCTTGACCACGGAGACTTTCGGTTTTGCAGTTTTCTTTTTCTTGCCTGAATAAGCATGCTTCTCCGTCTGGCTAGGGCAATTCTTTCGCAGATGCTCTGTGGAACCACAACGAAAACAGCGCCTCACTGCAAACACTCGCTCCTTATCTTCACAAGCTGCTTGTTTGGTGGGAGTTTCTCTTGGCTTAGCAGTTTGCTTCTCAAGCTTCTTTTGCTCTTCTTCTAACAGCCGGCCGGTCAGAAATCGTAACGTCAGCTCACTTTCACGCATAGCCTCCAAACTCATGACAAGGCTATCCCATGAATCATCTAGCGAACTGAGAACAACGTAGACTTTATGACATTCAGTAAAAGTCATGCCTCGCTCTTCCAGGTCTGCAAACAATTGCCTCATCATGTTGAGATGTTCAGACACACTGGAATTCGGCTGCAGTTGAGCTCTGTACAGCTTCCGCGTTAGCGTGACCTTGCTCACGGCTGAATCTCTCACATAAATCTCTCGGAGATTCCTCCAGCATTCTTGTGCTGACACCAACCCACGAACATGTACAAGTTGATTATCTTCCAGACACAAAATAATGCTGGCTAGAGCTTTCTCTATACTTCTCTGTTCACCTTCATCTGGCTGAGCAGGGGGATTACTGACAACTGTCCATAAATCCTCCCTCCGGAGATATTGCTCCATCTTGACGCTCCACGCCAGATAGTTGTGCTCATTCAAACGGCTCAGGGACAAACCTCCCAACGCCATACTTGACGCCATCTCAAAAAACTGCACACAGATGTCTTACTTGCTTTCTTCTAGCCCCTCCTAGGCAAACAGCAACGACATTCACCAGGCTGCAGATTGAGAAGACTCTTCTTCACTTCCAGGACTCCAACAGCAATTTGCCACCACACTGGAACACCTCTAGTCAGGCTGAGCAATCTGGGCCCATGACCTGTCAGGAGGGTGATGTGTTTCACAGCAGCAGAGCATGCACAGAGTGCAAATAATGCAAGCAGAACCAGAGGATCCAGGTAGCAGATGAAACAGTCCAATGAAGAAGGAAGCACTCAGACACAGTAGCTTTAACTACTAATCTAAGTTTACTTTACAAGTATATACAGAGTAAAATACAGAATGACGCTCCAGCAAACTCTCCAATATTCTTTCTCCAAACTCTCCACACTGATTCCCCATCAGTAACATATTTATACAAATGAACACCAATCACAGTGTTCTCATGTAATGTGAACACTGGATTGCATCAGCTAATTTGCTGTTCTGCCCAGATACCCTCCACCTGTGTATCTGGCCTCTTTCCAAAGTCTTGAGATGACTTCTTCTTAGGTCTCTAGTTCCAGCAAAAACTTACACAGGTTAAAAACCTGACAATTTAATGCTGCCTGACCCAAGCATCAGCAGGACTCACTGCCAGTGTAATGGGATACTAGGACTTCATAGAATCATAGAATAGCAGAGTTGGAAGGGGCTTACAAGGCCATCGAGTCCAACCCCCTGCTAAGTGCAGGAATCCACCCTAAAGCATCCCTGACAGATGGTTGTCCAGCTGCCTCTTGAATGCCTCTAGTGTGGGAGAGCCCACAACCTCCCTAGGTAGCTGATTCCATTGTCGCACTGCTCTAACAGTCAGGAAGTTTTTCCTGATGTCCAGCCGGAATCTGGCTTCCTTTAACTTGAGCCCGTTATTCCGTGTCCTGCACTCTGGGAGGATTGAGAAGAGATCCTGGCCCTCCTCTGTGTGACAACCTTTTAAGTATTTGAAGAGTGCTATCATGTCTCCCCTCAATCTTCTCTTCTCCAGGCTAAACATGCCCAGTTCTTTCAGTCTCTCTTCATAGGGCTTTGTTTCTAGACCTCTGATCATCCTGGTTGCCCTCTTCTGAACACGCTCCAGCTTGTCTGCGTCCTTCTTGAATTGTGGAGCCCAGAACTGGACGCAATACTCTAGATGAGGCCTAACCAGGGCCGAATAGAGAGGAACCAGTACCTCACGTGATTTGGAAGCTATACTTCTATTAATGCAGCCCAAAATAGCATTTGCCTTTCTTGCAGCCATATCGCACTGTTGGCTCATATTCAGCTTGTGATCTGAACTAGATCTGAACTTCCTAAAGGAACTAGAAATGAGCGGAAATGTTCATTTCCAGAACGGAACAGGCCAGCAGAGCTCATATTGTATTTTATATTATGGTTTTATACTGTTGTTTTATATTTTGAATGGTTTTAATTTTTGTGAACCACCCAGAGAGCTATTGGGCAGTATAGAAATGTAATAAATAAATAAATAAATAAATAAATAAATAAATAAAAGGGAGCCTCACTGACCTGTCCCATTCTGGCCACGAGCGTTTTGGCTCATTTCCATGGTTGCTCTAGCTTCCTGTTGTGCGTCCTGCTGTGCGTCTCATTGGTGCAATACAATTAGTAGTGGCCCGGGGGCCCTGCCAATTGCATACTCCTCAAACAGTAAAGAAACGGAAGCTATTATCCCCCAACTCATCTTTCATTTTCACTTACATTGAAATATCTCAAAATTCGAAATACAGTTTTCAAACTGACATCCATTTCAACACCCAGATAAAATGATTAAAATAACTTAATTCCTTTAAACCAGAAGTTGTCTAAAATGTCAGTAAGGGAATTGCTTACAGCTGTATTGCTGTACAGTAATATCACAAAATAAACCTTTGAAAAGCTCAATGGCTATATGTGAAAGATGTACAGTATGTATCAGAAATTTCATCTGCCTCTGTTCTTATGTTTATAAATATTGCAAATTATGAAACTAGTGGATACAACTGCACAGACATAAACAAAAATTGGTTGAGATCAAAATTGGCTTCAGAATCATTTCAGTTATTGTATGCCTTTTTTGTTGCTATGGAAAAACAATCTATGACAATCTATTTGTCAATATGAGAGAATCTCCTATTAAAAGTGCATCTTATAATTTCTTTAAATTTGCATTTCCTAAAAATTGATATACATCACCATAGTAAAAATTAGAAGGTGAATGGGGGAGTTTTGAATCTTCAAATAATCTTTCTGAACGGGACAATATCTCCATGATCAAAGGCATCTGTTTCCCAGATGCAATGATTTACAATGCTGCCAGTGGTCATTGCAGACATTTTATTGCTACTGTAATCACTCATGTTAGTAGTCAGATATGCATCTATGACATTAAGCTGACTGTTCCTGTAAAACAAAAATCAAACCAAGGAGAGCAGAGGTAATATGTGCTTGCATATAGTACCTTGAAACGCTTGTTATTTTCCTCGATACAACATCTCATATCACAAAATAGAAGATCACCCTTATAAACTAGAGTATGAGCAAAAACAAGAAGATTTTTTTTAAAAAGGCACAGGTTAATTATTACACAAAATACATATTAAAAGGTGTGTGTGTGTGTGCAATACTATTTTTATTTATTTATTTATTACATTTTTATACCGCCCCGAAGCCAAAGCTCTCTGGGTGGTTCACAAAAATTAAAACTATTGCAAAGCAGGACTTAAGTATTACACAAGATTGCCATCTAAATATGGGCCCTCAACAGCATCCCCTTGAAAAATTATCAAGTTATTAGAAGTGTATCCTACCCTTTCTCTAGAGAGCTCAAAATATCATACATAGAGTTATCTTTATAACATGGTTAGGTTGAGAGTTAATGAGTATCCCAAGGTCACCCAGGGAATTTTATGGTCCCCAGCACACTTAGCTGCTAAGCTACATCAACTTTCAAAAAATTAGGCAAATGTCTCTTTGGATTGCATTACCGGATGCCCTCTATGCAATATTGTTCAGTACTAAACAAATGTCTGCTACTAGTAGTCAAACCAGTTATTTCAATGGTGGTTGGGTCACAGCTGAAATAATCCTGTTTTGTTTAAACCACTTTTGAAGAAGGATATAAACAAAATGAAAGGAAATCTAAGGAAAATCTCAACAGTGATACATATATATGTTTCTAAAACTATGTGCACCCACTCAGGGAGGAGTACAATAGACCATTCCTGCTCCCGCCACTCACTCCACTACTGCAGCTCTGATACCCTTAAGTAGTGAACCTTTTCAGTGACAACAACTTCAAAGGGAGTTCATGGGAGTGCATTCCTTCTCCCAGTATGTGCACATATACTCCCAATTTGTGTACATATAACATCCTTGGACCCCGGGCCAAGTGGGCAACATGATATATTTAAAATTCTATCTAAAAGGCAGTTATAAAGAAAAGTGGACAAACAGCTTCAAGTGTATGACTGCACCTGTGGCAGGGAAGAGTGTGTGTGGGGGGGAAAGATGTGTAGGCTTGTGCATTCTCTCTTTTTGGGCTCTTGTGGAAAGGGGAGCTTGCACATCTGCCCCATGGAAGCTCTACTCACGTTGCAAGAGCATGCATCTTCCTATAGGGGAGAGGTGTTGCATCATTTAGATATCTCATTTTGCCACTCTTGTATCAATATAAAGAGGAATGGAAAATTTGACCTTAGAGGTCCCTTCTTACTGGCATTCCATTGCCAAGAATTATGATCAAGAACGGTAGTGACTCTGTTTATGGAATTTCCCCCCCTGCCTATCAGTGCAATCCTATACCTGTTTTCTCAGATGTAACTCCTATTGCATTCAATGGGGCTTTGTCTATCACTATTGTGATATAGTTGGTATGGCTCACAAAGAAAAAGACAGCAAGGTCATTTTTTAAGGTCCTGAAAAGGCTCTTTGCTTTTACTACTATTAGAAACATCAACATCAATGAAACAGAGTAGTTATTTAATGTACATTTTTGCTATTGATGTTATTCTTTCAATAGCCAGGTTATTTTACTGCTAACTTTATTCCTTTCCTACTAAAACTGCCTTGTTCTTTTCTGGCTTTCATATTTCTCCTAAATTTGTGGGAGGGGAATTAATAGAGCACCTGAAAAATAAAACCAGACATTAAAATGTATGTACAATGTAGTTCTTTCTTACACCTAATGCCTACATTAAAGTATATAAAATACTAATGAAAACATAGGCAGTACTGATTTGCAGCAATCAATATGCAATGGGACTTACATGCTGACCCTTTGCCATATGGATTTAATATCACAGCTGATTTACACCTACTGCCAGAAGACAGTCTTCTCTAAAGTTGCCCTCCATTATTTTAAGATTTAGGATTTCAGCATCTGATTGTCTTTCACAAGAGAGATTTAATTTCTTTTTCTGCATACCCATGACTTCAAGGCTTTTGTATGGATATAGCTATGGGCAACTTTCCCTTCATTCTGTTAGGTTCTAATTTCAGATTTACTGAAGTTAAACTGAAGAAATGTGCTGACTTCGGCAAGCTATTTGTGCTTACAGTGATGGCAAACCAGGATTAGAGATTTCCCAGATTTCCTTCTTGAGGTATCAATTATATCGGTGAAAGACTGGGGTGAAGAACAACTTAATACTGCTTTGGAGAGACTGAATCATTTTGCATTATGCTGTAGAAAATGATCCCTGCCTAGATGTGAGTAAGTCACCACATAGCACCCTTGAAGAAGTGTCTCACACTGTAAGGTACGATATTTGCCATGTAGGCATGAAAGATGTGTTAAGCCAGCTTTCCCCAAGCTGGCTCCCTCCAGATGTGTTAGACTACAACTTCCATCATCTTCAGCAGGTATGGCCAGTGTTCAGGCAGAAGTACTCCTGGAGACCCTGTTAATGGAAGCAGAAGTACTCCTGGAGACCCTGTTACTAGTCAGCACCAAGATGGCACTGCCAGTAGCCCTATTCATGCTTTCTGAAGAACACGTGAGGGATCAGAGGTGGGATAGAGATGGGGTAGTACCTGCTGCCCCTGCCCACAAGCTTTCAGTATGTGCCAGGCCCTGATCCCTCAGCCTTGCCACATGGACCAGTGAAGTTCTACTCAAGTTCAGTTGAACATAAATTGAACCCCACTTTAGATGTTGCTGCTCCATGTCAGGAAATAGATGGACAGGGCCCAGTGGGCATGGGGACATTGGGGGTGAGGAGCACTTTGAACCTTCATGCATTCTGAGACAGGTGTGTGAGTGTATTATATAGAAGGAGAAAGCTGAGCTTGGGGCTCAATAAGGATTTGGGGGGCTGTCTCTCTATGGAGTTCTGATGGGGGGCAGTGGATTTGGCTGCCAGGGTGTTTAAGCAGTGCCTCCACCTGTTTCTTTTATTTGAAAATAAACCCAAATATTACAAAATGCTATAAGCTTCCAGTGACCTCCTTCCAAAGGAAACCAACCCCAGGGAAGCACTGCATCCTTGGAACTTGTGTCGACTTCGAGAAATGAAGCAAGCATAACAATACAATAAAATAGACAGGAATAAGAAGTGAGAGCCAAAAGTGTATACAAGCTTCTCCCAATCTTCAGATCTGGCTGCTACAGGTGTTGCACCCCAGATGTAAGTTCCAGCAGTGGGAGAGAGAGGGACAACCAGCCATGCACAGGCAAAATGACTGGAATTTCTATTTGTCTTTCCTGGAAATGTGTCTTGAAACCCTATGAGCAGCAGCAAGAATTACTGCAGACCTGGGGGCTGTCTTCATGGTGCTGGGTTGAAACCTCCTCCCTCTTCAACACTGCAGTTTCCCACTCCTAGCGCAGCCTTGGGTAATCCTGATGCCAAGGAGAAGCACGGGATATCTGGGTGGCCATCTGGGTCCCGGAGTAGCTCCTGTCCTCTTCCTGGTGGAAGGTGACCAATTGCTGGTCACCTTCCACCAGGCTCTGTCCCCGGGTTGACCCTGCATTAGCCCCAGAGCGACGTTACACAGTGGAAGTGCTGTGTTGACATTGCTCCATTTGAAAAAGCCTGGGTAAATCTGAAATCCCCGACTATTTCAAAACACAGCATTTACTTATTTATTTATTACACTTATATACCGCTCCCATAGCCAGGGCTCTCTGGGTGGTTTACAGAACTTGCATTGCAGGGAAGCCTTGAGGTGGCTGCGAAGCTGCACCTGTGCCGTCTAACTGACATGGCGCAGATCCACAGCCACTGCGGGGCTTTCCCTGCATATAAACGGCCCCCTGGAGCCAGGAAGTCTAGTAGCAAAGCCATTTGTGTCACCTAAGCAAGTAGGCCTTGCTCATCGATCTGAAGAAATAAGGTGGCAATCAAGAGACTTAATATCTGTCCTCCCCCCCCCAGGCCCTTTTGGAATGCTTTTTTAAAAAGTGTGTGTGTGTTGTCCTGGGGTTGTTTTGCTAATAATGGTGGGAATTATTCTGGAAACTCAGCTTGAGTAGGGGGTTTGAATGTTTATGTTTCTTAGAATATCACCCATCCATACATTTCACCATATTTATAAATACCAGCAAGCCCCAAGCTAAATGCATCAGCAGAGTACATCAATGTAACGAGTATGTCAACTATAGGATGCTGTTAGAAGCACATCAAGCCTCATGATATCTGGCACTGAAAGGCATACTGGTCCGCTCTGTAGGGAAAAAAAATTGCAAAATGAGAATACAATTTGTTCCTTCACATCATTCTAGTTTTCCAAACTCAAGCCTCATATATTATTGTATAACTAAATATTTGCCAAGCTGATATTTGTATGCCATGTCAAAAATAGACTCCGTACATGGTGTAATCTTTGATTTCATTGTGCTGCAGACATGCACTGAAATTTCTCGACAGCATTATAAAAATAAATCAAGGTTAGCTGCATCACCCTACAGGCTTCAATTTGCTCACAGTTTTAATGAAGCAGCATCATGGGACGCTACTCCAGTTTAGGGTTTATCTAATGTGACACCTGCCACCTTGTTTTGATCAAAGTTACTATGAAAGTTTACCGCAGTTTCTCCTCCCAGACTTCCTTGCCCCGATCCACAGATCTTCCCCCATAGCAGTGGGCTGCTGCAGATCACATTCTGCACTTAAGGCATGCTGAACAGATGCTGGTTGCATTGCTGTAACAGTGCCAATCTCCAAGTTGAGCATAGAGAGCACGCAATCATGCCGGCTGTATGGCAGTGAAGTATTTTGCTGACACCATTACATCCTCAAGTGGCTGCCCAGCAGAACCTTTTTGAGTGGTATGACGCTTAGTGTCATCAGCCTCGACAACTAGTATGCTGTACCATCCTAGACTCAGTATAATGAATTTCCCAGGGACTTTGAGGACAAAATCTCTTTCTCCAGAGAGATCACCATCACTGTTGAGAGAGGTCCTCACAGGGTAGCTGATATACTGTCTTAACCAGTTTTGTGGGATCAGTTTCAATTGATGAATCCTGAGGAAGTGGGCAAAGTGATGTGGCCAACCATGTGCCCTCTCAATCCTTGCCCATCTTGGCTTATGAGGACTAGGTAAAGATGTTTGGTTGGTTGGGTCCAAGGAGTAATGTGTCTTTACATAAGGTGATTGTGAAAGCCCTCCTGGAAAAGCCCTCCCTGCACCCTGAAGTTTATGATATTTGGTGTCCGGCTATGAAGATCCCCTTTTTAGGCAAGGTGCTCAAGGATGTGGTGGTGGCACAGCTACAGATGCTCTTGGAGGAGATGAAATATCTGGAACCATTTCATTCAGGGTTCAGGCCTGGTTTCAGGATGGAATTGGCCTTGGTCACCCAGATGGATCACCTTTTTTAGGGGGAGAGGGATACCATTTCTTCTCTTTGATCTCTCTGCAGCTTTAATACTGTTGACTATAGTATTCCCATGGACTGCTTTCATGAGGTTGGAAAAGGAACAAATTCCTAATGAACAAATTCCGTCCATTGAGTTTTCTCAAGGAAAATGTTATTGAGGTGCAATATTCTGAGCATTTAACTTTTGTGGTGATTTTTTTATGTGAATTTTTCCTCATGTAGTCCATTTGAATAGTATTATTCAATATTCCCTTAAATCCTACGTATAACACAATTAACATGTTCAGATATTTTATTTTATTATTTGTTTGCTTGTTTGCTTATTTATTTAATGAAATTGTTTATACCCTTTTATCAATAATTTCCAAGTGGTGTATAAAAATAAAACAAGTAAAACAACAATAAATGCATACATAACAGCCAAGAGATAAAAGTGCAATTAAAAGATTGCCAAAATGGAAAATGGTAATCTACAAAGTTACATTTCCTCATATATATTCTGTTATATTATGTTGTTTGGGAATGAGATTTGATATCGTCCTTCTTCTCTTTTTTACACTTTTAAGAAATGTATGTAATGCAGCCAGAACAGATGAAAACAAATAAACAACTACATTTTTGAGGCTATACCCATCTTCCTAATCTATGGTGTTCTGGAATATTTTACAGATATAGTGCTCTGTCAAAGAAAATGTTGTTCCATCTTGTCAATGAAACCTTGTGGGAAGGAAATGTAGAATTTCCCCAGTGCTGGTAATAGAGGGAATGTTTCTGCACGTGAAGCCAATATTATGAAATTGGCACATCTGTAAACAAGCCAACAGTATGCCTTCACCTTCAGCACTGAAGTGTGCAACTCTGACATTAGCCTGACCTCCACCAGCTCAGGTAGTTGATTTTACATTTGCTTTCAGAATTCAAAGCAACTTAGTCTACGTGCATGTGTGCGAGGGAGAGCGAGCGAGCAAGCGATTGATCCTAATTTTAATGTTTATGCCCATCACTGGATTTTGTATGCAATGGACCTAGCTATTCCTGAGCTCAATTGTGAAGCCCTCACTACTAGATGATACCTTTGAGGTGGGGTGTTTGTGTCAAAATTTACTTCTGCTCCCTGGACCACTATATGGAGGACAGAACAGCTTTGGAGAATACTGCCTGAGGCAGAAACAGCAAAGAGTCTTAAAGTCTACAGCAAATTTATTGTAGCATAAGAGCCTTGCCATTCACTTTATTGGGATGTGCATTGAGAGCTCCATCAGATGAGTGTTTTATTGCATACTCACAGATTTTCCCGGATCCCTCTCATGATGCTGTCTGCCTCCTGTCCCTTTTGGCCTTCCTCGCACGACAAAAAAGCCCTCAGAAAGTCCAATATATTTTTAAACATGGAAGTTGCCGCTATCCCCTGCTGTGTGCAGGAGAAGCAATGCAATTATAATGGCTGACTGAATGGGCCTCATGCACGTTGCTTACTTCCTCTTTCAAAAGAGGAAGTAACGAGCAATGAAAACGGGTGGAGAAGTGACGGTAGGGAAGTCGGATTTCTCTTCGTCTGATGGAGTTCTCAGTCTGTGCTGAACAATTCTAAGCATGCTTTCTCTGAAGTAAGTCCCAAAGGACTTATTCCCTTACAACTACTTGCTACAGACCCTAGCCACATATGTTGGCTTATTGCCAAATAGCTAAAATGCAGAGATTCCTGGCTTTGCATGTATACATACCTATATGTATGTTTGTTTAAGGATTTAGAATCCACATTTCAACTACAGATGAACTATCAAAGTGGAAAACAATATTCTTTTAAAAATCATTAAGAAATAAAGGGGGAAAATAAAATTAAATCAAAATCATTCTTAACAGCAGGGAAAATAATACAAGGCCAGCTAAGCTCCATCACACTTGGAGGTTTTAAAATAACTTGCTTCAAAAGAAAATTCTTAATATATAATTTAAATCGGCCACGTTTTTGAATCTGGTGAACCTCAGTCAAGTCATAATAAATTCCACAAACCTGGTGGGCTGGGCAGAAGGGGAAGGCAAAAAAGAAGGCTCTTAAGCACTGAAGACATTCTAGATCCTTGGCATGGGAAATACCACACACACACACACACCGCGAACTTCAACATAGTGTTACAGGACAGTTTTGTTAATTTTTGAGGACAGTGGTTCCCATGGGAATCTATCAACAGAATTTGGTTATTAATCCAAGTCCCATTTCCTAGTCTCTCTACTTGAACCAGAAGTGGCCAGCGTTAATTGTGATGCCACATTGCTTCCAACAACCTCACTACTGATGAGTTCCGATTCACTATTTCAGCTTCACTGATGTAAGGAATATTTCATATTTCTCAGACTTAGGTTATGATGAACTCGAAATACTCATCTCTTCCTTAATGACAGCACATCTCAGGGTTTTATTTAGGTTGCTTTTTCTTTGCAGCTAACGTATGCAGAAACACCCATCTAAGGAGAGAGTGAAGAAAAAGTGGTTTCTTTTCCTTCTTGACCCAGAGGGAAAGAAAAAACAAACTTTCAGCTACTTTCTGTTAATTGGCTTTTATTAGGCTCCAGTGAATCCAGCTGTCACTAATTATAAAAGTTGCAGGTTCTGCAATAATCATTCAACAAGAAATGAGTCCGAATGGGTATCACTGAAGATGTCTTCTGCCTTGCTGTTTGGATTTTAGTTTTTCCTAAAGATACAGTGTACAACATTCTTGTAGAAACACACCAAATAGATGATAGAAATTCCATGCTTTCAAAATGGAAAATACTTATGGAAAATACTTATAAGTAAATACTTATGATGGAAATTTGTAATTTTCTAAAATCAAACAATCTTCTTGCAGCCTTGCATTTGGTGGTATTGGCCTCTGTCCCCTGTGAAAATATTGATGATCCATTAAAAAGTAACTTTTCTCAAAGTCTTATATATTGAATCTGAAACACTCTCCCCATTTTGAATTTTGGTGAAAATCCATTAAAATGGAACATTTCCCTGAAATATGCCTGGCATCAGGGGTTGGCAGGCAGCACTGAAGGGTTCAGAGGCACAAAAAGGCCCATCCCTGCAACTGAGCCAACCACATCAGTCATCCTCCATTATTCTTGCTTGCCAACTTATCTGGCAAAAGGAAGCACCAGGCCAAGCCTGCAGGCCTTGTGGTGCCACATTCTGAAAGGTGTTTTCAAACTTACATTTTGAGTAGCAGTGGCCTGAACCAATCAGACACAGCCTTTGGGGATGGGGACATAATAATACGGGTACAGGGCAGTCTTTATGTCACTCCTGTGCCCTCATTAGCCAAATCTTCCCCTGATTAATCTACATTGTTGTTTTTAATTAATCATACACTGTGAGGGATGCTCGCTTGGCTGGCTGAGTCTCATGATGCTTTGTCAGTGGGGCAGCGAGGTGAGGAAGAGGAGCAGGAGCAGAAGTCTCCATCAACCAACCATGGTTGATTATTATCATGTTGTGTGGGGAGCACCCCCTAGATAAACAACTGTTGAGTTGATTATTACCCCACCATTGACTATAGTGTTGTCTGAATGCAGCTCTTCCTGTGTAAAATCTGGAAAAAATCTGTTGATGAATAACAATGTTCTGAAATTACCTTGGAAATTATTTGCCTTGCTAAATGTCCTGAAATGTTCCTTGCTCAAAATTAAACATTGTATTATTTTACAAAAAGAAACCCATCCTTCCATAGGCACTCAGAGGACAAAAAATAAAATAAGCAATAATGTGTGTGTGTGTGTGTGTGTGTGTGTGTGTGTGTGTGTGTGTGTATAAATGAATACATCTTGCTTTTAAGGTTAAGTCATTCTGACACAGTACATGGGAAGGACTTGGTCACTTTGGTTTCAACTGTCATAAATGTATTAATAATTTGGCTATATTTTGCTATCAAAATACTGGGCCCTTCATAAACAGAAGTGTCCTACTCTGCGTGTTTGTACAACAATCTGCTCTTCAAAATGAAACCAAGAACATGTTTCTTGTTAGGTCTGAACAAAGTGTGGCAAAGTGTAGAGTGAATATGTCAAGTTGTGAAGTTGTGATGAATATCCTGAAAGTCAAGACCGATAAAGGCAGGCTGTCTTTCTAACACGCTCTTGCGCTGTACCAGTGTCAAAAACCACTGAGATATCTAATAAAAGAAGACAGGGCATTTCCTAGGCCAAGAGATGCAGCTAATTAAATTGTCGGGTAACACAAGTTTGTATTGTGTGAAACAGATGGTTGGTGCAAGCGCACGGTTGTATATATAATATAGTCATGGGCTGAGCTTTATTAGAGGTAGAATCCTTATTTTCACAATAGCTAGAAAAATTAGCTTTGAGTTCCAGTGCAGAAGATTAGGGCTCACATATAAATTATTATATAAGAATATGAACAACTAAGAATATAAACAACTCCCTGTCAACTGGAACATTATATATATATATATATATATATATATATATATATATTTGCATTTGTATACCACCCCATAGCTGAAGCTCTCTGGGTGGTTCACATAAAATAAAATCACTTAAAAACAATGTACAAAAATTTAAAACCACAAAAACATGCAAAATGCACATACATTTAAAACCACTATAACAACTTTACAAATGATGAGTATTCTCTCTCTCCCACACACAAATGATATACGTATACAAATGATATATACATATACAAATTAGATATATCTGTGTATATGATGTGAATATGAGGAGTCAATGGCCCTTTGGTTAACTGACTCAAGGGGTGAATGGTCCAGTTGACAGGGAGAGGCCTTGGGTGTTATGGAAGTCTTTCATGATACAGCTATGACCAGCATCATCATAGAAAGCTGCCCTGTACTAAGTCAGACAATTGGTCCACCTAATTCAGTATAGTCTACACTGACAGGCAGAAGTTTATACCTGGGGCCTTCTGTGTGCAAAAATGATGTGCTCTGTCCCTGAGATATGACCCTTCTGTCTGTGGATTTCTAATGTTGTGTTCTTCCAGCATCTCTGTCCAATCACTTTTGGGTCCCTATCATAAGGCATTTTATTGATTCCATGAGCCTAGGTTTTTAATTTTCAGGTTGAATCACTACAACACCTAGGAAAGCGAGTTAGGAAACAGTCCAGTGTGTTTCAGGGCTTTGGATTTCATCTGTCTCCTATCACATATGTTTTCAGTACCAATATCCCCAATACAAACAAGATGCTGAGACATAGGGAACTGACTATGGTCATACTATAGCAGAGCACAGAAATTCAGCTTACCTTCCTAAGTGCTAACTTTCCTATTTATTTAATGGCGAGATTGCTCAAAATATCCTGGAAATGGTTCCATAACCATTTCCAGTGTTGGTTCTTGGCACCAACATTGTTATCTTTTCAGTGCCAGGTTAAGACCTTTCTCTCCTCCCAGGCATTTAACAGCATTTAACAATATATGCTGAGTTTGTTTTTAACGGATCCCAGAATAACTGTTTTCATAAGGATCCTGTTGTTTTTATGCTTTTTATGTTTTTAAACTCTGTATATTTGTTTTTAATGTTTACTGTTTTTAACTTTTGTAAACCGCCCAGAGAGCTTCGGCTGTGGGGTGGTATATAAATGCAATAAATAAATAAATAAATAAATAATTTAAAGAACCCTTAGCCTCTCACGGTTATTTCTTTTCCTTCTCTCAAAAACTTAAGACCAAACTAACCAGGCCCTTATAACCACATGGAAACTCATTACTAAAATGGGAGATGCTACTTGCAAGCCAGATCTTCTTCAATATTCCAGATGAGGGGACTGACTCTATGTACTTAGTGCACTTCTGCACTTTGCCCATGGACAAAGGCAGGTTCTTTTCACTATTACTTCACCTATTCCAGAGTGGAGCACTGCCACTAAAAAGAGATTCTGGGACTTTTAAGCCCTGAACCTGTCTGTGTGGGAAGCATTTGCGAGATTAAAACCTCAGTTCGTACTGCTGCTCTGACCACTATTTGTTGTGTTGAAACAAATGACTCTCTCTCTCTCCCCCCCCCACCCCCTCTGAGTGTAGATATAGATAGATATGACATTTTAGTAATGTCAGGCACCAGCCCCCTAAATCACCACTAATCTGTTCTATTCTTTTGGGCAAGGATAATAGAGGCCTGCTGCCAAGTGTTGAAGCTTCTTTCACGACCAGCATCTGGCTTGTTGGCACGTCCCTCAGAATTATGTTGTGTGACTTGCAGGAACCTCTGCCTGTATCTCGAGTGGCTGGAACAAACTAACATTAAACAGAAACATTATTGATCTTTGCTCAGGCCTAGTGGTCCTGCCAACACAGGTGTTCTGGTTCCCAGGGCAAACACACAGAGACAAGACAGTGCTTTGCCAATGCTTTGCTTTTTTCCTTTCAGCTCTTTGATATAAACAGCAGGCTGTCTTTGCAATTCATCTCATCCTTACTTGGGCCTTTAGAGGTTCTAGAAAAAAACACCCAGCCTGCCAGGATGCTATCCTTTGTAGTGGGAGTCTGTGATATCAGACTCCCAGTCAGGTGAGGCTGTGCAGGTCCTGGACCAGTGCCTAGACTCAGTAATGAGCTGGATAAGGGCCAATAAACTGATACTGAATCCTGGCAAGATGGAAGCCCTGTGGGTGAGTGGTTCCCAAGTCTGGGAGATAGGCTTATTACTTGTTCTGGATGGGGTTGCACAAGCTCTGAAAGATCAGGTTTGTAGTTTGGGGGTACTCTTAGATCCCTTTCTGTTGCTGGAGGCTCAAGTGGCCACGGCGGCTCGGAGTGCCTTTTACCAGTTTTGGCTGGTTCACCAAGTACGGCCTCTCCTGGACAGGGATAGCTTGGTCATGGTGGTAACCTCAAGATTGGATTACTGCAATGTGTTCTATGTGGGGCTGCCCTTAAAGCTGCTCCATAAGCTGGAGCTAGTGCAGAATGCTGCATCTTAACTATAGCTGCCCCTTTCCAGCATGTAACTCCTCTGCTGAGGGAACTGTGCTGGCTGCCTATTCGCTACTGGGCCAGGTTTAAGGTTCTTGTACTTGTGTACAATGCCCTAAGCAACTTGGGACCAGGATACCTGAGAGAGCGCCTGCTCCCCTACCAACCTGCCCGGTCACTGATGCCATCCAAGGGCATGCTCCTGATGGTTCCACATAGACCCATCCTCTGATTGGAGTCCACCAGGGGAAGAGCCTTCAGTGTGGTAGCCTCCCTCCTATGGAATTTCCTGCCTCTGGAAGTCAGACAGGCACCACCTTTGGATTCCTTTCGGTGCCTCCTGAAAATGTCATTGTTCCAGGAAGCCTTTCCTTAATGACCAGCCACGGTTCATGGTTCACTTTTCATTTTGCTTCTTTTAAAAATCTATTTTAAGGTGTTTTATTCTGTTTTAATTTTATTTTATCTTGTACACACTCAAATTTTTTGAATGGGGAGCGGTATATAAATATTGTAAATATATAAATATGATGGCTCTTAAGAATTAATTCAAACATCCAGGTCTATTTTTCATCATCATCATCATCATCATCATCATCATCATCATCATAAATGGAAAATGTGCAGTAGTTGTCTGAATCACCTAGCAGAGGCCTAGCTCCTAATTTAGTTGCTTTTGCATGTGCACTGATCGCAGCAGATGGTTTCACAATAATCTTAAAGAGATGTGCAACCACTCACATGTGCAGAAGCTGTAAATGCTCACCAGAACACACATGAAATAAGATCAGGTATAAACACTTGGAAGTGAAGTAACCACATACACATTTCTAGCTTTGTTCTTAACTAGCATTTCAGCTAGCAAATCCCATTACAGAGGCATAGAGTGGTGCTTTACCAGGCTCTTTGATCGCGTGGAGAGTTCTAGGGATGTTCAAGTGAAAATTAGTACAACACCCCTTCAGACCTCAGTGCAGCATAAGGGAGGCATGAGTTAGCATGAGGGGACATGGTCTGGCATACAAGGGAATGCTGGGTGAGGGGGGCAGCCTGTATGGCCCCACCCCCTACACAGTTTTAGCCCTCATATGTTCAGCCAAATATTTGAAGTATGCTCTATTGAAACCAATGGAGCTTGCGACCAAGCAATGAGCTCAGTATTATCAAAGCCTCATTTTAATGTTCTGAGAGGCACACACTGTATGTGAAGGTAATAGGATTGTGTTCTTGTGTTATAGTTTGTCGTAATCACTTGTGAAGTTGCTACAGTGCTGAGGAGGATGAGAAGGTCTAATTTAAAGAGCAAAAGGGGACATGAGGGTGAAGAATGCTCCACTCACACCTCATGCAGTCCTTCCCCTCTTTTTAACTCTTTCCTCTTGGTGTTTTTTGTCCCAGGTGGGCGCAGTTTTGGGTCAGAACATGGCTGAAGGAAAAGTTATCTTATAGATTATATCGACAGTGGTGCAGTTAGGTAAGTTTGGACTCTGAATTACAGGCACCCTCTTTAGATGGTGTTATGTATTACTTCACTCACTTCAAAATGTGGTTAGGCAGCCTTCCCATGTGTGTGGCCTTCCTGGACTTCTTCCCCATGTCCTGCCCAAAGTGCAAGGAGGTAAGCCATGGGTGGGGGAGGAGTTCAGAACCTCACCACATGCACCCCTTTTGCTCATTCATTTGGACCCCCACCTTGTTTTGTAATGCAACTAGGGCAGGGTCACATTTAAAGACATGGTGTTTAAAAAAATGATTTTATACCTGTTACTGTATTCTTTTGTATTAATATTCCAAGGATAAATGATTGAGAGCCTCCTTTTCTTTTTAGGATGATGATGATGATGATGATGATGATGATGATGATTGTCACACATATAATTGCAAACAAAAGAAACATGAAGCGGAATAGTATCTGAAAGAAAGATAGAAAGAAAGGGTGAACAAACTCAGTTTTCTTACACAGGCAAAAGCAAGCCCCAGATTAAAACAAGATCAACAATGCTATCTCAAAAAGAGTTTCTATCTTTTTTAGAAATTGCACAGCAGGTAACATTAAGCTTTTTAAAAGATAGAAACATAATATAGTTCTCTATAGCTGAGAGTGGGAACCTTTTATTAGCAAAAAATTATAATGGAAACTGAAGTGAATTAAACATGTGAAAAACAGTACAAAGCATGGTACAGAGTTTCAATGTAGTTATTGTTGAGTATCAAGGTTTCTTTGAAGGACAAGCAGTCTCTAAAGCTGTACTTACAGCCTAGAATTCCCACATCCCACAAAAGGTTTGATATTTCAGAGGAAGAAGAGGGAAAGGCAATTGCAGTAAACAGCTATCTGAAATGAATCAGGAACCAAGCTAGTTATATTGCATGAATGCAACTGTCAATGATAAAATGGTAGCACCATTCATAGTGTAATCCTGTATATCTCATTTTCAGTAGAGACCAACAGGGCTTACCCCACTTCCATAGGATTGCAGCTTTGGTGACCAACTAGTGGTGAAAAGGCATGGCTTTCAGTTCCACAAGAAGAGTTTTTGAAACATGGGTATTATATTTCTTTGTTCTTAATCACCAGATATTCCTGGAAAAAATGAAATGCTCTTGGTTAATATTTTGATCTTGTCACCCTGCTGTAAACAAGTTATATGATGATGATGGTGTGTGTGTGTGTGTGTGTGTGTGTGTGTGTGTGTGTGTAAGTAAGTAAGTATTCCAATATTCTAAGGCTGCAGTCCAATGCTCACTTACCTGGGAGTGGTCCACTGTAATCACATTGGGCAAAAATGTGATGTGACTGATGGGGCTCAAACTCTGCTCTGCCTTGTACTCCCTTCTTGGCCACGTTGCTTGCCTCAGTCCCTTACCAGTTTGCCATCTGGGAAATGGTTATTTTGTGACTGGCCATACCCACTGTGCCAGCCATTTTGGTTCCCTTAAAATCCCCAAAGTGCCCACCAACCCAAGAAGGTTGGGGATCCCCTAACAGAGGATAGATTCATTAATGTCTATTAGCAATGACAGCTAAGAGGAACATCTAGGTTCAGAGGCAATAGACCTCTGAATGCCAGTTGCTAGTGGTTAACATTGGAAAGAGCAGGTGCTTGGTCTGATCTGGCAGGATTTTCTTATGTCAAACATGCATTATTGAGAAGTCAGAGGAACATAGAGAGTGTACATACCTATGTGAAGAGACGTTCGGTTTTCTTAGCATAGCTAAGATTAGAACTTGGCATGGTTACTTTTGCTATGTGTAAAGAAAGTATAAGCTTGCCAAAAATGACTAATATGCTGAGAGAAAAAAAGGAAGAAAACAAAATGTGTGTAATTTATATTTGGATAAAATTGTCACACAGATATATAATGTGTTTATTTATTCACTGTTTCAAAATAATGTATCACTGCCTTAATAAAATGATTAAGACAGTATATATTATGGGTAATGACAGCAAAGCAAGATTTGACCCTACACCTGAGGTTAAATTTAGACAGGTTTTTGAAATCTTATGCATTTGTGTTAAACACAAAACAAAGCAACCCCCCGCTTGAAATGTTAAGGTAATGTAGGATGGATTTATATGACCAATTTGCACAATGATTATCCTAATACTATGCATCTCATTACATGTGTAGGCAAGTTATAATTTCTCATGTAGATACAGGGCATGTTTACTTGGAAGTAATGAGGCCTAAGCCCAGATAAGATTGAAACCTTGTTTTGTTTTGATTGTTATAACAAGGAACACACATCACAGTATCTGTGATGAATCACAGTAGCTGGAATTTGCTTTTAAGACTTTCTTGAGATGAGTTTGAGGAATCTTTTACTTCAGATGTTAAGTGCAAGGCCTTGCACCAGGGCATGGTCTGAAGGTGCCTCATGCAGCAACTTGCAGAAGCTAAGCAAGTCTGTGTTTGGTAAGTTCCTGTTTGGTGGAACATAAGAATATAAGAAGAACCCTGCTGGATCAGACCCAGGGTCCATCTAGTCCAGCATTCTGTTCACACAGTGGCCAAACAGCTGGCTGAGGGAAACCCACAAGCAGGACATGAGTGCAAAGGTACCCTCCCACTTGTGTTCCCCAGCAACAGATGTACTTAGGCATACTGCCTCTGATACTGGAGGTAGCATATAGCCATCAGGACTAGTAGCTACCCTGTTTCCCCGAAAGTAAGACATCCCCCGAAAATAAGACCTACTTCCAGTTTTGCCTCTCGCTGTAATATAAGGCATCCCCCCCGAAAATAAGACCTTTTTTTTTGTTCAACAATAAATGTGTATCGTATTCTTCTTCATGGAAAAATAAGACATCCCCTGAAAATAAGACCTAGCGCATCTTTGGGAGCAAAAATTAATATAAGACACTGTCTTATTTTCGGGAAAACAGGGTATCAGTAGCCTTTTGCTCCATGAATTTGTCCAGTCCCTTTTTAAAGCCATCACTACATCTTGTGGAAATGAATTCCATAGTATAACTTTGCTGTGTGTGAAGAAGTGCTTCCTTTTGTCTATCCTAAATCACCCACCATTCAGCTTCATGGAATAGCCCCAGATTTTAATAGTATGACTGCTGTCCTTTAGACAATCTGTTCTGCAGCTTGAAAATGCAGCACCTTTCTAAAGCCCTGAGCCCAGTTTTACCAACCTGAACACGAAAAAGATATATTTTAAAACCCAGTGTTAATTTATTCACATCATATTATCCTGGGTTATTGTTTGATCAATCACAAGTGTGAACTGCAACAAAATGGTGCAGTAGAGTGCTCTTGTTCACTGTTCCAACCAGTCAGACATGCCTTCTTTCAGGATACTCCATTCCATTCCCCTCTTCCCTGTTTTGAGTGCTCCCTTCTAATAGTTAGAGCCCCATCACATCTAGGTCAAACACACAGCTTCCTGAAAACAGGAAGCAATTAGCCCCATTCAGTCCGGTAGGAGAGAGCAGCAACTGGACTTTCTCTGGGGGGTTTTGTGGCGCAGAAGATGCGCAAGAGGCAGACGACGTCATGTGAGTAATCCGTGAGTGCCCAGTAATGAGTGTGCAGTAAAATGGTTGTCTGATGGAGCTTTTAGTCAGCATTATGTGCTCACTGAGCATGCTTGGTCTTCATTGGACTAGGAGCTACTTCCCCCTTAGTCCCCCCCCCCATTTCTGTATTTCTACAAACCTTGGGGTCCCTCCAACCCTGCTGATACCTCCCTTTTGTGTGTGCATAGCATTGTTTTGGCTACATAAGGATCCAAACTCAGAGAATGAGTTTACTATTAGTATACCTTATTCAATAGCTTATCCTGTTCATGCCATCACCACATCACAAAGGGCTTCACAAACTGGCCATTCCTCCTTAAACTATACGTGAAACTCTGAAAGTCAGAAGAAAAAGGGAAAACTGTTATCAGATCCATGTTATATGAAATATTTATTTCCTATGCTTCTGAAAGGAATTGCATTCCAATCTTAATATCACCATCTTATGTTTATTTATTCATTAGTAGGTCCCACTATCTTCAATTGAGCTTACATCCTTGTAAGTCTGTTTAGGGTTAAGGTTACATAGAAGTGACCCTAACAGTACAGTCCTACACATGTCTAAAGAAAACATAAGAACATAAGAAGTCCCATGCTGGATCAGACCAATAATAATAATAAATTTATTTCTTACCCGCCTCTCTATTTTGATTGAGGCTTGGGAACAAGGGTCCATCTAGTCCAGCACTCCGTTCACACAGTGGCCAACCAGCCATCAGCCAGGGATGAACAAGCAGGACATGGTGCAACAGCACCCTCCCACCCATGTTCCCCAGCAACTGGTGCACACAGGCTAGCACACAACCATCATGGCTAGTAGCCATTGACAGCCTTTGCCTCCAGGGATTTATCCAACCCCCTTTTAAAGCCATCCAAATTGGTGGCCATCACTACATCTTGTGGTAGTGAGTTCCATAATTTAACTATGCACCGTGTGAAGAAGTACTTCCTTTTATTTGTCCTGGACCACCCACCAATCAGCTTCATGGGATGACCCCAGGTTCTAGCATTTTGAGAAACAGAGAAAAATGTCTCCCTATCCACATTCTCCATACCATGCATAATTTTGAACCAGAGCAATCCTCTGGTTCCTGCGTGAGTGTCCTAGGGACCATAGGATGGCATGGAAAATCCCTTCCTGGTTGGAGATAGTGCTTCAACCTTGGAAGGGGGAGTTGGGGATCCAACCCCAGACCCTTTCCCTACACAGCCAGCATGGGGAGAACCATGTTGGCTGCCTCTCTGAGGTTGGAAAAGCAACCTTGGAGGAGGAGGAAAGGGGAGAAAATGAGACCAGAGAGGCCAGGATACAAGATATCCTGAGCCTCCTCCAGCCTTCCTTCCTCCCACTCCAAAGCATCCTTGCTAGCCAAAATCCCCTAAGATGGAGGAGAAAAAGATTGCTTCCGCCACTCCTCCTGTCTTGCCAACTTCAGCCCGGCAGGGCATAGGAAACTCGGAAGCCGCCAGGTTTGGGGAATAGCTTGGGACACCTTTTGGAAGGTGGTAACCATTTTAGTAAAAGACATTCCTTTCCCCCCAGTCAAGAATGACATAAAGCCCCATCACATTTAGGTAGAAACGCACAGCTCCCGTCACTTCTCTGTCGTCACTCAGATGTCGCTTCCTGAAAACAGGAAGTAACGAGGCCCATTCAGTCCGGCAGGAGAGAACAGCAACTGGACTTTTTCTGGGGTGGGTGGGGTTGTGGCACAAGGAAGGCCAGAAGGGGCGGAAGATGTGCGAGAGGCAGACGATGTCATGTGAGCAATCCGCGACTGCCCAGTAATGAGCGTGCAGTAAAATGCTCGTCGGATGGAGCTCTAAATCTAAGCATCTGTGAAGGAAACAAAGGGAACAGGGTGCAGTTTGAGACTTTAAAAAGCCACAGAGAACTTGAATTTGGATTCTGTAAGCACCTTAAGAGTGTGAACTATCACCCCAGCCGTCTGGTGTGGGAACAGTGGGCTTTGGTTGCTGTTGGGGTGTTTCAACTGTGCCTCCACCTGTGCTCAACTTGTATATATGTAAATAAATGGATATATTACAAAATGTCAATAAACCTTCTTTCCAAAGGGAACTAAACCTGGGTAAGCACTCCACCCTGAAGCTTCTCACAACTAGGAGAATTGGGGTGAGCATACCAGTATTCCCCCCCTTATCTTAAATAGCAAAATGTATCAGCACAATAATTCTCTTGCCACGTTTTCTGCTCAAGATTGGTTTCTGCCAAAGGGATGCATATAATGATTTGGCATTTCCAGTGGCCTTGGGATCTTTCTTTCAAAGTGTACGTCTGATGTAGACTGCTTCTTCTTCTAGTGGCATTCATGATACTGCCGTTATAGAAATTAGCATAGAAAATCCATTACTCAGGTTTAGGGGAGGACGAGGAAAGCAAAGAACACACTTTGTGCTGGAAGGCACAAAGAATTAAAAGCAAATATCAGAGCAGGTGGAGTGAAGCTTCATGTTCTCAGAACATCTGGCCCTGGGGGAGGGGGAGAGAAAGAAAATTGCGGTGGATGGTTCCAGCCTTTGCACAGCATAGTTTGGGTGTGAACTCTAGTTAAGCAGCACTTTTATGGAGGCTACTCACAGCATTATGTCTCTCCTGAATGTATTTTTTAAAATCCAGCATGAAAGTGAGACCTGAAAAATGAGAGTCGTATTAATGTTGAAATGATGGTATTTAAACATTCAAAAGGCCAGCTTTTCTATGGTTCAGGGGTGGCAGAAGGAACTCAGTTCATATTAGCTTGAGCCCCCAGTTTATAATGATTCTTCCTCTGAATCTAAATACCTTATCATATAAACCTCACCTGTGCTCATCTGCAGGAGCAAATTTCCTACAAAAAGCTAAGGCAAAATATGGGCAATGCTATTAGTCAAAATACCTCTGGTGTTTAAAAGGACAGGATGAACATCAAAACAAGCAGTATGCAGATGATGTGTGTCTGTGTAGTTATTAAACCCAGTCCAAACATTTAGGCAAACTATAAGGGATTATTAAAAATTTTAGTATTAGAAACTCCATAAACAAACATCAGCAGTGATGCAGGTAACAGGATCAAGAAACCAGTTAATATCTGCCCAATTCCATAGAAACAAAGTATTAATGTATCTTCACAATTGGAGATAAATAGCAACTTGGAGGGGATCCGCACGTCGTACCCAGAGCGCTTCTATGCGCCCCCAGTGCACCCCGAAAACGGTCGTCTAACTTGCCTGTAAAAGAAACGAGAAAGAGAAGTCCTTGCCGGCGCCGGCTCCGCCGGCGCCACCCACCTCCCTCCTCACCACCCAGTGAGGAGAGCTTGGCGAAAGAAGGTGGCGTGGAGAGCTTCTTTTGCTCTCCACCCCCGCTTTCTTCCGCCGAGCTCTCCTCGCCGGCTGGCGAGGAGGGAGGTGGGTGGCTCCGGTGGTGCCGGCGCCAGCAAGGACTTCTCTTTCTCGTTTCTTTTACAGGCAAGTTAGACGACCGTTTTCGGGGTGCACTGGGGTCGCATAGAAGTGCTCTGGGTACGACGTGCGGATCCCCCCCTGAAAAGAAAAAAAAAAAAGACAGAAAAGGATTTAGGTGCATGATCTGCTTTTGTCTGCTTTTTGTGGATAGGAAGGATAGCATTCCTGAAAATGAATGTGCTTCCCAAATTACTTCTGTTCTTGCTTTACCATTTTCAACCCAAATTTTATGAGAAATATTACAGACATAGCCTACTTTCAGTAATTTACTTGGCAAATGTAGGAGGTTCATATGCCATCTGTTTGATTCCCTACTGTTCAGATTCATATGCTTAGACTAATATAAACTGAAGAGAAAACTAAAACTATTCAAAACAAATATATTCACACACTGAGAATGCTAGGAATCCCACCATCCAGCCTGATCCCCAATCCTTCTATATGTATTCATTTATTATGTTCTATTTATGGTAAAATCCTTTGGGCTCCGTTCATGATAAATGGAGGGCTCTAAGTTTGGAGCCCTCTGCCTGTCTTACACCCTGCCATCAAGAGCCAGGCAGGGCGAGAAGGCAACAGGGCTGATTTCACCTCCGAATAATAATAATAATAATAATTATAATAATAATTATAATAATAATAATAATAATAATAATAATAATTTTATTTCTTACCCGCCTCTCCATTTTAATCGAGGTGGGGAACAACAATAAATGATAAAATACATAAAACTGAATTAAAACATAATATACATTGTTAAAAACATCCTAAAAAACATCCTAAAAACATCTTAAAATTCCACTGCACAGTGGAATTTTAAAATGCAAAAAGCAGCTAGTGTGTGGGGAGGGAACTGGAGAACCCAAATACTTTACACCAAAGGTTTCGACCTGGTTTTGAATACAACCCATGTTGCCACAACACCATCCTAAAATAACTGGAGAAGGCATGGGGCAGCTATTCATCCATTCATTCATTCATTTGCGGACAATGCATTCTTATACATAAAGAACATTTAGGAGACATGGCTAATGAAAGTGTCCGGAGGTTATGGAATGAAAGGCATTAGGAACTTCAGGACAGATATTTGTTCCATTATTTGAAAATGTGGGACTCGTTTAAATTTTTTAAAACCCTAATTAATCCCAGTTGTTCCTTTACAGGTGGTGCTAGTTCCATTGTCCAGTGGCAGACTTCTTATCTACATATATTGCATTTTGAGGGTCAAAACATACATTACTTTAAACCTGTGTCTAGCAGCTACATCCTTTTTCATTTCTACTCTAGAGTAAATACAGGGCCACTGATACGGATCAGGATCCTAGTGTATGGGGAAGGGGGGCTTTTAAGTTCTGGATTGGGGGTTGATTCCAGAACTTTAAAGAAGTAAAAACTACCCTATTTGTAGCTTTTGGGGTATCCCATAAAATATGGGATCCTCTATATTCTGCCCTAATGAGGAAGGCCCTCTAATGTTCACTTCCTAGGCTTGCTGGGTTTGTCACACTCAATGACAGCCAGTGCTTCCTACCCAACAGACTAGAAGAAGAGAAGCATATAACAAATACCAGGGATGGTAGTCATAATGGGATCAGGTCTATAGGATTTTTCCTTGGGAATGCTGACCTACCATATATGCTTTGATCCATATTATTATTTAACTGTGTTTTAATGGGGTAAATACAGGCATTCTGGAAAACTTTGGATGAGCTCAGTTGGGACAACCAATCCATCAGGAAGCCAAGGAGAGGACCCTAGCTATCAGCTGTTGGAGACTATCAGGCTTGACTCCTTGAAAACCCTCACAGATCAAGACAGGTTTAAATAAACAAGAAACTCCTTTTTATTACAATGTCCATTTTATTGCAGCTTGAGCTCTCAATTCTTCACAGAGTTTATAGTCCCAATAAAACATTTAGTCCTTAAGCAAGAGCAATAAAGGTCAGGAGAAAGTTCCAAGGCAAATAGTCTTCACAGAGATCTAGGTCCAGACAAGAGTTCAGAATTCAGGATCAATCCAGGCAAGGAAGTTTTGCAAGTAATAAAGACATTTGGTCCCACAAAGGCTCTGTAGCTTTTGCACTGACTTTTAAACACAGTCAGGGTTCTTCAAGTTCCTCATCAGTCTACCTATCCCTACAGGAAGCTCTCATCTGTGGGCATGATCTCCACCTCTTGGAGCATCTCTGCTCTGCCCCTTTTTGTTGATGTCTTAATCCTGGGCACAGCCCCTAACCTCCTTCCTGGGACAAATCTGGGGCATCTCTCATGACCGTGCCTGGTTGTGGTTGATAAGGAGTATTGGCCAGCTCTGTTGGGAACACAGAAATGAGCTCCCAGCTTCCTTACACTTCACAACTTGAACAGATTCCAAATCATCCTGATCCATCTCTGAGTCTGACTCTTGCTCCAAGGCCACAGGGCATGGTCTAGGCCTGACAGGGACAGATATACATGTGTTAGTCACTTGCCTTTAAACATGACAACCAGAGATAGGCACATACCCCTTACAGTACCACTCCTGAACTTTTTTTTTTTTTTTACTAAGGGTTAACATTACATAGTGCATCATCTACCAATGGACACTCATTCATAGAATGCCCACCCAGATAATTTATGTTCATTTGTTTGTTTGAAGCATTTTTATGCCACTCTTCAGCCAAAAATGCTCCCAGAGCATCATACACATAATCAGTTAAACAAGAGAGACCTTGCCCTCAGGGTTACAATCTAAAAGGACACACCACACAAGGAAAAAAGAATGTTGGCAAAGTCCCCTCCAGCTTGCATCCACCTTGTATCTTAACTGGTAAACAATCTCTTATCACATGGACCACCTTACCAAAGGGGTAAGTCTGGGAGGAAAGGGTATGAAAGGTCTTGGTCTGTCTTGGTCCATCCATCCATCCATCCATCCATTGGGTGAGAAGCTTCAGAAGACGGTGATCATGTTCCTCCAACTCTTAATACATCTGATTTTGGAGCTTCACCATCCCAAAAGTTTGGGCATTTTTGGATCTTGGTGAGTTGACATCCTATTTATTTGACTGTTAATGCTACATTTGTTATTTAGCAAGAATTGTATTAGTTGTATGCAGTGGTTTGATAGTGCACATCAATAAGGCTGGAAGCTGCATCTTGAGCTTGCATTTCTTTGAGCCAATCCATCCTTATCTGGTAAAAGAACCAAAAGGTGCTTGCCAGCGAGGAGTGATTCCCCAGGGCAACCACCTGCTTGTAAGCAACCTGCAATCTGTTGGGCTAACGTATAGGGATAATGCTAATCAGCAAAATTAATGGCTGAAGAAGGTACTGGGCATATCACTGTACAGAATTTGAAAACATTAACTTGGGTTCTATAGAAATTACTCTAGTAAGATTAACACCTAAGCATGCTAGACAATAAATATTTTGTTGAATGGCCAATTTAATGACTGTCACCAAATAGCATCATTTGAGTTAACTGTTTACAAGTCAATATTTTCTTTTTAATGGGCTCATGATTGGACTGTTCTAAATCAGTCTCATTTGACATTCTGAGTGCTTGGCAGCTCCTATGCACTGTTTGCAGATCATAGTAAGCAGCATGCAGGAACTGATGAGTTGATTCAATGGAACATTCCTTTGTGTGCTCTGTATTTTCATTTCTTTCTCTCCACATTCATCCCCGCCCCCCCCCCCCCCCGTATGGTTGTCAGCGTTTTCACTGTGAAAAGATGTGGATGGAATTAGAGTTCTTTGCAGCAATTTGTGGCCAGCCACAATAGAAACAAATATGTCACCATGGAATTCAGCAAGTTGAGCTCCTTGTAGAGTTTATATATGCCAGTTGTTTCCTGAGAATAACTCTTGTTCCTCTTGAAACAATTAAAGAACTTACAAATAACATCTCAGATGTCTTGACAAACTGATCTTTTTATACATTTATATGAAAAGGTGTGCGTCTCCCTCTCTGCCTGCCCAATATATGTATGTGTATATATGTGTGATACATATGGTATCTTAATCAAGAGATTTTGCATTTTGGGTCCTGTTTACTACCCATTTGAATATAATTTATTTGAAGAGATCTGCATTACTGGAAAAGTGATGCCTGAGCTTTTATTTTTCCAGTCCTCTTAGTAAACAATGGGCAGTATCCAATGCTGTCCATCCATGAGCGAGGTCCACTGCTGCTTCTGTTCTGCAGGCCTCTCCGATCCCATTGCTCATGCACTGCTTGTGTGACAGAAATTTAGCAATTCTGAAATTTCTTGATGTTGTGCAGAACCAGACTGCAACCTGGTGTGGCATGCAAGCCCTGTGTTTCAGGCCACACCAGATATGCAAGGACTCCATGATATAGATTTTAGAATGGAGAGTGGAAAATCTGTTGGGACTTCCAAATGGAAAATGTGGGTCTGGTGAACCTTTTTGGGAGAACCAGAGTCCAGTGTTGTTATAACTACCCATAGCAGACCACAACCGAGCTTAGGCCAAAGCAGGGAACTACAGAGTAACAACCTGGCCCAGTAAAGAAGCCTCTTGAGGCAATAAACAGCTAGGATTTATTTATTTATTTAATTTATTTACTACATTTCTATATTGGCCAATAGCCATAGCTTTCTGGGCAGTTCCCAAAAGGTAAAACACAAAAATACAACATCATAAAATATAAAATCTTTAAAAGTTTAATATAGAATAAAACCAAAGCAATTTTCTTTTATAAAGTAAAAACTGGAGTAAAAGTTCTAAAAGCACAATAACATATTTAAAAACAAGTTGGAAGGACTAAAAAGCCTGGGGAAACAGAAAAAGGCCTCATTTATTTATTGCATTTTTATACTGCTCAATAGTTGAAGCGGTTCACAAAAACTAAAACCATGAAGACTATTAAAAATGTAAAACAAACAACAGTATAACACAGTGTAAAAGTACAATATAAAAGCACAACCAGAATAAAACCGACCAGCAATGCAGAGATTAATAAAGATTTAAGATATGGATTTAAAACAGTAAAGTTAAAAAGCTAAGATGGCAAACTGTTAAAATACTGAGAAAATAAAAAGGTCTTCACCTGGCGTTGAAAAGAGTATAACGTAGGTGCCAGGCGAACCTCTCTAGGGAGCTCATTCCACAGCCAGGGTGCCACAGCAGAGAAGGCCCTACTCCTGGTAGCCACCGGCCTCACTTCCTTTGGCAGGGGCTCATGGAGAAGGACCCATGAGGATGATCTTAGGCTCTGGGCCGGTACATACGGGAGGAGGCGTTCCTTCAGATAACTTGGCCCCAATCCGTTTAGGACCTGGACTGGCAACCAGTGAAGCTGGAAAAGGACAGGTGTGATGTGATCTCATTGGCTAGTCCCTGTTAACAAATGTGCTGCCCTGTTTTCTACCAGCTGAAGTTTCCAGACCATTTTCAAAGACAAACCGTGCCCGGTGAGGGTCATTAGGGTAATGACACAGTGCACAACAAGCATGTGTGGGGGGCAGGGAAATAAGCTATTGTTCATTTTCCTGCCCTGGTTGTACGAACCCTATCAGTGTGTTGTGGAGTATGCAAAGGGAGGGAGGTGGATACAAAACCAGCGCTCCCCCTCCTCCTCCTCCTCCTCCTCCTCCTCCTTCTCCTTCTCCTTCTTCTCCTTCTCCTTCTCCTCCTCCTCCTCCTTCTTCTATGAAATGGATTATTAATTTTCATTTGCACAAATCTACATTCCGGCCGATGACTTTCACGCCTCAAATGCAGTTTGTCAGCACTGCCAGGTTTAGTAATAAGAACTGTAAGTGAATCTTACTAAGCTAGGGCAGTAGGGGGGAAACAAGAGACTATCTTCAGAGCTACAAACATACAGAGACTCGTCAGACGAGTGAAATTGCAGGAAATCATGTTTTCTTACCGTGGGCTCTCTTACTGGTTCTCTTCTGCTTTCAGAATGAGCACTTTTCACAGCGAAGAGACCAGTGATGATGTGGCCTGTATATTTCAATGGTTTTCAATGAGGACAGCACCCTCTAGTGGGCAATTTATAGCGCAACCTCAGAAGAGTCGGATTAAAACCGTTTTTTTGTGTGTGTGTCACTGATAAACACCTAAAACTGAGAAAAGGAGCGAGAGGCACGCAGGAGACTGACGTCATCTTCAAATGGACCCACGAAAAACCGTGAGTGGCCAGTAATGAATGTGTAATAAAATGCTTGTCTGATAGGCAACAAACCAGTAAAGATCAAACTTCTCCATCTTGAAATACTTCCCCTGTTCCTTGGCAGTAATGAAGAAAAGTTTATCTTTTGCATGTATCTATAATCTCCTACTTAGCATTTTGTATGTGACCAAGACTTTATGATGCTGCAATGTACATGCAAAAAAGGACTTTTCATTTTGACCAAATGATCTTTTGAAGTACATTTTTATGACATTTTTGAGCTTGCTAACAAAATGTTCTATGGAAGGAGGTTTTGGGGGTCCTTTTCCCTCCTTCCCTTGTTATGATGGTGATGAATATTGCCTTGAATGCTTGATGTGCTTTCTTTTTCTTTTTTTGTATATTGTGTCCAGGACTGTTTATACTCTGATGGTGTACACGTATACTCAGCTGCAAGCCCCGTTTAATTCAGTGGGACTTATTCCCATTACATCTTTTATCTCTCCACCTTCAGTCCCTATCCTGGAATTAGGCATTCTAACCATTTTAGCGAGGAGAAAAACACACATGTTTAAAGTAAATTATGCAAGTAAATCAAATTAATGCAAAATGGCTGTTTCACACAATCTTCAACTTGCTGTATTCTGAACCTGATATTTTATTTCTTTCAGACTTTCTGGCAAGGAGGGGTAAAATGCTAGAAAGAAAGGTAAAGTAATAGGGGGAAATTTGTATTATATTCTTTCTGCCTCGTCACTTGAAAAGTCTGGTTGAAATGATGACTTATTGATCTGTAACCCAAAAGAAAAACCCAGGAAAGACAACAACAAATGGAAATAATTAAAGAAAGGAAAATACACAATTGTAACAATGAGGTTTCATAATGTATAAGATCATGATGCACAGGATTGCTAAAAATATATATGAAAAGCTGTATAATAAAGTTCCAAGAGATCCATCAGTGGGTTGTTGCTGGACCAGTCCTCTCTGTCAGTCGCCCGGCATATAAACTAGAACAGCAGGAGAACCAAGATGCCATAAAAAACATGTCTAGTTCAGGGGTGGGCAAAAGGTATGCCCTGCCAGCATTGCCAATGGCCAAGAATACTGGGAGGTGTAGTCCAAAATTACCTTCTGCCCACCCCTAGTCTAGTTGATATCAGCAGCTGAAATTAAACTCCTAACTTTTTTTTTTAATAAGAACCTTAAATAGAAATCATTTACCCTCCCTCTCTTTACTCTGGTCTTTTTTTGTTCTTTTTTTTATAGACTGTCCTACTTATATAACATTTCTGTTAGTATTAATTCCACTAGACTAAGAACTGCTGAAGTTCCATTTTGTCTTAAGCCCAAACTATGTATTGCACGAAAAGATAGGATTTGGTGAGTGAGTGGATTAGCCAGTATCTGTTGCCATCTGAGACTGCTACATGAATCAAACAATTATTAAATTGCAGAAGATAAAGGCTTTGGTGGTTAAACTAAACATATTTTTTATATAGCAGCCTGCAACTTAAAATGCATTTGGGATCCCTTTGTACTATCTAGAGTTCCTAATTTTATCGTATCTGTTTTTAATAAAGGGGAGGCGAGGGTGTTTAAGAAACGACTCCATTGTTCCCTTGCAATAGTCTGTTTGTGTTTGTGTGCAAAGGGATTTTATATCTGTACTTTAGAAGATAAGAATGAATAAGAGAGCCCCAGTCTGAGCTGTCTGCAGCCCTAAGGACAGCACTTGCATGTCTAAGTAGCAGAAAAGCAATAGAGAAAGTAGCACATAACTTACTGCAGTTCTTACCAGACTATTCGCTATATAGCAGTTTGACCTTCCATTTCAGCGTATTACTGTTCTTTCATACCCAGGTTTCTATGGCTAGGAATATATTTGATGCTAGGGCTGTGCTCCACTCCGTTTCGGTTCGTATAAGTGGGAGCAGTGCGATCTGATCTGCCAAAGGCGGATCCGAATCAGGTCAGCTGGTCAGCGGAGTGATGCAGAGTGGTTCTTTAATTTGCAGAGCGCTCCACGTGTTTTCGGGGCTCCGCCGCCATTTTGGAATCCCCCCCCGTAGGATTGCATTGGGTGAAAAATCGCCTATAACTTTTTTGTTTTTAAAGCTAGATTTCTGAAAATTACTGTGCTTAGACATTGATGATTGGGGGTCATTTGTGTCGATTTTCAGAATTTTTTGTCATACAGTTTGCTTGCAATTAATTTTTATTGAATGGGTAAAGAGGGAGGGGGGAACCTATTTTTTAAATGTTGATTGACAAGTTCATCTCCCAATCGTGATACATGATCAGCCTATGCGAAGCGTCCTCCAATCCCAATGTTGGGGGGGGGGGGAATAAGCAAAACGGGATACTTAGCAACTTTTCTTTCTTTGTCTTTGGCTCGGACTTTTTTCAGTTCATAGTGGATTGGTGAAGCATTAGCCCCAGCAAACTCACACACACAACCTTAAATAATATACAAAGTAAAATAACAGATAGGCAACACAGCACTGCAAGGTACCCACAATAACCTTGGTGAATGTCATGTATGCCCCTACTGCTCCAGTGTTGGGACCAGGTGAAGCAGGGAATCCATTAGAAACAGATTCTGAATCAGAAGTTGCCAAGCCAGTGGGGGAGGAAGTTCACACTGAAGAGCTTCCAGCTGCAAATGCGCCCCTCCCAGAGTCTGTCTCCTCAAGGCCAGATCCTATGCTCTCAGGAGACAGGGAGTCAACTTCCGGGGGGTGAACATTCCAAAACATTACTGGATGCTAGGAATCACCAGAAGTTAAAACGTTCAGCGAGATTAGCACCAAAGACACAGTCGGAGAAGTTGCGTGAGAAGGCAGCAGTGGAAGGAAGCCAATGATTTGCATGAGTTGATGTGTGATGTGGCTTCTCAAAGGCAGGTACTTAGACAGGACACAGTCCACTGTCCCACTGGGCATGTCCACTTTCCCCTTACTGGTTGTAATAAAGTCAGACAGCGTTTTTGTTCTAATTCTTCTTGTTGTGATTATTAGTATTTTTATTGTTATTGTTATTACAACTATTGGCTGGGCATACCCTGGAGTTTGTGAACTGTGACGGAGGTGTGTGTGTGCGCATCTTGAAAAACCAACACATTATAGCACTTTGAAATGAGTGGATGGCATGAAAGAAATTAAGTTTTTAGAAGTATTGTGACCTAAGCGTGGCAACACAAGGTCTCAGATGTTTATCCCATGAACAGCTATGTGCTGTACAATCACTCAGTTTAATAATTTTCCAACTTGAAGTTCCCTGTGTTAATTTTTGACGTGGTTACCTGAGAGGAAGATTCTGATTTAGGTTTAACTTTAAAAATTCACCATAAATCAGGGCATGATCCGATTTCCTTCAAAATTGGCATGGATAAGGATTTTTTTAGAAGCTCTCATGGTGCACAGATGCATGTGTGTTTCTGGAAAAATGACGGAGATACATGCATTTCTGTAAATGGGGATGGAATCTTTTAAATATTTCCCAAAATTCAGGGCATGATCAGATTTCCTTAAAAATGGGCATGTGAAAGCTCTCATGGTGCCCATTTTGATGTTTCTAAATTGAAAAGTGTCGGAGATGTATGCAGTTTTGTTTATTGGGGTTATGGTTGAGGGTTAAAACGTTAAAAATTCCCCCAAAATCGGGGCATGATTGGATTTCCTTCAAAATGGGCATGAATAAGAATCTATGTGGAAGCTCTCATGGTGGCCACTTAGATGTGTGTATCTGGAAAAATGACGGAGATACATGCATTTCTGTAAATGGGGGAATCTTTTAAATATTCCCCAAAATTCAGGACATGATCGGATTTCATTCAAAATGGGCATGAATAAGGATCTATGTGAAAGCTCTCAAGGTGCCTATTTTGAAGTTTCTAACTTGAAAACTAAAAAAGTTATAGGCGGAACAGAGGCGGTTTGTCCCAAGGTGGAGTGGACCCGATCCAAAAGTTGCAGATCGGGATCCAGAGTGCATCGGGGGGTCCATGCCCAGCCCTATTTGATATTGATCCTAAAACGTCGTTAAATGTTTTATTTAAGGAAAACCGTATTTAGAGTGAGGAGAGAGAACAAACAAACAAACAACAGTCCCCGGAACAGATTTACAGCACAATCCTATGCAGGGCCATATCTACACCAAGCAGGATATGACACTTTGAAAACGGTTTGAAACCTGTGCATGCTGTGTGTCCCGCACCCCAACAGTTGTTGCTACTGTTATAAACTGTTTTAAAGCTGTAGTGTAGATCCTGCCTAAGTCTATTTGGAAGTCAGTCCCATTGAGTTCAATGAACCTTACTCCCAGGTAATGGAACCTAGGACTGCAACCTTTTTGAGAAAAATAATAAAAGCAAGGGGAGCTTTGACATAGATGACTCTGGTTAAGATGATCTTTGTTTTGAAACTTACTTTCTAGGGTCCCTGCCCCCCCTGCCCTGCCGACGGAGCGTAGCTTTTCTGTGTGCTAGTCACTGTGTGCTGTGTTCACTCTAAAAACAAATAATAGAAGAACAGAGCATTATTTTTCTTAATGATCGTGCTGTTAAAGCAAACAGCTTCTTATAATGCACTGACTTCATGAGGAAACATGATGTCCCCTGATTCCTAGAGCTCAGTAAATGGGGTTTGCATTTTTACCTCTTTTGTTTGAAAACTGAGGCATGAAGCCCACCCAGTAATGGTAGCCAGCACTGTGCAAGCCAAGGCCCAGACAGGATACTTAGCATCTGTAGGAGTTCCCAATTGCTGCAGCCCCAGATTGGCAGGTAGGCATTTTGGTGGTAACCAAAGAAGCAGTGCAGGCTCCAGGGGGGATTCCACACGTCGTACTGAAGGCGCTTCCATGCGCCCCCAGTGCGGCCCCAAGGCGATCGTGTAGCTTGCCTGGAGAAGAGACGAGGAAGAGGCGTCCTTGCCACCGCCACCACCACCCACCTACCTCCTCGCCGGCGGGGTCGGAGAGCTCGGCGGAAGAAGGTGGGGAGCTCTCCGACCCCACCGGCGAGGAGGTAGGTGGGTGGTGGTGGCGGTGGCAAGGACGCCTCTTCCTCGTCTCTTCTCCAGGCAAGCTACACGATCGCTTTGGGGCCGCACTGGGGGTGCATGGAAGCGCCCTCAGTACGACGTGTGGAATCCCCCCAAGTGTTTGAGGGCCCTTGGGAAAGGCACCCTCAATGTGCCCTCTCTCCCTCAGTGGGTCCACCCTCTCATCATCATTGACACTAACTCATCCTCTTTTTCGTCATTGCTACCAGTTACTCGACAGGCAGAAAGCCATCATGCAGGTAGGTAGGGAGTGACAGGTCGGTCTAACCACTACGATTGTCTGGGCCAGAGTGAGAAGTGATCAAGCAGGTTGCCATGGTGAACAGGAGGAGCAACTCCAGGGGGGCATTTTCAGTGGGCCTCTACTGGAACGTGAGCCCTTGGCATATGCCAACTATGCCTACCCTAGATGCTGGCCCTGCAAGATGCCAGTGGTCTTTACTAGTGCCTAGTCCAACTCAAAACACATCATACTTTTTTCCAGTACTGAATGTGCTATAACATGGATAATTTTTCTTTCGTTGTTTCTTTCCAGAAATCCTAACCACAAATGCTTTTGGGTGGAACATCTGGTTCTAATATAGTTTTGGTTTTGGTCTTTTAAGAAATTTTACTTTCCCACAGTGCAGCTATTAGTTCCCAAATTGTAGTATTTTTCCTATCATATTTGCCCAGAATGGCTTATACAGTGGTCAATATCTGAATCAGCAAAGGAGCCATTTCAGAACACTGAATTCAGAAACTGTAACAAGGTTTTGCATAACCATAAATGGATGAGGGATATGGAAGCACAGATGAGAAGATGAGAAGGAAATAATTTCAGTTGGAAGTAACTGTAATGAAAAAGGCTGAGAATGTACTGGTCTACAGAATGCATTTGGTTATTCAGATCTAAACAAGAGATTGGATTATACAGATGTGTCCCTAGTATACATAAAGGACATAGAAAGCAGCCATTTCAAGCAGCAGCTTAATGCACCTACTCACTTCCCAAGGAGCAAACCAATTTGTAAGTGTCCCGGGCAGGATCTACACTACTGCAAATTATTGAAGTGCACTGACAACTGTTGGGACCCATGACACATTCCATTTACTGTTTTCAAACTGCTTTCAAAGTGTTATATCCTGCTTGGTGTAGATCTGGCCTCAGTCTGCCACTTTTTTCCTCATTATGCCCCTTGCCCTTTAATGAACCCTGTACTTTTCTTTGAGCATATGTGCTACAAACACACCTGGGGGGAATCCACACGTTGTTCTCAGGGCACTTCTATCCGCCCCCAGTGCACCCCGAAAACGATCGTGTAACTTGCATGTAAAAGAGACGAGGATGAAGCGTCCTTGCTGGCGCTGCTGCCGCCGCTGCCACCCAACTCCCTCCTCACCGGCCGGCTCAGAGAGCTCGGCAGAAGAAGGAGGGGTGGAGAGCGGAAGAAGCTCTCCACCCTGCCTTCTTCCCCTGAGCTCTCCGTCCCAGCCGGTGAGGAGGTCTGTGGGTGCCGGCGCCGGCAAGGATGCTTCTTCCTCGTCTCTTTTACAGGCAAGTTACACGATCGTTTTCGGGGTGCACTGGGGGCGGATGGAAGCGCCCTGAGATTCCCCCCTGGAGGCTCCGATGTCAGTGGAGCAGTGAATCTACTCCAGGTTTCAATCAGAACTGGTCAGAACTCTAAAGGAGCTCTTCAAGGTGCAGAAACGCACAAAGACCAATGCAGGGACATACAAGAGACCATGTGAGGCAAACAAAACAAAACAGCAAGAAATGAAATGTGACAAAAGGCAGCAGTGCGTGCAAGTCTAATTGATCAGATGCTGCTTTGTGAAAGGAAGCCCAGACAAAAAATGGCACAATGTGTACCGTGCAGGCAGACAGTGAAATCTAGGTTAATTATGCATAGTGATTTTGAGCTTCTCTAGATACTTGACTCTGCCAGGGTCCTCCAGCTTTGTGAAGAGCACTTTGTCTGCATGTTCTGATGCTGGCACTTTGTGCCTTCACGTGGCTCAGCTTCACTCAAGAGAGCCGTGTGGCCTCTTAGCATGAATCTGCAGAAATGAGAATGGTTTCTGAAGGAAGGCGGTCTAGGAGAAACCAGTTCGCAAATGGTTTTAAGAACTCAAAGAAAAGAACCACATGGTACTGTGCTTCAATTCCAGGAAAGCTCTAGTGTTAAGGGTGACCATCTGGAAAGGAGGACAGGGCTCCTGTACCTTAAAGAGTTGTAGAGAAAAGGGAATTTCAGCCAGTGTCATTTGTATGCATGCAGCACCTGGTGAAATTCCCTCTTCATCACAACAGCTGCAGGAGCTATATTAGAGTGACCAGATACAAAAGAGGGCAGGGCTCCTGCAGCTTTAACTATTGTGTTGAAGAGGGAATTTCACCAGGTGAAATATATACGAGCCCTGTCCTCCTTTTAATATGGTAACCCTAGACTACAACTCCTATTACCTCCAGGATCCCCTGAGGATGATGCGAGTTGTAGTCTACTACACCTGGAAGGCAATGGGTTGGGGAAGGCTGGATTAAAGATTGCAACCCTAGTAGTTCTGGATCAGAAACGCCCACAGGGGGAAGCAGTGCAGGTGTGTGCAATTCTGAGCAGAAAAAAGTTGTTGAGACAAGATGGAAGCACCTCCTACCTCCTGCCACTCTTCTGCTTAAAATCATAGCTTCCCCAAACTGCTCTTTATTAAAAGAAAAATCTCTGTGTGTGTAATGTGTAGTTGCCCCTAGGTGAGTTGTGTAACGATTTTTGAGTTGGTCCCTTTGTCAGAGGATGCAGGGTTGGAACGAGGGACTTTCAAGGGCTGGACATGGCTTCAGACTCCCATTCTTGCCTAATTTACAGAGCAGATCCAGTTCTATGTAAGGCTGCCTATGATCACAGCTAGTGATGGGCAAATGTACCTAACAGAAATCACAGTTTGCTTATCAAGCTACAAATTCCTCCACCTAATCTCAGATTAAAGGCTTAGTTATTATGAGATCTCATTGCATATATTCAAATCAATAATAATAATAATAATAATAATAATAATAATAATAATAATAATAATAATAAATTTATTACCCACCTCTCCCTCTGGATTGAGGCGGGGAACAATACTAAATACAATATAATACATAAAATTAGTTAAAAGAGCATATAAACCCAATACAATATTAAAATAACAATCACAGCATCTTAAAATTCTTAGGTTTAAAATTCATCTGGGTAGGCCTGCTGGAAGAGACTAGTCTTTACGGCTGACTTAAGCTCATAGAGAGTATTAAGCTGATGAATCTCCTCCGGCAGGCCATTCCACAGTCTGGGGGCAGCAGAAGAGAAGGTCTTCTGGGTAACAGTTGCCAGCCTAGTTGTGGCTGACTGGAGTAAACCCTTCCCAGAGGACCTAAGTGTGCAGGGCAGATTTCATGGGAGAAGGCGATCCCACAGGTAACCTGGACGCAAACCATGTAGGGCTTTAAATGTAATAACCAACACTTTATACTTCGCCCGGAAACTAATTGGCAGCCAGTGAAGTGATTTTAAAGTTGGTGTAATATGGTCACCCCTAGGTGTAACAGTGACCAACTTGGCTGCCATATTTTGAACTAGTTGAAGTTTCCAGACTAGGCACAAAGCTAGCCCTATGTAGAGCGCATTGCAGAAGTCAAACCTCGAAGTTACCAGCATGTGCACTACCATCTTTAGGTCTTCCAACTCTAGGAAGGGCCGCACTACATACACACTTCAGCAAAGTGCATCTTGGGAACTGTAGTATGGCATTATGACATCATGCATCATGACGTTCTCCCTGTGGTTGTTTTCACATGGCCTACTGCTTCCCCTTGTTGTCGGTGTGGAACCAGTATGAGCAGCCATGGTGCGAGTGGTGGAAGTAGGAACTGCAGAAGAGGTGCCACCTACCAGTACATCTCACAGTGCCACCTACCAGTACCCAGGTCTAAAGTAAACACATGCTTACCAAATGAGAAAAACAAACACATCTGCCTCTTACTAGAGAGAAATACTCTCCATTCACTAGATAGACCGTTGCTTTCTTCCAGGAATTTTAAGAACTTTTATTGCTGCTGGATTTTGTTTGCACGTGCTGGAGTGCTTTTACTCTTTGCTGCTGGCTTTATCTCGTTTTTATTAGGTGCTGTTTTTATTCATCTGTTTATGTTTGCATTTTATGTTTTTAATGTATTGTACACTACACAGAGAACTTGGGTTATTTGGGTGGTTTAAAAGGTAAATAAATAAATAAATGGCAGGTGGTTGTCTACTGTGTGAACAGAATGCTGGATTAGATAGGCATTTGGTCTGTTCCAGCAGGGTTCTTCTTACTGTATGTTCTTAAATAAATAAAGGACATAAATGTGCTCGTTTTCATGCTTTATTGAAGTTAGTCCCTATGAACACTTCTTTGGATGTGGAAAGGTGAGACAGAAATCCTTAAATAAATAACGGTGCAATCCTATGCATGTCGAAACATGCATAGGATTGTGCCCTAAATGAACATTTTAAAATATATGTGAAAAAAATAGCTTGTGGAGCCCTTGTAGTTCTCCCTGCTCCTATCTTCCATTCAAAGGTAGTGCAACTCAAATGAATAGGCCATTGCGAGAACCTGCTCAATAAGAAAATAGTGTTCAGGAAATTCACATGAAAAGTATACTATTTCTAACTATTCTTCAGAGCCAAGTGTGGATTTGGATACATACATCAAGAAGAGAAAGAAGGTGCAATCCACCAGAAACTTCCTCTGTGAGGGGCCCATTGAGGTGAATAGTATGCATTCATTAAAATAAAATTTGTATTGTTGAAGTTCTCAGTGGAATTTTCACCATGGGAGTGAACTTAATACAGTTTCTTCTAGGCAGTTTGCTCATGCTGAGATGGAGCAGTAGTATGTTAAAGTAAACATAAAATGCCATTCATAGATGATAATGATGTTGTTGATGATGTTGATGATGATTTTAAAAACCACCCACTAAATGAAACAGAAGTGAAGAGCATGTGAATTGTGATGCTGCATAGAGAAGCCAGAGGGAGTCAAGTAACAATTGTCCTGAGGGAATCATTCCTGAAACTGTGGTTGTACTTAAATCAAATGTCTGGAAGAAAAGTAGATATCATGAAAGATAACACAGGTAATAAAAGTAACTTGGAAACAGCACAATTTCATAAGCAAGCTATTTTATGTTGCGCCTGTGGAAAATGAGAGAAATGAGCTGGTTGCATGCTGGTCAGTTGCAGGTAAAATTGCTGTATGGAGACCTGTGGAATACCCAGCTGTCAGACCACTAACTTTCTCCAAGTTTACTGGATTGATACCAGGTTTGTAAAAAGGTCCATAAAAGATACTAGTGTTCTCCAATTTTTTTCTAACATACATCCAGGTCAGTCACTTGTGGCACATAAATAGAATGATTTTTTAAAAAATAATTCAACTTTTCCCCCACTTACAAAAGCTTCTCTGTCTGGGCACTAATGGACAGTTCTAATTAAATCTATACCCTGCTTTTGTGTGCAGAGCAGACAACATTACAACACAAAAATATATTAATATATATAAAAAGGTAAGCATCTATTTACAAACTCTCTATCTCTACATATGCACACGCTAACCCAGTTTGCATTATCACCACGGCTTAAACAACCCATGGTGGCTTGATAAACCTGTTGCACATACTGGGTGCCATTTGCCTAATTACCAACCTGGATGCAGCTTGTCATATTGGTTGGCTGAACCCAGGCAGCATGGCTTCTTTGACGGGAAGCAACCCTCAAATAACCCAACAACAGACCATGAGTTATTTGACGGTTGTTTCTCCCGCAAACAAGCCATGCCACCTGGTTTTGGATGATATGACAAATTAGGCAAATGGTGTGAACTGAGAGAGTAATTAGGTCAATGGCACAAACCAGGCCATTAACTCCAGGACCCAAAATGATGAGACGTGAGAGATCTGTGACAGGATCTCCTGCCTTAAAAAAACAAACAAACAAATAAACAAACAAACAACAAAACCTTCAAATCAGCTCCTGTAACAAAACAGTGTTCAAAATACCCATTTTGATTGGAGCAGGAGAACTTGGGGAGAGGATTTTAACCCTTCTCCCTGAACTTTCTGTGTTCTAATTGCTCCACTGTCTGCTGTGTTGGGTAATAATTTAGGCATTATACAGGTACTGTATATATTTTTCAGCAGTGGTGCTAAATGCAGCCTCATGTGCTGGGGGATTTAGATCATGAAATCAAACTTGGAGGGCCCCGCCATGGCTTCTTTGAAGTGTTTTTGGGTGTGGGGTGGCTGGGTGTGGAGGAAGGTCTGCTTATTGAACTTTCATGTTACATCTCTTGGCTTTCAGAAGACTGATATGTTGTATGTGGGCAAAGCTCTTTAACAAGGAGCAGTACTATAGTCCTCTATGTAAAATACTCAGCAATTGCAAAAAAGAAAAGAAAAAGGTGGATTGTAAAGAATTTTAGATTTTACCTTCTGTGGGTATTGGGATGTAAGAGGGGTTGTCATATTACAAAATTAGTATGACCTGATTTAATCTCAGGGGCTGCATTGCAGCAAAGCAGAATTACAGAGAGGGAGAAAACTTTGTGAAAAACCAGCCTCACCATTTTTGTTGCTGTTAGTAAGCCAATTAGCAAACATCTTTGGTGGATAATATTACCCTTGATAATAGATCAGCAATCTTTTGGAAGAAGGCAAATAGCAACTTGAGCAGGATTTCTGAACAAGTAATAAATGAAGTAGCGCTCCAAGAGATTATAAGAAAAGAGGTCTGCTGATGCACAGAATTCTCACTTTACAGTGTCAGCACGAACTGACAGAGTTCAGGTGGGATACACTAAGGCCCTCAAAATGTTGTTCCCCATAATCAATGATCAAGAGATGATCATTATTGTAGCACATCAATGCACAAAGCCTCTTTCCAAATCAGTACATATTTGATATTCGTTTTCAAAATTGACAAGAACAGAGTATCAAAATGCAGAGATCGTGGAGAGGGGATGGTGGGTGCTGCATAAAAGGGAGAACAGTTCAGCAGTTAGTTAATACTTTACTGAGAACTATATCAAGGGGATTATTGGATATTATAGGTCACTGCTGCTATGTTGACACTTAAGTAACATGTTCCTCAGTGTGTAATCTCTGAAAAATTCAGCCCTGCTTCTTGCAAGTGAAAATGTTGAAGAGTTTGAAAAATGCCATGCCTTGAGAGCATTGATTGCTACCATGTTGTTGTTGTTGTTGTTGTTGTTGTTGTTGTTGTTGTTGTTTTAAAGCATTTCCCACCCATATCCAGGGATCTTGCCCAAGAGAATTTCTAAGTTCCTGTATCTTCTCTCCAGAAATGGGCTCAGGGACAACCTATGTTTGTTTTTGGCAGCAGGCAGATTTGCACAATGCTCATTGGTCAACTATGGTTGGTTGACCAACAAACTGCGAGTAGTTGTAATATGGAGTGGCCAACTCTTCTGTCAATCTCAAAGCCACTTTGTTCTGAGCTGTGGTCAAATTGTTAAATAGAAATATAAGAACAGTAATAAGGTGCTAGAGAAATAGGTGTTGCGGTGAGCATGCAGGCAGTTAAAGAAAAAACTGTAAAAATCAGCCTATTTCAAGCAATGGAAGAGAGGCAAAGAGGAAGTAGCAAGCAAGGTTCAAAGACAAGGCTGTATGAGCTTTATCACACCAGCGTTATACTGTGCCATCACTGCGAATTGCATGCAAAAGACTCTGAAGTTTTCCAGTTTATAATCTGCTTTGACTGTGAAGTACTCGCTGTAAAGGAGTACTTGGACTGGATTTAGCACAGATCCCCAGAACAAACGCTCACAGCTCACAATTTGGAGGTTTAAGACCATTTATTTCAGGAAATGGGTAGGTTACATGGGATTAGCAACTAAAATTATTAAAACATGCATATATATAAGAACCCAGAAAAAGCAAGCCAGAAAACTAAAACTACAGTTCATACATCACCCAGCCTTGGAGTCAGCCAGCTGCCCTGAACTCCCCCCACAAGTATATTTTATAGTTTCTTTTCCTCCAACTCCTTCCCCCCTCCCCTTGGCGGACATGCCTCAGGCGGTTCCTGGCATCACCATTCTCCCCCATGCAGCTGGACCGCTTATCTCCCTTTTCCTATGAACCATAACAATAAAATTAACACGTTAAAAGACAGGCCAGCCCCAGTTCCATTCACCCATCCCTTACACTCCCATGCATCCTGATTTAATTGTGCTATAAAGCCAAAAGACCCGACCTATTTTGCTACTAGTTTTGAAGCGAATCATTTGTTGTTTTCCGAGCGGCCACTGGGGGCGCAGGAGCAGGATTTGATACTCTTAAGCTTCAAATTAAACAAATGCTTACATCTGTGTAAGTTTTAAAGATAAAGACATCAAAATTGGCACAGTAATAGATATTAAGGAGAGCTTTAAGCACACCAAATTTGAATTGGATTGGGTCATCCATTGATTTTTAATGATTTTTTTTACATTCCCCCCCTTAAACTCTTTTCCTGGTATGCAAAGGATCTTAGGAGTGCTGCCGCCCGGGGTGTGATTTAGCTAGCAACAACAACAACGACAACGACAACGACAGCTTAGTGCTGTAGGGGATAATTCAAGGGAAACAGGTACATGGGATGAAGCTATAAATCTCTTGCCAAGTGTGAAGATGGGGAGGACAAGAGTACATTTCGCAACAAAGAAACACCCCCCCTTTCTTTTCTTTAGTTAGCACTTGAGGGAACAGCACGACACAAGTCCTTAGAAAGCAGAGTTTGGACCTCAATAAGTCTGGATTTTATGGGGGCAGGAAAAAACAGAGGAAGTGGGTGCTATGGGGTCACAGATCACAGTGTGCAATATGCATGGTATCCATACTGCTTGTAAACACCCAAATCCTGCCTGATTGTACGTATCCTTACCTTGATTTAGCAAGTAAAATGTCACATACAGTGCAATTCTATGCATGTTCACACAGATTTAAGTCTCTCATAAGTGTGCACAAAACTATAGCCTATCTGAAAAAAATCTTCATTTACCTGGATTTTATTTTATTTCTATTTTTATAATAATAATAATAATAATAATAATAATAATAATAATAATAATAAATAATAATAATTTAATTAACCATAGTTCTAGAGAGGTGATATGTAACTAAATGTATAATTAGCTTGACATTTAAAACAAAAGCAGTGATAGCCTGGAGCAAAATCTGATCCAGTTTATTTGCTCTAATACAGCAAAAATCATAGCTAAAAATAACATGCAGGTGTGTATAGAACTGTGCATGTATATATGCAGAAGTTCTAGGTAAACTAATTAGGCAGACACTGTTGTGACTTCTGGCATACTTATTATGCATGTAATCATTTTTAATTGTAGCTTTGGATTTTTTTATATATATTTTTGGATACCCTTTACTTAATTCAGTACATTTGTGTGTCCAACCAGTAAGCCTTACACAATAATTGAAGACTCAGTGAGGGGAGAGCAAAACTGATGTTTGTTTCTCATTGCTCATTTCATTCATTTATTTTCCCAAGTTAGACATGTTTACAAGAATATCTGAAGCTCCTATTCGAAGCTCAAATTAGAGTATTGTTAGTCAGGCTAAAGTCTGATGAACTGGCCCTGCAGTTGATCATTCTAGGAGCTCCATCACACCAGCAATTTATTGCACTCTCACCATGCCTGGTATGTGTTTTTGCAGTGCGGTACTCACATGATGTCTTCTCTGTCCTGTGCTCATCTTGCCTCTTCTCCTCTCTTTTACATCTTTTTTTGGAGCAGGGAAAGTCTGTTTCCCCCCTCGGTGCAATAAAGCTGCTCCTCTCTCCCCTGTATTGCTGTCCTTGTGCTATAGTGGCCCATCCCAATTTTTGTTGGGGGCATGTGTGTCAAAGGGTGGTCTCACTGATAAAAGAGGAGGGCAGGGTGGTTCTCTGCTCAACTGTGAAGGGGGAGAGAGAGAGGGCGCCTGAACACCATGCAGAGAAGGTGAGTGAGGGCACCGCCCATGCCCAGGACTTGGTCCCATTCAACTCTATGGTTCTTACTGCTGAGTAGGCATGTCTATGGGCATGGCTAGACGAGGGGGTGGAGGGCAACAATCTTGTGATTTTATGATTGCGAGATCATCACCCTCGTCTACACGTGGCACGCAACATCCCAGGGAGAAGAGGACGTTGCGGCCACCATTTTGTTTTGCTTTTTGAATTGGAGAGGAGCGCAGGAGTGCTCTTGCACAAACTGTGTTTTTTTTAAAAAACACCCTTGCACTCCATGCACCCCACCCCACCCCTGGGTCCCGGTTCCTTGTGGTTCCTCACAAGGAGTTGAGACGAAAACAGGACAGCGGGCCACACATTCCGCAGTCTCGGGATCATCAGAATTGAAGGGTCGGGCGATATCTCGGGCCAAGGGAAAAATCAGAATTGAAGGGTAGGGCGATATCTCGGGCCAAGGGAAAAATCAGAATTGAAGGGTAGGGCGATATCTCGGGCCAAGGGAGGGATTGTCCCTCCCTGCTCCTGGGATCCCCTGTGCATCATGTGGACGCACAGGGACGATCCCAGGATGATCACTGGGATATTACCCTGTCTAGGCATGCCCCAAGTTTCCTGCCCAGAACAATGTCAGCTTCCTATTGCCATGCCAACATTAACCACAAGCTTCTCCAAAATTGAATTGTAATACTTTCCCTTCACTTACATTGTTTAATATGATCTTAGGGGAAAGTATAGTGTGTTGTTTTACTGTAATTGTGCAGTTTCCGGCTGCTGTACTATTGTATTTGTGCAGATATACAATAATATATATATATATATATATATATATATATATATATATATATCTATATCTATATCTATCTATCTATCTGCAGTGGGGAAAACGTAGGGGGCAGGGTGGGAGATTTCGTCATTACAGTAGTGCTCCAGGTGAAAAGATACATAAGCTGAAATAGCGCAACAATGCACAGATGTGAAAGTGCCCAGCTCTCGACTCGCTAAGGAAATGGTGGGAGAAACTGCAGACTCAAAGTGGGGAAAAAGTAGGCGTGATGGAGCTTTAAGGCACAGTTATTACAGTATATATGAGGCTCGTTCCTCTTTGCCCATTGATGGTGAAAAAATCTACCCTTCTGGCTTAGTTATGAGCTGTTACTTACTGCCAGTCACTAAACCTTAGATAAGGCATTTCAAACTTTTAGAATGGGGAAAAAACTGTGCAAGAGCTGAGACAGCACGAAACACTACATAAGACAATCTGTTTACAGTACAAGACAATCTGTTGTAAAAATCTCTGCGGACATTATTACAGCCCTTTGAAGAAGGACTAACAATAAATAAAGAGACTGAAATGCGTTGGGCTTTCCATCAATAAAATTGTTTTCTGTATCCTGAGACTATTCTCTCCCTCTGTGTTCATCTTGGATGCTCACTTGCCTTGCACCTGCTTGTTACGCTCACCAGAAGGCAGTGCCACACTCGCCATGGCGAGCATATGGCACATGTATGTATTGAAGCCTGAAAATAAGATTCTCAAAGGTGAGTGTGTTTATTCCTCGACCTCACCGAGATATTTTGAGGATGTTTGCAATCTTGATATACATTAGTGAGTCTTTGTTACAGGTGCTGCAGTACCTTTTGCCATGGCTGGTACTTGCCAATGCCATGGGTGGGATTTAGTTACATCTGCATAGAGAACGCTGAGTAACTTGGAGGAAATAGATTGGCAAATAACTAGTCTGTATTCCTGATGTGCTTTTCCAGTGTGTATTCTGACTCAATTTGTGAGAAACAACAAGTTGTATTTCAACCATTTTTCACCCCAAACAGTAGAATAATTTAGAATTGTCTATGTAACAGTGTCAGGAAATTATTCTTTCCAAAATGATAAAGGACTGAATTAAGTGCTTGTTTTATTCCTTCATCTTTTTTTCTATCTTGCCTTTACTTCAATTTGAGGAAAGTGTCAAAACAAGCAAGATTGTTTTGTTCCATGAAACGTGAATCTTTTAAATGAGAAAATACAAAATATATTAGAGAGCTAGGCTCTACATACATAGAAGTTGTAGGTAAAGTAGTCAGCAATGACGTATCCCCGTGCCCACATATATGGCATATCTTGCCATATCCAACAGGAATTTCTGCCGAAATTAGATGGACTGATTTCAGCTGGATTGTAGTGAGAGCTTTTGGACCCTGTCCTATACGAAGACCGTTACTTCAGTAAAGGATAGGATAGGAAGTACTTTACTGTTTTTGCCTGCAGCATTGCTTCAAAGGGTTTCTCTGTTGTTTAAAGGTTTCCTCTGATCATTTTAGGTTTCTCGATTTCCTCTGATATTGGTACACCTTTTTTATTTCTTTCCCCCTTATTGTTAATAAATTCCACCTCTATTTCAAAGTGTGTGTGTGCTTTATTCCACTTAAGCCTCAATACTGAATTCAGAGCATTCTGCTTTCGTCTTGCTACTGTTTAGAATTCTGGGCTTGGGGTGTCAGGTGGAACCCTTACTTCTGTGCCTCAAGTGTGCCTTGAGAACCCTTACTTCTGTGCCTGAAAGGTCCGAGTATGCCCTGGCTCAGGCTGGGTTGGGATGCTAAGGGGTGGTGGCAATCTACCAGGAAATGTGTTTGCCTGTTGCCCACAGAGCAGCAGGGAGTTGAGCGTTTTGGGAGTAGCCTTCCTACTCCCTCCTTTTTCTTCACACTCCCCATGTACAGAACAAAAAGAATGACTCTGAAATAAATACTATTGGAATGACGCTTTTGAGGAAGAGGCAAAAGGTTCATGCTTTTTTCTAGATTTTTTCTTAGCATTGCAAAGAAATGTGTTGGCATCTTCAAAGCAGGTGAGGGAAGATAACAAACGGCCAAGTTCTCCTCTACCCTGATAGCCATTTTATTTACTTTATACACATCTGTTCTATTGTATTTCATGTTTTCTGATGCTTATGGCCAGGGCTGTTGTCTGTCTCTCTGCCCAATGGTCACATTCCTTCTCGGGGACTTTCGGGGCTCCATTCTGGTTGTGGATGTGGCCAAAGGCCAAAGGGGGGCAGAGATAGGGTGACCATATGAAAAGGAGGACAGGGCTTCTGTATCTTTAACAGTTGCACAGAAGAGGGAATTTCAGCAGGTGTCATTTGTATATATGGAGAACCTGGTGAAATTTCCTCTTCATCACAACGCTGCAGGAGCTATACTAGAGTGACCAGATTTAAAAGAGGTCAGGGCACCTGCAGCTTTAACTGGTGTGATAAAGAGGAAATGTCACCAAGTTCTCCATATATACAAATGACACCTGCTGAAATTTCCTTTTCAATACAACTATTAAAGATACAGGAGCCCTGTCCTCATTTTCATATGGTCACCCTAGGCAGAGAAGAGATACCAGCATGTTTTATCTGAAAGGCCTTATTGCCAGTAACTATGCTTTGGGAGGGGCATTTGAAGCGTTTTGGAGTAGGCAACAATTGTCCCCAAACCAGGAAGATTTCAAAGGATTGGTGGTTGTGGAAAAGGGGGGCAAATTGGGCCCCCACAAAGGCTGGATTGGGACACCATAGATTCTCCCCTCCTGCTTATGGCCACGTGCTTTGGCTTATGCATGAGTTCTTTACCAAATGCTTTATTTTGTGGCAGTCACTGAGCCAGGGTTATACCAAGTGATACATTACAGACTGACACCTACAAGGACATCTTCTGCTGTTCCCCTGAGCAACCTCTACAGAGTTAGTGAAGTTATTAAAAATGCTCCCTGAAACTTTTTGGGTTCTTCTATCACTTTGGGTGTTCTTCTATCACTTAAAATGCTAGAATAATGAATCACTGTAGTCTGTCAGTCCACATGAGGTGACTTTGTAGTCTTATTGCACTGTTAACTAAAGTACTATTCAGATTGCCAGCTAAGAGGAGCAACAGGTGCCTCAACATGTGCTCTGAATCATAAAGCTTGGCTGAATGTTTTATAACAAGTCTCTTATTTTCTGTGAATTTTTAGCTTTCATATGACTGCAATTCACTGAGCATGGGAATTTCAGGGATAGTCTAGCACAGCTTGATATTACTGAGCCTGATAACCCTACAAGGACATAGATGTACAAAAATATATTTTAATGACAGACCTTTTTTGCCTTTGCCTTTCATGCCTTTTTAATTGACTTGCTAATATATATTCTGGGCAAGAAAATATTTTGCAGCAAGCTGGATCAAGGGCATTTTCATGAGGACAGATTTTGCTATTGGATACCAGTATAGTACAAAATGGCTAAGGCTGCAATCCTAAACACACTTACCTGGAGTAAGTCCAGTTGAATTCAATGGAGCTTACTTCTGATGTGAGTAGGATTGCACTGTGATTTTTCTCCACAAAAATATAATGAAAAGCTTTTCCTCATTCTAGGGGAGGAGAACTCAACGTAGAGAGTGCTGCTTTGTTGTGTTGTCTAAACTCAAAGAGCCTTTTGGTAAAATTAGAACTTTCAAGTCTGGCAGCGGAGTATCAGTTGGAAGAGATATGGGATGAAGTCTAGATTGTACCAGGGGCTTTTCTACACCACCCCAAAAATGTGGACTGGTCAAGGCCGAGTCCCTGTGTGTCCAAATGGGGGATGAGCATGCATTTTGCCAGGGCTAAATAATCGCTGGGAAAACCCGATTCCTCCTGCGGTCTCAGGATCATTCTGAGAGTGTGGAAGGTGTGTGGCTGCCCATCCCGGCTTCTTTCCTCATCCCCGTGACTAGCGGGGATCAGTAGAGGAAAGGAGCCAAGCTGGGAGGAATCGGGGGTGGTGGGTGGGGGAGCGGGTTTTTTCTTCTTCCACTTACCTTTCGCTGGAGTGCAAGTGCGCTCCAGCTCCTGTAACTTTTTTAAAAATGGCCACCTCCACTTGTGTGACATCCCTCCTCCCATCCCAGATGTCACACTGGCCATTTGGACATGGGGGATGATCCCTGAAGGAGGTAAGACTGGGATTGCCCCCCTCCCTCTCTCTACACCTGTATGGTGTATAGAGGGCCTAGGTCAGCCTTCCCCAAAGTGGTGCCCTTCAGTGTTTTTTTTACTTCAACCAGCCCCAGCCAGCATGACCAATGGTCAGGAATGCTAGGACTTTTATTCCAAAACAACTATAGGGTACTAGGTTGGGGGAGGCTAGGTATTTATGATGTTTTCAGGTAAATTCCATAAAATCAACTGGTGCAGAGAATTATCTTAGTGTAAAATCCAGATCCCAGAAAGTGTTAAGCAGAAAACCTCTAACCAAATTCACGGTGGTTCAGATTTTGCTTTAAACTAATGCAGTTCAAACTCATTGCCTGCTGATTGCCCTAAGAAACTCTAGATTGAATGAATTAGTTGGAGACCAGAACTTTAATTCTTAATTCTCTCTGTCAACAGTAGGCAAACTTTATTGGCAGGCTTAAAAATTAAGCTCAGTAAAGAGTGATGTATGGCCAGTTTGCTCCATTGCTTCCAGAGGCCAATTGCAAAAGTAAACTCCTGGTTCCACCAGAAATAATATAAGTTGATGAAAATTAATAGACCACACGTTTTACATATTGTTATATAAGGCAGATGTACAAAGAATAACAGATCACCTGATCTTGTCTTTTAGTGACACTCTTGCTACCGAGTTCTACTGTGCTATCTATAAGGTGTCAGAGTGTTCCCCCCTGCTCATCGTATAGATCTGTACTGACTTCTGTTCTTTCAGCTGTGGGTTAGAGCAGCGGTAGGTGGAATTGGGGACAAGTGTGGCCTACTTCATCTGCTTCTTTTCTTGGCACGGAATTCCCCATGCTCTGCTAACGTCTTATGTTTACAAAACCAAAGTGCATACTAAGGAACCTTTTAACAGTTAAGGCATGGCAAGTTTTCATGAAGTGATCTTTGATATATGCTCTTATTTACACTTGTAAGTGCCTTGCTGCATCAACATTCCTTGTAAAAAATTAAATAAAATTCCAGCAATCATCAGAAACTAGTTGTTCTACTAAAATTTGGTCGGTGGTCCACTGGTGGACCATGGTCTATCTCCTGTACAACCTTGTGTCAGAGCAGCTTCCCCCAACCTGGTACCCTCCTGAAGTGTTTTGCTTGTACATTTCGGAGCCTAATTCAAGGTGCTGGTTTTGATGTATAAATCCTTACATGGCTTGGGTTTAACATACCTGACAGTGTGCCTCTCCCAGTATGAACTTACCCATACACTAAGATCATCATCTAAGACCCTCCTCCAGGAGCCTCCTTTGAGGGAGGTTTGGGGGATGGCAACAAGGGAGAGAGCCTTTTGGGTGGTAGTTTATGGAATGCTTTCCCCAGTGGAGGTTTGCCTGGCACCAACATTGTCATCCTTTTGGTGCCAGGTTAAGACTTAGCTCTACTCCCAGGCATTTGGCAACCTATGAAAAGGATTTATTCAGACATTTGTACCGTTCATAGTTTTTAATTGTTTTTGTATGGAAATGGTTTTCATATTATGTTTTGTATTGTATTTTAAAGGATTTTAATCTTTTGTAAACTACTCAGACAGCTTTGGCTATTGTGCAATGTTGAAAATAACAACAACAACTTTTGGATTTCAACTCTCCAATGGTCAGAAATGTTAGGTATTATAGTACGAAACATCTGGAGGGTACCAGTTGGAGAAGGCTGTGTTAGAAAATGAACAGGAAGTATAGGACGTTTCTCACGTTGACTTGGAACATGTCTAGAACAGTGTTTATCCTGGGGATTATCCTGGGATCATCCTTGTACCTCCACATGATGCACAGGGGTTACCGGGAGCAGGGAGAGATGATCCCTCCATTTCCCTGGGATAACTGGGACCACTTGTAGCCCAATTTTTCCTGTGGTCTCGGGATTGTCCCGAGACCGTGGGAGGTGTATGGGCACCTATCCGAGCTTTGTCCTGCCTCCTCATGAATAAATGTGAGGAGATGGAAACTGGGCATGGGGCACAGAGCTCTTCAGGTGCTCTGTGCCCATCAGGGGTGGGAGCAGGAGCAGGTTGGTTTTTTAACTTACTTTTTTGTTGGAGCGCATGTGCGCTCATCTTCTGAAAAAGAAAAAGAAAATGGTGGGTGCGACATCCCTCCTTCCTCCCGGGATGTCGCACTCACATGTGGACAAAAGGGAGGATCTCGTGAGCAGAATATCACGAGATCCTCCCCCCTCCCTCCCCTGGTCTAGACATGCCTATGGTCTTTGGGATTAGGGCTGTAATCTTATACACACGTTCACAGGAGTAAGTCCCACTGAACTCCATGGGGCTTATGTTTAAGTAGACATTATAAGATTGCATTGTAAATTGGGAGCATGTGGAGAGGAAAATATGAGAGACAGTGAATAAGAGATATAATAGTACATCAATAGAATTTGTAGTGTCCAGATTATTTACAGTCACAAAACACACAATCTCACTGAAAGCTCTTGGCCCAGTTTTGGGACGCAGGCTTTTGAGAGCCTTCTGCAAAGCCTGATGTATTGTCCCTGGTGGTCCCTACTTCTTTCAGAGTGCTTTCACATATTCCAACGAATGCGGAAGCAGGAATACTGCATTAGTTGTCCTTCCTGTTTTCAGGGCGACATGTGCTGTCCCACCTAGGGAGTACATGCGTTTTCTCATGGGAGAAAAATGCAAGTTGCCTTTTCAAACATTACATAGAAACATGAAAACCTCACTTGCACTTGGTAATCAACAGATGTTACAAGAAAAGCCCATATATCACGTGCCTGGGTGAGATAGCATGTCAGCGGGGAGAAAATCTTATGGACTTTGATCTAGTAAATGAACAGGCCAATCCACCCTAATAAAGCAAGGTTTTCATTTGTCAAACCTTTAGCCTCTTCCATGAGGGCTGAGCCTTTTGGAACTAGCCAAAGACAAAACTTGTGTTTTTGAAAAGTTGAGTCCCTAAGAACTCTCCCACTGACTCTAGTTGGCTTGGGAGCAGACTGTGCATGCGGCATACATTATGAAAGGCCAGCATGAATTACTTGAAAAGACAGAAAAATGCTTCATCAACAGTTGCTAAAAATTGCCTGTGGCCTTAGCTAGACCTACCTGAAAGTCCAGGACGGAGGAGTGAAGATCTCGCATTGTGATTAACATGAGATCCCTCCTCCGTTTACACGTAAGGCGCAACGACCTCAGAAAGAGAGGCGTCGGCCCGCCATTTAAAATTTTTTCTTAAAGGACCAGAAGCATTTTAAAAATATATAATTTGGTTTCCCTGCTCCCCCCACCCTAAACCCGATGGGCGCAGTGCTCCTAAGGAGTGCTGCACCCCGTGCGCAGCTCCCAGCTCCATGTGAGTAATCGTGCGAAGCAGGGTCAAGCTGCGGAAACGGGCCACATGTTCCGGTTTCTTGGGCCCAAAGAGGAGGGCTATATCCCGGGGCAAGGGAGGGATGAACCCTCCCTGATCCCGGGATCCCCTGTGCGTCATGTGGATGCACAGGAACAATCCCGGAGTTTGCCCCGGGATATAGCCTGGTCTAGCTAAGGCCTGTAACTCTTCAAGTATCACCTCTTCCTTCTGATGATTCAGAAAATGCTCAAGTCTTTCTTGTACATAGATCTCTGTACCAAAACAACCTTTTTACATAAGTCAAAGTTTAACAGGGCATACTTGTGGTACTAAGAGCATAAAAGACCATTGGTAGGACTGAGCAGGCTACCTTCATTCTGTCCATTCATTGTTCAGTGGGTTTGCTCTGCTCTCTACATTCTTTTCTTCCTGAATTGCAATTGATAACTAATAAAATTTCTAACATTAATTCTGGAACTGGAGCATGCACAGTTCACTGCAGCTTTCAGTTCTTTCCATTTACTTGTATCTTTTCTCCCCTCTATCTTACTGATTCCTGTAAGCACATTGATATTTTTTTTTGGCAAAACCCACAATGTTGATGTGATTGTAGCAATATATTTTTAGGGTTTGCGTGTGTGTGAAGTTTTTTATTGTTGTAGTGGTAACCTGATCATGGTTATCAAACCGAAATGGTATCCAGACTTTATTCCTGCAACGCATTGAACATGGGGATGCCCTTGAAGACCTCTTCAAGACTTCAATTGGTTTAAATTGCAGCAGTGAGGCTACTGGCTGGTGTGGTTTACAGAGAACACATCTTGCTAGTGCTGTAATAGCTCCATTAGGTGTTCTGTGCATTTATAAATGCAAGTCAAGGTATTGATGCTTACCTTTTAAAGCCCTATATGGGCTGGCACCAAAGCGTGTCAAGAAGTGTGAATCTGCCTGTATCTTAAGATCTTCTGGTGAGCTTTCTTGCCCATTCAAGTCTGGGACTGGAGAGGAGGTGGCATCCTGGTGATGGAATGACTTCCTTATTTCTGTATGCCTGTAGTACCTATGGTCATGTCATTTTGCTGTCGGGTTAAGACATTTCTATTTATTTTATTTATTTATTTATTACATTTTTATACCGCCCAATAGCCGAAGCTCTCTGGGCGGTTCACAAAAATTAAAACCACAATAAAACAACCAACAGGTTAAAAGCACAAATACAAAATACAGTATAAAAAGCACAACCAGGATAAAACCACACAGCAAAATTGATATAAGATTAAAATACAGAGTTAGAACAGTAAAATTTAAATTTAAGTTAAAATTAAGTGTTAAAATACTGAGTGAATAAAAAGGTCTTCAGCTGGTGACGAAAGGAGTACAGTGTAGGCGCCAGGCGGACCTCCCTGGGGAGCTCATTCCACAACCGGGGTGCCACAGCGGAGAAAGCCCTCCTCCTAGTAGCCACCTGCCTCACTTCCTTTGGCAGGGGCTCACGGAGAAGCGCCCCTGTAGATGATCTTAAGGTCAGGGCAGGTACATATGGGAGGAGGCGTTCCTTCAAATAACCTGCCCCCAAACCATTTAGAGCTTTAAATGTCAATACCAGCACTTTGAATCGGGCCCTGACCTGGACTGGCAGCCAATGAAGTTGTAAAAGGACTGGCGTAATTTGATCTCGCTTTCTATTCACTCAGGCTTTCAATTCATGTATTTTAAGATGATTTATGGTTGCAATGTTACAAGTGGAGAAGGAAGCACGGAATGAAGACACAGACACCAGAGCTTGGGATAAACTAGAGCCTCTTTCTTTAACAACAAAGGAGATTCAACCCCTCCCTGGAAGTGCATGTGAAAAGTGCAGGAATCAATATGTACTAATCTCTGGCTACTTGCCTGGTTTAAGGACAAGCCACTCTCTTAAGCCAGGAGTCGGGTAACCCTTTCTTATATGACACTTCGAGAGTGTGGGGAGACCACCCCATGTCATCCACACACAGAGCCGTAAGACCCTGAGTAGATGAGGCAGGAGGATCTCCAAAGGCATACCATAGCCAGACATGTGAGCCATGAAACTCACGAGGAGCAGAATAGGTCACTGTCCCAATTCTGGCATAGCAAATTCCCGCCCATCTCGCCACTGGAAGGTGCCAAGCCTCAGCTTAGGTGCCCTATCCCAGAGAGGCTGAGTAAGGGGTGGGACCAGTCTTCATAGGCTCGGTCCCACCCCTGCCTCACATGGCCCATGTGTGCTACACGTTAGGCCTTTATTCCCCTCTTCCCCACCACAACTACTGTTTCTCCCTCACATGCCGTGCTAGCCAAGGGGGATAAAAGACTTATTGGAGGTTTAGTGATGTTTTATCTGGGATGGTTGTTTTCTACATGTTGATGTGTTGTCTTAGTTTTAATATTGGTATATATTATGTGTTTTTATACTTTCGTGAGCTGCTATGGAGAATTTCTGGAGGAGTGGGGTAGAAATCTGTTTAACTAACTAACTAACTAACTACATGCTCTCCTACATATTAGTAAAACTTCAAAGTGATCTTGATAGGCTGGAGTGCTGGGCTGAAAAAAAACAGAATGAAATTTAATAGGGATAAATGCCAAGTTCTACATTTAGGAAATAGAAACCAAAGGCACAGTTACAAGATGGGGGATACTTGGCTCAGCAATACTACAAACGAGAAGGATCTTGGAATTGTTGTAGATCACAAGCTGAATATGAGCCAACAGTGCGATATGGCTGCAAGAAAGGCAAATGCTATTTTGGGCTGCATTAATAGAAATATAGCTTCCAAATCACGTGAGGTACTGGTTCCTCTCTATTCGGCCCTGGTTAGGCCTTATCTAGAGTATTGCGTCCAGTTCTGGGCTCCACAATTCAAGAAGGACACAGACAAGCTGGAGCGTGTTCAGAGGAGGGCAACCAGGATGATCAGGGGTCTGGAAACAAAGCCCTATGAAGAGAGACTGAAAGAACTGGACATGTTTAGCCTGGAGAAGAGAAGATTGAGGGGAGGCATTTTTCCCCCTCATAGGAAATAAGACCTGAGTTAAAAAGATCACAAATCTCTGTGTTTGTGTTAGGGGGAAATACCCAACTAGAAGGGAGGGAACAGGAAAACCAGACAAGTCCAGATGCAGTGACCATTCTTTATTAAACTACACATGTAGGGGAAAATTCACCCTCGATGGATCGAAGATGAGCTTCTCTACCCATCATCCACAACCAACATTTTTTATAACATTCCTGATGAGCTCATCAAATACTTAAAAGGTTGTCACACAGAGGAGGGCCAGGATCTCTTCTTGATCCTCCCAGAGTGCAGGACATGGAATAATGGGCTCAAGTTAAAGGAAGCCAGATTCCAGCTGGACATCAGGAAAAACTTCCTGACTGTTCGAGCAGTACGACAATGGAATCAGTTGCCTGGTGAGGTTGTGGGCTCTCCCACACTAGAGTCATTCAAGATGCAGCTGAACAACCATCTGTCAGGGATGCTTTAGGGTGGATTCCTGCATTGAGCAGGGAATTGGACTCGATGGCCTTGTAGGCCCCTTCCAACTCTGCTATTCTATGATTCTATGATTATACAACAAAAATCGTATACAAACTCTTATCAAGATCGCATTTTTGTGGTGTTTTATTTTGGGGAATTCTTCAGTGTTTTATCAGTATACACATGTGCGTTGATAATGCAGAGAGAAGAGGGAAAGATATGGATGAATTGAAAGCTGTGCCGAATCCAGAAATAATAAAAAAGGAACAATGGAGGATTCCATTGGGAAATTAAGACCAAGTAATTCTGAACTCCTACATCTGGGGAGAAATTGTGATGTAAAGAATTTAAGATGCATCCCTCCCCATTGGAAAGTAGGGTAACTAGGAATGAAAGAGGAGAGGGCTCCTATACATTTAATAGTCGTGTACAAGGGGGAGGGGGATTTTGGCAAATGCAGTCTGTCTCATCCCTGCATGGGGAACTGCACCTGCTAGAATTCCCTCTTCTTTACACCCATGTAACATATAGGAGTCATTCTTTCCTTTGTAACTGGTTAACCGATTGGAGAGAAAGTTCCCCCATTCATCTCTCAAGTTACTTGTTAATAAGGTACAGAGAGAAGGTTTTTCAGGATTGTTACCTGAATGGGCTACTATGTCATACAGATGTTTTGAATGTTGGGTTCAGAAGTAGCTTTTCAGAATGGATTCGAAGTTCCCTCAATATTATTTTTAATCTCTTGCTTTTTATTGTTTCTGACTGGTGATGATATTCCCCAGGGTTTTTTTTTTTTTGTCTATTGTTGTAGGAGGTGATTCACGGGAAGAACAAAAAATTGCCTGTAACACTTCAAGTATCACCTTTTCCTTCTGATGATTCAGTGGGAGAAGAAAATGCTCAGGTCTTTTCTCATGCAGTCAGAAAACAGAGAGAAATTCTGTTTACTTGGCGTTTACCTTTGCCATGTATTAGACATTTAAATGCAAGAGGTTTATTTTTTGAGGGGGTTATATTAAAATGCTCTAAAGTCTGAGAGTGTAAGCTGCCAAATAAAAAGTATGATCTCCTGATATTTTTCCTTTTAAAAGAAGATATTTGGATGCTTATCTCAGTGGTGGTTCCAATATCGGTAGGGCTGTGAATCTGCTCTAGGTTTCAATAAGAACCAATCAGAACTTTAAAGGAGCTGTCCAAGGCATTGAGTAGATTTTGGGGATAGGGTTCAGCATCTCAGAGAACTCCTTTAGAGCTTGGACTGGTTCTGATTAAAACCAGAGCGGATTCACAGCTCGACTCACATCAGAGCCAGCAGCCTGTAGTGGTTTATCTCCAGAAGACAAAATCTCAGGACGAAATTGATGTAATGCAGGTAACTTTATATCACTATAGGAAGTTTCTGTAAATGAGTTTTATTTTGCTGGTAGAAGTACAACAATATTTATTGTGAAATAGACTGGGCAGACACAATTTTTCTATACTGCAGACAACTCCCAATCCATCCTAATGCCCTGCTTGCTTTTCCATGATTTTTATTTTTTTCCTTTTAGAAAAAGTTAAATTTCAAATTGCTGATGGATTTCCCAAGGAAATCAAAGGCCTGGGGTTAGGAAAATGGGATGGCAAACTTCAGTTAGACAGATCAATATCAGCATCTTGTGTTTTGAAGGGATACAGACTTAACAGGGATATATCTGTGTTTGAAAGAGGCCAATGGAATATTCTGGAGAAGAGGTTCATTTATGTTGAATCAATTCTTGATGTGGCTTTGATATTGTTTGGGGTATGGAGTTGTTGCTATTATTAAAAAAAACCTAAGGCTGCAATCCTATATCAACTTACTTGAGAATAGGGATGCTAGAGAAATTTGAGACGGACTAAAATAAGTTTGGAATTCTAAGAATGTGACCTGCAGAATCCACTGTGGACTGGCCTCCCCAGACCATGCGGAATCTGTGGATTTTTTGGAATGTTTTTTTACTTTCCTGAAGTTTATGCAAATTCATTGCAGGAAAATATGAACATTTCTGCTGAGTCATATGCCACGCTGGAAAATATACATGGAGAAAAGTCAAATGGAATGGGGGGCAATACGCTAAATGCTACATTCTAACCAATTATGGAAATTATTGTTGACCCCCTTATGGAATTATTTGTGTATTTTTCCAAATAAGAGGGGGGAATCAGATCCGTCTGTGAATAGATGCCAGAATGAATGACACTGCACAGTCCATGAAATATATGCACAATCCCTACCTGTGGTTCCGTTGTCAGTGGGGTGTTGAATCCACTCCTGGTTTCAGTCAGAACCAGTGAGCTTCGCACCTTGGATAACTCTGGTTCTGACTGTCCCAGTGACTTCAGAGCTACCAGCCTTCACTGTGTGGAAACACAGCTCCTCTCTCATTTCTGCCCTGGTGTCATCAGCCTGGCCAAGCTTTGGATAACTCGAAGGTGCCAAAATTGGAGCGCTCAGAGATAAAGGTTAGGATTGCCCTGTAAGACAGCAAGCAGTAGTAAAAAAATTTACTGGTCCAAAGTTCTGAGGGGATAGAAGCAATGGAAGCTTTTTATAGGTTACATTGCTTAACTTTGGATAGAAATAAAATGCAGAATCAGAAACTGTGGTGAGGGAAAGTTGATTAGCAATGCAAATATTAGAGACACTTCAGATGAAGCACTTTAATAAGCACATCTTGGATGTATTGACAGTCATTTAATCAGCAGGCTTCTGTGGTATAGAGAGGAAGGAAGGCATGGAGGGGATAAGCAGAATTGTTTTTAGCATTTTAGGTATCTCAAAGTGCAAGTAGGATATCAAATGGTAGCTGGGGAAGCCAGTGGGAGTGGACAGCAAGGGCTGAATTTCAGGGCTAAAGTGCTGGACTCCACAGCTTGGTGGGGGCAAATGACCACCCAGAAAGTGGCAGCTGATGAGAGTAATGGTACTGATGCTGTTTGCCACAGCATCCTTTCTTCTTGTTTTTAACACTAAATTATCCTTTGAATGTCATATGATGACTTAGAGGGGAAAAAGAAAAGTCTGCTGTCTTTGGATACACAGAATGCTCCAAGGAAATATGGGCTGGCAAGGCAGGGTACAGCGATAGATAAATATTATACACATGTCCTGAAGTGTTCTGGTGATTTGTTGTCCTACACAACACATACTTCAACACATTACTAAGAGTGCTTTCTTTGAAAGTTTCATAACCAATTAAACACTCTGCTAATTAAACATGATCCTATTAAAGTTCAATTAAGCATACACAAACGTGGCATTGCTTTTAAAAGCAAGTGTCAACATCCTTTAAGTGCAACAATGAGAGTTTTGACTTATTACACTGTTGGGTTGTTAAAAATATATTTTCCAGACGTATAATTACTAAAAAATGAAAGCTGACATTTTTCCTGCATACTTTGTGTCACTAGCCCATCTTTATCTGCTGCTTTTCATGCGCTTGTGAGAACAACAATATAATCTGTTTATTTGGAAACTTCTCCATTGAAATGCACACAAAAGCAGGGGCGGCAGACTGCATTCAGTTCAGCTATGTTTTGGGATATTAAAGTGACCTGCAATCAAAGTGGATCATTAAAGAAAAAAAATTATCACAGATGTCCTTTTTCTCTAAATCCAAGCTCATCAAACAGTATTTCAGTTTTTTAAAAATGTATAAACACTTTGAATTCTCTTTGCCTGAAAGGAAGCATGTCTGGTAAAAAGGTACCATCTCTGATCTTACTAATTCAGGTATAATAATGTAAAATTAATCAAATGGCAGAAAGTCGATGAAATATCCTTATTTATTTGCAGTGTTAATTATTCAGAAAGGGTGGAGTAACTAAACATAAAGGTCTACATACCTGTTAGCATAACTTCAGCAATATATAAAAGCCCTTGAACAAATGTCAAGTGATAGAATAATCAGAGGCACAAGAAGCAATAGCAGACAGATGCAGCTCTATACGAATCATACGTCCTATTACGGAAAGCGCTCCACGTTTTCTGGAAATTGGATATGCCGGCAATACAGGCAGCAATCCAATGCAAACATGATACACTTTAGGCTGGCACTGAGGGCAGGATGCATTTGAGTATCTCTAGAGAGCCCTTCTCTTGAGAAGAGGAGCTTGATTTCTTTTTCTTTTAATGGCCTTAGAGACATAATGGTATTGAGCAGGTGCAGAGGTGTCTTTCCCCTCTGTGGATACATATTTGAAAGGCTGAAACACTCGCACATAATTACATGCAGTTTAGAACAGTCATTGGCAGACTTCAGGCTGATGGGATCTACTTTGTTTGTTTGTTTTTACTAGAATCCTCTCTGAGAGCCACCAGTTGGAGCCAGGTGCAAAATAGTGGGCCAGACAGGTATATACTGTATAAGCTAAAAAATTAAGGAACAGGTTGTCTCTGATCACAGCCCAGGAATCTGTAATCAGTACCAAAACCAAGTTCACAACTCATTTTGCACCCACAACACCCTCCCCACATTCCTGGTTTTCCCCTAAGTGTAGTTTCTCAGCAACATAATTTAGGCAGAAAAAGATTAGTTGCAATTTTGAAACAACTGGGAGTCAGAAATCCTTGTCAACCCTGTACAAATCAGTCAGAGATCTAGCATAAAATACCAAGCTACCTTTTGCCCATCCCTGGATTTAGAAGCAGGGCCGCCTTCGAATAAGAGCACTTTATACAAATATTCTGTCCCACCAGCATTCTTCTGGGTGGTTTTGCTACTGCAGGTCTCTGTTGTTTTCATGTTTCCAGGCACATGAAACATTGTTCCTGTACAAGCTGTGAGGAAAACCAAGATCCAATGGATGAGAAGCATCGCAATAACAGATGGAATTCCAGAAGACAAGAGCAGAATGTGTGACCCATCAAAAGGGATACTGGCAAACAATCTACTGCAAAAACACTGTGAGGCTGTGAAATCTCTATTGGACCACATGAACTTACACAAATACAGATCATACTAATAATAGGCTATCCAATAACTGGGAAATGTATGGAGCGCAATAAAGCTACAGGCCATTGTTGTGCCACTGTTGTAAATGGGTAGACAGGATGACCCAAGTAATTATAGGAGGGTTAGTTTGATATTGATTTTGGGGGAGCTAATGATGGAAAAGCTAATGATGGATTCAAACAAGATGCATTTAAAGCATGTAATGCAATTAATGAAAAGTCAACCTGCCTTTGTGGAAAATGGGTCTCATCAAACAAAGTAAATTCAGTTTTTGCTGTGATTACATCTTAAAGACTATTGATAAAAACAACTCAGCTGATATGGTGCAAGAGAGATCCCCCTACAAGTCATTTGACCTAGTACCACCAAAACAATGCAATGTCTGTGAGATATAAATTAAGGCTGCATTCCTATACTTGTCTTCTAATTAGGCATGTATAGGATAGCACTGTAAATAAATGAAACACTGTACAATACCAACAAGTTTTTGATAAAATTAAATCATCAATAAATGATGTTCTTTCTCTTCTAGACCCAAGAGTCTGTGGGTAGTACCCAATGTTGATGCAGCACCAGCACTAATGACATTGCACTAGTGTAAGCCAATGCTTGTTCAACACCATTAACACTTGCTTGTACAAATGGAAAAAGAGGCATTTTGCTGCAGACATGCATTTATGATGTTGGGTTATCTTAGCACAATGGCATTAGTGCTAGTGCTCACCTCATTGGATACTACCCAATATTATTGCTCACCAATTTGAAAGACTACTTACTATAAAAATAATTGCTGTTCATAGTGTTGGATTGCTTTTGCACTGGTGATGATGTACCATGCTTGAACATAGTCTGCAACATTGCATCCTGGAAAAAGCTGCATTGAAGCACCTATGAGGTGTCTGTAAGATCAATGATGTACTTCAGCAAACTTCTAATTAGGCAAGTACAAATGAAATAATTTGACCTCTATAAGCAATAATGATATGTCTGGAGCTGGAATGGGGCCCACAGATTTGGCAACCACTTTCTTTAAAAGATATTGGAAAAAATAGAGGCCGCAAATAAGCTACAACTATGATTAAAACAAATGGGAGGCCAACCACCCTTTAGAGTGAAAAACGTAATTAAACAAAGATGCCCTCAGCATGGATACTAAGGTAACCTAGCAGAAAAAGTTGTAACAAGAACCTTGAATTCAGGATTGAGTTCAAATGGGATGAGTGGGTGCACTTTGTGAAATATGCCCCACTTTGGGCATTTTGGAGGGGGGGAGATTTATTCTTGGCAATTTGCATGTGCATGCATGATTTCACTTGTAGTACACAGCATATTACTTCTCTTAGTTATAAGTGTATCAACTCTTCTCTTGGGTAAATCATATCTTCATGAAGGTCATATAATTTTGGTTTGAAGATCTGAATAGATTTCCTGTGGTGAACTTTTTCGAAGGTTAATTACCCTCATTGTTACATATGTAGATTTCCCTCACTTGGAACTAGAGTTTGCCCTCTCAGCAGCATTGTCACTGAGCCATGTCGGCCTGGCTGTATAATGATAATGCTGTTACCATCCAGAGAGCTTCGGCTATTGTGCGGTATAGAAATGCAATAAATAAATTAATAAATACTATGATAAAGTTCTATTTTCCAATCCACACCACTCATGGTGCTACAGCTGATTAGGGCTGAGAACTATAGCATATTGGGGTGGAGAAGGTAAGTTTTGGAGAAGTAAATTTTTCAGGAAACATTTAAGAGTCCCCAAAAGCCACTTTCCACAGCAAAAATGTTTGCAGGAGAACATTCAGTTCAGCCCTAATTGAATTTAATACCAAGCACATTAAAATTAGAAGAAAGGCACACATGTAACAATGAAGGTAATTAACCTTTGAAAGAGACAACCAAGGGAAATCTCTTCACATCTTCAAAGCGAGATTAGATGACCTTCAAAAAGATGTTTTAATCAAACACACTAGAGAAGTTTTGATACAGTAGTAACTGGGAAAAGCAAGATACTGCATATGAAATCAGTTTAGTTGTTTCCACAGCACCATCTGACATGAAAATCTAGGAGTTAACTGTCAGTCTTGAACTGAGAGCTGAAAATATGAAGTTGGTTGGGTTGGATTCCCCCCCCTCATTTGTTTTAAGATGGATTGTGCAAATGCAGGTGGATTTCACCTTGATGGAAAATGGTCTCAACCCATACATTGTTATCTCTATGTATGGGATATCCCATTATCCCATTGTTATCCCATGTAATCCCTTCTCTCATACATTGGTGCCAAATAAAAATAAAATATCTAGAAACATTTCTGCAATACTGCCATTATATATTGGTTTGTGGACTCCTTCTAAGGGCACAACTAGACATGATTCTGGAAATCTGTGATCAGTTCTCCTGCTGTTTTTAAAAGTTCAGTATCACCTGCAGGTAGCTCAGTGCCCAAATCCCACTGAGATTGCAGTAATGGGGGAAGGGAGCTTGCTGTAAAACATACAGGTACCCAGACCGAGAGCCCCTTGTAGCTGCTTTTCGTTTGAGTGTAAAAAATTTAAGGAGTTGCCAAAAAAAACAAAAACAAAAAACAAAGAGAGAGAGAGAGAGAAGAGAAGAGAAGACAAGAGAAGAAGGATGAACTTTGGACACACCCAGCTCTCCCCACTGGTGTTATTTTGATCCAAACCTTACTTGGGTGAAGTGGGGGAGCCCGTGGCAAAGGAATGCAGTTGTGGAGGGTTTCAGCCAGTGGTGGTCCCAATGTCAGTGGGGTAGTGAATCCACTCTGGGTTTCAGTCACGACTAGTCAGAACTCTAAGCTGTGAAGCACCTTGGAAAGGTCCTCTAAAGTTTAGATTGGTTCTGACTGAAACCTGAAGCAGATTTGCTGCATCTTTAGAAAGAGCTTCAGCAACAGTGGATGCCTGTGGATGTCCATTGCTGCCATAGAGTCTGTAAAATGGGAGCTCCCAACACTTTCAACAAGCAGAAAGGCACCTCATTTCTCAGGCTCCCTGGCATCCTGTGGAGCATCCCATTCTTAAAGTGATCTACCGTTGCTGAAGTCCTCCACACAAGTCCTCCTTGCTGCTGGTCCCCATCATGAAATGGATATATTTTGGGACAAGGAAGGGATTAGTGATGGTGGGCTGTCTGGCAGTGGAGACTGTGCACTGGAGCATGCCAAGCCTGAACTTGGGTAGGATTTGGGCTCATTTCATCCTAGTTTGTTTTCTGACTTAAGGGAGTTTGTTTCTAACCCCTAACGTTTTCAGCTTCATTTATCTCTCCACTGCACCCAAGTTACTTGTCCACATGGGCATGTTGATAAAATGCTGCTGCTGCTGCTACTACTACTACTACTACTAACCTTGATGCAGTCCTACACACAACAGCATTACGATTCTTTTTTTTGCAGTGTTTTACTTATGTGCCTGTGCACATTGAAAAAAAAACACTGCACAAAGAGAATATTGATGAACTCATATTTACATTGATTGCTCTTTTGCAGAGTCGTTATCAATGTGCATGAGCATATCAATAATGTGAAGGGGGAGAAAAAGATGGCAAGGAAGTGAAGGAAACCGACGAGGAAGATGAGTAGGCCTCCTCATTGGCCTTCATGACTTGGAGGGCAAAGGTCTGCAATGGGGAACCTGCTCTAGTTGCATAGTCTTCCCACTGCAGGCATTCATTCTCCAACTTGTGGAGGGACACCAGGACAGCAATGGAAGGTGGGTGTGAAGATACTACACTTGTCCACAGGCTCCTTCACACAGTTCAAATTGTGGGGTGGAGGGATTAGAATGCTTCAATAGTGCTCTAGTTAAATCAGAATTTGGGGGCAACTGACCAACTCCACAAAACAATAAAAGGACAGAACAGAAAAATCTGCTCATCATTAGAAAATTGCTTTGGTGTGTATTTTTGGGAGATTTGGTTTGAGTGTCATCCTCTCAGAGGTGTTGGCAATACAGGTTGATTAATAGCGCAATCCTACCCATATCTCCTCTGAAATAAGTCCCATTGAGTTTAGTGGGGCTTACTCTCAGATAAGCCTAAATAGCAGGCTTTGAACTCTTTTGTATGCCTTTGACTTTGAATTCAGATAACCAGGCTGCAAGACACCCACAAGCAATTGGGGTTGCAAAAGAGAAGCTCAGAGACTAATTTGCTCAGGCCAGTTCTGTCTGGAGCATAATCAGATGTAGCTGTGAGACTAAAGTTGCATATGCTTGCTGTTTACCCCATAATACCTGCTTGATGTAAATTAATTAATTTTTTATTAAGTCACTGCAAGTTTCAGTGCTCTCTCTCTCTCTCTCCTACAAAAGAAAAATGATCTTACAAAAGCTGCCCTAGATTTTCCTCAGCTCAGGCAAAGTGTTTGTATGCAATAATAACAGTGTTGCAGAGGCGATAGAGGCACCAAATTTTATGAGCCTGAGATACTGGACTCAATTTTTTTCTCCAGGCAGACATGATGCAGGCTCTGACATTTTTTTATGCTTCTTTTATGAAGTATATAGCTAAAGGTTACACTATTGACTCTCTCTCTCTCTCTCTCTCTGTGTGTGTGTGTTTTAAATCCTTCTTTTGGGCTTCTAAGTATGACCATCTTGAAATGTTTAGAATACTGTGCTGGTGGCTTTTAAAAGCTTTCTTTCTCTTAGTTTCTCAGTTTACACTTAGAAATGTATTTTGGGCTTCTCTATGCAATGATTGCCTAGGAATATGCTGTTTTTGAGTATGGTCAACCCATGTGTGCAGACAACTGAGGAATGTAGGGGGTTCAGCCAGGGCAGAAATGGGTTTCTACCATTGTTAAAGTCCTCCCTGAACCCCACTGCATGGGATATTTTCCAGCCAGTTTCCAATATTCTTTTCTTGGACAAGGTGCTGAAGCAGTTCCAGGGGGTTCTGGATGAGACAGATTATCTAGATACATTTCAGTCTGGCAAGCTCTTCTGCCAAGGGTAATTATGCCAATCCCTCCTGGCACATGTCTGACATGTGCAGTAGGGGAAATAAGCCAACATGGCTTATTTCCCCAGATGCATTGTGCAAACTAGGTCTGTGTGTCAGGTTTAGGGGAAACATGTAGTTGCATGCTTACCCTTAGATAAGAAACCTGTTCCTTGTGGGTAAATGAATTGAAGAACTGATTTGGGTAATCTGGGGTGAGTATATATTATATTTACTGAAGAATAGAGGGTGGGGAGCACAGGAGATGATCGTGATCTGCAGTACATAGGACAGTTCCCCAATAGCAGATGACTTGCCCCCAAAAGTTCTAGAGCCAGACTAAGAGCATCATCACACGGGAGAAAATCGTGTTTCCTTACCGTCGCTTCTCCGCCCCTTCTTTTGTTCTTCACTACTTCCTGTTTCTTCCCAGAGTGGAAAGAGGAAGTAAGCAAAGACCATGTGGCCCATTCAGGGGCTGTTTTTATTGCGTCACTTTTCCTGCACACAGCAGGAGATTGCGGCACATTCTGTTTTTTTAAAAAAAAGGTTGGATTAAAAGGGGTCTATTTTGTGACAGAAAAATGAATGGGAGGTGTGTGGGAGGAGGACATCATCATCTAAAGACACGCAATCTGTAAGTGGGCAGTAGCAAGCATGATAAAACACTAGTCTGATGACACCCTGAGTCCTTCTACCCACAATCACTCTGCTACTTGTCCCCAGCTCTTTCTAGGGATGTAGAATGTAAAGCCTTCCAAATGTTCCAGATGTTTTTGGATTGCAACTCCCATCATCCTTCACCATTGGCAATGCTGGCTAGAGCTGATGGGAGTTGCAGTTGAAAAACATCTGGAGGGCCACACATCCCCCACCCTTAGTCTATCCTTCATCTAAGGAATAGAGCTCTTCAGATCTCCTCACTCAGAGCCTTCTATTTCATTGTTCCAGATGGATTTGTGGGTATGAGAACTTGGGTGATCATGAAGGTTTTGATGGAGAGTGTGGTGGTTCCATTGGCCTGTCCATGCTATTGGCTTCAGGATTAGCACTGGAGTAAAGGTATCTCTGTTCTTGGCTCCTTCACTGTTTAAACTGCAGGATCACTGGGTTCCCCAGAGCTTTGTGGTGCCTCCTCTTCCAAGTCAGCATCCTAGTCATGACTGTCTGCAGAACTGTAGGTATATGGCAGGGATATTGATCCTCTTTCAGCTCAAGGGCCAAATTCAATTTGGGAGAGGCATTCCAGTGGTGGGTGGGGCCAATGGCAGAAGGTCTGGGGCCAAGCTACCTTGAAGCCTTAGAAGAGGCATCATTTCATCTTTTTAGAATGGGAAAAATCACACAAAAGCTGGTTAACCATCAAATGATTGGTGTACGGAGAAAGGGGATGGGCCAGGGGAAGGAGGTGTGGCCATCTAGGGGACCCATAAGGCCACATTTGGACCCCAAACAGGCTGTATTTGGTGTGTAGGCCTGCCGTTCAACACCGCTGGTGTGTGTGTGTGTGTGTATGGGTGTGATCATACATGATCGAGGGATACACATTTTGTTCATGTTTCCAAAAAAGCAAGAGATAATCCCCATGTAAGCACTGAGATAATCCCCATGTAAGAAAAATCTGTGTTTACCATATTGTGTAAAGGGGTTGGCATGAGTGTATTTCAGCATGAAAACAATCAACGTAAATCCATGAGGAAGGATATTGTGGCATAAACTATTCTGTTCTAGAGAGTCCTCTGGTTGTTGTTAACACCAGAATCATTAGACAACAGAATGCATATACAATGCCAAAGAGTACATGTGTGCAGGTGGGACCATGAACCTGCCATAGTGGTGAATGGATGGCAGGGCACAGCATCCATAGATTTGTTGTTCTTTCCCTTTCACCTGGCAAATAAACTTCTATCTTGATTCCATGCTAAGAAAGCAGGGCCTATAATTGTACATCAGAACATCATAATGCCCACCTGCTTTGAATCTAAAGTGGCTCTAAAGCTATTTTATTAATGACTGTTTGCTTATTCTTTCCCCGTCTGTCTCTCTGAGTGTAGTTAGCTGTAGTATGCATAGGCTAGCAGATAAGAAGAGATGTTAGAAAAAACTTAGCGATGGTTTGATGGAACTTGTTCAATTTCCTAAGTAGTTTTGTGTGAATCTGAATCATCAAAATGAACTGCCTTTCATCGCTTATTGTGGGAAAGAATTCCCATTCGTAACAGCCTGGCTAGCCTATGCCTCAGTGTTGGAGTGTCTTCCAAGGAAAGTGTCACTCATGACATACGTGATTTTCATCCTAGAATTTGCAAGCAACTGTACTAGTATACCCAAACATAACATCAGCTATGCTAGAACTCAGGGAGTTGCACCTCCACATAATGCCAACCATATTCATTCTTGGTGATGTTGTTTTTAACTGTCTTTTAACATTTTCCATATGGCTTGCTAAGCTTTATTTATTAATTTGAATGAGGAAGAAAGAAACTTTTCTCCCTTTCTGTGTCATTGAATTTGGTTTGGAGCAACAAGAGGGAAAGGAAGGGATATGAAGGGTGAGAGTGGGTAATGTTGTGGATTTGTTACGTTCTTTGCATATAAAACAGGATCTTGCTAAAAATGTAAATAAAGTAAATAAATAGCATTGCTTATTTCTATTGCCAAATAATAATAAAAAAAGAACCAGAAAGCCTGAAGTATACATATGCACACACACATGTTTATGATCTGTATCAGGGAAGATTCCAATGACTATTTCCCATGTGTTCAGGTTTTCCATGTGCTGGCTAGATCTTGTCAATAGTTTAGCCTGTGAAAATTATTCAGACTATGCATTTAGTCCTGGTTGTTTTATCTCCATGAGAGAAAGAGCCATTTGCACAGGTAGAACTGCATTTGTGTGTCCAAGAAAGAATTCCATTTGTGGGACTTAGAATGCTAAGGGTTCATTTCATTATAGGTGTGTGTGTGTGGGGGGGCTATTATACAGTATAATGTACATACTGGCTCTTTCTTTTTAAAATTCACTTTAAGTAAATGTTCATTATATAATAATGTTACAGTACCCTTGGCATTCTAAGTCCCATAATGAACAAAATGAACACTTACTAAACAACTGGGGTTTTTTGTTTTTGTTTATTAGCAAGCATGGTTGAATAATAGAGTCCAGGAAATCAAGGCTTGGCAAAGCAAACTTGGTTGCAAAAGGCACACAGAAACACAAACAGAAGAACTCTCTCTCTCTCTCTCTCTTTCTCTCTCTCTGTGTGTGTGTGGGGGGGGGGGGTATGTAAAAGAAGACGCCCTGGTTAAAGAAGCTTATTTGGCTCCGCCTTACAGAGTTCTCTCTGCATTTATCCAGGGGGAGTTGATTAGCTCTGAACCCTGGGTGATCCCTGCCATTACATCTCTAACAGCAGCAGATTAACCCTTTGGTGATTTTTTCTGTTAGCGTGATCGGCTGCCATTGCTATTCCGACATTTTTAGCCTTCTTGTTAAATTATACATGAGGCAAACCTGCTACCCTCCAGATGTTGGACTAAACTCCAAGAAGGCTGCATTATTAAGCTATAACCTCATTTGTTCTGGTGGCAGAAAAAAGCGTTAGGGGACTCACATGCACACGCGCATGCATACACACACACACACACACACGATCAAGATATGAATACTTTTAATAACTGGATTTAAATATATATATATATATATATATATATATATATATATATAAAACACCTTATATTTGTCTATATTAGGATAAATTTGCAATAACTGGTACTGCTGTGACCAATAGCTAATAAATTGAGCTGAACTATAAGCAAAGCTGTGACTGGAGTGCATTTAGTGGAACTCTGAGCTTCTTGTGTGGAAGGGTGGGAGGTATATCAAGAAAATCATTATCATCATCTCCTTGTCTACATTCTGTGACATTATTTATACATTTGGTATTTCGTGTTGAATGTGTAAAAGTGCAGAACGAAACATTAAAGGAAATATGTAAAGCACAGTATAAATGTTGGATCGATAATAAGCTGATAGAGCTGCTTTCTCTGGAGACAAATAATAATGAGATCTTTGTTTTTGATATGCAGAAAAGGACATTCTAATACGGAATGCAAGCAAATCTAGAACAACTAAAATAAAACTGATCTATGATTATAATTGATAAAACTGCAAGTATTTTCATTCCCAAAGCAGATTTACTGTTTCTCAATAGAAATCTAATTGATCTCTATGAACTACTTAAAATTGTAAATATTGCAACATGGGGATAAATATCATACAGGCTACATAGTACTATGAAATACGATGGATATTATACAGGTCCTGCTCTAGAGCATCTTTTGAACAAAGACAGCTCATTCTGAGATATATATATTTTAAAAAACAATGGTGCCAAACTGTTATGGGGCCCTCATTAAGGAGGGACATTTGTGTTCCTCCAGTCCAATTATAGCACAGTGCCAAACCTTCAAAGGCCTTCACTCAATCCAACTGTTTTGACCGAGACTTTGAAGAGGACATGAACTTGGAACAGTTGAAATCTAAATCTATTTATTGATGAAACACCAAACCTCTGGGCTACCAAAGTACTAAGAATCAACATACTTCTCTATCCAACCTTTCATGCAGTTAATAGAGTCCTAATTATTCATGTAACTGCTAATTGCAATCAGTTGATAGTTAATGAAAAACCACCACCCTGCAACTGCTTGTCCATGTTGTATTACAGCACGTTTGATCATTCTTCAGTTTTAAAAATCACCAATTTGTGACCAACATGGTAATTATATCAACTTCAGATATAACCAGCAAACTATTTTACAAATCTGATTTTCATAAGAGTGTTTGTACTCCTATGTAAGTATACATGAAAAATATTTCTGTCCCATGTAAAACAGATGTTCGGAGTGCCTCAAAACATGGGAAAGTTCCAACAGTGTCACAATGCTGGTGCTATTGATGTTGTGCTATCGCTGGTTTGAGCTAATGCCATGTCAATAGTGCTAGTGCTGTGACACCATTGGATCCTTCTCTAAATTAAAACAGCCACAACTGTCCATTTGAGGTGACCTTGGAGAGGAGGCAGTTGGAATTTCTGTGGCCCTTTGAGAGGGGAATCTTTTCTTCTCCCCTCCCTTCTAATGGACCTCAATACACTCATTGTCTATTTATGAAAAAGAAAATGTCCTAAATCCCATCTGGCAACTGCTGCAATCAGCCATTCCTGCTGAGTTGGGTCTACTCCCCATCTGCTGTGGGTTGGTGATCCCCAGGGTGCATTGGCAACAGAGGTTGCCCTTGACTCTCCAGTGGCCTGACAGGCCCATGCTGCCTGACTTGCACTGCCCCATGGTCCCCATGCTATATGGCTCCCTATAGTCCTGGAAACAGAGAGGGAACTACAATATTAGGACTTACACCCCTGAACATCGTTCCACACTATTTCCACTTGTGTGATGGCCTGATCTAAATGAGATTTCTAAGGTGCTGAACCCTATCCCCAAAGTAAGTTCATCACCTTGGATAGTTTCTTTAGAGTTCTGGCTGGTTGTGATTAAAATGGATTTACAGCCCAATGAAATTGGAGCCACCAGCCTCCACTGCTTTGGACGAGGCACTTTTCAGATAGAGGACAGCTTCAAATAGAGGAATGTCCTCTGTAAAGTTGGACACCTGGCCACCCTAGACCAGGGTCAAAGGGACCATTTTGGGCAGAAGGGCAGCTGTTTTTTGCTTGCTGCCTGCTCCTACAAAAGCTAGGGCAAATGGAGCTGCCCAGCCCAGGCAAAAGCCATGTTTTCTCACATTCAGTCTCCCTTCCAAGTTTGTTCTTTTCTGTTCTTTTGAAATTCCCACCACTATCCTCTTGAAAGGCACCAAAGACCTACGATATGTTGCTTAGGAAAGGGGTCCTTTATGAAGTATCTGGTATGAAATATTCATTGTCACAGAACATTGTCTCAGATACAAGAAAGGAAGTCAAATGTAAGCAGAAAGCTTTAAACTTGAAAAGTAACAAGGTTATAAAATAAAATAAAATCAGGATCCATATCTCACTATGCAATCTGTTAGACAGCATGTCCTCCAGTTGTTGTTGTTGTTGTTGTTGTTGTTGTTGTTTTAAAAAAAACCTACCCACATCTCCAACATGTAGGATAAATCTTTTTTTAAAAAGTGACTTTTAGAGATGGAAGTTTACTTTGAGATTCTTGGTCAAACAGGTCTGGGAGCTGGGGTTGAGTGTCAGTTGCAAATAGTCCTGACAATCAGGAAGTTCATTTTGAAGCTAGCCTTCCAGGGAGTTGTTAAGTAATCAACCCAAATAAAGCAGGAAAGCCAGAACTATCTACCCAGAGAGAAATATTTCTTAATTACATCCATTTAGGTCAACTCTTATCAGATGGCTGGCTGACAGGAAGTGTATTGTGGCTGAAAAGAAAGGAGTGTGAGAGCTTTATCACACCAGCGTTATACTGTACAATTACTGCGAATTGCATGCAAAGGACTCCGAAGTTTTCCAGTTTATAATCTGCTTTCATTGTGAAGTACTCCCATGCATCCTGCTTTAATTGTGCTTCAAAGGCAAAAGCCTCGCCGTATTTTGCTACTAGTTTTCTAGCGTATCCTTTGTTGTTTTCCAAGCGGCCACTGGGGTGCAGGAGCAGGGTTTGAAGAAAAATTAAACAAATGCTTACATCTTCATAAGCTTTAAAGATAAAGACATCAGAGAGCTTTGGCTATGGGGCGGTATATAAATGTAATAAATAAATAAATAAAATTGGCACAGTAATAGATATTAAGGAGAGCTTTAAGCATACCAAATTTGAATTGGATCGGGTCATCCATTGATTTTTAATGATTTTTTTACATTTCCCCCCTTAAACCCATTTCCTGGTATGCAAAGGATCGCTGCCACCCAGTAGCAACAACAACGGCAACAGCTTAGAACTGTAGGGGATAATTCAAGGGAAACAGGTACGTGGGATGACCCTCTGAGACAGCCCTTTACCCTACCCTGTGCCCGTTTGCATTCTCTTCCCCTCCTTATTGTTTTATTATGATTTTATTAGAATGTAAGCCTATGAGGCAGGGTCTTGCTATTTACTGTTTTACTCTGTACAGCACCATGTACATTGATGGTGCTATATAAATAAATTAATAATAATAATAATAATAATAATAATAATAATAATAATAATAAAAGGTGACTTTTTTTCTTCTGAGTTTCAAAGCATGTGTCTAATCCAGTATGTTCCTATGCTTGGAATCAGTTCAAACATATAGATTGTTGGGGTATCAAAATGTATGTATCCACAAAGCAGTGTGTTTGTACATCTCACATGTTTTCAGTGTATATTTTGTTTGAAGCCACCTACATAATAAGACTGGAGTGCTTTGGAGTCCTTCCAAGATGGGCTTCAAATGCCAATCTGATGCTCAAGTGTTGGGTTTAGATGTGGGAAAATTGAGTTCAAGTATCAGGCCTCTGTCTCTCAGCATAAGGAACCTCTTAGGGATGATATAATGCTGTAGAGCAATAAGACAGCATGGGTGTGTGGGGGCTCATCTACATCAGCAGATATTCCACTATGAAAGTGGTATGAAAGCAGTATTTAAAATGCAGGAGCCACACTACTGCTTTATAGTGGTATTGAAGTGCACTGACAACTGTTGGGGCCCATGACACATACCACATACTGCTTTCATACCACTTTCATAGTGTTATATCCTGCTTGGTGTAGATGTGTCATGGGCCCCAAAAGTTGTCAGAGCACTTCATTACCACTAAAAGGCAGTAGTGTAGATCCTGCAGTGCACTACAATATCACTATAAAGCAGTAGTGTGGCTCCTACCTTTTATATACTGCTTTCATAGTGGAATATCCTGCTTGGTGTAGATGAGCCCTGGGTCTTGAACCAGGTTGTTCAGAAACTAGCCTTTGATACCTTTGTTCCTGTGCCACCAGCACTCTGGACCTTCAACCAACCAACCAACTAGACCAGGCTTCATAGGGCCTTTATAAGTTCTTTTATTATGCTTTTCATGGTTTTAATTTTTGTGAACCACCCAGAGAGCTTCAGCTATTGGGAAGTATAAAAATGTAATAAATAAATAAAAGCACTCTCCATGCAATATGGGCCTGAGTTCAGTTAGCTCACCCCATCTGAAGGTTGACTACTTTTGCAGCTTAATAAAGAGGCATCATGGCTGGGCTGGGCAGGCAGACTGAACAACTTGCCTCATCAGGTAACATCTAGGGTGACTATTTATGCATAGCCAAAAAGGAGGAAATACGTCACCAAAAAAGAAGACTAAAGAAATCTGTATATTCTAATAAATGCAAATTTAGTGAGCATTATTATAATTTAAATAGAAATATTGGCTAAGGCTGTGACCAGGTGGTCGGTCAGCAGTCCAAGTACTCATTGTTGTTGGGCAGCTTCAGGACTCCTGCTCTTCCTTCTTATGGTCCTTTATCTTTAACTGGACTTGGAAAGGTCAGCACTTTCAAAGATGGACAACTTCAAATCAAAGATATTTTTCTGGCAGCCCTTCAAATACAGGATTCTCCTCTGTAAGAGGACACATGACAACCCCAGTACATCAGAGACTCTGCCTTGTCCCACCTTGCCAATCCAGTATTTGACTTCCAACCTGATTCTATGACTTCTGTCTCTGTTCCTCAATTCCTGTCTGATCCAGTTCCTGAACCCCACTCCATTCACAGCCATGCTTCCTACTTCTGGCCCATGTGCCCATTGCCCTGTATTAGACCTGGACTCTGTCACAGCCTGCTACATACTAGGCCACAGACCTGACAGAAGCAAAATACATGACATGAACATGGCTGTAAAGAAGTCCTGCCTTTAAAAAAAGGGATGTAGTCTTGTGTGGCTGCCATTTTGAACAAAGGGTGTTGGGGGCAGGAGTGCTTAACCTATTCCTTGTTGGCCACTTTGTTTCCTTAATTTTTTCTACCAAGATGTGATGTGTGTTTACAAAGTTATTTTTCCTCCGTGGGGAAAATAGCAAGTCAGGAGAAGAGAAGTGGCTGATGGGAAAGGGTTAAGCACACCTTCCCTCCTCCACTTAAAATCTCAGCATCCCAGGGCTGCTTTTTATTAATGGCTATGCTGCACACATGTTCACATAGCGTGTAGTTTGTCCCTAAAACACAACTGAGAGCAACTTGGAGGAAGAGCAGCATGGAAGTGTAAAAGTTATAATACTCACCCTTTTGAAGAAACAGAAATGCAGAACAGTTGTATAGTTGTTAAATGTAACACAGCAAATGAAAATTCTCCTCTCAACAAGTCTGAAAAGAGAGCGCAAATCTTGTTTGCATGTGCTGGTGCTGTTGGCACCTTCAAGCACAGAAAACACTGATGGAACCGTAATAGCTTCAAGTTCTGGATTTGGGCAAATGCACATTAATACGGTTGCTTTCCATAAAGACATGCGGCGCCATTCAAATAATTATTTTATGAGCAATCAGCAGCTTACTATATTGAGAAGCTCAGCATATGGCCAGTACAGCCAATGCCCACAGCTAGCTTTTGGACGGTGTTAGCAAACAGAAAAGAAAAAATGATTACAGTTTTGGCAACCGGCTGCATATGCTCAGGGGGCTTAAGCTGGAGCAGACGGCTGCATCTGACAACCTGCCGATTACCTAACATTGAAATTCAGGCCAGAGAAGTCTATGAAAAGAAAGCTGGGAGCTCGGCACCACGCTCCCGGAAATGATGCGCCATGCGCAGCACTAAATATTGAACAAAGGAATCGTTTGGCTGGTGCCACAGCTTTTCTTTTCTTGGTCACGTGGCTGAGAGAGGTCTGGCAAGCCGGCTGAGAATTCCTTGGGTGGGCAGAAAGCAATCCTGTTGTGCCTGTGATGTTTTAGCGGCCTGGAAAAAGTCCCATGGCTGGCAGCTGATTCACGAGCAGCAGCTGCAGAGAATGCTCAGTATCATGCCCTCCTCACAGCTGGAGTGAAACAATCCAGGGAGGATCTCGACCAAAAGGGGCTTTAAAGGGGGGGTTTACTGAGCCCTGCCGCTGTCGTCGCATGGGTGACAGCGACAGCGGCAGGGCCCGGTAAACCCCACTTACCTTTCTTGTGGAGCTCCGGATCGAGGCGAAGGATCCGCCTTCACCTCGATCCGCTCCGCAACGCTCCGCTGGCCCCCCAATCCTCTTCGCCTCCGCCTTTAGGGTAGGCGAAGCCCCCCGCTCCGCTCCTGCTTCTCCGGTTCGAGGAGAAACGGAGCACATCCCTACAATTCAGGATGCCACTTCCTGTATGGCGTGCAGTGAGAAGTATGGAGAGTGCAAAACTTGATTGTGATGGCTTCTTAGCCCCTCCCCCTAGACTGTAATCTGATTCTTTCAGCTACTTACTAAAATCAAAGTGAGATCCTTTGCTCTGTAAGGTGTGAGGGATTCCTCTTGTTTCACAAGGATGTGGTTGGTGGGAGATGGTTAGGAGAAAAGCAAAGGAAGGCGGGAAGTGAAAGCAGATAGATTATGCTCCTAATGACAGAATACCCTTGAGGAAACAGAACAGATCCTGGAACGGTGGTTTCTATGGGCAGAAAGCCAGGTGGATGAGAAATCTAGCTGGTTTGGTTGCTTGCCAATAGGCAGTCAAATGAAAAACAAAACAGAGATTGTGACTTTATCGAAGAGCAATTCAGACTGGTAATGGGCCTTTTTGCCTCTCTAAGAAGACAAAAAATGATGAAGTAATTAATTACTTTCTATTGCTGGATGATGCACATGTTTCTGCTTGTAAATATCAGATGTGTTCAATCCTAATTCTAATATGGAAAATTATGCAGATGTGCAGCTATGAAATGAGAAAAACGACTCTTTATTTTCTGTAAGAATTCTGGGTGGGCTGTAACAGTTCCCCCCTTGAATAATTCCCAGAGCTATATTTATAACTGCAGTTGGAGTAATGTTAGGGTTTGGTGAAATAGCCCCTGTTTGTTGGGGATCCTCTCTTGTGGGTTTCTCAACTGTCAGTCTGGATTTAAGAACACTAGCTTTCTCGTTTTCTGTTTTGCATCTCTTGTTTTCCTGGACCAACTTGACAGCCGGCCTCTATTTTAACATTTTCCATTGTTAAGCATGAGAAAAAGCATGAAAGATGTGAATGTTTGAAGTAAGCTAGTTGTCCTTTCAATTATTAATAAAAGTTCTGCATCATTGAATTCATTGTGGATTTCTCCGACATCACTAGTCTTCACCATTTTGGTAAGATTCACATTTCTATTTAAATAATAGTTATAATTTCCAAATTTGCACCTATACCTATAAATTTGCATATGCAATAGCATGCAAAATTGTATCCTCTTTCGTCCTCTTTTTGGGGTGAGGAGCTTCCTCTCATCACCCTAAACATGGCTACCCTCCCTCTGGCTTTTAAAAAGTAAATTGCAAGCACAGTGGAGTTGATCCAGATTGTGGGCACAGCAAAGGTGCAAGGTGTTAAAGCCCCCCCTGTCGGCCACGCCAGGGTCCCAATCTGGATTACACCTCCCCAACCTGTGATTTACTTTTAAAAAGCCCTTCACACAATTAGTGTGGCATCTAGTTTAGCCTCAGGCTCTGCAACTTCACCTGCTGGTCACTTGAGCTTCCTTCCACAGCTCGGAAAGGAGCTGGCCCCTGGTTAATACCGCTCTGATGAGCCATGCAGTTGGGCTAGGTTTTGCCAAAGGGAAAAAAAAAAGGAATATTCTGTTTTATACTTTCACATTGAGATCCTGTAAAGTTTTGGATTATTTATAAGGAGCTTTGGAGTATTTGGGTAGCATGCAGAGAATGTAAAATTTTGTTTTTAATGAGGAAACTGCCTCACATGGCCCCTATTACTGATCCTTCTTTGCTCAGAGTATAAAAGACTTTTCTCTAATGGTTATTCCTGATCTAGGTCCTTTTCAAATTTGTTTTTACCCTCAGATTCTAATATCTGCATAAAACAAGAATGAATGGGGGCGGGGATATCTCAACCTGTTGAGATGGAATTCTGGTTCCTTTGAACCAAGGCCAGATCTACAGCAAGCAGGATATGACATTTTGAAAACAGTTTGAAAACTGTATATGGTGTATGTCTTGGGCACCAACAGTTGTCAAAACCCTTATAAACCATTTTAAAGCAGTAGTGTAGATCCTGCCCAAGTCAGTAGGAATGGGGTAGGGGGAATGTTTGGTTCAGAATTTTGTACCTTAATTGATGGCCAAGTCATTCATTTTAAAGGTTTTTTGGGGTGTGTGTGTGCATATGTTTTTTAGATTTCTACAGTTGTAATACCAAAGTTATCAAGTCTTGAAATAATAGTACATAAAATAGTGTATGAAACCTGGAATTTTAAAAAAACACACTTTAATGTACATTTCTTCATGAGATTTTCAGTCACATAGGTTAGACTCATGAGCTAGGAATAACTTAGGTAGGTGCTCTAACAGATTCAAAAGCTTTTGTAAAAAATGTGTTGTCTATTGAGTAACTTAAGGACAAAACAAACTACATAACAGTTGGTAAGCCAAGTGATATCTTCTCATTATTGTGAAATAAAGGGTCCTCTCCACTCTTTGAAGAAGTAGAACTAATCTCCAGTCAGTTTCTTGAGGAAATCTCTTGTTCTCCTCTTAGGCCGTTGCTAGACGAGGCCCGGTCTCCCTCCTGTGCATCCAGATGATGCACAGGGGATTTCGGGGTCAGGCCGGGCTAAGACCTCGCTTGAACCGGGATAAATGGATTTGCTTATGGCCCGGTTTTCCCCCGGCCTAAGGCCGGGGCTGCAGAAAGTCTCGCGACTTCCTTGGCTTTTCCCAGCTGCTCACTTACTCGCGAGTAGCTGGGAGAAGCCACAGACTGGGCACAGCGCTCCATAGGACTGCTGTGCCCATCGGGCCGGGGGGGGAATCACGGGGGGGGGGAGATGGGGACCAGGGGAAAGACCGACCTGGCAGGAGAGAGGGGGGGAGAAGAACAGGCACAGGCACGGGCATTGGGGACGGGGGGAGAAGAACAGGCACAGGCACGGGCATTGGGGACGGGGGGAGAAGAGCGGGCATGGGCCTTGCAAGCGGGGATGGGGGGCGGGGGGAGAAGAGCGGGCACGGGCCTGGCAAGCGGGGACGGGGGGAGAAGAGTGGGCACGGGCACGGGCCTGGCGGATGGGGAGAGGGCGAGCGAGCGAGCAGGCGGGGGGGCATCAGGCATTGTGGGGGGAATCAGGGGCAGGGGGAGCGGGGGGCCCTTTATTTTTTTAAAAAACACTTACCTTCCCTGCGGTGCACTCCTGCGCACATGGCCCTTTAAGGGGGGGGGAAATGGCGGACGTGACGGGGCTTCCCCTTGCCCCGTCGCATCTTGACATGTGGAAAAGGGTGATGGTGCGCGCTAGTTGCAGCGCGCCATCGCCCCGACTCCCGGACGGATTATCAGGTACGTCTAGCAAGGCCCTTAGATAAACTCAGGAAAATACAGATTGTATCACAGAGCCAGTAACTTGCAGGTGAATGCACAAAGACATACCAATGTGAAACAGTTCTCCTCCCTCACTCCCAATAGTATTATATTTTAAACAATGCTTGGTGTCCTGGAGTTGATGAAAAACAACTTTTGTTTAATTTGTATACCTCTTTAATTTGTATACCTCTTAGGTTTGGATACAGCCCTGTGTGAATGAGACCGCTTGAGCTTTGTGCATGAGCAGTCAAGCACATGCCAGAGGAGGCTAGTGGGAAGCAACCATTTCCTAACTGGGAACTGAAGTTATTTAAAGGATCAGAAATCACAGCGTAATCTTGGCTTGTTCCTATGAAACAGAGTTTAAACAAGCCACAGTTTTCTCTTAGGGCCTTGCTAGACCTGCTGGGATAAGCCGGCAGGGAGGCGGGGCGACAGCGCGCTGACGTTAGCGCGCGCCGCCCGGGCTTCCAGACGCGGGACGCGCAGGGACATCGGGATCCCTGCAACGTCGGCCATTTTTAAAAAAGTTTAAAGGGGCCACGTGCGGCCCGAAGACTGCGGAGAAGGTAAGGGTTTTTTTTTTAGTTAACCCCCCATCCGCTCCTGATCCCTTCCTGATCTTTCTCTCCCTCCGTGTCCCGTGTGTCATCTCTCCTCCTTCTCCCTCCGTGTGTGTGTGTCCTGTGTCGTCCCTCCTCCTTCTCCCTCCGTGTGTGTGTGTCCTGTGTCGTCTCTCCTCCTTCTCCCTCCATGTGTGTGTGTGTCCTGTGTCGTCTTCCCTCCGTGTGTGTGTGTCCTGTGTCGTCTCTCCTCCTTCTCCCTCCGTGTGTGTGTGTGTCCTGTGTCGTCTTCCTTCCATGTGTGTGTGTGTCCTGTGTCGTCTCTCCTCCTTCTCCCTCCGTGTGTGTGTGTGTCCTGTGTCGTCTTCCCTCCGTGTGTGTGTGTCCTGTGTCATCTCTCCTCCTTCTCCCTCCGTATGTGTGTGTGTCCTGTGTCGTCTTCCCTCCGTGTGTGTGTCCTGTGTCGTCTCTCCTCCTTCTCCCTCCGTGTGTGTGTCCTGTGTCGTCTTCCCTCCGTGTGTGTGTGTCCTGTGTCGTCTTCCCTCCGTGTGTGTGTGTCCTGTGTCGTCTCTCCTCCTTCTCCCTCCATGTGTGTGTGTGTCCTGTGTCGTCTTCCCTCCGTGTGTGTGTGTCCTGTGTCGTCTCTCCTCCTTCTCCCTCCATGTGTGTGTGTGTCCTGTGTCGTCTTCCCTCCGTGTGTGTGTGTCCTGTGTCGTCTCTCCTCCTTCTCCCTCCGTGTGTGTGTGTGTGTCCTGTGTCGTCTTCCCTCCGTGTGTGTGTGTGTCCTGTGTCGTCTCTCCTTCTTCTCCCTCCGTGTGTGTGTGTGTGTCCTGTGTCGTCTTCCCTCCATGTGTGTGTGTCCTGTGTCGTCTCTCCTCCTTCTCCCTCCGTGTGTGTGTGTGTCCTGTGTCGTCTTCCCTCCGTGTGTGTGTGTCCTGTGTCGTCTCTCCTCCTTCTCCCTCCGTGTGTGTGTGTGTCCTGTGTCGTCTTCCCTCCGTGTGTGTGTGTCCTGTGTCGTCTCTCCTCCTTCTTCCTCCCGGGATCTCCCCCCGGCCAATGGGCACAGCGCTCAGCGCTGTGGCCAGTCCGCGGCTTTTTGCGGCTACTCGCGAGTAAGCAAAAAGCCACGGAAGTAGCTGGGGAAAAGGCGCGCCATAAGCGACTTCGCTTATGGCGCGTTAGAGGAGGCTTAAGTGCGGCCTGGGGCCGGATTCCCCTGTGCGTCATGTGGAAGCACAGCAAGGAAACCGGCTCTCAAGGCGCACTAAGGCCTCGTCTAGCAACGCCCTTAGAAAGCATAATGACAATACACAGTTAGTTTAGATGCAGAAGTGAATGCTTTCAATCTCCTCACCACAGTCACACTTCAGAAAGAGAGGGGAAGGGAGTGTGTGAGTGCCAGTGGGGAGGTGGGGGGGGGAAGGAGGAGGGGGGAGTATGCCAACTGTAGGTTCACTCAGGCCCATTTACATAGCACTAAACCATGGCTTAGTGTTATGTGAGAACTACATAACAAACTTTTCTTAGTCAAGAATGCACATTTTCTAGATGAATATTTTGATTATTTGTATTTTGCTTAGCCCTATTATCTATATGGATACACTGTTCACTTTCACTTTATAATACATGGAAATAGTGAAGCTAATTAAAATAAGGGTATTTAATTCAGAACAGAAAAGATTTTGAAGTTCTGGAAAGTTGCATAGGCAGAGCTCTATTTCTTATTCCCTTTGTATTGTGATTGTTAAAATGTCCTGAATGTTCAAAGGTTGGAGTGTATTTCAGTTAATTAGCACATTTTGGCTGAAATCTAATAGGAACTAAGACTCACTGAAGTAGAAGTTACTTTCAATAAATATGCTCATGGTTGGGCTCTTTTTTTTTTTTTTTTTTTTGACAGAACAACCCTCTGCATGCCAATTTGGAAATATGATCAGCAAAGTTCAATGGAATATACTCCTAAATAAGCGTATTCAGAATTGTATCCTTGATCTAATCTACACCAAGGAGGATATATCACTATGAAAGCAGTATATAAAAGGCAGGAGCCACACCAAGCAGGATATAGCATTATGAAAGCAGTATAAGTCAATGGGTTCCAACAGTTGTCATTGCACTTCATACCACTCTAAAGCAGTAGTGTGGCTCCTGCCTTTTATATACCACTTTCATACTGCTCTCATAGTGCTATATCCTGCTTAGTGTAGATTAAGCCCTTAATTTAAGTTAGGATAAATAAGTTCAATTAAAATGAAAAGAAATATTAGACAGCTGTAGGGAAATTCCAGCCAGAACTAGGGATTTTGAGGTCAAAAAGGTTTCAATGAAACAGATATGCCTCTGCTTTTAAGGTGCAGAAATGTTTCCCCTAGTAACTGCTGAGAATATTCATTGTTTGCTGTCAATCTGCTTCTATTTAAATTTCATTTTTTAAAAAAGTGATTGGATCTTCTTCTTAGGAATTGTCCCATAACTGAACCCATCCAATTGGGGATGAGATAGATAATTGGGTAAATGGAATGGCTATATGACAGGTCTGTAAGGACAAGTCAGTCCAATTCAGAGTAAGGGCAATGTTTCCGAATCAGCAAACCCTCTTGAGTCATTTTGTAGCAATCTCTCCCCCCTAAAAACAAAACAAACAAAAAAACCTAATGTTTTTTTTTAATATACTGTTTAAAATGTTTTCAAACGAGCATCCCTAGTGCAATGCTATACATATCTATTCAGAAGTAATCTTCAGTAAGGTCAAGGGGACTTACTCCATGGTAAGCATGTATTAGACTGTAGGCTTAAAAACCTGTCTTTGCCTGCATTCTGGGTTAAGCCAACCTGAAAAGACAGTTTTTAGTATTTGCTTTCACTGTTCCTTGAAGGTCAACAAATCAAGACTGTGATAGACAAGTGCAAGCAGTAAGTATACAATGTGTGCTTTAAGCTGCACAAATATGATGTTTGAGGACTGTCTGGAAAGCTTCTGTGGTTGATCTCCCCATAAAGTTTCATAAAATCACATTTCTACTTTATAGAGTAGTTTGAACATTAAAAGTAGTGTACTAAAGTGTACCTCAAAGCCAATTCAGAGACTGTGACCTGGGTCGCACAATCAAAATAAGCCACGGTGGCTTACTTAAATTGTGACATGTGCCGGGTGTGATTTCCCTAATCACCTCGTGGGTGGCATAGCTTGACAGAGGGGAAAACAACCCTCCAACAACCCTCCAACAGTCCATAGTGGCTTATTTTGATAGCATGAACCAGCCCTCTGACGTCCAACCACAAGAACATTACCCGAATGTTTTAATACTTGAGCAGTATTCATGTGCGCCCTGAAAGATAAGCGGTTTTTTTAAAAAATTAAGCCTCTGTCCCCTCTTTCACCGCCCTCCCTCCCCCTCCCCCTCCCCCTTGTCGCGTTGTGCCAGCTCTCCCTCCCCTAGAAAAGCCCTCACGTCCTAATCAGGAAGCAAAGACCATGGTCACGAGACATGACTTTGAAAGACGGCATTGAATACAACAAAAGGTTGGGGCACATTGTTAGTTTTAAAACAATTTTAACAGAAAGTGGAACGGTTTTAAAAGTCAGAAGAAACGTAACAACAACAGCATCACGTGACTGCTGACGTCATCTCTGCCAACTTGTTACGTTTCATCTAGACAAGTGTAGACGGGCTCTATGTCTATCAACATCTCCTACCTATGTTAGCTAAATGTATCCTCCTTAGTCAGAGGTACTATACCTTTGCTGAGCAGAACCTACCTATCTCCATCATGACCTAGAGAAGCCTTCCCCAACCTGATGCCCTACAGATGTGTTGGAATGCAACTCTTAGCATGCCTCAGCTAGCATAGACACACATCCAGCCATTTGATGTTTGTTTATGTATTAAACAAGACCTTTGTTCTCACTTTCCTTGAATGGATGTTTGAAACAGTGTGATACCATTTGAAAAGGACTAATTGATTCTCTTTTTCAAAGAATACTGTGTAGTCTGAGTACAATCTTAATGCCACAAAGCAAAGGGATTAAAGATTTTATCCTAATTGGGATTTGCATTTTTATGGCCTAATTCTGTGTTATGAATGACATGGCAAACCATGACGACACATCAGTTTTGCAAAGACATGATATCAGATTTTGACAGATTTTCTTTTGAAAATATTTACTGAACAGGGTCCATTCCCCAACCTACCAATGCTCAGAACAGTTTATATTTCAGATTATGCATTGCACAAGAATCTTTAATGACAGAAGACCATATGGTCCACTAAAGCTTAAAAGCCTTAAAAAACATCAGAAGATTTCTCATCACTTAAACTGAATTAGTAACAGCACCTCTACCCTATAGATTGTCACACACATCTAGCTGTCTAGAACTTGCATTCGTACTTTGTTTTATGCCTCTTTAAAAATAATAACAATAATAATAGAATTTTTGTTCTCTATATCTACATGATCTACTATACATGATAATGAGCATAGGGATATGGTTCTTTATTGACAAATCACTACTGATAACTTAACTGGCTTATTGGAACCAATCTGTTCTTTTTCTTCATAGGCCTTGCTTATCTCTTGCAAGTCTCTAATGCCTCTCCTTTTTCCTCTTCTCACAGAGGCCAATCCAGGTTACCTTTTTTTTGCAGTTTAGTATACCTAATTGCAGAATCCTACTGGATTATTTTCCATTGCATTTTTTCCAGCTTCAGCAATATTTTCTTGAGAATGAGGAGACGACAAATCTGCATAGCATTCCAAGCATGCACGATCATTTTATCCATGCCTTTTGTGATTACATTGCCAGCATTCAAACTGAAGTTTACCTTTTTAAAACTTCCATTTGCTGAGATGTTCTTATTCCCAGACAATATAGTGGGGATTTTGCTCGATGTCGAATTGCGCAAAGGAAATGCAACTGATGGTGGAACACACTTCCCTGCCAGCCCGTGGAGTCTCCTCCCCAAATCTGTTCCAGAGGGTGGATGATTTATACATTTCCAAATAAAAAATAAAATTAAAAAAGTTGTTCTTTTCTGCAAAGTGGTAAAGAAGAGAATTAAGTGGACACCAGCACTCAATTTATCTTTGACTAATCTCCTAATGGCTATTCATGTGGCTGTTCTTTCAGCCATCTCTGCTACTGAGGCCATGAATCTATTTAAAATCCTGATTGATATGTCGCAAGACCAACTGAGAACTAAGATGATGTCAAGATTTGCTTTAGTTTAGTTTTATTTGAAAAAAATACAGGGGCTGGTGCAGGGGGATCCCTGAAGATTGGGCGGAGACAACTTCCATGAGCAAAGCTCTTCTGTCAACAGAAGGAAAATCCTGAATCCAACCCATTAAGTGCAGATATGCTCTCAAATGTGTAACAAATGGTAATTTGTTGCTACTGATGCTACTTGCTTTCCTTCCCACCAGCCTGCAGGGACAAGAAGTGGCATCCGGAATATATTTTATGTGCCTAGTCTACAAGCATAAAACAAGTTTTTGTATTGTAAAATTTCTCAGGAAGTTAAAGCCTGCCCCCCTCCCAATTTTGGGACATGTCCTGTGTGACTATTATGGGGGAACCTTTTTATGCCCAATTCATGACAATATATCTACTTTCAGTTTTACACCTGTATAAAACAAAATTTGGTACAAGAAATAATGAGCCTTCTGAGTAATTTCAAATGAGACTTTACCAAGCTGGAAGTCCATGGTTTCCCCACAGCTATTTTTTATTGGTGTTTTACTCTAAGCATATTACTGAAAATAGGCATTTTGAAACACAAGCATATTCACAGGCATCCAAAGCTCCTCTCAGACCAACAAAGTTATTGCGAACACAATAACCGACTTACAAATATAGATAGAAGCACAATGGATCCCAAGACCTCCTGTTTACATCTTGCCAACAATGAGCAGATGGCTTAAATGTATTAAATGCAATCATCTTTGAGTCTTTTTCCTGATTCCTGCTCCGTAATGTGATTTTGAATTCCTTGCAATTACAGATTAAGCTATTGCTGTGGGTGTCTGGGATTTCATTTAACAGTTTTATTCTTTTATTAAAGTGCTTTTATTATTTTGGCATGTTAAACTGCTGGAATGAACAATCAAACTGCTAGGGCATATCGCGACTTCATCAACATCAATAGTTATCATCATCATCATCATCATCATCATCATCATCATCATCATCATCTATAGGTTCTTGGCTTTACAAATGAAAGCCTCAATCCTATGCACACTTACTTTGAAGGAACCCCCATTGAATATAATGTATTTTAGAGAGTAAACATACATAGGATTAGGACACAAATTGCTAATGGTATTTTCTTACCTAATTTCTTCCAGTAGCTCAGAACTATGTACTTATTTCTTCAGGATTTAGGAAATATTAAAATATTAATCTATTCTAATTGTGTGAAGGTCATAGGGTGACCATATGGAAAGGAGGACAGGGCTCCTGTATCTTTAACAGTTTTCTATACAACTGTTAAAGAAACAGGAGCCCTGTCCTCCTTTTCATATGGTCACTCAAGAAGAGGGAAGTTGAAATTCATCACATCTAATGCTCATAGTTTAATATCACTGGTTCTGGTTTACTCTAGCAGTTTTTTTTTGGTGTGACCCCAGCCAGCTGACTTTACAAAAGGTCAAGAATCTCTTTAATGGCTTTAGTAGTAACTTCTTGGATTGAAACCCTACTTTTTAATGGCTTTATGCTTCAGCTTTTGCTTATGCATGAAGATAATCACAAAAGCTAAAACAAATTAATGAATGGGATATATCAGGGACATGTGAGTCCATGGTATACAAAAAGACCCCACTGGCTACATGGACTGTCTCTACAACTAATATTAAAAAAGTGGATTAAAACTGAACCTGGAAGCATTTGTATTTCCTTTAGCAACAGCCTGCAAATTTCAACCTCATATCAATAACATGCACCTCAGCAGTTAAAATTATATTGTAAGGGTAATGTTAGTCATGCTTTATCTATGGTTTCTTCCTCTCCCCACAATTATTCAGTGAAAACTCCACACTCACACCCACTGGGGTGGCGTAGGCGGGTTAAAAAATAGAAGAAAAAAGGTCACCATTCAAGTCAATAGTTGTTGTTTTTTAACTCCCCTGCAGGGGAGTTAATATAATGTGTAGTTTGGCCCTTACTTCACTGGTGATGGAACAGTGTCCTCCACCGCATCTGAGGGCAGCCCACTAGCTTAGGGGGTGTAGAGTGCATCATGTGGCACGCACAGGTCTGTCCTCCAACACCCTGTCAGCCAACAGCATCCCCTGCCTGAATCTGCATCGTTCTGCCTAATGCAGCCCTCTCCAAACTGGTACTCTCCAGATTACAACTCTCAGCATTTATGATAAATGGCATGCTAGCTGGGGCTGATGGGAGTTGAAGTCCAAAAGAGCTGGAGGGCATCAGGTTGGGAAAGGCTGATTGGCCATGTCTTTTTCTTTGATTGCATTCTTTAAAAACTGAATTATGTTTTTTTATTATTATTATATGGTAGTGTTAAATTATTGTGAATTGCTCTTCAGTGGTGCACAGGCACTGGATATACACTTCTGTATAAAACAATAATAAATATATATGCTGCACATTTCCAATGAAATGCTATTTAGCACATAAAAATAGGTTTAGAACTGCCAGTTAGTCAGACATGCTTATGGTAACTTTATTCAATGTTGTGGCTGTAATCACTTCTGCAAGGCCTTGACATATTTTATAATTGAACTGCCAGCTTTGCACTAAGCTGCAATTCATTCACACATAAGTGTGACTTGTTAACTAAATTATGTAGATTTCCTCTGATGTGGCTAGATAGGAGGCTATAGTCCTTTAACTTCTTCCTAAATATAAGATTATGTTACAATGAGAGAATATACTAAGAGACTGTTTATTATTTCCTGAATGAAATCACAGCTTTATGTTATTTATCTTTTCCTTTTGCCACAGGAAGCATTATGCTTTCACCTGTGCGCGCCATTTAAGCAATATTTTATACATCTACTCTTTGTACTGTGAAGTAAACTCCCCTTGGTGCCAGTGGGAGTTTCCCCAGTAATGCAAATTGCAGCCACAGCGGAAGGTGGTTGACTGAATCAGGACCAAGGATGGGCAAAAGGTTATAACTTTCTCCCCCTATGGAATTCTCACAATTTGAATCAGCCACTCCCCCATTCATCTGCAGAAGGTCTTATTTAGTAAAGAAAAACAAGCATGCAAGGGCCAATCATGTGATTGATACCATAACTAGTCTCACTGTCCCTGATTGACTTGATGAGATTGTGTTCTTTGTACAAGATTATCATAGGAGAAAATGACTGTCTCATCCTTCAGAACTATCACCATTGTGTACATCTTCACACATTTTTAGTTCTGCAAGTACAAATGTTCTAGGCAGAACATATTTTTAGAAAAATAAACTCCTTTTCAGTCCTATTTCAGGTTTGAATTAAATGAAGAAAACACAGTACAATTCGTTTCTTCAAAAAATGGTTTAATATTTGGGGTATTGGGGGATTAGGGATTCAGTTCCAGGGTTTGATCGGCAATCGTTGCAGGTCTATAGTATGAACATTTTTTGAACTGTTGAACATCTTCAAATATGTTTATGATAAAACCTTGACCTGCCAAAGATGCTTAGCCACGTGGAACTTTGTTGATTACAAACTATAAACATAATGATTTACTGTAATAGCTCACACATTTTTAAGAGACATACCTTCCTTTGTTATGAACCCTGGGAAAAAATAGCTAATAGAATCCAGGATGGATGATCTAAAACTGCAGAACATGCTCATTTTTAATGTGTAGCAGCCCTAAAAGGAGAGTTCCCTAAATCAAAGGGTGGTTTTAGTTTTTTTTGCTAAGAGTTAGCTTCCAAAGTGTGCTTTTAACATTATAAAGAAACACATATATTTGTTAGAAGGTAGATTCCTGACCAATAGCATTTGTTATTTTATTTATACGAAAAATAGGATTCATATAAAATATATGTTACATCTATTGGTTAATAATTGACAAAATGCACTTCCTTGCTTGATTTAAGCTACAGTTCAAATCTTGAAGTGGGCATACACTAAGAGGCAAGGATAGTTTATAATGATCCCTTTCAAGCAGGCGAAGCCCAGTCTGAATATGCTACCTTCCCAGAGGTTCAGTTAAGGAGTGGGAAAAGATGTGTGCACCTGTCTAGTCTTTTCTTGAAAGGGTTCCCAGTTGGCAATGGCCGACAGAAAGCTCTGGCGTGGGCTGGTCCATGAAGTCACGAAGAGTCGGAAACGGCTGAACGAATAAACAACAACAAAAAGGTAAAGTTTATGAAGCAATAATTAGGAGGGGCTCATGTCTGCACCCTTTCTTATATTGAGGGGGAATAATGTCAAATTACCTTCCTTTAGGGAAAGACTCAGAGTAATCAATGTAAAAGGTTTAGCTAAAATAACCCTCCATCAAGCCGCCTCTCCCATAACCTGACAGAGATGAAATCCCTGGGATTTAATTTTGATTCGATTTATCAATTCTTTCTAATTTCCCTTAGAGCAACTCATCCTTGCTATTGTCTCTGCTAGAATAACTGATTTGGGGCATATATGAAATTGCTGAGGTGTCTGCCAAGTTATAATCAAGCAAAATTTTCACAGATTCCCAAATGTGCTTGGGAACAAGAGTATCAATAATTAGATTTGACAACTATACAACCTCCTGAAAACAGCAAACAGAAGCTTAGGAATTTCTGTTCTCTGTCAGGCAATTCCCAAAAGTTCCAGAATTATTTGCAAAAAATCCTGGTTTTTTGCACATAGAATTGGCTTTAAAGTAACATCCAGTTCTACATATATTCACAAGGAGTTCAGCAGGTGTCATTTGTAGGCATGCATCACCTGGTGAAATTCCCTCTTCATCACAACAGTTAAAGATACAGGCGCTATACTAGAGTGACCAGAAACAAAATAGGGCAGGGCTCCTGCAGCTTTAACTGTTGTGGTGAAGAAGGAATTTCACCAAGTGCGGCTTGCATACAAATGACACCTGCTGAAATTCCCTTTTCTATACAGCTTAATTGTCCTCCTTTCCATATGCTCACCCTAGCATACTTACTTTGGACTTTCCACTCATTTAGGATCATGAGGCAAATGTGTGCTGCAGGCCTCAACCCTTTGCACACTTACCTGGAAGTAATCTCCACTGAATACAGTGGGACTTACTTCTGAGTAAGCAGGCAGCAGGGATGGCTTATATTTATTGATCTGTAACCTGCTCTGGGAACATTTGCATCTGTAAAGCAGGATATAAATGCTTTAAACAAACAAGCATAAGATTGAGTTTAGGGACAGTATGTTAGCTCGATGTAGAATAGTCCGAATGAAATTAATGGGACTTGATTTAGTAGGATTAACATTTGATACTACCCATAGTTGCAACCTTACTGAGTCTTCTGAGCTTTGTGTGGAAAGAACTGAGCTTTAGTAAGGGTGATCTTTTTGGATCTCACTATATCATCCATCTATGAATGGGACAGGTTTGGGATTCTTGGATCTGAAGTGATTTAGTTCAAGACTAATTGTGGAAGCCTCTGATGCAGATCATGATGGGAGCAAACGGTTTAAGCTCCTCTCTCCCATGCCTTGATCCAGATCTGATCACACATACCCTCTGCAGAATTACTATACAGGAAAGAAAAAGCAGACATGCAAGGGTGAATCCTATGATTACACCCCACCTATGTTTGGCCCTCACAGTGTGATGCTGGAGATGCTTATGGTCAGTAGTTATGAGGACTGGACATGTCAGCCCAGGAAGGATATTTTCAGTGGACTTTTCACAGCAAGCGTACTCTGTGTGTTGGCTCCTCAGTTTTTGAGAATGTGCACCAAGCTTTTCCTGACAATGAACTGAATGTGGGGTAGCCCCTACTTGGGGTGACGATCCATATTGAAGTACTCTGAAGCTTTGGAATGGGCTGCTAAGGTATCTTATGTTGTATTTGTCAGCTGAAAGAAGCAGTGGACCCATATGTTTCTCCTCTTTGTGCATGATCCTCACATAACTTTAAACCAGGGGTGGGCAGAAAATAGATTTCCAAGTGTTCTGGACATCAACTCCCAGCATTCCTGACCATTGGCCATGCTGGCAGGGGATTCTGGGTGTTGAAATCTACAGCATCTTGAGTTCTGCCATCTTTCTACCTCTACCCTAAACAGACTGGGACCAGGATATCTAAAGGACCGCTTCTTCCCTCATGAGCATGCCTGTAATCTGCGATCCTCATCTGAGGGCTTGTCTATCCCATCGCCAAGAAAGGCTGAAGACCTTTTTATTCACTCAGTATTTTAACACTTAATTTTAACTTAAATTTAAATTATACTGTTTTAACTCTGTATTTTAACCTTATATCAATTTTGCTGTGTGGTTTTATCCTGGTTGTGCTTTTTATATTGTATTTTGTATTTGTATTTTTAACTTGTTGGTTGTTTTATGATGGTTTTAATTTTTGTGAACCGCCCAGAGAGCTTCGGCTATTGGGCGGTATAAAAATGTAATAAATAAAATAAAAAATAAAAAAAATAAGGCTTGATGGAGACAGGAGACAGGACCTATTATGTACCAGCACTCTGACTATGGAATGCCCTCCTGTAGATCTCAGATGGGCTCCATCACTCCCGAGTTTTGGACGTGCCCTACCAAGGCAATGGCACTGTTTCACTCGGCCTTTGTGATGAATTTTAATATTGTTCTGGTTTGTTTCAAAGCAGGGATGGGGAACGTTTGTGCCTTCAGATGTAGTTGGACTGCAATACCCATCATTCCTTATCATTAGCTCTTCTGGCTGGGATGATAGGAGATTCAGTTCAAAAACATTTGGAGTGCTACTAGTTCCCCACCTCTGTTTAAAGAATTTTTTGGTTTGGATTTTATTATGTTGGGTTTCTATTTATTATATTGTTGTTTTAAATTATACATCACTTTGAGGGCTTTGGAGAGCAGAAAAGTGATTTATGAATACTTCTGATAAATTAATATTCACAGTTATTCACAGTCTTCAAATGTACCAAAAAACTAAACTATTTGTGATGCACTCAGGTATTTGCTTACATGGATGTTGCAGAGAAGTTAATATCTATCTCTAAGGCAATCCACCTTTCTGAGAAAATCTCTCTGTGTGCCACTTCTAGAATAGCAAATGCATAGATTTTTCAGTAGTTGAGTAAACATTTCTGCACAGTTTCCCTTTGGAAGGCTGAGTAGCTTGTTAATGCTGCAAAAGCTTCTTCCTCAAACCCATCTTAATAGGAAACCTTCTAGAGTTATGACACAGCTAATGAGATCTGGCTACTACAGCTGAGTCATCTTAATGATCCCTTAAAGATTAAAACTGTATAACAGAATGGTTATAATATATCTGATGAGAATTGTAAAAGCTGGTCAATGGAGTGTTATTCAGTGATATATCCAAAATAAAATAATAATTTAAAAAGCCAGCATGAACGTCTGCCTCTTGGTTTTCATGAAATTCTGGATGTACCCGCATCATGGTATATTACGTGGGTCTTTTACACAATGTCATCAACAACCAGGATGTCTCCTGCAGTATCCATTGGAAATTCTGCCATGAAAAGAACCACTTTAAGTAATAACATCCTGAAAACGTGGGATCTTCCACCACTAGATGGCGCTATCTCAATAGAACTCAATGGAGGGGAAGTATTCAATTCAAACCATGTGGTCGCCCTTCTCCACCCATGTAATGTAGCCCATAACAATCTTGCCAAAAAGCAGGAAGCACAAATGCCCCGGGTAAGCAATGTGATTTCCCCTTAATGTAAAGACGCCCTGAGTGTTTACAGGACAGATGGGGAAGGCCTCCAGTCTCACAGTGGCAGGCAAGCATGCTTAGGGAGGTGTCCAATTTGGGTCCATTAACTAAGAGGGCTGTGATGGCTCTCTCTTGGCAGAGGTCATGTTGGGAGTAGAGGGTTCTTTTCAGTCATGAACGCCACTTCAAATGGATGAGTTACTGTTGCCATTTTTACAAGCCAGCTACATATACCTTCCAAAAGGGAGGGGGATGTTAAATAGAACCTGAGAGTTTTGTATCAATGTGCCCAGAGGCTAGACTAGCAAGCTTTTCCCTCTTGTAGACCAACACATGCTAGAAAGTCCAGCATGACAAAAGATAGAGTAGCCTCATTGTTCTCTCTTGCAGCTGTTCACAGGTAGAAGCAACCCAATGGAGCTGGTTCCTGCAAATTCTGCTGCTGCTTACTTTAACATTTGAGAAGCAAAAAACGTTGAAGGATGCCCTTTCCAGTGGTGTAGTGGAGCCAGGACTTGCAGGGACTCAGCTCTGGCACTTTTGCATTAGCAGGGATGCTGGCGTCATCTGCCAGCATGCTCAGAATTCCCTGTTCCTCCTGAGCTTAGCTGCAATCCTCATAGTAGCTGGGGGATATGAATTTTCCCAGCAAAAATATATTGCTCCTTGCCATAATGTAAAATATTTGTGAGTGGCTTGGTCTTGAAAGGGCAATTAAGACTCTTTAGCTTTACAAAAGACCTCTTGGTGGAGATGAAAACTGCTGGAACTGGTTTTGTTGCTATTGATGAACACATTTGCCTGCCACTTTGGACTTTCTCTGGAATCATGGCTATGTGGGTCTGTCATGATGAGCAGCTGTACCACTGGCTCTTTGTGTGCGCAGTCCCTCAAATCGAAGAGAGGTGAGGAATCCAGAGGAAAGCCTCGTCTTTTCCTTCTCACCTGTCAGACAAACTCTCCATTGCCACAAAATTAGCTGTAAAGGGCTAAGCAGGGCCAGATCTACACCAAGCAGGATATAACACTTTGAAAACAGTTTGAAAACTGTATATGTAATGTGTCCTGGGCTCAAACAGTTGTCAAAACTGTTATAAACTATTATAAAGTGTAGTGTAGATACTGCCCAGGTGGGGAAGACATAATGAGAGCAGGTCTGTGTTCACTCCATATGTACTATGCTCCTACTGTTGCCAGTGGTAAGGGTGAGCTGAGCAAGGATGCATCGTACTCCTCCTCCTCCTCCTCAAGAGCAGGATGTTGCTGGCTATTAATTGAAAGAAAATCAAGAGCTTATTCCATGTTGGAGCTGAAGCATCAAGGCAGGATCTTCCCACCATTTTATATATATAATGGTTTAGATCTGGCCCAAGAAGGAAGTTAGAATTGACAAGAGTATCTCTGGCACATAGTCTGCTGTCGAATATTCAAAGTGCTGGCAAATAATCATTCCAATTTTAGCCATACATTATGACTGCTCTGTCATCTCATAATGAAGTAGGGTCATTATTTGCTTTTTGGTGTGTGTGTGTGTGTGTGCTTGTTACAGTTGGTAATTTCATTGTGGGGAAAAGGGCTTTTGAAAAACAAAATTGCTTCATCATTCCACTGCTTATGTTGAACAACAACTGCTAAAAATAGGAGGAGGGAAACGGGCGGGGTGGGGGGAAACCAGCCAACATTTTGTGTTACATTTCTTGAAGCAAGTAGCTCCAGCATGGAATATGCCATTTAGCCATGAACATTATAGCATGTTTATTAAACTATTAATAAAATTAAACTAGCGGTGCTAGTTTTTTTTAACAGATATAAAACAAGCTAAGAAGTGAAACACATTTAGTTTGGACATTTTTCAAGATACAGCTATTATTTGTATCATACACTGGCTCAAGGCAATGAAAGTGGAAACTGTAACTTGGCATTGCTCAGTTTGGAATACCTGGCACATGTGCTTTGATTCCCACTTCAAGTGTCAAAGCCAAAATGTTTAAATGGAAGGAACAGATATTTAAATAGAAGGAACACATCAAAACGAAAAGAGAGTAAAATCAATCTGAGATGGATTCCAATAGGTAAATGTGTAGTGGGCTGAGATTTCTATTTTGTGGCTCGGGAAATTTCAAGATTATGTTTTAATTGTCTTTGTATTATAAGGAAAAGGAGATTGACAGTTTACTCAGAAATTAGTAAAAGCAACAGAGATTTAAAGCTTCATCCCACATACCTGCTTCCCTCGGATTATCCCCATAGCGCTAAACTTTCGCGGTTGTTGTTGTTTTTGCTACCGGGCGACAGCGATCCTTTGCATACCAGGAAGTGAGTTTAAGGGGGGAAATGTAAAAAATCATTTAAAAATCAATGGATGACCCAACTCAATTCAAATTTAGTGTGCTTAAAGCTCTCCCTAATATCTATTACTGTGCCAATTTTGGTGTCTTTATCTTTAAAGTTTATGCAGATGTAAGCATTTCTTTAAAATCCTGCTCTTGCACCCCAGCGGCGACTCAGAAGATATGCTCAAAATGTAGGGGCTAAATATGGTGAATCTTTTGGCTTTATTGCACAATTAAGGCAGGATGCATGGGAGTACTTCACAATCAAAGCAGATTATAAGGTGGAAAACTTCTGAGTCCTTTGCATGCAATTCACAGTGATTGCACAGTATAACGCTGGTGTGATAAAGCTTTTAGTGTTGGTAATGTTAGGGTGCAATCCTATGCATGTTTAAACAGAAAATAATCCTACAACTCCAATTCTGGCTAAGGGATGCTGGAAGTTGTGGGACTTGTAAAACAAAACAAAACAATTTAAACATGTATCAAATTGCGCACTGGTAGAGAGATTTAGTGTCTATAGCAAGTTACAATTTGAAATTTTTGTTACTTGAAGCTGGAGGCAGAGTAGGCTTGTTCCATCTTCCACCTCCTCAGATTGGTATATATTTTATTTTGCAAGGCTGGCAGTGATGGAAAAGAGAAACCGAAATAGTCCTTCGCAGTACTCTCAACCTTAGCATACTAAAATTTTCAAGATTCCTGGGTGGGTGAGGGAAGCTAAGACTATTTCTTTTATTTGAGTATTTTTAAATTGATGAGTCACCCTTTGGCCTAAATAAGGCATCCAAGGCCACTTACAATTAAGACTTAGAACAGTTTTAAAGCTTTAAAAACTTACAAACTTAAAAACAATTTGGAATTAAGAGCTGGAGTGTGTCTTAAAAACAGAGCTGATTCATTTGAAATCCAAAAAAGCCTTAAAGAAATGGGGTGGGGAAGCAGGCATGGTCATCTGGGGAACCCCAGAGGGCTTGGTTTGGCTGCCAAGCCAGGCATTCTGCATCCCTGGGTTAAAGTATTGGACCAGTCAGGGCTGGCCCTATCATTAGGCAGACTCAGGTAGCTGCCACAGCTGATTTTAAGTGTCATGAAAATACAGCATTGATAATAAATTAATACATGATGTTACTGCCAGGGAAGGAAGAGGCACTTGTGGAATTTTGTCAGGTGCCAAAATAATTTGGCTGACCTTGGGTACTATGCACCTTGACTTGGTGGGTGGGTACCATGTCCTGCTTTGCCTTGAGCAGCAAAATGTCTTGGGCCAGCCCTGATCAAAATTCAAAACCCCATGCAGCCATAAGGTTCAGAGGGCATCTCTCTCTCTCTCTTTCTCTCTCTCTCTCTCTCTCAGCCTATCCTGCCTCACAGGGTTGTTGCAAGGATAAAATAGTGGGCAGGGGAGAGAACAAAAGTAGACTGCCAGAACTTATTGGAGGATGAGCAGGATAAATGACACAAATAAATAAGGCCAGAAAGGGAGAAAGTACAATGTGTAAGACCTTATTAAAATGATTAAATTGAGTTGAGTGGATTTTTTTTATTTAGGGATTTTGACCGGAAACCCCAAATTGTTTACAAGACACTGCAGACTAGAAGTGAGAAGCTCACAATATAAATTAGGAACACTTTCATCATTGCTCCTTCCAGTAACCGAATGGCATTGCTAATGCACAGCAGCTTGCAATATAAAACACCTATCAATGAATTCTGTTGAGAAATAAAACTTGACTGTACAGCTCTCAGGTAGCAGTCAATGAAACACACTCCAAACCTGTTTCAATATTAGTGCTGGGCTTCAACTCAGTCTCATATCCCTGTTGATGGGAATGGAGGTCCGTTTTCTGCCAACCATGTACGGTGCTTTAGCATAATCGCTGTTTCAATTTATATTCAGTGATACTGAGTCTAAGCTCCGGAGATGTCTTGGCAGGTTAGAGTGGTACATAATGCATCAAATGACACAAAATCTAAATTTGATATGGCATAAATTCGAGTAGCAAGATATAGAATATATTACGCACACTTCTAAGGAACAGATGTTGCCAAGGAACAGGAAGGCAATCATTAATGGTCCCTTTGACATTTTCCCAAACTAAACCTTGGACAGGTTAATATTTATTAAGGTGTGTATTCTTAGCACAATATTAACTATTTAATCTTCAAAAGTCCCTTGTTTAAGATACATTGCTATTATTGCCATTCCTTATGTAAAGAGATGAATTCAAAAGCATCCATTAGCCATGATAAATGTTTCATTTTCTTAGCGCTCAATATAGAGATTAAGGGTGCAATTCTATGCATGTTTAGACAGAAAAAGGCCTACCACTGCTGGCTGGAGAATCCTGGGAGTTGTAGCACTATTTTAAGTCTAAATATGCATAGGATTGCACCTTAAGAGCATTTCCACTAAAGAAATATATGTGCAAAATATTTGAACATTTGTAGCTGCTTGTCTTTGCTGTATGAGCTCCCTGAAGGGGTGGAGTTCAATGGTAGAGCACAGGAGTTTGCATGCAAAAGCTCCCAGTTTCAATCCCTAGCATCTCCAGGGGACTGTCCATATGCAAAGAAAGCCCCCGGGTGAGTGCGTGGTAGTGCTGTGTTGATTATATGACACAGCAGCCACTGCGCAGCCACCTTGGGGCTTTCTCGTGAAGTGGGTAAGAAAAATAGTAGGTGACTTACCCTGACTTATTTCTCCAGAGCAAGGCGAGGGTGGTGCTTCTGCCATCTATTCTTGCTCTGGAGTTGTGGCAGAAGTGTGGCTAGGTGGATGGTGATCCCATATTGGTCTCTGCCCACCCCGGCAGGGCGCAGGAGGTGATCCCAGCCGCTAGAAACTCTGCACTTTTGCTGCAATGTGTCGGGATTAGCCGCCACCCCACCCCCCCAAAGCAGCAAAAATGCAGGGTTTTGCTTATCATGGTGGCAACCTGCTGCCATATAGGCAGCACTCAGGTAAAACGGAGAACCCTGGAGAGCTGCTGCCAGTTTGTGTAGACCAGGGCAGTGGAAGTTGGTGGCTCTGATTTCAATGGGGCTGTGAATCCATTCTGGGTTTCAGCTATCCAAGGTACTGAACCTTACCCCAAAATGGGTTCAGCACCTTGGATAGCTCCTTTAGCTTTCTGGCTGGTTCTGATTGAACCCAGAATGGATTCATAGCCCCACCATAATAGGAAACACCAGCCTCCATTGGACCAGGGCTAGGCAACTTGGTGCCCTCCAGATGTTTTGGACCACAACTCCTATAATCTTTGACCATTGGCCATGCTGGATGGGGCTTAGGGGCACTGTAGTTCAAAACATCTGTGGTCATCATGTTGCCTACTCCTGGTGGGCAGATACTTCTTGTACAGTGAGGCTTTTCCTCGGAGTAGTCTGACGAGTAGGTGGACTCGAAGTAATGAGCATACTGGGAAGGGAGAGGCTTGGGCTACGTTGTTTTTACTAGAAACACAAGATTCACCAACCTCAGCCAGATGCAAAAAAAATACACTTGGAATCACAGGATTCAGGGCGCCTCTGAGCACATTCTGAGATTAGGAATTCATTTTCAGTAATTAGAACAGAACCAAGAAGACAATCCTTTTACATGAATGTTCACTCCTGGTTACCCCTAGACAATAATAATAATAATAATAATAATAATAATAATAATAATTTCAGCAGCCCAACTGAGGTTGAAAAGAAATAATTGGGAATCAGAAACCCCTTGCTGATCTACTGAAGGTCACCCAGAGAGGTACCCTCTGGCCACCCTTGAGGTAGGCCGTTCTGAGATAGATCACTATCTCACTTAGTATAAGGAAGCTTCCTATGACATTACAGTAGAATGTCTACAGTACAGTAGATATTACTTTACATTTATTTGCTGGTGCACCTTTTAACAACTAAGCCAATCTAAGGGTGCAGACAAATGTACGTCAGAGCATTAGGGCTGCTGCTGAAACACATTAATCTCTTCCATTCAAATGTGCAGTTCTTTCTCTAAGAAAGTGGAGCTTACAGTTCCAGCTGAAGCCAGCTGCACACAGCCATCCTTGGCTGGAACCAGAGATGTCAGAAGCACCACTTCCTCAAAGCCATTTCTCAACCTAATTTTTTTATTGTCCTGTTGTTAAGGATGAATGTACAATTAAAAATAAAAATGTAAAAGTGCAAAGCCTGCCTAAACCCTGGGGGCAAGTGGAAGGCAGATGACTGAATCACCATTTGAATGGCTGGTAAGCACATCTATCAAATGTCTTGTAAAGGTGGTGGTGGGTGGACTGTGGGAGGAACTCAGTTTACTCAGCAAGTCTTCTTTATAAGGTATATTTGTATGCACTCTAACAGCACGTCCAGAATAACAATCTTGTCACATACAGCATTTCATTTCTCTCTTGTCAACTGGTATCCCAACACAAAGATTTATGTTTCCCATTCATGAGCACTTCTTTCGAGACTTGCAGGTTTGAAATTTATATCATTTTCCTCTTAGAATAAAGAAGTATTTGATCAACTGCAACAATGCCATTATAAGAAGAGCCATGCTGGATCAGACCAAGGGTCCATCAAGTCCAGCATTCTGTTCACACAGTGGCCAACCAGCTGTCAACAGGAAACCCACAAGCAGGACATGAGTGCAACAACACCCACTCATCTTCCCCAGCAACTGCTGTACATAGGCTTATTGCCTCTGATACTGGAAGTAGCATAGAGACATCAGGACTACTAACCATAATTATGCCCTAATGAGTTATGTTTACCTGTCAAGGAAATGGGCGAAACAGCTCACCTGAGGGTTTGGTACACCCTGTTTAACAAGGACCTTGAAGGTGGTTTTCCCAGTGTGAGGCTCATTCATTGCACTCCGGGTATGCTGACCACTGTGATTTCCCCAAATACAGGAAACTCGACTGCAGAATTTGTGATGTCCCCCCTCCACGCTACACACACTGGGCTGTATGTCAGAAAATACTACTATGTCTGTGGAGCAGGTTTTGAGGAGGGTCATCTCTGGACAATGCAAATGACCCCACAATCTGTCTGGGCTCAAATATTTTCCCTTGTTCCCCCTCCTCTCAGATCCTTTATACTGTCCAAGAGTTAGGCACATGAGTCCGGAAAGGTGGCTTAACCAGGACAGGAGCCTGGGTTTTGGCATTCTGGTTTGCTCTCCCTCAGCCTCAGCCTTCCAACTTGAAAAGTTCTGCTGCTGCTCAGATGCTTCCCCTTTCTGCCTGTTGCCTTTACTGCCTTGTTGTCTAGTATCTATGAATGGCTAGCTTATTACCCATTGGCATTACTAAGCTCAAATGCTGAAAATTATTAATTAGCCCCTTCAAATTCATTAACATGCCTCATTAACATGCTTTGGAGACTGCACATAGCTCGCCATAGGCCATATGTTGCTGCTCGTGCTGCTATAAACACGCTCCTCTTTTCTCCAAACGTTTGCTACCTCAGACGTTTTGAGGAATTTGCCAGATAATTTTGGTTAACTGCATTGGTATGTGCAGCGAGGTGGATGGACTTACTTGAAGAAGAGAAGTATGGAATTAAATGTTTGCTAGGTTGAGGTCTGTGAAGCTCAGCTGGTTTCACTGATATTGCTATTAAAATCAGGTGAGTGCTTAATCACCTGGAAGGATTCACTATCACATCTTGCTACATCTAGATCAGAAAATATAGGTTTCATTGTTTGCCATGACCTTGTTGGACTCCACCTTCCAGTCCTTGGAAAGGAAAGGAGTGAGATGCTGCTGGTAGGCTTCCCAACCATTCACCTGCAAGACTCTTTAACTGTAATATTTGCTGTCCCAAACTTCATGAATGATGCAAACCCAAGACTGCACTGTACATTAGATTGTAATTTTTGTGTTGCTTTGGATGTCCTATTTGGCTGAAAAGTGATTCATTCATTCATTCATTCATTCATTCATTCAAACAATCAAAGTAATTTACTTCAGTTGTAATTTTTACAATGATGTTTATAAAATGGCTGTCATTCTAGGTTTCTTTTCCTTGCTTGGTGTAACCAGAACTCCATTCCTCCATACAACTATGTGTGGAACACTTTGGTTCCTACTATTGGTTACTTCCACTACACTCACTGCCTTCTGGCTCCCTGTACCTGCCTGCTTGTCCTTGAACTTTTGCCCTCTGTTTTCTCCTTGTCCTCCTCTTTCTTGAGCATTTTCCAATGGGATGTCCTTGCATATTTGCATACTGACTTTGCCTGAACTCCACTTTCCACCCCGATCCAGAAAATGTGCTTTGGCTAGCTCCTGAAAGCACCACCACGCTGAATCAGACACATCACAGCTGGAAACCATGTGCTGAATGAGTAGTTGAAATGAGTAGTTGAAAGAAGTCTGAAATCTCTTCATTGGCTTCCAATTCACTTCAGAATCCAATATAAACTTCTCCTGTTAACCTTCAAAGCTTTTCACGGTCTAGCTCCTTCCTATCTCTCCTCTCTCATCTCACACTATTGCCCCGCTCGTGCTCTTCGCTCCTCTGATGCCATGTTTCTCGCCTGCCCAAGGGCCTCTACTTCCCTTGCTCGGCTTCGTCCATTTTCGTCTGCTGCCCCTTACGCCTGGAATGCTCTTCCAGAACATTTGAGAACTACAAGTTCAACCACAGCTTTTAAAGCTCAACTAAAAACTTTTCTTTTTCCTAAAGCTTTTAAAACTTGATGTTGTGCAGACTTCTACTGTTACTTTCTACTGTTAGTTTTTCCCTACCCTGTGCCTGCTTACCCTACCCTGTACCTGTTTGCATTCTCTTCCCCTCCTTATTGTTTTACTATGATTTTATTAGATTGTAAGCCTATGCGGCAGGGTCTTGCTATTTACTGTTTTACTCTGTACAGCACCATGTACATTGATGGTGCTATATAAATAAATAATAATAATAATAAGAAGAAGCCCTCTAGATGTGTTGCATGACAGCTCCCATAATTTCCAATCAGCATGCTAGTTGAGGATAATGGGAGGTGTAGTTAACACAGCTAAATGGCACCAGGTTGGGGAAAGGCAGTTTCAAAGCAAAGGGCTCACTTATTTGCAAATCATGGAAAAACATTCATGCTAAAGAAATGTGGACAGCAATAATAAGCTAAATTAGACAGGGGAAATCAGTTTGGGTGACAAAGAATAATAAAGCTTACCCAATTCCCTGCTGCAGATAGGATTATCTTAATATCAAAAGCAAAACTTCCAATGTAAAGTCTAAAATGTCACTATTTCAAATCCACTTCAGTGAGGGTTATAAGAGACAAATAGGAAGACGCCTGCTGGTGAAATTAATTATTCACCATGGGACAGAACAAGGTGTGCAAGAAGGTGCTTAAAATGGGAAATGGAGTCTGGAGGCCACAGCTAGAGAAGAGAATAAAGACAATGGGCAATCTGAGGGACTAATGATAGGTTCTGGGGAAGTGAAGTATTTTAACTGCCCTCTTGGACTTACACATGTTATAGCAAAGAGCAATTGGATATTATGGCAGTTGTAGTCGATGTGAGCTGAAAAGCCAGAAACTAAAGACCTAACTACACATTATACACAAACACATGAGTTTAAACTCTGTTGCTTTTACTAGAGAAAAGCAGCTTTGGGGTGGTAGGAGGTCAATTTCACTGGGGAGGTGGCGGAGGGGGAGCTTATCCCTTTCCCTGGCCAAGGTGCCCCCCCTTATAGTTCCAAATGCATGTTTACCCCAACACTCACACACCTAGGAAGCAGAAAAGTTGGTCAAGAAGGAGGAGTTGCAGCAGAAATGCAACAGGGAAAGGATTAAGGAACCCTTAACCCCCAGTCTGACTGCTTCTTGCTGAAACCTGTTTTTCCTCTAGCAAAAGCAGCTGTTTTGGTTTAAATATACATGTGTTTGCAGATGTAATGTAATAGTCTGGTCCTAATTCCAGGTTGAACTGGGTAGATGATTACCCATGTTGTGAATAAAGCATGGGTCATATGACAACCAAAGGTGTTTTGAAATGGTTCTCAAATGTGAATCAAAACAAGGGGGGAATTTTGTAAAGGCTCTTCTTAAAACTTATGATTGGCCTAAACTCTGCAGTCCAGTGAGAGGAGGAAGACATAAGAGTATGTTGATTTTAGCTGACCTATTCTAGAAGTTAAACAAAGAAGGAGACTGAAAATGAAATTTTAGGAGCCCAGGTAAAGTACTGTGTAATTAAAAAGAAGAAGGGGGGGTAGATAGTATTATAATTATATAGAGCCCCAATGTTACAAATCCCTTGTCTGTAAAGGAAAATAAAGGACAAAGAGCTTGGTTAATGCCGTTTCCTTACCAAAGTTTTCACCTGGATTTGGGCTAGGTGGAAAATTCCAGGAAGAAGAAAAAAGTGATTTTACAACAGTGGAATAAAGAGGAGTAAATACTTAGGAAAAATGGGCTTACTTCATTCTGATGCTGTTGGAAGTATTAAAATATCCCACACACAACCATTCCAAACAAATGACTGAGTTTTGGATATGGTCTTGTATTCCCTTAGCGGTTTAATGTGAATAGAGAAGTTGAAAGTTCTTGAACCTGGAAGAGATTGCTGCATTTCGTGTACATTTGCAATTGTTTCCCCACCCTCTCTCAATTGTGCTTCATGGAACTCTGAAAAAGTATTTCACTAAATAATAAAATAATGTATAAAGAAGATGCAATATTACTATCACTGCATCTACTATTATGTTTACTACTACTGCTACTCCTCCTCTTCTCTGAGCTGCACAACGACCAGAGATTAAAACAAGTCAACAGCCTAAGAAGAAATCTGACTATGCATTCCTAGTGACAGAGTATTTTCGACATAGGAGCCCAATTGTATGCAATCATAGAATGTGCTGCTAATACAGAAGCATGAGAAAGAGAAGGTAATCCAGAAAAAGAAGATAACCCACCAAATGAAACTGGTCTGGTAGACATTAGGGGTGTGCACGGACCCCCCGCTCCGCTTCACTTGCAGATCCGCCATTTTCCGGATCGGGCCGCTCCGCCCCGCCCCCGCTCCGCCCACTTCCGCTCCGCTCCGCTCGGAGCTCCGGATCCGGATCCGGAGCTCCGTTTCCCCCCCCATAGGCTTGCATTGAAAGCTAAAAAATTATACAACTTTTTTTCTGTTCAAGTTAGAAACCTCACGTTTGGCACCATGACACCTCATGGGGGTATACACACGCATGCCAAGTTTCAAAGCAATCCCATCATCCCCTGATTTTTGGGGAATTTTTGAAAATCGGGCACCCCATTCACACCCCTTTCCATAGCTCCGTCAATTTGCACGTTAGAAACCTCAAACTCGCCACCATGAAAGCTTATCCAGGGATACATACGCACGCCGAGACTCAAGGCAGTCCCATCATCCCCTGATTTTTGGGGAATTTATGAAAATCCAACACCCCTTTCCATAGCTCTGTCAATTTTGCACGTTAAAAAAAACCCTCAAACTCACCACCATGACAGCTTATCCAGGGATACATACGCACACCGAGACTCAAGGCAGTCCCATCATCCCCTGTTTTTTGGCGGGGCTTAAACCTGCAAAATTTGGAACTTCCAAAACTCCAAGTGAGCGCAGGAAGGACTTCTCCCCTGAGTCAAAGCCACACACACACAACATCCCTGTGAGGTGGGCAGGGGAGGAGGGAGGGAAGGCAGGCAGGCATGCAGCTGGCATTTCTGGGGGCATAAGGAAGTGAGCCAAGGATAAGCCAGTAATGCATATAAAATGGAATAAATCAATAAATAAACAAAGGAGGGGTGGAATTAAAAGCAGCAGTGTTGCTCAATAAACAGCAAGAAGATTTTTTAAAAAAAGGCTATATCTGTCTTTTACCAGCAATAGGGGGACGTGCCCGGGGGAGGGGGAAGCAGCTGCCAGTTCAACTCAAGACAGCCACCAACAGCTCTGAGATTAAGAAGTAAACGCTCACTTCAACTCATAACAGGTATCGCTCCACCACTAAAAAGTGAACATTCACTTCAACTCATGATAGGCATTGCTCCACCGTTTTACTCTCTTTGGAAGGCTCTAATGGCCTTCCAGTGCAGGAGAGAGTGGGGGCACGTCCACAATGAGATGCCCTAGGGGAGCTCATCCCCTTGCACCACATCTTTTCAGTTGTTCCCCAAAGTTAGGGTGGGGAGCAGTGCTGTGTTTCTATCTCTTATTCTTGGCTTAGTATATGATTTCAGGTTGTGTTTGTGCATTTGGTGGGGCTACTGTGTTAAAAAACACGGGGAAAAGCCCGTTCAGATGAAGAAAGAGAAGTTTCCCAGAATCCCAAGTTACCTGTTTTGCCTATGCCCTCCTCTAACTTTGGGATCATCATGACCGGGAGCTGACTCTGCCCCTCAGCCCTTTGAAAAAGGTATTTTTCCCGCCGATTTTTTAAAAACTTCTAGCGCGCGACCCGTACGACGCAGAAAGTTGAGAGTAGTCTCAAAATGACCCCCATCCATGACTCTCTGTGCACAAGAATTTTCAGAACGATAGCTTAAACCCCCCCCCAGTTATCCCCGATTCTTTCCCTCAATGCAATCCTATGGGCGAAAAGCCGAAAACGCCGTTTGAGCTGCGCGGTTGACCCGATTTTCAAAAAAATATAGCACGCGACCCACACGACGCAGAGAGGTGAGAGTGGTCTCAAAATGACCCCCATCCACGACTCTCTGAGCACAAGAATTTCCAGAACGATAGCTTCAAAAACAACCTAGTTATGCGCGATTATTTGCCGCAATGCAATCCTATGGCGAAATGTTTTCAAGATGGCGACCGGAGCGCTCCGCCTGAACTAGGAGCTCCGAAAAATGGTCGCTTCTCTTCGCCTTGCTTCTAGGGGTCCGCGGTCCGCTCCTACTCCGCCTCTGGGTAAGGCGGAGCAGGCCAATCCGCTACTGCTTCTACGCTCCTAATCGGAGCGGATCACACCCCTAGTAGACATGGTGCAAAACGCTTTGGTGCCTGAGGCAAAATGGCTTGTCCAAAGTGGTAAAAATATAATAATAAATTAAATAATGGACAATTTAACTTTAAAATTTGCTGCATGAGACACCTCACCTGGCTTAATGGAAATAGCTAACCCTATTTTAAATCTAGTTTGTGTTAATCTGCAAGGCAGTTGTGGCAGAAGAGATTCCTTGATAGAAATGTCTGTGTGGTTGGGGAAATCAGGTGACCACAAGGAGTTTCCAAAGATTTGATTCTGTAAAAGAGGAACTAAATCCCTTTATTTGGACTCTGTTAAATACCAAAGAGTGTGGCGCAGAGTGGTAAAGCAGCAGTTTCTGCAGCTGAAACTCTCCCCACGGCCTGAGTTCGATCCCAGTGGAAGCTGGTTTTAGGCAGCTGGTTCGGGTCGACTCAGCCTTCCATCCCAGTTAGCTGGGGGAAAGGTAATAATGGCCAGGGAAGGCAACGGCAAACCACCCCGCTATAAGGCCTGCCAAGAAAACGTCAGCGAAAGCTGGTGTCCCTCCAAGAGTCAGTAATGACTCAGTGCTTGCACGAGAGGTTCCTTTCCTTTCCTTTCCTTTCCTTTCCTTTCCTAAAAACCAAACTTGATGTTCAGCCTGTTGGTAAATAATAATAAAAACACCCTGCTTATTTCAGGGTCTGTTTTGACATTATACAGAATGTCACTTCTGATATGTAACAAGATTTGACAAACAGCCAAAGAAAGAGCAAGAAGCATTTGCTACGCTATGGGAGAATTTGGAAGTACATGTCTGATATTTTGTTTCTCTATTCAGTTTTATCATGAGAGAAGTTTAGGTGAGTAATTACCTGACAGTAGATCTGAAAAGGCAATGTATATGCAAGAAAATGATGTCAGTAGTCTGTGTGTGTGTGTATGAAAGCAATAATATGAATCAAGACATTCATGTTGGCAAAGGCCAGGTTTAAGTTAATTTCCCCTTCTAGCTGTTGCCATTAGTGATATGTTCTAAAATACCACGATAGAGGTGTGCTATAGCACAATGTTAGCAACTGAGCAGCAGCACGATCCACATTCACTGTAATGGAAGGAGAAAGCACTTTACTTAACCCACCTTTTTAAAAACTGAGCTGCATAGATGTCACAATATTCAGAAGCCCCTTTTCTCTATAAATAGCTGTGTTCCAAGGATACATTATACCTTATTATGAAAGTTCTCATGAGAAATTATTTTAGCCATAAAAAAGAGAATCCATTCGCTGTATTTTGTAGAATATAAGATTGAGATGAACCCAGCTCTCTGCCCCCATTCTAGAAATGTCTCCATACAAAGGACATGCCCAGATAAACCCGGGCACCATTAGGTACACAAATCTGCCTTCCTAAACATTTGAGGCTGGCTGGGGCATGCTGGGAGTTATAGAACATTTCTAACAGAAAAAGATAACTCTTGTGACATTTATTCTTATGGAAGGTAGAATAATTGAGTCAGTAAAATGTCATGCTCATTTATAAACTTAATTGCTATTACATAGATCAGTTATTGTGCTTTATTCTGAGAGGATCATATAATATGTACATAATTTAGGAATATTTGCTAATGACATTTTTTGAAGGTTATTAGCATGCTTGACATCTTTATATAGATGTAACATTGAAAATTATTGTTTTTGTGATTCCCCCTCTTCCCTTTCCATTTTCCTATGAAAACAACATTTACCATTAGTTTGGGACCATATCTTTCTGTGTAATAAATAAAGCACAAAAAATAAGTTCAGATTTGCATGTCAAAATCTGCCAGCGTTTACTCAAAAGTAAGTACCATCGAGTTCAACAGGGCATACTCCCAGGTAATTGTGCATAGTATTGCAGCCTAAAACATTTAAATTCAAACTGAAAAGGATAAGCCCCCACTGGGATGCATGGTGTGAGGTAAAACTTCCTCTGTGTGACAGGGTGCAGAATTAATTTTGAAAAGGTCAAATGTTAAAGAGGAAGACTGCGGTTAAGGCAGGTTTTACCACAGAATGATTTCCTGAGGCATATGACCCTATTACACATTTATTCTTGGATTGATGAAGTAAACATGTTTCTGAGAGAAACAAAAGCTGCATACAGACAAATAATGAAACTGTATTGGGAAAGACAACCATCTTACAATTGTTCTTTTCCCAATCCTTACTTAAGAAAAAAAGAAAAGAAAAAGAGAAGTTTTCCTAATTCAAACCTATGGAATGCTTCAGTTATAAACAGCCTAATCACTTGTCTGTATGCTGAGAGGAGAAAAGGTCAGAATTCTTAGGCGTGTCAAGGCTGCTGAGAAACAAGAACAAAATAATCAGTCCTACAGCTTCACTGCAGAGTATTTCATGGTTTTCCTTCTCCCACCCCCTAACAGAGGCTCAGTACCAGTAACAGCTGTGTGGCAGGCAGAAAACAGCTCAGGTTCCTCATCACTGCATCTTCATTCAATTGGGTACCATTGTAAACATCCAGTAAACTGAATGGTTGCTCCCCCTTCCAGGTTGGCAAATGAGCTGAGGCTTTGATCTCTAGTACCAGATAAGCATGTATAGACCAATGGTTAACAATATTTATTGTTATTCCTTACACGCATCTTCTTTCCGAGACAGATGTATTTATTTTAGCTCTGGTTTATGTTTTTATGCATCTTTAGATCTCAATGTAAATGCCTTTTGAAATTATAATGGAAAGTAACCCAGGTGCAAAAATCTGCTTCAAGGTTTCCATGTTCAAGCCACTCATGTTTGGAAAATAAAGTCGCACACAAAAATTCTCTTTTGCATGTGGATGCAAAAGCCTTTGTGCAAACTGTACGAACGGTGTATTGATTACATTTTTATTCCACCCTTAGCACAAGGAGCTCAGGGAGATGTACACACATAGTTATTCCCCCATGCTCAGTTAATCCTCACTAAGAGGTAGTAGGTAGCCAAAGGTCATTCAGTGTGTTTTATGGCTGAGTGGTGATTTGAACTTAGGGACGTGTCCTAGGGTGTCCAGGTGTGGTTAAAGCAACAGAATATATATATATATATATATATATATATATATATGAGAGATTTTGAGCTGACCTAAATGACTCTTCAGGGATATCTTATAGCCTAGTTACTCTGATTGTAAAAGGTTCAGGATTAGTAGGAAGTCAAACCAAGTTGAACAGGTTTAGCCTGACAGATTCCCATTGAGTTAGGCCATTGGCTCTTAATGGCCAGGAAACATAAGAGAATATGCCTCTTCCATCACTTTCTGCTCTGTCTTCTAAGGCATGTGCTAAATAAGTATATGGGGGAAATGCAACCAGTTTTAGAGTTAGACTAGAAAAGACACAACTACCTTGTTCAGATGACATGTTAAACCATGGTGGTTAAGTGTTTTGAGCTAAACATTATGGATTAGCATGTTGTGTGAATCATTCCTAACCATTATTATTTATTATTATTTATTTATATAGCACCATCAATGTACATGGTGCTGTACAGATAACACAGTAAATAGCAAGACCCTGCCGCATAGGCTTACAATCTAATAAGTTGTAGTAAACAATAAAGAGGGAAGGAGAATGCAAACAGGCACAGGGAAGTGTAAACAGGCACAGGGTAGGGCAAAACCAACAGTGTAAAGTCAGAACAAACTCAATATTTGAAGGCTATAGGGAAAAGAAAAGTTTTGAGCTGAGTCTTAAAAGCAGTGATTGAGTTTGTAGTTCTCAAGTGTTCTGGAAGAGCGTTCCAGGCGTAAGGGGCAGCAGAAGAAAAAGGACGAAGCCGAGTAAGGGAAGTGGAGGTCCTTGGGCAGGCGAGAAGCATGGCATCGGAGGAGCGGAGAGCCCGAGCGGGGCGATAGTGTGAGATGAGAGAGGAGAGATAGGCAGGAGCTAGGCAGTGAAGAGCTTTGAAGGTCAGTAGGAGAAGTTTATATTGGATTCTGGAGTGAATTGGAAGCCAATGAAGAGATTTCAGAAGTGGAGTGACATGGTCAGAGCGGCGGGCCAAGAAGATGATCTTAGCGGCAGAGTGGTGGACCATGGTGGCTACATAACTATGGTTTAAACATGCTCACTAATCATTTGCTGCAAAAGGGTTAGCGGCCTAACCATGGCTTAGTGTGTTGTCTGAAACAGGTCACAAAGAGTTGAGTTGCTCTCTGCAAGAATCCTACAGTGCTGGTGGCTCCCCATGAAACTTAATGGGTGGCAGTGACTGTTGAAGTTGGTTTACCATGCAAGTCTGCATCTTACGCTCAACGTACGTACATGTGTGTGTAACTGCCCTAAGCCTCCAATGACCTCATTCCAAGGAAACAAAATCCTGCTAACATTCATATCACTGGAGATCTCACCACTTGTAGAATTGGGGTGTAGAAGACATAAAAACAGTGAGGGTATGGGCCAGGTCTCCCAACTCTATCCGTCTAAAGCACAATCACTTTCCTCATTTTAATTTGCAAATTCTCATACATAACTACCCAAACAATCTTTGTTCTTCCATTTCCGGATCTCTGAATCTCAGGGCTTTGCTAGACAAACCTGTTAATCCAGGATTGTGAGGGGGCCAGCCCGTGCTGCAGCTAGCGTGGGCTGTTGCTCCTAGCTAGACGTCAGACGTGACGGGGTAAAGAAAGCCCTGTTGCGTCCGCCATTTTTTATGTTTTAAAGGGACTGGAGCGCAGGAGCGCTCAGGTAAGTTTTTTTTTTTAAAAAAGGTTTCCCCGCTCCCCCCTGCCCCCAATCTCCCTCCTCCTGGCTGCAATCTCCCCACCCTGGCTCCGCTCTTCCCCCCATCTCTCCCGCTGGCTCCATTCTTCCCCCTTACCCCAATCTCTCCCCCCTGCGATTTCCTCCCCCCTGGCCCTGATCTCTCCCCCTGTGATTTCCTCCACCCAGCCCGATGGGCACAGCGCTCCTGTGGAGCGCTGTGCCCAGTGTGAGGCTTCTCCCGGCTACTCGTGATTAAGCCGCATAGCTGGGAAAAGCCACGGAATGGGCTAGACCTTCTGCGGCCCCAGGCTCAGCCCGGGGCTGTGGAAATACTGGGCCAAAAGTGGTGCCGGTTATCCCAGGCCAAGGGAGGATTGACCCTGGGATCCCCTGTGAGTCATCTGGATGCACAGGGGTGAGCCCAGGTATCAGCCCAGGCTAAACCCTCGTCTAGCAAAGCCCTCAGTCAAGAACTTTTAACACCATGTGTTTAATCCAAAGAAAGTTAAGCAAAATTAAATCCTATTCATGTCAATGGGATTAAACACCCAGTTATGTACTAAATATAGATTTGCATTTTTTTAAAATATAGTTTTAATGAAATCACGAAGTAGTCAACAACACCCCTCCCAATCCTTCGCCCAGCTCTTTTCAAAGATTTCATGAGAGGAACATTAATGGTGCATTTCTCCAGCTTTTTTCTCTTCAAGTTTGTTTTCACTGATATCATTAGTTTTTATATTGTAGAGTTTTCTCCCCTAATGGGATTATATTCAAACCTCAAAAGAAAGAAGCAGCCAATAGGGAAAACCCTGTAGTTCAAGCAACAGAACTGAGAGATAAGGAAGATTCCCAGTCTTGAAATAACTAAGTATAGGCTGACAAATATGTCACAGCAAGAGATTTAAAGCTATTTCCCCCCCAAGGAAACTCTTATGTAAAACACACATTTCTGTGTGTATGTCTTTGTAATACAGGAGGGAAGAGATTCTGGGGAATAAGAGCTGTGTCGTATCAGCTCATTTCAAGACATTTTTGAGGCAGAACTGCCACAGCGGAAGCACAACTGCTACAAACAAAGAATCTGAAAAACAAAAGGATACATTAGAAAAGAGTATTGAAAAAAATATATCCTTTAAGTCTGTAAACTAATAAACAGCAATGCAGATTGTTAATGTTCTCATAGATCAGATATATACCTTCACTTAAAAAAAGAAACTTTAAAAAGTTTCATGGACCAAAACAAAACAAAAAACCTTTAATTGATATTCCCAAGTTAATGAAGTTGTTAGGAAAACTTAAATGAAACTTCTGTTGCAATCAGAACTGGTAAAAGCCAATAAAAACAATCCAGTTCATTGAACTGAACAGCAAAATCCTAAGAAAAAGAAAGCCTGGAGCTAAAGGTAATTTACTTTGTAAGCATCCCTACCCCCACTGCTAGTAAGTATGAGATCATTCTAAAAGTTTCCTATCTATGTTTTCCTCATCTCCATTTAGTTTTGGAATTGGGTGCAGAATGACTTCTCCCTTTAAAAGTTGGCCTTTAATGGGAGATTTACAGACATGGCCTTAGGATAGTGATAGCAATCAAAGGACAGTTAACAAAATATATTCCATAGTACCCTTCCCCTAGCTAGCTGATCTCAACCTTTTTTTAATTTCAACACAGATTTAATTTGCTCAGTGATGTTTCCATGCCATTTCTCTCAATAACTGTAAGAAAAATATTCAAGTTTGTTTTGTAAGACTGGAATCAATTTCTTTCCCACTGCAAAAAGCATTTGGAAGAGGGGTTTCAATAATTCATGGTGGAGGACAGCACATATTGGGTGCATTCACATTAACATAGTACTTCCAAAACTACCAAAGGAACTGATGCTCCAATAAAATGGTCTCAGATTCCTGTTGATAAATGCAATGTTAAATCCAGTCTGTCACTCTTGGTAGATAGTTCTAGGTAACCTAGAGGAAAACAGCATACAATGCACAATATAGTTTGGATTTGGAGTAAATTCTTTGGTCCTGACGATAGATGGTTTGCCTATTTAAGACATTCTGTATAACAATCTTCGTATGCTCAAAACAGTTTACATAAGTATTTCTTTTTTAAAAAATCATATTTTAAAAATCATATCATTTTTTAAATAATCCTAATTAATTCAATTCAGCAAGAACCTATCAATAAAAGCTATATGCCATGACTACCACATTCATGTTAAGAGCCAAACTCCTCATAAAATATCACTGAGTGAAAAAGCCACAGCCTCTGTTTGCAGTAGCTGCCTTTCGTGTTAGTCACAAGCTAATGGGTAGCTTAAAATATATGATCTCATCTCGCTTTGTCTTTCATGCTGCTCACTTCAGTCAGGTTATTTGTTCTGTCTTCTCTCTCTTCCCCTCAGGGCAAGATGGTTCTTCAATAGCTGAAGATGGCCAAATATAGTTGACTAGAAAGTCATTAATGGATGCAGTGCCTGAAAACAATGCATGTGAATGAAAGTTGTTACCAGAGAAGTTACTAAAGGAGTAACTAAAGAAGTAATTGCTTTGGAATCTCATGTGTGTGACTGCAGAGCAACAACTTTTCTTTGCGCACTGTATATGTTGAAAACCAAACTGCAAAATAAGCTAATTTCTATAAAGCCTTCATTAATTGCTCCTTCTTAATTTGTGTTGGCCAAACGGCACACTGTCGTTTGTCAAATTCAAAAGTATTCTATTAGTACAGTAAGCCTATGTACACCAGTTGCTGGGGAACATGGGTGGGAGGTGCTGTTGCTTGTGGGTTTCCCATTGACAGCTGGTCGGCCATTGTGTCAACAGAATGCTGGACTAAATGGACCCTTGGTGTAATCCAGCATGGCTCTTCCTCCTCCTCCTCCTCCTCCTCCTCCTCCTCTGTTCTAGTCTTGTGTTATTTAGGGAGCAATCCTATGCATGTTTAGGCAGAAAAAAGTCCTAGGTTGGGGGATGGTGGGAGTAGTAGGACTTCTTCTATCTAAACATAGGATTTCACCCTTAACTGCAGGTCCTCCAAAGGTTACAAATGCTAATTTTCCACTTCAATGACTGCATTTGAATGACTGCATTCAATGTTGGAAAGGGGCAGTGCTCCATACATCATATAGAGTAATCCTCCACTTGCCCACACAGTTTCTTGTCTGAACCTGAAGTGTTATGCTGAATACTCTTTTCCGTGAAGGCATTATGCTAACCCAAACAGTTCAATGAAAATGTTAAACATATTCTACACTTTTGTATTTGCTCATGATGCAACAAGCAGACAGATTAGCTAAAAGCTCAATTATCAGCAATTAGTAGCGTATTTCAGGTTAACAAAAAGCCCAAGCAAACAGATTAGCCACAGGCCCAATTATCAGTCATTAGTAGCATATTCTATAATTTATGTCGAATAACTACCTGAAAATAAAATCATATAAGATTATGCAATGATGTTTGAACTACAGAATAAAAAGCCCACAGTCCAGAGCTCATTTTGTGCAATAGCACTCCTTGCACCCCTCACAGGATTGGGCCTTGGAAGACTTCTCTCTTGTTGAGGCTTGCTGAAGGAAGCATGGTCTTGCATAGCTTTTCAGCGCAGCTGTTCTAGATCTTTCTCGTTCGGTGGATAAACAGGATGTGATAGCACAGCCAATAAACACACTAGTTACATTTATTTTAGAAATTGTAATGTTTCCAAGATCAAGCTTGTTCGACCACAGCTTATATTAAATTACTATGTGAAACACATTGAGTATTTAGTGGATGACAAACGACACAAGAATTGTCATTTTAAAAGCTTTAATGAATAAAAGGGAGACTATTTAGAAAATGCAATAATGCTCTGATGGAAAAAAGAGTATTAAAAAACTAAAAACGTATGTGAGGTAAACAAAAGTGAAGTTAGCATAAACAAAATATACTAAGAGATGGATGTTTTTCTTGCTCAAGTGGCTTTCTAGATTTGAAATATTCTGGGTACTGGTTTACCTTGGACCTAATTACTTGTCCAATAGATTGTTTATAGTAGTTTTGAGGACTACCTCCCTGCTTTATGAAGCAAAGGAGCACAGCAATCTTGTATATTTTTTTCAATGAGATTTAAATTATGAAAGTCATTATGATGGACAGATGAGTCAAAAAGGGATTAATTGCTACTGTTCACCCGGCATACCCAGATTAACTGGATGATACTCAAATGCTAATACTAAATCAGATTTACCTCTACTTCTACTATTGATTTTTTTCTATGTTTCTGCCCTCCTGTACTTTATCAAATACAGCACAAACTTTAGAAATGAGGGACAGGATGTCTTGAAAGCACACCATATAATACCCTAGTAACACTTAGGCTACAATCCTGCTACTTGAGATGCTGTTCCAGGGGTAATAGGAAAGATCTCCCACTTGCTGCTATGAAAAAATTCCACAGCTCTTGCTTCCCTGATGTAAATGGTTTGCACATAACAGTAACCCATGGTTTATTTAATCCATGGTAAACCTCTTCCCTATCCAGAGTTTATCCAGCAGACAATCAAACAAACACAACATGACATGTTTTCACAATCCCTGGGTTGTTTGTTTTCCCCTTCCTTCACCAACTCCCTCCCACTATCCCAAATGCCTTTGCAGCGCTGTGAAACTGGCATGTAGAGTGGCTGTTTTTTTTTTTTTTTACCACTTTTGCCTCTGTGGTCTGACAAAACAACCCATAAATAACCCATGATTCTGGGTTCACACACAGTGATAACCCATGCTTTGAACCAGCCTTACCCAACCTGGTGTCCTCCAGATGTGTTGGACTGCAACTCTCATATTTCCTAGCCAGCATGCCCTTTGGTTTACAACTCAATAACAAACCACGAGTTCTCTTTCTGGGTTGTTTGTAGTTAAGAAATCATGGTTTGTTAGCACAGCCACTTTCACAAATCACAACAACCCATAATTCAACAACCCATACTATGGGTTAGTTAGCATTATGTGCAAACCAGGTCTAATGAAGTTATATGCTATTGTCCAGTTCAAGGTTGATTTAATTTAAGTCAAATGGATTTCAATCATTTTCTGAAGGACTCAATTTTAATTATTTAAACCACAGTTTAAACAACTAAAGATTCTATTTTTTTAGAAGTACATTATTGTTGAATATAACATTAATACATATTCAGAGATATAGTTTTCATTAAAAGGTAGGTGCAAACTAAGCAATTTTTCTGAATTGATTTCAGATTAATTTTAATAAAAAAATAGGATGATAATTTGGTGATTTTGGTACTAAAGCAGAATGAATTTGTGAAGTCATTCAGGAAATGAACCAGCTCCAACTTTACAATTAATCATGATATTTTTGTCATAATGTGCCAGAATCACCACCATGAAATTGGCTTTTAAATGATACTGATAAGATTGTTTATTTTTGTGGTTAGTTTTCTTTTTCAGCAAACCACAACATTAACAAAACACACAAATGGATTTTTGAATGATGAACAATTTCAGTATCTAGATAAACGTAAAGTTCATTAAAATTTTGGGAATTTCAACCAGAGCAGGTACAGAAACAAAATATTCCCAAATGGGGGGCTCTTTTATGGCCTGCTGTTGTTATGCTAGGTATTTCCCTTCTACAGTGAAGGTTACATGCAGAAGTTTCCTTAAGAGTCAGGACTGCATGAATACGTTTTGTTCACTTTTGGTTTCACTTTCTATTCCCCTCCCCTATCTTTTTTATCTATACCCAGATTCCTCCTCTTTGTTCAGATTTACTCCATCTCCCCAAATTCTCTATTTACCTTCTCTATGTATGCACTTAGAGAGAGAGAGAAGGCAGAGAGATTCCTGCCAAATCTTTCCAAAATAGGATTGGCTACAGATAGTAAACCTGGCCTACATAACATTCTTCTGCTCAGTGACAGGAACCCAGTCTGACCTATTTATGTACTGTTTTCTAACAGAAAATGGTCTGTTGTGTTGTTAGACAGCCCACTCATTTATTTCACACTCCTGTTAGCAAGTAATCAGATGTCTGGCTGCTACATAGCTCACATGCTAAATGTAATAAGCCTCTTCCCAATTTATACTCTAATAAAAACCATTTCCTTCAACTCAGGAGTTCAAATATACAATCTGGAATCTAAGGAAACCCTATATTTACTTCATACACACATCCTGTGAGTAGTTTCCTATCCAAGGATGTGAGTAGTATCCTATCCATGGGACTGATCAGGTTCACACCAGCCAAGCTTCAGAAAAGGCTGCTGCATCTGGTGAAGTTCATTTTGGACAAGTGTTTGTGTTCGGAGAGTAAATGCTGGTGATCCTTCTTAGACTTGATTCTGTTTTTTTCTGGGCCGTGGGCGGTGGAGCTTGAATGTATAATAATAAAATAAAATACTTAGTTCTAGATTTTTATGGCTTTTTATCCATTCCTGTGCTCTTTGATTTTTGTATTATATTGTATTCTTATAAATATTTTATATTTTAACTGGGTTTTGAGGGGGGTATTTGAGTCTTTTAACTGTTTATAATCTATCCAGAGAGCATTGATTATTGAGTGAATTAAAATAAATAAATAAATAAATCCCCCCTTTCCAAATTACAGTGTAGCCTCTGGTCCAGCTTTCCTCCTTCCAACATATATAAATGGCAAAATCAACAGGAGGACGTGGCAAAATTATGGCTTTTTCTAAGTTTTCCATTTGTCCACACTGCTGCTGTCTCACAACTTTGTACTTAGGGTGACCGTGTGTCATCTTTTTACAGAGAAGAGTCCTCTATTTGAAGGACTGTGAGAGGTTTGTCTTCTTTTTGGATGGCATCCTCTGTTTGAAGAGCAGTCCAAGTATGGCTGAAAGGTATAGAACCATCAGAAGGAAGATCTGAGCCTTGGTCTGTCAACAGCACCTGAACAACAGCTCACCTGCCTTGCACACGATGGTGAAATGTAATGTATTTCTATTCACATTTTAATATTTACTTCTAAATTAGCATATGCAAATTTTACACAAATCGGTGGCAGTTCTTGGCAATTCACAGGTGGACACTTTAATATTATCTAATTTGTTTAGAAGGCAAGGCTCTAATCTGCATCAGTGTTCTTAAAGGACAACCACAGATCTGGGAGTTCACTCTAGCTGGCAGTCCAGTCACATGCTTACTCACATGCAGAAATTTATCAGCTCACAGTGTGCTTGCTCCCTACGTAGGCCTGCTCCACTTTTCCCCCCACTTTTGGGATAGATTAGTCTGCAAAATTCATATCCCCACCTTCCACATTCCCTTAGTAGTGTGAAAATGTTGCCAGTTGTAAACCATAATTCCCTCAACCTTTCCGTACTTGAAAGCAGAAAGTACCTTTCCAAATGTAACAAAATAATATGGAAACTGGAATCATCTCAGTAACCAAACCAAGATGCAGCCCTGGGGCAAAATTAATTCGCTCGCAAATAGCCAGCCACATAGCAGTAAAACTGGGTTAATTCTATTCTGAGGATCAAACTAGATATACATTAATTGTGTGGTTCCTTAAATGTATCATTATTGTTAAGAAGTTTCTGATCATACTTCCTATCGTGTTTTCTGCATTCCATCAGTGTCATGGATCTTATGCAAAAGCCAGTATAAAAGTTTGCAGTCCCCAACTGCCTTCCCATAATCCATCTCAAAAACTGAACAAAGGAATATTTGCTTGCATTAATACATTTATCCATTACTCTGTCACATGCTTCATTGATGCCACATTCCAGCATTTCTGAAATGCTAGCTGTTTTCCCTTACCCATATATATCTGATCAATGCAAAGGTAATTGCCTTTTCTCCTTTAAAGAATGATACTATATAACATTGGGGGAAGGGAATATGGGGTGAAATAGGATTCCATCCATTTTCCTCCAATGTTTGCGTACCTTCGCATCCAACAAGAAAGCCATAAAACCAGGAATTTATTTATTGTATTTCTTTATTTACAGTCAACAGACCAATATAAAACAAGAAGATACACCATTATATAAAACAGTACAAAGTAGGGATAAAGAAAGAAGAGGGAGTGTTACAAAACCACTAAAGATACTAGATTGTTATTTGTTGGTTTCTGAAAAGGGAACAGAATTGGGTTATTGGGGCCTAGCATAGTGAAAAAGGGAGGGATATATAGATAATAAAATTGCTAATCTGTGGATTTAAGCACAATCAACATCAATAAGAGATCTGGTGCAGTTGGCCAAATTCAGGAATTTGGCCACCTCCTCAGTGGTAGATTTACTGGAGACCTGAAGTAGACTAATCAGGAGTGACTCAGGGGATCGTCCAGGGAGATGTTGCATAATAGGACATAATAGGTCTTTCCTTGCCTGTTGGTAAAAATTGCAATGGAAGAGCACATGCAGAATGGATTCCACCTCGATGTTATTACATGGGCAGTATCTGTTTTTGGATGGAATTTTCTTATATCTGCCCTCCAGCAACTTGGAGGGGAGGACGTTAAATCTTGCTAGGGTGAATGCCTTCCTGAATTTGGGAATGGTTAACCAACCCAGGTATGGCATTCTGTCTTTGCAAGAAGAGACTGGGAGACCCAATGATTGGGGGGAACATGGTCCCCAGGCAGTCCCCCGGAGCTCCTGGTGGTCTATATCCAGTAGTCTCTGTTTGGTGATCTGTTTAGCGCTGTCCAAGTCTAGAGATAGCAGGAAAAAAGGGGATAACCCTATTGAGGTTACTCTTTGCACCACTGCCCTAGACCAGTGAGATTCGGAGGGTTCTAACAGGACTTTGGTAACCAAGGAGTTGGAATTGAGCATTAGGTGGCAGCGGAGCCAGTAATTTATGGTAAATATCCAAGCTTGGCATTTTAATGTGCTTAGTCCAGCCTCCAAGTTGAGGGCAGCACCGGAAACACATCTAGGGACTCCGAATATAAGCCTGAGGTAGAGATGTTGCACTCCTTCAAGAGAACTTAAGTGTGGAAACCATATTGGAGCTCCAAACAGAGTCTGAGACACTATTTTAGCTTTATAAACTCGGATGGCTGCCGGTAGATATTTCCCACCTTTCGCAAAGAGGAATTGGATAACGCACCAATAGTTTGTTCAGCTTTGCTCTTGGTGTGTTTGCCATGTGCCCTCCAGTTTTGAGCTTCGTGAAACCATATGCCCAGGTATTTATATGCGTCAATTTGGTTGATTCTGTTTCCTCCCATGGACCAGGGGAATCTTACCTTCCTCCTGGCAAAAACTACCACTTTGTTTTTTGAATAGTTAATTGTCAACAAATTTTTCTCACAGTATTTGGCAAAACCATTTAGTAGTCTCTTGAGGCCCAGTCGAGTCTGGGAGATCAAAACGGCATCATCAGCATAGAGAAGAATGAAAACTTTTGTTGAACCAATCTTGGGTGCATGCGATGGTAATGATGCCAACCAGGCAGGGAGGTCTGCCAGATAAAGGTTGAACAAAATGGGGGCGAGAACACATCCTTGTCTGACACCAAGTGAAGTGACAATCTCATTTGTGAGATGTCCTTGTCTACTGCAACGAACCTGGGCAGATGTTTTATGATACAGAGATTGAATCAGGAACAGAAGCCTGCTTTCGATAGAAAGCTGTTCCAGTTTGCTCCAAAGATGGGCTCAGCATATTGAATCGAAGGCAGATTTGAGATCAATAAAAGCAGTAAATAATTTGCCTCCACTGGGTGTAGAATATTTATGAACCAGGTGAGCCAGTACCAGGCAATGGTCAAGAGTAGAGCAGCCTGCTTTAAAGCCGATCTGTTCTTCTCCCAAGATATTGTTATCAAGGATCCATGTTTTTAGTTTCAAGGCCAAGAAACTGGCATAGACCTTACCAACTACAGATAAGAGCTTAATGGGTCGATAGTTGGATGGGTCATCTTTGGGTCCTTTTTTATATATTGGAATGACAATGGCTTTTAGCCAAGTTGCGGGAATTAATCCGGTTTTATTTATTAAGGAGAAAAGAGGCGCTAACAGGGCAGTCCACCAGCTGATGTTGCTTTTCAGCATCTCTGAGGGGATGCCATCTGGTCCAGGAGCCTTACCTGACTTTAACTGTAGTATTAAGTCCTCTACAGTGCTGATATCGACATTGGGCCAGTTAAGGGAGTCAGGTGGCAGTCTTGGATCAGAATTTGATATGTGGCTGTCACTAAAGGCGATACGGAGGTGATTCTCCCAGATTTCAGCCGGTATATGGCATTCCATGCTGCCATTGCTGTTACCTAGGGCACCTGATACTATCTGCCAAAAGGTTTTACAGTTGTTGGAAATGGAAGCCCCTATCAGTAGTTGCCAGGTTTCCCTGTCTGCCTCTCTTTTTTTATGTTGCAAGAGCTTCTTGTATTTTTTCTTTAGCTCATAGTATGTGCATGGTAGTTGGCGTTCATTGTTCTCACGGTAGAAGCGGTAGGTGAGCTGATTTTTTTTTTTAAGGTTTACACAGTCCCAATCAAACCATTTATTAGTGCGAGCTCTCTTGCATTTGGGGTTGCTGAGATTGTTTAGGAGGGAGGAGTACAAATCCTGCATCAGCTCCTCGTAGGTTAAAATTCCCAACTCGGGAGGCGCGTGTACTAAAATCTGTGCGATAGTATTCCTATAGCTGGGAGAGAGGGCTAGCCGATCAAAAGCCTGTGCCGTTTTGTCTGTCCATTTGAGCTTTTTAGCACACACAGTAAAGTGTGGGCTGGAGAGTGGAAAATGTTTCGCTTCCATCCTAATAGGCCCTGAAATAGGGAGAGAAAGCTCTAGGGGCAAATGGTCACTGTCAAAATGTTCCGCAACTCGGAGGTTACACCCCAGGGTTTTCAGGTCCTTATGGACTAAAATGTAGTTGACCACACTGGCCCCTCTGGAGGAGATGAATGTGAATTCACCCCAGTCATCATCTGTGCAACAGCCATTCAAGATAAGCAGAGCGTTTTTTGAGACAAACTGGAGTAAACATCGCCCAGCAGGGTTTACAAATGAGTCCTTAGAATGATGTATGTTGGCTCTAAGTTGCTCCTTGCTTGCGATCAAGCTATCACAGTGGTTGGCAGGGTCCACTAGGTAAGTTCCTGTTCTTGCATTTAAATCGCCTGCAATGATGGGGTAGGTGTGCGGATATTTGGCTATCGTTTCCAGATAGAAGCAATCGGTTTTAAGCCAGGAAGCCATTGCCTCCTCCTTGCAAGTTGCTGGAGCAAAATTTATTTATGGAATAGATGGAAAAGGCAGAAGTATTTCTTTCCACTCCAAAATTCCAAATCCAATTTAATGGCATAAATGGCCAATCCAGGTGTCCAATTACATTACTCACAATCTTTTTCTTGTTTAGTGTACTGTCATAATAGCATTTTCATTGTACTTGAGGTCTAAGCTCACAGTCATTTGTAAATCAATACACTTCTCTGGTAGAGATCTCAGTTTCAACTGTTTGTCAGTTGTTGCCTTATCATATTTTCTTTTCTCTCCCCCCACACCACACCCCCCCAGCGCTTACTGGACTGAGACCTCCATCAGATAGGGGGAAATCATGCTTGCCTACCATCACTTCTCCACCCCCACTTTTGTTGCTCGATACTTCCTCTTTCTCTCAGGAACAGGAAAGAGGAAGTAAAAATGTGCCCGTGGCCCATTCAGGGCCCGTCTTTATCGTGCTGCTTCTCCTGCATACAGCAAGAGATAGCGGCAACTTCCATCTTTAAAAATAATGCAGACTTACTGGAGGCTTTTTTAGTAGCACGAAGAAGGCTAGAAGGAGTGGGAGGCGCATGGGAGGCTGACAACATCATGAGAGGGAGCTGTGAAAATCTGTGAGTGCCCAGTAATAAGCGTGCAATAAAACACTTGTCTGATGATACCCAAAGACTTCACCAGGGAAACACTCAGGACTTAGAAACCAGCTTCTTTGGCTAACAAATGGTGTTACCAGAAATAAAGAATCTAGTCTCAATTGACAATATTTCAATTCATGATAGATAATGCATTCTTAAAATTGCCTTTTGGACACTTTGGGTTCAGGTGTATAAATCCAGGGCTGGGCTGGGCTGGGCTGGCCCAGCCATGCCAGGGGTGAAGGAGCCTGCCTCAAGTAACGTCACGGAGTCAGGGAATAGATGAAGGCAGGAACTGGTGCCTGGACCATCCAACAAGGCTTTTGGAAGTGTTGCCCCTAGCAGGGGTGGAACTGCTGTCTGGACCTCCACTGTAGGCAGCATCATGTAAGTCAGAGGTGTGAAATCGGTAGCCTTGTAGCTGACGTTGGAATTCAATTTCCTTCACGCCCAGCTAGCATGGCCAATGGTCTGGGAAGATGAGACTTGGTCCAACAACATTGGGAGGGCCCCAATGCTGATATAAAGAGATTTCTTAAGACAGGAAGACAAAGCGAATTGGTTACTTCCCTGCTAACAATAATGAAGGCTTTAACAGCTTATGTAATGGCCCCTGGGCATAGCTAATGTATGTGTGTGGGGTGGGTGGGGGGAAGAGGTGAGCTTACCTGCTCAACTTGCAATCCACCTCTATGCCGTGCTCTCCAAGTCATGCACTTCTGGTTCCAAAGTTTCCATAGCAGCATTCTTTATTGATATGCACTTGAGAGGAGACTAACTTCTGAGGAGCCACACACTACACTGCCTGGCTCCAGAGCCTACTCCAAAGGGTATAGAGAAGGGTCCCACCCAGGTCTCCAGAAAGGAAAGCAAATATAACAACTGCAGGATTCTTAAACATATATACACATACACATATCACAGCTTCTAATATCCAAGCCACACCACCATTTTTATTTGATATATCAGGTTTTATATTAAAACCCAGAGTGTCAGATGTTGAGAGGTAAATGGGATGGGTCTGTCTCACAGGAGACTAATAAATGGATATTTCAGGAATATTACTTTACTATTATCATTCCCACTATTTCCAAACCTCAGAGGTGAGTGCCAGTCTTAGGTAGTCAAAATGGTACTATCCACATGTAAGAGGGTGGTATAGGCAGGCTTGGGAGTTTGCAAAAGTCTCCCCCACCAAAAACAATTCTTCAGAAAAAAGGGGGATGTGAACCCCTGGAACAGCCCAATAAAGACATGCTCAGTGACCACAGAATATTCATGGGTTGTGGGCGTAGGTGAAAATAGAAAACCGGATGGATGGCATAATAGAACAGTGTATTCTAGGACTTTGAACAGGTTATAAGAGAGAAGGCTGCAAACAATATCACAGTTGCACTTGTCACTTAAAATTCCCATTTTTTTAATGAGGTGTTAAGCCCTTGTCAGTTCCTCTTTTGAACATTAATTATATTTTTTGAATTACATATCAGTCCTATTGACTATGGTGATATGGTTTTCAGCCTTTACTCATGTTCCCCAGCAAATGGTATATACAGGCTTCCTGCATCTGATACTGGTGATATCTATCAGGACCAGTAGCCATTAATAGGCTTCTTCTCCAGGAATTTATCTAACCCCCTTTTAAAACCACCCAAATTGGTGGCCATCGCTACATCTTGTGGTAGCAAATTCCATAGTTCCACACTATGCACTGTGTGAAGTGGTACTTCCTTTTATTTGTCCTGAATCACTCTCCAATCAGCTTCATGGGATGATCCTGGGTTCTAGCATTATGGGTGAGGGAGAATATATATATATATATATATATATATATATATATATATATATATATATATATCCCTATCCACATTCTCCACACCATGCATAATTTTGTACACCTCTATGATGTGTCCTCTTAGCCTTCTTCCCTCCCCCCACCCGCAAGTTAAACAGCCTTTCTTCATAGGGTAGAAGCTCCAGCCCCTAAATAATTTTAGTTGCCCTTTTCTGCCCCCTTTCTGCCTCTAAAATTTGTTTGTTTGTTTCAAAGCATGGTATCTCCTCTCTTCTCCTCAGTATTTTATTACAGTAAATAGAGATACCCGAAGTGACAATGAATACGATTTCTAGGTCACCAGCACTTAGAACATTTTAAGTGCAGTAGTAGTTTTTATTTTATTTGTTTTATTTATATTCTACCTTAAGACCATAAGGAGTGCCATGCTGGATCAGATTGAGGGTCCATCTAGTCCAGCACAGTGGCCAACCAGCTGTCGACCAGAGACCAACACCCACCCACCCATGTTCCCCAGCAACTGGTGCACACAAGCTTACTGCCTCGGATACTGCAGATAGCACATAACCATCAGGGCTAGTAGTCGTTGACAGCCTTCTCCTCCAGGAATTTATCCAACCCCCTTCTAAAGCTATCACTACATCTAGTGAATTCCAAAATTTAACTATGCGCTGTGTGAAGAAGTACTTTCTTTTATTTGTCCTGAATCTCCCACCAATCCTATCTTCCTATTGTTAAAACAGCATTCCAGGTAGCTCACATACATTTAAAAACAAAATTCTACTCTGCAAAAAAAGAAAAGAAAAAAGTGAAGCAGTCTCAACTGCTAAAACCACTAAAAAGCAACAGGGTGCAGGACCAGGCTCTATCATTATGTGAGGTGGTTGTCTCAGGCTGCTGATTTCAGTCTCATGAAATTGTTAATTCTTTAATGTATTTTTATTGTAGTTTTAGTGGCAGGGAGGAAGACACTAAAGACTCCGTGGCTGCACCTGAATTGTGGAATTTCTCTACCTTTATAACTGGATCAGCCTTTGACTTGGTGTGTCGCCATTTGCTACTCTGCCTCAGGCCAGTGTAGTGGTTAGAGGGCTGGACTGAGACTCAGCAGATCCTGATTCTAGTCCCCACTCAGCTGTGAAGCTCACTGGGTGACTTTGGGCCAGTCCCTCTGGTCTTTTTAGTACTTGGTAAAGACCTCTCCCCATTCCCTGTCAGCCTTTTTCATCTTAAAAACCTGTATGTGATTTATATATTTGTTATTCCTGGAGCTTTAAGACCAGGAATGTTTTGGTGCAGTGAATTATAGTTCACTGGAGCGGTGTTAAACCTCAAACCCAGAGGAGAAATCCAGTCTACCTGAAGTCCAAATCCAGGCCTCTGGGGTTCCTCAGATAGCCCCCCTCTTCCTCCAGGCTGCCAATCTTTTGCTGGTTTCTCAGCATTTGTGCAACCCCCCGCCCCTATTCTACAGGCCTCCCCCAAGACTTCGTTACTGTGGTTTTAAAGCTAAAATATGCTGGTATATTGGCCCTGCTCCTCTCTGGCCTTCAGCTGTGTCTCTTTTGCCTTCGGCCCCAAGCACCACTGGAATGTGCTGCCCGGAGAGTGTCTCTGAAATTGAATTCAGCCCTCTGGCTGAAATAGGTTTGACATCCCTGCTCTGTTGCTAGTCTTATACCATATTTATATTTTATAGTTTAAATTTTGTATGTCATTGTGTTACTTTATTGCAAGCTGCCTAGAAAACATTTGTTATTGGGAAGCATCTAAACACCATAAATAAATAAATAAATAAATATGAGTACTAGTTACAAAAATATTACTTGGAAATGAGAGTTGCCTTTATTTTAAAGCAGAGTTCTATTAAATTCCTGAGCACGGCAGTGCCATTGAACATAATAAATGTCCATTATTCCAGAATACCAGATGCTATTGCAATCCACCCGAGGCTTCAGCACCATTGTTACTTATTGGGGGAATTTATGTATTTTAAAAGGCATACCTTACCTCTACATAAGAATCTAAAAACATAATATAGACATTTTTTGTGTGCTACATCCCTTCTTGCTCCTAATGTCAATGCCATTATTGTTTTCATTCAGGAGTAGACCTGAAGCATATGGCTGCATTCACAACTGTTCATCAGCATGCCAAGTGCTTTCTTGATTTTTTTTTAAATTAGGAGTTGCTTCTTACTTTGAGAGGATGAAGCTGCAAAGATGAGTACACTGGAATAGTAGCTATTCTGGCCTGGCCCTATTTTTTTTTAAAAAAATACTTATTTAAAAGCAGGTGAAGATGGCCTCAGACCTTGTCCTATAAGAACTCTCCTCAAATTCAGGAGGTGTTGTGCTACAAAGCTTCCTAGCCTTCTTCCTTGATATCCAAAGCTATTTTTTATATCTTTCACAGACATTCTCTTAGCTTCTCTCAGTTTGAGGGCTGCCAGCTTCAACTGTTTCTCATGCTGATCCTGAGATGTGAATTAAATGAACTGCATTCAGACAGATTCCACGTTATTAATTACCTTGTCAACTCTTCTATAGATATGTATATTTTAACAGTCCTTAAGTTCTGTAGGTGCTATTATTATTGTTAATTAGCTACAGAGCACTTGTGCTGTCCATTCCTGTGCTCAGTGGGGCTTCCAAGATAAGTGTGCATAGGATTGCAGTTTTAATGTACTGACTTTGTGGTGACTTTGTCATTTCTCCTTTAAAAAAAAAATACATGTGATTGAAACGCACATTTTACATTACCAATAACCAGCCTCAAAATAATAATGTGAGAGCATGTGATAGAGATTACATATAAATCAAAACAATTTAAGGAAATACAAAGGAATTAAGAGATATTCTAGTTGACTTTTTAAAATAGTGTTTTGAAGTTGAAGTACTCTTCTGAATCAATATGAAGAGTGTCCCAGGCTAGTTCAACATTGTTTTGAATGAACCATTATCTGGACACATGTCTAAAGCATTCAGAAGACCAGAAGACTATGCCAAAACCACTAAAAACATTGTGCAAAATTGGCTCTAAGTAACTGAATTGGTTTGTACGTGACAGCGGAGCAGGATCTACATGACTACTTTATCATGGTTGATAATAGTATTGACAACTTTTGTGCCCCGGACACATTCCATATACCGTTCTCAAACTGTTTTCAAAATGCTATATCCTGCTTGGTGTAGATCTGGCCTGAGAAATTGTGGATTAATTAATTAACCACAGTTTGCCAAACTACGCATGCCAGGCACATTCCGCATCCATTCTGAATATTCAAAACCCAATTTGGCTGATCGGGGGTTGCTATGTGACATCCAAACCAGGACACAATACGTTAATCATGGGTTAGACAACCCACAGTTAAGCTACAATTAGTAGTTAGGTTAACTGTGGGTTGTTTAACCCACAATTAACCAATAGTCTCCAGGTTCAGATGTCATGAAGCAATGCCTAGTTGGCCCGATCAAGTGTGAATATTCAAAAAGACTGCAGAACGCATCTGGCATGTGCTGGGGCAAATCATGGGTTAATTAATCCAAACTTTGCCACCATTACATGTAGCCTCACTAAGTGAGATGGGGTTTTTGAACTCATTATGCTAGTGCACAAGGAAGTCCCCTCCTGCAAGAACTGCCCAATTTATTTCAATAGAGAGAACATTTTTCTAAAGGGAAAGTAAAGTGGGTGTGGGTATGAAGGGTGAACTGAAATGCATGGGGCAGCCTCCATGGGTAGGAGATCCATGGTGTATTATAGCATCAGTGCCTGCCAAAATAATAAAAAATAAAAAATGGATGGGGTGCTTATCTCCCAAGACTATGCTCAATACTTTTCCCACTGGGCCACACTGCTTTTCTCTGAAGAGGATTTTTTTTAAAAGAAAGGGAAATAAAGGATTAAATTATTAAACAAAAGTCCATCAACAGTTTTATTGTTCACAGAGCTTACATGAAATGGAAGGCATTAGTTTTTCCATCTTCTGCATGAAGCAATATGTGCATTGCTAAGAAAAAAAGTTTTGGACAGCTATTTTACTCACTTAAAGCCCTGACATGATGTAGCTTTGCTCTGAAAGCTGTTAAAGATAAAGCTGGAAAAGAGCCATGTTTCTATAGCAACTCAGCTAGCCGCTAGCAGTGTATATCCATCTAGAAACTGAACATTTTGAGGTTTTTTTTAAAAAGCAAATTAACTACTTTGTGATGTGTACAGAACTGTAACAAAGTGCTTTCCACTCAAACCGTTACAATTTAATTCTAAACATCTTAGTGTTCAAGACCATGTAAATTGACTATTAGACTATCTTAGTAAGATCCTTCAAAGCTTACTGCAGGTGACCGAAGAGCATGGTTGTCATTAAACCTCTTCTAAAGAGCTTAAGAGCTGATATGAGGAAGCCCTCCCCATCTGTGTTTTGTGTATGAGGTGAAGAAGTGACCTTTCCGGGCATGGGATAATTTTAGACATTTAACAGGGCACTAAGAAGATGTTATTACTTTGAGGATCTGTTTATTACTTATATTTCAGCCACATTTTCTGTATTTTGATACCTTTATTTTTTATTTTTTTTATTATTACACTTATAACTCACCTTTTTTTCCTCTAGGACCCAAGGTAGCTCACATGGTGCTCCTCCTCTCTATTTTGTTCTCACAACAACCTTGTGAGGTAGAGATTAGGCTCAGAGTCAGTTGTCAGTGCACTCCAGTACCACTATAAAGCAGTAGTGTAGATCCTGCAGTGCACTTCAATACCGCTATAAAGCAGGAGTGTGGCTCCTGCCTGTTATATGCTGCTTTCATACCGCTTTCATAGTGGAATATCCTGCTTGGTGTAGATGAGCCCATAATCACTTCAGAAGGGTTTGTAACTGAGGGAGAGTTTGCAACGTCTTTGAGCTCAGAGAATGTTGCCTGCTTTGCCTCAGACATCACTGAGGCTCTGATCTGAATGGATTTCCTGACTCCTCCTTGGTTTTCATGTCAGTATCCATCCTTGTGTCCTTTCCTGACAGGCAGCTGCCTTGAAAGCACCCTGTTTTCCTTGTGTCTCCTTCATGGTGAGGGCTCAGTCTATTCTAGCGTTCACTTCGGAATTCTAGAATGTGCTAAGCACATCTGAAGGATAGAATCCATTCAGTAAAAGTGCAGAGGCTGACAAATAAATAGAGGTTAGCTTGCAAAGGCCAAAACATGTAAAACATTTTGAGCAGAGGGGAACTCCCACCCCCCAAACTGACTTTGGCTACAAATTGGATTGTATAACTTTGTTACCATCTACAAGGCTGTGCATATTGATCACTATAATAACTCAAATGGTATGTCCAAGAGTGAATTTACAGAATCTTTAGGTATATTTTACTATCTATACTCTAGAGTGTTGGCAGTAGCCTTCTTTAGAGAAGACTTCCTACCGTGTACAGACATTTGTCATATCTGGTCATACAAAGACCCGTGTCTCTCTCAGGCTTTTCAGTTGGGAAAAACAGCAAAACAACAGCACCACAGATCTTAGCTGGGGTTTCTCACAGATCTCCAGAGTGTCAATTCTATGTTTGCTATGCTTATTTAAAACATTTTTCTTCTAAAAGAAGGTGACATTACATTATTTCAATACGTATATGTGATTCCATGTGATTCATTCATTCCCATTCTTTCTCTCTCTCTCTGAGCTCATCTACACACAGGGTATTCCACTATGAAAGTGGTATGAAAGCAGTATATAAAAGGTATATATACTTTTATATATACCCCAACAGTTGTCAGTGCGCTTCAATACTGCTATAAAGCAGTGGTGTGGCTCCTGCCTCTTATATACCGCTTTCATACTGCTTTCATAGTGGAATATCCTGTTTGGTGTAGATGAGCCCTCTCTCTCTCTCTCTCTCTCTCTCTCTCTCTCTCTCTCTCTCTCTCACACACACACACACACACACACACACACTGTCGGTCATGGAGAACGATGAAACCAGCTGAGCAGGAAGCTGCCATCTGGATAAATGAAAGATCCATATTTATTTGATGATAAGCTGTTATAAGCTCCTAGGACTTAAGCATCTTTCTCAAAGGGCACTTGTTAATAAGTGGCTATTCCTAGCCATCAGTTAGGAGACTTGGCTGCACATTTAACTTAAATTAGATCTGTCTAACTCTTACGATATCAAATATTAGGGCAGGTAATCTTGCCAATATTAACTTAGTGTAAAAGACAAAATGAGATAGTCTAGACAAACAGCTCATAATGTTCCATGTCAAAATACAGGTGTGGAATTGTATTACTACATGCCTGCCAATTCCCTGAGCAGTGAGAGGTTCCACGAGTGTAGCCCTTATCCAGGTTTGGTTCTCGTTGGAAGAACATCACAAATATACAGATATAGAGATGTTGTTTAAATACTCTGACCGAGTTCAAAATCTACTGCTTCCACATAAGATCACCAGAGAGGGAGCCAGCACCTCAAGAAGTCTTTAGCTTTTTCAGCTTTCTGTCTGCCTCAAAGGGCAGTCTTATTTTGATTCTTTTCACAGGCAGCTGGAGGGGGTGCTGGAGATGAGAAAGGCATTATTCTCTCAGATATTTGCTGACTATGACAGCAATTAGCCAACTATTGAGTAAGTTCCCAGGGTAACATATTGCCTCTAATTTACCTAACAATAAGGGGATATTGACCAGGCAAGGCCTAGTCAGGTAATCCCCTATCCCACCAGTCTGACCTCTTTAGCAGATTTGTAGAGACTACAGTCTTACAATCATAGAATTTTAGAATTGGAAGTGACATAGAATTTATTTATTTATTTATTACATTTTTATACCGCTCAACAGCCGAAGCTCTCTGGGCATTTCACAAAAATTAAAACCATAATAAAACAACCAACAGGTTAAAAACACAAATACAAAATACAGTATAAAAAGCACAACCAGGATAAAACCACTTAGCAAAATTGATATAAGATTAAAATACAGAGTTAGAACTGTAAAATTTAAATTTAAGTTAAAATTAAGTGTTAAAATACTGAGAAAATAAAAAGGTCTTCAGCTGGTGACGAAAAGAGCACAGTGTAGGCGCCAGGCAGACCTCTCTGGGGAGCTTATCCAGCTAAAGTCCACCCAATCTCATAACATTGTGTTTCACTACAAAGAGAAAACAACAACCCTACACATAGAAAACTCGCATGCTAGGGAGACATACAGGGAGTAACTTAGCTTTCTATCTAAGAAAATAAGAAGAGCCATGCTGGAACAGACCAAAGGTCCATCTTGTCCAGCATTCTTTGTCAGAACCTCTTTTGAACATTCATTATATTCTTTGAATTACTTATTGACTCCTATTGACTATGCTAATGTTGAGTAGGGACAGGCAGCCTTCATTCTCTGTCCCTACTCATGAAAAAGTCATATTTTCTTTCTTGACAAATGGATCCCAATTGTGCCATATATATAGGAAAGCCTGGAGCCCATCATGGCAACCTCATCCAAATCCAAAACTAGCTATGAATGAAATCACAGTGGAATTCATTTTGCTTGCATCAGGCTTGAAGTTTTCTCCTCTCATAAGAAGAGCCATGCTGGATCAGACCAAAGGTCCATCTAGTCCAGCATTCTGTTCAGAGGCCAACCAGCTGTTGATCGGGAACAGACAAGCAGGACATGAGTCCAACAACACTCTCCCACCCATGTTCCCCAGCAACTTGTATACATAGGTTTACTCCATCTGATACTATGGGTAGCACATAGCCATGAGGACTAGTAGCCAATGATAGTTTTCTCCTCCAAGAAATGGGATCTATGGTTTCTAGCATAGGAGCCTTATCCCTAGAGCAACCCCAGAGCATCCTAGGAAACTGATGCTGTGCTTCCAGGGACGCTATAGGAATGAGGCTTCTATGGCAGGTATCATACTCCCTGTTTGTATTGTTTCCCCACCCCTTGTCTGGCAGTGGCGGCAGATGCTGTGGATCTGGAGGCTACTAGACACGGCTTGGAAGGCCACCTGCAGCCTTCCTGATCTAGAAAAGCAACTCAGAATATGATACAACTGTTTCTGGATTGTACCATTTTAGATTACAAATGGCGCTTTCATGATTGAATGCTCCACCTTATAATGCTTTCCTACATCCCAATAAGTACAACATGGCAAGGGAAAGACCAGCCTGGACAAACATCAGCCAGAGAAGGAGAAGCTGTAAAGAGCTTGCTTCCTCCTCCCTATAAGGGAGGAGGCTTTAATTGCCAGTTATCTTTAGAGCGTAAAATTGAAAGGAAGCACACTCTGGCGGTATTCATCAGCCATCAGCCAAAGTGTGCTTCCCAGAAGCCTATCAGCTGCTAGGATGAGTGTGAATGTGCAAGGTTTGGTTTAGTTTTGTATTAGTACAATCTGTTGTAATTCGTCTTAAGGATAATTGGATTGAAAGGTGAAGTTTATACCTAATAAATAAATAAATAAATAAATATTTGTGCAAACTCCATTTTAGGCATAATTAGAAAAGGAACTGAGAATAAAACTGCCAGGTGACCACACTTGGAATACTGTGTACAGCTCTGGTCACCACACCTAAAAAAAGATATCATAGAGCTGAAAAAGTGCAGAAAAGGGCAACTAAAATGATCAAGGGGCTGGAAAATCTCCCCTATGAGGGAAGGTTACAACAGTTGGGATTCCTTAGATTGGAAAAAGGGAAGGGAAAGGGAGACATGATGGAGGTGTACAAAATTATGCATGGTGTGGAGAATGTGGATAGGCAAACATTTCTCCCCATCTCTCAAAATACTAAAACCTAGGATCATCCCATGAAGCTGATTGGTGGGAGATCCAGAGCGGATAAAAGAAAGTACTTCTTCACTCAGTGCATAGTTAAACTATGGAATCCGCTACCACAAGATGTAATGATGGCCACCAATTTGGATGGCTTTAAAAGGGGGGTTGGATAGATTCTAGAGCATCCCCCCTTTTTTTGGTGATGAGATTGGGGTGGCTGGTGATGGGGGTTCAACACTTTGATGGTGTAACATAACAGATGCTGTTGCTGCAAGACCAAGGTCTGTTGCTGCTATGGTGAGTGTGAGCGATGTGTATAAATGTGTGGTGTGTGTGTGTGAGTGGTGTGCATGGATATGTGTGACCGCCCCCCAGCAGACACCTGATGTTGCCCTCGAGGCCAAAATGGTTGTGGATCCTGGTCTAGATTGACCACATGCACACTAAGATGTCTTAGCCTGTTTTGTGCTATAACTCTGTTATAGAAATAAGCAAAGAATTAAACTGCTTCCCTACGGGGGCTGTTCTGTTTTCATCTGATGACTCTACAGAATGCTCCAATCATCATTCAGTAGATGAAGTTGTTAGTTGTTCCATGTCCCACTGCAGAGACATTTGCATTATTACAAAACTTACACTGGTAAAACTGACTGGAGCACCTGGCAGAGCTGAAGAAGAGATGTAATAAATACATTGTGATGTGTATGCTTAAAATTCTAGGCTAGTTATAGGGCTCTGCTCAATTAAATTTGTCACTTCTTAGCACAGTAGGAGGGTAAAGGAAAGGCGAATCTAAAGCAGGGATGGCCCAAGGTATTGTTTTTGCTCTGGGCAAACGAAAGGTCTGTGCATTAAATGAGAGAGAGGGAGAGGGAGAGGGAGAGGGAGAGATGACCAGGATACTTTTATCTCATTGTCATTGTAAACATCCATCAATCCTTTACTTCATCCCCTTTACATCTGTGTTTATGCTGATGGAATTAGAAGTCTCTTCCAAGGGACTCCCTGGAATGCAAGGAGTACCATCTGACACAATGAACTGCTAAGCTTCCTCTGTACAGCTCCTCCAAAAGTGCAGGGAGAACAAGTGATGGACTGTATGGTCAGATGGGAAAACAATGTGGGGCATAAAATCCCAATAGAACTATGGAAAAAACATGTGGACAAAAGGTTTAAAGTATACACTAAGTACCAGATTAAAGGAGAACTTTTATAAGATGATGTATAGATGGTATATGTCCCCCTCAAAGTTAGCAAAAATGTAATGTGGTTGTTTGGGGGACTGTTGGAAGTGTGAAGAGCAAGAAGGAACATTTTACCACATGTAAAAATTTTACCACATTGTAAAAGGGCAAAGGCATACTGGGTTAAAATACATGCATTAATGCAATTTTTTAAAAAAGTAAATGTAGAAATGAAACCAGAAATGTTTTTGCTTGGACTGATGGATGATTAATTAAAAGAGAAAGGACTGTTATTCCAATATATGACAACGGCAGCAAGATTGTTATATGCGCAATATTGGAAAAAAACACAAGTACCATCAACGGAAGAATGGCTCCTCAAGGTGTTGGAATTGGCGGAGATGGTGAAATTAACGGCGTTAGTAAAAGAAAGAACAATAGCTTCATATGCAATGGACTGGAAACCTTTTATTGAATACATAAAAGTACTGCAAAAGGATGACTTATTTGTATGTGGATTTTATATATAACTTGTATTCTTGCATTTGATAAATATACTTGCTTGCTCTTATGAAATCCGGATCTGGTAAACTAGAAATATGATGCTTGCCGTCTGACATGAAGATCGCTTTAAATGGAATTTAGCCTTATGTATTTGTGACTATTTTAGTAGTTGTTTATGTTGTGATGTAATTTGTATAGTTTGAATTGTTGTTTTACCTTTCCTTATGTTTTCTGTTTATGTGGAAAATTAATAAAAGTATTAACACAAAAGCCCAGGGAGAGTTTCGGGCAACTGCTGGGCTCCCCGTGCTCAAACAGGGCGCACAGGGTGCACTGTGGATGCCTGTGCTAGTCCTCTTTAATTGGTGCTCCAATTTTAGCTCTGGCTGGTTGGGTCTGGAGGAGCCACCATTTGAATTTCCCCCAATCCCCCCTCCCCCGCCAATGTAATTTCTCTCCAGTGCAAGGAGAGAAATTAAAATGGCAGCTTCATTGGAGTGCTGCTGATGTTATCCACTGCCACTACTAAGTAGGGAGCACTGATGTAGGAAGGGGCTCACCAGAGAACACTGTGTTGTGGCCCCCCTCAAACCTAGGGTGACCAACCGTCAGGATTTTCCTGAGCTTTTGTTCTATCCTGGGTGTCAGGGGGGATTTTTTGTAATTTTCTATAATGTTTAGGAATTACACACTTTCCCCTTTAAGGCCACCATTAGCGTGATGGGGGCATGATGTGCTTTCTGGAGGCATGTCAAACCCCCCCCCAATGCTCCAATTGTAGTCTTAAAGGAGAAAGTGTGTCATTTCCAGACATTATACAAAAAGTTTTGATTGGAGCAGTGGGGGTGGGGCGGGATGACATGCTTTCCCCTCCTCTGCTCCAATCAAGTGGCGGAGGGCAGCATTCTTTCTGGGGCCTCTGGAAAGTGCATAATTCCTCTGCACCACGCTATGGCGGCCGCTGTTAGTGTGGCGAGGGAATGGCATGCTTTCCAGAGGCCCCAGATATGGCGCTTTCCCAATGCCCCAGCACTGCTCCAGTCACTCCAATTGGAGCAGCGGGGAGTGCCAGTATGACACACTTTTCCCTCTTCCGCTCCAATCAAGTGGAGGAGGGGCAGCACACTTTCTGGGGCCTCTGAAAAGCACATCATTCCTCAGCACCACAGTCATGGCAGCTGCCATAAGTGTGGTGGTGGTGGGGGATGATGCACTTTCTGGTGGCCCTGGAAAGTGTGCTTTCCCACCCCCATGCCCATTGGGTGTCCTCCTTTTTGGCTTCCCAAATATGGTCACCCTACTCAAACCTGATTCCTGGAGAAGAGCTTTGAGACTGCAATGTGTACCTCCTTTTTGATGTGAACATCATATGCTGCTGAGATTTGTGTTTCCAAGTAAGGACATTTAAAATCTGGTGTCATCTATAGATCTCTAAGCCAGTATCTATGATCATTAGCTTTATAGAATACCTCCTGATCTAATTAACTGTTCCTCCAAAGTCTTAGGGCTCATCTACACCAAGCAAGATATTCCACTATGAAAGCGGTATATAAAAGGCAGGAGCCACACTACTGCTTTATAGCAGTATTGAAGTGCACTGTCAATTGTTGGGGCCCATTGACACATACCTTATACTGTTTTCATACCACTTTCATAGTGTTATATCCTGCTTGGTGTAGATGTGTCATGGGCCCCAACAGTTGTCAGTGCACTTCAGTGCCACTATAAAGCAGTAGTGTGGCTCCTGCCTTTTCTATACCACTTTCATACTGGAATATCCTGCTTGGTGTAGAAGAGCCCTTAACATACTATTCCTATGCATCTTTGTTCACACATTATAGAGAAAACTGCAGTATCCTTTATGGTCCAATACTATACCCACTTACCTGGAATTAAGTCCCATTGAATAATGGTGCTTATGTCTGAGTAGACATGTATAGGATTATACTATTTATTGCTTCATCAACCTAGGATTTAAGGGTCTTAGAGGGCACACAAACATTGTCAAGGAGATATATTTATTCCTCCACATTCCCAAAAGGGAATTTTGTAATCTATCTCCAGAAGATCACACGATAATGAAACATAGATCAGAAAAGGGGCTGGGTTCAGTGTTGTGTTCTTTATCTGCAGCAAGCTTTTCCTTCCTAGACATAAAATCCAAAGTATAATTCATCTTTTGGGAGAAAATAACCTATGGCTGCGAGAGCTGGACCATAAGGAAAGCTGAGCGAAGGAAGATAGATGCTTTTGAACTGGGGTGTTGGAGGAAAATTCTGAGAGTGCCTTGGACTGCAAGAAGATCAAACCAGTCCATACTCCAGGAAATGAAGCCAGACTGCTCACTTGAGGGAATGGTATTAAAGGCAAAACTGAAGTACTTTGGCCACATAATGAGAAGACACGATACCCTGGAGAAGAGGCTGATGCTAGGGAAAGTGGAAGGCAAAAGGAAGAGGGGCCGACCAAGGGCAAGATGGATGGATGATATTCTGGAGGTGGCAGACTTGACCTTGGGGGAGCTGGGGGTGGCAACGGCCGACAGAAAGCTCTGGCGTGGGCTGGTCCATGAAGTCACGAAGAGTCGGAAATGACTGAACGAATAAACAACAAAACATGTTTTTCTAACTATGTCCTCTCAATTTCATTGTCTTTCTGAAAAACATTGTTTCTATACATTAGCATTTGACTGTGTGGCCACCTGCTACTCCTAAAAGTCTTGCATTTTTGGTGAATTGCAGTATGGAAATATAATATATGTCTACCGTGTCTGAATTTAGATATGCACAACACTTAAATTACACAGTACTATCAAATATTGACATTTTATGCTTGATGGTTTTAATATTACTATTTATGTCTCAATAAATTATGCTTGCAGAAGTTATAAAAACTGAAATTCTAGGTTGTAATAATAACCATCTTAAGCATACCACTCAGATCATAATTGATATGAATATAAATAGAGTCATTTTAATAACATCAGACATTTTTGGTGTCATATGATAGGATCTTGGAAATGCAGCATGTGCTTTGGGGAATCAGGTGGAACTGCTTTTCACAGATACCTGACTTGTACTGAAAAATGAAATTTTGGTTTTAGATATTGGCTTCTAAGGAGTTTCAAGCACCAGTCTAAGTACGATTCATAGTGAGCAAACCAAACTGAAGAACACTCATTTTATTCTGCTGTTCAACTTTTGCAGTTCTTGACACAATGCAGAAAAAGTCTGTGAGTCTTACTGTAATAGTCCCAGCTTCCTATCCTGCAGGTGTGGAGGAGCTGCCTTTTCACAGGGCCAAAGTGGTAGATGTTATAAAAAACATGCAGCCACTGTTTCTCTTTGCTTGCAATGCCTAATAAAGCAATGTCTAATAAAGCATGTTATATGTCAGCTTTCCCATCCTCAGTGTCCTCCAGCCATGTTGGAATACAGTGCCCATCATACACACACAGCATGCCCAATGACCTGATGGCTTGTGGATGATGGGAATTGTAATCCAAGATATATAGAGGGTACAGCAGGATAATGCCACACCATAGATTGTTGTGTGTGTAAAGCTCAAACTTAGGCCTTAGCTAGACCTAAGGATTATCCCAGGCAAATGGAGGGGTCATCCCTGCCTGCTCCCGGGATCCCCTGTGTGTCATTTGGATGCACAGGGACGATCCCGGGATATAGGCCTGGTCTAGCCATGGCATGATATTAGTGTGAATTCAGTGGCTGCAATTTCTGACTTCTTTTCTTTTTGAAAAAGCAGCCCTGGGGTCCCACAGATTGAGATCACACTGTGAGGAAGGGGGATTAATGCACACCATTTTTCCTGCTGAAAATCATCACCTCATTAATCAGCAAGAGGCCGGTTTATTCACAGCTTGTATTTGTACAGGAATGTATAGGGACAGTGCAATACAATTCTAAGTGAAAGTATAAGGTTTGGGCTCTGAGATGCCTAATGTGTATATAATAATGTTTCAGGTGACATATGACTGCCTGCCTGCCTGCCTGCCAGCCATCTCCTCCTGCATTGATTTTGCAGCCCAGACAGGAGAGGGTACCACTGAGAAGCTAACAGGCTTGCTTTGGAGAACCTGAAACTTTTCAGATAGGAAAAAAGCCCCTTCCCCCATTCCAGGTGGTGGGAAAAGCTTCAAGGTTATATATTATTTCATCCATGCCGTGATAGCCTTGGTAATTGGTCTGCACATAAAGATGGATAGCAGGAATACTTCTTGATTGATTCTTCTGGAAATTTCAGTGATAAAGTAGATTGCAATATTCTATTAGACTACTTCCAGGATTTGGCAGGAATAGGAAGCACTATTCTATTTTTAGCCTTTCATCCTTTCTCCAAGTTGCACACATGGTGCTATTCCATTCCATCCTCCCAACAACCCTGTGAGAGAGGTTGGGCTGGGAGAGAGAAACTGGCCCAAGGCCTCCCTGTGGTTTTATAGCTGAGAAAGTAAAGAACACAGCTCCCCATTATCACCACACATTCTCTCTCTCCCAAGTGTCTAAAGTTAAAATGCACCTTTTTCACATTTTCTTTTTATAGCTGGTGTCCTTCTGTTTTTCTGATGGCTCTTACTTTTAATTTTATATATTACTTATATTTTCACCTCACTCTTTCTTCAAGAAGCTAGGGATTGCATAAAAACCGGTCCCCGCCCTGCATTTTAACATTCACAACAACCATGTGAGAAAGATTAGGTTGAGCTAATACTGAATGGCCCAAAGTCGTCTAGTGAGCTCTGTACATATTTGAACCCATTTCTCCCTCATCTTAGTCCAAGGCTCTAATCCAGGAGAAGGCAACATGGTGCCTATGGGCACATGCCAAAGTGCCCAAGAAAAGCACCCCTTCTCACTTAAAAATAGTAATAATGACACATTTTCTTACTAGCAGCTGGGATTGCTGTGAAATCAGTTTCTGTTGGTGCTGAAAACTGTGGGTTCAAAGAAGTAGTTAGGCATGTTAGGGCTCAGACCCCATCTCTGCCTTGTACTCAGCCTTTTGGCCAGGTTCCTTGTTCTTTGCAACACCTCACATGGTAGCCATTTTGTGGTGCTCTCCAGGACAGTTTCTCAAATTGCTAAATGTATCTGTGTCCCAAAAGGATTGCCTACCCTAGTTCTAATCACTACACCACATGATTAGTCCCTCTTCTTTTATGATCTTATCTGTATCATGAATTTTAATTATAACCTGCTATAGGAATCACTGTGACTGAAAAGCAGCATAACAATACCCTCATTGAATGATAAAGGCATTTCTAATCTGGGACTCCCATACTTTTTGAGCTTTATCCTGTTTTTAAAAAGGTTAAAGAAGGTGAAATAAAAGTTAATGCAGCATATCGGCAGTGTGTAATGCCAGCATTGATCTATAATACAGCCACTAGATGGCGATGTTTCATTTAACATATACAGCATTGCCGAGAAAGGAAGTTTTCAATTCAAATCACATGTCTATCATCTAAAAGAGCCCAACATAAACCTGTAAAGAAACCAGAAGAAGAAAGCCCTGGTAAGATGCCGGATTTCAGTCTCCTGTGATGAACCTCTTACTCTCCTTAATGATTAAAATCTAAGTGAAGCAATTGGGACAGATTTCCCTGAGTTTAGAACCCTCTTCAGACAGCTCAAGGTGTGTAGAGGGTGAGGTTGTACATGCTTTATTCGTCTTCCCTTTCAATTCCCTCCCTAAATAAATAAATAAATAAATCTTCTTTCAAAGTTACAGGTATTTGCTATTGTTTTAAAATAATGGCATGAATAGTCAGAGCTAAGCACTTTTTAATCCTATTTGTTTCAATGGGAGCATTAAGTGTGTCGGTAAATATTTCCCATTGTAATACATAGAAATTTGGGACAAAGTGCATATTATATGCAGATTAATGTAACAAAGTCCCAATACCACGGTTTTAAAGCAAAGTACCTGATTTAAGTAGAGAGTGCAGTGAGTAAAGATGCTTAACTGGCTGCAACCCCAGGTGGATCTAGGTGTGTGTTTACCCTCCCAAACATGTAAGTAATTACATGTTACCTACTTGTGTAGCACCTTGGGCATCAAAACATGTGCAGAGTTAATTTCAGAAAGTCTTGGCTTACTGATTAGATGTTGTTAGGGAGATGCAGACTGAGAGCAAAGTCCCATATTTATGGGCATCTGAGATCAGTGAAAGTCAGCCTCTTAATGGAAACTGGCAATTATTTTTTCCAATGGTGCAGTACCCTCCATTTCTGATGCTAGTGGTCTACCCCACAAATCACATTGTTACTTAGCAGCTGAACCCACCTTCCCAACAACCCTGCATTTGAATTATAAAAGAGTTGGTCAGTTCTAACTGGACAAACCGTTCTGTGAAAGAACAAACATTTTGGATACATATTGGGAAACAAAAGGTGAGATAGGGCCTAATCAGGTCCCCTGGCATGGTGCTAACTTTCCAGATCCTGTAAGGGGGCAGTGTTGAGCAACATCATAATATAAGGGTTTGTTACACATGGAGTTGCAGCTCCAAATTGCCAGCTCCAAATTACAAGCCAGATCTTGTTTCCTTTCAATTTGTTCCAGATGAACAGTTACCTTTGTAAACAGTCTATAATCCCACAGGGGAGAAAGCAGCTTGGCGGGAGGCAATTTTGAATAGAAAATGGTAGGCATGGCAAGGATTAAATCCCCTCCACCCTTCTACTAAAATCCTGCCCTCCCAAATCTGTTCTTCTTAACAACAGCATTTGAGGCCTTAACATATGCATTCACCATAACATTTGACTAGATTGTGTCCTGAGTTTTCATGGATATTTACACATGGTTGCAACTCCCAGAGTTCACACCTCTTTCAAACATGGACGCTCTGCAGAAAAGACAGCAACATTAATTGGATAACGTTTCCCAGTTTCCATGTCTCTACATGGTTCTTCCCAACAGAATAGGATACTCTGTTCCTATCTATTTACAGGAAAGAGTAATTTCTTTCTAGTATGTGCTACTTCCAGGTTTAAAGCCGCATAGGATCCAAAGGAGATGGGGAAAATCACTAATGGGTTTTAGTGAAATTGCAGTTTAATGGAGAGCAATTTCACATCTGGATAGCCACACTATGTCAGAAACAATAAGAAGTTCATCTCATACTGGCTAAACAGATTTTTCTTTTTTAAAAAATCAAACCCACAAAAGCTAGTTTTAGGCATTTGTCAACATTCTGGAAAAGTTTTTTTTAAATTCAGGGCTGTGTACAGTAGTATAGAACAGTTGTATAGAAGGGTTGTATAGAATAGCATATGTGATTGTGTCAAAAGAGTAAGAGGCAGGCCTATAGTCAGAATTTTGTGGCAAGGAGGCTTTAGAATCCACTGGGGAAAAAAACTATTGTTTTATTTTCTGTTGCATTACTTTCCACCTTGAACATGGTTTTCATAGAAAGGCAGATTAGAGATGTTGGAAACAAAGAAATCCAAAGACTAATGTGGCTGATACTTAATTAAATCATTTTCACAACATGAAATTAATGTTATTTATATGCTCTTATCATTTATGTGCGTATAGCTATTTTATATGTCCAAGGCCAGAAGAGTGAAATATAACCAAAAAAAGGAAAAGAAAATAGGCTAATACATATTTCTCTATCAACAATAACACTTAAACAGTGTTGGGTTTTTTTAGGTTTTTTTTTTTTTAAAAAAAATAGAATTGAAAACAGTTCCTAAATACTTGTTAATCATTCTGGTGTCTTTGCATTATTGGTCAGCACAATGGAAGTCACGAGATTTACTTCTTATAGAGTAATTGTATGTCAGGAGGTGGGGAACCTCAGGCCCGGGGGGCTAAATCTCATCTTCCTTGAGTCCTAATCTGGCCTCAGATGGCCCCACCTCATTCCCGGGGCTGCACACCCTTTTTTCAACCACCAATTGTTGTACAGCTTTTTCCCATTCTAAAAGATTGGAATGCCTCTCTTAAGGCTTAAGTTACTGATAGCAAGGGAATTAAACTAAAATATGTTGGCATTTTGGGCCCTGCCTCTTTTCCCTTCAACACCCTCCACCACTAGAATGCCCCCCAAACTTCTCTGAAATAGAATTGGTCTCTTGGGCTGAAAGAGGTTTGACAGCCCTGTTGCTGTTTCACTTTATGAAACAGAAGACACTTTATATTCAGAAGACACCTTAAACCACGGCTTTAACCATGGTGGTTAAGCCAGAAAGCCGGGCCATGTTCAGAAGACACCATAAACCATGGCTTTAACCACAGTGAATAAAGCTTTTTGTCTTAGTTACCGTGGTTAAAGCTGTGGCTTAAGGTGTCTTCTGAACATGACATGGGTTTCTGGCTTAGTCACCGTGGTTAAAGCTGTGGTTTAAGGTGTCTTCTGAACAGGGCCTATGTCTTCTTAAGTAAAAGAGCCAGACCCCCTTTATTGCTCTGTGTATGTTTGATTTTGTACATTTAGATGAATTATGTTATTTCTGCCTCCCCACAATTTGGGTTGCAGGGACTGTGCATATTTTTTACACAGATTTTTTTTTTAAAAAAAATACAATTTCTTTCTTAGCTTTAATCTATTATTGTATTTTTTTATTGTGGTATGTTGGTGTGTTTTCATATTGATGATAATGACATTATTTATACAGAAGTATGTTTGGACACGGTCCTCTATCAAATCAAGTAATACTAATCCATTCAGGATTGGTTCAGACATCCTCAGCTTAATAAAGCATAGCTTATTAAACTGAGAACATTATTAGGAAGATTTGTACATAATTAAGGATGGGCAAATCAGTCCATGCCCAGTCCATGTCAGTTTCACATGTATTCAGTCATCAGTATGTTCTGACCATTTTCCACATCAGGCTGCAGCAAAAGCAACAACAACAGCCCCAAAATGCTCATTTATTCTTTTATGCATTCCCCCCAATGTACACATCTTTTGTATGTAACTTTCCGTAACATACACATTTTGTATGCGAATATCACTCACATACTCAATTTTCTATGCAACTTTCCCTAATTTTGTTATATGCACATTTTCTTCATATAGGTATTTTTGTATACAACTTTCAGTCAAGAACTGCAGCACAAAATATGGAGAAGTGTGCAGTCTGAAGGTTAACTAAAAATCCCAATCTCCAGGTTGGGCTGAGAACTGTGAATTAGGGTCTTTCACTTAGTAATGCAGACCCAAACAAAATTCTCCCTTACACAACATGCAGTAGTTTATACACATTGTTACACAAACTGAAAATCAGCTTAAGTTTGTTTTGGAAATTCACAAAACCAATCTAAAAGACTTGAAGACTAACTTCCTGCACTGGAGATAGCAAAGTGAATTCCCCAATTACCCACATTGCTTTTTCTGCCCATAATGTTGTTCTAGCTTTCTTCAACCAAGCACCCAGGTTTGTATCACAAAATACCTCATTCATACACTAGGGACTGGTAGTTCTCCTGGCTGCCCCCAGTGTGTGAATGAGATATTTGTGTGGATTTGCCCTTTCCCTGCAAATTTCCTCCCAGAAGCCATATATCAGGGATAGGTAACATCAGATAGCTTGGACTACAGCTCCCATAAACCCTGACCATTGGCCATGTTAGCTGGGGCTTATTGGATCTGTAGTTGAAAACACCTGGAAGTCATTGGTAGGCAAATGGGTGAATTCCCCTGTCATTAATCAAAGGGGAATCATTCCATTTGCCTCCTTATTGGAGGGTAGCTCCCTCCAGAATAGATGTGGGTTGGTGGGCAACCATTGTGGATGGGACGCGCAGAGCAATGGGAGGGGCAAGTGAATGTTGATATCAGTCTCCGGCCACTTCTTCCGGAGAGCAATGCAGCTGGAGGAAGGCAGCTTGATTTTAGTATTTGCTAAGCATTCCCTGTTTGAGTCAGTCACTCGCCTGCTTTTGAGATCATATTCACTCAACCTTTTCCAATCAGAGTTTCAGTGAGATCATAATGCAGGGATCAGTGGCTGTATATTTCCTTACAGCTCAGCAGTCTTGTTGGCTCCCACACATGGAAAAGTTTGAATTTCCAGAGAGCTTAAGCAGTGCAATTTTGCACGTTAGATTTTGAGGCTTTCCGTACATTGCTATCATAATGGGCCTAGTCAAGCTTGTGATGAAGGGAAAACCCACGAGGGGCTGAACGGTAAAGCCTGTGAGCTTCAAGAGCTGCTCGTTCTCCAGGGCTCGTGACTCTGGTGAGTTGCGCTTTGAAAGCGCACAGCGGGAGCAGTGGCACTTGGCAGCGTTGTCTGCCTCATTTCATTCATGCAGCAAAAAGTGCAGCACAGAACGACCGTTTTCTTCTCAGAAGCTGCAGCAATGCACTAAGATAATAATGATGTGGGTTTTTAAAATAATAATAATAATAATAAGAGGAGGAGGAGAACAACAACAACAATCTTTAGGTGGGGTTTTTTTTTGCCTTTGCTTCTTTGTTCAGAGTGTGGAATTTTCCTCTATAACAGAGTGCCATTTTATTACTATGAGGCTTTGTATTAATGAAGCTGTGAGATACGTTACTTGGTGAAGGCATAGGTTCTTTTCCATTTTCTTGGTTCATGTTAAATGCATCAAGGTCTTCAACTGAAGCTCTTAACTGGGAACATTTGCTTGTTGTGAAATTGGACATCTAGATTTGAGGGAGGGGGATTCTTCCGTTCCTTTTAAGCCTTTGCCTTAATTATATCCTCAGAAAAGTTTAAGGTACTGTTGTGCTTCAGCAACAATGGGATGGACAGTCCCAATTTCAGCTCCTGCAGCCCTTGGGGAAAAAAGGAGACCAATGTCATCCCAATCCATGTCTTTTCAAATGCCTGGTAAACCAAAGGTCTTCCTTGATGGAAGTGAAAGGACGATACTTTCTCTGTCCATTCTTTTGATGACATCAGCTGCTTACTGTGTCTGGATTAGGACTTCCTAAGCATGTAATTGCCATTTACCCAAGTGTTTGTTGCATAGTGGGCTGTGCAGTATTAGTCCCAGTTGAATTTTGGAGCCATGTCAAATTACTACAGCTGCTTTGAAAACTAGGGGCAGATCTACACCAAGCAGGGTATGACACTTCAGTTCAGTGGGGCTTACTTGTGAATAAACATGTATACCATCATCTATAAGGCTTTCTGATAATGTGTTATGACTATTATGCTTTTGTAGTGATAGTCCCTTAGAAGTAAGACTATGAAATTGTTGGTGTAGCACTACTGTGATAACTTCTACTACTGCTATTGTGAGCTTCTCTAAATGAACTATTTATAGCACGCTCATGACTGGCCACTCACAGAAGCTTCCAGATCGATTACATGATGCTGTAAACCTCCAGTGCCTCTCACATACTTTGGATGGATTTCCACAGCTTAATTTGAAACAAAACAAACAAAACAAAAAACTAGTAACAAAAAGACACCCTTTCTGTTTCATCATGAAATCACGCTATAAGAAGACGCAGACTGTATAAATGAAACATATAGAACACCTGGTTAAATGAGGGGAAAGGGGAGGTGAAAAAAGAAGTGTATGTAAAGAGAGCACATCATGACCACGGGATAAAAATGGAAGCAGAAAGCTGCGATAAAGTTGTGGGATTTTTCCTGGTGTAGAAATGCTCTGTGACTTCTACTTAGCAGTTATTTATGGCTACAGGTTGCAAGATGTAAAGATCCTCAGGACCTAACATTAAAATGGAATGGAAAGGTTAGCTGTTTTTATTCAGAAGACAAGGATTGGTAGTGGGAAGAGTTCCAGGTAGTGTGATTTAGGTATCTTGACAGAGCTAAAACAGTTCACAGCAGCATCTGGGCAAGACAAGAACCATGGGGAATGTTATTCCCATCACCAGTGTCTCTGACCACTGCTCCACATGCTTGTGGAAGTACCTAGGCTGGGCCCTATATCCGGAGAGTCTGCTACTACAAAATACAGGGGCACTTATTGCAATATTGCAGCACTTCACCTTGGTAGGTCTGGGAAGGGAAGAGGGCTCCAGACTCCATCATACTCCTGATGGAGTTTGGCCAAATATGGAATTGGCATGGTTTTCAATCCATTTCACACAAGGGATGCTCTCCAAATTATCTCCATATATGTGTCCCTATTCCAAATCGGACAAGTGGCGTTTATCCATACTTGCCTGCCTTTTGCTGTTTCCCTCTATTACAAGGGGGAATCCAAAAGAGGCTAGTTAGTACATATTACAGAATGACACCACCTCACTTCCTCAACTGTAATGCTATCATCCAGTGATTTTAGTGGGGAAAGTGCCAGCAATTTTTACAGCTTCTTAGCGTTTCCACAATGAAATTGGCTATACTTCAGATTATTTCATCCCTAACAGCACTTATCTCCCTTTCATCTCAAATAAATAAATGTTTAAATCTTCTTTTGGGCTTCTTTGCTGTTATTTCTCTGCCATATAGCTTATAACTTCCACAGCTGTAATCATGTTCAAGGTTTTAAAGGAAGTACTATCTTCCCAATCCCCCAGCAAAAGGCTCCTCACTTGGGCTGTCAATGTGTTCCAGGAATGTTAATTCTTGTTCTTAGCTATGTGTGTGTGTGTGTGTGTGTGTTGAAGTCTTAAAGCAAAATGTTATTGCTTCTTCCTTCTTTAGCTGCTCTGATGTGAATCAAAGGGTACTATAGCCAAGATGGCAGTTAGAGACATTGGAATCTTATATTTTGCTTTAAGACTTTAATACAATAACAACAAAAAATAAGACTTTAAAAAGACTTTAATATTTCTCTTATTTTAGTCGTTTTAATTGATATATGTTTCCAGGATCCAGAACAAACTTGTCTGAAGTGCTGCTTTAAAACTCTCCGTCCCTCCCTCCCTGCATGTACATAATGGGGGTAAATCTAGCACATGAAGCAGCACCACCACCACTACCCAGCTTTGATTAGAAATAAAGCATAGTTCTCTAGTTTTGGATATTCATGCTCCCGAGCTTCAGGGGCCATCTATATGCCCTGTAAACACTGTGGTGGCTGTGCAGTGGCACTGCATCGTTTATACAATGCAGTAGGCATGTGCTCCGCTCCGATTAGAAGCGGAGAATCAGAAGCGAATTGGCCTGCTCCGCCTTGCCCAGAGGCGGAGTAGAAGCGGACCAGTGACCCCTAGAAGCATGGCGAAGAGAAGTGCCCATAGGAGAAGTGCTTCTCTTTCCACGGACCGATCCGATTGCCATTTTGAAAAATTTCGCCCATAGGATTGCATTGCGGAAAAGAATAGGGGATAACTGTGTTGTTTTTAAGCTATCTTTCTAAAACTTCTTGTGCTTAGAGAGTCATGGCTGGGGGTCATTTTGAGCCTACTCTCAGCTCTCTGCGTGGTGCGGTTTGCTTGCTAGAATTTTTTAAAAAGTAGGGTAAAAGCGGGAAAAAAGTACCTTTTCGATTGCTGAGGGGCAGAGTCAACTCCCGGTCATGATCACATGATCCCAAAGTTGGAGGAGGGGATAGGCAAAACGGGTAACTTGGGATTCTGGGAAACTTCTCTTTCTACTCTGAATGGAGTTTTCCCAGTGTTTTTTAAAACAGTAGCTCCACCAAATGCACAAACACAACCTGAAATCAAATACTAACAGATAGGAAACACACAGCAGTGCTACCCACCCTAACTTTGGGGAACAACTGAATAGATGTGGTGCAAGGGGATGAGCTCCCCTAGGGCATGTGGACATGCCCAGTGCACACTCCCTTGTCCTTGGAGGGCCATCAGAGCCCTCCAAAGGTTAACCTGTGGAGAGAATGCGTGTCATGAGTTGAAGTGAGTGTTTGCTTCTCAAAGACTGGTACCTTGACAGGACCAGTCAAATTGGCAGACGCTTCCCCTTCCCTCTAGGCACGTCCACTCCCCTCTTACTGGTAAAAGACAGATATAGCCTTTTTAAAAAAATTCTTCTTGTTGTTTATTCAGCAACACTGCTGCTTTTAATTCCACCCCTCCTTTGTTTGTTTGTTTATTTATTTATTTATTTATTTATTTATTTATTCCATTTTATATGCATTACTGGCTTATCCTTGGCTCACTTCCTTATGCCCCCAGAAATGTCTGCTGCCTGCCTGCCTTCCCTCCCTCCTCCCCTGCCCACCTCGCAGGGCTGGTTTGTGGAAGTTCCAAATCAATTTTTCAAGTGTGGAAGAAGATTCATATTTAGGTTTATCTCTACTTCCCAATTCATGGCATCTTGGGATTTCCTTTGAAATGGCCCCATTGAGCTGTCTGCAGGTTTAAGCCCCACCAAAAATCAGGGGGTGTGGATCGAGATGGCGTCTGTGAGGGTGCCGGCTTCAGGTTTTTTTATGTGTCCAAATGTCAGAGAACAGTCCATGTCTGCAAATGGGGTTTCCGATTTTCATAAATTCCCTAAAAATCCGGGGATAATGGGATTGCCTTGAAACTTGGCGTCCATGTGGACACATGGATAAGCTGTCATGGGACCAAAGGTGAGGTTTCTGACGTGCAAATTGACATAGTTGTAGAATGGGACTTGATTTGGGGTGAGTTAAAAGGTTTAAGCCCCGCCAAAAATCAGGGGATGATGGGATTGCCTTGAGTCTTGGCGTGCATGTGTATCCCTGGATAAGCTATCATGGTGGTGAGTTTGAGGTTTCTAATGTGCAAATTGATGGAGCTATCGAAAGGGGTGTGAATTGGGGTTATGGGTGGTGCGTTAGAGGTTAGAGCCACGCCAAAAATCAGGGGATGATGGGATTGGCTTGAGTCTTGGCGTGCATGTGTATCCCTGGATAAGCTATCATGGTGGCGTGTTTGAGGTTTCTAACATGCAAATTGACGGAGCTATCGAAAGGGGTGTGAATTGGGGTTATGGGTGGTGCGTTAGAGGTTAGAGCCCCGCCAAAAATCAGGGGATGATGGGATTGGCTTGAGTCTTGGCGTGCATGTGTATCCCTGGATAAGCTATCATGGTGGCGAGTTTGAGGTTTCTATCGTGCAAATTGACAGAGCTATCGAAAGGGGTGTGAATGGGGTGCCCGATTTTCATAAATTCCCCAAAAATCAGGGGATGATGGGATTGCCTTGAGTCTTGGCATGCGTGTGTATACGTCCATGAGGTGTCATGGTGCCAAACTTGAGGTTTCTAACTTTAACAGAAAAAAAGTTGTATACTTTTTTAGCTTTCAATGCAAGCCTATGGGGGGAAAAAAACGGAGCTCTGATCCGGATCCGGAGCTCTGCAGCGGAGCGGAGCGGACATAGGCGGAGCGGGGGCGGAGCGAATTGGCCCAATCCGCAAATCGCGGATCTGGAAGAGAAGCGGAGCGGGGGGGTCCGTGCACACCTCTACATGCAGCCACCAACTTGCAGCTACCATGGGCTTTTTGGGCAAAACTGTGGTAAAAAAGTTGCCAGCTTACCATGGCTTTTCCTTTTGCTGCAAGGTCACCACCTTCTTCTCCTCATCTGTTGGTGGTGACCACACTTTGTACCGAGGCCTACAGTAGGTCAGGGGACATGGGGGAAGGCCAGGCAGAGGGCAGGCCTGATGAGCTTGATGACCACCAGCGCTGTTCAGAAAACCCACGCTCCCGCCTTCAGTTGAAATTTGCCACTCCCACCCCGCAGCTCCAATGCTGCAAGGTTGTCAACAAACGAGCAGCAAAGTGACGCCATCAAGACACCACCAATGTTTTGGCTATTAAACCAACTGAAATAAATAGACCCTGAAAACTACATTCCCTTGCAAAATGGGAAAATTTTGAACAGGAGACCTTGCTGCAGAGGAGACCTGAGACCTTCCAGCCCATCAGACAGTCTGCCTTCTCCCAGCTCTGAAGGCAAGGAATGGTAGTAGTGCCACACTGGAGGAGCAGGTGTGCAGAAATACCTTGCTAATTTCCCTCAGGCTCAGGATCAGCAGCACCTGGCACCCTTAAGCCATTGCTGGAGAATCTGCCAATGTACGTACTTGCCCTGTTTACTACTGTAGGAGCTACTTTGCTTCCACTATGCTTGTGAAATACACAAATACTTGTGTATTTGTAAATGGAACAGGTATTTCAAAGGCTTCATATGTCTTCAATGCTCTCTCATCCAAAAGAAAACAATCTTGATAGTGCAAGCCCTGGACCTCTCACTGCTTGGGGAAGTGAGGAGTGTTTTTCACAGATAATAAAAATGATATAATCCCTTCCTGCAGGGATTACATTTAATAAATTACAATTAATGTTAGAGAGAATAAGACAAGTTGGGAGGGAGGTTTGTCAATAAATACTCCACAATACATATTGCAAGAGACTTACTGCCTTGAAGTGCTAAAAAAAGAAAATTTGGGAAAGGAATGAATAGTAAAGAAACACTCAAGGTTACACAGAATGTCAGCACCAAGTCCAAGAATGAAACCCCAGCCTCATCATTATTACTTGGCTGTGATATTGCCATAGGTTTCCAAACCTTGATAGTGGTAGGTGGTCACAACATTTTATATGTTTGTATTTTTTAATGTTCAGCTTTCTTTTGTTTCTGCCAGATTAGTGTCCTCTCTCCTATGAAAAAGAAAAGAAAAGAAAGAAAGAAAGGTTGGGAATGATGTCATTTTGCTTCTTTTTGTTCCTGCTGACAGCTAGGACCTTGTTTCTATTTCATTGCCCAGGTCCGTTTCGCTTCATATGTGATCTCTCTCTTTAAGAACATTATTTATTCATCAATGCCACTGGCAACATCTGGGAGATTAGAGCAACACGTCCTTCAAGAATATGTGCACACACAATGTAATTATATGCACAGAAAAAGAGGACATTGCTGGTTGCCAGCACTGCCTTGCTAAACCATAAGCAAATTGTGGTGTGTACTTTTAATTCCAGCGTAAATCAACTCTATTGGTTTTTGCTATAGCACTAATTCTCTTTTGGGGAACCTCTGTATTACATTCATTAACTTTCTTTGTGCTATGGATTTTCTGGATCCTGTCCATATTAGGAGCTTACAAAAGAAGACCCGTGAAACACTTTCATAGGTTGTATATTTTGTTCCAAACATTTTTATGTTACATCCCAACCCCCACAGAAAAACATCAGGGAAAGAGGAGGAATTTCCTCCAGTCCTTTACCTTCCTTTTTCATCCTCACCCACAATTCTTTGCCTCATCTAATCAAGGGGTTCTGCTAGTTGAAGCTTCGTAACTCCATTTCAATTGCTTGATTAGGAACTTCTGGTTTAAGTCAGATGCACATTCAAATGTGCATCTCAGTGTGGATGGTGTTCTACTTGCAATTGCATTGCTTTCAACGGAAGAAGCAACTTGGATGTGCATATTAATACACATCTTGTGTATTAATATACATTTGGATGGGTATCAGTGCCCATTCTATTGAAAGCAATGCAGTGGAGATGGTCTACATTTTCACTTATATGTGCATAACCACCCACCCGACCTACACATGCTGTATGGGATACTCTAATTTTAAAAACTCATTGAGGCAGAATTCTCAGTAGTAATTACAGCTTTACTTAACTTTTCATTGGAGAAAGAGAAAAGGCACTGATTGATTGGTAAAGATGAGAGGTATGCTTGCTTAGAAATTACTCAGTGGAGGTGCAGTTGAACAGATGGTCACCCAAACAGCTCAGACTTTAGCTGATGGATAATACACACTCAGCCTTTCATGGAAGCAACTGTGCTATTCCTCTTGCAGTTAGACTGAGCTGACTTAGAGCATTCTTAAAACCTCATCTAGATTCTCTCCCTCTCCCTCTGTGTGTGTGTGTGTGTGTGCGCGCGTGCGCAAAGTTTGTAAGAGCAATTAACTTGTATCCTTTCTTAGGATTCTGAAAACAAATGAAGGACAAAATTTGAGTTTGTTCCATACAAAAGGCCATGCCTCAGCTTGTCATTAACGTGCCCCCATCTACTACTTTCACAGGAGAAACATGTCACCAATAGCAGAGACAGTGGAGGCAGGTGGCTCCAATTTCAGTGGGGCTGTGAATCCATTCTGGGTTTCAGTCAGGAACAGCCAGAACTCTAAAGTAGCTATCCAAAGTGCGGAACCCATTTTGGGGATAGGGCTTCAGCACCTTGGATAGCTCCTTTAGAGTTCTGATTGGTTTTGGCTGAAACCCAAAATGGATTCACAGCCCCATCAAAATCGGAGTCACTAGCCTCGGCGAAACAGAGGCCTGGTGAGTGCTCCTTTCTTGCTTTACCAAAGGTCTTTTGTTTCTCCCTTTGTTCACCTCCTTCACTTCTTTCTAAACACCTAATTCCTCTTCATGGCTTGGAATTCTAATGGGATTCACCTGAACTTTCTCCTCCTGCCCAGATTCAGTTAACAAGATAAATGAAGCTGCCTTGTACTGAGTCAGCATATTGGCCCATTTAGTCCACGGTTGTCTGCTGTGATGGGCAGGAGCTCTCCCTAGAGCACCAGGTGGAGCTCCTTCATGGTCCGGCTGCCTAAGATTCCTTTAACTGGGGATGTCAAGGATTAGACACGGAATCTTTTTCATGCAACAGAGCATGTGCTCTACTACTGAGTTGTGCCCTCTTCACACACGGCTCAATTATTCTCTAAGCAGACTTTCACACACAAAGGATGATGGACATATAAATACTGTTGTGTATTAACAGGCTTGTGGCAATTTTGCAGTCATCTTGTATTTGGGGATCGATTTGTGGGCCTATTGTCAAAAAGGTTATGAAATTCTAGACTACGCCATTCTCGAGACATATGGCAGCGTCTTAAAAACTGTGGTGAAGGGGTTTCTTTTGAAGCCCAAGGCAGGATTTTCTGTCCACCTATAGAGGTGACAAGGATTACATTGTGGCTTTCTCCTTTTCAGCCTGAGCTTAATAAATACAGCTTCACCTTAGCTCTTAATACAAACTGGGTTATGGACTCTGAAAAGAGTTCCAGCTGACAGGATACTAAATTTTAGGTTTAGCTCCCAAAGTTGCCTATCATTTCCAGAATTGTACTGAAATAGATGTTATGAAGTTAGATGACTCACTACAGGAACCAGTTCCCTTGAAAGTTTTAATCATAATAATGTGTGATGACTTAGCAAAAATAAATAAACCAGGGGCTAACGTAGAAAGCCATTTTGTGAATCGTAGCTGGTTTATAAGCTGTAAAGGCCTAGTTTGCAAAATAGGCCACAGGAAAAAACCTTATTTCTAGTTTTGTGCTATTAAGTGAGAATATTCCATAACAACTTATATAACATAAACCATTGATATTACAAGAAAACAGGAATAGAAGCAATAGATCTACTTTGCTCATTAATTTAAAGGGTCACTGCACACACTTTTTTGTGTCACTTTGTTGCATGGATGTAAAAGCTTCATCCGATGAGCATTTTACCGCACGCTCGTTACTGGGCACTCACGGATTACTCACATGATGTCGTCTGCCTCTCGCGCGTCTTCCGCCCCTTCTGGCCTTTGTTGCTCCGCAAACCACCCCCAGAGAAAGTCCGCTTGCTGCTCTCTCCTACTGGACTGAATGGGGCTAATTACTTCCTGTCTTCAGGAAGCGACGTCGGAGCGGTGACAGAGAAGCGACGGGAGCCGCGCGTTTGACCTAGATGTGATGGGGCTTTAAGGGATGGTGCCAAGGGACAGTGGAAAAGGTTGCCTCAAGAGCTGTTGAGCTCTCCTTCACTGATATTTAAGCAGAGGAAGGGAGAGCATTTGCCAGGGATGCTGTTAGAGGAGGCTGGTGGCTCTGATGTCAGTGGGGCAGTGAATCCACTCTGGATTTCAGTCTAAAGAAGCTGAATCTACGACATCAGAGCCACCAGCCTCCACTGGATTCTGTAATTGCATCCAGTATTGAATTCCATGGTGGACTAGATGACCACCAAGAGCCCTTCCAAATCTGTGAATTTATTATTCCTCCTTGCAAAGTTCCTTGCAAAGTTCCGTGTAAGTTACTTCCTGCTTGGTTGAAATCTAAGGGAGCACCCAGACTGATAGTTTCCCCTCACAATCTGCTACTCATTTAATGGGATTTGCGAAGATGCAAGGAAACAGTTGCACAAGTTTAGCATTATTTTAGGAAGAAATGGAAAACCTGGGCATGTCATTCTTTGGGGAGGAAATGTGTGCTGCCCTTGCAATGGGGTTTACTCACAAGTGCATACAGAATTTCAGCTTTTGGCACATCTTTATTTCTGAGTAAGACATGGATAAAATCAGGCCGTAAAAATGACAATGGGCTCCATCACACCTATTTCCCCCCCCCTCTGTGTTTTTTACCTCTGTTTCATAAGTGCTGCAATGGCTCCCTCATACACGGTCCCTTTCATGAGGGTTTTCGCTTGTTTGCTCTTCCACTCCACCTTGCCCCTTCTGCTTCCTCCTCCAGTTCATTGTTTGTGCTACTCTGATGGGCGTGGGCTCCCCACTCACTTTGGCTTTGTTATCTAGTGATTACATTTAAGGTTTCATCTGGGCTCCATTTCTGTAGTCAATGGGGGGTGGTTGGAGTACTAAAAAGTCCATTCAACTGACTGACCCACCCTCCCTTTTTGTCAGCAAGACTCCATTAGCACATGCTCCCAACAAAGGAAAAAGAGAGAGGAGAAAATAATCCAGATTTCCATACCAAAATAAAATGCAACAAGGGGGGCGGAGGGGGAAGAGGAGCGCAGGACAGGGACAACGTCATGTGAGTACTGCATTGCAAATCCACATACGAGGCATGGCGAGTGTGCGATAAATCACTGGTGTGATGGAGCTCAATGAGTCCACAGAGTACTAATTGGTTGCACAGTAAACATACTACTCTCCTAGATGCCATTACCTTATTGCTTTTCAAGCCAGAATGTAAACACAGTAAAAGTGCAGGACACCTTAGGCTGCAATACTGTACACACTTTCCTGAGAAGAAGCCCACTGAACTCAGTGGAAGTTACTTCTGAGTAAACAACATAGGGATGCATTGTAAAGGAGCACTTAGCAGCATACATAGTAATCTAACGTATCCATCAAAAGTGGTTTGTTTTAATATTTTTCAGAAAGTGCTAATGTAGTAGTATGGGGTGCCTTAAGCATAGATAGGATGAGAGGAGTGCACTGTAACTTTTTAAGAATGATAACTGTCTGGGAGAAATGAGTTAAAATATTTTCATTTTCATTTGCAGGCACAGTGGGGTGGAAAGTTGATGGAGGAGTTCTAAATATATAAAAAAACAGAATCACAATCAGGCGAAGTGACAGCCTGCTTATGGCTTTCACTGTTGGAAATACAGGATGATTTATACATATGATAATGCTGATAATTATAGAATTCTTCATGTTGTTCTTGGAAAACATGCTAAAGACATCCCCAAGGTAAAGACTGCACAGTTACGAAACTACTACTTGTGTATTCAGGGTTTTTAAAAAAGGGTCATTAAGTTCTGTATTTTTGGGTTTTGGCAAAGAAAGTCCAATGCACCTTCCTTATTATTTCTTCCTAGGGCTGGTCTGTAGAGAGAGGTCCTTGACAGTAGCAAACTTTCCAAGCAACTGACAAACTAGTGTGTGTTGAGAGGTTTGTCCTGGCTGGTGACAACAGTCTTTAAGTATTCTTTTTCTTGGGAACAACTGAAAAGAAGGGGCCCACCAGAAAGAAAAAATATCCTAACTCCGACAATAAGATGTGCCAATCCTGATTTCAGAATTCTGAAGTTGCAAAATTGCAATTTTTAACAACTTCCCCAAATTCAGCAGCAAATCTATTTAGTAATGAACATTGCTATATAAGTACAATGCAGAATGAAATTAATCTAATACAGCATGAGGATATTTAGTGCCAGATGTACTGTTATCTTCAGGATATAACAACCAAAGTGGATTTAGTATTATATAAATAATGCAAATTATTATGACAAAGGGATCTCAGCATCTCCAGTTCACAGAACCATTGGAAAACAAAGCAGTACAAGGCAAAGTACAAAAAAATTATTAAGAAAGCCAGAGATAAATTTGGTAAGCATGTTAGGCAACGAGTCAACTGAAGTCAAATTGGATGGGATAACCATGTTGTCTGTGGACTTGATGTTGTGCCATCATTCCAAATTTGTCTGTAAAGTTATAATGAAGTTGGAGTTTGGAGCAAAATTGTTGCTCTTGACTCCAAAAATGTTCAAAGGAGTGCCCTGCTTTCATCAAAGTAGGCAATGGGATTGACATCAGTTACTGAGAACTTGCACAGAGTCTGAAAAATGCTGAGAAAATCATTCTGAAAGCCAAGAATGGGGATTTTGCGATAGGCCTCACAGCAGGCAGCCTGCAATAGCTGCTGGCAAAGAGAATCAGATGATGACTATGACTTAGATGTAGTTACACTAACGTATTTGTCTTTTAAAGAGCATTCTTTGGGGCTTATGTTTTAAGATTAGAAAGTTAAAAGCATTCTTTGAATTTGCTGTTAGAAAAGAAACTTCGGAGCAAGGGCCATGAGCAAAATATTGGACCTAGGCCCCAAATCCATGGGTTTCTCCTAGCTTCTCCTCCATTGTTTCTCTCTCCTTCTGTCCTTATTTTTTCTTCAGCACTTGTATCAGTGTCTAAAACAGTGGTATACTATGAAAATACTGGGCCTGGACTGAAAAAGATCCATTTACATGGTAATTGTGTGGCGCAGAGTGGTAAGTGGCAGTTACTGCAGCCGAAACTCTCCCCACGGCCTGAGTTCAATCCCAGCGGAAGCTAGTTCTCAGGCAGCTGGCTCAGGTTGACTCAGCCTTCCATCCTTCTGAGGTTGGTAAAATGAGTACCCAGCTAGCTGGGGGAAAGGTAACTGGGACTGGGGAAGGCAATGGCAAAGCACCCTGCTACAAAGTCTGCCAAGAAAATGTCAGCGAAAGCAGGCGTCCCTCTAGGAGTCAGTAATGACTCAAGTGCTTTGCACAAGAGGTTCCTTTCAGGGAAAAATGAGTAGACTGCACCATATTGCAGTCTACTAATTACAATATTATGAAAATCCTTGGCCCTCAGGCAGGGCCATGTTAGTGTGTGTGATAATCCATCCCCAGCTGAAATGGCCTCTGTCTTTGTAGTCAAATCAGTCAAGTGTATGGACAAGTACAGGGGTTCTCAACTTTTCTACAATCTTTCTACAGACCCTCTCATATCAGTAGTAGTCCACAGTCCCTGCTCTAGGAGAACTCTCAGTCCTTGCTGTTCTTGGCTAATAATAGCTAACTAAGGTGGTAGTGGTGGGGTTTGTTATGTCCAGGTGGGTCTAAAGTGTGGTAAATGCATCTTTATGTGAGGGGGTGGTGCTTGCTGCCTTTAAGGAGCTAGTGGTGCAACCATTTCTGAAGCAACCTACTCTGAACCCAGTGGTATTTGACAACTACCACCTGGTTGCAAATATCCCTTTCATGGGAAGGTATCTGAGAGGTTTGTGCTGGGACAACTGAGGACACTTCTGGAGGATAACAAATATCTTGACATATTTCAGTCTGGGTTCTGGCCTGGTTATGGGACTGAGTCAGTCTTGGCTGCTGTAATGAATGACCTTCACTGAGAGAGGGACAGGGGAAGTATGACCCTGTTGATTCTGCTCATTGGCTTTTGATACTCTCAACCATGTTATCCTCCTGGACTGACTTTGTGGTCTGGGCATTGGAGGCACTGTGTTACAGTGGTTCCACTCTTATCTGCAGGATCAGTTTCAGAGAATACCATTGGGTGACTATTCCTTGGATCCTTGGCAAATAAACTTTGGGTTCTTGTCCTTGATGTTATTTAACATCTATAAGAAGCCACTGGGAGTGGTCATTAGGAAATTTGGAGCAAAGTGTCATCAGTATGCTGATGACATGCAGCTCTATCTTCCTGTGACATCTGAATCAGGCGAGGCTGTGCTGGATCAGTGTCCAGACTCAATGATGGGCTAGTTGAGGCCCAACAATCTGAAGCTGAATCTTGGCAAGACAGAAGTCTTGTGGATGAGTGGTTCCCGAGCCTGGGAGATAGTTTTGTTGGCTGTTCTGGGTGGGGTTGCACTTCCTATGAAAGGTCCACAGTCTGGCGGTACTCCTGTCACCAGAGGCCCAACTGGCCACAGCAGCTCAGTGCCTTCTACCAGTGGTACAGATGCTAGTAAGCTCATGACATCAGGATTGACTAACAGCAATGTGATCTGTATGCGGTTGTTTTTAAGGTTGCTTTGGAAGCTGCAGCGGGTGCAAAATTCAGCAGCTTGGTTGTTGTCAGGCTGACCCTTTCCAGCATGTAACACAGGGATGGGGAACCTTGGGCCCAGGGGCCAAATCTGGCTCTCCAGGGGAACCAGTCTGCTGGGGTTCTCCAGAAGGCCATGCCACCTTCATTTGGCACCATCTGCTTTCTGTATCCACTGATCGTTTGGTGGTTTCCTAGCTTTTGTGTAGGGTTTTCCTCATCCTGAAATGTTAAAATGCCTCTCCTAAGGCTTAGTTACTGGAATTATGCGGGTATTATATTTTTGTATTTTGGGCCCCACCCCATTTGCCTTCAGCCCTGCCTTCTATGTGGCCCTTGAGAGCTTCTCCAAACTCAGTTCAGCCCTCGGGCTGAAAGGGGTTCCCCACGTTTGATGTACCACATTGCCTGAGAGAACCGCACTGGCTGCCTATTTGCTAACAAGTCATAAGGTTTTGTTATTTTGTTATTACCCTAAACAATTGGGGCCAGGATATGTGAGGGTGCAGCTTCTCCCTGATCAGCTTGCCCAGTCACTGAGGTCATTGGACAAGGCACTCCTGGTGGTTCCGCCTAGACCTGAGGTCCATTTGGAATTCACTTGGAGTAGAGCTTTTAGAACTGACTCCCTCTCTCCGCTGCATTCAATACCAGTTCATGTCAGGCAGGTGACAACACTGCTTTGTTTTCAGCATCTGTTAGAGATATTTTTATTTAAACAAGCTTTCCCTGAATGACTGGTCACAGTTTTATTGATATAGGAAAGGAAAGGAACCTCTTGTGCAAGCACTTGAGTCATTGTTGACTCCTAGAGGGATGCCTGCTTTCGCTGACGTTTTCTTGGTAGACTTTGTAGCAGGGTGCTTTGCCACTGCCTTCCCCAGTCCCAGTTACCATTCCCCCAGCTAGCTGGGTACTCATTTTACCGACCTCAGAAGGATGGAAGGCTGAGTCAACCTGAGCTGGCTGCCTGAGAACCAGCTTCTGCTGGGATCGAACTCAGGCCGTGGGGAGAGTTTTGGCTGCAGTAACTGCTGCTTACCACTCTGCGCCACATAAGGAAGTTATTGATATAACTTCAGTTTAAATCTTTTTTTTGTTTTATATTTTGATTCCCCCCCTTACTCCTTGCCACTTGGGAATGTATTTTAGATATGGAGCAAATAAAATAAATAAACTCTCCTTCCAGGATTGTAAGACCCAGGCCTTAGCTAGACCTAAGGTTTATCCTGGGATCATCCAGGGTTCACCCCTGCCTGAGCACTGGATCCCCTGTGTGTCACCTAGATGAACAGGTTTGACCCCTGGACGATCCAGGGATAAACCTTAGGTCTAGCTATGGCCCCAGTAATAGTAACAACCAGGCCTGGCCAAACAACAAGCAAATAGCTCATGCCAAGGCCCTTGTGTTTATGATTACCCCCAAAGTGGATCATCTTAACTCTAGTACACTTGCTGCTCCGCTTCTATCAGCAGCTCTACCAGTACTAATGAGTTCACTTCCTTTGGCTGCCCAGCTCCTTATTAATTTGTGGCAGGAAGTGATCGGAGTTGCCACTATCCGCCCTTTCTTACAAAGAAGAAACTTCTCAGGCTATTAACACAGCATGCCACCCTTTGATTCCGTACAACCATTTTGAAGTGGCGCATCAGAAAAGCTCGTCTTTTTGGCTTTTCACAAACCTGAGATCAATCTTGAAGTGACACTTTTGATGTATGACTGACAAACAGGTCTGTGATAAGGTTTTGATGAAGATGGATGTGGGGCACAGGAGGAAGAGTAAAAAAAAGAAAAGAAAACAGAAATGCCCAGGGAGGCCAGCTTGCCTTGTTAATACCAAGAGATAAAGGTCACTCAAGAACAAGCACGGCTTTCTGAATGTTGTTTCAGAGTGACTGGCTAATGGCGGCAGGCTGCCAACAGTGCAGCAATACAGGATGAATGAAAACATAGTACGTCTGAAGCCTGACCTTATATAAATCGTAATTTGAAATGCACGACCAGGTTCCACCTTGTGCAGAGCATGTAATGCATTAAGCCCTTAAAAAAATTGATTACTTTCCAGATGCATTATGAGGATGGTTCCGAGAGTCTTCCTGTTCATCATTTATTTAGTATCTATTACCTAACTCTTTAAAAATTTAGCATTCTGATACATATCCTTGCCAGGATTCCAACCCCCCATGCCTGATTTTCAGTATGATTTCTCAAAGGCTTTGCAGTATATGTTTATATTATAAGAGACTGTGATCCTGATAATAGGCCATTGCACAACCTCAACAAATAAGTTTCCCTTGGCTAATCAAATGGACCTGGGTAAATGGCTTGGGAGGACAACTTCATTTTTGCATCACGATGCAATGCATATTTTTTTTTGGGGGGGGGAATCAACTGGAGCTTGAATGCAAAACATCAGTGTTTTTCTGATAACAGGCAAATGGTCATAAGAGCTCTGCATTTAAAAGTTTAGCGAACTTTATATTAGGTAAGCGTGTTGGCAGCTTACCTGTGGCTTACAGAGCAATCCTACGGACGCTAAGGATCATAGGATTTTGTGGAGTGTCAATAGCCTTTGAGGCTCACTGCTATGACCTCTGGAGGGGAAATCCAAATGGGGATTTCCCCCCTGACCCTCCCATCCCTCGCATGAACCAATCAGCACAAAGTGAGTCAATAAAGTTGTGGCCAATTTATTATCCCAGCTATGCCTGTTTGTCTATTTGTTCTCATCTCTTCACCGACCGGACCCAATTAAGCGCTGCCCACCCAATGCCGGAAACAAATATGAGGCTATGAGAACTGTTCATTTCTGAATTACAACGTATATGTATCTGAAATGCAGTGATGAACATGAATTTGTCATGCATAGAGAAGAAATTTCCATCTCTCTTAAGCATTGTGGAAAACCCTGCTAATTTGGCTGGGGGTAGAGTAGCCACTTCTTGTTTTGCCAAAAAAGACGAAATGCATCCCCCAAAAAGAGGACACAAGAGAATACTGAGTTGCATAAAACTGGCATATGCTGATCTTTACGTATATATACAAATTTAGAGATAATTACTATTGAAATAGAAATGGAATGCCTCTCACTAGAGTGGAGGTAACTGTGACCAAGTGACCTGTGAGCCTGCTCGGTCTGGTGTCCAAGTGCTACTGATTGATGGCTTTGGACAACACGCCAACTCGTGCTACAGTGTGGGCAATAATGCAAATTGCGGGAGCACATGCAGGGGTGGGGGGTGGAGAGAAGCCACAATGGGTTCTTCTCGCACTGTGATATCCAAAACCCAGCTAATAGGGAACAGTGAGAGCAAAGGGAGTTGCTTATGGTACCAATTGTCTTTTGTACACTCTGGCAGGGTCTACCCTACTGCTTTAAAATGGTTTATAACAATAGTGACAACTGTTGGGGCCCAGGACTCATGCCGTATGCAGTTTTCAAACCGTTTTCAAAATGTCACCTTCTCACTTTCTGAGACCATTCATCCAGGAAAGACTGGAACCCCCATAATACCATGCTTATGTTTAATCCCGATAAGTGATCCGGAAGGATACCATGGTAGGATATCCAAAAGGGTGGGATGTTCCATCACTTGGCATTCTTGAATGTGAGATATTGCAGAAAGATTTTTATTTATTTATTTATTTATTACATTTATATCTTGCCTTTTTTCCTCTAAGGAACCCAAGGCAGCATACATAATCCTCCTCCTCTCCATGTTATCCTCACAGCAACAACCCTGTGAGGTAGGTTGGGCTGAGCGTATGTGACTGGCCCAAAGTCACCCAGTGGGTTTCCATGGCCGAGTAGGGACTAGAACCCAGATCTCCCATTTCCCAGTCCAACACCTTAGCCACTACACCACACTGGCTCACAGTGTAGTGTAGATTAGGAACAGTGAAGGCCCCTAAAAGAACTGCAGTCCCCAAAGGGAAGATGTGCAGGGGCATCAGTGTACAGCAAAAAAAGTTTTATTTCCATGCAAAAATATTATTTGGCAAAAATAAAAACAGTAAAACAAAACATACCAAGCATAAGGCAAGATCACATAATAGTAGAATATCCAATGTCATGTGAATAAAGGCAGTTTATCAAAAGACAGACTAAATTATGTGTGTATATAACTGCCAAATAGGCAAATCAAGGAATGGGCTTGACCTTGAAAACAGTAGTGGATACTTAGATGTGAATGAATACTGGATTTCCCAAATGAAAATAAATGAACAAGCAATTAAATAAGTGAAGTGCATCTAATTGGAATTGTATGCTGAAGCATAAGGATACAATGTAACAGTAAACCAGTAGCAAAGGTTAGCTTTATTTGTTCTAAATGTACCGTAATTTGTTGTAAAAGTATCCACTGTGAGCTATTGCTGCAATAAGAACAACCTTCTGCTGAAGTGTATGTAGCTCTCAGCACAAATAGCAGAGAGAAGTCAAAGCAAAATAGAGTGATGGAAATACAAGGCAATGTTATGATGACACTGAACGTGATAAAAAGTAATGATCTTATGTCTGTACTAGAAGAATGAGATTTGGTAAAAAGAACAGCTTTACCAAAATAACAGGGAAGGGGCCTGCACAAATGGTTAGAGTGTTATAGAAATTCCAGCACTGGAGATTTTACAGGAATCAAATGGCTCTCTTAAGGCACAAACTGTGAACAGCATGTGAGATGAAATTGACCTTTGGTTTTCTTATGTTCATATTTTCCTTATTTAATTAATTAAAGGTGGGCCAAAATACCCCCTCCAATTTTTGTGGGATCATTCAGATTTGTGATGGATGTTGATTGCTTTTGCAGGGAAATTTCCTCAAAGTTTTTCATGTGCTAATGTTAGCTTATCTTTCTTTCAGTTGATGTGGTGGTCAAGAATCTCATGGTTGGTACAACTGGCCATAAGATCATTTTTGAAGTGCAAAAAAGGTGAGCCCTCCCCTCTACCTGGCTATCTCATTGATTAAACCACTATTGGGGAACCTCTTTTTAAGCAGAGAGACAAATTCAGTTTGGGAGAATCTCTTGGGTGCTCCATTCCAGGGGTGGGTGGGGCCAGAAGGCAAAAGGATGGGGCCAAAATACCAAACCTACCAGCATATTTTAGCTTTAAGCCCTTCCTGCCAGATACTAAGCCTTAGGAGAGGTGTTTCAACTTTTTAGAATGGAGGGGAAAATGCATGAAAGCCGGGAAACCACCATTTGGTCAGTGGTCAGGGAAAAGGGGTTGGGGAAGGAGTGCGGTCATCAGGAAAACCTCCCAAAGTTGGATAAAGTCCCAAGGTGTGGCTCCTAGGTGGGCCAGATGTGCCTCCCAGGCCTAAGGTTTTGGACCCATCTGTCAGGTATGCTTTAATGTGTACTAGCTGATATATACAGCATTGCCTGGGTCCCTGAATAATGTATAATTCATAACAAATATTTCTGTGACTTATTTATCTTTAAGTTGGTAGGGGATTTTTATTTTGGCAAGGATGTAGGGAAGCAGCTCTGTGTAAGTTCAAAGGTTGAACACTCAGTCTTTGAGAAATAGAATCTCATTTTATTATATAATATGTTTTCTTACAATGGCTGCCAAAGGCCGGTAAGTCTGGCCTCCTGCCCAAGGCATGCTGGGAGTTGAAGGCACAAGCTTATGGTTTTTATTAAATTCTTTAAAAATACTTACAACCAAAAAGGTGTGTTTTTAGGTTTTTCTGGTACGTTGTACAGCTAGACCTATCACTGTGCCAAATTTCAAATTTCTAACTCATCTGGTAAACATTACCAGACATACAAATCTGCACACATACTTTCAACTTTATAGGTAGAGATTTCTGCATTAAGCAGGAGGTTGGACTCGATGGCCTTATAGGCCCCTTTCAACTCAAGACTTCTATGATTCTGTGACCCCTATCTTATGTGATGTATTGTTTCAGATAGTGAGAAATCATCATTTGTCAGGCTGGTGAATTGTTCAGTCCAAGATGGTTGAGTGGTGTTTCATTAATAGGAACTAATGACAGGGGATGTTCTCTTGATATTTGGGACTTTCTCTCCAGCTTTTGGAATGCAGTACCCTTAGAGTCTGGAAAGTTGATACCCTCCAGCTAGTGTGAGATGACAGAGAAATAGTACTGTGGGTTTGAAGTTGGAAACAGGAAGCTGTGAATTAACTGAAGGAGAAGCACTGGGGAACAGATGCAGGGCTGGCAAATTATGTTATGTTGCTTGTGTAGCTGCCTCCATCTACTTTCCCTCCTCCACAACCCAAGCCCTTTCTGTGGGTGTCCTAACTTGTGGAGCAGCCCAGCCCATGTCCAACTGGGATGCAAACAGTTCAAACAACCAATGCAATGGCGGCTGCTAGTTTGACAGTTGAAGGAGATCTAGAGGCAGCTGGTTTCTCAGAGAGTGAATGGAATAGTCCTGCTTCCCTTCTCGTCTTCTTCTATGCAGTCTGACTGAAACTTGCAAGAGCTTTGACATCACTTCAGTCTCATTCACTTCAGAGCTCAGGCTTCTTTCTCTGATGCTGACAAAATAAGCACACTCTTTAAAAACACACAAACCCAGGCATTTGTTCCATAAAAAAAGTGGCTGAGAAATGGAAAATGACCAAAGTTTAGTATCCTGCCTCTCCTCCAATTGTCTTCCAACCAAGGAACTTTACAGTCGAATGAGGTGAAACACTTTTTATTAAGCAGAGGATAATGGATTTAAAACATTAATTTAATATCCTATCTGACTGAAGAGAATAAATGGGTACGGTAGACTTGAAAATAAGTACTGCATGTGGTGCTGCAGAAATCCAAAATGACTTAGACAAGGAGGAAGAAACATGGAATGTACAATAGGGATTATCTTCCCATGCATGGTCTTCAGCAGAAGTGATCCCCACTGAAATCAGTGAAACTGATTAACAAATATATTTATAAGGACTGAGGGGTAAGAACCCTTGAGTTGAGCAGCAAAAGATAGCTGAGAATTTTGAGCAATGGGCTGCTGAAAAACAACGAGGAGGCAAAATGAACTGATGTGGCATTGAGAATCCATATGCTTCACTCATAGGCATACAAGAAGCAATGGCAGTTTAACTAGGGGTGTGATCCGCTCTGATTAGGAGCATAGAAGCAGTAGCGGATTGGCCTGCTCCGCCTTACCCAGAGGCGGAGTAGGAGCGGACCGCGGACCCCTAGAAGCAAGGCGAAGAGAAGCGACCATTTTTCGGAGCTCCTAGTTCAGGTGGAGCGCTCCGGTCGCCATCTTGAAAACATTTCGCCATAGGATTGCATTGCGGCAAATAATCGCGGATAACTACGTTCTTTTTGAAGCTATCGTTCTGGAAATTCTTGTGCTCAGAGAGTCGTGGATGGGGGTCATTTTGAGACCACTCTCACCTCTCTGCGTCGTGCGGGTCGCGTGCTATATTTGTTTGAAAATCGGGTCAACCGCGCGGCTCAAATGGCGTTTTCGGCTTTTCGCCCATAGGATTGCATTGAGGGAAAGATTTGGGCATAACTGGGTTGGTTTTTAAGCTATCGTTCCGAAAATTCTTGTGCACAGAGAGTCATGGATGGGGGTCATTTTGAGACTACTCTCAACTTTCTGCGTCGTGCGGGTCGCGCGCTAGAAGTTTTTAAAAAATCGGCGGGAAAAATACCTTTTTCAAAGGGCTGAGGGGCAGAGTCAGCTCCCGGTCATGATGATCCCAAAGTTAGAGGAGGGCATAGGCAAAACAGGTAACTTAGGATTCTGGGAAACTTCTCTTTCTTCATCTGAACGGGCTTTTCCCAGTGTTTTTTAAAACAGTAGCCCTACCAAATGCACAAACACAACCTGAAATCATATACTAAGCCAAGAATAAGAGATAGAAACACAGCACTGCTACCCACCCTAACTTTGGGGAACAACTGAAAAGATGTGGTGCAAGGGGATGAGCTCCCCTAGGGCATCTCATCGTGGACGTGCCCCCACTCTCTCCTGCACTGGAAGGCCATTAGAGCCTTCCAAAGAGAGTAAAACGGTGGAGCAATGCCTATCATGAGTTGAAGTGAATGGTCACTTTTCAGTGGTGGAGCAATGCCTGTTATGAGTTGAAGTGAGCGTTTTACTTCTTCTCAGAGCTGTTGGTGGCTGTCTTGAACTGGCAGCTACTTCCCCCTCCCCCGGGCACGTCCCCCTATTGCTGGTAAAAGACAGATATAGCCTTTTTAAAAAAATTCTTCTAGGTGTTTATTGAGCAACACTGCTGCTTTTAATTCCACCCCTCCTTTGTTTATTTATTGATTTATTCCATTTTATATGCATTACTGGCTTATCCTTGGCTCACTTCCTTATGCCCCCAGAAATGCCAGCTGCATGCCTGCCTGCCTTCCCTCCCTCCTCCCCTGCCCACCTCGCAGGGATGTTGTGTGTGTGTGGCTTTGACTCAGGGGAGAAGTCCTTCCTGCGCTCACTTGGAGTTTTGGAAGTTCCAAATTTTGCAGGTTTAAGCCCCGCCAAAAAACAGGGGATGATGGGACTGCCTTGGATAAGCTGTCATGGTGATGAGTTTGAGGTTTTTTTTTAACGTGCAAAATTGACGGAGCTATGGAAAGGGGTGTTGGATTTTCATAAATTCCCCAAAAATCAGGGGATGATGGGACTGCCTTGAGTCTGGGCGTGTGTATGTATCCCTGGATAAGCTTTCATGGTGGCGTGTTTGAGGTTTCTAACATGCAAATTGACGGAGCTATGGAAAGGGGTGTGAATGGGGTGCCCGATTTTCAAAAATTCCCCAAAAATCAGGGGATGATGGGATTGCTTTGAAACTTGGCGTGCGTGTGTATACCCCCATGAGGTGTCATGGTGCCAAACGTGAGGTTTCTAACTTGAACAGAAAAAAAGTTGTATAATTTTTTAGCTTTCAATGCAAGCCTATGGGGAGGAAAAAACGGAGCTCCGGATCTGGATCCGGAGCTCTGAGCGGAGCGGAGCGGAAGTGGGCGGGGCGGGGGCGGGGCGGAGCGGCCCGATCCGGAAAATGGTGGATCTGCAAGTGAAGCGGAGCGGGGGGTCCGTGCACACCCCTAAGTTTAACCTGAAGGGGCGGTGCTGTAGTGGTACATTTTGGAGTGCAGGTGCTCATCATGATAGCCTCCAAAGCCACACCCCCAAGGAAAGCCTGAAAAACCAGGCAGCTGTATAGTTCCATACCATGTTTCCGGTGGGGCTGTGTTTCCATTCTGGGTTTCAGTCAGAACCAGCCAGGACTCTAAAGGAGCTAGTCAAAGTGCTGAAACTAGGTTCAGCAGCTCTGGTTGGGTCTGACTAAAACCCAGAATGGATTCACAGCCTCATTGAAATGGGAGCCACCAGCCTCCACTGGGTCCATATGGACAAACCAGTTCTAGGAGCTTTCCTCTCCACCAAGAGCAGGTCTTTTGTAAAGCTATTGGCTCTTAATTGCCCATTCAATAACAAGCCACCCTGACATATGACAATGAGCAATATATTATTGCTGGGAAATGTTCATTTCCATGCAGCTACTGTGTGAATTGCAGCTATGAGCAGGGAATTCTAAGGGGAGGGGGGCGCAGATGATGCCAGTACCCCTGCTAATAAAAAGTGTTGACACTGTGTCCCTGCAAGCCTTGGCTCAACTGTGCTACCGTGGAGTGTCCTGATGAAAAGTGCAGGCCACCACAATGAGTTCAGGTTTCCCTTCTTCTCAAGGGCAGCTGAATCTTGACAAAAAGGCTCTCAATGGATACAAATCCAGATGATATATTACTTCCAGTATGGGAGGCGACTGGTATTCAGAGGCATATTGCCTCTGATCCTGGAAATTATATAGCCACCATAACTAGTAGCCATGGATTGCCTTATCCTCCATCATGGAACAGCATGCTTTCCAAGTGTAGCATAAGGACTGATCTATTCTGAAGTGCAGATGAGGACAAATTCAATGCAAGGTAGGGATGGACGAATCTATCAATTCTGGTTTCTCTCAGTTTCTCATTTTTGCAGCCTTAAGTGTGATTCATCTCAAACTCTGCGATTTTTTTTAAAGTTGTCATGAAAATTCATCCACATTTTTGTTCACATTTCTGCTATTACTTGTATGCAATTTTGCTCAATTAAGCAAGCAATTTCTCTATTAATGGTTGTTTTTTTTAACTAATATATGCATTTGTGTGTGCAGTTTCCCCTAATGCACCTTTTTTTGGTAAGAGTTTTTTTGATTCAACAACTCTATTGGAAAATTTGGAGCAGTGTGAATTTTCAAGGATAACTAGTTTCGATTTATTGTATTGGTTCAAAAGTGCAACTTTATGTCTCACCCATCCCAAGTGCAAGGAAAAATGCAGGCTACATTGGCTGTATGTACATTTTCATGGTTGGCTGGTGCAGATATGCCTTAAGTTAGCAAAATGATGGAGCTAATGTTTCATTGTGATATGAGGGTGTTTCATGGCATTAGATATCTCCTAAGTGTTTTGCTTACAAAAACTATCATGTAAAGGTGTTGACACTGAGCTCACATCTTATCACTGGAGATGGGCCTTGCTAGACGAGGCCTTAGCACGCTGTGAGGCCCTGTTTTCCTGCTGTGCGTCCAGATGACGCACAGGGGAATCCGGGGTCAGGCCGCGCTGAAGCCTCCCCTAACATTCCATAAGTGAAGTCCCTGAGGCCGGGGCTGCGGAACGTCTAGCAAGGTCCATGGCCTTTTGCGGCTACTTGCTTACTCGCGAGTAGCCGGGAAAAGCCACGGACAGGACACAGCGCTCATACGAGTGCTGTGCCCATCGGGCCGGGGGGATCTGGGGGGGAGATGGGGGGAAAGGCCGGACCGGCAGGAGAGGGGGATGGCGGAGGGCGACACGGGATGGGGAGGGATGGCAGAGGGCGACACGGGACGGGGTGGGATGGCGGAGGGCGACACAGGAGACGGGGAGGGAGGGCGGGGAAAGAGTGGGCAGGGGGTAGGGGGCTTAATTAAAAAAAGGGTGGGGGGCTTAATTAAAAAAAACCCCACCTACCTTCTCCGGAGAATTCGGGGCGCACGTGGCCCCTTTAACAACAACAACAAAAAGGCCGATGCTGCAGGGCTTCCGCAGTCCCTGCGCGTCGTGCGTCTAGGAGGCAGGGCGGCGCACGCTAAAGTTAGCGCGCCGTCGCCCCGCCTCCCTGCCGGCTTATCCGGCTGGGTCTAGCAAGGCCCATAGTTTCTTTCTTCCATTGTACAGTGGTTTTTACAAATAATAATGTGTTAAGATGAAACCAGAAACCAGCCTTCTGGATGGATCAGTTTTTTGATGGCTGCTATTTACATGGTGTCTTAGGGTGCAAATGTATGTTAGACCTAAAGGTTGACAGCAACAAGGAAAACCAAGGGTGGAATATATGACTGTGTTACAATGTGTTGAAATGTTCATCTTTCTTATATTGTTAAATGTGTTTTGTGTGCATCTACATGTCTGCATGTAAGAGCATTTGGTTTGCAATGCTACACCCTTGGTGTAATGTTGCAGGTTCTTTCCCACTCACTTTATCCTGTCATTCAATTCCTTAACATGCAGTTATATGGGACTGATGCCTGTTAGATGAAAGCCTTCATGCTCAGAGGCTTCTGAAAATCCTATGCTTTGCCGGGCAGTTTCCAGCAGAGCTTGAGGAGGATGGACATGATTTTGCCTCCCACTCCTTCTCCTCCTCCAAACACACCCTGAGTGAGAAGGTCCTATGAGCCCATCTTGCTCACTTATTGACATTGAGTGGGGACAGGGGACAGAGAGGCCATAGGATTCTATGGATCTTGGCCTCTCCTCTCTATCTTCCCTGGCCATTGGAACACTTCTACAAGGTTGTCCAGGGTCACTGTTGTGACCTCAGAAAGCAACCAGTGTGCTTCTTTCTGCAGTGCTGCAAGTGGGCAGGGGGAGCAATAGGAACAGAGAGACCCCCTCCTGAAGTTGTAGCAATGTCTACGGCCTCAGGAAGGGGGTTCCAAAAAACCCTATGGTCCCTGGGACACTCTTTGTCCACAGTAGGCTGAAATTATGAAAAAAATGGGTGATTCCACTGAGGCTGGGTAAAATGTGTGAAGGAAAAGTGATCCAAATTGGACTGTATGCACTACAGCCTCCATGGTGGGGGACAGCAGCTGTGCAAATTTTATTTTCAACACATTGGATGTACTCACATGACTGACTAAGACAAAATACAGGGTTCCTTGTCCCGGACTAGCCCATTTTTGGTCTGAACAATAACAGGTGCGTAACCAAAAGTTGCGTATGTGTTGAAGCAATTACATGGCCACCCAAGGGCATGATAACTACTGAAGAACACATCCTATTGCAGTCGTGTATTTGCACCCAGAGGGCTTTGTGAATCTTAATATTGAAGCGATTGCAGAAATAATCACTCAGCAGAAGAAAGCGGATGTGTGAATTCCCCTGTGTCTTAACCCAGTGTCTCATCTCTGAGGCTATCCATTTTTAATCTAGGGAAATTTAATCTGCAAGGCTCAGCAAGTGGAGAGGTAAATGAAGAAGAAGGAAGCAATGAGATAAAACTCATTGCCTTGTACTTGCTTCCTCAGACGTGACAAGGGCAGAACAAATTAGCTATTATTTTAGTTTAGATGTATATATTTAATAGCTTTATAGCTCAGCTTTCAAGGCAAAAATCCTTCCCAAACTGGCTTTCCCTGTGAGTAGTGTGCCTACCCTGCTTGTAACATGGGGCACTGGAAATAAGTCCCTTTTGCAATTAATAGAATTAACTGGGCCTAATCTACACATGCAGAGAGGTCACAAGGTGCAGCCTACCTGCCCTCTTAGATGTTTGCCCCCACATGAACCTCTCCCTGCACAAAGAAAACTAGCATCACAGGGAGAGCTTTAGTCTAGAACACTCTTCGCAATGTTTTACTTTTACTTTTCTACACAGATACAGTTCTTTTTTGTTCATTTTAACATGAACATTTTAACATGTAACATGAGATCCCCACATTTGTAGTGAGAAGTGGTATAGTCCTAGACAAGCTGCACCATGTGATTTCATTTCATATGGAAATCAGATCTTACTTTCAGACAGTATCCTTTAAGATCTCACTGCATCCCAGGTGGGGTGCAACCCATGCAGTGAGAGATGTCCGCAGACCTCTCAAAGGACTGGTTGCTGGAACCTTGGATTTGAGTTGTGTTGAGAGTAGAACTCGGTTATGAGGGTGAGCTTTATATTCTTAAGTTCCAAACATAAAAATTTCTCTGCACACGCCCCTTGTGTAGATCCTCCCCTATCCTGGCCAGAAGAGGCGGCGGAGGAGGCAGCGGCGGTGGCTCCGCATCGCCCCTTGCGGGGACGGGGTGAAAAGTTTCAGGGCTCGGCTGAGGAATCCGGAGTCCGTAGCAGAGCCCGGAAACTTTTCGCCTCGTCCCCACGAGGGGCAATGCGGGGCCTCCTCCTCCTCCTCCTCCACCTCTTCTGGCCAGGATAGGGGAGGATCTACACAAGGAGTTTCGGTGTGCACTGCAGATGCACGCAAGCGCCTTCACGACTATGTGTAGATCCCCTCTTAGCCTCTTCTCGGAGGCAGAAGCCAAATGACCATCTAGTCCTAAGGAGCACAGGCACCTAAAGGTGCAGGCTCCCCTTGCTACCAGATTCAGAAGTGCCTTGAGTAAAGGTATACTCCTTATGAGTAAAGGTATACTCATGAATAGACCATTCTTCTGGTGGTCCTGATGGCCTGCAGCTGTGCTCTGGGTTCAGGTTTAAAAGCCTTCAGTTCTAGGCATCAGATGCTGGAGTGATGCCTGTGCATCTGCCCCTGTCAAGCTTGCTTTCCTCTGGGCCACCCTATGTGATGACTTTGGACGGCCCACTGACCTTGCCTTTGACGCTGGCCCTTGCTAAGTGACTGGAGCTCTGCCCCTGTGCCCCTGTCAGCAGGACAGTAATAATCCATTCTCACTTTAAAATGGTGTCAAAGTAGATTCTGTGCTTTGTTTCATATCTTTTTAATGTTCTTTTTGTTGATTTCTTGAGTCTCAGAGTTGAGTGCATACTTTGTATGTACCAAATCATGGGCTTGGTACCTTACACCTTCAGGATAAAGGATCTTGACCTATCTTTGCTATGCTGGCATCACCCAATTTCCTCATCACTCCACTGAAACTGTCCTTGCCAAAATCACCCATGATCTTGTCATTTCCAAATTCAAAGGTCTGCACTCCTTGACCTCTCTGCCATCTTTGATACAATTGATTGTTCTCTTAATTGCCTCCCTTTTTGCACTAGGTCTCAATTCTTCTGTCTTCAGTTGGCTCTCTCACTAGCTGTCAAATTGCTCTTTCAATGCTTCAGAAGGGGGAAAGACTGCTTCTGCTTTCCCTCTCTCCATTGAGGTCCTTCAGGGCCCTGGACTTGATTGACCACAATTAATAACTATACTTGTTAGATGCCTTATAAAAATGTTCTCTAGGCAATGCACAAAATTGATTCTTTGTCCTTCCAATCCTATATCTCTGATGCTTCATCATTATCATAGGTCAATATGTCCAAGATCAAACCACATATATCTCCCCAAGTTCTCTTGTCCTTGTTCACTATCCTTGCCTGTTGACCATATCACTGTCCACCCTGTTTAACAGGGTTTGGGTCCCCTTTCCCCTTCCCCTTCCTCCCACTGTCCATATTCAGTGTGTCACCAAATCATGTTGTTTCTCTTTTTATAGCATTGCAAAAATATGACTCTTCCCCTCTGTCCCCTAGGGGAACTGTACTGGATTGTGAAGTCCTTGGACATGGACCTGTCTTCTAATTCTTTGTAAAGTGCAATATATACAGATGGCACCATATGAATTAATAACATTGCCAACAACAAATAGCTGCACAGGGAAAGATAGATGCCTTCAACCTTGGAGAGTTGCTGCCAATCAGAATAAAGTAGAGGAGGCTTGGTATAAGTAGGGTGGACCCTTAACATGTTGCCCTCAGAGAGAAAATGCATAACTAAAAAAGAGGACACAGATTTGCATTTGATTTGCATCTGCTAATTTATATCTATAGATGCAAGTTTTGAAATAATTGTATAATCTAAGTAGAATAGAATACACCTCACCATAGTGGGGGAATGCTTGAACTGTGCACTGTTGATAGGCAGCTCCAAGGCCCCTGCTCTCCCTTCTTATAGTTCTTATGGACCTGGACTTGACAGCCCATCAAATGGAGACCATCTTCAAGCCCAGGACTATCCTCTGTCAGCCCTTCAAACTGAGGACTGTTGCTTTGTATAAGGCAGCTTTGTGGGAATGAAACTGTCATCTCCATCGTTATGATGAATATGGTTGCATGTGGAAGACATTTGAAGTGAACACATATGTAAAAAACACCACACACAACTGGTTTTCCATGACAGTATGTGAGTAGCTGTAATCATGCTGCCCTCTCAGTCCAAAACAAAGCAGTTGTGCAGTCGCCTTACTACAGAAGCACAAGTTGGCAGAAAACCCATGAGCCAAGTCAAGTGCCTGCAACCTGCTGTGACAAAATGGGTTGCATAAATTGTCCCTCAATGTCACTGATGAGTAATTTTTTGGAAGTAAATCACCACGGTAAGAAATATTGGATTCCACTGAGGGCTCTTCCGTAAGCCTGCTGTGTGACTTTGAGCTAGGATTTCTCCGTGTCCCAGTTTCCTCAGAAGTAAAGTGAATATAATAACATCTACTTGACAGGGCTGTTATAGGCCTCAGTTAATTAAAACATATAAACCTCATTGATTTCTTTGACTGAAAACTATGATTCAGAAGCAAGGGTGCAGGGTAATATGATGATATAAGACTATGCTTGAAACGTCTGTCCTGGAGGTGGGTTTGGAGCCTTTTAGGTTGAATACAAAGTTCCCATATGACCTCATATATCATCAACTGGGAATGGTTTTATGGGACTCATTAACAGGGTTGCATGCACATTATAACCCAAAATCTCTGGGTTATAACAGATGCTTTGCAGTTGCCATGGTAACATGTTTCTTATGCCTCTGTCAAAGAGCCAGTATGTGTGTGTTTTTAAAAAGGCATCTTGAAAGAGTGAGATATTTAGCAACCAGCAGGCATAGGCAGGTTTAGGAATAAAAATGTCCTTCCTCCAAAAAATTATAGACAATGTTTTTCTTTACTTTCCCCAGCAGCTAATATCTTCCTGGCTTGCCTTTGTATTGCTATATTTAAGGATCTGTCAGAATTTCTATTAAGGAACCTTATTTTTTTCCAAGTGTTTCTAAGCAGTCTGAATGTAGCTGCATGATTTTTCCTGACATTAATGGGAGTTGACCAGATCAATCTCCCTAAAACACTTTGAAAGTATATCTCACCAAGTTATTGGCCAGGTTAAAAAAAACAACACATTTTCAAAAGCTAGATAAAAATACAAATCGGATTTGGCACTTTCAAATGGAAGCAAAGTGTCGAGAAGCATTTATGTGGGTTGACTGTTTTGTTTTTAGTAGCTGATATATTCTACTTTGAAAAGTACGCACTGGGCGGGTTTGCACATCACTTTAAGCCATGATGGTTTATAAGCTACTCATAGTAGCTAATTTTGAAAATAAGCTACTGTATCCACCACATGTTCAGAAAAATAAGATACTGTGCATAGCTGATTATCCCTGCTCTTCTCCTCCTTATTGCAGTCCTTCCTCTTGGCTGGGATGGTATCCCAGCTTCCTTTGCATTGGAAACCAATTTCTGGCATCCCCTAAACTGCCGCTACATCACCTGCATCTTTCTGATTGGCCTGTCTCACTCTCAGGGCATATTATTCTGTTGCCTGTCTCTGCCACATCCCCGCCATTATCAGCACGTTGCTGAGTATTAGCCGCTTTTCTGCTCTCCCATGGCCAATCCAACCAGTGCCCCAATTCTCAAGGTGTTCCTGACCGCTCCCACCTCCTTCTCCCACCGCTGCCACTGGTTTACAAAGCCGTTCCCTTATGCCTACTCATCTGCACCAAAAGGGGGTGGGGGCACTAACTCCTTGACAGTTCTTTGGAATAGGACGGGATTTTAAACGTGGGGTCTCCTCATGGGAAATGCTGTACTGGTTAACTGTGCGACTTTCCCTTTTCAGTGATCAGAAAAAAAGCAGTGTGCGCTGTAACTGTGCAGAACGTTGCAGGACTGGAGCCAAAACTCACCCACAGGTGTCCCTCATAGGGATGCACCACATGCATAGCGCAAACCTGGCATGGCTGCCACCACATGCTCAAAAAGGTCATTTGTTGAGCACACCGCTGGGGGAAGGGGTGAGACTGGCAGTGACAATGCAGAGACAGAAGAAGACACTGACCCTCATGCCAAAGCTAGGTCACATTCCTCTCTCCAACTGGCTGGCTGCATGCTAGGGAACATCTTCATCCGTCTCTGCCTTGTCGCTGCTGATCTCACCCCAGCATCAATCCGTACCCACTTCCCACTCCCCCATCACCCCACCCAAGCCACTCTTAACCACTCCCCATTGACCTGGTCCCTAGCTGGATTTCCATGCTTTTCCCTTCTGCTCTGCTCACTGCCAGGGTGGTCTGTAGTGCGGCCATCTATAGAAACAGAATTTTCTCTTGGGGTCCAGCAAGTCACATTAGTGAATTTATGTCACACTGCTCTTCGATGCATAGGAGCAGGCCAAGTGGTTTTTCTTTTAAGCAGTCGGGAATACACACTTTCTCTCTGCCTGCCCACACCAAAAAGGTGGTGGCAGTTCTAAATCCTTGGTTTGCAGCCCTGGAGCCAAATCCAGTTTGCAGCCCTGCAGCCAAATTTCATACACAGGTACCTCTCATGGGGATGCACCCAATGCAGAATGAAAAACCTGTGCTGCTTTGCCTCTGAGCCAAAAAGGAGTGGCAGCTCTAAACCCTTGGAAGTTTGCAGGAACTTGACAAAATTTCACACACTGGGTCCCATCTTGGGGAGGCAGAACTAAAACCCTGCATGGTTATCCCTCTCTATGGGATATGAGGCGGAATACAAAACAGGGCAGGACTTCTGCAGCTTTAACTGTTGTGATGGAGGGATTTTCACCAGGTGCTGCATGCATACAAATGACACCTGCTGAAATTCCCTTTTCTAAACAACTGATAAAGATAGAGGAGCCCTGTCCTCCTTTCCATATGGTCACCCTAGATTGCAAAGGAAACTGTAATGGTATAAAAGGCATGTGGCATGTTCTGCGGGCTCTTTATATGTAAGGCAAGTGGCTGGCAAGCTGAAAAAGCTATATGTCAAGTGGCACCACAGTTGCAGTAGACTGATTCCTCACTGATGCCAGTAGTAAACCTGAACCTGAATGTGGAACAAGCAAATTAGGTATGATGGATATAACACACTCAAATCTAATTATGAATGGAAAATGCTATGTGCTTAGTTATTCTTTGTATTTTTGGAGGCATATTGTGTATGTAGGTGATAAAGAATGACCCAAACAATAAAGTGCTGCTTTCTACTATAGAACGACATTTTGTTTACGCTTAAATATACATTTCTGTGCTATGCCTATCATTCTGGAAGATAAACATGCTCCCTCCCACCTCCTAGCTCTGAAATATCTTTTGTTAGGCAGTATTAAAGGGGAGGTGTGGGTACTCCAGTAATGAAAGGTTTAACTACAGCAGTTGATGGGCTGTCTGTTATTCTGAAGCATCAGCAGCTTTTAAATGCCTAAACTTCCAATCAAAAGAAAAGAAAAGAAGGCAGCTTCATTTTTCTGCATGCCTTTTACAAGAATTGTTATAATTTCAGTTATGGGCGAACAGAAAAGGGGGAAATTAAAAGCTGTAAGTAATTCTGAAAAGGTATGCGCTTTGCTCAAAGCAGCTCTGCGTTTGGAATGACAAGAGATCTTCTTTGTTTTCTTTCCTCCAATGACTTTGAAAAAGCAGGTTTGTATCATGAAGCTGCAGAGATGGGCAGCTAAATGTTTTGATACACTTTAAAAAATAAATAAAAATCCCCCAATCCCCACCTGCAAACACCTTATTCCAAATTAATGTACAGGCTGTAATAAATTGTCACCATACAGAAGCACTGGGATATTGTTTAGGACAACAGGTTTCCAGGGTGTGATTAACTGTGCCTTTAACTGCTGTGCACAAACAGTACAAACCAGTGAATTATTTCTGCTCCCAATGGGAGATTTCTCTTGCTCAGTGCCACTATACTGTGGAATTGTGAGCTAACACCACGAATGAAACACGGGGGGGGGGGGGGAAGTGGGTATGATGTGGCACCTGAATTACAGAGGTCAGGTATGAACTGGGCATGTGAATATACTCTTAGACTACAATCCTATATCCACGTACTTGGGTGTAAGCCCCATTCAACTCTTTGGGGCTAACCTCTGAGTAGACACGCTCAGGATTGTGCTCTTAGTGTATTACTGGTGCTGCAGGTGGGAAATGAATGATTAGACTGTAATCACACCAGAGAAGACTATAGGATAAAAAAATTCATACAGGAGTATCTACAGGATTTTTTCTTCCGGTGGAAAGGGGACACACACAGTATACATGCATGCAAGCATGACATATACAAAATTAAACAAGCATTGCACATTGAAAAACACACATTTTCGTACTATCTTCGAGATGCTTTGCTATTCTCCCTCTTCAAAATATTGAAATTGCTCTAAAGACACCATAGTGCTGCACAATTCATATTCTCTCAGCCATTGCCTCACCCCCTGTAACATGGATATAAAAATGATGGCCTTTATCTGCATTGACATTGGCATTTGTTTTAATGTTTACAAATTCAGGGGGTGGGGGAGGCATTTCCCCCCCTCATAGGAAATAAGACCTGAGTTAGAAAGATCACAAATCTCTGTGTTTGTGTTAGGGAAAAAACCCAACTAGAAGGGAGGGAACAGGAAAACTAGACAAGTCCAGATGCAGTGACCATTCTTTATTAAACTACACATGCAGGAGAAAACTCACCCTCGATGGATTGAAGATGAGCTTCTCTACCCATCATCCACAACCAACATCTTTTATAACATTCCATGCCCCTCCTGATGAGCTCATCAAATACTTAAAAGGTTGTCACACAGAGGAGGGCCAGGATCTCTTCTTGATCCTCCCAGAGTGCAGGACATGAAAGAACGGGCTCAAATTAAAGGAAGCCAGATTCCAGCTGGACATCAGGAAAGACTTCCTGACTGTTAGAGCAGTGCGACAATGGAATCAGTTCCCTAGGGAGGTTGTGGGCTTTCCCACACTAGAGGCATTCAAGAGGCAGCTGGACAACCATCTGTCAGGGATGCTTTAGGGTGGATTCCTGCATTGAGCAGGGGGTTGGACTCGATGGCCTTGTAGGCCCCTTCCAACTCTGCTATTCTATGATTCTATGATTCTATGAACTATGCCCTATTTATGTAACTTACTGTACCAGATAAGCTCCCCATGCAAGGGCGGGTGAAGCTGATTTTGCTGATCATTGGGGTGGTTTTTGTGATCACAAGGAGCAAGCGCCGAAGTGTCTGGGATAATGGCAACTTGGATCCGGAATCCAAGCCTTAGAAACTGTGTTTTTGGAAACTGCTACTTTTGCTGAGCAGATTATGGGCATTCCTTGCAGGGGTTAGAAAGTGCAGAGCAACCTTGAGCAACTGGCCAACTGCATTCTGATGACTCTTTATTAATGAACAGAGGGGAAAGTAGGAGGGGTCTGGTGGCAGAGCCCTGAGTGCTTGGTGTACACTTTCCCCCCAGAAAAGGGTTCTTTTGGTGGGGTTCTTTTGACCACCTTAACATTTGCTGCCACCTTTTGCTTTTGGGTAGATACATTATTGCCCAATCACAGCAACACTAAAATCTGGAATTCTTTACTTTGTTTTCTATGGGGCTGCGATCACTCCTTCACCGGGAAAGGGGGAAAATAGTCTTTAAAATACCCAGGAAGTTCCTTAGCGACACAATCTCCAGAGGGCAGCCATGTTAGTCTATTGCAGCAATTTCTAGACTAACACATGCATTCTGGCATGAGCTTTCATGGATTGTACCCCACTTCATCAGATGCATGAAGTATTATAAAGAGTTTCAGGTTTATGTACGGTACATATGGTAGGTGGGTGGAGAATTGTAAACAGTGAAGTCAGAAGGATATTAAATGCAGAAAGTACTGACAGTGTCAATCACATTGTTACTAGTGGTTATTCACAGTACAGTTGCTGCTGATAACACAAATTTGATTTTATCAGTCAACTTCAAAGGGCTATCTGTGGGTCACACAAGTAATTTCACTCTCGCCTTGGTTACTAATTGAACCTTGTGATTTTTTCATAACCTCCTCAGTGCCTAATGTGCTCGCAGCTATTATCATTATATCTATCATAGTCTCAATAATTGGTTAGAAAGAGGAAGCCCTCTTATTTTCATTAAGTGCTGAAACAATGTACAGATCCTCCCTAAAATGATCTACGCTGGGAAGTGATCTAAATTATTTTAATCCAGAAAAAATTAAAATGAATAATACAAATTTTACCAGAAGTAGGGTATTGAACTTTGACATCCCAGGTTTTAGTATCTGCCCCGTCATACTCTGCTTTCCTCTCAAGACTGCCTAAGGCTCAATCTGACAAGACTCCCCATAGTACATAGTACATGGTACATCTCCCATCTATCTTTGTGTATTTCCACAACTTGCATATTCATTGTCTCAGCTTGCCATGTCTCAGAAAGATGCTGGTGTTGGTCCTCATTGCTGCTTCGCTCACTTGGGCTTCCTCAGTTTCCCTCTGGCTAACTGCTACTTATGCCTGTTTAAATTTTCTTCTAGAAAGGCAATTTTATTTTATGCAAAAGCAGCTGACAGGAAATAAAGATTGCACTGCTCCAGATTATCTTATTTCTTTTGATATTGTGTTTCATAGCCAGTTATCAGTTCAAAGAAATTTGTCTCACTGGGACAGAAGAAATAAGATGTGCCGGTATAAACTATTTTATTTTATTTTATCTATAATAAATGGTACAAAGATCAGATTTGGGGGCAGCAAGAAGGGGTTAGAAGCCAACTCCAAAATCAAGTCACTATGACTTCAGTATCAAAGCAGACTTTTTTGCTCCTACACCACCTGCTTTTTGTAGTGTCTTGTCTGATGAGGTGATCTGAAGAACACAAAAGCTTACACATTTTTTGTGAACTTTTAGTTGGCCTAATAAAGGTATTACATAGGCTGACCATATATATGAAAAGGAGGACAGGGCTCCTGTATCTTTAACAGTTTCATTGAAAAGGGAGTTTCAGCAAGTGTCATTTGTATATATGGGGAACCTGGTGAAATTTCCTCTTCATCACAACAGTTAAAGCTGCAGGTGCCCTGCCCTCTTTTAAATCTGGTCACTCTAGTATAGCTCCTGCACCTTTAAGTGTTGTGATGAAGAGGGAATTTCACCAGGTTCCCCATATATACAAATGACACCTGCTGAAATTCCCTTTTCTATGCAACTGTTAAAGATACAGGAGCCCTGTCCTCCTTTTCATACGGTCACCCTAAATTATTACACTAATAGATTTTAGAATAATTTTGTGTCATCTGTAAACTTGAGAAGGTCCCCACTCATCCTTACTTCAAGATGGTATATGAACACACTAAAGAGCATCTGTTCCAGTTATGGTGGCCACTAATGTTATGTATTGTCAAAAAAGAAGAAGAAGGAATACATCAACCCACCCACCCCAAAAGAGGACACCAATCTGCATAACATGTGCTTTTCCCCACTTCTGTTTCATGATACTTCCTCTTTCTTCACACAGGGGTAGAAAGAAGAAGTAACAATGACCACGTGGCCCATTCAGTCGGCATTTTTATCACTCTGCTTTTCCTGCACACAACAGGAAATGGCAGCACATTTTGGTGTTGTTTTTTTTTAAAAGGATTTACTCAGGTCTATTTTGTGATGGAAAGAAGGCCAGAAGGAGCGAGAGATGCATGGGAGGTGGCCGTCGTCGTCAAAAGGATCTTCGAACATTCATAAGTGGGGTGTAATGAGTGTGTGATGAATGCTCGTCTGATGATACTCTTGGTTGTTTTTGTT